>NC_135703.1:9344325-10723145 GCF_964276395.1 Gasterosteus aculeatus
TTTAGTGTTTTTTGTAGCTCTTCACTACAACATGTTGCAGTGCTCCCAGGATGTCCGCCCACCATTTGAAAATCAACCCCGACAAGACTGAACTACTTCTCTTTCCCGGAAAAGATTTGCTTACCTAGGACCTGACATTCAACTTGGAAACTCCGTACTAACGCTCACTCTGACCGCAAAGAACCTCGGCGTCACACTCGACAGCCAACTCTCCCTGACTCCCAACATCACCGCGACAACGCGATCCTGTAGATACACGCTCTACAACATCAGGAGAATACGTCCCCTTCTCACTCAGAAGGCAGCGCAGGTACTGATTCAGGCTCTTGTCATCTCCCGCCTGGACTACTGCAACTCCCTCCTGGCTGGTCTCCCTGCCACCGCCATTCGACCTCTGCAGCTCATTCAGAATGCAGCAGCTCGACTGGTCTTCAACCTTCCGAAATTCTCTCACACTACTCCACTCCTCCGCTCTCTTCACTGGCTACCGGTGGCCGCCCGCATCCAGTTCAAAACATTGGTGCCCACATACCATGCTGTGAATGGATCGGGTCCAGCTTACATCCAGGACATGGTCAAACCCTACATCCCAACCCGCACTCTCCGCTCTGCATCTGCAAAACTACTCGTCCCTCCCTCACTGAGAGCAAAACACTCGACTAGATCTCGACTCTTTGCTGTCCTTGTGCCGAAATGGTGGAACGAGCTCTCTGAAGACACCAGGACCGCAGAGAGCCTTCACATCTTCCGCCGCAAACTAAAGACACACCTCTTCAGACTCTACCTCGACTAAAGACTAACAAATTGTAGCACTTAAATTGTACTTGTAACGTCACTCATCTATAGCAAATTGTAAATTGGCTTATTTGAGGAAATTGCACTTTCTTGTTTCTTGTTCTCCTGAGTTTGTACCCTATGGTTGAATGCACTTATTGTACGTCGCTTTGGATAAAAGCGTCCGCTAAATGACATGTAATGTAATGTAATGTAATGTAATGACATGTAATGTATGAGGCATATGTCTCTACATATCGTTCACTCTTTCTGGATTTCAGCTTTACTGGTACCACAGCTAAAACACACTCTCCTCCAGCCCCAGTGCTTCCACAAACCTCTTGATCCAGTGATGCGCAGGCACTTGAGATAGCTTTGCTCTCTTCAACTCCTTCTGTTGCAGCATGTTCTTTAATGACATGGAGTATGTCTGGGTGGCCCTGGGAACAAGTCTGACATGTCATTCTCTTTTTGCAATTTTTACTAAGGTGCCCCTTTGTAAGACATCCAAAGCAAAGACCTTTAGACCTCAGGAAGTCTATCCGTGCTTTGTTAGTCAGATCTTTAATCTTATTGCAGACAGACAGGGCATGGTTCTTCTGACAGAATAAACATGGTTTGTGGAAAGCTGTAGCAACATCTTTAACTGGGCTGCTTGTCCTTGCCGTTGTCCCTGAGGTTGTGTCCTGCACACCTGTAGCAAAGCTGCTTTCGTTTTGAGCAGTTTTCCTGATGTTTCTGTCTCTAGTTTTATTCTTTTTCTGAGTGACTTGGTAACTCTCCACCACAACTCCGAAAAGAAAATCCAGAACCACCTTTGCCTGCCGATCAATGAAGTCCACTAGGTTAGAAAACCTTGCTCGTCCTCTCTCTTGGATGTCAAATGCCGTCGTTCTCCACTTCTCTC
This sequence comes from Gasterosteus aculeatus, assembly GCF_964276395.1. Classification (NCBI taxonomy): domain Eukaryota; kingdom Metazoa; phylum Chordata; class Actinopteri; order Perciformes; family Gasterosteidae; genus Gasterosteus; species Gasterosteus aculeatus. The sequence continues at coordinate 9,346,007 of NC_135703.1, forward strand.
TAAGTTTGTAGGGAAGCTTTGAAATGACAACTCGCATGTTAGTAGGATTATCCATTTCCTTCATGTATTCTATATCATCCATAGTGTTTCTACAACCAATCAGGAAAAGGGCGTAGGCACTCATCTCCGTAATGCTTTTGTAGTAACCTCCTGGCCTCTGAGTAGCCTCTTTCTGCTGACATGTGCTCACAACTGCGAACAAGCTTGTGTGGTTCCCCACTGGTATACTGCTCCAAGTAGTAAAGCTTGTCCTCATAGCCATTAGTATTGCTATCCACAGCATGATCAAAGGCCCTAATGAAAGATCTGTAAGTAAGAGGGTGACCTTTAAACACTGGACTATCCCTGCTAGGGAGGTAGGACATAGTCTGCTGCTTGGCAAGCATTGCAGTGATCTCATTTTGCCTCTGCATGACTTCATACAGCCCACTTTCATTGTTCTCAAGCCGATGGGGATCATGATCATGGTCTCCTTTCTTACTTTGAGAAAGACTTCTTCGATGTATAACTGCTGGCTCTTTCCTTGGCATTGTCATGCTCTTCTAGCACCTTAAGCTTTGCACTGGATTCCCCACTAGCAGTATCAATGTTTAGTTGTTCCAATTTAGCCTTCATCTGCATTTGCTCAAGTTCAAGTGCGTGTTTCCTTTTTAATGCAGCTGAACGTGCAATCAGAGCTGCATGCTCTGCTTCTTCCTTAATGTGCACCGAGCAGCCTGTGGTTACAGATGAAGCTACTGAGCTAGAGCTCACAGATGAGCCGTGTTTACTCTTACAACGTCTTTCTTTCCCAACTTGAGAGACGATGTCCTCCGCATTAACATCGCATTGTTCAGATTAATTTGCTAAAGTATTTCCAGTGGCACTGTTTTGCTTTCTCACTTTTTTCCACATTGCAAAACACCAGTTTTCAGTATTTTCCACAAAGTCTCTAGTGGGTGCTGATCTTGGTTCAAACCAATTATGTTGATCTGCTGGACCTTCGTCTTCATCCAATCAAGCTACCACTTCAGCATTATCATCCTCAAACTCTTTGAACGCTTTGCAAAACTTTTGACTGAGCATCTCTTCCACTTTCTTTACATCTCTGCCATCGATTTTAAGGTTTTCAATAGTTTTCATCATTGCTGTAAGTTGAGATAGTTTAACCTCTTCTAGCTCCAATAAGCCGGCTGATTCTGTCTTCCGAAGCTTTTTCAGTGGGCTTTGGCGCCCTCTTGTGGTTAGAATCGGCCATGGCAATTGCGCCGTCTTGCTACACAAAGTCGCCTACATTTGCTTCAAAACGGTCCGTTTTTTCTTCATGAGCTAATGTCAAACAACGTCTCTAAGTATGCACCAATCTTCCCGAGATAGCCGTTCTCTTATACGTCACACGAGCCACGTTAGCTAGCTTAAGCCGGTTAGGTAGGATGCAGCATTTCCATACTGAAGGACTGTCGGACGCGGGCCGAGCTCAGACAGAAAAAGTCGGCCCGATCCATCCATGCTCTAACGCGGCCTCAAGAGTTTCTACTTGAGGCTTCGTGGACCTCTTGATCCGTGAACAATCCTTCCGCCGCTTCGGTTGGCAGATTAACGAAACATTGACCCGAAGACACGGTCGGGAGGTGAACGTTTCGTTCATCTGCCGGCTACAGATCTTGAGATCGTTTTTCACGTGACCTGCATTCGTTTAGTAGAGGAAACAGTTACCTTATTCCCTTTCGCGTGACCGCTGTTTTTAGTATAGAAACGTGAATTATATTCGTTCACAAGTCATAATGACTGGTTTTGTTATTTTCACTTTACATTTACACTTGCAGTTTAGTGCAGTGTAATTGTTTGCCGTCATAATTGAATGCTAGTGTGAAAATAAATGATCACTTCAAATCATCCAGACTGTCATGATACATTATTTTAATGCAGGAATTTATCTTATCTTGTTTCTACTTCGTTGCCAGGCCCTCTTCCTTTTTGTTTCTACAAGAGCGTGTGGATTCCGCCTTTGCCTGTGCACCTTTTGTCTCGCATTAGTTTATTTTCCTAGTAAAAGATTCCATACCTGGAAAGAATTTTTTGTTGCCTTATTGCTCTGCAAGTCCTGACCCCTCACAACGACATACCTAAGAATGTTTCTTTTGTTGTGGAATATTTCATTGTAACTAGTTCGGGAGAAGAAAATTATTTGTTTCTGGGTTTATCTAATAAAACAGTCTTGATGAATGATCAAAGTTGTAAAAGTAAATTTATTGCTTGCAAGCAGGAGGTCAAATACACAAGCAGGTATTATAGTGCTCTGTGGAGATGGCGTCTCCAAGCAGTCACAGCACGAAGCTTTAATACGCACACAAGGAGGTTGAACACAGTGGCAGGTGGTCTGAGTTTCCACTGAAACTTCTACCGACAAATATAAAAACTACTAACAAAGCCTCCGGAAAACAACCTCGGTGACAATTGGTTAACTTCAAGATGGGGTAGCAGTTCCTTTTTCTGAGAGTCTGTGTGAGAGCATGTTGACCCGCCCTTCTTCATACACAGCCGCAAACGGAAACTGAGTCATTCTGCTTTACACACGTTAAACTTTAATACAGACAATTATCACACTTTTAGCATAAGACTGTTATAACATGTTTTACCATTACACTTTACCTGGGGAAATATGACAGGAGATGTTGTGTGAGAGGACCGGTATCTGCTGAATATTCTGCTAGCAGATAGTAAGAAGGCCATTATAAAGAGATGCACAGGACAGAACCACCAACACTAGAGACATGGTGGAAAAGACATGAATCGAACAATATTGGTCTGTTAAATGTTCGTTTGGACCCTCGAGGAGGCATTACTTCTTTTTTCTCGTCCCAGGTGGAAAAAATGAATCAAAAGAGTCAACTGGCTCAAATTTAAAAATCAAAAGTATTTAACTAAACAAAGTGAAAAGGAATAAAATTACAAAGTGAAAATGTGACAATGCGAATAGTGAAATATTTCACAAAAATATAGATAATTCTCGTCTAATGTGACTTATCAAAGCGACTGCAGGAAAATTCTACCAGTTCTTTCCTTGTGTGACGACTTGAAGAGACAGTGAAGATTAACTTGTTTTCATTTTTGTAACCACGGCACTTCCTGTATCTAGTTTCTCACCCTTCGTTTCTCCCCACAGCTGAGTTTAGTTTGCAATCACCTCCACCTGTATTTAAGCCTCAGTTCCCCACTTGTCTGTGTCAGGTTATCTTTTGTCTTTCCTAGAGGTGCATGTTTGTAGTTTGAAATTCCCAGTGCTGATTTTGGTAATCTTGTTTTTACTTCGTTGCCAGGCTCTCTTCCTTTTTGTTTCTACAAGAGCGTGTGGATTATGCCTTTGCCTGTGCACCCTTTGTCTTGCATTAGTTTATTTTCCTAGTAAAAGATTCCAAACCTGGAAAGAAGTTTCTGTTGCCTTTTGCTCTCCACCTGAGTCAAAGTCCTGACCCCTCACACCTTGGGTTAGTCCTTTGAAAACTCCCAGAGAGTGTTTTTTGGGTGCATTTGAATATCATTGGCTTCTCCTTCAAACGTGTCTATTCCTGGATTGTCTGCTGCTGTAACCCAAAACCTCTCTATCTAATCTTTCCCTCACATTCCAATACATTCAATGCAGATACATTTGGCTTTATGCCTCAATGAGTGCATATAACATATGCATAGTTTATCTTCATCTTATAACTAGTACACTTTAATTACAACACACCATAAATAATCACACTTCATCATAAGGTTTAACACAGTTTGAGTGGTCCAATACTCAAGATATTTTCAAGTTGCTCCTCTACTACCTGACAGGAGAAACAAACTCTCAAAAAACCCTCTTTGGGGAGAAAATAGGGGGAAAACCATAAAGGACGGCAATTAGCATCCATCCCCAGGTTTTAACATCACATTGTGACAGAATGTTGATGTGTACAGTGTTTATACGATTTGCATGACTATACATTGTTATTTGATTCATATTCCATTCACTTCATCTACCATGCTAATGTAATAACTAATACCTAACATCACACAAACTACAATTCCACACTAAACATTACTACATGTATTATAATTTCTACCACTAGGTGTACACTTCTACTTAAATTCCTAACAAAACCCACAAAAAAGGAACCCAAGAGGAGCAATGTCGTGACATGTGGGAGAAATGGAAGATGTTGCACACATCAACGATTTTATATATATATATACACACGTCATGATAAAAAGGAATAAAACAGAAAATCTGCCCGAGGATTCCTCCATTATTTGCCTACATAAACATAGAGCTATTAATCTCCTTGATTTCAGATTTATCCAAATCTAGAGATAAAGCATTTGGTATTTACTATAATTTTAGAAATGGAGGCGGGAGATGACAAAACACTTGAGCTAAAGAAACATTATTGGGACTAGAGGGAAATATAACAGACTGTGAACTGCATGACATTTTATTTGATGAACTCATGTAAACTGCCAAAATGTCAAATAATTTATCAATAGAAGTTCAGGAAAGGGAAGATTTAGATCCTAATGCTCATTGCTGAAAGTTGAAAGAAGATTGAAAAGTAGTCATGCGCAGTTTGTAAGTAATTAAGGCATTTGACATATGTTTGCAAATTAGCTGCATTTTTAGCTTGAGTTTACTCAACCAAAACTGTCAAACTAATTCACCTCCCCAGAAACAAAATACATCAGCTTTGCCGCTATGAGGGCAGCAGCCCAGCTCTCCTCAGCGCCTTGTCCACACTGGGAATCAGTTTTTCTTGGAAGTCCCACAGTCGCTTGTCCTCATTCAGCTGCTTGAGCGTCAACGACCCACGCAGAGCCACTCGGACATGAATGACTCGACAAACGTCCATGGGAACCTTCAACTGTTGTCCAGAACTCTTGAGCACTTCATGCACTGAAGTCCACTCCACCAACCTGTGATGCACATACACACAAAAGGCTTTGATTGGACTTTCCTTTCCACCAGGATGACCACATGTATTGAGACTTCTCACTACATGAGTGAAGCTAAACTTATTATTTATTTAACAAGAGCACAAAGTTGGTCCTGAATGAGTGTCAGCCTACCTCGGCTGAACGATCATCTTGTGCGGGTGGTATGACTGGCTGTCGGGGTCCTCCCTGTAGATGTGCTCCAGAATATTAACGCCCGGCACCCGGTTCCACTGAGGCAGGTGAAACCTCCCACTCGGCTCAAAATGTTTCTTCGGGAAGATGTGGTTCTGAATAAGGTACACACCTGTCTATATAATGGAATACACCACATAAGATGAGGAGAGAATATAAATATGGATCAATATCAAATATAATCTTACGGTTCGAGTAATATTTTACAAATGGACACCAGAACAATCTCACATTTGGATGCTGTTGTTGGAGGACGTCCATCAGAGATGTGAGGTTGTTGTGTTTGTAAGGCATTATGATCTCGTCGATGTCGTTCAACAGCACGTAGCGTGAGCGGTCCATGGATCTGTAAATACATTCATTAAGTGTGGTCAACTGGCCGAAGTAGTGCACGTCCCCTCCGCTCTGTGAGAAGAGCCAACCAGGCGATGGATTCAGGTGCTGGTCGATGGGCCAGGGCACCATCTCCACGAAGCCCTCCTCGCTGTAGATCTGCAGCAGGCGATCGAGATCGGGGCCGCAGCTGGTGTTATAGATCACCACCCTGTCCACACCCAGTAACCTGTGGCCAGTTGAGAAAAAAAGGGTCCAATTTATTACCGTCCACACACACTGCTGAGTACATCACAGTGACTGAGCCGCTGCTGCACATGCAACAAGACCATTTTACCATTTATCTTTGGCCTTCGTCTACAACGTAATGTCTGTTGTTAAACAGAATGCAAAGTGTGCTGTGCTGACCTGTACATCTCCAGAGTCTGTGCAACCTGAAGCACGTTGTTGTAGTTTCCAAACAGGTTGGAGATGCAAACTGTGAAGTTAAACGGCAACTTCTCTTTTTCCTTCCCATTGGATCTCTTATTTCTTATAGGAAGCCAGGGTTGGTCAACTAGCCGGACCTTTCCTGGCTGAGTCAAGAGATTGACATGTGTGGCGTTGCAGTTTTGGGGAATCTGACACATGACATCCGTAGTGACGTAGGGGAAACCAAAGTTGTCCGAGTGTTGTAAAATTGTTCCAGGAGTTGTACTTGATAACTTGCCTGCACAGCAGAAAACACAGTGCAGTTTTCGGATGGAGTCTCTCTTGAATATTCCAATGATGCGTACGTCCAAGCCATTCACTCTCTGGTCCATGTAGGCCGACACCAGCAAGTGCTTGGTGTTGTTGAGCGGGGTGATGCTTCGCTCAGAGATCTGCAAGGGGCAAGCGTACGGAGCCCTGTGTGGCGGTGGGATTATTCTGCCTGTCCTGGGTGTTCTCACCGTGATGCAGAGGATGAAGACGAGGACAGTAATGAAGAGGAAGAAGAACCTCCTTCTGACACCTTGTTGTTTGTCCATCCAGAACACAAATGTCACCGATTCCCAACCTTAGTGAGATTGCAGGAATCCGGAAAAATTTAATACCAAAATATGTCAGACATACAAGGAATTTGACCTGGCGGTTGGTGCATAACAGCAGACAGTTAGACAAAGGAGAACAAGACAGATAAAACAACATAGTGCAAGAGGAATAAAATAGAATATAATAAAATATAAGTCTATAGGTTAGTTAAAAAATGAAAGAATAACCCTCTCTGCTGATTATTAAGAAAAAGGTTTCAGAAGACACATTTGAGAAACAAAGTTAACATAAAAGAACGAGAAGTGGAGGCAGGTTTCATTTCAAAACAGCAGGTTCCTTCTTTAGAACAGCATAAACCAATCTCAGTTGGGTATGTAGTTTGGTGAAGTTAGCAAGATATTCACATATTCAGACTTCACGGTTCAATAGCTTGTCAGTGAAACGTTGTTAAAACACAAACGACACCTCTCTGTAACTGTAGTGATGTCAAACACCAGCTAAAACCCTATTTAACCCTTATTTTACCAATATACGGACCAGTACAGGAGCTGTACAAATCACATTGATCTTAATGAAGTCGCCTATGAGACAAGTGCGCAGTGACCGTTTACAAAGTGCAATGCCGAAAAATATATGACAGAAATATTCAATAACTTCACTATAATGAATGGTAGCATCACCAAAGTCATTTTATATGTCCACGGGATTGTTCTTGTTGTACTACACCTGTTACTTTGATGAAGGTAGCTTTTGCATTATTTTAATTAACTTAATTCCAATGCAATGTAGTGCCATTTAGTTTCACAACCACGACCACTGGATCCTATTTGATTTCCAGAAACCAGAATATTTGTTAAGGAGCACTTTCATGAATTAATATATACACAAGATCTTATATTATCTAAAGGATTCTTCTTAAAATATATTGACCCAGCTGTCATTGGTTTGGTCAAACTAGTGCTCTTGTAAACCTACACTCACAGGCCACTTTAGTAGGTACACCTGTTCATTTGCTTGTAACACAAATTGGTATCACATGGCCGCAACTCAATGATGGTGGTATTTTTACGCATTGTACTTGGCAGACGGTCCCTTCCCACTCGCCTCAAAAGCGGCCGCACATTAAGACCAAAATTATAGTGATGGCATGTTCGGATCATTTTACCGACTCGCTTCTTTGAATCTCGTTCAGTAAAATGAACAAATCTTTTTTCGAGTCATTCGTTCATGGTAGGGGAAGGGTAAGCTAAATTCCGGCATTAAAATTCCCGACCGTGTTTTCGGGTCAATGTTTCGCTCATCTGCCGAACCTTCAGGTCAATGATTCGTTCATCGTTCATCGTTCATTTTTCAACCTTTGCATTCAACGAATCAATCTATGCAAGTGCCGATGTGTGGCCACGAGAAAATGAACAAATCTTTTTTTGAGAGGACTCGTTACTCTCGAGTCCTTGTAAGGATTCGTTCAAAGTGAACGAATCGTTCACGAACAACACATCACTACAAAATGATTCGTCCAGCTCGCTGAGCGGTCTGTTTTGGTAAAATTGTGATTAATACGGGTTGTCGACATTAGTACGGTTACATAGAGGTGCTGTTCGTGTTTTAACGTCGTTTCGCTGACGAGCTATTGAACCGTGAAGTCGGAATCTATAAATATCTTGCTAACTTTACCGAACTCTGCTTTGAAGGGCTGCAGTTACAGTCGCTGTAAAATAAAATGAACTCTTCTTTTATTTTATTTTCCAATCTTTTCTAGAAAAAAACAAAACAAAAACAAAAAAGGTATTAGCAAAGTATTCGTGAGAGTAAGAAAAGAGAATAATTAAAAAGCCCGTTTCAAAAGCTGTATTTATTCATCTTACATTCCTACATGTGTATAGTATATATACGGTGTAACGGACTGTTGTTTACGTGTTCTGTGAGCGAGTTACACATTTACGGAGTTTAAAAGTTCAGTGAAGGGCTCACAATATTTTATGTCAATGATGCCGCCATGTGTTGTGGGTGGATGAAGTAACGGAACGCGGGAGCCGACAGTACCCTGTTTTTTAATAAATCCTAATGAAGAGCAAGTAATTAAGCGAGGGTCGCTACAATAGTCAACATTAGTTAAAAACATTTTAACGTAAACTAAACTGTTTTTACTTTTAATTCCTTATAAGGCTTGTAGGTTTTTTACTTTGACGTCCAGACGGGGAGCATTCCTTATAAGGAAAATGCATACAACTTTACTGATTCATTTTGATTAATTTCTCATTTACTTTATTACCCCGAATAATGTGCATTTCTGTGGATTCTTCGTCTGAGATTCAAAAGTCGCTTCCGTTACTTGCATCGGGTTTCCGCGTGATCCCCTCAGAGCTGCTTCGGTACTTAACGGGAAACTTGTCTTACCGTAAAACATTACATCGGTCGAACACGCGATGCTCAGGTGCGACTCGTTGGATCCGCAGAACGAACAGTGGCGTGAGGGGAAATTTCCGAGGAAACCAAGTGAACTTCTAAGCTGTGTTTATTTCACGAGGGTGGGACACAAAACCGTATCTCGCTATTCCGGCCCGCGCACAGATAGACCCCTGGTGGTGCTCAAGCCCCAGTCCCCTTGCCTTCTGCTGGAGCACTAATTCTTTCTTCATTTATCAATATTTGAGAATACACAATTACTCTATCATCAATTCCCCCCAAATGTGTTTTGATATCTGACGGGCCATTTATTTGAGTTCTTGTGAGAATTTCGCCCCAACACGCTCACAGGCCCCGCCCCCCCACCTCCTCCTCCTCCTCCTCCGCTTCGTGCAGCGCTGAACACCAACGGATGCAGCATCGGACAAACGGGATGACGGTGTTTGTGAAATCCCGCGACGTTGTTTGGTGATAAATTAACCACATTAGCGCCGCTGAACACATTAGTCGCAACTGGTCCCTGTTCTTTGTTTCTCTAAATCACCATAGCAACACATCGACAAACATGAACCTGCTCCGGAAGCAGGTTCATCTGCATCAATTTTGAGTTGTGATCATTATATATATATATATATATATATATATATATTCTATTAATTCGTATGAATTTGAGTTGAGATCATTATTCTCATTAGATGATGATGCATCCACATGAAATGTACATCAAATGTAGAGCCTCCTGCAAGCAGGAGCCTCTACATTTGACCAACACGCATAACGTTAACTTGTGTGCGATACTTTGTCGGGCTTGTAGCCTCGCTAGGGGGCGCTGTCAGTTTTTGCCATGATTATATGTGTCACGACCGGACGGTGGACGGGAACCCAAATGCACGACTCACACAACGTGGTGCGAAAAAAGAATCAAAGTTTATTAACAAAAGGACAGGGCATGGCCGCTGAAATAAAAATCACTCGTGGGCGAGGAAAAAAACCGATCTAGAGACAAAAACTGAAAGCAGGCTCAATTAAGGTGTCGACAAAAAACGAGGCAAGACTGTGGACATACGTAGCGCTGGCACGGTGGCTTGGGACAAGACGAACTGGCACAGGACAGAGGGAGACTCAGACAATATATACACACACATAGGGGAAGTGCACAGGTGGAGACAATCAGGGGAGGGGCGACAATCACACCGACACAAGAGGAAGGGGAAAGTTGCCTGAAACAAGGGGAAGGTTCATTTTCCAAAATAAAACAGGAACTCACGAGACGGACACGAGACAACCTAACTAACATCTTTTTCTGGACATGACAGTACCCCCCCCCTTTAGGGACGGCTCCTGACGGACTTTTGCGGTTGTTGAAGTCCCTGATGAGTGCCGGGTCCATGATAAAGCTGGACCGGACCCAGGAACGGTGCTCCGGACCATAGCCCTTCCAGTCCACCAAGTATTGGTGTCCCCTTCCGCGTTTGCGTACGCCCAAGAGTCGCTTCACTGGGTAGACCGGTCCCCCATCAACCATCCGGGGAAGTGGCGGAGTTGCGGCTCCGGGCACCATAGGGCTCTCTCTAACTGGTTTCAGCTTCCCCACATGAAAAGTAGGGTGCACCCTCAGGGATCTGGGAAGGCGCAGACGAACAGAGACAGGGTTAATTACTCTTGACACGGGAAACGGACCCACAAACCTAGGAGCTAGCTTCCGGGAGGCAACATGGAGTGGCAAGTCCCGTGTGGAGAGCCAGACTTTCTGGCCCGGCTGGTATGTCGGAGCTGGCTGGCGCCTCCGATCAGCGACCTTCTTCATGCGCGCCGCGCTGCGAAGGAGGATGCTGCGGGCAGCTGCCCAGATTCGGCGGCAACGCCGGACCATGGCATGGGCGGAAGGGACGACGACCTCCTTCTCAGTATCTAGAAACAGAGGCGGTTGGTAGCCGAAGGCGCACTGGAAGGGGGTCAGCCCCGTGGCTGCTGTGGGGAGCGTGTTATGGGCGAATTCAACCCAGGTTAGGTGTTTGCTCCAGGATGACGGCTTCTGGGATACCAGGCAACGAAGACTCGTTTCCAATGCTTGGTTAAGGCGCTCAGCCTGTCCATTGGCCTCTGGGTGGTATCCGGACGTGAGACTGACCGTGGCCCCGATCAGTTTGCAGAATTCAGTCCAAAAACGGGATACGAATTGGGGCCCCCGGTCTGACACCACGTCCCTCGGGAACCCATGAATGCGAAAAACGTGGTTGAGCATGGTTTCGGCAGTCTCCTTGGCTGACGGAAGTTTAGGCAGGGCTATGAAATGAACCATCTTTGAGAATCGATCCACCACTGTGAGGACAGTGGTGTTACCTTGAGAGAGCGGGAGACCAGTGACGAAGTCCAGCGAAATCTCAGCCCAGGGTCGACTGGGCACCGGGAGTGGTTGCAGCAGCCCTGTGCGTGCCTGGGAGGAGGTCTTGTTCCTAGCACAGACGGGGCACGCACCAACATACTCCTGGACCTCGCGTTCCATGGCGGGCCACCAGAACCTTTGTCTGATGGCATATATGGTTCTCCTGATCCCTGGATGGCAGGTGAGCTTTGAGGTGTGAGCCCAATGAATCACCTGTGGGCGCATAGTTGCCGGAACAAACAGGCGATTAACTGGACAACCACTAGGTGTAGGGTTCTCACCATTAGACCGCTTCACCTCTGATTCTATCTGCCATGTTACCGCTCCTACCACACGGTGCGGTGGCAGCATTGGTTCTGGTTTCTTGGCAGTGGGCTCGGGGTTGAACAGACGAGACAGGGCGTCCGGCTTGGTGTTCTGGGACCCCGGCCTGTAGGATAAAACAAAGTTAAAGCGGTTAAAGAACAGAGTCCATCTGGCTTGGCGAGAGTTCAAACGCTTAGCCTTGCGGATGTACTCAAGATTTTTATGGTCAGTCCAGACAATAAACGGGTGTTGGGCCCCCTCCAGCCAATGTCTCCACTCCTCTAATGCCAGCTTTACCGCGAGCAACTCACGATTACCAACATCGTAATTCCGCTCCGCCGGTGAAAGTTTTCTGGACAGGAAGGCGCATGGATGTAGTTTGTGGTCTTCTGTCGATCGTTGAGATAGGACCGCCCCCACACCGTCGTTGGAGGCATCCACCTCCACCACAAACTGTCGGCTGGGATCTGGAACCGTGAGGATGGGGGCCGTGGTGAACATCTCCTTGAGTCGGGTGAAAGCCACCTCTGCTTGGGGACACCATAGAAACGGGGCTTGGGGAGAGGTGAGAACATGGAGAGGAGATGCTATGGCGCTGAAGTTTCTGATAAACCGTCTGTAAAAGTTCGCAAAACCCAGGAATTGCTGAACCTTCTTACGGTTATCAGGTGTAGGCCACTGGGCCACAGCGCTGACTTTAGCCGGATCCATTTGTATCTTTCCAGGGGCTATGACAAAGCCCAGGAAGGACACAACGTTGGCATGGAATTCACTCTTTTCTGCTTTGACATAAAGATGGTTCTCCAGCAGACGCTGGAGAACCTGCCGAACATGGCGAACATGAGTGTCTCGGTCAGGGGAGAAAATCAAAATGTCATCTAAGTAGACAAATACAAACTGATTAAGGAACTCCCTAAGAACATCGTTTATCAACGCCTGAAATACGGCCGGGGCATTGGTCAGGCCAAATGGCATCACGAGGTATTCGTAATGGCCCGAGGGGGTGTTAAAGCCGGTCTTCCACTCATCGCCCTCTCTAATACGGACGAGATGATAAGCATTGCGCAAGTCTAGTTTGGTGAAGATTCTGGCTTGTTGCAACTGTTCAAAGGCCGATGACATGAGGGGCAGGGGGTATCGATTCTTGATAGTAATGTCATTTAATGGTCCATAGTCAATGCAGGGTCTCAGGGAACCATCCTTCTTCCCCACAAAAAAGAATCCTGCTCCTGCTGGAGACGAAGAGGGACGTATGAGTCCTGCTTTTAATGAAGCCTCGATGTATTCAGTCATGGCTACTTTCTCAGGGCCGGAGATGGAATAAAGTCTCCCCTTCGGAATGGGCGCACCCGGGATAAGGTCAATGGGACAGTCATAAGGACGATGGGGTGGTAGGGAAGTGGCCTTACTCTTGCTGAACACCTCCTCAAGATCGTGATAACAACTGGGAACGGAGGTCACATCACGCAAGTTGTGTGTGTGGGTCGGAGCTGAAGCCGATACAAGGTCCCCAATGACTCCAATCTCCACTTCTTGGCCAGGAACCCTGTCTAGCCCCCCCCGCTTCCCTCCCCAGCTTATGATCCTCCCAGAGCACCAGTCAATGTGGGGGTTGTGTTTTTTGAGCCAGGGGAACCCCAAAATCAGGGGGTGTTGGGCCGAGTGGAACAGATGAAACGTCACTAGTTCGTGGTGGTCCCCGATGCGTATAGCCACAGGTTCAGTCACATGTGTTACATTAAAAAGAAAGCTGCCATCCAAGGCGCTGGCTTTCAACGGCTGGTTCAAGGGAGCTGACCTAACTCCCATTTGGTTGGCAAAACCCCAGTCCATGAGGCTTTCATCAGCCCCAGAGTCAACCAGTACTCCCATTGAAACTGTGGTGTCATGGTGGCTTACCTGGATCTTCATCAGGGAGCGGGAGGAACTGCCCGATGAGGCGAAGCGGTTCGACAGGGGACTCTTCTTCCCCTGGTGGGTTGTCCTCCTCGCCGGACACCCTACCACTAGATGTCCTTGTTCCCCGCAGTAGAAACACCTGCCTTCCTGCAGGCGGCGTCGTCGTTCTTCAGCGGACAAACGAGCCTGTCCCAGCTGCATGGGCTCCTCTGGATCACGCGAAGAGACAGCTCTCCACTGGACCGGCGACGGTAGGGGGGAAACGACCCATGAGTTTGTTGAAGGGAGACCTCAGTCCTGCATTCGTGTCTTCAAACGATGGTCTGTCCTAACAGCCAATGCGATGACTGCGTCGAGGTCCTCAGGCAAATCAAGGGGAACTAACAGGTCTTGGATGGGATCCGAGAGTCCTGAGATGAATGCATCATACAATGCCGTGGCATTCCATCCGCTATCTGCTGCTAGTGTGCGGAAGCGGATGGCACAGTCTGAGACAGAGTCCATACCTTGGCGGATAGTGTTCAGCTCCCGGGCTGTCTCTCTGCCGGATGTCGTGGGGTCAAACACCCTCCTCAATGTCTCGGTGAACCGAGCGAGTGATTGGCAGCTTGGTGAAGCTCTGGACCATTCCGTGGTTGCCCATACTTTCGCTCTCCCCGTGAGATGGGAAATCATAAATGCCACCTTGGACCTTTCTGTGGGGAAGGCTGAGGGCAATTGTTCATAGTGCATTTCACAGTTAACTATGAAGGACTTGCATTCCCTAGACTCACCGGAGAACTTCTCGGGTGGGGCAAGGCGAATTGCCTGACTGTGGGGAGCTGGAGCTGGTGGTGCGTCGGCGGCCGCCAGCACGGGCGAGGCTGATGGTGCTTGGTTCAGATGGGTGAGCATCTGATGAATCTGGTTAGATAGGAGATTCACCTGGGTCGTCATGGCGGCCTTGAAGTCCTCCTGCCCGCTTGCCAGCCCTTCCACTCCATGTTGCAGGGCGGACAATTGATCCTCCTGCTGCTTAAGGCGGTTACCTTGAGCGCCAATGGCTGCCTTTAGGTTATCCGAGTCTGCTGGGTTCATGCTGGCCAGTTCGTTCTGTCACGACCGGACGGTGGACGGGAACCCAAATGCACGACTCACACAACGTGGTGCGAAAAAAGAATCAAAGTTTATTAACAAAAGGACAGGGCATGGCCGCTGAAATAAAAATCACTCGTGGGCGAGGAAAAAAACCGATCTAGAGACAAAAACTGAAAGCAGGCTCAATTAAGGTGTCGACAAAAAACGAGGCAAGACTGTGGACATACGTAGCGCTGGCACGGTGGCTTGGGACAAGACGAACTGGCACAGGACAGAGGGAGACTCAGACAATATATACACACACATAGGGGAAGTGCACAGGTGGAGACAATCAGGGGAGGGGCGACAATCACACCGACACAAGAGGAAGGGGAAAGTTGCCTGAAACAAGGGGAAGGTTCATTTTCCAAAATAAAACAGGAACTCACGAGACGGACACGAGACAACCTAACTAACATCTTTTTCTGGACATGACAATATGATTCATTTAATTTTATTTTGTATCGCACAATATCGCAAATTTGCCTCAGAGATCTTTACAGTCTGTACACATGTGACATCCTCTGTCCAGAAACCCTCACATCGGCACAGGAAAAACTCCTTTATAGACACAGGACAATTCTACCGTTGACGGACAGACTGAGATGGACGTACAGAATGAACAATGTAAAATATGTATAATACATTAAATTCATCCGACCGAAATGATTCAAATTAGCATATTATCTCATCATATGTGTTCATGATCATCTCCTACTCGTCAGGGGAGAAAAAAACGCTCTTCCTTTAAGTTTATTTGCCGTCTGTTAAAAAATGCTGGTTTCGGTGATCAACTCTTCCGCCATCGTAAGACACGCGCGTACAATTATCCTGATCCTGCAAATCCCATGTAAATGAGCATCTTCAGGGCCATTGGGTTACTGTAAATGTTTTTTTCTAACTTTATTGAGAAATGAGCACAAAACAGCGAGTTGAAAGTAGCACAGCATCTTAAATAAAGAGATGCATCTTTCATCTCGGCAATTTCCTTCTTTGGCTAAATGCGAGACAAACCCGATCCATTAAAGGTTACATTTGATCCTTATTGAAGAGGATCTTCTCTATTCCCATGCATTTTTTCATGATGTTTTCCTGTACAGTACAGGAGAAAATTAAAGATAGTCAATATAAATAACATGATATTCGACAGCAGTCTTAATTCGCCCGTTGCTGTGCATTCACCACACACACGCTTAAATAAAAGATGGTTTGACTTACTAGATATCAGCATTCATGCGTGCAGGAGATAGTACAGCAGGCTTGTTATCTTTGCTTCTTTGTGATGAGGGGCGGCTGAAGGCAAAACGTTGTTTTTTTCTGATGGGAGTGCCAGTGTGGGCGTTTACCTTAATGAGATGATTCACAGAACAGATGAAATGTTTGACCACGTTTCATGACAAATCCTCTGATTGTTTTAGAGATTTTCCCATCTGGACCATTGACATTCACAGAAACAAAATAAAGCAGAAACATTTGATTTATATGCACTTCTTAGTATCTCAATTCCACGCTCCTAGCACAGCAGCCCTGCTGTCTTTAGCACTCAGCTCACATCTGGGATTGGCTTGTCATTAAAGTCCCAAAGTCCACTTGGATCTACTTCAAGAGGCTACTTTTATGATTTATAAAACACCTTTATTTTCTTATGTGTTGACCTTATATCTTCACCATAACATGAATTACCTTCACTGTGTGCAATAGTCCAAGGTCAAAATCGCCTGCAGAGAGTTTATTATGATTGTGTATGTATATTAAGATTATGTGCATAAACACTGACCATCGGACTGTTCAATAACTTCTTAAGAATGTTTGAGAATTTTGGGCATCGTTGTCAGGGAGGCTAAACTATTTTTTTGACCACCGTATTAAAGTATACAAAAGCAAATAAGGAATAATGAAACAAACTCACATGGAAGTCAAATAAGATGCAGCATTAGAATCACTGGGAGAAAGTTACTAGTTAGCATTTACTCAAAACTGTACTTGGGTGTACTCCTAAAAGTACACACAATAATTAAAATGAGCTCCACCTCTAACGGCAGCAACAATGAAGTGACCGACATTTCCATTTACAAGCCCTTGTGTGGGACCACCTGTTACACACAGGTGGGGTTTTTCAGAGGAAGCTGATGCACGTGGTGCAGTTTGTGCCTGGCAGGCCGGGTATTTCTGAAACGTGAGAATCTATTTACACTAATGTTATCCTTTGTTCGTGGCTCACAAGCTTAAGGCAGCAACTGTTGGCAGACCAGCTGTGAATCCACCCTGTGGACTATTTTTATTAAATCTGTTTTATTGTAACTTTTTCATCCAACTTTGTCCATCAAGTCGACCCAAAGAATTTGTCAACACAACAGCATTACCTAAAGAGATTCTAGCTATGTCGGTGTGAGGTAATCGTAGGAGAGCCAAATGGTTTGTAAAAAGCAGCTCTTTCTGTTTGTGTTCATTAAAACTTTTTCTTTTCGATATGACTTTAGGATTTAAACTCTAGAAGTATAATACAAACCCAGTTTTGTTGATGAGGATGGTTAGTATTGTTAGCTCTGGGGACTTATGCCATATTCCGAGATACAACGGATGGTTGTAATTAGAAGTGGTAATTAAAGTTTAAAAAAATCCACTCGCAGATTTCGCTACAGAGCGAACATTTTCAACATTTTCACATTTCATGACCAATCCTGATTGTTTTATAGATTTTCCCGTCTGGACCATTGACATTCATAGAACCAAAATATAGCAGAAACATTTGATTTATATGCACTTCTTAGTATCTCAATTCCTCTGCATATTTTTCCATCCATCAGCACAACAGCCCTGCTGTCTTTAGCCCTTAGCTCACATCTGGGATTGGCTTGTCATTAAAGTCCCAAAGTCCACTCGGATCTACTATCTACTACTACTATCTTCACCTATACCACAAATTACTTTTACTGTGTGCTTTTTGAATAGTCCATGGTCAAAGTCGCCTACAGAGAGCAAGATTATATGCATAAACACTGACCATCGGACTTATTGTTAGACCTCGACCCATCTCTGGTGAAGGAGCTCTACAGTGACTGTTCAATAAATACTTAACTACTATATAAAGTAAAGTATAAAGTAGAAGTTTGAGAGTTTTCACATCATTGTTGTTTTTCACAGGGAGGTTTCGAGGTATCGAACAGACTGTAAGCCAAAAACAGACTCATATTTATCCCTTGAACTATCTCACCGCTTGAAGACTGTATCCAAATCCCGGAAATGCAAACGGCACCCACTGAAAGAAAGGTCCTGCAGGTCTACTACCACATTTACACACTAAAGCTGGAAAAGCTGCTGTTTTTTTGCTTTATCTCGCGATCGTAGAGAAGAACTTAGAAAATGCTCTTGTAAAAATATCTACGCCCTGAGGAGTGTTTATCATGGTTTATTTGTAAGTTATGCCCGTTATTTTGAGTTTCACAGGCTGTGTTTCAGAAACAGGAGAGACGGAGCCACAGCTCTAGTGACATAAACCGCTCTTTGGCCAGTTTGTCAGGCAGATATCTCATTGTAAAAGTAAAGTTGGAAAACATTCAAGTCACATTGGCAGATGTTTACGCTCCACCTAACAGTGAGCTAAAGAAGAAACATTTAAGATGGACAAAGAAAGATTGGTTGAACTTCAACAACAACATAAAAAATAATTGCGAGTCCACACTGCTACCAAAGATTAAAGAAATTAGAGGCAATAAGCTACTAACTACAGAAATAGAAAAGAAAACAAGATTTCTTAAACAATCCTGCTGGAACCCAAAGCAAATTAACTACTGGCTAACAACAGGCAGACAGGACGTTCCATTGAATAATGGACACAGGAGTTGAAGGAAGGGAAATTCAAAACTTTGGAGAGGTAAATCTTGCAAGATATCTACTTGAACAGACATTGTCACCTGATTTACATTGGAGCTACGGTTTAAAGTGATAAGGTAATACAGATTCTCAGGTCTCTGGACAGCCTATGATACACATTTTACTGCAGGTATTTGCATTCAGAGGTTTAAATAATGGCTTCACTATGAACTGTAGTATCAACAACCAGCTCCAAGGAGCGTGCGCATATCTTATCTCATAATTTCGGCTTTCCAAGCCTTCTTTTCCAAACAGCCTAATTATTTCATGACTGATATATACTCTGATGCTCCATTATATGTACGTACTTTATTTTATTTTAAATGGGAGGAAACAAAAGCTTGATAGTAAAATACCTAACAGTCCTGTATTAAGTCATCAAGTCAGCTGCTGTTCCAATTGCCAAAATGACCGTTCTTCGTTCTCCCGTATGAGTCCATTCTCCTGAGGACTCAAGTCCGTTCTCGCCGTATTGAGAAAGGGCTGCTGGTGTCACTGAGGTGGAAATTGATGGAGAAGATATTTATAAGTGAGTCCTTAATGAAGATTCGTACGGGCATCTTGCCACCGCTGAGCACACAGTGTTCAGTTACACTGCCTTTGGTTTGAGGGCATCGTTTTAAGCGCTGTAATCGATTAATAGACCATACAAACAATATTTACTACTCTGTGTGCAGTATTGCCACTTTTGTTCACATCTTTCATCCAACGTATAAAAAGGAAAGCTGATAGGGCAGATATCCTTTTTTATAGGAATGATTCAATAAACACATGTCCCCAATCATGACATTTGAAGGTAGCATATTTATTCTTTAATGTCTTTAAGGGTTAAAGATTGTCTATTTATGAATGAGCTGTCAAGTTTTTAATGAGAATAATAATTACTACATTTAAATTGACAACATTTAGGGAATTTTATAATTTTACATTTCAAGACTCCCTCAAATGTATCTTCATTGGCGTTCATCTGTATTAATCTCAGCCTGGGTGTGCGACTACATATAGATACGGATAGTTCAAAACGGTCTATTGAGATGCAACAAATAAACGAAATGGAATACAAATGTGAAAATACAGTGATTTAAGAGTATTCCAAGTGACAAGGATAGTTATTGTTGTTTTCCACCACCAGATGTCACTGTAGAGTGAACGTTGGCCCTGATTCTCTTCTGCGTCAGTCTGGTTGTCGTATTCGTTGTGCTCATCGTGACAGATGGTACTTACAAAAAGCCATCTTTGATATGAGACATCCAAATATCCCTTACCCCATATGTGTCAAATCACAATCTGATACATACACATATTATGGATTGCTATTGGAAATACTGTATACTGTAAATACATATATAGATATTGGACTCTTTACAATATTATAGTAATCCAATTTGAAATATTTTTTCCCATTCCCATTTATAGCCCATTCCCATTTAGAGCAAACAGCAGGCTACAAACGTCTGCCTCATTATGTGCCTGACCACGACTCCTACGCTGCGGCTCCATGCTCGCTCTGTTAGTTTGTGATCATTTAATATGTACAAAACTTAATTTATGAACGTGTCCTCAGTGAACACACTGTGTATTAAAAACATCATGGTCTAAGAAGGTTTCAATATGCTTCCTCTGTATGACTGTAACTAATATTGTACTGTAATTTGCCCGTAATCAAATCGAGAAGAGTCTACAGCGATGTCCGTAAAGCCTGCTGATAACATGCTCACAACGACAATGCTACCAGCTGATACCATCTGATACCATTATTGGTTTGTATGATCTCAATTATAATCTAGAGCATTAGCATGCTAGTGTTAGCTATTTTGAGATGTAAAAATGAGGTTAGGCTGATGATAATCTATTCAGTTGGTCACAAACCAAAGAATAGGAAAAACACAGGTTTTGGTTTTTGGTTTTGAGTCGACGATGGAGCTGAATAAAATGTTGGCAGACCACTTAAGTTCAGATCACTTTTAGACTATTGGGGACCTGAAATGTATGTAACAAATGTCATAGCAACCCATCTAATAATGGTGGAAAAATTTAAATCCAACTCATGTTGTCGCTAGGAGGAGATCACCAAAGTCATTAGGATTCATTGTCTGCACATGAATGTACCTCTTGACATAGAAATAGAGGCAATCCGTTCATTGGTTGTGAAGGTATTTCGCTCTGGACCAGAGGTGGACCAACTGGCATTATAATGAGGATGGTATCATTGTTTATTTTACATAAATAATTGCAACAAACAAATAGCTAACGGGCTTGTTGTATAGCCGGATACTGTGTAAAACCAAAAATGCTTACAAAAACATAATGCTTTTCTTTGTGCACCAAGAGTCCTGCACCTCAACTAGTACTAGTACAAGGTAATACTAGTACTAGTACTAGGTATATGTTTGACCTGTACTAGTGCAGGTCAAACATATACGTAGGTCCCGGGTGAGAACTTAATCAAAAGGTTCCTTAAACTCAATAAAGTGTTAGAATGAGTGTCACGAATGTATCGTCTTAACAACCTACTTCACCATCATCCGCGTTAGATATTGGGGGGAAGATAAGCAATACTGTGTGTACCGAACAAATACGAGTCAGTTAAAAAACCTTAAGGAATATGATCGATATTAGAACTCACTCGCTAACAACGATGAGATAAACAGTGACTAAAAAAAGTAGTTCCGCTGCTGGCGAAAACATAAAACGCACAACTTAAGAAATAGGCATAATACGACTCGCCCTTGTAGCTGTCCTACTCTTAAGGAAGTTGTCTTCCTCACTCAAACTACTATAGCTTGTCGCGACAGGCCCTTTTTAGCGCTTAGTTAGTGGTGTCATATGTCTAGAATCCCTGTTTTCTGCAGAAGCAGATCTCAGGAGCGAGCTCATCTAAACGACTCAGCACTTTGGGAAACATAAATCCAAACATCTTCAGCACACTGGCTCATCCACGGGAAAAAAAATCATACTGCAGATCTTCAAAAGCCTGGTCTGGTCTACAGAGACCACGAAGGGTCTTGTGTTCCCAGCTGCGGAAATGCCTGACCCTGAGTTTGTGTTTGTGATTGTGCTTTCAGCGTTTCATCACGCCGACACACCCTTAGGCTGCATTTTAATTGGCTGTTGGTCAGTTATCTGATTTGCTCTTCTAATTGAAGTCTTCTTTCACCACAATCTGCAAGCGGATAATCAACAACAGTGTCAGAGTGCTGTCGAGCTCGTTTCTGTTGACAGAGGACACCATGGTGGGAGGAAACAGGGCTGAACATCCTGTGCATCGTCACCCAGCACAATTTGTTTCGAAGCAGTTTAATTCGTGGAGGGTTTAAGTTGTCAATACGTGCTCAAACACATTATAGTTTGAACCATTAAAATATTCGGTCGGACTTAAACTGACTTCAAAGCAGTGGAGGAGTTACAACGATTGGTTAGTAAGATCAGCCGGCTCTTTGTTGCTACTAAATGCAGCTTTGCTTTTTGCTGAAAAAGTTGACCAATGTCTCCACCTGCTGTAAGAATTCAGTTCAGCCGGCAACACTTAGTGTACAGATTAATTAAAGCTCTGCCACAATACAGCTTGTGAATTGACTGGGAGTGTTTATATCTGTAGGTATGTATGGCGAGGTAAGATGCATACGACTACGTGTCCTTTTATTTCTGCCTCCTGCCAAAAAAGAAAAGGTAGCGCATTAACATCTCCATTAATAAAGACTTACTTGGGGCACACATTTTACCGCACGGATACTATAAACCTTAGATGACAAAACAGTTGCAACATATTTCTATAATAAGTATTCTAGTGTCAGAAACTGCAAAAGCTATTCCAGGGCATTCATGGATTTCGTTTTGAGTGGTTACAGAAACAACAACACCATAAAGTCACAGTTAGTTATTTGAAGTGCTCCCAAAGCAGAGGGTTCGATCAACAGGCCACGAGTGATTAAAGACGTTGGTGTTGACCGTGTCATTTATATCAATTTACAGGGATGTAGGCCTATAAATAGCCGTGAGAGTTCAGTCCAAAGGAGCCATCGATGGGGCCTCGACATAGTGGAGGGCGGTGCTGGAGGAGAAAAGGCAAAATAAAACAATTCATTCTTCACAAGTCACTTTTAAAGGGACAGATACACCCCAAATCATAAATGCATGTATTTGATTTAAATTGCTTTGTAGTGAGTTGCCTAGATTTGGCAATACTGGCTGTAGAGTCTGCCTTCACTCCCATATAATGTGATTATACGGTTCTGACCTTGTGATTCTCAAAGCGTTGTGTACGTTTTACATTATCTTATAGTGTACATTATCTTAAGTAACTGGGTTGTGATTTAAAAAATGAACAGTACTTGAGGAAAAATAAGTAAGTAAGAGGAAAAACATTTCTTCAAGGTTCCTTCCAAGTTCCTCAAATATTTTCTTCAATGTTACCTTGAAGAAAATATGTGGTAAAAACATATGGTGAAAATATGTGGTGAAAAGCATCTTGGCTTTTCATTCCCCAAGACATTGAAGGGGTCCATGTAAAAAATATAAGGGGTTGTAAATGAACGGTCATGTAAGATTAATCCCTTTAAACGACAGAAGGGAAATATAAAATTCAAGGTAAGATCAATCGTCTGCTAACGATTACGACATGAGCCCAACATTCATTATCTAAATTATAATTTAGCCTCACATAGAGGCAAATGGCTGTATTGCAGGTACACATACAGACTGGGACTTTGGTTGGAAACATCAGAAACAGTATTAAAGCTAAAGTCATGTGCTTTATTTGTCCGTTGCAACAATGTGCAAGTGCACGACCAATAGTTTCAATAGTGTCACGGGGGCTGCTCCGTGATCAGGTCGTCTGGTCTTTGTTTTGCGTCTAATGGTGTAGGTCTGTGTGTTTATGCTTCCCCCGGTTGCCATGACAACGGGCTCCGAATCACACTCCTGGCTCCGGTTCCCTATCAGGAGGGTATTTAGGAGCAGCCCGGGCATCCAGTCGCTAAACTCCAATAGTAGGTGTTTGAGCGAGAGGGAGAACTTTTTTCGGAGCGGCTATTCTTATGGAATGTTAATGGGGGAGGTGTATTCAGTGTTCTCCTGCCACTGTCAGTTGCTCAGAGATGATTGCTAAGATGCGGTTCTCGAAGTTTCAGAACCGTAGTCGTCAAACTCACGCGTGACTTTAAGCCCTTCTAATATTGAGTCCACGGGCCGGCCCGTTTACCACACTGTATCTGCTGCTCTGTTATTTCTTTCTCCAGCTGAGACTCACTGCGTCGTGTTTGTGTTGCAGTGAACACTGAACTTGACGTTGATTCATGCTGACAAGCGTATTTGCACCATATCTTTAATGTATCTGGAACGTTGGAGGACAAACGCCTCTCTGGTCATTCGTGGCCATCAGATACTATCAAGTGAATTTGTTTTTCATCACAAACACCCGTCCCAGACACACACACGCACATAGAATTGTCCCACTGTATTTATGAAGTACAACATTTAACGCTAACACTCAGCAGTTATTCACACTAATCACCAGCCATAGTTTCTGAAAGGTTCTCACACTGTCCATGACAGAATACCAAAGTCTGATCATTGATTTTCATGGGAACGCTGCCTTCAGACCATCTTAGTTGTGTTTTTAGCTGCAGAACGCAGAGACAGACCGGTGTGTGATGCAAAGGAGGCTTTAGAGAAGCTGCTTTGCATTTGATCGACCTCTTACTCTTTCATCAGCAGCGATGAGAACTTCTCCTCGTCTACGATTAGAGGGGCATGTAGAGCGATGTAAATTTAGACAAGATCATAGAGAGAGCTACAAGGCTTAGCCAGCCAGAAATTAGACAGATAAATCAGGTCAAATTGAACAGGGGACAGAGACTGTAGGAAGCATTTGTGCAGAGTAATAATTAGAAATAAAAGATTTACTCTTCATGGAAGCAGTGGCACACACACTTGACCGGATGCAAATATACAGGAAAAAGTTCATTTTAACGTTTTTTTTTAACATATTTCAGTTTTACTGAGCATGCATACGGTTTTGCAGTCACCTCCAGAAACAGAAACATAGCAAAAATATTACAATCTGTCAACAATGTTCAACGGTTCTCATTTCTTACTTTCATGACTGATGAGGTCCACAGATCCCATCAGTCAAAACATGATGTTGTTACTGATTTCAGGTGACATATATATATATATATATATATATATATATATATATATATATATATATATATATATATATATATATATATCCATCCATAAATTGCTGAAAATATCCTAGTAATTTCCTAGGAAGGTTCCTTGAAGGACTCATGCAATTCAATGATAATCAGAGGCAGAACAGAGACATTATTCAGTTAAATCAGGGTTGACTTGTATAATTACTAAGTTTGTCTGCAGGCAAGCTAATACAAGGTTTACATAAAATTCACAAATGTTAACTTTGGCTAAATTTCTTTTAAAAATTGGGAAAAGAACAACTGTTTATAAACACATACAACTAAATTAAAATATATTTTCTCTTTCTTAATTTCTACAATTTTGCATAGTTCTATCAAGAAAATCTAATTTATTAGGGGACCACTGTGAAAAAAGGCGTAAAAGGAAGTAGATGCATGTTTTATTGCTTTATCGGCACAAACAGAAACCTGTTTTGTTGTTTTGAGGAGTAGACATTACTCGATAAGACAAGGGTCAGAAAGGACATATATTGTATTATTTGTGTTAACTGACCCTCGAACTAAAGTGTTGAACTCAATGGATCTTCAGTTGCAGCGAGTAGCGCTCTCAATGCCGCGATGGACAGCAACGTGGTTTTTCAGTTTTGTTTCTGGTATATTGCTGCTTTTACAAACATTCACACCTGGGAGTGGAACCCCTGTCTGCTGCTGTCGACTGCTGAGCGGCTCCAGTGGAGCATGTGAGTGCTAACTGCCTTTCTCGTTCATTTTCCCAGAGCACACCTTCCGTCAGCTGACCTCAGGAGCTACATCTGGATTTTTCCGTCTGCAGCTTTTACATTAAAGCTGCCGGAGCAGGGAAAATATTCATGGTGTTAGTGGCATTCTGAGCCAAATCACGTCGGATCCCAATTTCCTTTCGGATGTATACGGAGATAAGATAAAGAATAATACAATTATTCTTTTTTTAACTTGTTCATAAGGGAGGTGCAGTTTAGTCCTCAGCCACTTTTTTATGAGAACATTCACAGATTTTGACTCGAGAATGTAAATGAAAATCAAACCGTTGAAAAAAATTACATAACAAATATAGCAGATTATCTGCAGTCACAGTTAATCCCATTTTATTGCAGATCTATTTGTTTGCTTATCTATATTTGTGCACTTACATACATATTTTACAATGCTTGTCTATGCTCAAGTCATTTCTTTGTGAATATTGAAGGTGAGTTATTGGAGGGATTCGGCATCTATCTCCTTTCATTTTTAGATTAAATCAATCATTGTGGTGGCAAGAATCCTTCTCTCTATTTATGTGTGTCTTGTACATGTGTTTCTGCGTGTAATACTCCTGCACAGTAAATCAGCTCCTCGAGGTATCACCACTTTACAGCTCTCTTCATGCTGTGCAGCCTAATTCTCAGCTGGCATGCATGGATGTCTGCATGTAGACACGCGTGTTAGTATCACATGTGGGTGTTTAGTACCAGAGTACACAGAAAAGAGGAGAGAGACAAAGAACAACAAATACAGCAAGTTGAATAAAGTGTTTGATGAGGGGAAATCTGTAAGAGGGTGACTTCATATTTGCATGCTGTTATATTTGCTAATTGACTGAATGTTTCTGATCCATTAGACGCTGTATTTCCATGGGCAAAGGGGCAATTAGTTTATCAGGCAAGAGCATGCACACACTTAAAACCACTCTCACACACACACACACACACACACACACACACACACACACACACACACACACACACACACACACCACACACACACACACACACACGCACACACACATATAGATACTTGACAGTTTGATCAATGGATGTCATACTGACCATAATGACTCGGTGCGGCCCCCTTTCAATTTAGCACAGCTTGAGTCCAAATACAATAATCCTTTATCACAATCTCCCAAGCACACACACACACACGCACGCACGCACACCACATAAAAGGCACATCAATCATAATCATCGGCACCTTTACAGACAATGCAGCTGAGAAGAGAAAGGAAATGGCATATCCCTAATTACTGTCGCTCTCTGTTGTTTACACCCAATAATTCCACATAAACACACACACACACACACACACACATGCTGTATGAGTGCATGCTCACACACAATACACACAAGACACGCACACAGTTGCCACTAAGGGACGATGATGAAGTTTCTTTAAAAACAAATGGGTCTTTTGGACCCAAAAGAGCTCTTACTAGCACACGGCTTTTTTTCCTTCTCTTCTCATCCACGTACATCTCTCTTCTCACACACACACACACACACACACACACACACACACACACACACACACACACACACACACACACACACACTGATTAATGGATTGGTTTTGCTTCTCTCTTTCCCCTCTGAGGGTAAGTGATCTATCGATCCGGGGGGATCTCTCCCAGTGAACTCCCACTGCGTAGGGAGAACCAGCCACAGACCGTCTCCCATCGCTACAATTAGTCATTAATGCACCTTAAAATTGCATTTATTTTTCGGAATACCATGTCAATCGGTCTGTGTTGGCAGTGCTGTGTTTTTAGCATTTAACAACCGACTGTTCTTGTGTGGAAACTTTTCATGGTCCACACTCTTGTAAAAGCACATATTTTAGGATTAGACAGACATTTTGGGAATAAGCTTATTTGTTTTACCCCTATGGAGTTAAACAAGAAAATGGATTGTCCTCAGATGTGCGTTAAGTAGAGCTGGGAGCTGGAGCCGGGAGGCAATCTCCTTTTTGTTTAATCCTAACCCAAACCAAAATGTAAAAATGACATATTGTTGTGACATATCAGGCAGCGTTTTTCTGTTTCTTACCCTTATTGTTAGCGTACTGTCTCGTTGTCAGGCCAGACAATCAAACTTCTTTCCAGAGATGTTCTGCATATTAAAGGGTCAATGTGATTAGGAGCATTAATATGTAAGAAAACACCAATGAGAATAATGTCTACCCGAGCACTTGAGCAAGGCAAAGGTATTGAAACTGGTGGTGGGCGTCAGACACCGTGGTGGGAACAAAACATGAAGCTCTACTTCATTGACCTTTTGATAAGTTCTGTCCCTCGTACGTAGACTGTCCCATAGCGCACAGTCTGACATTTTCGACCAGGGTCCAACAACTGTGCGGCACAGCAAGCGTTCCACACATGCTGCTTTCGCTTTTTAATGATGGTGATATTGACTAAAGATCCATCTGACTGGCTTTACAGTAACAGCGTTGTTCCCGTTGTGTCTTCTCAATCACCAGGGCTTGTTTGTGAGCTTTAGGAAAACATGCAAATGACTGTATTCATTTTCTGTCAAAATGTTCTCATAAATGCTTCACTCTATTCCTTAAATAGTAAATGTTAAGTATTTTTAACAAGAATGCAAAATGTTTGGTTTGTGTTGGTTTATGTGCTAAAATTGTGATTTTAGGTCCTTTCACTTTGCAAATGTATATTATCACAAAACCTTTTTCTTGGGATTTGAAGGTAGGTTTGTCCTCATAGGTGTAGCATAACTAATGTGTGGTAAGTGTGAAAAAGCTCATGCAGATTAGATGTTTTTTCTTTGGCCTGTGGGGATTCTGGCTGCAGTTGGCATTGATTTTTTTTGAGAGGAAGTCAGCTGCTGTAAGTGGAAGGTTCCTATTGAATTTATTCACCCCCTTTCCCTCCCTTCAAGTCTCCTGCTTCCTCCTCTTTCTTCTCTCCTCTGTTCAAAAGCATCCTTCCTTTTTTTACCCTCCCTTCTGTTGTCTTTGTATCTCCCTACCTTCCTCCCTTTTGTTGTGATCGCTCATTTGTTTCTCGACTCCCCCGCTCCTGTGTCTCGTGTTTTCGTCCCCTGCAGCTGGCAGCGCTGGACAAACAGGACAGTACATTTGCATTGCATCCTAGAGTTCGCCATCACATTCTTTCACTGCACGCATGCTGCTGAAACAGGCGTGACCCGATCCCGCTTGCACTGACGTTTTCTCTCTCGCCTCTCCCTCCGTCTCAAGAGCTGCCGTCGACGGGCTGCAGGAGGATAATTGAGCGTTCTATAGATCGCATGTGGAACATTGATTCCCTCCACTATTCTCTTGCTACTTTCAACTACACATCCTCTTCCTCCTCTCATCACCTGCCATGATGCGTGTCTCTCTCTCTCTCCGCTTGTCACTCTTATCCTGCCTCCCTGCCTCTCATTCCTTGAGTGTGATCACAAGTTGTGAGTGCTGTGATTCGCTGCATAGATATAATGCATCCATCTCCTGATCCAGCTGCCTTGTAATCTGGCCGCCTGTCTCTGAGTACGTCTCTGTCTGCTTGCTGAGAGTTGGATTGTTGACGAAAAGGAATATAGAAACAGGGGAGAAGGTGAAGCAAAGCAATTTCACCAATATTGAATTGCAGTCCCCTTTGCACTTAACGGTTGCCGGAAGGATTCAAAATGCTCCTTAAACCGCCGCCCTCGTCGGCTTGTCAAACTGGGAAATCGGCGAGGGATTGTTGCTCTGAACCGGGTTCATCTGGTTAATTTAAAGAGCACGTTGCCCTGTTCCATCTGTCCACTAATGATCATCTTTAACCTTAAAGCACATTTAAATGTCAGCTTACCCATTTCCTCCTTGCAATTAAAACAGCACAAATCCGTCACAGTTCTTCTGTACACTCTGCAGCAGCAGTTTGATCCGAGCAAAGTGGTGAACTGGGTTGCAAACAGCAGGGCTCATAATATAAAAACGTTCGTCCTTGTTTAAATGACAAGTGCATGATGTAAACAGCACTTATGACGATGCCACAAGGAAAAAAAACCCTGATCCTCACAGATTACCACTTTAGCTTTTCAAGGACCAGACTCACGTAAAGAAAAACGTTTCAAATAGCGAATAAGATCTTCTCTTTATTTCTTTAGTTAAGATAACAGTGCAGAATAAAAACAAGAGTCCTGTAGCCAGAGTAGACGGATGTGTTTTCTTCGCCGTTGCAAGGCTGAGTTGTTTGCACATTGATCTGCCTTTCACCCCTCCGCTTCTCTCCTCATATGGATTCCTCGGCGCGGCCTTGACTAGCTCGCTTACACTCAGTCACCTTGATCTGCTGCCGACTATGAGCAGCAAACACAAACAGCCGGCTCGGCCATTTCTCTCCCTTCTCCTGCTCGCTCGTTGCTTCACCTTGAAACAATTCCCGTGTTGAGTTGTAAGCGAGGCGTGTTATTTGAACGTCCACTTCAGTTACGTTGTTCGATATTATGCATCTATATGTTTCTCATGTGAGAAGTCTGATTTTAGTTTCTTCCCGCTGTAGGTTACATATATTTTCCTGTTTTTCACTCCTTCTCTTAAACCAACTGGGCGACGTCAGAAAAAGCCGAAAGTAAAATAGTTTTTCTTGGTCTGTGAAAGGTTGACGCTGTGGAGGCTTTCACCCGGAGCTGGACAGGCGCCATAGAACATGTCAAGGATTATAGATATTGTGTCAGAGCTGCTGTTGAGTTTTTGTCACAGGGCCAACAAGGGGTAGAGCTTTCATATAACAGTGCCAACATGTCTCTCATTTGTACATCCGGTCTGTAAAATACGGAGCGCCAAAGTGCTCATTATAATACAAATAATACATGTATAAATATTTTAAGGTGGTTTCCATTGCGACTCGTGTTTCATATTGGTATTTCTCTTATTGAAGCTCGTATTTAACGTCACATTTCATTTCTTAATGTCTCCTTCCATGAAGCCGGACCCTCTCGCGTTCATCACAGCATCACAGTCTTTTCCAAGCTGACACAGCAGCTGCCGGGCAGATTATTAACTAGCTACTGTTTGCTAGAGGACTTTTTACACTTTACACAGTCTACTGTATATTTATCAAAGGGAAATCTTCATAATCACAGCACTTTATGATCACAGCACTGCTGAGGTAGCTGTGAATTAACCAGCTACGGCTGCCGCTGTTAAGACGGGCTCGTTCAGTTTTAAGCTGACTAGGCATAATAGTTCAAGGTCACAGACCAGCATAGCTAGCTAGCTACTTATGTAGTCTTTTAAAACCTGCAATAATAGATTATTTTTAGCCACTGGGGAACATTGACCCATTGTTACCTTTTAAATTATCATGACAAACAGTTACAGAAGAACATATTTTCCTTTGGAGTGTTTGCGACCACCTGACAAAATCTAATAAAAAAAAATCTAACATTTTCTCTCTCTTTGGCTTTTTCAGCTGCTGGAGGAAATATCCGGCTATTTAGCTGATAAATGCTTAACTATGTTCCCCAGCTATATGATATATTTACATGACATACGGCATCAGAGCATTTGATATCATAATCATTTTTTAATTGAAATGGACACATATCTCTCCGATTCATTACTTCTAAATGATTAAATACAGGACCATGATATCCTCTGTCGCCAAATCCCACCCTTATTTGCACGTCTCAAACATACGTAAAGCGTGAGAGCAGAGAAACATTCCCCCTCGTGGAGATCAATGTGAGAAACGCCCTTGGTTGTTAACCTCTGCACGTGTTTCACTTTGAGCAGTGAAGGTCAAACATCTAAGTCCAGTTACAATAAGCAAAACACGTATTTGAGTTGCAGGGGTGCTTCAATATTTGCAGTTCTATCATAAAAATCTTTTGTTTCCCAGCAAAGGGCATCTCATTTCTGGAGAGCTCCGCATTCTTAAAATATATTCCTGCCTTCTTTCTCTCTTCGAGACAGTGGTAGGATAAGTCCTTTGTGTATTCTAACACATTTTTACTCATTTCCTGTCAAGGTGTTGTTTATCCTTTGCTCCATGCTGATACAAGTCGTCATTATCACTTATCTTAGCTTTGTAGTCGTACAGTCTCGCCTGTTGCAGGGGCACCGCTGAAGTCTCACCATCTGTTTCAACTTGAAACGAGCTGCAGCTGAAGGCGGTCGAGATTTGCCGTTTCCCTCTACAGTTGGAATACAGAACATAATTTCTCTTTGAAATCGGTCAGAACTTCAACTCTCTCCGCCTTCACAGGGTGTACGTGCTGACAAAGCCAGTTCATAGAATAGAACGATGGCAATTAATAAAAGACAGTAAGGAAAGCGGCGCAAGCTGAGGAGGGAACGTCTGAGGAGAGATGAGAGAACCTTTACTTCCTCATCAGTAAATCCTTGCTGATGGGCACCGAGAAATCTCTCCCTCCCGAGCTGGTCCTTTTTTTCTTACCCGTTTAATGAGCACACACACACACACACACACTTTCACACACCCCCAGATACATACACTCATGTCTGGATTCCGTTACCCGTGTTTGCGGCTTTCCTTCTCTCCTGACGCACACACGCCCTGAAGAGCGGAGATTGCCTCATTCTATCATCATTGGCCTTATTTTGAGCGAAGCGTGTACGGGGACACACTGCATGAAAAGCCAAAGTCAGGAGGAGCAGCGTCTGGTTTCTATCAACAAAGCATTACGTTACGTTCCAAACCTCCTCTTCTGTTTGGTGCTAATCCAACGGCACATTGCTCCACCTGTCATCATGAGAAATATGGTGCGTGTGTGTGTTTATGCGCGCTTGTGTGGAGTGTGTAGCCATATGTGGAGGAGTTTGCATGCCTGTTTGTGCCTGTGTTGCTCTGTGTGCGTACGGAAAGGGGATTGTTGAGTCCATGGCAAGCAGAACTATCTAAACGGTCTGAACAATGGCAAAATCCCCCTGATGCTCACACACAAACACACACACACACACACACACGCTCGCACAAACACACCGGCAGACACGCTGTTTGTGATCTGGCATGTGATCTGTGAGAACAAACCTCAGAGTGGACACTGTGATGGGGGCGATAGCTGTTGTTTATCTGCAGCTAGAGCTGCATGTTTACCGCTAACACGCAGGTATGTGTGTGTGTTCATATACATGCGTGTGTGCACCTGTGCATGTTGGCATGTGCATCTGGATGGACATGCACACGTGTGCCTTTTGTGGAACAACAGAAGGCCTTTGGTTGCCTAGCAACCAGATGGAGAAACTTGTATCTACAATGAAAAGAGTTCACTGTCTCGTTTACGACACCCAAAATAACCAAACCTGAGCAAACACACCCAATTCTGAATTAACACACAGATGAACACGCACATAAAGACACGCACACACAGACTGTACAAAACCCACCCACTTAGCACTGCTCTGACAACCAGGATTAACTGCATTGTGACCTTTGTTTTGATCATCTGTATAACGTGTTAGCATCCTCAGCAAGATCCAAAATAACCAAAGCTGTGCAAATACAAAGGCACACTCACAAGCACACGCCCACGCACACAGACACAAACACACACACGCATGTAAAAAAAAGACACGTCGTTGGAGTATGCAAAGTATGAATTATGTTTTGTCCCGTGGACTTAAACGTGTGTGTCCGTGCACAAGAGAAAGCGTTTCCTTTATGTGAATCCTTCTAAGTGAGTTACAGTGTTTACAGTGTCTTACACCCTCCGGTACGCTGCTTAGCTGCTCTGAGACCCATTAAAAAACGAAAAAACAAAACCAAATCGCCAACAACAAAA
Organism: Gasterosteus aculeatus; assembly: GCF_964276395.1. NCBI lineage: Eukaryota > Metazoa > Chordata > Actinopteri > Perciformes > Gasterosteidae > Gasterosteus > Gasterosteus aculeatus. The sequence continues at coordinate 9,379,174 of NC_135703.1, forward strand.
TATCAAGTCTCATTTTGGCAACGCCGGCTTGCATTCTCTCCATCCATCTGTTGCTTTGCCAACGACCTCCCGATCCCTCGACTTCCATTGAGAAAACAAATTGAATCCATTATCATTATAGACAAGAACAGATACAAGGACAAAGAGAATGAAATGCCTTGTATTGACACATTCATCACAGTTGGGATGAACGGGGCAGCACAGGCAGGGCGCCTGCCGCACTTCAGCGGAGGAAACAAGACCGGGGGAAACTTGGAAGATCGCAGAGCCTTGAAGTGACGCCCACGCTAATGTTCTAATCTTATTCTTGTGCCATTTGGATCCCACCCATGTAAATTTAGCTTCACGGATGCCTCGGCGCACCCAAGGCACTCCGGTTTATATCTCACATTTGAATAAGTCTGTTTTTCATGAGCAAATCTATTCCACGATTACACAGCGAGTAATTACCTACAGCTGAATATGGAGGATGAAATCATTATTCACCGTCAGATTATTAATCACTACTGGAGACCCGATATGGCTCCTCAGCTGTGAAATTATAGTTCTACTTTAGCAAACAACAATAATGGACTGTACTGAGAAGAACATGGTGAGAAAGAGAAAGAGAGAAAGATGGAAGGGACTCAACGAAAGGGAGAGGAGGCTGATAGAAACACCACCCTGAAAGGGAGAGAAACTCAGGTGGAAAACGACAGAGAGGAAGATCGACGAAGAGAAAGAACACAAGGAAAATGAGCTTACCGAGCAGCGAGCTGGAATCCTGAGTAATAATTGCAGCACTGGGTCCTTCCATTGTGTGTCTTGGGAAGCCGAATCCAGCCACAGCATATTTCAATTCATCTTCATTGGAGCTATTGTCAGCCTCCTGTTTTTGGCAGAAAGTGAAGGGAGAGGGACAGAGATGGGAAATGGGACAAAGTACTTGGGGAGGAGAGACAGAAAAGGACAGAAAGACATGATGCATGAAAGGACTTGGAGGGCTCTGTTTTTTTGCCACAAATTGCCACCAACAATAAACCTGCTTGGCCTCACAGATGCTGAGATATGATATAATGATCTGCATTTCAACTGGCAAATAAAAATATCTCATCCATTGGACATTTGTAAAAAAAAAAAGAAAGTTTGCCAAATATTTTTATGCTCCTCTGAGTTTGGATGAAAGCAAAATGCATCGACGTGCAGAAGAAACTTCTACCTTCTACCATAGCACCAGGTGATCATTCACCTTTAGCTGTGATCTGTAGGCTTTAGCTTCTTTATCTGTTTATCTGTTTACATTGCTGAATCAGTTTGACATCCTGGATATATCCTAGATGACTTCATGGATGGATCAGATAGGCATAAGCATAAGCATAGGACATTAAAGATAAATTACCAAAAAAATCCAGTAGTTTTGTGGTTGGACAAAAACATTTTACCCACTAAGCCACAGGCACCCATAATATCTGCATTACAGAAGTCAATGAAAACACACTTTGCATGCAAATCTGTGTCTGGTCAGGGCGGGTTTTTAGTTGAGTCAGCATGCTTCTTTTCTTCCAGTCTATTTGGTGATGCATGCTACTGGAAACATGTTTGGATAGTAACCATGTCACAATCTGCATGTGTCTATGTGCGTTTGCATTGTTGTTGTTCTTTAATCCTGGGAGGCTTGCTGGGAGCAATGAAGAGCGATGTGTTGCAGAGCAATGATATCCAGGGCGAAGTATTTTACGACATCACTTCTCTGTTGATATTGGAGCTGATGGAACATTGCTCTGCTCATTTTCATACATATTGCCTCTTCTGTCTTCTTTGGATGCAACTTCTACCCAGATCCATCAGAGGAATAAAACATTTTCTTCTTCTATCTTACAATAGTGAACACTAAATGCCCCTTTGAAGCATGTTTTTACAGCTCCAGAATGTTTTAGGTACTTTTTAAAATTTTCACACCTCCAGAGGAACTTAAGAGCAGTCAACTTACAACATCGGCAGCCTCGGGAATCAGCTGTAACCACCAGCGTTCAGCCCTTTTCTTCTCTTCCCTGCACTCAAAACAGATTATTGTATATTCATATCTATGTTGAATATGTATTCCTTCACGTTTCACTTTTTGTGTAGTCCTTTTTCTTGTTTTTTAAAAAGAAACTGTATGTACCGTAGGACAGTAAAGGTAAAGAATGGAAATTCCATGTATGCGTAAGCCAATAAAGCTGATTCTGATCTGATTGTGATGACTTCCTGTAGCGATGCACGTGTGGAAATGGTGCAAATGGGAAATTTTGGGCCCTACTTGCACAAAAGCAAATTGTATTTTCATCCAATAGAATTCACAATAAAAAAGTAGATATTAAGAAGATGGTGTTTTTTAGTTATTCATTTATACATCACATGCGACAAAGAGCTTTCCTAAATGCATTTATATAGCATTTTAGGAAAACATGTCCTCCAAAAGAAAAAGAAAAAGTCCCTTCAAAGCTCATACTGTTGAGATTAAGAGCTGAAAGGTTACCAACCCTATTCCTCGGTGTAATCCACTGTAAAGCTCATCTATAGGGACACTTGTGTAAAGGATTACGAGTTGTCATCAGATAACCAACCCACACAAACTCAGAGCTCGAGCACAAGAGAAGACAACATCCCAGGTGTTGACTCTCAACCCCTCGGGCCAAATCTGCAGCTGCAGATAACGGCGTTGCCTCCCCGGCCTGCAGAGGGTAAGAGGGACTTTCCCCTTACAGAATTTGTAAGAACTAAAGGTGACCGTAGAGGGAGATATTCTTATCCGTGAATGATTGCCTCACACTTCCTCTGCTGGCACAAAGCCTACCGCTACAGTTGTTGGCGTGCGGAGAGGACATCGCCGGCCTGACCCGTCATGACACTGCAGTAATACTGTTTCTACAGGAAATAACATAAGGTGGGTGGAAGTCCTTGTCCAGCTAAACACCACCTTGCAGTCTTCCTGACATGTCGGCAGTATCAAGTGTGTTTTATTTAGACACAGCAGTTTGTGCGCTAAGGCTCAAGTAAAGGCTACGTTATCACACTGCAGGGAGTGCATCGAAAATAGACTGAGTCTAAAAGCAGTGAAGTGCTTGAGATCAGACTACTAAGAAGTAGAAACGCGAGGAAATTTACATGAACTACTTGGTTATGGCACCACCAAAACGTGGCTCTTCAGAACAGGTTTCTTATATATTCTTATCAAAAAGAGGGTTTTCAAGTGCTCCATTGTATATATGCATGACTAAAAAACACTGACAGTGCTACTTCTGTCAATTTCACCCCAATAACAATGAGGCTGCATTTTTGTAAAATTGTGTCTTTGCAGCTATAATTAATATTTCTGTAATGTATTAAATGAGAATGTGAAAAAAAGACGGTATCAATGGGAAGGAAGCAGAGAAAATGTTCTAATCTGCGGCTCTTCTCCGCTATACGCAGCGTTTTCAGTGAGATTTAGCTCATTGTTTAGCTGTCCGGTCGCAACCTTGCTCTTTTGATTCTCCGTCACCTCCCTGATAGCCACAGGCAGATGTTCACAAGAGAGACGGATATTTACTCCTGGTAACAGTGATCTAGCAAAGCCGGCACCACCGGAAAACCCCTGTGCACACCATGATCACTGCCATGTGTGGAAGCCTATTTAATGATGAAAATTGAAATAGGCCTGGATGTAATTCCAGTGATGCAAATGGTTTTGTAGCTCACTGTCACTGTGTCGGATGGAGTAGATGGAATAATGTAAACACGATTGTTGTTGGAAGCAGAATTAAAGCAGGGCGTGGTCCGATCATGTGAGTGCTGCTAACCCAGTGCATCAAGTGTGATTCTGTTTGATTGCTTCAGCTTTTGAGACAAAGGCAATGCATATTTCAAGCTATATCATATATAATTGGTCAAAAGTATGTAGACAACAAAAAAACACACCTCGACATTACTCCTTAATGTGATGTTGATTGCGAATTTTGGACATTTAATTAGAAAACAACAATTGAAATTAAAATACTTTCATGACAGCATCTCTTCTGAACTTCATAAAACTGCCCCAAAGTATGTAGAGACAGGTGTTAGTGTCCTTGGCAGTGCTCTGGATATATGAATATGAATGAGTTAGTTTGGGGTCCTCATGGGCAGATGGCACCCTGCATGGGAGCCTCTGCCATCAGTGTATGAATGCGTAAACGGGTGAAAGGGAATATACAAATACAAGTCCATTGACTATTTACAAAATTCATACAATACAATCAATTCCAGCGCTGTTTCGTGAGCATTTGCAGCTAACAGCACCTACCGAAACTCCAATATAAACCCTTCGGAGACATTATTAGACGTTATCTCTGCTCCCACAGGCAGACCTATCTCCATGGCGCAGTGTAATACATATTCATTCTGGTGTACTTAAAAATAACGCTGTGGCTTGTTGGTATTTCTTTGAAACCCATCACATGTCGTCTTGGCCGGCGCTAATTACAGGATGCAGGTCCTGCATGTAGAAGAGGAGGGAGGGGCACTGGGGTGAGAACCAGGGGAAAGTGAATGAGACAAATGGGACAAGTAAGGACACAAGATTGCATCATTTACTGATATTGTGTCTTTGAAACACAAGACAGGACACGATCTAAGCTACATCACTTACACAACCAAATTCCCGTGTTTGTACAGTATATCTGCCAGCTCTCATGAGAAGCACAAGAGGAAGAAGAAATACGAACCGCGCAGCTGCGATAAAAATGGGACTTCTAAAAACATCTTAGTCTCTGTTAGTTTTGACTCCTGACTCCCCGCTTCCTACGCGCTCGAAAATACACCTTCCAGTCAAGCCATTTAAAACTGACAAATGGAGTAAAACAGATTTTTTTTGGGAGCCTTAAACAGCTTTACAGTGCAGTAAGTGAAAACACAAAACTAATTACAATCCTACAAGGAATTGAGATGTTTAGTGATTTCTCTTGGTCTTTCTCGATCTCTATGCGGTGCGCAGCAAACAGAGGCGCAGTCTTTTGAGCCGAGGCGGTGAAGACAGAAGTAGAGAGAGAGGATAAACCGAATCGAAGGTCAAGAAATAGATCCAAACCCACAAAATTATAGCGCCTCAGGTTGGGCCCTTTTGAACCACCAAATGGACCTTCCATCAGTTTCAGACTACGGGGAGCTATTTGTGAGTCGGCACAACCATCAGGGGTGAAAAATGTCTCGCTTTTCCCAGACAATCAGCCCTGCAGAGCTCTGACCAGAAGCACAGCAGCACGAGAGGCTCGTCCGGCTGCGCTGCCGTCACCGGGGAAAGCTGCTTCCTCGACAGACATTTAGGATGCTGTGAACACGGGAAATTAAGTTGAATTGAGGAATATGAGAAAACGCATGTCACTGATTCCACAGATGAAGGGAACGCAACGAGGGCTGAGAGATTAGATGATATAAATCAGACATTTTCCCTGGATTCCAAATTCATCAAAACACAAAAACAACATTCGGCCCGTGAGAAGAGACTCGTTAGAAACTCTTATATGATTCATTTTGACTGCTGATCCTCGAGGAATATTAACTGAAATGTTTAAATAGTGTGCAAGGACATGTCTCAAATCCGGTGGTTTTGAACTGTGAAGCATGAGAAATTTCTTCAACATCCTGTAAGTAATTAAAAACTGCAAAAAAAACAAAAAAACAATCACCAACTAAACCGAAATGTAATAGAAAACAGAGAATTTAAAAGTGTGAAACTCAGCAAGCAGTCTGGTTTTCCAGCTATGTTCCTTTTGTGTTGTCAAAACCATAATTATATTTCTATTGCAAACCTGACAGCGCGTAAAAACGATTTCTCAAGCTGACAATATGCTTTACGCCGTCTTTATATCGACAGATTTAGTTGATGAGGGACTTCTTAAAAAAAGAAAAGACTATTTCTCTTACCAAAAAAACATACTTTTGTAGTATGGAAACTCGACCATTCACGAGCAGCCTTTGTCTTCACCAAGCTCTATCTGTGCTTCGTCATGTGAGAACTGAAGAGCTCGTTTCTTCTTAGGACGGGAGCATCATGCCTGGAAAAAATAGATATCAAAGATAGAACGGACTATCCTCCGACTAAAGCAAGGCTCAAATTCTAAAGACGTCCACGTCACTTTGACAGAAAAAAATATTCCCGAAACTCATTCAGTTATAGTATATGATGGTACATGACACACAGAAGACAGAAACCCTGGAGGACAGATATGTTTCCCAGCATTGCAGGCAGAGCCAGACAAGAGGTAGTTTATCCTAATCAGGGCCACACAGCCATGAAAAACCCACCGCATTACACCACAACGTACCAACAGCAGACAACATGACACAACTGAGAGCCCACAGCCACGCTGTTGTGTCCCTGCATTGTTTTGAGGGAAATACTATTATCAGCATGCAAAAATGCCCACAATGACAATTCCAACATGATGATATTCGACTAGTTTAAATGTTAGCCAGAGATGAACTGTCGTTTGGTGTCAATGATACATCAGTTCAAAGAGGGGGGACTAGACCTGGAGTCATGCTACCAGCATCGGTAATAACTTTACCCTGCATGTTTCCTACAGCAAGAGCTCTTATCGTATCGAACCAAGTGAAAACTAAATCAATACGCCGCCTAAATAAAGGTGAGCAATACTACGAGCTGATACAATACATCCAGAACTGAGTGAAAGTCACAAGGACGGATTGCAGTTGTGCGTGATTTAGTTGTTGCCTCAAAATGTCAACCCTTGAACAAATTTTGTTCATTACACAGTGGTAATTGATGGTAATTTGATGCCATGAAATCATCACAATACAATGTTGATCATCGATCTGGCAGACAGAAAACTATACAATATTTATTGCTATTAATATTTGTGTTTGTGAAATTGCAAGATGTTTCAAATCCGCCAGAGAGAAAAGAGAAACTGATTGAACCTCTGACAGCTGGTAGGTAAAACATGTTCTATACTATTGGAAATACTGTTGGAGTTATCGAACTCATCACAAACACGGTGCTTCCTGTCTGAAAATAAGAGAACCGTCTCCGCTATCCGGTCCCTGTCATCGTCTAGCAGGTGAAATCACCCCCCCCTATAGGTTTAGTACCCACTTTTGGCATCGCCGACAGATGATGCGACCAACTACCAACTTCTCTTTTCCGGTTTTGGTCCAGCGACAGTCCACCAAGACGCCTCCTGGCACGCCAGCTGGCTGCTCAGCTATTGTCGGGGAGCAATGGCCACGAGGCTCCTCTCTCGGCTGCGTCATGTTCTCCCGCTTTCTTCCCCGTTCAGCGGACTCGCTACGTCGCCACTGAGCCGTTTTAAATCACGGCCTCTGATACTTTAGAGGTATCCGGCAATATGGTAGCACAGTGATGCTAAGGCAGGCAGACAGAGAGAGGCAGATGGGCGCACACACACACACACACACACACACACACACACACACACACACACACACACACACACACTGAGATACTTGCATACAATGTAGACACACATACACACACAGGCACAGGCCCACCCTGCTACGAGGGAAAGCGTGACTGTGACAGTTCTGCTGTGGGGTTATCAGTGGCCAACAGAGCATGCCCGGACACACACACACACAGAAAACACACACCCGTACAACGCACACACAAACACACACTCAAACCCGAGGGCTCTCCGGTCACCGTTACGTACAGTCAGAGATTGATGGGAGCAGACTTTGCCTCTTCCTCGTCTGCCATCATCCCTCCTGAGCCTCCTTTATTCGCCGTCTTGCATCCCACTCCTCCTCCTCACTCCTCCCCCCCCACACACACACCTCCTCTACCTCTCCTTCCCCCTGTGATATTATCCTCTTAAGTAAAGCACCCCGATCATTCTTTCCCCGTCATTGGAAACTACATTGCTGAGGTCACAGAGAGAGACAGGCGAGCCCCGTGAGCGTAGGTGCCCACGCGGATGCTGGCGAGGCGAATATGGGTGTCGTCATCCGAGAGATCACACTGCATGAGCTAAAGTGTCTGTCTTTTGCCGTCTCCCTTAGATTTTTCTCCCACTATCTCTGCAATAACAGTTTCGTATTCCCTTCCCCTCTCCACTGGGAGAAAAACATTAAAGACTTTTCTTATAATGAGGGAAACTACAGAGAAAAGACCTAAACTACACACAAACACACGCGCCGGCACACACATAAGCCCAGGCGTGCACACACACACGTGCATGCAGCACGCACACGCACGCTGAGTTGTGTACACACGTCCCACAGTTACGTAAAGGTTACGTAAAAGGCATGAATATTGAAAAGGAATGCTAGCGCTTGGCTGTCATTAAAAGTCTGTTGTGTGCGTATGTGGGAGGGATCGTGTGCTTGCACGTGTGTACGCATTAATGTGTCCGGCGTCATTAAAACACCTAATATTTTATGAGGGAGATGGAGGAAGTCCTGGTGGTGTGAAATTAGAGATTTTAATGCAGGGGGAGGTACTTCTGAGAGGCTGTGACTTATAGACAAACTCAACCAGAAGTTTTACTTGTACCAATAATCACACATTTTATTTAGATGGCATGTAAAACAATGATGGCAAAGAGCAAAATATTTTTAAACAAATAACTGCTTATGAAGGAATGTGAGTATGCAATATATATTTAAATTCCTTGAGCAAAATCCCCATTTGATAATTGCATTAAGAAGCCGCTGCCGGCTGGAAGGCCAGTGATACCAACAATATGCTGCGCACCCAAATACTGCAAAAATAAAACACTAATAAAAATACTAATCCATTAAAAGTTACTTTTAAATCCAAGTAAAAAAAACACGAAAACCGTTTAACTGCAGCGCCAAACGATCGATTGGATGAATAAAGGAGACACTTATATGACCCATGAAAATATTGAGGAATAATCCTCAATCTAAATGGTCCCACGGGTTGTTTAAAGGTCCTCTTTGTCTTTGATGTTTTACTTCTTGTCTTGTTTCCTGCTGGTGTGATTGACGGCCCGCCTCTATGAGTTCCACGTGTTCCTCGTCGTTGAGCTGTCACGTCCCCCTCGTTATCTCCTCGCCTTGTTCCACGGCCCTTCATCAGCTTGTCTTTTCTGTCGCGTGAAGTTCTGTTCACCTGTAACCCGCCTGCTGTTCCTGCCTGGCTTTGGACTGATTGCGTGCGAGCCTTCTAAATTATTTTAATAAATGATTGAAGTGAAGTGCAGCAATCTGTTATTCCTCTCTGCATTTAGGTCCGCCTGCTTCAAACTTAATATTGTAACTGGAATCAGTTTAACAACCTTAGAGCTGCAGAAAATGAAACGAAAGTGGAAAACGTTAAAAACAACCTGTTAAGAGGGATGAGAAATGCCAGCACTTTAAAGTTTAATTTTTTTAATGAATTCCTCCTATTGTTTTGATAATATTTATAGTAATAATAGTAAATGTTTATAGTAGGACAAGTAATATATAAATATCTATTTTATCTGGTTCCAAATTGTTATAATTATTACTAATTACTGTAATGAGTCTCGCATGCAAGCAGCTCTCACATTCAATAAAACATGAACTCATAATATTCTGAAAGGTATGATAATATAATATTTAATGTTATAGTGGGGCTTGTTCTCTTTAGCAGTGCAAAGTGCAGTCGAGGGACATACTTCTCTCTGCAGTTTGGGAGCCACGCCTGCTATAATACAGACACTTTGATACAGGCGCTGTTCCCACAGCATAATGTTTGCTTTTACCCGACTACTAACTTTTAGCGAGGGCATGCAACAAAACAGAGGGTTAAAGAGGTTTAGGTGCCGACCCTTATCTCTTTCATGCAAACAGCCTCCGCCTCCTTCCTGCACCCACCTCAACATTTACTTTCTGCCTAGAACAAAAGTATCAGTGCTAAAAAGGAACATTTTAACGGCATGCAGCCTCCACATCCAGCCTGGCCCGTCTGGATGATGTGCATTCATGCATATCATCCAGGATTTCATGCCCCCTCCAGCAGCTCCGTTAGCACAGAGTTTCCTTTGCCCTAAATGCCAGCATTAGTTTAAATGTATCCCGGGTCAAAAGGCTTCAACCTCTGGGGATCACAAATATATCTTTAAAACATTTAACAGCGATTCATCCAATAGTCGGACCTGAAACCTACAGGTTAATCTGGAGTACTGAAAACCAGTAGGGCACAGTGAGTTTTCACTATGGTTTGCACTGCTGTCACCATCCTAGCATTCAAGTCACATTTCTAACGGTGAGTTTTTACAGAAAGAAAAACACTTTATTGAGGAAATTATATTCGGGTTACAACCAAAAACAAATGATTGTTTCTATTATTAAGGTTGTCCTACAAACTCTCAAATGTTTAATAATTCTTTCTCGATAGCTGGCCAAGGTGGAGGCAATGATTAGAATAGAACTTGCAAAGGTCAATTTGAATTGCCTTGTTGTTGAAATGTGCTTTACAAATAAAATAGCCTTGCCTTGCTTCAATGATTCAGAATTGTATAACAATCCTGGATATGCTTTACTACAAAGATACATTAGTGTTTAGCATGTGAGGTGGACATGTCAATTTAATATTACATTACTCAAACGTGTTTCAAGAGGCACAGAATCTAATGTATTTTCTGCATATTTGCCAAATTATTAATAAGAGTCTTGGTCAAATATGTGTTAAACTTCAGATCAGAGTTAATTTCCTTAAAACATTCCCTAACTGTGTAAGTGCCACTGTTCACGGCTACAAGCCACAGGCGTTTACCGCTGAATCAAAACCCAGCCGCTGGATTTATATAAGTTATGACCCAACATTCAGGGACTTTAAAGAACTCTGGAGCATTTGAAAAATAAAGGGTTATGTAAAATAAAGGGTTATGTAGAGAATGTGGGGAAAAAAAGACTGCTTGCATTTGACTTTAAAAAGGCTTAAACCACATTGAGACAGGTTGATGCTTTCAGCTAAGGTTAACTTACTCTTGAGTCAGCATGTTTTTATGACGTTGTAAGTCAAATTTCATGCTGTCATAACGGGTGTGAATTTCAAACTTCTTTGATATTCTTTTTTGCTGTCTAAGCAAAGGATATTGCCCCGAGGGCCAGGAGCGGCTTCCACTCACTCATTCATGTAACGTTAGATGTGTGCTCCCTCATTAACTTAGTTTAGATGTTGTACCTTTGACAGCTCGGGATCAGCCAACTTCCACTCACACGTTCTGCTGTCTGCTCTGCATTTCCAGCCACATACTAACTCTGGTATCCATTCGGATCTGGACTCTCACTCCTGCTGTGCAGTAACCTCTTTCCCACCATTCGTCACCACCTGACCTCCCCACACACTCACACAACTGTTCCCACCTGTTTTGGTGCCTGGTTATTGCCCTTTTGACTAAATTTATCTTCAACCTGTTTCTATAGCGATTTGTAGCACAGACAGTATATAAGAACTTCTCTGTATCACTGCATAAAAGTATATACATGTACATATATATGCACATATATGGGACGGGTTACTTATTCTCAACAGGTAAAAACTGTATGGATTCCTCCCAAAACAGAAAGATTGTCCATCAGAATTTTCAGTGCAATTCTGTTTTGGTAAAAACGAACCGATGCTTCCTGTAAACACAGCCAAGGACAATGAAGGGAACCAGAAGTTACGCTGCTAAGTGGATTATCACGGGTCAGGTGAAGGAAATGAAAGTCCAGTCAGGTGCGGCTGGACTGAGCTCACCCCAAAAGATCCACGGTAATCAGGTGCTCGGTGTCCAATTCTCTTTCTCTTTTGATACACTGTTTGATCTTGAGGCAAAAGAGAACGCCTTCAAGTGCTCTCCTTCAAAAGAGAGGGAGGCACATGGAGGAGAGGGTACGGTTCAATGTTTCGATGAGGGCAGTCAGGTGTGATGCAGCAATAATCGAGTGAAGAGAAATAGAGGTTGAACAGGTAATACCGGGAGAGAGATCTTGGAAGGAGGGCGACAGAAGCTTCTGCAAGTGTCAACTCTCACAAAATAACCGCGTGTGTGTGTGTTGTTTCATAATCGGCCCATCATTTGAATGAGGAGAGTCACAGACACCATTTGCATTGCAACCTTTAATAAAATCCCTTCTGGGTTGGAGTGAATTTAACGGGGCGGCACATTTTGCTCTGCTGAGTTTGCTCGGCTGTGCCCGTTTTTTCGTTTTTGGTTTCTTGCCGCGAATTTATTAGATGCAACAATCATAACCAACAAAATAACCTCTTGCAAAGTCGCAGGGTAATCTTAGTTGGGATTGCAAATTTATTGTCATAAAAGGTTTGGTCAGCTTGAAGAATTGCGCCACAGCGACCGGTGCAGCATTAAGCTCAGATCCGGGCGGCTTAATACATTTGAAATGATTTACCGAAGCATCTTCAACTGCTGCAGTCAACATCAGCAGTAACGCGGCCTCCCATCGTCTCTCATCACCGCGGGATGAGTGGAATTCATTCTGCCATCAACTGTCCACATGTGGCTGAAGTATATGCGACTGTTTCTATAGAGGCTTAAACAGTAGGGGAGAGAGGGAGGGGGAGGTGGGGGGTAACGCAGAAGAAGAGTGTCCTGTGGAGTGACGGAATAAAAGAGGAAAATAAAATGAGGGCAAACACTGCAGAGTCTAAATAGCGTTCTCACACGGCGTCGCTCTAATTCCTTTTTTTTCTCGTCAAAAAAAACATTGTAATCAAGTCATATGATTTTACGTATGTAATCACATTTTCAAGTGCTCAGCTGTGCTAAAACAAGTTGATTAAATAAATATATAATCAAGACCAGATTAATAGCTAACAAATTTGATTAATGAATTAATTTCTTGGTTGTATTTGAATGTAAATTACATACTTTGGGTTTTGTACGGTTTGGGAGAGAAAACAAGCAGTTAGAGGATGTTAGTATAGGCGATGGAAATCGCTGAATTTCTTTAGAGTAAACAAAAGAACTTTTGTTTGGATGTCTGCGACTGAGTCCTGCTTCCGTCACCCCGACGTGACAGTCGGACATAGGGGATGCTAATGTCAACAGAGCTGTTTACCTGAGGGGGGGGCTGGAGGGAACTTCAACCGCCATAAGAGCACAGTGCAAAGCAGCAAACTAGGCAAACGGCCCAGAATTACATACCGGAGCAGAAAATAAAAACAGAAGGTAAACGGGCAGTTAATGTTGTATTCAATAATAAAAGTTCAGTTTTATCCCCACATTAAGAATGCTTTATATCTTCAAATTATCCCCATGGGATAAGAGTTTAGCCTCCAACAGGGGTCATTACGGGACCACCGGACTAAGTAAGGACTCTTTCAATCGAGGAATAATTAACAGATTCCTCCATACTGCAGTAACATTTTGTTGAAGCACTATGACTGATTACGAAGATACTGACGAAGAAGACATTTAGTATCAATATTTCAGTATTCATGATTCAATCAAGTCATCAACGTAATTAATCAGTCACATAAGTGAATTGGCAGCAAAGAGTTGCCTGAGGAAGAGATGTGGGAGCAGCCGCAGCAATCAGCTGAACTGTGGACACTTCCAATCTGTATTGTTTGCTATTGCAGCCCCCGATCCCATTGACTCACCATTGTTAATGATAATGTCAGCGGTGACGGGTGTGTGAGGTTTGTGCATGCGTGTGTGTCTGTATGCGTGTTTCACAGTGTGTTTGCAGAGCTTAAAACCCCTTTGTGTGCACGCTGTTGGTGTGCATCTGATACCTCATACATCAGTGTGTGTGTGTGTGTGTGTGTGTGTGTGTGTGTGAGTGTGGGTGTGTGACCAGAGGTGACCCAGTGGTGTCCCTGCTGGTCCGGAGCAGGAACAACACTCTCTGGAGGCGACGCTCATTAATCATCCCATTCAAACGCACAGAATGCAATCCATCCTCCCATCCTCTCCTCCTCCTGCTCCTCCTTCCCTCTCCTCCTCTTCCTCCTCCGCTGCGAAGCACCAGCGCTCCGTAATGGGGTCACTGCTCCCATTTAACAAAGACAGACAGAGGAGAGAGAAAGGAAAAGGGGATGGAGTGAGGGGGGGGGGCATATAAAGACAAAGTGATATTAAATAAGAAGTAACGAAGGAAAGACGGCAAGGGAGGCAGAAATAATAAAAAGAGGGGGATGGAGATGGTGAGGAGGGGAAGGAAATAATTACTGAGGGAGGTGTTAGAAAGTAGGAGCAATTAAGGGGTAATAGAGTAAGGGAGAATACGTGCAGAAGGAGAAAGGGGGGTAAAGAAAAGTGCTGAAAAACAGTAAAAGTCTTGAAGCCCTGATTAATGTCGCACAAGAGAGAAGCAAAACATTGTGTTCTTTGGAAATGCGGAGAATAATTTTTGCAATATGCCGCTGTGGGAACCCAGCACTAATTATATGACTGTGTGTGTTTGTGTGTGTGTGTGTGATTCATTGTTGCACTGGAGGAAAAGCATGTGTACATAGCCAGCACACACAGAAGCTTGTAGAGACACCACAGACACACACACACACACACACACACACACGCAAGCGATGCCAGGGGATCTCAGAAGAACTGGGTTCCTCCTCCTGCTGCATTATTCTCTTTGGAATGTTGTTTTTATTTCCTGGATTGAAACTGTGGTGCATCGCCCCCGGTTATCACACACACACACACACACACACACACACACACACACACACAGTGACAGATGCCCCAAACAAAAAAGCAAACTGGAGGCCAAAATAACTACCGAGCCTGACGACAAAATACCCCCCAAAAAGTGTTGATTTCTGTCACTTTCTCACGGCGCGTGACCTCAACATAACGTTCTGTACTCTGGTGGACAGCGGCACCTCTCAGACGTCGGCAGCACTCTGAAAGCAAAAGTTTGACATTTGGTTCATATGTTTATTTGGTTAGGGAGTTGAGCTGAGACGATGAAACTACAGCCAGTTAACTTTAACTTTAACTACTTTAACTTTAACATCCAACCGCAGAAGCAGAAAATCTCACGAACCTGTAATATCTTGTAATACGTTTAATCGTTAAACCTGTGAGCGCCGCCTCCCCAGAGGAGTGTGGGAGAGATTAGAGGCCGGAGGGGGAGAAGGTGAAAGAGACAGGTGCATGCTGGGATTCCAGGAAACAACGAGCAGTTATCAGCGCCTGATTCCTGCAATTTGTGTCTGAAGAAGCACCAAAGCTCAACACACAGATAAGACGCACGTGTTTCTACATTCTCTTTCACTTTCGCTTCCTGAGGACATCATTATCTCTGAGTTATCATCGTGTTATTAAGATTTCTTCAGGATCCTCCTAATCCTGTGATGGATGTCAGTGCATTGTTAACAAAAATTGCCGATAGCGGATTTGGTGTTCTGTAGAAATATTTGTGTTGCTGTTAAACAAAGCCAAGCAAGCTGTTTTGTTTCCATTTACATCTTTGCACTTCGCTAAGCGAACCGTACATTCAACGAGCGCGATCAATCGTCTACCTTCCCACCGGAAAGCGAAGGCACCCATTTCCCCTCGAAATGTCTAACTGCTCCTTTAAAGTACGACAGCTGAAGGAACGATCGTGGCTGTTCCTTGTAGTCGCAGTGAATCCCCTCAACTCAGAGCAGAAAGGTCTGAGCTCGGTCTGCCAGAGACGAGAAAGCTAATTTATATAAGAATGGGATGGAGATTAAGACCTCTGAGGGTATTATGGATTTGGGGAATTAAGCATAATGGATTTCTTGTAGGGCTTTCTTTCACGAGTCCCCTGTTGGAGAGAGGTAGCAGTCTTGAGAGCAGATCTGAGTCATTCCACGGCTTGAGGACTGGCACGTGCCACCAGACAGGCTCTCATTCACCCAAAAAAGGCGCCTTTTTTTAACGTCCTTATTCGTGTAAACAGCGTCTCCACGGGATGAGCCATGGCTCCTAAACTGTCTGAACTGAAAAGCCTTTTGTCATCGCCAAGTGGATATTTATGAAGGTTTTACACTTCGATTTCACACCGCTCTGGATTTTTGAAGCGTGGATTGGTGGAAATCTTCAAATCATCGATACGATAAAAGGAGAGAAACTCACAATACACCTGAACATTGCCCAACGGTTTGTAAAACTCACGGACGGGATTTAAAACTCTTGAAAGTTGTCACCGCGGCAGCCGCTTCACCTTTTGTCGGGCCGATCGCGAGGTAAGCCGTAGACGTGCAGCAAAGTAAGCCGAGGGGGAGGAAATGTGACACAGTGTTTTGTAAACAACGTATAAAAAATGTCTCGACTGGGACAGATTGTGAAAACTGCCACAAAGCTTTTAAAATCATCGAATGCAGTCAACCAAAACGTGCATAATAAATAATCATCTGTAGGTTTAGGTCAAATACAGGCGGAACACATATTACTGTTAAACATGAATGAACATAGTAATCATTATTTCACACCGTATTAAAGTTCAAATTTGACAGTGTTTGCACACCAATGCTCACTGATGATTTGTGTTCACACACGCGCACACACACACACACACGCACACGCACGCACGCACACACACATACACGCACACACACACACACACACACACACACACACACAACAATTAAATAGAGAATAGAGAACTAGTTCCAGTAACCTTGTATTTTGAAACACATTATTCTCAAGTCACTGGTGAGTCATGAGTTGTTTTTGATTTATTTGCTTGCCTGTCCGTCATCCTTATTGTTCTAAGGTTTATCGGGCTGTTTGAAGTAATATTAGATTATTATTAGCCACTTGGAGGCAGTGGAACCAGCGGTGAATAAAATACGGTGATATTACCAGAGAGCGTTATCTCGGTGTACAACCGTAGATAAAGAAAAGCTTTTAGAAAACATCTGATTAAAGAGGAAGTCGATCAACTCCAAAATCCAAGACCGACGAAGGAGGAAGTATTTATTTATTGCAGTGGTTAATTCATCATCATTAATCGCATTTACTTACTTAGACAAGCAGCAACCACTTTGCAACGTTACCATTAATTTGTAGTGGTGTTTCTGGCTTCCTGATGACTGTTTCAGTCTGCTTCTACCTCTGGTCTCGCCTCGATTAACTACCAAGGGAAATAACCGAATCTTCCGCTGATAAATGCTTCTCTAAGTTCAGCAACTTGTTGCCATCTTTATCCCGTCTGCAGGTAGTGAGTTCATAGGAGACTTTTCACAAAAAAAAAACAGATGAGCCTGCTGCTCACGCAGGCCGATGAGAGTCACTCGACCGAAGCGTTGAGCTGAAAGCCTCATTTGAAGTTTGTCACCAGTCTGTCTGGGTGCTGTGCGTCTCTGTATGAGGAAGTTCACAGATTGTACAATAATTAAATCTCAATTACCAATAGACACAGGTTTGTTTATTAAAATATTCTTGACATTTATATTGTTGCCTTCAGTCGCACCCAAAACCTGGAACTTATCGCTGAATCAAAAAATAGGTTCTAGGACCCACAAATCCCAGTTACGTCCCTACACACCGAGTTTCCGCGCGGAGGGAGAGGAGATGTTCTGGTTTATCTCAGTGAACGGGTGCCTTTCCCTGGGCTCCCAATCCGCCCGCCTTCCCCGCCAGATAAACATGTTGTTCCAAACACTGGTTCAAACCACGGCGACGGGCGGAGATTAAGGCCGACTTAAGTTTATCATAAATGAAGTGCAAAGTCGACAGTTGTGTGGCCCACTGCCTCTCGATACTAAAACCCCCAGCTGGGGTATTTGGGAGGTGGTGGGAGCTGTGCAATAGCAGCCACCAGGCATTCTAGTGCTGAGGTAGGCTCTAATCCTCTGCTCCTGGCTCACTCCTGACAGGGAGGAAAGAAGTCGAAACCGCAGGGGGACACATTCACAAATCAGAATTTATGGAGCCACCAACCCCATCTTACACTTGGTTAACAGAGACACTGATCCCGAGGCTTAGTGGGTCTTGGTGTAGCTCTCAAATCCAGAGATCAATAATAGCAATATGTGAGTTAATATTGGATTTTTGAAAATACATTTGTTGCAAAAATACAGCTGTAGTTGAACCTTCTTTCGTATTCATTACTCTCATGAATACACGGTCAGCAAGTCATCAGCAGCAGCAGGACGCTCAAGCCTTTTTTTTTTTGGAGGACATAAAATCCATGTGAAAATCTGTTTAAAGCAAATACTCCTTTCATTTGTCTGTGAAAAACCGGGAAGAAAAAGAAACTCCGTGGTTCCCTCCACATCCCCCTTATTCTCTCTGTCCAGATCTTTAGCATACAAACCGTAAAACTCACACGAATGTGCACAAAGATATAAAACCTCACTGGTTTTAGAAAAGAACCCAAAGCACAAGGCCTGAAAAGCTTGTGTGACGCTTTCAACGTCAAACAGTCCTGGTCGCTGCCATCTTAATGTCTCCACACCAGCTTACTGCAACAGCAGAATGACACCGTAACAGACACATATCAGCTTACCATAATAGCACCTAGCCAACAAACAGAATAATCCGCCATTTTGCATCGCAACCCTGTATATGACTATTGTCATGTTACACAGAGAGGCATAGAAATCGTCTCTCATCTGACTGTAGCTGTTTCGGGTAGACAAGTAATTGAGCTCCGGGTCTGAGATCCTGTGGGTGGCGCCGCGCGCCGGAGAGAGCAGACGCTGAGCAAAAGGCGGACGGAAATGAGTGGATTCCCCGTGTCAGATACCGTCTCTGCTTCGCACATTTACTGCGAGTACGTCCTCCCTCCCTGCGTCTCACATCCTACTGTAACTCTGCTCTCGCGCCCAAATTAACAAGTCCTCCCTGCGGCCTTAAGCCCGGAAAGACCCGCTCGCTGATCTTTCTTACCCTTCTTTTCAGCTCCTCCCATCCTCCCTCAAATCTCCCTCTGTCCTCTTTAGTGACTCTTTCCCTCCCCACCTTCTCATCATCCTCTCCCTTCCAGCACCCTCCCTCCCCCCCTCTCTCTTACTCTCACTCTCACTCTATCACTATGTCTCTCGCTCTCTTTGTAGATATTTCCCTTGCTGATGTTGTCCATTGAGAGACGGTGATTGTCTGTGGGTGAGAGCAGAGGAGAAGAGTGGATGCGATTACTGCAATGCAGAGCAACCAAACAACAACACGGCGCTGCAGCAGATGCTGTGTTTGCATGTGCGCTTGTAGGTGCAGTTTGTGTGCATACTCAAATTTGCATGATGAATGTGTGTGAACGTTCGCACCACTGATACGCCGGCGTGTTTCTATGTTTGTGTGTGTGTGTGTGTGTGTGAGAGAGTGTGTGTGTGTTTGTGAGCAATGACCAGCTCTATCACAACTATTTGTCATGCCCAAACACCAAAGCTTCTGCAGCTATGCACCATGACTTTTAAATAGATCTCTTTTCACTGACATCAAACTATACCCAACTGTGCATATTTAATATGCCACATGTCTTTGCGGGGAATAATATGTGTGTGTGAGGGCATGAAAATGCATTCACACGCACAACTACACACACATGCACAAACACAAAAACAGACTCGCACACATAAGCTCACTCAGTAAGGATCCGCCTATCGCAGCTCAGGCTCAATCTATTATGCGAAATGGGTGTTTTAATCAGGCTAATTGTCCGGCCCCTCGCCATGTCTCTGCCATCTCTACTTAACCGATGCCTCAGCCACACTGTTTTCTTTTCCTTTTTTTTTTTTTAAAGGAATAAATGACGCGGCGGTGGGGGGAGAGCGGGAGAGCGGGAGGCAATCTAAGCCACAGGGGCCCACAGGCGTTTGAAGTCTAAAGACTCTTTCATCCTCGACTCTGGGAAATGAATGATTTTTTTTCACACAGTGACAGGACAGCTCTGACAGGACCCAAACACATGAACCATGGCAAAGCTGTCAGATAGTAAAAACACACATACATAAACACATACACACACGCACATATATACGGGGACACACACAGCTAGAATACACACACAGCTACAACAAGTCCAGGACAGTAAGTGTTCAAAAACGAGGCGTACAGGCGAAAGCAAGTGAGAAGGAAGCGTTAAAAAACGCCAAAGAGTGAGAGAATGACGCGATAATTAGTCGTTTGTTTCTTTAACTGGCATTTAGTTTTAACTGGGCTTCTTTGTCAGTAGACACAATGGGCCTGATGTGGCATGAGTGAACTACACAGCTTAGAGGATTAAGGCTGGACGGAGGCTGTGGCGCCGCACTTCCTCTCTCCTTCACCACGCACACGCCGACAGACACTCTGCTAGCTGCACAACACTCGGCCGCACACGCTTTCTCAAACACACACACACACACACACCTACAAACAAAGGCACACCCTTCCAATACACACACACAAACACACTCACAGGGGGATTATCTGTGCAACAGAGTTCTGAACACTCAGAGTGGGAAGGCGTCTGAAGAACTGCACTCATCCACCGAAGGATGGAAAGAGCAGAGAAACACATAAACACGCACACACGCACACACACATACGCACACATACGTGGACAGACTTTAGTGCGAGCTACCTGTGTGTTGAGCGGCATATAGAACAGTCTTTCTCTCTCCCTCTCTGTGCTTTTGTCCTGCGAGGCTGAGCTGACAGCAGGAGCAACGAGAGGCAAAGAGAGGGAGAAGGAGAAGGAGGGAGGAAAAGAAGAGAGGTGAGAAGGAATAAAAGAGAACAGAGAAAAGCAACCAGAGAGATTAAAGGGGAGAAAATCATTAAGAGAGAAACAGAGCCGGAGAGATGGAGCAATTCTCGACCTTGTCTCCGGGGCCACCAGCCCCACACTGTCCCCATTTCGCAAATAGATCGTATTGATTTTATACCATCAATGTGCTAGATTTCACACTATTAACTTTTATATCTCCATCCTCATTGTGGGAGGAACCTTGAAGGCTCAAGTCTCATCTGATCCTCCCAACACGCTGCACGGACAAGCTCACGGGCTTAGTACACCTCGAGCTGTGTCTTTCATGCCCTATTAAGGAAATGGAGACGGAGAGAGTGAGTCTGCATCTATGGGGCTCAGGGCATTCGTGTGCGTGTTTGTGTGTGTTTGAGTGTGTGTGTCGGTTTGTCACATACCAGCTGCGCAAGGTTTTTACGTAGCACCCTTTATTGTATTTCGTGGGTCGGCGGTAAGAAGGCTGAACCAGATGCAGAATCATCCTATACATTAATATAACATGACCCTTTGCAGGAGAGCTTCAACACGCAAAAACTAAGAATAAATATATTCACAACTGCCTCTACTATTGGTAGGAGATGAAAGCATAAAAAGGTACCTCCGTAAAAGATAATAATCAATAGTTGAATTAAGTGTCTGTCCGTCTTCTTTTGACAGAAGAAAAAAATGCCTTCAGGTCCTGTAGTTTACGTCCATTGTTTTTTTGCCATTTAAATTTCCTCTGAGAAATACTTAAAAATCAATACAACAACCTGTGTGCCTTTGTCCAATGAAAGAAAGCGGAAAGCAGAGGTCCTTGTGGCCTTCTTTAGTCTGGCTGATTAAGAAATCCAAAATGCATCCATTGCCACAATGTCCTTCTGTGCGTCGGCCTTCCTTTGTTTTGTCTTGCATTACAAAAAATAACTTCTGTATCCTTTCATCCATTAAAACCAGAATCTTTTCATCATTTCACATATTAATCAGCCACACCTGGATGTGTGGCCCATCTAGCTCTGGGAAAAATCAACTGGATAAGCAAATTAAGTTAACTGGATGAGATGAGAATGAACTGAACTGCATACAAACAACTCCAATATTTACTGGGTATATTATCCTTTTTGGCGCATCCAGGGAATGCAATTATGCGGCGGCTTTGATTGCTTTCAGTCTCAGTCGTCCATCAGCGTCCCATCCGTTGGTAGTCAAACCTCTTTGTTTAGATAAATAGATCTGTATTCATAGAAAAATAAGCATTGACCACACTGCTGGCTGTTCATTGCTAAGGCACTTGGCTGTTTTCAGTCATTTATCTCCCTCTCGCTTTGCTTCTTTATCCATCTTAACCGGCGTCCACCCGGTTTGCTCCACACCCTCTGACTCTCGCAGTTTATGACTCTGTGTTCGATGTTGCGAAGAGCCCGATAATGTGAACACAGACGCCCACCACCGGCACACTGTCTCCTGCTCATTGTGGCGCCGAGTAGAAAAACGGAGCCTCTGTACTTTTTGATTGTGAGGCGTAATAGAGGGAGAAGAAGAGAAAAAAAATCAGTAGGAGTTGCAGCTGAAGTTTGGCCTCCAGGCAGAGATCTGGGATCAGCAAATCCTTGCCAAATACCAACCTATACGACAGTAGTGGGGAAAACACAAAAACTGACCTCAACTCGTTATCCAGGAATAAACATGTGTGTAGTGTGGTCCCGCTCCCCCACAGGCTCCTCGAAAAGCCACAGGAGTCATTGTTACTGTATGATTCATCACCACTGAGGCGGATGATAAGGATACAACTGAAGCAGGAAGAGGAGGAGGAGGAGGAAGAGGAAGAGGGGAGGGGGTGTTTAAAACTGGTAAGACCGGTCCAGCACCTCCATGTAGTCCGGTGTGGTCCTCAGCCTGGCTCTTTGCTCCCCTGCTCCCTGCTCGCTCTGGCTGCCGTTGCCACCGCCCACAGCGGAGCCGGCGCTGCTGACCACAATCGTTTCGTCGGGTCTGGCGTCCTGATTGGAGTCTTGGGGGTGAGG
Source organism: Gasterosteus aculeatus (assembly GCF_964276395.1). NCBI lineage: Eukaryota > Metazoa > Chordata > Actinopteri > Perciformes > Gasterosteidae > Gasterosteus > Gasterosteus aculeatus. The sequence goes on from NC_135703.1 coordinate 9,401,784, forward strand.
GTAGCAGGGCGGTGGCCTTGCGTACCTGTCGGGCAGATCCCTGAACTCCGGGGCAGAGAGTCTGAAGAGGCAGTCCACCAGTTCGACCTTAGGGGTCGGGCCTTGGCTGTCGATCACCGTCGGGCAGAGGATGCCGTTCCCGTGGAGGCCGGGGAGCGGCCCCATTGCTCCCGTGACGGTGTTGATGGGCGATGAGGACACTTCCAGAGTCCACTCCCTCTGCTTCTCTGCTGCGGAGCAGTACCCTCCCTTGATCTCTTTGGGAGAAACAAACGTCTGCTGTGGCCGCTGTTTCACGGCTGCGTCCGGCTCCTCTTTGTAGATGGGGTTGCTACACATGTGCGGGCCGGCAGCGGGGTTGGTGCCTTTACCTTTCAGCACGGCCTCTTGGGGCAAGATGGTGTCGTACACGTGGCCGTGTTCGGTGGGAGGCGGAGGCGGCGTCTCCGGCAGGCCGTGGTGGTGGTGGTGGTGGTGGTGATGCGTCTGCTCGGTGAAGATGCCACATTCCATCTGGATGCCCGCCAAGTCTACCTCTCCCTGGCGACGGAACGGCAGCTTGTCCCTCCTCCTCAGGGCATAGGCGATCAGTGCCGCCGCCGCAAAGAATGCAGACACAAACAACACCAGCAGGCTGAGCACTAACACCGACAGAGGGATTGAATCCTTCCCCGGAGGGATCAGCGGCCCCAGCCCCGAGCCGGGGTAGCCAACCGACACGCCGCTGTCTGCTGCTGTGGAGGTGGCTGTCTGCTCCTCCTGCTCCCGGTCCTCCTCCTGGGGTTCCAGCTCAGGGCAGAGCAGCTCCATGGAGAGGGAGCGGAGATCCACTCCTTTGGTCTTCTCTGGGGAATGGCAGACCACCTCTCCCACCACCACCACGGCACTGAGCCCCTCCAGCCAACGCTTCAACGGAGCTGCTTCACAGTTGCACTCCCAAGGGTTCTGCTGCAGGTCCACCTGGGGGAACACATAACGTCACAGCGCTTTGTCATTGTTTAACAGTACACTAATTACTTTGTGAAGTGCAAACAGAAAGTACATAATTTAGCTGAGATTCTTGTGTTGTACTGCATATTGGTCTTTTGCTATAGATGAAAACAATAAAAATGCTGTTTTGTCAGCTTCCTTTGCCTCTGACTAGAGTCTTTCTGCATTTGCATAATACAACACAGCTCTACTTTTTAATGATTTGTTTTGAATATGCAGATGATGCAAAGCCCTGATTAATGTAAATAATGTTGTTGAAGATGAAGTTTCCTCAATGGCTGTGCACAGGCACGATGCATTAATGCAGAGCAACTGGGCAGTGGCCAATTCAAGTTACACATCTACGAGGGCTCTCTTTGAAAGTGGTTCACAGGTGGGCTACAGCAGGTTGTAGGAACATTTCAGTTAACAATAAAGACCACTCAGAGTTTGTATGAGTGGTTATTGACAAAACTCACCGGCAGGATTTGTGTGACGAGTCACAGCACTTTGTTTTTTAACAAGACGGAATGTGATGCAACTCTCCCCTTTGCCACAATCCAATAGGTGTGTGTGTGTGTGTGTGTGTGTGTGTGTGTGTGTGTAAATCCATTTGCTCATTGCCAGCTATTGATTGAGTGTCCTAAAAAAAACCTCAGATATTCACTTTGCATTCACATTTTGAAAAGGGTAAAGCAGATTATGCACAAAAGGAATCACTCTCGTCACATTGTATTGCCTGCAGAGCTGATCTGTTCCATATCTTTAGCAATGACACTGGCAATGAAAGCTGTTATCCTCTCTGTCACTCTTCCAAGGTGCACGCACAAATGTTGTCGTGCTAATTTGGTTAGGTCAACACGTCTGCAGAGAAAGATAGATGATATTTTAGATGATTCAGCATTGCCATGGTATGACTTCTTCATCTCTATGCCCCGGACAGAACAACAGGATGCTCCATCCCTTTATTGGAGATCCCAATGTGGGCTTTTGTGAGGCTCACATAATGACATAATTGCGATTGAAGGGTGAGTAGAAACAACAATATGCTGCAGTTTTAACTGAATTTGAACACTTCCACGACATTAAAGGTCGACTGATTCAGGTTTGCCTTGTTACTGCGTCATTGTGACACGACTGTGATTCAGCATCAATGCACATTAAAAAACAAAAATGTAGATAAACAATCATATGACCAGAAAACCTAAAAAAGCAGCATGTTTTTTAGAGTTTAATAACTTTCATAACTACAATCCTCCATCTGGTTGAAATTCTTGAAGCATTTTATTCCGGGTATGTTTGCCTTCACATCCCAAGGGCTCTATCCCCTTCTCTTTTGTAAGCATCTGTCCAACGTTTCCAACACTGCTTACAATTTATACGCCTGGTCACCTAGTGTGTGATTTGCTGTCAACTTGTCAATCAAACCCTTGTTTTGAAGGGAAATTATGAGCCCTCAGTTGGCCCGACAGGTGTGAGTGTTGGAGAAAATGCGAATGTATGAATCCCATTTTATTTTGAACATAAAGCAGTAAAGTTGTTCGACTTAAAAAGTCTGGTATTGGTAATATATAATCATCATAGGGTATACGATATGGTAGCAGAAGCAAACAGCCAGCGTTCTCAATGTAACATTCTACATTTTGAGTTTTTCTTATCATCATAATAAGGGAGAAAAAAAAAGAAAAAAAAAAAAGCTTTCGACCCAAAATAATGCCATTTCGGATGGAAACTGCCATGCTTCAGCCGCAGACGGTTCAATTTGGCTCTTGTGGGTTTTTATCATCATGACGCAGATCAAAGATCAAGCAATAATTGTCCCAAATTTACTTGGGAGCCATTAAAAAAAGAAACCTTCAGGCAAGAAATTTAAGATTCTCTCGGCGTGTCTTATAATTGACCACTTTGCCCAAACAGAAATATCCTGTCAGTCACCAGAATTGCTCTAGTTAGAAATATAGCTGTTGTACTGTAAGCAGGTTCCGGACATTCTGGCACGGGGATCCTGCTGTACTCCCTGGTGACGAGACGCCTCGGAGCCTCGGCTTGCCAAGCCTTCTCCACCCTGATGAATGTGTTTCATTGTCCTTTGAATAATACACAGGCCAGATGAAAAGAGTGCATTAGAAGAAGAATCTGCAGCACCTGCAAAATTTTTTTTTTTTAAATGTGTACATTGGAAAGCAGCCTTCATAAAGGTTATGTGAGATGCTACGCACACAAAGCGTTATGAATGCGTCAAACCCGCTCAGGGACACTCTCAAATTCTAAACACCTTGAATGCATTTAAAGAGATATTTTTATTTTTTATAAGTGTTGCAATTTACTTTGATAGTGTACTCCCGCTCCGTTTGCTTGCCTCATCGACTTCTACCTCTGATAGTGATTTCCTATATTTCCCAGAGCAACATCAACAACCCTTCTGGAAGGGGCACAGGCTCGTTCTATCCGGGGGCTTGTGTTTCATGTAGGTGGAGATGGAGCGGTACTAATAGTGAGGAGCAAAGAGCAAGGGTTTCTGGTCCATTGAGGCTATTGTCGGTAGAGAAATTGGCATCTCTGGGTGATTGCAGACCATCAGTGCAACATGAGAAGAGACCCGTAATCTTTTATTCTGGGGGAAATAACAAACACTCACTTTTAATGTTGCAGTATTAGATATTTGGGTTTTCCTTTTTGGGCGTTTGCTAAAAAACCTCCATGTTATGTATACGTTTATAGATTACATGACAAATTTCTTCCCTATTGCCTGCAGAGAAATAGAATATTATACTACAAAAACAATTGTGATTAAATAAAAATATACTACAATAATTATTCTTGTATGTATCATAAACCCCAACAGACAATTGAATAAAAGTGCGTATTAATAAAAAACGGTGGGGAAATCCTGCTCACGGTTTTGCACACTGAACTATCATCTTTTAGGACTGTGTAACATTTTGTTGACTCTACTTGCATTTACTTGATGGGACTATCTTGCATTCTGGAAAATGCATTGTTACGCTTGTTAAATGACGGGACTTTTATCGAGCTTTTTGTGTTTATCTCTCATTCGTGTGTGTTTTTGCTGTGCTGTGCGGTTTCAAGTGCTCTATCGGCAGATATTGTTAAAGAAAAGGAAACGTATACAACTTGTTTTCAGTGCATAAACACATCCACTGGTTTATTTTGTGCCAACCAACCAACTGAAAATAATGTAAAGACTAAGAGAAGTAAATGTATACTGACAGCTAATCTTTTAATAGAATCTCGTAATGAATTTCGTGGCTATAATTACCTCTATACCTGACTATCAGTTGAGTTCTAGACTTGAATCAATGTTAATAGTATTAAGACCTGTTTTGACTGTCCCAGCTGCTGGCTCGCCACCACAGTCGCATTCCTTAAATATTAGATTCAATAGAAAGACTCTTTTGCTGGTCTGATAACAGAAAAGAAATTGGTATTTGAGGTGGAAATTATTAATCCGGTTTAAAAAAGATTCACGTTTATTAAGCCTTTGGTGGAGCAACATTCTATCTTCAAGAGCCTGTAAAAGGATTCTTAAAGCTTGGCGGAAGATGCTATATTATCATATGAAACTAGACCACCTAATGTATCTATTTGGAAACATCCATGTTAGTTTGTTGGAAAGGAGGATGAATAAAGCTGCAAAGTGGGAACACCAGCATGGCGTTTTTTGGACGGGGTCCTTTGATCTGTCCTCAAGATATGTGAAAGAAGATGGGTTCTATGGTATGAGTGTACAGACTGCCCACTATGATAATCATGTGTCTTCATGTGGTATTTTGGATGGATGTCCTTTTTTAATAATTCTGGATTTTTTAATGTAATGTAATGTATATATATATATATATACACAGTACCTCTTGACGGAATCAGGTTCCCTGTTGCCGGAGTAACAAACTAACAGTCTGCCTGCCCGATGGAGCCTCATATTAAACAGACAGGACACAAAAGGGCCATCACTCATCTCATATAACTCAACGCAAACTATTGAATATTTCCCAAAATGTCAAAATGTCCCCCTCAAAGATTAATCTGTGCAAGTATTAACTCACATTCAAATCAAACTGATAATCAGGTGATTGTTAGTTCGGTATTAAAAGATTTCCTGTCAATCCCGGTGAATTACTGTGTTGTTTTCATCCATCTTTCTGGACTGTGCATTGTTTTTCTGTCTAACATAACGCAAGGTGAGACGAGGCTGAGGAAGCTTCTTCACTGCTGCTGGCAAAGATGAGCGCGAGTGGGCTACAACATATTCTTTGCATTTACTGAGAAAGACATATGTAGCCCCGAACTGTACATATGTCTGGCACAGTCTCCTCAATTTTGTAACATTCTTTTCAAAGGGAAGACTCATTTCCCTTTGAGCTGCTATTAAATGACTAATAAAAAAACATTTTTCCTTTAATGCCTCAATGATGCTTATTTTTTTTAGATAACAGTGACATCTGTGAGGTATTAAATAATATCAGTGCATGTAGGTGGGTGTAACTGTTTAATCCCCTACTTGATGGTAACAATGACTCTAAACTGTACATACTGCTGCACATTATCAAAGTTGACAGGTTTCCTTGGTTTTTTTTTACAGCACAGGCAAACTCCAACCTCCTTCCATCTGTGTTGCCCTTTGATTTTACTGTGCAAAACACCGACAGAGCTCAGAAATCCCACTTCCAGAGCTAAAAACAGGCCTGCACCAAGTTAACAGGTGATATTATTGTCACATTATTTTCTGTGGTCCGTGGTCAGCGCTCATGTGGCTCTGTCAGAGTAACAACAAGCCTGTGAAATTCCATAAATTCACAATTAATGCATTTAAATTGAAGCAGATTTTGCATAAACATAATGGTGATATGGCGGGGCTTCATGAATAAGGCACACAATGTATCCAATTGGTGAATATCTTAAACGCTCTCCAGAGTAAAACGGCACAAAATACATTACACTTTAATACGGTTCCTTCAGCTCCATAAACCACTGTGTTCCTTCCCCTGAACAAACATTTAGAAACAGCCTCTGAACGGCTGCCCTCAGCCGCACTACCTGAGATCGGGAATTCTTCATGGAGCGTAGTAAAAATGGAAATTCACAATGACATTCAGGCTAATCCGCACCCACCATACCTCGTTCTACTCTGGCTTTCTAAGAAAAGCCTACCTTAAATTTGCTGAAGTGAGAGGAGGTAGGATGAAAAAAAAAATGTAATTTCTCGGGTTCGGCGCTTATCGGCGCGTTGTGCACGGCAACCGGTCACGGAATGCTGCAGTTAAATGTGCAGAGTAATGTCGCACACATACAGTGAACCAATGTTGTGCTTTGCACTGTCTATTTGTGTTAATTACAGCAACAATGAAAAACTTGAGGGGTTCAGCTTTCTACAGTTTAGCTCATGTTTAATACAACCACTTCTGCAAATTGAGTCACTTGCATTTATTCCAAATAGAATACCTGAGGCACAACCACGGCCCCACGTGCCACAGCAGAGCTCTCAAAACAACAGACGACACCATTGGCGGAGAAAGCTGGAACTGTGCCTGAAGCCCGGAGATCAGGGGCTGCTGGTGGTTTTACAAGCAGGTATACAGCTTGATCCAAGATTTATGCTTATTTTGTTTGGTTCCTCAAGCTGTGATAATGGCATGAGTCTTTGTGATCTATTCGTCTTTCTAATCTCATGGTCTGACATTTGAAATAAACATACTCTGTATAATTATGCACATTTTCGTTTAGCAAATCCACAGGGGTGATCTAATGATTTGTATTTTTCGACCTGCCACTGTCACTAAACTAAATGCGTGTTACTGGGCCAGCTGAAAGCTCAGTGCCAGGAATCTGACTCATTTACACACCATGTTAGCGGCTCAAAATAGTTTATTCAAGCATCCACCACCTGCACCGTGAACCCCCTCAACCATTCAGATCAAGTGCGGTCGTAGGTTTGCACCAACCTGAACCAGTCCGGTGAGATGCTCCAGCACGCCCTCCATGGGCAGGTGCAGAAGGTGGTTGTTTCTTAGATTGAGCCGAGCCAGATTAACTCCAGAAAACACGCCGAGAGGGAGGCTGCGCAGAAGGTTGGCGTTTAGGAACAACAGCTGTAGGGACGGCATGGAGTCGAGGGTCCCGGGATCAACTGCGTGGATCTCGTTGTACTCAAAATAAAGGAACCTAAAGAGAGGAGACGACACGTTGCAATATCTCTGTATACGTGGAAATAAACTAAGCATTAATATTGGAATTAGGAGGATAAATGCGACGTGGTGAAAGTTAGAGGACACTATCGCTGTACATCACTATCGATTGATATCTGACAGTAAAGATATAGAATGTGTGACAACATTACATATTATTAGTCTTAAATCTGTAGAGGGTCATGGTTCCTGATTAAAGCAATATTTATGTAAAAAGTTGTAAAAAAATGTAATTCTCCCTTTTCACAGCTGAATAACCAATTTGCATTAAATTGTGTAATTTTGTTCGGTGACTTGACTTGGCAAAATTGATATCATATTAAATTCCAAACACCTTGAATATTTACGTTTTTTTCTCAATAAATTAAATCATTGGGAGAAAGTATTATGTGGACTTTTCCCCGAAGGCCAGTGATCAAATGAAGGACCATTGGCTGTAATAAGTAATAGATATTGTTTAAATTACTTACCGCTCCCTTGCCCTGAAGTCACTAATAAAGGTTAACTAGAGGGTAAAAGGAAGACTTTAATCGTCCTGAGAGGATCTTTATTATTGATTAATAGTCAAATTAATGGGTTTCACGATGTTCTGAGCCTTATCTTGAAATATAGAGATGCTGGAGTTGAACAATGTTCCGCATACAGAGTTATTATGGCTGAAACTCTCTCATTATTTATATAGCAGAGGATGAAAGATGATCTGTTGTCTTAATCAAACACAACCATGTTTAGCTCTCTGGATGAATACAATAAATTGACTGTAGGTATTTGCCATATATATTATATAAGACATTTTCTTCATTGTAAGCTTAATCTGACAATGATACATAAGCATTTTCATAATAAGCTCTTTTCCTAAATAAGCACATTCCTGACAACATCCAGGCGCCTTATTAACACTTCTGTATGCAAATACAAAAACCCCCATTAAAGTTCACGTTGTCACTCATACCAGGCTCACACTTCAACTGAAGCGTGTCATCAGGCAGCGTGACTAACAAATAGCACTGGAAAAGAATAGGCAGCTTTTTATTTCAATCAAATTCCGGCATAATGGTAATCAAAATGTTCTGCTCAGCGCTGTGCCAGTATTACAGTGACAATTCTTTTCCAAATACTTTTAAACAAACGTCTAAATACCAAAGCTGACGAGTGGTTTTGGGTTTGGGAATTTGTTTGAAGTGCAGTGCAGGTAACGTGCTTGAAACGCAGTGGGTGATAAAAAATAGAATAAATTGCCTACCTCAGATTCTGCAGCCCCAGGAACATGTGGGGATTGAGCCTCTCCAGGTTGTTTCCGTTTAAGTAGAGGCTCCTCAGGCTCGTGAGGCCGGTGAAGGCGCCCTCCTGGAGGTACGAGATGCGGTTGTTTCCCAGGTGAAGCAGGTCAAGACTGGAGAAATTCCAGAAGTCCGTGCGATAAATCCTCTGGATTAGGTTTCCACTAAGGTACAGCTTGCGGCCGTTGAGGGGCCGGGGTGTGAGCTGGGACACATTGAGGAAGCCATTCTCCTTGCAGTTGACGGTCAGGCCCAGGTCCGTGATGTGCAGGTTGCACGTGCAGCCCATGGGACAGATGATGGGGATGGGAGGTCTTGTTTGGTAGCCGGCCACTGGGGGATTCTGGTTGGGCATCAGACTGCGGGGCGTGGGAGATATTCTGGATGGCCGAGGCCTTTTGGTCGGCCTCGGTTGCCTCTCCCTGTCTTTCCGTTCTGCCGAGGAGGATGAAGACGTGGAGGACGTGTGAGTGTTCTGGCGGGAGCCATGAACCATGGAGGAGGGTTTTGTCGGCCTGACTCGCCCGGGCTGAGAGTTGGGCTTAGAGTTCGGGGGCAAATGTTGGGGCTGTGATCCTGCTAATGGACCACCGACCCCCTCGGCTTGTAGCTCTTTATCCGGGAGGTTAGCACACAGCTCCTTGCGGGGGATTTCCCTCAGGTCCTTCCCGTGAAGGTGGAAGGGATACTCGCAGGTAACGTCCCCGACCACGGCCGTGTACGGGATCTGACCCAGCCACTGCTGCAGCTGCACGGCCTCGCAGCCACAGTTCCAGGGATTCTCCTCCAGCTGTAGCTCCATTAGGGAGCGGCCGACGTACTCCAGGGTTCCGGCATATGCCAGGCTCTTCAGACGGTTTCCCCGCAGGTCCAAGTGAGTCAGAGACACAGATCTGGAGCAAGAGGAAGAGGGAGATAGCTAGCTAGATTAGATGAAAGGACAATATGACGTTACATGAAAATAAAGGTTCACACAATCCATTGCTGACGAATCTGCTTTTATCTGATGATTAATCTGTTTTTCATGATATGAAATAGTACGACACGGAACCATTAATTCCACACTAGCACACACCGGCTAATTGTGTCCGACACTGATGTTTCTACGATCAGCCTTTGCATAATTTAAAAGCTTTGCAGAGAAATAATCAGAATATTACCTAAACAGATGAGCAGGCAAGACAGGAATCAGGTTGTCGTTGAGGATGAGAACCCGGAGCTTGTAGAGGAACCTCAGAGCACCGCTGTCAATTCTTTTGATCACGTTGTAGTCGGCCTGCAGGGGGAAAAGGGAAAATGTGATGAACATATAATTGCTGTGGTTGAAAAATAAGACTGAATGCGGCAGGGAAGCTGGCACTGAGATTCCTTCACTCCCTCCACCTGCTGGCCACTGACTATTTCTGTCACATTCCTCCATTGTAATCTTGGATATGTGTCAATGATCCTGTCAATAACGGATAATCAACCCAGAGCATCTTCCCAAACCCACCTGGAGGTATTCCAGAGCCTCTAAGCCAGCAAAGGTATCATTTCTGAAGACCTCCAGCTTGTTCTCGTGAAGGTACAGGCGTCTGAGTTTGGCCAACCCGTTGAAAGCTCCCACTCTGATGTCCTGGAGTCCATTGTTGCCAAGGTTTATCGACACAGCGTTGCCAAGGTGCTGAAACCCGTTGCTATAGAGACGCCTCAGAGAGTTCCTCTGTAGGTTGAGTTTGAAAGGGCGGACCCATGACTGTGACACCTGAATGATTAATTAGAGGTCTGATTAGTTATCTTAATAAATACATGAACTCTAACAGTTGGAGACACGCGGGGGGCACATTAGAGACAGGACAGTGCACCTGGGGACACAGTGTGTAGATGAGACGAACGATAGGACCGTACCTGGCTGGCATTGGTGAAGCTCCGGCCATCGCAGTGCACGTGCAGCACGCCTTCTTTGACCTCGCACGTGCACGGCTCGAAGCACGGCTCGTCCACTTCCTCCTCGGAGTTGTCCACCAGAGGGGTGTGCGTGGAAGTGGGGGTAGGGGTGGGTGTGTGCGACGCCCGGGACAGACACACACAGCCCAGGGCCACCAGCAGATTGACCCACTGCATCCTCCTGCTTTCTCCCACTCAGCGCAGCAGCCTGGGGCTACGGCCCGGCATCGGCCCTTCACCGCACTGCCCGGAGAGGCACAAGGTTTATGATAAATACATACGCGTGTACATTCACAAACACACACACGCACGCACACAAACTATTAAAAGAGGGCAAACAGTAAGCGAGGCGACAGCAAAAGTCAGTCCAGGATGAATCAGACTGATGATACATCACAAGCATACTAAAGCGGTCGAAAAATACAAGTTAAATCACACAGACGGCAGTGCAACGGGGTAAGAATTACATTACACTGGAATAATGATGTAAAGACCAACTGGAGGACACGCTATGTGCAGTTTGCCAAAAACAATCTCTCAGCGGCTACCTATTTTTTGAACTGTGAATTAAAATACGGACATTGGACAACGTTTTATAATTTTCAGAGTGGCTTTCTGGACAAATGAGGGTTGGGAGGGGCAAAGCTGAAATGTCACGCACGTGTTTTCTTAATGCAATATGAATTTAGGTGAATGCAAATCAGACCCATAATGCTTCAGTCTAATGAACTGCTCCATTTAATAAAATGAATGGCAATCAGAGAACAAAGGGGTGAGCCACAAAAAAAAGAACCCATATTACCAATCAGCAGAATATGTTAGGTTATCAACAGCCATCAAGTCCTGTCATCATCATTAACGTGGTAGTGACACTAGAGTGAAAGCGTCGCTGAAAATCCAAACTCTTCAAAATGTTCAAAAGAGCTGATTTGAAGGCAGTGCGGTGACAGGCAGCGGCATGAGCCGACGATGACGTTGATGGTGGTGACAAGGACGGCTCCGCTTTACCAACAGACAGAGAACAGTCGCAGCAGCCCTTGAAACAAATAATGATATTACAAAAACAGCTGAGATGCGAGTCTCGCAAGGAGATATTTCCTCTCAAGTCTTAATGACATCTAAATTGGATGAAGCATCTCGATCCGCTCATCCAGCGCTGAAGACCGCCATGCAGAATGCAATAATGATCATCATGGTATGGTATAGCTGTAATCACACCGCAATAATCTAGCATCAGCGAGTTAGACAAGGATGCAGCGGCGAAAACATCACCGCCCTGGAGAGGAAGAGCAATCACAGAGATGATTACGACGGGGAGAGATGAACAGGGAGGTGGGAAATGAGAGACGGGCGAGGAGGGAAAGGAAAAGAGGGAACAGGGTGCAGGAATGGAGCAACGGAGAGGCAGACAGAAAGGGAAGAGTAATGGGCAAAGTGCAGGTACAAAAGGATGAGGAAAAGGGTGAGGTGGGAGAGAGGAGTGGGATTGCATAAGCAGCAAGAAGTCAGTCAAGGCTGCCACTCAGGAGGAGAGCTCACAGTGAAAGAGCTGAAATCTGATATTGATTACATCAAAGCCCTCCTCTCGCCCTGCACACAATGTACGCCTGCATCGCCGAGAAACAACGCCAGAGCGGAGTCACATGTGGGTGCGAGTGTGTGTGTGTGTTGAAAACAATGTGAGAAAGGTCAAACCATATCCCAAAAAGTGCGCTTTCCTTGCCAAGTCCAGAACCAGGTATCTAGACACGCGTGTAGGAGTGTGCGCTTTTATAACAAACACGCTATAATGATGCAATCCCGTTGACATTCTGTCACCCCAACAACAAAAGCAAGTGAAAAGCAAGCCTTTTTTTTCCTTGTGATGTGAGGACAATCCACCCATTTTTTAAAGTGTTTTGGACCGTGAAGATTTACAGGAGAAAATATTAAATCTAGGCCATGATGCTCAATAGTGTTTGACAAATTGGAATATGACAGAGAATAGAACCCATTCACAGTCCCAGTAGGTCTCGGTATTCATCAAATGCACTGTGTATTGCTGGGCCCGAAGCCCCCTATGTGGAGGAGATCAATACTGAGTACGGATAGAGCACTGGGATCCCTCCTGGTGGACGGCCATGTCTCCTTAATAAGGAGAAACACACTCGAGCCTCTTTCCTCAATCAGCCGAGTGGACTAGTCAGCAGTCGGCATAGCTCTGCATCATTATGGCAACCACAAAGCAAAGGACTAATGTGTTGAGTGGTGACAGCGCAGCACAATCCAAAACTCCGTCCGTCCGTCTGTCCGTCTGAAAACAGGTCTGACAGGTGTGCCAATCCATCCCTGATGTCTCTTGAGTCTCTCTCGCTCTGGAGGTTTTTTTTTTTTTTTTTTACTCCGCTCTCTCCTCTAGACCTGCACACTGACGCAAGCGAACCAGAGGTGACGGTCACTGCTGATTCCTCACCATTTTATTCATGTCACATAATTCCAGTGTCTACCTCTCCGTCCTCTCTGTCCGTCAGAACACACAGAGCCTCACCAAGCATCCCACTGGCTTTTCGCACGGGCCCCTGCTCCCAACACAGACCTGCACTATCAAACAAGCAGCAGCGGCACCACAGCTCAAATGCATGCATGGAGCTATCAGCCTGGATTGCCCACAGCCATCCAAGAAAATCAATTAGCCCCTAACATTACAGCGAACACATTGTGATAGTTTGCAGAATTAAAGCATGACCAATTAAACAGCCGAGTCATTAACACAAGCTATAAAGACCTTTACCAGGCTATGTATGGAAATCCTTGGCAGAGTAACGCAATCCAATTGCATTCCCCATTGTCTGTCTCTCCTCAGCAGCCTCTCTGATCCACACAGCGACGCTTAGCAGAGCAGGGATGCGGGTAATACTCACTCAGTCCGCCGCCAAAGAATTAGGGAACGACCGAGAAAACACTTTAGAGGCTGACTGTCGACATGTCGTTCACATTCAGCCGCACTCCTCTCCCTCTCTCCCCTCCTGTAGCAGCTCAGGCGGATGGGGGGGCGGGGGGGGGCGCAGGGGGCGGGTGGGCGGGGGGGGGGGGGGACGTGATAAGACTGCAATGAGGTGGAAGATAAAAACCCGGAGAGAGAGAGAGAGAGAGAGAGAGAGAGAGAGAGAGAGAAATAGATTGAAGAAGAAGAAAAAAACCCGATTGGCTTTAGGATGCAGGTCCGCTCCTCCGCCGTGCAGCCCGCGGGAGCTGCGGCACTGGACCGCTGGAGAGGAGAAGTGCAACGCGCGGAGTTGTTGCCTGCGTGGTGATGGAGATTCCTCTCTTCATTTCAAACACAACTGGGTAATTCATAGAGGAGAAAGGGGAGTGGGGGGGGGGGGGGGGGCTGGTGGAGGGGGGAGGACAGACGGGCCTGGAATTAATCATGCAATAAGGCGGCGCGCAACTGCAAGTTTTGTGTATGAGGCGTACGAGCGCGCAGGGCGCGTTCCTCCACGAACAGAAGAGCCCGTTCACTTCCTCATCATAAACAGATTACAGGAGGCACAACGGAGTCAACAATGGGCCCCCATAAACTTTCTCCTCGCGTGTGCAGTCTGGTAAAGATACTCGCGACTGTTCAGCTATACCGACAATAATTTATAATCTCATTAGTTTATTCATTTCTCCTCCTGCCCTTAAGCGCCGACGGATTTTGCGAGACCGATGTGTGTTACCATGGCGACCCGTGCCAGCTGGCTTCGTCGCGCACGTCTACGCACGCGCGAGTGTGCGAGCACGCGCCCGGCATCGGTCGGGAAAACTGTGGTGACTTTTATTGGGAGATTACAGAGAGGCCTGGATGTTTGCGCGGCCTACATCAAAACACCTGTCTTGCCAAATGGAAACGGTGGGCGCAACAGATGGTGCAGAAACTGCAGAGCAATGGACCCCCCCCCCTCCCCCTCTCCTGCAACGTACTCGGGCTAACCACAGGCTGGGTGGCTGCTGCTCTATCAATAGCTGCAGACTCTTAAGTGGCAGCAGGGCAGGTATGGACCCCCTGTGTGCGCCCGGGGTCCCAAGTGGACCAATGGCACTCCATCAAGGACTGCGTGGCGCCACAATGTTGAACACAAGCATTCAAAAGCGTTCAAATGTCCTTCAGCCGGCTTCATGGCTGAAGGAAAAGACTTAATAACAACATGTCTTCTACATTACTGAGCTGAAAGTTCAATTTTCAGTTCAATTTCACATTGATTTCAGCGTGCATTAAGGTGAATCACCTTGAGGAAATGGAGAGGTGCCTCTCTGCCTCACACACGCCCTCCCCTTCCTCTCTGCATCCCCCGGCATACCTCTCCCTACAGCAGCGGAGGGGAGAGCTCTCCCTGGAGATTCCTATCTGAAACAGTAACAGAGACGGTTCCAGTAATATCAGGAAGACGCCGATGATGGTTATAGATTTCAGGGCTCTCAGGTGCATTAGGCTGTATTACCGCTTCTCCACAAGGCTACTTAATGCTCACTTACAATGGAAATAGGCCGGCTGATGCCAGGCATGTATGCACAGCCACATGCATTTGTGGAGATTGCTAACAGACCCATGCAGACATTCAGGCCATCTTCAAGAAGCGGGGCTGCAGCTGACGTTTATGAATAAGGGTTTGGCACTGAGCTATTGTTTCCAGCTCTGTGGTCGGTGATGCCAGATCAGCACCAGGGATAATGTGATCCCAGACCTCGGGCAATATCTTCTCCTTCAGAGTGCAACGATGCCCGTGACGGGGAATCTGGGAGAAAAACACTCACTTTCCTCACCGTAGCGTTGCCGTTGAACCGTGGAGGCTCCCTAGATTAAGAAAACAAACGGAGAGGAACTGAGAGAAGATGGCTATCGGGCACCATCAGATACCTGCACGTCTGTTCTCCAGGGGCAGGAGCTGCTTTGAGCACATAAAGCACTTTTTTGGAGCGTTGACGGCGCCTCTAAAGTAGGGGATCTATTTATACTGGCCTAGTGCTGTCTGTGGAGCTGTCCAGCGCTGAAATGGATGGGGATTCATGCTGTTTCCCTTCAGCCACTTCTCCTTTCTTCCTCCTCCGCTTTCTGTCTCTCCAAAGCCTTTTTCTTTCTCTCCTCTAAATTAATTCTGTCAGATCATACTCCCTATATTTTCTCTTTCTCCCCACCCCTCTCTTTTCCCTTTCTCCCCTCTTTACTTTCGGATTTGATTCTCCTGGGCTCCAGTCAATTCAGACTGGTTTACACGCCGTTCTGTCTTGGATTTCTCCCCTTTTGTTTTCCTCCCCCCTACTCTGTCTTCTGTTTGTGTCCACTTTGGACACATTGCGGGAAGTGGTCAGGCCGTTTTTTGCAGCTCCCTCCAATTATGCTCTTTTTCTCGAGATATCCACCGGGACTGCCTTGCATGCACGATTGCACAGACACTCAAGACTTGAGGACTAGCAGACACGCTGACGACAGCAAGAACATGGTTTATTCCTCTCCCATCCAGATCCATGGGTCAGAAAAACTCCTCAAAGCCATCCACGCTGTTCGCATAACGTTGCGCTGTCCTTTCACATGTGTTTTGGGTTTCTTTAAGGCCCGCACTGCCCCCGGTCTTTAGTTGCTCGGTGGAACGAGGCAATCAGAGAGGCACACAAGGGCATCCTGCACTCTGTGGAATAGAGAAGAAAGCAAGTGGAAGACAGCAGGGCAGAGGGAGATGGAAGGAGGGAAAGGAAAATAACATTCCAGTTGAACGAGAGAGTTAGAGGGAGACAACAAGCAGTGGGGATTTGGAGGTCTGTGAGGGGCTGGGTGGTGAGGGGAGAGGGGGGAGGTAAAGGAGAAGGGATAGGGACCAACAGGAGGCTGGATATGCTGATGGGGGGATGGGGAGGGTGGGAGAGGTGGGAGCGGGGGGCAGGAGGACAGGTGGTTTTTGTCATTAGCTGCAGATTAAAGTAGAGGGCAGCTACAGAGGACTCACCTCTGATTCACACAGCATCACTGCAGGCAAGGACAAGCGTCCCGGGGGACATGAAACACATGAGCACACATGAGCACACATGAGCACACATGCTGGAGGAGTAGTGATTCACAGCGTTACCCAGAGGCTCACGAACACACACATGTATAGGCATACAACACCCCCTCCTCAGTTAGCTTAGCCACACGCAAGATACACCGTGACTCACAATAACATGCCGACTCCCACACACATGCCACATGCAGTGAGCTACCGCACGCACACACATACACATACACACACGTACACACACATACACACTGCGGAGCTAATTAATCAAATCCCCTGTTTTAATTAGGATCCAAATCAGTTGCTGCTGGAACCCTGACCCCTTGAATTCTCAAGGTAAAGTCTTGTTGCTGCTGCCTCCAATATCTCTCCAGGAAGTTTCACAATACCTACAATGATCCAGCCGGCTGCATTCTACATTGCACACATGGACATCTCAGGCGGACGCATTTTTATTTCCTGAGAGGCTCGGGGTGCCCAATCCGAACTTCAATTTGGGCCTGCTCATAGGGAGGGGTACAAAAGTGGAAAGAAATTGGAATTATGACGGCTCACGATGCAGCAGCGCTAACACCATGTACCTGACCATGAAAAGGCCATGTGTGCCAGCATTAAGGGGGAGGTTCATGATTTGCAGGGGCCTGTCCAATCGATCCCTAACACAAGCCCTGCCATTCTGCTCTGAGAGTTTCCACGTGGTGGAGAGGCATGTAAAGGCACTTTCACACAGTTGTAATAGGCTGCTTATCTTCGTTATTACCGCAGCCTTGCAATTTCAGCCGAGCAATGGCCCCGTACTCACAGGGCTGCAGCAGTACGCCTGCGAACTTTGCTCCAAAAACCGAACTTTTGCTCCAAAAACCCCATTCATATATGAATGGAACCTTTGAGGCAACACTATAGTGTGTTGCCTCAAAGGTTCCATTAGTGATTATATATTTGCGAGAATCCACTCAGTACCTTTTTTTTCGGACTGCTCCAGAGCAAGTCAGGGGAATCGATATTTAACAATAACATTTCTGTTAATTGTAATCACTTTGGGGAAATATTTATTCAGGTCCATTTTAAGCAATGCGGTTGTTTAAATGTGGTTTATCTTCCACCATTTGGAACTACGGGCTGAGAAAACTCAACAAACTGTTGTGGAAGCACGCTGCTGTCATCTGCACCGGGTGTCTTAAATTTAGATCAGGGGAAGACTGGACTTGATGAATTAAAAGAGGAGAGGATGCCAAGTAAAGCCATTAGGATAGAGGAACTCAGGCATGTGTCTGGCTCACCGGTTGTCATGGTTGCGGTGTTTATCACCTCTTTCTGCCGACAGGAGCCCAGGGGCAAATCAGATTGGCTTCAGACAGAGAGACACAGCGAGAGAGAGGGAGTTGGTGAGTGAGGGGGAGGACATATTGGCACAGTGGAGGGGTGAAATGCCAACACACTGCAGAGGGGAGTCTGAGGAAGGACATTGGACAAATGTCAATGTGGCTGATTCATGATAAGATTTAGTTTTTAACCATTTGACTGGGAATTGAAGTTTAAAGGAAGACTATATTACTATAATTGCGAGGGGATCATCAATCAATCTCTTACAAAGTCTTACTTAAAATTAATTTTATTGTTACTGACCTCGGGTTCATCCAATTTCAACATTTTAAAAAGAAAATTCTTTAAAAGCACCTTTTTTCTACCTTTCATACTTTGATGTCTCAAAGGACCACAATAAACATGCATACTTAAAATGATAAATTCTTGACAATCCCTGAAATCTGAGAAACTACAGGCATGTAATAGAAGCATCTACATCCCAGACTCTAAATCTAAATCACAGACTTGATCTCAGATCAAAAATCAGGTGTTACGTTTTGCCCAACATCCCTTGTGGCCTATGCCTGCCACCTAGTGGGCCCCTAAACCAATAGTCCCTGTTTGGAACCTTAAGCAGGTGCATTAAGTGATGTGACGGGGTAGAATTTGCATGCAGCACCGTGGCTGTCAAGAAAATTCACATCCAATTCACTTCTATATTGGCTAATGAGATGAAAAAATCCGACATTTACTGGCTATGACAAGTGGTCGATTGAACATCCTCAATCTAACAGTCATAATCATAAACAGATGGCCGGCAGCTGCTGCTTACATCCAGGTGGCAACTTGCCTCTGTCCCTCCGCCTGCAGCCATCACCGCTC
Organism: Gasterosteus aculeatus; assembly: GCF_964276395.1. Classification (NCBI taxonomy): domain Eukaryota; kingdom Metazoa; phylum Chordata; class Actinopteri; order Perciformes; family Gasterosteidae; genus Gasterosteus; species Gasterosteus aculeatus. Next base: position 9,420,360 of record NC_135703.1, read on the forward strand.
CGTGATGCGCACGTGGTAGCGCACACAGACCCCGCCTCTCTCGCCCTCGACTTTCCCCGCTCGGAGCCAATCAGAGGGCGCCATGTAAACGCCTGAAATCTTTTCGGCGAATCAGAGCGCCGGTTGTTGGGGAGACCCCTGCGCCCGCATATGCTCAGGCCCTTGTGCTGTCAACAGAGACCCAGGTACGGAAACATTGCAGCCGCACCGGTTTCACCAAGTTCTTTTTAAAAGTTTCGTTTGGAATTCGACTTCACAACTTTAGCGGAAACCCGTAAAAGCTCATGTTTAAGAGTATATCGAATATGCGGACCTGTAGTTTTAATAATACGCCCATAGTGAACGACTCGTGTTTACCTTCTATATGTGCGTAACGCCGAGTTCTAACTTGGCAGAGTGGTTTGTGGATTCTTGTGGTCACTCTGCTCACGTCAGAGTTTTTTTAGGGTCAGTTTTCTAGGGTCCGCCTCGGTCGTGTTTTTAGCTGACACCCAGCCGAATAAAGGCGAATGCACCAGACAGCCTGGTGTGAATAGCTTCATTGTGCGCGCCGGCTGGTGCGTGTGACAGCGAGGGGTTCACTCATATAGACACACACACACAGATGCGGTGTTTCTGTCCAGTTTTCTGAGCTTTGGCGTCGTCGTTCTGGCCCGTCAGGGAGGCGCATTCACCATCGCTCTGTTCAGGCTGCTGACGCGTTGTGCTGCCCCGCTGACGGCGACCTGTCCTGTTGTTCACGGTCGCGCCTTGCTGTCGGCCCGCAGTCCCCACGTCGCGTCAGCTGTGCCGAGGATGCCGCAGACAAACAAATCGAGGAACGTGCCCGCGTCCGAGTCCTCCGGCTCTGTGCAAGGAGAGGCGCACCCGGTGTCCCGGCAGGAGTGCACGGCGGCGAGGGACGCAGGGGGAGGAGAGGACAATGTTGGAGATGGCGAGATCATCAAGTCCCCCAGTGACCCCAAACAGTACAGGTATTTCGATCAAGCATTGTAGTGTCACCCCTTCACATGATTGATCTTCCCCATTTTGGACTTTATCAATCAGTCACAATTATTTGTACGATTGAATGTGCAGTGATAATATGTTCTCTTATTCAGTGATGTGACAAATGCTGAGAGAATGTACCCGAAATGATATATCGCGCCTCTCTTCCAGCTGGATCAGTACAGTTTTGTTGTAGTTGGATGGGATGATTTCATGCTATGAGCAGGCATCAACGCCTCAGGCCTCTTCGGGGCACATACAGAGAAATCTGCTGTGAAAGAGGCATAGAAAGACAGTCTCAGCGGGTATGAGATGCAGTCTGCAAAGAGACGTATGATAAAACAACCTGTTTTAGAATAATAATAAAAAAAGAATGAATTAAATAAATCTCAATTAAATGGCACTTTTTTTCTCACTCTGTGCTGTTTCACCTTTTTTTTTTAACTTTTCTTCCTGTAGACACATCGTGCTGGACAACGGCCTGCGAGCTCTGCTCATCTCCGATTACAGCGGTCCGGCTGGATCTGAAGACGAGGACTCTGATGGAGAAGATGAAGGCGAAGAGGAGGAGGAGGAGGAAGAGGAGGGCGACGAATCTGGAGAGGAAACTGAGGAAGAAGACGACGACAATTACGACGACGACGGGAGGGGCAGTGATGATGATGAAGATGATGACGAAGGGAAAAAGAAAAGAAATGCAGAGAAACAGGTACCGAGGGGGAAGTGTTTAAATATAGAACTCCATTCATTAACTTTGTGCAGAGTTGACAACAAACTTGTTGTTTTGGAACCAAAGAAATTGGCAGATTTTTGCAGGAGAGTCAGCACAAACTGTAAACTAAAGTATATACATTTCTCATTATTAACAAAGCCATTAATGTGTTAGATAGTTAACAGTAGCAGGACAGTGCATAAGGGAATGCCTTAAAATAAACTACCATGCAGGGTTCTGCTCATCCAGATGGTTTTACTAATATTCAATAACAAAAGCCAATAGCACAGAGGAGTAAGCTAGAGGAGGCTTTAGTATCACTAAAATTAAAGTTCAAGTGCATTGCCAGACTCAAAATTGACTCTATATTCTGTGTGTGTGTTTCAGTCTGCAGCAGCGCTGTGTGTAGGAGTGGGTAGCTTCAGCGACCCAAGTGACCTCCCTGGCCTGGCTCACTTTCTGGAGCACAGTGAGTAGTCAAACAAAGAAGGGTCAAGTTTTTTTCCATTAAATTCTCAACTTCTTTTGGTCAAAGGTTAATTCACCCTCAAATTTAGTAGTTATACGTTAGGCAATGGTTTTATATTGTTTTTCCATCATGTCGGGTGAGTTTTATTTACGCATCCCCTGGTCACTAGTCATGCATTTAGCTATCAAAGCAGTCAAAGTCTGTACGACGTACAAACTCAAACAAAACTTTAAAGGAGATTTATTTGACATTCCTAACATCAATATAGCAGCAGACAACCGTAGACAACCATTTCAAGTTTTACATTGGAGTGATGTCGGAGAGAATACCGCTGCCCTCCATCCATGTGTGTGGAGCTTCTGCTGCTTTTAGCGCACGTTGGTGCCTGTAATCGGGTCCGCGGATAAACTCACGAATGCCACTCTGCACTGCTCTCACATGGTGGTTAAAGCCGATAATGCCCTCACGTTGTCAATGTCGACATGTTCAAAGCAGTCAAACGCTCCCAATCTCGGATCTTGCAACTTTAATGTGCGGGGGAAAAAAGAGAAACCTAAAGAGCAACCATATTTAATGCATTCCAGGAGTTGTTTTGTTATTTTTAATTATTCATTGTACCCTCTTTTCCCGTAACCTGTTTTGTCTGCTTCTACTTGAGGCGGTAATCACTGACATTTCCCAGAATGCCCCGCATCAAGCAACACAAAACGGATCAGAAATTTTTAAGGGTTATGTTTTTATTCCGTTCAAAAAAGTTTTCTTAAAATGTAAATTAACATGGTGAATTCCAGTCTGCTGATGCAACTGTCAGTGGAACAGTTACTTTATCGGTGTGCTCTACCAATGTAAGTGATCTGTTTGAAACCGTCATCAAAACCTTCACCAAATGTCAGAAACTGCTATTAATTTCTAATGTGGCTCAGCGGTAAATCTACTGCCATCTTTGTTTGGCCAGCTTCCCACACAAATAAGAGAACCACAAATGCGAGACACATCGCAAAACTGTGGGGGAGTTTTCCTTTTTAAATTCCTTTTCATTCTTATAAACAATAAAACACACACACATCTTCCACTCTGTCACAGTGGTGTTCATGGGCAGCGAGAAGTACCCCTCGGAAAATGGCTTTGACGCTTTCCTCAAAAAACACGGCGGGAGCGACAACGCCTCAACCGACTGCGAGAGGACCGTCTTCCAGTTTGACATCCAGAGGAAAAACTTCAAAGAGGCTCTTGACAGGTGAGTGAGGATTGATGTTTTTTGTTTGTGGAGCAGTGGACTTTTTCACCATCTGATCATTTTCAGATATAGATGGATAGATCTATCTTTATTCGTAATAATCCTGTTTTTTTTTTAACTTTTCCGCAGTTGGTCATCAAAAGACCAGGTCAGGATTGAGATGCACCAGCTTTGAACAAATTCATCAATATGTTTTGAGTTTAAATTCTTGATGACCCACTGGTTTCAACTTAATGAGTATTTCACTAGTAAGACTTAACCAATGGCTTAAAGATGTAAGGAATCCAATCCGTTTTATTTATAAAGCACAGTTTAAATGAACACAAAGGTTCCCAAAGTGCTGTACAATAAAACATAATCAATAAATAAATCGACTGTCCTCCCCAGATAAAATATCTGTGCAAATAAAATCAACAACCTACGTAGTGTTAAAAGCCAAGAAAAGAGGTGCGTTTTAAGAAGACTATGTTGCTAATGTGGGAACGTTGGTTTACTTTATTGCATTGTTTATTTTAGCACCTATTTACAACATAGTGCTCCCATTTGATCGCTATGCCAAAGGGGGAAACGTTTTTGCCAATACTTAGCAACATGGTTTATGAATACAAATATATGATACGTCACGATTCACAGGCTGTTTTGGTAAACACACTGACAAACCGTACAGGGTCAATCAGCTGACTTCCACCCTGTTGTTGTCTGTCCTCTGCATCCGTCTACCTCTGATTGTGTCCCTCTGACCCGTGTCCTTTCTCTCTGGCTGGTGCACGGCCCCTGATCATTGCCTCTTTGTGCTCCCTCAGGTGGGCTCAGTTCTTCATCTGCCCCCTGATGATCCGTGACGCCATCGATCGGGAGGTGGAGGCCGTTGACAGCGGTGAGTCTGGCTGTCTCCGTGAGTCACTCCTCTGCGCTGGGAACTTGGATTTCGGCTTTTGTGTTTTGGAGTTGAACTTTTCGTCCGCAGCATTGCCGAGTTCTCCACACGCGCAGCTCTGTAGCGCGCCATTGATCGAGCTTTTCTGTGCCTCCCCTTCTGTCCATCAGAGTACCAGCTGGCTAAGCCGTCAGACTCCCACAGGAAGGAGATGCTGTTCGGCGGTTTGGCCAAACCTGGACACCCTATGGGCAAGTTCTGCTGGGGTGAGTTGGTAAACACAACCGCTGGGACACGTAATACACACAGGGCCTCCTTGGGGTATGTTAGGCAATAACAAACAGGAGGGCTGAGACCGACGCCAAGTTTCCTTTCAGGCTGATATCGCTGCTTTTGTAAACCGATACTTTTTACAGTGTTTTATAGTTCTGCTGAATTCATAGCTTCCTTGTGACCACACCAGGGAATGCGGAGACGCTAAAGCACGAGCCAAAGGAGAAGAAGATCAATGTCTACAAGCGACTACGTGCTTTCTGGAAGAAGCATTACTCTGCTCACTACATGACTCTGGCTGTGCAGTCTAAAGGTCAGAAATATGTATTTCATTTATTATACGTGAATAACCAGCCTTGTTAATAGATTTACAGAAATGTATTAATTTTTAATAATTTCATACAACAGACGAGTGAAGTGAAAAAGAAATCCGTAGATTAATTAATTAATTAAAACCTAATTAGTCTCAACTCTGACAAGAATTCCTCCATGTTTAGCCAACTGGTTAATCATTCCTGAATCAACTCAATTTGAAATAATTAAGTCAAATGCAAAATATATCAAATGTTTTCAGGGTTTTGCATGAAATATCACCCGACTAATTAACTGCGCCATGAAGGTAAAATTATAGTTTTGACATTTGTGCTGTGAAAAATTATCCGATAAAACCGCTGAATTATTTGCCTGAATCCCTCTTGAAACCTCCTGCTATTTGAAGCCCCTAGAAAACCCTGCAAAGTGATAAAGGATGATTTCATGATGATTTCTTGATCCATTGAAAAGAAAAACATTAAGCCTATATAAAGTTTATACAATCATTATTGATTATAAACACGGTACCTCTTTGTAAAGTTGATATGGCAAAGGTTTTAAAATATATATATATATATATAATTAGATATCCAGTGAATATGAAGAACATTCACGTGGCGTCTTGACTTCTGCTTCCAACTCTATTTTTGTTTCCAAAAAATTTGAATATGACTTTCAGTGCGTCGGTGGTTGACGACTGATGTGTTAAAGCACTTTGTGTGGTTAGAGAAGCGCCGTGCGAGTGCAGTCCAGTTACCGTTTATAACGGCAGCTTTGAGTTGTTGTTTCCGCGGTTTCTGTTACAGTTGTTTTATTAAAATCTCCCGAGTATCTGTTTCTGTAGGCAGAGAAAGAGCGACTTCTGTATCTGTTTACAGCAACGCCACACAAACCATTGAGGGAATAAATATGTTGCATTGTTTTATTAAAGAATGAAGTCAATAATTGGCCTTTTTCCATCATGCTGTGAGCCTTCGATCACAATCCGATCTCTTGCTGCGCGCGAGGCGGCAGTGTTTTTTCCATCAAGCACAGATTGCCTGCAGAGAAAGCAGAGCCTTGCATGAGACAGATCCCAACTTTATATTTATACCAGTGATACTGTCAGTATCGATGTCCCGTGGGAGCATATCCATTAAAAAGGAAGGCTTTTACAAATGGGGGGCGGGCGGGGCAGCAGGCCGTTGTCTGTGTAATTTGAATCCCACACAGTAAAGAATGACGGGCAGTTGCACTGAAACAACTATATAGAATTACACAATATGAAAGTATTAAATTACAGAATGTAATCTAAAGAAACTACATTGCAGTTTAAATTATTGTTATGATCGTTTTACCTCCTTATTAATTAGGAATGGCAAACCAATAGTATCCAGTATATATTATCGAGTATAATTTGGTTAGAAAACACAGAAAGTGGTGACTTTTCATAAATTATTTTTACCTTTAACTATATGGGCGGATTAAGCTATAATCTATAGTAATAAAACAATCTAAGGCAAAAGCGTTTACGAATTGAGCATTTATGGGCGGAATGAAAACTACATTTCACTAAAGACTCCCAAACCAAGAATTAGGAGTTTTCCACCAGAATTATTAAGACTCACTCAAACTGTAATTGAGCCTCCTCCACTCTGCCTGTCCTTTTTAGAGAAGCTGGACACTCTGGAGAAGTGGGTGAGGGAGATCTTCAGCAAGGTGCCTAACAAGTGAGTTTTGGAGAAGAGGCTCTCGGCCACAGTGATGCGGCGCTGGTGTGATCTAGATTGAGCCTGAAAATCTTTTGAGACCTCAGATTTAAATGTCAAGCCTCTGTCTCGCCCTCTTTTTTCTTAACCTTTTTTTTTTTACCTTGCTTCATCTCGTTTTTTTTGCTCCCCTCAACACTGAAAGATATTGTTTTTTTTCCCCAAAGTCAAATAGGATTAGTTTTTCTTTACAGAACTTCTACTTGCTTTAGGAGCCCCTGTGGCAGGTTTCTTTTTGAGAATCAACATGCGTAACCTGTGAGGTGAAACCACATAATGCTTTCATTTCAGTGAAGGGATTACATGCTCCTGTATGTGTTGATAACACTTCTCTGATAGATTAGGAAGTATTTTATAGATTACCTAGACCAATTCAATTGATTTATCACCCTGAAAACATAGTAATAGTTTTTGAGTTTGGCAGGTGCTCATTTAGTAAATTTATTAGATTATTTTCAGTAAAAATATTCTCTACTTTGTAAAAATGTGTTCTCTTCAAGAATATTACTTAAAAAAAACCCTACTGGAATCAAGGTGTGTTAAATTGACGTAGTGATAAGTGTTTATTTGATGGCTACCATCACTTCCTAAAATTCTTTGCTTGTGTCCATAGTGGTCTCTCCAAGCCAAATTTCTCCAACCTGCTGGATCCCTTTGACACGCCAGGTTTTAACCGGCTTTACCGAGGTACCGATCAATCCCACCGCACTTTGCTATTTGCCGAACTCGTCTGGTGTACTTGGCTGTCGTTCCCCTCCTCCGAATGTATCTGAGGGGTCAAGATGTGGTTTGAAGCGTTGTATTGCAAACATTACTTCCAGCGATTCAAATTTATAAATGTTTTTGTAAATCTTCCAATCTTTGCTTTATTTACATTACATGAATATCTTAAGCTTTTCAATAGCGCTATCTGAAATGGATCTGAATATTTTCTTTAAATGTGGTTGAACTGCTTACAGGGTGTGAACAGAAATGCAGTGTAGCAGCTACTTGTTTTAATAGATCTTGATCCAAAAAGGTTGAGGAAATACATACGAGTAGAAATGAGCAGCTGTTGTTATTTTTCAATCTTTTGGTGTTTATGTGTTTAACACTGTTTGTTTTTTTCCAGTCGTCCCTGTGAGAAAAGTTCATGCCTTGAATATAACTTGGGCCCTCCCCCCTCAGGAGATGTACTACAGGTGAGCCACGTACAGTGTGTGTGTGTATATTCTGTATGGCACAGCGCACATTCATGCACAATCCAATCAAACGACCCACATCAGAACATTTTAGTGTCTTCTTTCTCCAAAGCGGCGCCTCTTCATACATCCAGCTCATATACAATGTTCGCCCTGATTTTAGTGGGATTGCATCAATGCTTGTTTGTTTTTTTTTCTTCTCCATTTCATGTTCTTCCCGCCTCTTCTCAGAGTGAAGCCTCTCCACTACATCTCTTGGCTGATTGGCCATGAAGGCACAGGAAGCATCCTCTCAGTGCTCAGGAAGAAGTGGGTGTTATTGCCTCTGTCTATTTGTTTTTTTTTTAATTTCAGGGCACTCGAAAGCCCAATTGAAAGGTCTTCAATTTGCTGGGTACACATGAGTTCTTTTGAAGCTCTGAGCGAGGCCCGAGTGTCAGGATCTTCAAACTGTAACATTTGCCAGACCACTTGACGACATGATTCATATATTCCCATCATAGATGTGGTTGTACAAGAGCGTTTCAGCCTCTTGTTGCTAAGTGGCAAAGTGATGCGACAAACCCTCTGTAGTGCCACAATACCAAGAGCCCGTCTAATAGTCCCTTAACCATCAGCACCACTTGTAGCGTTTGATAGAATATTTATATTTACTGTGTGGTTGCTTTTTTCAATTGTTGCTAAATGACAATACATAAATTTGAGTGTTATGTTTTGAATTTCCAGTCGAACTAAACTGCTGAGGCAGTTGTCCTGGTTGTCCCATCGAGGGAACACACAGTTTGAAACTGGGCCATCGTTGTCCCCTGTAGTGAAATTAGGGAATAGCTAAGCATGTGTCCATCACTTAAAGTGTGTGGAACACTGTTGATGAGATGCTTTAAAGTTTAAAGGAGGATACCAGCTTTTTATTTCAGTTTTACTGCTGGTTTCAGTGCGTTCAGTATGAAAACTTTCAGAGCTAAATCTCTGGTGCATCTCAGTTCAGTGGCGTTTCTTGTTTGGTAGTGCGATGCAGCCTTTTCGAAACGACCTTTGCTGTTGACGTACATCATCACACTGTGGAACATGTTTTAGGATGCAGATTAGGGGCAGACGTGATGTGACAAAATACCAAGAGCTGCAAATAGTTGCTCCTTTTCTTTTTTCTTTTTTTTTAAATGAATGAAAGGCTGCCTGTGAGGCCATGCAAATGCAGAACAGAATCATTTAGCATTCCATTTCTTCAATCTGGGATTTGTGAAGTGGAGCCGGCTGCCTCAAAGGGACCACAATAGTGTTCGTTAAATGTGTCTGCAATCAAGAAGCATGAAATGACATATTTTCCACTTGCTGCGCTGCTCACCCTTCAACACAATGTGCATTCTCTTTCCAGTTTATGGTAGTGCAAGAATTTCCCCCCGGCTGTCCTGCTTTTGAAATGGGCCTCCATTCATTGCTGTGTCTTTAGGTGCTGGGCCTTGGCTTTGTTCGGAGGGAACAGTGAAACTGGCTTTGACCAAAACACCACCTACTCCATCTTCTCCATCTCCATCACCCTCACGGATGAAGGTTTCCAAAACTTCTACGAGGTAAAGCAGATGTTTATTATTATTATTATTAGTTAATTCTGTGGATACATGGAGACACGCTGGCCTGAGCAGAGAAGTCGAACAAATCAAGCTGCATTTATCTTCTGTTGACAGGACATCATTCAAATCCTGTCCTTGTCACATCACAGAGAATCATTCAGTGTATTTTTTTGTACCCTGCAAGGGCCCAGCTGGCCCCTCTTGTCTTTTTCATGAATACAAAAGGTGACTTCAAGGGAGCAATCTGTCCGTTACTATGACGATGTGTGTCTTAAACAATGAGGCAGCGACAATCATTCACCGGGAGAGTTTATCTACTGAGTAATGGGGGAAAAAAAACAATTCATCCAACAAACTTTGATTAATAAATGCTGCAACAGCCTCAAGGATGGTGTTTTAATGAGAAATGATCCATGTTCGATCCACAAGGTGTTCCGAAACTGCAGGATTGTTTAACATGCGTTATAAATCACATGGTGCTTGTAGATTCAAAGTGTGTAACCGAACACCCAAGCAAATGTTTGAAGAAGGTAGAGTGCCGGACATCAACAATACTGAAGTGAAGGTACTTCTAAAACATACCAAATGGTTTTGTAGCATTAGCTGTTGGTTTAAAATGAAACCAAAAAGAGGTGGATTGGATGCTACAACACCTGATGATGTAGAAATTGGTTTGATCCCCTTAAATTGAGGCCATGGTTCATGCTACTTCGTTGATGTGAATTGAAGTGTATTTATATGGTATTTAAAATACCATTATGCTTAAATTTATTGTAATAATACATTATTATTTTGAGTATGTTTGCGCACATTGCCGCAACATGTAGGCACTGATATGTGCTCAAGTATACTCCTTAAGCGCGTCTTTAATTTTACTCTGCGATTAGCAAATATTAAGACATACTGTTGTGTTCTCTAACGAACAGAATGAGGACCGCTATTCACAGCTAATAAATGTGACCCATTTTGATTTTAAAAGAGGGGGCAAATTACAACACTGCTTTCTATTTAGTATTCAAATGATTGTCCTATCTTGTTCTAGTGACTGTAATCAAATAACCATTCAACAAGATTAGCAACCTTTGCCTTGCATCAGTCTCATTGTTGTGGTTTATGAAACTTAACTGTGCGTTTCACTTGACCTCAATCATTTTTGGAGAAAAGGAGGTTATTACAATTATTTCACCGATAAAACGACCACGGTAATTATCCATTAAAGCTGAAGGACTTTTACGGAATGGCATCTCATTTATGTGCGTCTGTTGTACTTCACAGGTGACTCACTTGGTGTTCCAGTACCTGAAGATGCTGCAGACACTTGGACCACAGCAAAGGCACACACACACACACACACACACACAATCTTACAAAAATAACACAACATACTACAACAAAAAACGTACTTGTGCTCAAGCATAACCTCTATATTTGTGTTTTTCTGGGCCATTGGTGTAGGTGGTAGTTAATACCGCATTATATCGCTTATTTATAAATGTGTTTTAATGAGATGTTGATGTTGTGAGGTTCTGGCTGGGAAGCGAGTGATGTTTAAATCTGTTTGTATATGCATTCAGAGTGTATGAAGAGATTCAGAAGATTGAAGCAAACGAGTTTCACTATCAGGAGCAAGTAAGAATCTGAATATTCATGTATTTGGAGATGTTTGGACAAAGGAACGCTGAGCATTGAGTTTTGTTGACGGGCGAGCGTTTTCCTCTTTGTCAGATTGACCCTATAGAGTACGTCGAGGACATTTGTGAGAACATGCAGCTCTTCCCCAAAGAAGACTTCCTGACAGGAGATCAGTTGATGTTCGAGTTTGACCCAGAAGTAAGCAGTACACTAGTTTGGGGAAAGAACCAGTTAAGATTGTATTCTACAATCCTTATCTACTTTTTTTTAATGTTGATAAACCAGGTTATTGGGAAGCAGAAAATCTAGAACTTTTACTCTGTCTGATGCCGAAGTTATTATATAGAAAACGCATGTATTTGCCAGAAATATTGTTTCTATACTAGTCTATTATTTATTATTAATCACTATAGAATATATATTTTCACATCAAACATTAGAGTCCAATCAGGGCTTTGCATATTTCTCTGTGATGACAACAAGTATTCAGTTTAGCCGCCTCTTACTGTGATTGACAGCTGAAATATTTTTCTCACAAACAAGTCATTTAGAATAAATGGGGAAAAAAATATTTCTGCTGAAAACTTGACTGTGTGTGTGTGTGTGTGTGTGTGTGTAGGTGATCAGTGGAGCTTTGTCCCTCCTTACCCCTGAGAAAGCCAATCTGATGCTGCTGTCGCCAGAACACGAGGGCCAGTGTCCCCTCAGGGAGAAGTGGTTTGGCACACAATACAGCGTGGAAGGTGTGTATCTGTGTGTGTGTGTGTGTGTGTGTGTGTGTGTGTCTGTGTCCAATTCCAGTGTAAGCTCCTTCCCCTAATGGAGTCATCTAGTGAATACATTGTCCTTTTCCCCTTGTGTGGTGATATTCAAGCGGATATAGTGCCGCCAACCCGCAGCAGAAATGCCAACATTTATCTCTGTCCTGGTCTTGGAATATGATTTTAATGTTTTTTTTACCCCCCTCCCCCCCAAAAAAATATTCTTCTCTTTTTGCATTACATCTTTAGGTCGCTCATTTCCAAACATTGATCTTAATTGCAAACGTTCCTGATATGCTTATAGATTGCCTCTCTTCACACAGACATCCAGCAGGAGTGGATGGAGCAGTGGACAGGAAACCTGAAGCTCAACAGTGAGCTCACTCTTCCGGCGGAAAACAAGTTCATCGGTGGGTGAATAAACTCTTTGCTCTACGGGGGAGGAGGTGGGGGGGGGGATCAGATCGACCAGATTGGGAGGAATAGAGCATTTTCATCGGTGGATTCTGTCACGGTAAAATAGCTGCTCCTCCTTTTAACTTATCTTTGATAAGTCTTCTACGCGGCATTGGTGCCGTCTACCAACGGGACGGCAGACCAATACCAACATTATCCAGAGCACGCGCTCTGCTCTGTGTGTGTGTGTGTGTGTGTGCGCCCTTTGAGACGAAACTGCCCCGTACGCAGATCGGTGGATAATTGTATACACGCGGGGGTGCCGGTGCCATACAATACATTTCATAAATGAAGACAATGTCCCGGCTAGAATTGGAGAAAAAGATGATGGGATGATTTTTATTCCCTTTGCTTTCCTCTACCTGAAATTACACAAATTCATCCATATGGACTATGAAAATCAATGCAATGATTGGAATCACACAATAATTGCATTTCTATCACAGATCAGTGGACAAATATTTATTGTTTTTTTATATTTTTTATGATGACTCATGCCATGCAAGGCTCAAACCACGGAAGGAGGAGGGTGGAGGGGGAGGGATTAGCTGGCTCATTAACACTGAGACCTCAAACGGGTTGTTATGAGCAGAGCTGTTTTAGGCAGGCTGAAAAAGGGGTGCCGTTAACGATCACCCTTGTGGAATTTTTACATTTTATTCAGACCACAAAGAACCATATCAACTTGTGGTAGAATATGTCACCTTAAGTCTCACCTGCAGAGGCACTGTGAATTTAAGAGTGACAATTAAAGCCCAACCAGGCATCTCTGATCTTATGCTAAGCAAACCTTAAGGGTAATGTAGTTTGGCATTGTGTTCTGTTACATTTTTTGTGGAAAACCACCACATAACCAATCAAATGTCAAGGAATGATGCATCTCCCCTCACACGCCTGGGGGTCATTGAATCATTTATTGGAATGGGTGAGTGGAGCGACGTCTAACAGCTAAAAGTGGAAATATTGAACTGTTGAAACGAACCTATTATTTATGACATTGCACCAGGTATGAATTCTGATTTCTTTTTCTTTTTCCCCCCCTCATTGTTTATGTGCATTTGTTCAGCCACTGATTTCACCCTGAAGCCGTCTGACTGCCCAGACACTGAGTTTCCCGTCCGGATAGCAGACAGCGAAAGGGGATGCCTGTGGTACAAGAAGGACAACAAATTCAAAATCCCTAAAGGTGAAATATGTGGCAGCGTGTGTTTGTTCGCCTGTAGTGTGAGCAGCTATTTGCACGCAGGATGTTTCCACAAAGACTTTGGAATCATTTGAGAGGTGTTGACACTCGTTTGTCCTTTCTCCTGCTGCAGCCTACATCAGATTCCACTTAATCTCTCCTGTAATCCAGCAATCTGCCAAGAAGTAAGTTCAGACTCCAACATTGCCTTGTGAAGACGGTGTTTTTAAGCTGCAACGCTAATTAACATTTTTTTTTTTCCTTATTCAATTGCGTGTTTTCTCGCTGTTTTCTTCTTCGGCTCCCAAATTACACCCCATTTTCCTTTCATTACTTTTTTTTTTTTTTTACTTACCCTGTCGTTCCCCTCTTCTATTTATTGATAACCTTGCTTTTTACCTTTTTCTTTTCTTCCTTGTCTCTTTCTCTCCTCACCTCATTTCCGTCCCTTGCTTTATTTAACTTCATTCCCTAAACTCCTCCCCAACATGTCTCTCCCTGTCCGCCCTAACCTCCGTCTTCCCTTCTCCCTCCAGTGTGGTCTTGTTTGACCTGCTGGTCAACATCCTAGGCCACCACCTCGCCGAGCCGGCTTACGAGGCTGACGTGGCCCAACTGGAGTATAAACTGACGGCCGGTGAGCACGGCCTGGTCATCAAGGTTAAAGGATTCAACCACAAACTGGCCGTGAGTCGATGAATCCGATGGAACACGCACACACAAACGATTTATATGCAGGAAATCCCCTCACTGGTGCCCCCCTAACTGCAGTATGAGAAAAACATTTTATTTAACAGTAGAACACGTCTTGTGCACCAGGGGCCTCATTTAGACAAAAGAAGGCGTACGCCGCTCTCTACGCAATAATTGGTATTTATAAAAAGCAAACTTGACAGAAAAATGTGCGGCCCTTCACGCAAGCTCGGACCCATGCGTACGCACAAAAACGGGTGAAATGAGAACCGTCGGCAAATGCAAGAAACACAAATACAAACGTGTGTAAAACTAGACTTTTGTGTAAATGAAATGCCAATACTGCCCCTCATAAATAACACGAACACCGGAAATACAAATTAACACATTTTCAAAAAGAAAAGTGAAATATCTTCTGCAATAATATTGGCATTTTATGCAATTCATCCTCAAAGCACAGCTGTTGCCTGTCAGATGCAATCAAATAGACAGTAATAAAATGCCATGATGCCATCACAATGCGTAATGACGCCAAATGGCTGATCTTGCGCTCTTAGAAGATGTGGCACATGGAAGGATTCCATGTGCCTCGACTGCACTGGAGGGACGTTATTGTCTAGTCCTGAAAATGTGTGCGACATCGTGCTGGCGTGCGCTGTGCTACATAATGTGGCACAGCTTCCAAACGTGCCTCGACCCCCTGACGCCGATGTTGGCTCAGACGCTGTCCCCGATCCCCAATCATTGCCGCCAGTCTCCCATCAAGAGGGGACCGTTCCAGTGTCCCCTCCCCCCCGGTAGCAGGAACCCTTTGGCGATGGCGCGCTAAACGCTTTTTTGCATCCACTTTGATGTCAGACCATTTTTTCTTTATTTCGGCCACGGTCCGAGGTTGTGAGGCTGCAGCGTTGCTGTGGTGCCTTTTTGGCATTAGTGATGCCCACACTGTGCCCTCCATAAAGCATTTTACTTCTCCTTTCCCCCTCGCCAATGATAATTTCCACTTCACACTGAGTGAAGTTACGTTTCTTCGTTTTCCTCTCTGTGTTTGCCATGATTTCGCAATCGATGAATATTAATTTGTGGGTGTTCCACAGACTATATATGGGCGTGACACGAAGCCGCAAAAGCTGCGCTGCATTTAGAAGTGATTGTGATTTATTAAGGGAAAATTGCGTGCGCACTGTTTTATAAGTCTGAATATTTCTGTGCGTACGCACGTCCTATGTTTCATCCGTACGCCACTTCTGGCGCAAATCCTACGCAAGGTTTTATAAATGAGGCCCTAGATGATTTCTGATTTATTAGAAAAGTAAATATTTATTAATTCATTTCTTTGCAGGGACAATGCACACTAATCAACAGGCTCATTTTGTTTTTAAAGACACCCTAAAATACAAAAACATTAAAAAATTCATAGAAAAACGGACACAATGTATTCACAATGCACAGCAAAATACAGGTATACGACAATAGACTAGCGCAACCATAACCGGCTGCAGCGGCTCTTATGCCCCGTATAAATCATTTGCGTTTTATCAAAGCGTATGTGTCAATGGTGACCATCACAGCTTTTTAGACCATCATTAAGATGCTTGTTTAATAGGGTATGCTGGGTGACCTCTGATACTTTGCACCTCCTGACACCAAATAAATGTTATTATTGGCTTCATGGTGAAATTGGGAAATGCACGTTTTTGCTGCTTTCCGAGTCGGATGAGAATAACGAGACCACTCTGCTATCAGTGTGTTGAGCATTCAGACTAAAAGTCGAAGGGAAACGACCAGCCGGGCTTTTGCTTCCTGAAGTAAATGTCAATGGCTGTAAAATAATCACACCGGCAGGCTATCTCAGCGAAACACAAGATGGATTTATGTTCAGCGCTGGCTTCACAAGTCGCTAAAAGCAGCCAGATGAAGCCGTGCACTCTTTTGCATAATGGCGACATCGTCACGCAGTCATTTACATTCAGCCCAGAGGTTGCATCCATTCCAGCGGGGAGAGACTGCCTGCGGTCGGCGCAGGAGGAAATGCTGCTGTTGGCAGATGAGTCATTATGCCATTGGGAAGGAGTTACAATATAGTGTTCTTTTGAATATCATTCCATATCTTTTCCCCTCATGGTCTGAATAAGTCACTGAATGAGTTGCTCCATGACGTCTGCTGGTGATTAATTGTTTCAGCGACGGCAGTTAAAGTGATCAAGAGCATTTCCCAAAATGCCCTACTATTCCTTTTAAGAAATGATTTATCAACAAGCGCTGTTGCTTCTTGTGTTTGTCCTGTTTTCATGCGCAATGATGGTCGGGACTCATCCTCTTTCTGCCCAAATCTCTCTTCAGCTGCTGTTCCACCTGATCATTGACCACCTGACTGATTTCTCTGCCTCCCCTGACGTCTTCAGCATGTTCACTGAGCAGCTCAAGAAAACCTACTTCAACATCCTCATTAAACCTGAGAAACTCGGCAAGTGAGTCCTTTTGCGTTTTCGTCTTTTCACGTTTACAGCCTGCTTTCTGGCCCGATCTTTGAGTCTGTGTTGCCTTCTAGTGGTGAGTATGTGCGACCGCCCTGAATGTGTTTATAAAAAGATGCTCATCCGGCAGGAGTGGATGGCGCTCGTGTTGTGCTCTTTTCCCCTCTCACTCCTCCTCCGTCTCTCCTCTCTGTCAGGGATGTGCGCTTGCTGATCTTGGAACACTCCCGCTGGTCCATGGTGGAGAAGTATCAGGCTCTGACGGACGGTCTGACCACCGACGAGCTGATGGACTTCAGCCGCAATTTCAGGGCCGAGCTGTACGCGGAGGGACTGGTCCAGGGCAACCTGAGCAGCGCTGTGAGTGGATGACCGGCACTACACACACACACACACACACACACACACACACAAGTAGATCGATTAGCTTATTAGCTAATGAATCAATTAATGTTGTGTGGCTGCACCTGGCAACCATTGATTCTGCTCGAATTAGACATCGTTCTCATGTCTTGCGCTCATCTTTACGTTTATTGTATTTTCTCCACAGGATTCGGAGCAGTTCCTGCAGTATGTCACAGCGTGAGTGCACATTTACATTGAATGCGTTCCCTAACGAGAACACCAATACTATGCAATCAAGTGGATTTGTTTGCTGCCATGCATGGTAATTTGCATTAGCTTCAGTCGTCCACAACGTGATTCCCATTTGACCGTCTTTACTTTTGCTTCTTTTATTCCTTTCCTTCTTCCTTGCTTCCTTCCCTGCTTTTTTCTCTTCTTCCTTTTTCCTCCATTCTCCTTCCCTCCTATTTTGTCCTCCATTTCTTTCACTCTGGCAGGAAGCTGCAGTTTTCCAAGCTGCCAGCAGAGGTGCCGGTGATGTTTAGAGTTGTGGAGCTTCCTCTGAAACACCACATCTGTAAGGTCAAATCACTCAGTAAGGGAGATGCCAACTCTGAGGTCACTGTTTACTACCAGGTAACGTCTGCAGTGCAGCAGGTCTTTCTCATTCTGACATATTCCAATATAAATTCATTTATTTCATGCACGCTACCCTCTTTATCTTTTCATCTAGTCTGGCCCAAAGCTCTTGAGAGAACACACACTGATGGAGCTGTTGGTGGTGCGTTTATTTATCTACGTGCATTAATTCCTTCTTTGTGTCATTCCATCTTTTTTAACTGAGTTGTTGTCTCCCAGATGCACATGGAGGAACCGTGCTTTGACTTCCTCCGGACCAAAGAGACTCTCGGGTGAGTGTTATTACGTTTTCAATCAAATGTTTACTTTTTAAAAGGGGATGTGCGGCAAAATGGAATATAAGCTAGTATATGTTTTAGATATATTCTTTTTAGGGAAAACTACAAGTTATTGTAACTAATAACATTCATGCAGATTTTTTTTTAAGACAAATCTATTGGAGGGGGGTAAAATGAAATGCATGGATTGAAATTAACTTTCTGTGTCTGTCTAGATGTATTACTGTCTTTATTTTTTATTTATTGTTATTAAATTGTTACGCTTTTCAGAGGAGTGAATCTGTGCTCATCTTTGTAAAAAAAACCTTAACCGCTCCATACATACATTGGGACAGATCATTTCACTTTCATCTGCATTTCAAATCATTTCTTCTTTTAGTTCCTACATGTTTAGATTCCGATTTCCTGCATTCCAAATTATTATATAAAGTAGAGGAAATCAGGAAAGACGGGATCTTAACTTTTTGCAAATCTAACCCTTTTTCTCACTCAGGTAATCTGTCCCTCAACATTTCCCAAACCAGCTGTCTCTTTTCATGTCTCCCTCTCCAGGTACCACGTCTACCCCACCTGCAGAAACACCTCAGGCGTTCTGGGTTTCTCCGTCACCGTGGAAACACAGGCCACAAAGTTCAAGTGAGTCTGCAACACAATTGTAACCTTCCATTCGCCCAAAGCTACGGTTCATCTTAACTGCTTTTCCCAAAGATTTTTCTATCTTTCAGCAGAAAGAAAGAAATAACTAGTGAAACTGATGAAGTGACCAAATGAGTCAAATAAACCCTGTAGCCTGTAATTTATATCTTTTTTACATCTCATGAACTATTTTCTCACAGTACCGAGCTGGTGGAGTTAAAGATTGAAGAGTTTTTGGCGTCTTTTGGAGAGACGCTCAACTCACTTTCTGAGGAGGCCTTCAGTACCCAGGTGTGTGTGTGTGTGAGTGGGTGTGGCCATCTTTATAGTTGCTTGTTGCATTTTTAGTTATTCCACAAGTCTAAAGCGTGTGTAACGAATATGTGTGTGTGCTCCGTACAGGTGACTGCTTTGGTGAAGCTGAAGGAGTGTGAGGACACACACCTGGGGGAGGAGGTGGACAGGAATTGGGCCGAGGTGGTCACACAGCAGTTTGTGTTTGACAGGCTCAACAGAGAGGTAAGGACTACACACACACACACACACACACACACACACACACACACACACCATCAGCCAAATAGGGGAATGAAAGTCTTCTCAATCAGAGCCACTTACTACTGGAACAGTATTCCTATTAAATTAGGAGACAGCACTAATTACATAAAACATATCTGCTTATTTTGTATTGCAATTCCATGTTCTGTGTTGTCAGGCCTCTAATTTATGATGACCTGCAGGGACTACATATAAATATATATCTGGCTCTCTATCTACTAGACACTGGACTTTCTCCACCAGCTAGAAATGGCTTGTCCACCATTTTCTGCTGCACAGTGAGCTTCTCTGCAAAGCTGTTGCTTGAAACTTGTTGGAAAAACGCTGTTTGAACCATCAGCTAAATGAGCCGTGAAACCATAATAGCGAGATAAAGAGGCTGCATATTAAATGAAGGGCACTTGTCCTTCAGCCCTCTTGCTGCTCTTACGTCAGTGCTTGTGTGTGTGTTTTTTAGATTGAGGCTCTGAAGAAGATGACCAGAGCTGAGCTCATCTCCTGGTTCAAAGAACATCAAGGACAGAACAGCCGCAAACTCAGCGTGCACGTAAGCAATGCCTCTATGTGTGTAGAGAGACGCAAAAGGTGTTTTCTCCTTCACGTTAGCGTGACACATTAAATGCATCCCCGTCTCCCCAAGGTGGTGGGGTTCGGTGCCGAAGAGAAGGACTGTGAGGCTGGCGACGAGAAGCAAGAAAAGGAGGATTCAAGTTGCTCCACCTACGGCGAGGTGTCCAAGCTCACCTTCCTGCCCGCCTCACCCAGGATTGCGGGCGCCGTCGCCATCATGGACATCTCTGCTTTCATTGAAGGCCTGCCCCTCTTTCCCTACCACAAGATAGTCGAATGAACTCCTGCTCAGACTGTGACACACACACAGACGGCGGTGCTTTGCCTCTCACTGAGCAACGTTCAGGGACGGTCGCTTAAGGATAAGGAAAGTTAGGAATGGCTTTGGCTCCCCTCTGAACCTGGACTCTGCCTCCAGGGCTCAGTTGTAGTTTTTACTCACACTGTGTGCACAGGCAAAAGGCCCGCTAGTGATGATAGGGTGTTCTTTTAGCCAAGTGGTGATCTGTTTTGCTGTTTTACCCTCAATTATTTTATTTCCTCAAACACGGGTAGCATGGGAGCGCTCCGTCTATTACTCTATCTCACTCTTCTGGTTTGGCTGCGATTGCATCTATAAATCCCCGTCTTTTCCACTGTTTGAGGAGCGGCAAATCAAGTTTAATGCCTTTTTTTAAAACCCATCAACTGTGAAAACTGCAGAAATGCTGAGTGCTTTGACTCCAGATGTGTCTTTGAGTGAATGTATGCAGGATTTCAATCTCTGCTGTGCACTAACGTTATTAGCTGACCCACATCATGCCCTAGTATGAAACCGCAAAGAGAATAAATCAATGATTGACCGAATGAAGCAATGTGCTGACTGCAGAAAACATACTTGACTCTACCCAAACCTGTCAAATGTTAGGTCTGTAATTTTGGTTTATTTAGATGTATTTCAATTGATTTTCTCTTAAAGGCTCAGACTAAAGGTGAAAGCAATTTACAATATATATTTTTTGTCATCGCCAGTTTATCTGACACTTTAACATACAAACTAGAGAGTATTGCTGGGATCCACTGGGCTCAAATCAAGCACGTATTTCTTTTCAAGGTCTGAAGTGTTTGCATGATGGTGACTCAGTATTGCGTCAGCTCTTTCATCGCTACAGGTTTCATTTATGTGTAAAATGGTTCATTCAGATACTCCCAGGCTCTTTACCTTCATCTCCCCGAGGAAGAGGTTGTTGCAGGCGATACTGTGCAGGACTCGTGGCTGGCGACACTCTGCTCTGTTGAATGTGATTCAAAAACCAATCCGGTGCCCAGCACAGCAGAGCGTGTTAACATAATCGAGTAATTCGCCCGCGGGGAATCCTCACACCGTCGCAAGGCTTTCACCTGCGGTAGCCTCGCACAAAATGGTAATCGTGCGACCTGCACGATTGGTGGCAAACAAATCTGTCCGCAATTAAAAGCGTTGTTGTTACTGCAGGTCCGCTGTATGACCGAAGGTATATGATCCCCAAATTGTTTTGACTATTTGATACAAAACCATAACGACCTATGCTTTTTGGGAGGGGGGGGGTTTCCACCACATTTTGGGACCAGGCTACAGGGTTTATTTTCTAATGTCTCCCTTTAGCTAAACTATTCTAGTTATGAGTAAGTTAGCGGAGATACCTGGTTTAAAGTTGGGATCAGGTTCACACACTCTGTGATTTCTTTTTCTTTTTGAGTCTCAAGTCTTCTTCAGGGTTTCAGATCTGGAATTAATGTTAGTTATGAGGGTGACATTTGAATACAGTGCTTTTGTTAAGAGATGAAGGCTGTAAGGAAGTAGCAGCATGTTATCAATGCACAGTAATACATAAGAGTTTTATGGCATCAATAACAGGACAGGAGACATTTTTAAGGGAGCACAATATAAAAAAATGAATTAAATTTCATCCTGTGAGATAGATTGCAGTGCGACCTTTCCAGTTCTTGATAATGCGTTATACTCAAAAACTTGCAAGGCCTACAGTATGTACATTTACACTACTGCAAAGTCCCACAGAGATTTCAAGGGGGTGACAAACCAATTTCACTTTCAGATTATTGCTGTCTGAGCTCTGTGGAGGGTACAACATATCAAACATGTGACACTTGGCCCACAGTACATAAGGAATTATGTGTGTTTTAGCTTCATGAAAGCTTCGGTTCTTCTTGCACTACCAGTATACTTCAACTAAAGTGTGTGTACTGTGATCCTAAACCACCTTTTATATAGAGGAAAACCCTTACGCTTAAACACACTGCTACTCGTGTGAAATGGATGTCACACGAGTGTTTAGGCGAGAATAAAACACTGTTTTGCAATTTGAGAGGGTGGTGACGAGCTCTTTCAAACCTGCTGTAGCGGCTACTCGGCCGTCTTCAGTGGAGTTACTTCAGAGTTGCAGCCTCTTTTTTTCTGTTTCCATTAGTTTTAATCTTCCTTCTGTAGAGGTGTTGTATAGGACGGTTTAATGCGGAGTAAATCCGCTGCTGGCTTCAAGAGTTCAACAAGATTTACTGTCGCTATAACGTCCCCGTCGCTGTTCCTCACTGGATCGCTGCAGACAATTTGGCCCGTTGCTGATGAGAAAAAGCTTTCATCGTTCATCCTGTGCTCACAGTGAGACACGTGCACCACCTCGTATTTAAAGAAATACTTTGCTTGTTTTGGGGAAATGGATTTTCTTAATATAACTTTCAAAAGGTGCGTGGTCATGCTAGCGGCTCTGAGGATGAACTTTGAACAGATTGGTAAAGTCGCCATGCAAACTGTAATAAACCCAAATACAGATGTGGAGGATAGATTACTTTTATAGTATTGGATCAAATCCAACTTTAACTTGATTGGATATTCCTCAACCCTTTCTCTACAAAGTGATTCATGTAACGCTGCATAGCTCATACTTCTAATCCTCTTGGAAGGATGAATTTAGATATTTCAGTGTGGACCCAATCAGGGATGGCTAAACAAACGCAATCATCCTTTTTATCACCACAGCCTATATTATATAAAAAGGCTGATGAATGTTTTCAAAAATAAAAAAAAGAACACTGCTGTTATTTGTGCTTTTGAGGAAAAGTTGAATTCGCCTTCCTCCCCTGTTGTCGGCCGATGAGCTGCAGTACATCAGAAAGCCTGAAGTCACAATTTGGCCTTTTGAAGTATGCAAACGTGTCACAAGCAGCATTGCCAGTTAATGTGCTCTCGACGCAAACTGGTGGTCCTGCAAGAAGCCGTTCTTTTCTCAGTCGCACTCTGAGCGTGTACTCGGTCAAAAACATGAAGACACAGAGAAGCAGTGTGTTACAAATGCATGCGGACCAGCTTCCCCATGAATCAGACAAGATTGGATTGGTTCATCACACAAACACTCTCACAGTGTAAACTTTCCTCCACCACATTTTTTTGTCATCTCCGTTGTCCTTCTAATTTCATCCGTGAACCCCTGCCAAGCCTTTAGGCACTCGAGTCACGAGGCTTTGCTGAGTGGCTGTGAGCCCTTGTGTTTGTGCGTCGCCGGGAGAAAATAATAGGAAAGGTAAATGGAGGAAAAGGGGGGGTGCTGGCCCAGTTTGAAGCATGGTGTGTGTGTGTGTGTGTGTGTCGTGTATAACATTGTGCTGGTTTTGAATGAATCCATGCAGTGGGGTGCATCGTCTAAGCCGCTGTAATATGTCGACTCCTTCATTCAATTTGAGCAGTAATCTCAGAACTCCCCACTGGCTTACCTTCATCAGCCCCCTGCTACAAAGCTAGCTTGACTTAGCCGCAGACACACCTAGGCAGCGAAATGCAAAGCAGATGAGCTCCTCTACTCTGGGGGGGGCTGTAGCCAGGCTGAATCGTATTATATGTGGGTATTATCAAGATGGATCTTGTTTGCAGGAGCAGGTTGCTTAAGGCAATTAGAAAGCGGAGGATTGGTCGCTACGCCGTCTAAATGAAGCCTTTAGTTACACGATTGTCACCTTCTCTTACTGAACCTCAGCACCACGGACGGCTGCACGGACTCACCCAATCTGTCCCCTGGGATTCAACTGGAGGAGCATTTTGCGAGCCGGCAGACCCCACGTCTCTGTCCTTAGATGGATGTTTACTGTCTGAACAGCAGAAGAGTGGCTTGAAAAACCTTCAACTTTACCCTCAATGCATATTTTCTTCTCTAATACCAGTTTCTTAGCAGGGATCCTTTAGAATGTACCGTAAGGACTTTACAAAAAGCATTAACAAGTAACTGGATTTCACTGCCAAGTGGCCATTGGCCAACCTTAACGAAACTAAAACATAAGGATTCTCCGTCTGTATAACAGATTGACTTCCCACTTGGCTGCTGAATGCGCGATGAAGGAATTTCCCCGTTGAGTGCCAGCTTTAGAGATCTATGGGACATATTTATCAAGTACATTATGTGCACATGTCGTGTTTCAGTGAGCGGGGATCCCCATTGACTGACCGCCAAACGTCAGTTCATCAAGCGTCCGTTTTTTTGTGAGCTTTTGCGTCACGGCGACTGCTGCACTCCATCATTACATTACAGGTCATTTAGCTGACGCTTTTATCCAAAGCGACTTACATTACATTTTTAACCGATGGATTTTTACATTTTGCCTGGGGACCAATTAGGGGTTAGGTGTCTTGCTCAGGGACACTTCGACCCGATCGTCACTTTGGGACCCATGTTGTGTCGCTCAGGGACTGGATGCACAGTGTCTAGTGTGAATAAGTTTGGATAAGTGGTTCTCCAAAACAAGGCCCCCACTAGCCATTAATATATAAGCTCACCAGTTCCTTTGCTTTTCAAAGTCTTGATGTATATGAGAGTAATAAAGTATTTATGGTCACATGGGGTCTTTGAAGTCATACTCCAAAGTGTCTGATTAGATTTTTCACAGTGGCACCCAAAAGTTTTTTTGTTTTGTTTAATGTATCATTAAAATATCATTAAACCTCTCAACTGTGACCTTTTAAGCCATTGGAAAGCGTCATATGCATTGGAGTTTCTTAAACTACTAACCTTTTACAAAAAGAAATAAAATTTTACAGAGGTTTTAAAGTAGCTCATTTCCCAACTTCTCTCCATTATATAGATAGGCCGATAATGCTTGCCTTACAAAAATAAAGATTTCCATGAAATTGCCTTGTGAGATTTGGCCCCTCTTTCGTTCGACCTCGTGAACCTTCCGGAGACACGTGGCTCTTGCAAGTTTCCCGTAAGGGCTGCAGAGAGATCAAGGCTTTGGATGTGAATTTGGAAATGTCCCTCAACCAAGGCCGCGTGGTCCTCCTCCTCCAGCTTTACGCACTGCTCTCAGGGTGGTGACGGCCCCCGTGTCCACACCCCCACCCTCCCGGTAAAGTGATATCACACGGTGTAAAAACGCCCATGTCGCTGCCACCGCTGCTCTTCTCACCCCGCCCCTCCGGGACCGGCGGCAGCACCGCCCCCCCCTCCGGCTCGCCTAGGACGCGCGGTGAAACTCGGTCACCGGACACCGCCTGGTCTCATCCGTCTCCGTCGCTTTCCAAAGGCGGAGAATGCCACGAAATGTCCCACAGGACATCAGTGGCGCGTCGCTGTGAGTGAACCCCGGGGAGGCGCAGGTGGTGGTGGTGGTGGGGTTGTTGGGGGGTAACCGACGGCAGATGATGACGCGATGGTTCCGGTTGTAGAGTGCGCGCGGGTGGGCTCCGAGAGTCCAAATTAAATGACCGGACTTTATTGTGTGCAGAAAACGCGCACGACCCTGCAGCGGCCGCGCGGGGAGGAGGGAGATAAGACGGGAACGCGCTCTCTAACAGGTTGTGATGTTTGCTTCAGTCCCAAAGGTAAGGCTGCGATCCTGCGCGCGCCACTTAACGGCTCCGCGTGTCAATTGATCCGCTTACTTGGGTGGAAAGGACGCTAATCAGTGATGTAACAGCTGCTAGATGTTGACCCCCCCACCAGCCGCCCACTCGGTATCAGAAAAACGTTCACGATTTGATCTCGTTCAGCGGTGGTTTCTACTGTTGATGGTTACTTTCAATCGTGTGTCCTGAATTGGTTTCATAACTTGGACAGGTAAGGACATTCCGGCTCGTTTTATCTTCCATTTCATTCCTCTTTGTAAAAACTAAATACATTCCATTACTCTGTAGTGCAAAGACAAATCATATGCAGCATTTATTTCTAGAGTTTGTTGGAATTACAGAACATACAACCTGTATTTTTTCCTGTATTGTTGTCCACTTATTCGGATTTATTGTGCTATATATATATATATATATATATATATATATATATATATATATATACACACACAATATCTCTAGATGTCACAAATGTGTGTTGCACCAAACTAAGCCTGCACCTTCGCCGTGATGACCCATGAGGTGGTCCCTCGACACGTGTGATATTTGCTTATAGCCAGTTAATTGCTGAATTATATTCTGTGACTAAAGACTGATGTGGCCCACAAACAAACCAGAAGGTCTCATCTGCTGTATCTGAGGCGTCTCTTCGCATCCCGTTTAGAACTGATGTCATGTCTTTTTTTTTTTGCTTCCCCAGGTTTTTTTTGCTGCACAGTAGATGACGTTGTCCCCCACATGGTGACTTCTGTAGGTAAGGGGTCTGTCTGCTTATTCGCAATTTATTTCTAGATACACCAAATGTTTTTTGTGATGTGTGTCTGATTTCCGCCGTGCACCTCGCGGATTTTGTTTGGGGCGAACAAAGCTTTTAGTCTCTGCAGCTCATTTGGATTTCAGTGGTTCCAACTTTATCTGCACCGAACTTAAACCTGAGTTCACCGATCAAGTGTCTTACGTAGTACAAATGGTCCAGAGCAAAGGAGGCAATTGTGACAACACAAAAGGGGAGACCAGAGCGAGAGTGAGTGAGAGAGTGTGTGTGTGTGTGTGTGTGTCATTGGTCAAATGGAAAAAGACTATTAGAAATCATCCTCTTTCCTCCCCCTTTTCTTTCCTTCTCCTCGCTGTCTTTGTTCCTTCCTGCTCGAGCCGTGTGTCTCTGTCCTAGATGTGGATGTGTCCCCCCCCCCCCCCACACACACTGGCAGATGAGTGCTTTCAGAGACAGACGAGGCAGAAAAGTCCAGATTTTACTACCTGGCTGAATTGCCCTGTGATGGAAAAATATTGTTAAAGGAATGATACCTGAATAATTTAAGCCCAAGGGCTTTAAAATTGCAGGGCCTCGCTGGGGAAATCCAGTTGGAGGCCACCTGAACGAAATATCCATATCGTTATTTAAGAATGGAGATACATCAAGGAGCCGCTCGGGTTCTGCTACCCACTCGCTCATCTCCCGCTCACTCAAGTGAGGGCTGTTTCCCATGTCGGCCCCGTCGTGAAATCAGCCGCCAGCTTCTCTTCTTTCTTTTCTTTTCTTTCCTGAAATGGATTTAAACTCAGCCACATAATGACTCAGTCCTTGGATAATGTCTTCTGGAGCTTAACTGGGTTTCAGCTTTCATAATTATGTTGCAAAATTCCAGGAGAATTGGAAACTTTCCATGGGAATATACGGGAATTGATGGGAATAAACTGGAGGTTTGGGGGTAATTCAACTGTATTTACCTTGTCAAACAATACTTTGTTTTGTCATAACCAGGGACACATTTTTAATACAAACTCAAACCATTACATTTTTGACCTAATCCATTTGTGAGTAGGACTTCATTCTTTCATTGAAAAACCATGTTGAATAAAGTAGTGTATGATGGATACGCGGCTCTGATGATGGATGGATTCCATTCTATGATCACCCCGCCCCAAAAAGTTCACTTCTAAATGTAAAATGAATTAAGCTTTTCAAACCTCTGGTTTGTGTTTTTCCCCGAATCCATTCAGATGTACGTAGACGTTGGGTTGAGAGAAAAATAAAAAAATTGGTTCACAATAGCTACATCTTTTGCAAAGAAACAGATTTTAATGCTGTATTCCATATATCTTTAAAATAGAATTAAAACTACGTTTCTATTGCTCAGGGCTTAATTTGCAGTAATTATTTTTATTTATGATACGTTGTCCAACTTGCGCTATTTGATGGACCCCAGCGGACACAAATAATCAAGGGTGCCCCATTGAATAGTAAAAAGTGATGGTGTACTTTTGTGTGGACACACACACATCCTCCTCTGCTGTAAATGTTAGTCTGTGTACTAATAAACGTGCTCTTAAAAAGCATATTGAGACTTAAACAAGTTGATGGATTTGGGCGCTGATTACTTTATATTGAACATATACGAGTGGTTTCAGTATTCACTAACTATCTACAGGTAAGCAAATTACCAAATCTCCCAATATTTCAAACTATTAAATTCAAAGCTTATCTGCCGGTGGTTCACCTGGGAATCACACGGGAGAGAAAACTCTTGATTTCAAAACGCTAAATCATCGACCCACGTGAAACTTGAGAGGAAAGCGTTTTACCTCTCCAACCTTTGATTAGGGATGTGTGTGTGTGTGTGTGTAAGCGGGTTGTTCACCCACACACACTTCTGAGTTTCTGGGCGTCCGCGTTTAGCTGACTGCGAGGATTATTTCATTTCCCACAGAGAAAACAAATTAAAATATGACACCTCTCTCGGCTGCCTCTCATCTGCTGCTTTTCACTGTCAAGAGACGATGGAACTGCTAAGAATAGTCCTGCACGTTGAGTGTGAAACCTCTCGACGTTTCCAATATTACGAAGGTCAAAACTAGATCATGATGTGGAAGGTATAACTGTGTTGTTTGAGTGTGTTTTATGTGAAAGAAAGAGAAGAGATGGAAAAGACACATTTGACAATCACAATATTAATAAATATTCTCATTTTGATTAAAAAAAGTGCGAGAAAGCTGTAACGGTCTCAAACCTAATGTTCAGTATGATAAACAGTGTTTCATCACTTTTACATAAAAGGATAAACAAAGTCGTTGGTAGTTTTCTCTCCATGATATCCTCAAAGGCCTGGATAAGAGTAAGTTATGGCCATGAGTTTATTTCCATTAATATTTTCTTTCATCGGTTTTTCTCGGGACAAATCGTTGTAAATGAAGAGCAGCTGTTCTTCTCTTTAAATCTGTTAATTGTGTTCTTTTTTAAAAACCCAAGTTTGCTTCCTTTTATTTTAAAACCTTCCCACAACTCTCAACAATTTAATTAAATTTCTAAGATCAATTAATTAACATTAACTCCAGCTCCCTCTTAGGTGGTGAAGCCTGCACAGTGTTTGCATCTCTGATTGGATTCTTTTCACCAAATACTATTTGTTAGTCGTAGTCCTCCATTTATTTATTTTTTCCTTTTCCAATCCAGGTGTTAAAGTTATGTGCATGATTTAAACCAGTAGTGAGGTAATGCATGTAGCAAGCTGTCACAGGTCTGTTCTAGGATCGAAGTTGTGTGTGTGTGTGTGTGTGTGTGTGTGTGTGTGTGTGTGTGTGTGTGTGTGTGTGTGTGTGTGTGTGTGTGTGATTGTGATTCCCGGTTGATACTGAAGGCTCTGAACCCACTGAGATTCAGACATGAACTGCGTGCGTTGTGATACTCCGATGTCATTAGAGTTGAATCCAGGAGAAAAATCCTGTTTTCTTCTGTCCCTTGGCGTCTTTTTCTCTCAAGTCTGTTGGAAACTCTCTAATCTGATGGTTTACTTAAACGCTTCCTTTCCATCACAATACGGTTGCTTGTCCAAATCACTTCCCATTGCTTCGTGTGGGTCGATCTGCATCATTGTTTCTGCATGGATTTGCTCAATTCAACAGTCCTCTCAAGCTCTGAAAGCCAAGTGAAATGAAAGCATAAAGTGTGGTGGAGGAGGAGGATTTGAGAGTAAACGACAGATAAAAGGACTGAAAAGACGGAGGATAGTGAGCTGGAGGGAAGAGATGGAGAAACGGGTATAGCAAGAGAGCCTTCACATCGCTTTTAACGACATTAGTGTGGTCCGTGGTGTGTGTATATAATTTAGTACGATGACGCAATGGAAGATACTGCACCGAGTGAGCTGTCTGCAAGGAGGCTCACAGGCTCATTTCAAAACACGCATTTCACCCTCTTCATTGTGTTGAAATGAGTCTGAGATGAATGTGCATTGAATGTTAAATGTTATATTTATCATCTTATTACAATGTTCAAGAGGCACAACCTACTCCACTTATGTATGTATTTTAATTTTCATTCAGTCAGAAAGACAAAAGAAACGAGACCGAGGGATTCACGTGTAGGTTGGGAACACGCGGCGCCACAGTCAGCAGAGCAAACACTAAACTAGCATTTTCTTATATGAGATTTGGCAGTTTTGACAATACAACAAGTGCCAGAATGTTCAAACCATTTCACGAGGCAATACAATCAGAAGTCACTGCAAATTATTGCCTTGAGTGCTCATAGCTTTTAGAAAAGTACATTTGCCCAGAATGAGAAAGAAGCCATTTCTTCAACTTCAACTGTAGATAAATAAAGGGATTGAAATTATTGTAATAGCTTGAAATGAATAGTTTGGCATGAACTATTAACCTTTTACACATTGATCTAAATTGTTAAAATCAGGTCTTTTATATTCTTGTGCGAAAAGTACTTCTATCTTATTGTATTGTAACATTGATGACAGTAAAGAATGAATCAAGGCATTCGCACACCAGTTCTATCACACAGTTAATGTATTGCGTTCTGTTCATAAGGTCTATTTGAGGCAGTACGTGCAAAGGAGATAATTATGTGTGCAAACTCTTACTTTTTTTATTTTACACCCTTTTCGCTGAGACTGCCAATTAGAGCTATTGCTCTAAGATTACACACTTGCACTACAGAATAAACGTTTGCTGAAACCAAGTTACATTTATGAGTTCATGAGTTGTCTACATACGTCTTTACGCTGTTGTTTAATTGATGTTTCAATATCGGTTTGTGATGATAATTCATGCAACTTTGAGATGTGCTTTTGGATCAGACGGTCAATCAGAACATAACCAATTTAGTGTGCTGAATCTGTCCTGCACATGTGCAGCTACCGGCCATGTGGGAAGCGTGCTCAGTAGGTGCTGCTGCATTCAGCATGCCGAACCATCTACGTGGTGAGGGACTGAATTCAGTCACACTTACCGATACGACACAAAGGGTATAATAATGGATCTTCTTGTGAGCGCAGCCTCCCTGCAATATGAAGCAGTGGGGAGAGATATTATCTAGTGCTGAAACAACTGGTTGGTTGATTGGACATTTTTTATAATAACCTAATTATATGCTTCAGGCTTCTCAAATATGAGGATTTGCTGATTCTGTCCTGCTCATAGAATTATAAATAGAATACTTGAACTGTTGATCACACTAAATACGCAGTTTAAAGAACATTAGGCTTCTGCGACTGGTAACAGTCCCCAGTAATTATTTTCTGCATTTCTTAATCAATTAGTGTCTTCATAAACTGAAATAAACGACCGGGCTAAATGAAATACAGTTGTCTCATTTTAATTCAAATAAAAGCAGATAAAAATGAATTGAGTTTATATTAAAATGATGATCAGCTGCAGCAGCCCTTTATTGCTCTAATGTTGTTCTTGACTGAAGCCTCTTTCTGTTCTGCTTGAGTTTCAGTGAGCGGAGGCTGTGAGGCTCCACGGGACGGGTCCCGGTTTCCAACGTCCTCCCACTCCCATCTTTGCGTCTCCCGCTGTCTTCTAATGTAAGTGTCCCTCTCGTCCCTCATAGCTTGGATGTCAATGCCTTGGAAAGACGGGGAGATTTTCAGCATCCACTTCGCAGTGTTACTTATTTATAGTGGTTGGTTGACACCATCCAGACGCGCTGCGACTTTTAATAACATTTTGAGAGAAGCTGTGAAGAGAAGCTGTTAATGAACGCTTGTCAACGGTGAAGCGTCCTCGTGCCGCGTGGTGATTTATTAACTAGTTAGAGGGCGACACGCGGCTTCCATTCACATGGTGGGTGGTGAATGAAGTACTCCATTGGTGTCTGTATCACTTTAAGGGTGTTTGTACTGGAATTGACATTTTCTATCCCAAGGTGGCGCCAATTCTCTGTTCGGTAAACAATTATTCCATTTCTGATTCCAGAAATGTGCCAGTTTTAAAGTGCCAGTTTAAAGCTAAAACGAAATGGAAATATATAATGTGACGTATCAATGTGAGGAAGGTTAAATCGGAATGGGAAGTTGTGATGATTGTTTTATTCCGTGGACACTTTTTGCTTTTAACGATAAACCATCTTTTCCTACGCGATTTGTGTGATGTCATTTGGCATTTCAGGGTTTTATTCTCTCATTCATGTTGCATGGCTTTTATGTTTTCTTTCAACATCTTGGGACCATGTTTGATGTGTTCACTTCAAAGTGAACGATTTGGACGGTAAATCTTATACCTTCATCAGTGCCCAAATTAGGAAAGTGTTTTGGAGTCTTTGGGATTCTGTAAATTAATGGAGATTTTTTTCTGTATCTGTGAGGCCTAAAACATCCCCAGCTGTCTTATAACAGCGTCATGATAACTTACAACATGTTTCATCAGTTGAGGTTACATCACTATGTTACATGAATACACTAATTCAGCCTGCATTGGTTTCCTTTGCAGGCAGTATAGAAACCTTTGTTTGACGTGAGTATGCTGAATATTCTGCAAAGAAATGAAGTCAAATCTCCACCAACACTACCGGAATCCAGATGTCTAATTAGCTCATTCACACTTTTTTTTTATTCCCCTCACTCTCCTCCTTCAAACTTTCCATCTGTCATTCTCGCTCTGAAGGGTTTGATGGAGAGCCGGTCGAATGTCAGCAGGAACTGTTGTTATATCCGGAGGAATCCTCGCCGGAGTGATACTGCTGTGCATTGTAGCAGTGCTCTGCTACTGTAGACTGCAGGTACCACCGTGTGTGTTTTAAATGTTTTCGTCCAAGAGGGTTTTTCCGAGCATGGCCTTAAAAACAAGTTTTTATCTTAAATGACCTTTTTAAAAAAGGTGAGCTGAGCCATCCAATCATGAGCGGTATCGCGCGGTCTTTCTGGCACAACTTCACCGATGTCCCTGTCTGCTCTCTGCAGTATTACTGCTGTAAGAAGAATGACTCTGAGGAGGACGCGGGCTCCGTGGCGGGAGCGGACCCTCTCTCACACTTTCCCTGCGACGCCTGCAACGCGCTCGCCATGGACGGCGCGGCCATCGCCCCCATCTCTCTGGATCAGCTGGACTCGGGTTCCCACCACAGCCACTGCCCCACCTGTTCGCCGTACTCGCTCCGCCCGGGACTCTCAGACGACCTGCGCAACGGAGACGAGCGGCTGGGCTTCCACACCTACTACGAGAACCCGTGCGTCTCTCTGCCGCCGCCCGCCAAGCCACAGGGCGCCACCCCTCTGAGCTACTTCAGTGGCACGGACGCATTTCCTCCTCCACCACGTCCCTACAGCACCCAGGTCTGACCTCTGCTGCACCCGAAAGAAACACACACACCTGACAACTAGCACCTGCCCTATTGTCTGGGAGTAAATTCAGGTTATGGGTTTTCGATGCAGCACAGTTACACGCATTCCCAGATTTTGGAACATGCTAAATGCTGCCATTGATTCCAGACTGATTCGTCCTCGGGGGTTAATCCATAAACGTTCACGAGCCCAGGGACGGAGCTCCTGTGTGGGCAAAGCATCCTGGGACCGGACCCTGGGAGCTGCAGAGAGGGGCATAAAGTGGCATAAACCCCGGTTGGATCAGCGGGGAAGTGGTACAATCTCATTTAGTTCCAAGGCCAAATCATTGAGAATAAAATGTGGGTAAATTGAGGTGTGATTTAGCTGGATTGGTGCATCATTCAAGACGCAGTTGAAGTGCTCAGGGAGACGTGCGAGCGTGTACAGTACTGTGAAGACGGGTCCCCAGGGACACTGAGACACAGCCTGGTGTACTTTCTCTTGTCTTGGTGCTGTATAGGGGAGGCAAACTTTAATTAACTTTCCATTTTAATGACTTAAACTTCTCATTAAATGCTTATCAAATTCAGTGAGTTTGTGGATATGACTCTGTAATTTAGTACTAATCATTGGAAATGTAGAAGTGTTATGAAAAGAACAAATAAATTGACTACGGTTAATTAGTAGTATTATATAAATATATTAGTTGTGAGTATTATGAAGTAATTATTAATATTACTGACTCGTAAAGAAAAGCATTATTACATTTTCTGCTCCGCTCCAAATGCTATTATTGATAAATTGCACTAATTACAATTCAAAGTTCCAAGACATTAACTGATGTTGCGCCTATCTGGATTTTTTGACTTTTATCAGGTGAAATGATAGAAAGATGTGCTACCCTATTATTCTGACCACAAACTGACACCTCAGTCATCGATTTGATTTTAGCGGGTCCAGCATCACAAACACCCCAACCACTGATGAATAATTTACCGTTTATAAAACCTTTAACATAAGAGTTTTAAGTCTAAATCCTCTCATCCGCCTCAATC
Organism: Gasterosteus aculeatus; assembly: GCF_964276395.1. Classification (NCBI taxonomy): domain Eukaryota; kingdom Metazoa; phylum Chordata; class Actinopteri; order Perciformes; family Gasterosteidae; genus Gasterosteus; species Gasterosteus aculeatus. Next base: position 9,454,438 of record NC_135703.1, read on the forward strand.
TTTCTGGGGAACCATCTTTTTTTTCGCCATGGCTTTTTGAATACACGGTAGCTGGGAGGTGATAATAGAGGCTCCCATTGTGTTTTTGTTGGTTTCTCTTTATTCTAACCCGCATCGTTCCCCGCTCTCTGTGCCCGTGTTACCTGCAGGGTCAATGCACCGAGGAACACCCATCCTGCTTACTGTACACAAGGGCTAACAGTATTTTCTATTAGGTGTTGTTGTTTGCTAACTATAGGAACTAATAATTCTGTGCATATTGCCGAGTCTAGTTTTCCTAGAAAACAAAAGTATGCTAGAATAACTGATTTGGCTTGTTTTTACTTCTTGTCAATTGTAACGAAAGCTTGAATAATAAAAGGAAGTTGTGGGTTTTTTGGTGTCTTCCAAGGTGACGTATTTAACTTCTTACCGTCTGCACATTGAGATGATCAGAAAGTAATGAAGGCTGTTCCGAGGGAAGAAGACACGCACATTGTGTACTGTGTTGATCTTGAAGCTTAAGTTTTGTATCTTATAGGTCATTATATCTGCTATACAGTATCAAGATGCATTGTTATTCCACATTAAATACCCATTTCTATGTATTTTCAAGGAGTGTTATAGTTTTTGAGGTATGTCAGGATTTAAGTGTATTTGTACCAAATGTAAGTTTTTCATACTCTTCAGTTATTATTTTATCTGGATTTTCCTCCGTATTTCTGCTAGTTATAATACAACAGAGTAATACAATAGGGAGAGAAAAGAAATGAACATTTTAACCTGGAAACGCACTTTAGAATTGTCCTTACATTTAGCCCAAAAGAATACAATATAAATTAAAAGAGAATATTTACTATGACAGTGAGAAGAATATCCATATATAAAGAGATTTCTAAATATATATATATATATATATATATATATATGCAAGATCAGATTAATTCTGCGTTCTCAGCACCGCGTTGTTTCCAGTGAGCTGTGGGCTTTATTACCACATCTAACGTCCCTCACCTTGCATCCTCTTGTCATTAATGTGCTGAATTCTGTTTGTAAAACACTTCCCGCTTTTTTGTTGATTTAGACGTCCACTTGGCATTGGTGTTCTCTGCCATTTAGCCAATATACTCACTCGATAAATGTGGTCTCTATAGTTTGGTAAAATGAGTTTAGATTTCGTGACGACCAGTTTGTTGCATTACAAAGATCACCGTTACTGTGTCAGAACTAAACTGTTACTTTAAGGTTCCTGTTGAAAAATGGTATTTTTCAGATTTTTCTCTGTGAAACGAGAAGCGGTTTCGGTATTCCCTGACTCAGTGCAAAAAATCCACCTGGTTTCACAAAATGTTCCTTTTTGATTGCAAAAGGAATAAATGTTTATCTGTCTGGAGTTTTTTTTTTTTTTCTTTTCTCACTGACTCAAGATGCACATGATGTTGAAATCACAGTTTCTCTAAAAAGCACCTAAATATAGCGGGAAGTGTTGAAGAACCGCAGAGGGACGGAACTTAAAACGCAAGCCAATACAAAGAAGGAAGTGAAAAGTATCGCTACACGTCAGCGCTCCAAAAGGAGAGTGGGAAACATGAAATCAAGTGATCGAAAAAACTAAAGTAAGAGATTTTACGAAGTGTGTGTGTGTGTGTGTGAGAGAGAGAGGCCCTTTGTTATTGCATAGTCAAGCTTTGATACTCCATCCTTTTACCTGTTGTACCTGTTTGCCGTCGGACCGGGACAATAATAGGCCCAATAGTCAGGCTTGCCGACACCTCGGAGAGAAATTTTCCAAATACTTTGGGAACCAGTCCGGCAGGTTCTCACGGCTGCCAGCTGGTACACTATGAACTATAGAAACAAATGAATCAACAGGGATTATTTAACTTAATTGAAACGACCCACACGCCACCACTCACCCCCCCAAAAAATATATTTTTGGAATCAAACCAGTTAGTGGATTTATTGGCAGGAGGTTTGATCGTACACAGGTGTTTGTTGTGTGTGTGTCTGTGTGTGAGGGAGATGACAGGTGAGGTGAGGGCTGTAATGGGTGTGTCCAAAGCACCCGTTCTCTCACACACACACACACACACTCGCATAAACCCTGTTGAACCTGTTGCTGCCCGTTCACCCGTCTCCTCCCGTCTCCTTCACCTGACACCGCCTATAAGATAATCTGACTGCAGCACAGTAGCAGTCTGTGTGATTTAAGCGTAGCCGCGTTTCGGCTGTGGGATCTCTGTCAGTTATTCACCTTTGGACTGTGAGCACAGCTTATCTGCGCCGGGACGACTTGGACTCTATTTCCTGTTCACGCTCTTCTGCTTCTTACCTGCATCATTAAATAAGTAAAAACAAGACGATCTTTCTGGACTTTACGTCTCTTGATTCTCTCGACTGCCAGCGTGATCAAAACACGGCTGATGGATTTAGCTAATTCTATCTGGTCGGAATTGGCAGCTCCCTGCAAAGGGCTGTGATTGTTTGTGTGAGTGCGGGAAGCTCCAGGTCAGTGAGGGCAGGATGATGGAAGAGGTGTCCGCGATTATGGCGTACGATTCCCACGTCATGGAACAGATGAGCGAAGACGAGATCTTGGCCTGCCTGGTGGGTGAAACCGGACCTATATTCACACTCACTCACACAACATATTCCTCTGTGTGACAGATCTGACACCTGAGATAGAAGAAGTGGACTTTTGATTGTTTATTATGGATATTTCTTCCACTTCAGTCAAATATGACATGGCTGTATTTCATGAGCTTTGACTCTCTCCCTTCAGATCCCGGCCATTGAGGATAAACTGGGAGAAAGCCGGCTTCAGTTAATGAATCATGATGATTCTTTGGATAAATACATGGTCAGAAATCTTCCACTCCTTTCAAAAGCCGATACGTTTGAGTAGCTTCACTGATGTCCACGTTGTGATTGAGTTCTTCTGTGCGGTTGTTGCAGAAGGAAAACCATCGGCTTCAGCAGGCCGGCCTCCGCCTGGAGCAGGAGAATGACAACCTTGCTCACAGATTGATCAGCAGCAAGGTTGCTTTGAGGAGCGCTCTGGACAAGGTATGATTAGCTACCGCCCTGCAGCAAAAGGGTAAAAGGGTTTATTTTAGAAAAAGCATAATCACCTGCGAAAGGTCATTACTCAGCCTCTCCGAGGGGCATTCAGACTGTAACCCCAGTGAAACCTTCAGAGCATTAGAATAGCAACCGGGAGCAGTCTTCACTCTCCCATAAACAGACCGGCAGCGCAAAGCACGACTCCAAGTTTTCTAAAGAAATGGAAAGAAAACAATGTTATTTTAACATTGTGAAATGGTTCTAGGTTCAAACGTTTCTGACGGTTGTTTCCGTACTCATGTTGAAGAGGCAAGAAAGGCAAGATGGACTTTAACTGGTTCATACTTGTGAGAACGAAAACAATGCAAGACATTTTGGAGAACGGACACACGGCATTCTGGATCTAGCCTTTAACGCGAAATGATCCCATGAAGCACAATACTGTTCTTTTTAACCGAGCCATGTGTGTTTGCAGGCAGAGGACCGAGTGGACGAGCTCACCAAAGAACTCTTTCAGACCAGACATCTACTACAGGCTACGGAAGAGGAGAAAATTGGGAAAGAGGAGGAAGCTGCCGTGGTAAGAGCACCTGGCAGCGATCACGGCGCCTTCGTAAGGATTGACGTGCACGAGTAAAAGCACTTCATCTCTTCTCACAGTCAAAGGAAGTGTTTCGGAGGGAGCTGGAGAAGGCTGAGCAAGAAGTCAGCAGGTCGTCTGGTATTATCGCCGACTACAAACAGGTAGAGAGAGATTCAATGACTGCAGTCGGTAAAGGCCATGTTCTTCATGAGGGGATATACTAATAAAACACGTTCTTCTGCTCAGATCTGCTCTCAGCTGACAAAGCAGGTGGAGAAGCAGCAAGCCACCCACAGAGAAGAGTTGGATGCACTCAAGGTTCGAATGGTGCCCTCCTCTCATTCTCCGCCGTGTTTGCAGTCAAACACCATGTTGTAGGAGATCATATAACAATCCCTTCTCTACTTTCTCTTTCGGGTTGATATCTGTGTTTACCTTTAAGAAAAGATAAGGCTTGACGTCTTGCATTCTTCCTCTGCTCTTATCCTCCACCTTTGAAGAGTGCAGTGAAGGCTTGCTCGCGCTGCCGACGTGCCATGGAATCGGAGGAACTATCTGCCGCAGTTCGGAAGTCTCCAAGCGAGGCGGCGGCGGTAGAAGGCCGCGGGACGGCCAAACCGAGCCGAGGGGAGGACGACGACGCTTCCAAAGATGCAGGGCAGAGGAGAGACGACCAGGAGAAGGAGTCCCTCAGGGCCCAGATCAGGGAGCATGAACAGGAGTTGGCCAAGACTAAACTCCAGATGGTGGAGGCTAAGTGCAAGATCCAGGAGCTGGAGCACCAAAAAGGAACCCTGGCCAACGATCTTCAGGGAGCGAAGAACAACTGGATCAGCAAGGCCTTCACCTCCCTGCGGCCCTCCAGCGAAGGGGGACTTCACAGTATTAGAAAACCCAGAGATGGAGCTCCCACAGTGGGCTGGAAGATCCACAGAAGATCCTTCTCCGGATGGAGCACCAAGAAGCTGTCGTGGCCTCACAAAGACAATCAAGAAAATGTATGAAAGCTGCCACTGTGAATCTGCTGTGGATTTAATAAGAGGATATGACCTGTATTAGTTCACACAGACATGTCAAGTATGTGGTCGATCAGCTGCTATTTCTTGTTTAGTGTGCTAAAGTCACAAAAAGGTTCATTATTCTTGAAATTGTCCTTTACATACTTCCTTTTTTTCATAACAATTTCAATACAATATTCAAACAACTACAACGCAAGTTTTGGTTTGTTGCTCATTGACAGAAACCAAAGGGTTTTCAGAGGGTTTCCTGTGATACATCACATGCACGCTTCCTCTTTCACAAACTATTAAAGTGCTGATCAGCGGCTTCTTAAACACGTACAGACACAGACGACACAGGCTGTAACTTTGTTATCTCTGTACTTTGACATGTGCAGTCAAGTCGAGCGTTACAGAAAATTCCATAGCTAAGAACAACGCAGCCACAGAGTAGAGCGGTTGATATCTTGTTCAGTACAGCAGCTACCGAGCTATTTAGACCGCTGGGCTCAGGTCATCATTTCTCTTACTAGAAGCTCCGATGGCTGCGACGGCTGCCAGTGTGTGCGTCACTGTGACTCTCCTTGTGTGTGTTATGGGAGGTCAAGCCCTGGAGCTGCTGCGGGTGACTTCGACATCAGGCAGTGAGTACCAATCGGTCTGAAAATATGCTCAGTGTTTATCTGGTTTTGTGCTTCCAACATTGTGTTACAAAGTGTGATTTCCTCCCTCAGATCCTCCCTCCGTTCCCACGGTAAATTGTTGGTGCGCGAGCTACCCAAATATGACCTTTTGCTCCTGGCCCGAATCCTCTCGCTCCCCACCAACACACTACATTGCCACTTACAGGTATATTGAAATCAGCTGTCCTCCTCCTGACACCTTTTAGTGAAACCCGAATGCAGTTGTCGAGTGTCGTTGACGAGGGGCTCATTGGAAATACGTGTTTATGTCTTTGTCAGTGAGAGACACAGACACCTGGTCACCAAGCCGTGCCGACTCATCCAACCAGGCACTGCATCCTCTGACCTGGTTTCAGCACCGTCACCCTCATCTGAGCGGGTACCAACTTCATTTACATTTGGGGCAGAAAGACCATTTATAGCTAAAGAGGGAGTTTCCAAACCTGGTTTTAGGGTAAATGAAACCAAGCACACAGGATTCTAGTGAGTCCTTTGACCATAATGTTGATGGTCCAGAATTTGCTGAGTTTGGGGATTTATATTTATTGTTATACAGTAGCTGTAACGTACAACATACCAGGGGGGAAAAAACGTGATCAAAACTGGAAGCCCAGTTGGGGATATCTGGAAGAATTCAGCCAAACAACTTGTCTCGTTCGGGTAGATTTATTGGACAGATCACAGTATCAGCGCCGCGTTTGCAAAAGCAGGAGCAGTTCTGTCGGCACGCGGGCCGGAAGAACAGCTGACTAACATCAGGAAGAACATTACGTTTTGTACTTGGAGCAGGTCCTCCTGTGGTCTCCTTTGCACCCTGCACTCCTCAAGCAGGATAAGACAATGACTCCCTAAATGAGCAGAAAAACGTTTTTGATTATCACCAGTTTAACGTTTTTCTTGGTAGTATGAGGAAGGAAATAATTGCTTAGATAAGGGAAATAATTGCGTCCCTTGCATTTATTGTAATCAATATCTCTTTACATTTATTCATTTTTATAATCTATTCTAAAACATTAGGTGCGCAAACATTAGTACTTGAAAGTGAGACAGTATTTTGAAACATATATATATATATATATATATATATATATATATATATATATATATATATAACGCGGTAAATAATATAATACTTAGCATCTTGTGTTTGTCTTTTTTAGCTCTGGCACTGCCACCTTCCCAACCTGAAGCTCCTCACTAACTACATCCTCAATGTGACGGCAGTTTCTGCTGGTGGAAGCAGCTCCCATCTATCAACTTTCATGTTGGAGGATATAGGTGAGTGCTAGAATGAAGAAAAAGAAATTTAAAAGAAAAGTATTGAACGCACGGTATGATTGATTTATCTGATGATGATGTAATGCAATCTGACTCCTTCTCTCTGCAGTGAGGCCAGATCCCCCCGTAGACGTCCGGGTTTCCCCTCATGACACAAAAAACCTGTTGCTGGAATGGTCTCATCCCCCGACTTGGACTGACCTGAAAATCTTCCCCCTGAAATACCAGATCCTGTACGAGTGGGAAAACAGGGGCACTACGAAGTCTGTCAATGTAAGAATAACCTCCATGAGCACTTATACATCTTGGTGATCTCATTTAAAGTATTAAGTGGTTTAATTACGGCACAGTAGCTTTTAGGTTTGGTTGATTGGAGTGCTTTTCATTTAAATTATACACTATGCTCAAGTGTTAAAGAATGTGTTCTACATTTCTGGAAAATACACAAATTTGTGTTAATCCGTGAGCTTTAGAGGTGAGGCATAATTAACTTTTTAACTGAGCCGGGCGAGCTGCTTCCTTTTGTGTGCTGAGCTTACCAACTCTCCAAGCTGCAGCTTCATATTTAAAGAACAGCACAGAATCGATGCTCTCACAGGCTCAGCAAGACAGCAAATATCCCGAACCGTCTTCCCTTAAACTGCCCAACCATTTCTTTGAGCTACATGGAGTCATTGTGTTGTATTTACATTAAAGCGAGTGATTTAAAAAGGATGTGCATGTATTTCCTCCTGCAGCTGGGTCCATTTGAGGGCACCAGGGTTGAACTGAACGGGCTGACGGCAGGGAGGACCTACTGGTTCCGGGTGTGTGCAAAGGAGCTGCTGGGTCTGGGCGAGTGCAGCGCATGGAGCTCACCCGTAAAATACACCATACCAAGAGCCAAATCCTAGATTTATTTAACCCTCTTCTTTAAAGCCAGCAGGGATGTAAACTCAAGAAGCATCTTTACATGCAGGATTAATGTAAGCAACAGTTGTGTTTTTTTTTTGTTTTATTTATTAAGGAAAGAAATGGATACAATTTTTACAGTGTAATATTTATGTTGAATATTGTGTTGTATTATTTTATCATACTGTACATTTGAGTCGCTTGTCTCTGGTTCAAATGATAAACTGTATAAATCATTGTGATCAATGGCCAAGTTGTCTGATCAGTTCTTACATCAGCAGATTAGGACCCCTTCTTTAAGACACATTTTACCACATCGGAGTCATTTTGTGACATTTGTGGGAAAAATGTAATAAACACAAGGCGTTTTTGTCAGTCAACAACATCCACCACCAGTGGCGTGACAAACTCTGAGTGTCTGACACCCAGGCTGAAGGACGGTGGTTTGGGGAGATGCGAATGGAACTTCTCGGGGCTGTACGAGCCGGGCCCGGGGGTGGCTGAGAAATAATTGGGTCTTTTAGTCCGTTTCTGAATGGAGAAGGAGGGCTGGCGCTGGTGGTAAACGTCTGGGTTTGTGCGTCCGTATCTTGCCGGTCCAGGACTCTTAGAGAGGTCTTCAGAGGGACCTCCGACCTTCCTCCGGCCTGAGAAGCTGTAGCTTGCACTGGAGGGTTTATTGGGAGCCTGGCGGCCCAGAAGATTAGGCAGACTGTAGCTAAAGAGAAGAAAGTGACACGCAGTGCTTTTCATTTTTCAGCAACAGAATGTCCGATTCAAACAAAGAGGCTCGCAATTATCAGCGGAGGAATTAATTCAGGTCGCAACGTAAACATGCACGTTTATACAGTACCAGTCAAAAGTTTGGACACACTTTCTCGAATGTACTGTATGTTATTAAAAAGCTGGTAATTATAGTTCTCAGATTACATTATACAAACGAGTGGCCAGTGCAAATACACATTTGGTTTGCATTATAAGTGGGATTGACTTGAAATAAGATGTTAAATTCATCATCACAGGTTAATCTGGTAGAACAGATACACAGGAACGCCTCACGTGTTGGGCGCAGGCACCGGATCCACAGAGCGGTATCTGGTGCGAGAGCTGATGGTGTAGGATGGGGTTCTGAGTTGAGCGTTGACAGGTGGAGCCTTCTCTGGGCTGTAGGCCCCCGGCCCCGGGGTCTGGAACACCAAGCCTATCAGGCGAAATCGATTTCTTGTTTTGCCTTCATTGATGCGTGTGAGTGTGTGTGTGTGTTTCAAGATGTTTCTCTCTGATGAGTTGATTGTAAACACAATGCAGAAGTTCATATCTTTTTATCACCTCTGTTACTCCCTGTGCGCCTTCCTCCACCCAACATGGAGTAAGAGGGGGTTTCCATCCGGCCAAACCGGGTGACCTTGGCGTCAATATGGTACTTTGGTCCCGGGCTGGAGTCAACAGAGACCACTGCAGAAAACAGGGTGCACAAGCACTCATCCAAAGACCCCTTTAGACCTCATCCAGTGAAATAAACCAATTCCAGAAAGGTGTTTGTCTCAGAAAAGGAGACCCTGCGAGTAAAAACCAGCACACAGCAGACCAGTACAACAGAAATATACAACAACAGCAACTCACTGGCACTGCTCATGCGGCTGTGGAAGGAGTATGCAGGGCTGCTGGGCTTGGTGATGTCATGGTTAATGTATCCAACTGTAGGTGGCAGAGCGTAGCGTCCGGGGCCCGGGCCTGACAATGAGGAGAGGAGGAGGAGGGGGAGGAGGTGGAGGAGGAGGGTAATGAAAATGATGCAACAGCTTCAGCTCCGTGCGGCAGTGTGGCTCTCCCACTGCTCTCTGGCTCGCTCTGTGTTGTCTCTGATTATTTCCATATGGAGCTCTTTCTCTCATTTGCTATGGACATGCATTTTAATGTTCTTCCTCTGCATGTTGGACTCCCACTCTAGTGGACACCCCCAACAAGCCTGGAGCAACGGCAGTGTAATTCTGTACGATTTCATAGCAGAAACCAGTTAACACACACACACGCACACACTTAGAAACATACAGATTTCTTAAACTGACCTCTTTCTTTTGCAGAGATTATCGGCCGTGTCCTCGGCACCTCTTGCATACTCTGCTGGCCTCCGTCTTCCTTCTTCATCTTTGTGCCCTTCTCTTCCTCTTTGGGTCCTGTGTCACTTCAGACACATTCTTTTGTGTGTGTGTGTGTGTGTGTGTGTGTGTGTGTGTGTGTGTGTGTGTGTGTGTGTGTGTGTGTGTGTGTGTGTGTGGGTGTGGGTGTTTCCATGTGATGCACAACATCCTGGGCTGAATTATACATAGCCGTCAAACAAGTCTCAAACTTACCCCCACCTCCTGTTCCTCAAAATCTCCTTAGTTTAAAGGTTTTCACCGGGCGGTCCAACAAATTGCCTTTGTCAAGTGGGAAAACCAGTGAACAGTTAAGTGTAATTCTTAAGTCTCTGCGAGAGGAATGTCGCTAACATGTAACGCAGCTCCTTTGCCATCCTATTGTGAGGCATTAGGTTACTACAGCGGGTGTGTGTGAGGAACCTCTCAGCTACACCCTGTATGTTGTAACTAATAGCGTCTCAGAGGACTTGCTATTAAAAATGGAAGGACTTACACGGATCTCCTGTTGCAAGTGGATATTTAATACGCTCAAGAGTGTAATGAAAACCATGGATTGGTGAGTTTGAACTGTTTTTTGTCACTAAGTAAATATATTTTTGTATCAGTGTAAAAGTTTTAAATGAACTGGTTGGTAAATTTAGCAAGTCAGAAAAACAATGTTTTAATTATTGAAAAAAAACTCCAGGGATGTTTGTGCATTTTGTTTTCTATTGTTAGTTCAACCACTCACGGAGGGAAGCCAAAATGTTCCGTCCCTTAGGAACTAACTACTGTACATACATCTACCCAAGACCTGTAGTTAGTACTTAGTTTTGAGGTTCCTAACATGTACATGTACAGTATTTATCATCCATAAATTCCGAGATATTCCTTCAGATGATCTTATTTAAAAAATATATCCTCTATATATATATATATATATATATATATATATATTATCATGTGAGGGAATTAACTAAAATATATATGTTTTTTCTTGTTTTTTCGCAAAACATTGTAGGAAATTGGTGAGCAGCCACAGGAAAGGGGAAGTATATTTCCACCATATTGAATAGTAAGCTGCTTTGACTGCTAGCAGAGCCCAGGGGGAGCATCTGAAACGCGTCAGAAAAAAGCCCTGAGGGGGAACTCACTTCCAACAGATACAGAGATGTTTGCCTTCCAGCGTGAGAAACCCAAGTAGACTTTTACAGTCTTGCTCTCCCACTCTACTAATCCCTGCACACAGAGGTAACTAAGGCCTTTAGGGCAGAGTTATGACCCCACACTGGTTAAATATTAAGCACGGCTGCACCTCAGGCGCAGTAATACAGCTCCGCGGTGTCACCTGCAGGAGACGAACCTGCTCCGCTGACGGCAAACGCAACCACTTATGTGTTGAGCTTTTCCGAGAAACGGAGAGATGATACAGCAAGCATCGCCCTGTTGTTGTTGTTGTTGTTGTTGTGGGACTGGCATCCAGAAGCAGCCTGGATTCAATAGGGAAGGCCTAGGTCAAAGTTTATACAGATTTTTCATTGCACTCTTCAAAGTTTGCATTTGTGTTGTTGTTTTTTTGTTGTAGTTAGAAGGACATCTTTGCGATAAGTCAAATGGACATTTTTTAATTGTTTTGGAAAAATTCAATTAAATAATTAGATTTTAAGTACAGACAGCTCCACCGTGTGGACAGCGTTGTGAGAACAGCAATCTTTGTGCTGCTAAATGCTAAATTATGACCCTTAGATGGTGTTCTTGGTCACTAATGTTGTTTTTCAAGATGCTAATTTTGCATCATCATAAAGTACAACTTTTTTATTATTCCATAGTTCATAAAAACTATTGTAATCTTAGCTATTATTCTTTAACAAAATATGGTCAATTTAAACACATTAAGATGGGTAGTTTCTGCCTTCCTGCAAGGTGCACTAAAGAGATAAAAAGAGACGGCATATAGAGGCCATGTGTTGAAACAATTGTCACAATTTGGTTGTTCTTTACTTGATTCGACTGGATGACTGAGCATGCTCACATGCTGCTGTGGACTTTGAAGCAGATCTGGAAATTGAGTAGAAAGTAGAAAAAACAATAAAAACAATAATAACTGACACCTGTTGATAAGTTACATTAAGGCTATTATTTTGCATCACATGTTTTCTGAAACGCAATTTTAATATGGAAACGGTGCATTATGTTATTAAATATATGCTAATTTGGCTTCATTTAAGGTTGAAAATCATTGTTTAATTTTTCACATCTTAAAGATTTTTGAGGATTCAGCACAGAGGATTATCCATTATCTTATAATTACTCCATATGTTCTTTTAACAGACATCATTTATTTTACGGTGAATTTATGACATTATTTTTGTATTCTAAAATCGTATCTTTTGATAACTTCCACTGATAGTGTCACTCCAAGGCACACAATGTATTGCAGGCATGCTGCTTATTTGGGTGGTGATGTGAAGAGAAAATGAAATGTGATTTTGTCCTTCCAGGGTGGATGAAGTCTGCTGTAGCGTGCAGCCAACTATAACCTGTACAACAACAATAAAGATCAATGACAACTTCCCTCGTTGCTATTTCTTTACTAACTAAACATAACTTAAGACATAAAACATAACTTTATACAGATTTAAATATGCTGGTACAATTCAGTACAAAAATAAAGGCAGTGAAACGTCTCCATAAACAAACACCATCACGTCACCAGACACATCGCTCAGAAACACGTAACTGCAGCATGGACCAGTTTGGCACTCACATGACAAAGCATGACATGGAACTACTGTATGATATTTGTGTAACTATTCTTCTTCTCCATCGGGACAACGATGGCCTCTGGAGTCTCCCAGGATGCTGAACTGCCACTAGATGGTGCTTTGGATCCACAGGAAAAGCTCAACAAAAGGTCAGACAATACTCTCAGATGCTCGGGAAACACTTTTAGTTTCTTTGAATCTGTTTTGATCGCTTTAGAGCACATTATTCATGCTACACCTCCACTCTAGGAAGCAGAATAGTCCACATGGGCTCTTGCTTATGATGATAGCAGGATCAGTTACATCTTTTCCGACTGAAAAAGGCTTCTGATGATGACAAGATAAATCCCACACTTTCCTTCCTCTCGCAGGTCACGGCTGGTGTTTGCACAAAATGTCCACATCAAAATGTCATATAATCCCCATATATGAATACAATCTGTCTTTCTCTCTCACACACACACACACACACACACACATAGACAAAGAACACACTCCCTCACTGGTTTTCTGCTCGTTGAAGCAGCAGTGTGCTAGGATTTATCCCCTTGGAGAACCTAAATAAAAAGGACAAATCTGTTACAAATCAGCTTCCATAAAACCACACAGTTTGTACTTTGAGTGCGTATCTGCTTGTGCAGTTGATTTTAAATACGTGTGTCTCCTGCATTAGTGATGCTTACCTACCTGGTTGCGAGCTTTGTGCGATTTCTGCATCAGCACTCTCCACTGGTCGTACAGCTTCATGGAAATGCTGCTGCAGCCGTAGGCGTGTTTCCGCACCCACCCAAAGAACTGCTTCAGCTCCCTGCGGAGGGTGGAGTTGGAATCCCCGCTGGACTTTGAGTCACAGGAGCCCGACATCAGTCGCTCTGCATGACAGGGAGAAGGAAGAGGGAATGAGACGAAAGTAAAACCAGCGTCGTTGTTTTCTGTAATGAAACATTTCACAGAGCGGCAGTGGTGGCTTTTCAGTGACTTTTAAACACACGGAAGGATCCTTCCTGTATCGCAGAGTTATTACACTCGTTTTGCTAAAAGCAAAGAGGAAGAAGTGATAAATTGCTCAAGATGTGTCCGTGCGCTGTGATGTGCGTGACCGCACGGAGCCGTGGGAGGTTCAGGCAGCGAATGCACGCAGTAACCGATAGGACCTCTCCTTCAGTCTGGTGCCGTTGCCAGATTTCACGGGGAGTTCTGGGAATCCCTTCAAGTTTTTGGGGTTTTTTTTACAACCCGTGTTTTCTTTTCATAGACACGGTCATCATTCCAAAAATTATTACGATACTATTTTACCGCGATTTCCTTGTTAATTCTTTTGAGGCAACAACAGCGGTTGTCCACAGCTTCACAGCCAGCGAAGCCCTTTCTGAGTAGCCGCACGCGGCGTGTGTGAGTGTGTGCTCACCGCTGTGCGGCGTGGATGCGGCGGTCGGATGGCTCCACTCGCTCCAGATCCCGGCTTTGCGAGATCCGTAGATGCCCACGGGGTTGCAGCGGACCTAGAGAAGATACAACAATATAAACACGGACTTTTGGTCTTTGGTACATTCACATACGCTGAAACAGAAACACACACACGCAACCTGCCCGTACTTTACCTGGACAAAATACACTGTTCCAGGTCTCAGTCCAGCCAATCTACAAGATGTCTGATTCCCAACATCATCCATCACCTACAGGGGGGAAAAAAAGAGCCAAACACAGAAGAGTTGGAGGTCTAAAAACCAATGTGCGTGAAATAAAACACAAGAGTCAAGATGTAGGAAACCATGAACAGACCGAAGCACGCATGCACGCCACATTGTTTAGTGACTCCTGATCAACGTGTTTATGAAAATGTTTTAATGTCCATGCCCGCTGGGTAGATATCTGCTCTTTATAACTTTATAACAAAGCTGCTTGTGTCCTGAGCAACACACACATGAGCATGCACATGTACTCTGTTACCGTACGTGACAGCGGGAATAAAGACGGAATAGATGGAGAGAAAGAGACGCCCACACGCGGCCGTTAATAATCGTGTCTAATAGTCCCCACTTTCTCTCTCTGGCATCCAGTCTGTAAACACTTGTTAAGGAACGACCGGCAACAGAAAGCAGGTCGGGGGAGTACAGGCATCGGAGGGCTAATGATGTGACGCCGGGAAGCCAAATCGGCAGACGTTGCCGCTGAGCGTCTTTACGGCCATATTGAAGGCATTAACAGCTGAGATGTATCCCTCCATTCCTCAGCATGACCTCATGATTAAGGGTCGGTTCAGAGGGAAATGGCGTTTTGTTTTCACTTCCAAACCCCTAAACCCTCGGATTTGAGTCTCCTCTCTCCTCCTTTGCAGCGGCCTCATCCCTCCGACGCCGTCCTTCCACTCCCCTTCTTTTCTTTTTCCACTTTGCGAGCAAAGACTTGCTTGTATTACAGTGCTGTGTAATTCCACCTTAATTACAGAAGAATCTTCACTCGTACCCAGAGGACTCAAATGATTCCTGGGAAACGCCATTGGCACGGCTGAGGGATTTACACTGTATTTTTCATTCATTAAAAGTTTGAACAGGGATATACACAGTGGCTGTGGCTGGGCTTTGTCTCCTGATGAAAACCTGACTTCTAGATGCATGTCTGATGAAAGTCAACCCATCTGGCAGCGGAGGCCTCCATCAGACTACATTAGGGGTGATTACAGCATTAGGATGAGAAACAGCTGCAGTGATATATCTGTTTGTGTGTGAGGGACAAGGAATAGAGATTTATGTCTTCGTCGTCCTATATACCTTCCAGTCTTGGCTGTCCTCCAGTCTGTAGCGGATCTGGTATTTGGCCTGGAACAGGAAGTCTTTGAGAGCGGGCGGAGCCTCCCAGCGAACACCCAGCTGGTCCTCCAACTGACCGACACGACTGACAGTCACGCCCGACGGAGGGTCCGTGGTCACTGGAGGAAGAGGAGGAGGTCATCAGGCAAGCTGAAAATCATACCAGTTCTAAGCTTCCAAATATTTACACATTTTACAGGACAAGGATTAGTCAACGAATCAATAAAAGTTAGTCGCAGCGCTGATCTCATCACATCCGATTCCAACTAATCAGATTCTAAATGCTTCCCAAAAATCACCTCTGTTGTGTGAAGACAAGTAGCGCTAATCACTCCCATCCACGACCAAAAGTCAAAAAATCTGTTTGTTATTATAAAGATGAGAATCAAAATCCTCACATTGGAGACGCTGAAGCCAATATTTTACACCAAACTAATGAAGAATTTCAGACAGGAAAGAATCTGTAAAGCCTTACTGGCTTTTCTTTTTCTCGTCACCATTTAACTCTCTGTGAAGATGTGAGCAAACATATAGAGCAACATTGTCATTCATTGCATCTGGCCACCAGACAAATGTCCAATGTCCTGATCTGTATTTTTATCTGCAACATTCTATTCTAGGTAAACTAGCTATTGTACCGATTTTCAATAGATAGAAGTTCGGTTGGTACGAGCGGTGAAGGTGATCCAGTAAAGTTGCGCGCTGGAAAAACAAACCCGAGCTGAAGAACGCCGAGGGCAACTGTAGAGTTGGTTTACATTGTGTCAAGTAATCCATTTTTATTACAAAAGCTTAAAGGATTTGAAAAATCTCTTGAATGAGTGTGCTGCTAATCAACCAGCTGCATTTCTATTTATTTTTGGGAAAATTAGTTTGTGACTATAATTTGAAATTACTGCAAACAGATGAAAACAGATTTCATGTGAGGCAACCGGGTTTTTCTTCTATTTATTACATCCATTAACAAGTCGATTTCTATCCTAAAGACCAAATGATGTACTTCTGGTGGACAGATGGCGCAAATGATCGATTTTGGCCAAGAATTGGTGTTTAGGGGCTTTTTCAAAAATGTTGCTTACGTTTGCAGTGTCAAGAAATCCACTTAATTTAAATCTAAAGCGATGGAAGTGATGTCTTCATGTGAAAGAGCTCATTGAAGGATTTTTCAGCATTGGCGGAGGTTTGTGGTCTCTGAAGAGTTGACTTGTGTGAACTGGAAGAGGCTTTTTCATCTGACAACGATTATCTTTTTGACAAACAAACATCTCTTCTGACAGACCATTATTTTAACTCTACTCGCGTTCTGTTTTGGTCTTTTGAGATTGTTTCAATATAGACTGCAGTCTCTTTTCATAATGTCATCCCTCGGCGATAAACAAACAAGACAAACTCGGAGGAAAGAAGAAGATGGGAAAGATTTAGTGGACGGAAAAAAGAGGGTTTTAGAGGATTGTTTACTGTGTTCAAAGGAACCAGAGACTTCAGACGTGTCAGTTGTTACTCGTGGGGGATTTTAAGTGTAAATATAATGAGGGTACGTACAGTAAGCCGTCGTATAAAACTACATTTTTAACACAAAAGTGGAGTAAACAAGTTTAGTTTTATAGCCCTAGTAATGTTGGTGCAATGTTCACACTAATTGCTAATTAAAAAACAATGACATGACACATGCTGATATGGTTTCAGTTATTCTTATGCTCACTGCAATTAAGCTTAACCCGCGTTTATCGTTTTTTTCAGACAAATCATTTCCAAGTACAAATAAAATCCTAACCTTTTACCTGAAATGTGCACTTTTTGTTTAGCAATGTTGTTTTTCACTCAAATAAAACATTAGCATAAAGAAAGCCAATCCACTTTTCCATGTTGATAAGAGCATTAAAATTTAAAAATATGGAAAAAAATAAATGAAGGGATATTTAGAATTGATAAAAATTTGCGATTAATTGTGATTAATTGTGGTTATGATTAATTTTGAGTTAACATTGACATAAATGTGATTAATCGTCATTAAATATTTTAATCGTTTGACAGCACTAATATATATATGACTAGTACATTTTAATTTTAACATCATTATTATACATTATCTTTTAATTAGATTTTATAGTTGTTACTATATATATTATATTTTTTCAAGACAATTAGGCCATTTTCACAAGAATAGCCAAGATATCTAAAGACAATAAGACAATTGACTTGTGTAAAATAATCACACCTTTGCAGCTTTCTTAGAAAAGAAAATCATTTAAATGGTATTTTTAACAAGGAATAAAACAATCTGTGCGCTGGAAAGAGGAACTGTGCAGCACCAACATATATAAGGAGCCTTCGGCAACAAAAGCCAATGAGACCTGTCAAATTACAGATGAATCATTGTAAACATTTATTGTCTCATCCCACTGCACATCCTCATCGCAGACAGCATTACAAGTTGCCTCTAGTCTTTGGGCTCAGAGGGCTCCACATGACTGAGGAATGCAGAGGAAAACTGTGGGTGGTTCCACCTCGCCTTAACAACCGATTGGACAAGACGGGCGACGTGAGTGACTCACAGCAGCTCAAAGCAGGTGCGGTTTCTGTGTTTTATGACCTGCTACTGTTGTGGAAACTGCTTGCATGACAATAATGGTCGGGGCAACCCGAGCGTAACATAACCCCCCCCTCCCCCACACACACATAAGTCCAGAAACTGCCTACACCTTCCCCTTCCTCTCTGTTTCTATACAGCTACCAGGCCGTGCCCTGCCCTCCGGCTGTTTCTACAGGTGTGTGTGTGTGTGTGTGTGTGTGTGTGTGTGTGTACATAAGGTAACGGAAAAGGGATTACGGTCTGATGAACTCTCGTTTCCTCGCTGGTGACGCGTTCTCCTCTGAGGCTCTGTATGGTTCGACTCTCGGTACGACTCGCCGACACCGCTTAGATGCGTGCTGAACCGCGAACGAGGAGCTTCAAGCTAATCAGATTCTATTATTGCAGGTCTTAAAGCCTCAAAGCCCAAACTCCTCAGGCATCGGGGGTCTGCAGCCGGCTCAGAGCGGGGATTAGGGTCGAGGATCAGTCTGGAACATTCCAACAGTACATAGGAGGGGGTTGTGTGTGTGTCCAGTATGCATGAGTAAAGAGAAAATTAGCACATCAAAAGAGAGGGCGTTTTCATTCGTCACACACACACACACACACACACACGCCTGTCCAAGGTGTGTGCGCGGATATGTGCATGAGCGTGTGAGTATTTTTCAGAGGATAAAGAGGGAAGAGAATCATTCTGATCTCGTCATTTTGCTTAAACCTCCCTAAGCGACCCCGTAACAAAGCTTTAAAAGGGAACGCCGCTTATCCTATCAGTGTAAAGCTGGACGACTGCTAGTGAACAACTTGCTCCAAAAAGCCAAAAGCCATAAAGAATTAAACCAATTTGTTGCCGGTAGGAATAAAAAAGACGGTTTTATAAAGCGAAAAAGTCGTTTGCGGTTGCTGATCCAAGAGGTCATGAGATAATAAAGGGGCAGGAACAAGTCACTTAGCTTGCATTTGGCCCCCTCGTTTCCCCCGCTTCAATTTACGGTTATAGAACTACTTTATTCCACACATCAGACCGTTACCATAATTTCAAATATAAATCCATCTGTACGAACTTAGAGCCACTGGTACGGGCCAAGAAAATATCCAGCAGATAACCAAGAATTGTTTAAAAAACTGATTAAAAAGCACAATATAATGTGTTAAGAAATAAGCTTCAGGGGCGCTGCCAGACATACTTCTTTTATATTTTATTTACATCTTGCCGCTGTCTCAACGTTCAGCTAAGACAAATACCTCTGAGGCATGAGAGTGAAATCAATCCACTCAACTCACCCCGGGGCGAGAAAGAAAATAAAGAGAAAATAAAAGGATGATGTCTCGTTCCGTCCTTGTATCCACTGTTATTTATTAACGAGGGGGGGCAAAGTTCACTCCTTTTCACACTCACCCACGTCTAGGATGTCGAGAGTCATGACATCGGACGTAGCCTGCCCAAGCTGGTTGGAGGCCTCCACCCAGATCTCGTAGGGCGTGAAGAGGTGCAGGTCCCGCGTGATGCTGCAGTAGTACGGCTGCGTATGACTGTAATCCTCACACTCCTTCTCTTTGCCGTACCACCTGGGAGGGAAGGACAAGCAACCTCATTTTCAAAATGTAGCCTTTCCAGCTGAAAACCCCTCTTCCTAATTCTACTGCTGTTGTTATTTTTAACGCAAGATTCTCAAAGGTGATTTGGTATCAGCTAAATGACATGTAATGTAATGTATTTTGTATATTTAATTAGTTGATAAAATATATAAAATATATTTTGATAATTTACAGGTGTTATTTTACACATACATGTGGGTCAACCTCACAAAAATAATCTCAACGGATTTTATGTCCTCAAAATGTTCTCAATGAGCAACAAAATGTACTGAGGAAACTTTAAAGTTTTAAAAATTGCTTTCTAACCCTTGTTAGAATTTTTTTATGTAAAATGCCAATAGCAAAAAGTTCAAATGTAATTGTATTTTAAATACAAGGAACAGAAATTCTGCCAATCCCTGATTGTAAACATTGAAATATGATTTTTTTTTTTTATTGTCATTAGGAAGGATGGAAGCCCCTTTTCTATTTAAGGGTTTCACCGTTTTGCAACTTTTGTGAGGTTACATTGTTACTGGTCTGTTCACCAAGCTGGATGTTTAGCACATTTGAACTTTACTTGGTTTTCACGCCCTACATTTACAGCCCAGTGGCAAAACAAAATCCAAAGTTGATTAAGTAACTATGTATCTATCAATTAAGAGTATGTTGTATTAATTCAGACGCTGTCTATAATAACAATCACGTTGGTAATGTGTGCAGCCGCATTGTGTCTCTGTTACTACCTGAGTTTGTACTTGAGGGTGTACAGCGTGCTGATGTTAGTCTCTCCTTTTCCTCCAGGGGCCCAGCTGCAAGTCAGGTCTTTGGTGTTCCTGGACCAGCAGGTCAGATTGACCGGCTTCTCTGGAGGCACTGGGACAGGAGGGGCGACCGGCGGACAGATGGGGGCGAAAGGGGTGGGAAAAAAAGAAAAAACAGACATGAGAGACAGAAGAGAGTGGCGCAGAGACAGAGAAGGTGGAGGCAAGATGTAGGGTCACTGGGGGAACAACGTTACCTTGAGCCATTACTTCAGCCCCGTCCTCCTGAGTGTAATTCCCCCACTATCGGTGTTCCTCAAAAAGTGGTGTGTTTTTCTCTTAATTGGAGTGTGTGTGTGTGTGTGTGTGTGTGTGTGTGTGTGTGTGTGTGTGTGTGTGTGTGTGTGTGTGTGTGTGTGTGTGCGTGCTGTCTGATTTGGTCCGACTCGGGATCCCTGCCAACATTCCTCGTCTCTCAGAACACAGGGTGCTCAACACCAGCGTCGCACAGAGATTAGGATCCTGACTGCTTCTCCTTGTGTGTGTGTGTGTGTGTGTGTGTGTGTGCGTACGTGTGTGTCAGACAAAATGGGGGCACGTGTTTCATCGTGGTTATGGTTTTTTTCATCTCCTCACCTTTTCACAGCCGTAGATTAATGCCGTGTATGTTTCTATGTTTGGGAACTCCAAGAAACGGAGTGAAAAAGATAAGAGTGAAAAGTCACGTGGGACGTGTAACTAAATGTAAATGTGCATTTTAGTATTTCCCGAAATGAATAACTTTCTATTGAAGATAGACCCTTGAGAAAAAGGTTTATTGGAGGGCATTGCGTCAGCCAACAAAACTTTTAACCCTTCCAAAAAAGGGTCTATGTAAATGCTGGTCCTCACACTCGAACATGTGTCTGTGTAAAATTGTCTTATGACCCATGACCTGTGAGTGATTGTGCGAGTAATGGACCACGCGGGTCATTGAGGCCTCTTACTAGCAGGAATATTAAACATAACATACGCCACCGAGACACTTTACACTCTGTACCCACCACTTTGTTGTTGTCTCCCCTTATTCCCATTTCCTTCCCTCTGCTCTCACTGTTCTTCCATAAATTACCCTTTTTCTGTAACAAGAGTCAACGAAAGAAGCAAAGACTAAATGCAGACAAAGACTCCAGAGAAATGTCGGCCCAACAAGTATCCTGATAAAATGACGAAAAATGAAACTATGGACTTCTACGTGAATGGAACCCAGCTTGAAGAAACCCAATTGAGCAGTGATGGACGTTGACTTACTGCCGACGTAGAGGCAGGAGCCGGCCATGATGTGCCCCTTGTGGTTGTGGCAGACCAGGTTGTCGCCCGACGTCTGTCTGGAGGCGTTGAGGCCGGCCAGCGTCACGCTGAGGTTGGAGGGGCTCAGCACTCTGTACAGGGAGCTGGGCAGCTGTCGACCGTTGAGCGTCCAGAACAGAGAGCCGGCGTGGACCCCGAGGTCAGGGTGGACCCAGCAGCTGGCGGTCAGGTTGGACCCCATGCGCAGGACGGGGTCCTGGGGGTATATTACTGCTACATCTGGAGGAGACGGGGGGGAGCAGAGGAAGGCGGTCGATGACACGCAAAAAGGTCAGTTCGCTCGTCAGTCCTACGAGGCGGGTGAGGGCAACGGAGTAGGGTCTCCTCTGGCTCCGATTAGACCGTTTCAAAGTCTAAAGACGTTGATGACATCACAGTGGCGTCATGGAGGTTATGAGTTTGAGTTAAAACTATAGATATTAAAAATAAAACCTGCACTGCAAAACTGGGGTGTAAAGTTAAAAGTTTATCAGACATAAGATTATCAGACATGACATGAGATGGGTAGATTATCTGTTTGTTATCTTTTTTTTAAATTATAGCCCACAAATTATTGCGTGGATCGTTTTATTCGGCAGAAATAAGACAAATAACAAGAGCAAAGTAAACATGGATGTCAGAAAAGGATCCTGTTTACTGTTTGCTTCATTAGTAACAAGGTGATGGCGGCAGCTTATTCTCATATGATGGAAACAAAAAAAGTCCCAGGCATGATGATACTGTGACGGAAACTGGCAAAGTGTTAATTTATTTGGATACAAGGAACAGAAATACAAGAAAAAATGCCCACCTAAGTAGAAGACATTATGAAAACAACTCATGATGATGTCGAAGCAGAAATGACTGCAGTGAGAAAGAGCCTCAACACTTTGTCAGACCGCCGCAAATCTGCGCCTGGGGCCCAAATCTATTCACCTCACGCTGACAGACATCGTGGCCCTTTACGGAGGAGACGGCTTTGAAGAAGTAAATTCAACTGTAACTCCACACGTACGTCAGTATCACAACTCCTAAAAACTCCAGCTTCTACGCAAACACGCCCCCAACTCTCATGCACTCACGTGAATACATACAAACACATGCAAAGAGGCCGTATTGTCTTTGTCACCGGATACGGGGGGGCTTAAAGGGGGGTCGTGATTAGCAAATCATTTGCTGATCCAGCTGAATAACAATCAGTGTTTATGTATTCCAGGCGATGAGGACTCGAGTCTGCCCCGGAGCCGGTTGTGAAGCCCTCTTTACACCCAGTCCTCCTCAGGACGATAGACACAATTACTGCTGTTTATTGTCTCTGCTTGACACGCTGAGTGAAGGAAATGGCTTGTAAAGTATTATTTGTTTGGAGAAACGGAGGGTGCTTGAAGCCCAGCTCCGATCGAGGGCCGGGGACGAGTTCAACCCTCCGACAGTGGAGGATGGAGACGGCAAAGGATGATTGTTTCTTTTCTCGTTGTTTCAGCGAGAAGACATTTTATATTTTTAAGTCTTTGGTGGAGTGAAAACCATTTCCTCTGGGCTGTCGGTTTTCAAAGGTATGTGACCTCTCCTCTAGCTAAAGAACTATTTGCTCTTCTCTCATCCAACAGTTCAAAGAAAGCCTGGACTTTTCTCTGTCTGTTGTACAATAGAGGCACAATTTGATGGGCCAGTGTGGACAAGCTAAGACGAAGAAGTCACGCAACATCTGGGCACAGAGAGCCTTGAAAAACCCCGCTGATAAGGGACAGAACAGACAGCGCCGGATGTTTGTCTCTTCAAATTATCATTATGAAGTCTACCTTGGAGGTATTTAACTGATTCTCACATCTGGAGAGAGGAGGGGTTACCCAGGTCTTAACAGTACATGTACCAAGGGTTATTAGAATGTGTGTTTATGTTAAAAAGCAGATTGTTGGTTGCATTGTGTGTTTTAAAATGTGGTCTTAAACAATCCTATTCCAACAGAAATACCTCTTTATGTCCCAGCAGTAGTTATAAGCTTAACATTTATGGGATTATGATCTGCGTTAATTATACGTTGGGAAGAAAACATTTAGACTGTTTGTTCCAGTGGCGTCTGAAAACCACAGTCCTCACTGAGAGAAAGGGAAGCGCTCTCCATTATTACACCGAATAAAACAGTAATGACCAATTAAGCCCTGTAATAAACAGCCGGGCAGCTTGTGATCAAGGCCCATTGTCCCTGTAAGCCTCTGAAACCATACTTTCTTTTATCAGCTCCTTTTAAACAGGCTGAAAAACAGTAGATCCTCTCTGACGAGCTTTGCCAGCGAGCTCCATAAAATCTAATCCAGCCACTTAACAGGGGAAGCGGGACATAACTTTGAATTATTTATGTTACTGTGCATTAAGCTGCCGGTTAACATTCTCCAAAACCCGAGCAAATGATGTCACTGTTATGTTGCGGTGTGTAAAGCCCCCCTACTCTCCATGTGTTAAACGAATTATGGCCCGACTTGTTGAAATTCAGCCCCCCGGGAGATGAGTTCCCTCTGCGGGGATAAAGGCAATATACTGCAGCGGGACCACATCAATAACACGAGGTGTCAAGAGGACAAAGTGTCGTTAGTCCTTTTGAATGTGTCCAGGAATCAACCACAACCCTATTAAAAGAATCACTTGAGTCCATTTCCATTGGGGACACGTATTCAAAGCACAGGAAAGATCATAGTGTGTCATATTTACATAATGCGATCTTATTATAGAAATAGAAAGTGTTTTAAATATTTGTTCTATTATATTCCTATACTAAAATTACTGTGGCTAGTAGTGTCCACCCAATGACTAACATCATGTTAAATATATTGAATGTGTTGTTACTAGGATATTCTTTAACTGTTTACATTGACTATCACCCTTCTAAAACAACATATTTTCTTAATTTAATCCCTCATTGATATCCCAACTATGATCCTAAATATATCCATCAAGGATTTTTATTTTTAAAAATCACGCATCCCAGACCAGGACACTGTCCCGCAGAGCTGTTTTCCAGACGGTCCTCTGGGTGTCACAGGGACACGACTGGTCTTATCCGACCAAAGACGCCCCGGCTATGCGCCCAAAACCCAAACCTTGGCGCATCGGCGTGGAATTTACGCGTGGAACTTACGTGTGGAACTTACGTGTGGACAAGGACAGCACGCCGGGACTGTGCAGCATGAGGAAAACCAAGCAGATATCCAAGACGACTTTCATCCCCCCCACGCCAGCCACCCCCCCTCCCCGACCCACAGTTCCTTTGAGGTCCCTTTCTTGATTCCTCGTCCTCGTGTTGTTGTGATGTCGCCTTTTCCCCTCTGTCTGTCTCTCTCTCTCTCCCCCCCTCACCTCCTCGATCTTGGATAGAAATTACGCACAGCGTGGAAAGAAGAAAGAAACAAAACAGGACGGGTTCAAAATAGTCCGGACTGGGAAAGCAGTGCACTGGGAGGAAGTGGAGAAAGTCGCCCTTTGAGGAGCCTTTAGGCGAGTGAGCGTCCCGGCTGCGCGCTGCTCGCTTCTCCAGGCTTCCTGCAGCTGAATCATACACAAGTTCATACTTTCTAAGCCCCTCCTCTCTCCCTCTCTCCCTCTCTTCCTCTCTCTTCCTCTCTCTTCCTCTCTCGTCCCACTCAGTCGCCAGTCACCCCCCCCCCCCCCCCCTCCTCCCTTTCCCTTTGCTTTCACCAACCTCTCCCTCTTCAGTGATGGGTAGGGGGGTGGGAGGGGGGCGGGGGGGGGTCGTTCACTTCCACTGAATCACTCTGTTTCTGTTACTTTCCAGGCCCCAAGCCTCTGTTTGACTGTTGAGTCACTCAGGAGTCTTTCGTTTAATCGATTTTATTGCTTTTTAATAATTTTTTTGAATCCACCAAAGCATAAGTAAGACTCAGTTTAATGATCATTTACAATTAAAAAATTATGAAGTGTATTATGAATGTGAATTATATTATGAAGACCAAATAAAACATTCCTGCTTTTACCAATGAGAAGGTGAATAAAAGAGCAATAAAATGCCTTCCAACAGCCTTACTTGGTCGGTTACAGGCAGCAGCCTTTGGCGGCTAATGTTTGTTTTGTATGATAACGGTCTACTTTTGATACTGAAGCATATTTTTAAGCGTTTAGCATTATCTTGTATCTGTGACTTATAACAGCTACAGCGACTTGCCCTCACTGCGGTTCCTGACGTGTCCCAAAAAAACTTGAAGACTTGAATTAAGTCTAATTGAATTTGTAGAACTGTGAAAAACTTTAAATGATCTCTGAGTTAAAACATTTTTAAAGTTTGATTGTAGCTTTAAAGTGGAAATTGGACAATAACCTCTTTTAATGTAATTCGTCACTTTGAACTACATCCTGGGGTTTATTCTGTAGGATGTTGAAGAAATAAGAATTATTGGTTACTCTTTCTTTACAAACAATAATTGTGTCACTGCTCTGTTCCTATTGTAGTGAAAATGTCACTTTTGCTAAAAAAACAAAACACCCACAAAATATCTGCCTTGCTGCTGATTTATTTCACATTTATTAAACTTGACCTTTCATCAGCGATGTAAACAAGACTCCCAACAGTCCAATTGATACACAAAGATGCAGATCACCCAACCAGACAAAAACAAAGTCATCAGGTCTCTGCCACAGAAGACACCCGCCCAGGTGTTACTAACAACATCAATGAATACATCCAAACTGCGGCAACTAAATCAAATTCATTCGTCATTGAAAGCCTCCAGGTTCATTGGGCTTCCCATCTGAGGAGTGAAAAAATAACACATGAAACAACCAACTTTTTCCTGAGAAATGAGAGATCAGATCATTTGTCTGACATCCGTATTCAATCAATAGAATTCCACCCAAAAAGAAAGCCAACAGAACCTATTTTTACAAGACAAGATTCGCTACAAACAAGACGGGGAAACGGAAGCAACTAAATGGAATCCTGCTGTCATTGATGGTATTATCTTATTATCATCTAGATGTGCTTCTCCTACCATGACGAGTGCAAAGACTGGCGAATAGATGCCCCGGGGCATCAGCCGCTCGTCCAGTCAAACCTCCGTGGGAGTCCTCTGACGCAGAGAACACCCAGAGGAAATACTTTCACATCACCTCACATTTTGATTGAGAAATCCACGTTTTGGCCTCCGAGTGAGTCTGGAGAACAAAAGCTCTCTTTGTGGCCGTCAGCTAAATGGCCGCTGTGACTGATATTTGCCTAATGGAGGCCCGGAACACACACAGATTAGTCCCGGGTTGTCCGTCCGTTGCGGGACCGGCGCTGAGTCAACAGGAGGACGGACACAGCGTGAGCCTAACAGCCGCGGCGACCTTTGCCTCCCGGCCTACAATGGCCCCCTTCATCCTCACCGAGAAAGGACTCTTGTCTGAGGGGGCGGTTCCCGCTCGTGCTGCGGCGTTGCCGTCCAGGAAATGTGAAAAAGGATTTTGTGACGGTGTTGTGGGTGTTTCGTCGCTTCCCGGCCATCCGGTCGTCACAGTGTCACAGTCAGACATGAGGGGCCAACGTCGACGTGTTTCATGCCTCCGTTGTGCTCCGCTTCCAAGCCCACACACACACACACACACACACACACACACACACACACACACATGTTCCACGTCAACATACATGCAAGGATGACCAGAGAGACTTGCACAGATGTGTTCCACACAGTCACACACACACAAACACACACACTGTGCCACTTAAACAACACATCTTTCCACCAGACAGGCCTCAATCCAAAACACCAGAGAGTGGAAGACAGAGGTGGCGACGCACAGTGAGACGGGGAAAGTCTCAGCGTGGTGCTGAAGTTAGGTGAGGAGTGCTGCTCTGTAACGATGCCGGTCACGGGAGGACAACGGGCTTTATATCTTCACGGGTGTAAAGCGACGGCACGTGTTCGAGAGCACGATGAGGCTCCGTCCTACTTGCTGGCAAAATGATGGACCTCTCTTGGTCTCACGGTGAAACCTTTTGTCAATAAGGGGAAAGAGGGAGATTGTCGGGAAGAATATCTCTATGATATAACTTTTTTTATTTAGTTTTTCTCTAGCATGCGTTTGTGATTCCCCTAATGAGCAAAATTTAAGAGAGAACTTTTTAATTGATCTTTATAGTCACATGGGCTTGTTCAGTCGATATTGTACACGAGTGCCTTTACACCTGTCGGCCTTTTCAATCTGTGAAAACACAATTCATTATCCGAACCGTCTCCTGAAAGTCTTGTTCGAAAGGACTTCGGGTTTGCTGCCGACAAACCGCTGGAGAATGAAAAACAGCAGCTAACCAGCGAATAATCAGAGGGATGGATGCAGATGAGACGAGAACGAAAGTAAAGAAGACAGACAAAGACAGGGATCGGGTTAGAGACATCGGGGGAGCCAGAAGCCACTGAGACAGAGATATTTGTAGGGAGAGCGGGGGCAGCAGGAGGAGGGGGACTGAGAGAGGGAGAGAGCCACAGAGACTTAGAGAAAGAGAGGGAGTAATCAAGGAGAATCAGGACGTTTCCTCTGTAATACCCACAGGCCTTGACTGAGGCCCAGCTCGGCAATCCGCCCTGATTGGAGGGAAGGGTTTGTTTGAAGAGGAGGTCAAGACCATCAGTACCTTGTTAAGGAAAAGTCGTGTCCAGAGGAATGAAGGCTGACTCCTTCCTGAGGAATTCATCCGGGGATACTATGTGAGTGTGGGTGCGTGTGCGCGTGTGTGTGTGTGTTTGAGGAAGACAGAGAGGAAGCACTGGAGACGATGTTTGTCTGTGCGCGTGGCAGAGAGAGAGAGAGTGAGTGTGTGTTTGTGTGTTGATAGAGTCACTAGGAAGAGGCGGCGGAGGAGAGGAGGAGGAATCAGATTGGGATTTAAGGAGGTCCCCATCGACCCCCTCCTCACGTAGTTTCTAAGGCCAGGATAGCAGCGCTGGCATTCGCTGCAATAATGCATGACAGATGTACATCAACCGGGCTCCCTGTCTATCTCTCTTTCTCCGTCTCTCCCCCGCTTTCTCTCTTTTTCTGCCTCCTCCCATCTGGACCCAATGTGTTGTTGGTGATGGGCATCACGCATCAAGGCATAAACTTCTTTCAAAACAGAGAAGGAGAGGATCGCTGCCTTGTGTGAGGAATCCTCCCGTCCTGGTGGTTGAACACGGACTCTGCAGGCGATGATGCCTTATTCGATGTGGGCTCCAACACCACCCTCCTTCTCCCTTCACTTGGATTATGTTAAATTACAGGAATGAGATTGCTAAATAAAGTAGGATGTAAAGCCTAATATTATTTTTTGAATGTAACTTGTGACATTTTAAATTATGTAGTTAATATATTCATTCAAAATTAATTAAAATTGTATCTTAGTCTAACATAGAGGAGTTATCCCGACAGATGTCTGTCTGTCTTCTCTTCAAAAGATACTACTTAAAACTATATTCCACTGTTTTTGGTGCTCAAAGAGCACAAAAATACATTTGACAAACTTAAAGGCAAAAGAAATCATGACCCGGTTAATTAGGTTAATCTAAGGACTTTATTCTGTTGAGTTCATCTACAAACTAATGTTGAAAGAAAATGGTTCCCCTAGTGAAGTGATGAAGCCTGTCATGCTATAATAGCATATATTATTTTACTCTACTGGTGCTGCTTATCTGTTCCTGGAAAAAAAAGATATTTTTTTTACTCCTCCTCGTCAGTGAGGAGGAGTAAAAAAAAATTGGCGCAATGCCCCTTTAACTGCAACGTTCTCCAGATCAGACAGCAGAGGGCAGCACATTCACACTGCGTGACGTCGACTGCCGTCTCTCATTACCACACAATCACAGAGGTCAATCAAAGCCTGCTGTTCTTACAGCAAAGGTCATTGCCCTCAATGGAAACACAGCAGCATTTTTACACCTTTGGTTTTAAGTGTGTTCTCAAACAAACGTGCGTTTTACGTAGTTTACGGAGTTGTTTTTACGTAGTGAAATCAAATCTGCCGCAAATAAATTCCTAAGCTGTGTCTTTCTCCTCTGCGCCTGTGCTGGTTAAAGATGCCAGGAGGAAAGACAAGAAGAGTAATCCTCTAACAAGACAAAAAAATGTGGCCGGAATTTTGCTGTGTCACCGTGCTGTTGTACTTTTTGTTTTACTTCCTCGAATGAAAAAGCTTGAGCACAAAGCTTCTCCAAGAGAAAAACACAACGGCGTTCATCCAAAGAGAACCAAAGAAAAGGAAAGTCTTGCAGAATGTAAATATTTGATTCTTCATTCTTTAAGCATATAGTATCCATCCAAAAATCTTCACATTGCTGCTTCAGAAACAATAAATGAGAGTAGATTCATAAAAGTATGAATCTCGGCCTGGTCGAGTGATAAATGTTGCATCTAGTGGCGTAATTTAATAAAGCACATTTACTCAAGTACTGAACTTTACATTAGAGGCATTTGATCAGCTCAATGAACAGAATGCACTGTAAAATAGTTCACATTCAACAGTTTCTGTGTATTAATGATTCAACATTCCTGACTGAACCTCAATCACAGTTACGGTTCAGTTTAAGCTAACAGACACAATGTTGCAGAAAGTAGAAACATTTGATGCAGATGTGCACGCAGGTGCATCCACACTCCTACACAGGTGCTAATTAAACCTTTAAAGATGAATCATAAGATGTAAATCACCTTTCAGGGTATGTTTATTGGAGGTTATAACGCCTCCCTGTAAATGATTCTGGTGTCTACTGCCCATACTGGGAGACACGTATATGTCTATTCCACAGTGAATAGACAGAGGTCCTAGTTAGACGTATTTCCGATTACAAAAAAAATAACAGACTTATAGAGACATTTGAATCCAAAAAAGCTAGATAAATTCAAAATTGGAGACTAATATATATTACTGAGCGTATGTAGAAATAATAACCTGCATTGAAATGAAAGCGAGTCTTATTTTTATTCATTACACAGTGAGAAAGCAGCTTCATAGATCACGCAGGTCGTCTTCTCCGGAGGGACAACGGAAACTCGTCACAGCATCACAGATTTACTGTTGCGTCTTTGTCTTTGAATCTGCATCATAATGTGATAGAACCTACAATCCTTACGTGAAATCCATAACCAGTTTCCTAGGTGTCGGTGGGTTGGGCGTGAGATGCGTGGATAGTGGCGTTGCCCTGAGGAAAAAGACACGCCCATCGGTGGCGAGCTGCCAAAGGGCTGAAAACCAATGCTCCAATCAGAAAATGTTCAGACGAGGATCTGAATAAAGTCATGAGCTCACTTTGTATGTCAGAAAGATGTTTACAAATTCAATCTGAACTCCCCGACCTGTAAAAATCACTTTAGTTTTGCAAAAGATAACCTTGAGTTCCCCAGACATGAAGTCAAAGAGTCCATTATTATCACTTGTGAATGTGCCTTTATGTGTGTGTGTGTGTGTGTGTGTGTGTGTGTGTGTGTGTGTGTGTGTGTGTGTGTGTGTGTGTGTGTGTGTGGGCATGAAGGGGATGTACTCTGAGTATAATCAGCGTGTCTTTCTCTATTCCAGGTTATGAAACTATGGGAAGCTGTTGAACAAGTCTGCACGGGGAAAAGCTCATTCAGCGTGGCCATCTGCCGAGGGTGTGGCGTGTGACCTCCCCCAGTGCCTGCATGGTGTGCATGGTGTGCAGGACCATGCATGTGAGGTGAGGAAGAAGACGGCAGATAGAGGGAAGGGCTTTAAGTATTTCAGGGGAAATAATGAATCAGAGCAGCTGAATGGAAATAAGCCCTTGAGCCTTCTTTTCTTTCTTCTTCTTTGGAATTGATCTCTTGAAAAGTATGTTTTTCTTAAAGAAGTTCTGTCTGTACAATAGCTGTCACGCTGTTTATACAAACTGATTTTACCCATTTTGTCATGGAACATAGTGGACCAAAGTCATTTATATTGTTAGTTAAACTGAAAGTAAAATGGATAATGATTGAAATTGTTGGAATTAACAAGGTGCTTTACTTGCTTCAATGTTACGTTGTTTTGTCTTTTTTTCTTATTGAAAACAACCAATCAAAAGTATTGCAGGTTGCATAAGATGCACTCTTACTAACAGTGTTTGTTACGGAGCAGGTGTTTGGCACTATGACCAGACAAGAATTTGGACTTGCATCGATTTTGCGGAATGGTTGAATACGCCTTTTATTGAGAACATGTGTTGATCCATTTTGGTTGAATTGATGTTGAACGTCATTTGTATTTGACCTTATTGGATCCGTGTACATTAATGTGCCCGGATTGGCTTGATTGACAGTTGTTGTGCTACAAATAACCTTCTGCATTGTCGTGTGTGACATTAGGTTATTGTGGTGGACTGAGTAGTAATTTCAACAGTTACTGTCACAATCAATTGTGTGGTTTGTTATATGGGTCTAATCTCACAGTTTTTTAGAATATACTGTAGCTTTAGCAGCTGATTGTGCCTTTTCTATAAATCCACTATATTGTTATTATAGGGTTGACTATTTGTT
This sequence comes from Gasterosteus aculeatus, assembly GCF_964276395.1. Lineage (NCBI taxonomy): Eukaryota > Metazoa > Chordata > Actinopteri > Perciformes > Gasterosteidae > Gasterosteus > Gasterosteus aculeatus. The sequence goes on from NC_135703.1 coordinate 9,486,348, forward strand.
GTAAGATACTGTTACATATTTGTACCCAGGGCTGTAGTGGAGGGTAAACGCACGTAAACGCCGTTTACGCACCTCTAGAATTTTGGAAATAGCGTTTACGCACCTATAAATAGCGTTTACGCACCTCTAAGTGGCGTTTACGCACCTCAAAGTTCCCTGCGCCTTGTATAATTCCGTTGGAATAATCCGAAATAAACTTGGTGTAATTTTAAAACAGCGAAGACTACGTTTCCTATTGTTGAACATATAAAGTGGTCTGAATCATGTTCATCTGCGCTGTATTGTGGTCTGTGAGCATCCAATCAGTGCCTTGCGGCTGCAGCAGCGACCAATCAGGATCCAGGAGGTGTGTAAACACACGCTGTGGATGAGCCCAGTGGTCCCCAACCTTTTTACCTCACGGACCGGTTTCATGTCAGACAATATTTCGCGGACCGGTCGAGAAGGTCCGACGGGGGGGTGGGGAGGGGTAGTAGTAGTCGTTGCGGGAGGAACGCTCTGTGTTCGCTGGTCGTGCACGGTAAAAGGACAAGAAAAACGCCTGGTGACGCGTAGATTATAAAACAAGTCAGTTCTCAATGTGAAAACAAAACATGCTGTATGGGCTATTTATGATGACATAGGTAGTACATGGGTGTTCCTTTAACTTATGTTGTCAGTGTAATTGACAGGCTGCTTAACTGGTTAACTCTTAAATTCAACATATTTTTTCAGGCAGTGAGAGGACAGGCAATGATGCAGAGAGCACAGGGAGAGGAGAAACACCAGGTCCAATAGAGAGAGGAGAAGCACAGAGGAGCCATGAACCCCAGAACGCGTGTTCTGGGGTTCATGGCCCCTCTGTGCAAGGCAGGACCTGACGTGGAGGACAAGGAGGCCCTCTGGGAACTACTGTAAAAAGGAGACTCCGTATGTAGATAGTTCTTAATCTACAATTGTGTTGTTGTGTTGTGTTGACATGCTTTTCTTTACTGTTTTCTTAAATTTAATAAACTACAAACTACTAACACATTTATTCATTGTCATTGATTGTATATGACTTTTACTGATAACATAATGCAATATAGTCAGGACAGCTTTACAGAGTGATCACAAAATTCAGAGTTTACCCACCTCTAATTTTACCACTACAGCACTGTTTGTACCTGCATGTTTTAATTACAACGGCTAATCAACCATTTGCATGGTATAAGGACGTACCGGTGTGAGTTTTTTGCAGATGAGATGGTTTTTGCAAAGCTCGTATGAGTTCGTCGTCTTAGCAATTTCCTGCATGTGACGCATCTCCCGTTCCTTACAAAACCACTGTGGCAAATGAGGCATTCTGGAGTTGCAGAGGTGCACAGGCGGACTTTTCAAACCCCTACTTTTAGATCCAGTCATTTTTAGACTGTTTTATAATTACGGACAGCTGTATTATTTGTGATCTGGAGTTTAAATACATTATTTTTTATATTCATATTTATATTGTTCGATAACACACACATCTCACTGTGGAACCGAACACCATATAGTCAATATATAGGTCTCCTGCTTTGACTACCGTAATAGGGGCGTTGCTGGTACACTTTGGTTACATATGTGTATGCGTGTGCGTGCGTGCGCGCGTGCGTTCTCCTTTGTATAAAGCCGTTTCGGCCTTGTCACAGTTGTGTAATCGTTCCTCCCTCCGCCCTCCGGCGCTCGGTTTCAGTTTGAGGAATGGCGCTCGTAACTTGTTCCCATGTCAGCTTCCGTGCACGCGTTCCGCCCGTGCGCACCGTCTCTGCCGGGTAGCCCGTGTGAGAGTTGCACAGTCATGTTGAGGCATTGACCCCCTCCCACCCCCCCTGCTCCCTCCCTCCCTCCCTCCCTCCGCCGCAGCCGCAGCTTCTGGAAGAGCGCAGCGGCAGCAGCAGCTGCGACACCCCGGCTCGTGTCATCGCAGCACCGGTCCCCTTGTACGTCGAGGCTGATCTGCCGGTGCGTCCTCCTCGCGGGGACAAAAGCCTTTCACGCCGGAGCCACCGGGGAGCACCCCCCGCTGCGGAACCCCCACCACCCCCACTCCGCCCCCCCCGACGTGGGAGTCCCGTATTCTCGTGTGATCGTCGCAGTTGTTTAATTAACAACTGCGGGGAAAGTTCGTCTTTAGGTGAGTGTTGTTTTTCAGTCAGGCGCATTTTACTTGCAGAGTGGACGCGCCCTTTGTTGAAGGGGGAAGAGTGACGAATTTGCGTTGTTGTTGTTGTGTGTGTGTGTGTGTGTGTGTGTGATAGAGACATTTGTTGCATTGTCTCTTGCTGCATTCGTAAGATATCCGGTAGTTTTCTCTTCGCTGTCGGCTTGTTTTCTCAGTAGTGCGCAGACTCGTAAAGGGGAATTGAAACTCGTTATTGCTGTTTTTCATTCATATAACGCGCGTCAAATGTTTCTCAAAGAACAGAGCAGAGCTGACTCGTCCATCCTCACACCACTGTCAAATCACCATACCAATGGTTTTTGCTTTCAAAATACATTTTTTAAAAAGCTTCTTCCATTTTGAATCTGTCATTTGAAAAAATGTATATAATAAAGCAAGAAATAATTGCAGCCATGGATAGTATCACCGCGGGTTGACTCTTGCTTTGTCTCATCAACAGTCCCAAAGAGATTCGGTTTACCATAATTTTAAGTGAATTAGCAGCAATCAACAAACACATTTGGATAATTTAATGATCTCCGATCAAGGGGATACAGATACACATACTCAGTAACTCCCTGCTGGAAAATATGATGGATTAAAAATAAACTGAAACTGAACGATTCCTTTATTAATGAGTGAATTAAGTCATTTTTAATTTAATGATACTAAATGTAATATCTTGTTTTACACTGTTTCTCTGATCAAACAAGTAATGTACATATGTCAACTCGGGTTTTATACAATGAGGAGTTCACTGATTAACAAAAAAACAACTGTCAAATGAATCACTATGGCAACAAGAATATTTGATAGTTTTTGCAGTATCTGCCAATACTTGAACAACGCTTTCTTTGTGTCAGGGCTGTGTGTATATTTAGTGTGTCTGATATGGTGAGTTTGCGGTCGGAAAGGCAGCACTGGGCCCTTTTTTTTTTATTCTTCATTAGCGAGTGTTATTTTAGGTCACAGTATATAATGTGCAGGAAGTTTCTGACCACCGAAAGTCTGCAGTCATCAGGTCACCTTTGACCCCAATCAGCCACCATGGCAGCTGTAGGATGACATGGCAGAAGAGCTTGTGTCAATTGCGGGTTACGAAATGCTGCAAACTGTGTGTGGTTGTTACAGCAGAGAAAGTCCTCGCACTAAACCCTGTGTGTTGGACGTCCAGGTCAAAGCTGACGGCAGGTTGACGTGTTCCCAGAGCTCTGCCCTCCATCTGCCAACACTAACAGTCTGTAAATAGTTAACTCTCCGCTTCTGCGCTAAGACGGGTTTAGAATTCATGGTAAACAGACTTAGAGGCCTTTTTGTTCCTGTGTTTCTTTCGAAAACCACAACCGTTTCTTCCTGAAACCACACCGTTTCATCAATGGAGCTGCAGTATCCCAAGAATTCCATTTGACAGAAAACAAACGGAGGCACCACGTGCACCGCAGACAGCGGAGACCCGTTTCAAACCAACAGCAGTCGAGATGAATAAACTGGTCAGAACTTGTCTCGGTGGACTCTCGCCGTTGCCACAGGTTTTGAGCAATGCTTTACGCAGTAGCCGAGCGCTGCGCGCCGTGTTAACCCAGTAATGCTGCTGACGATCAGGAGAAACGGACAGGCGGATATTTCTCGCCACAATGACCCTTTAAGGAAATCTGCGCCGCTCTGTGTTCATAACTCTCGCTTCCCTTTGCGTTTAAATCTTGCCTGTGCGACGCCTGATGCCATTTCGATCCTGGCATCTGTTTCCGCTCCACCACGTTGTTTTTCTTCCCCCTCAAAACCTCTCTCTCCCCCCTTCCTCCCTTTTCATCTCACCCTTTTGGTCATATGACCGGCAAACAGGCCGACTGACTGCAGGGTGAGAGGTGAGGGGGGCCAGATTTGATCGTGCAGTAAACCTCTTTGTGCTGGTCTTAGTGAAACGCAGCACGTGGTGAACGCGGGCGGGGAAGAGAAATGGCCGCCGGTCGCTGTGAGTAACGCCGTTGGTCTCGAAGGGTCAGGGGTGTCTGCGGTGCAGCCGACATGCAGCATAACGGACGTCTTTTATCGCTCTCCAGCTTGAACTTCTGCCTCGAGCTGTCGCAGTAGGTGACACTGTGGAATGCAGATGTTTTCATGTTTGCTGGATGCAGTTTTATAGGATTTGTATTCATTTCTCAAGCTTTTGATTATCACATCGGATACCTTAGACATAGCGGTTTATATTTATTATTTTAAAGAGAAGTATATGTTGTTGAGTGGCATCAATCTTGCATAAATGAATGAGCGTATTTCCCGAATTGACTCATGACTCAATAATCTATATTAAAATCAGTTACATTTTATAATAGGGGTAGAAATATTATACTTGACTAAGCTTAACTTATACATGAATCAATGACGCGCTTTATCATCTGTCATGCATCAGTTAAACCTCAATTATTTATTACCTAATTTGTTAGATATGAATTAACAGCCGTGAATCTACCACATAAAGTCATGATGACTTAATTGTTTTTACTCTGTTAAAACGTGACGCATTCTGCAATCATTTTTACGTTAAATCATTGCCAGTGACATTTTGTAGAACAAATAGATCTTCTTGAGTACAGGCTGTGTGTAAATGTAGCCACAATCTGTATTCTGAAATTGTGTCTTTTAAACAAGCCGTCAGGATCTCCCTAAAGTTGTGATGTCAAAATGTAGATCAATGCACAGTTTCAGGACGGAGCGTCGGGCGGGACAAGAGGAGGCTCACTGTTCTTAGAAATATTATATATATATATATATATATATATATATATATATATTGTCTGAAAGCTAACATGATGAAAGAGGGGGGGGGCTTTCTGCGAATCCCAGTGCCGGCTATCGCCCCGGGATGAGGACCGTCATGTTCTTTTCCCCGGGACATAGTTTGGCCCCACCAGGAGGTCATATAGACGTTTTAAGCGCTGACATCTTCCATCAGCTGACATGACGGATCATTGTTAGAGGATACAGACACTCTGCTGTCTCAAAGGCCCTGCTGACTACTCTATGACATTATTGCAGTTTTTCCAACACTGTTCACACCCGATGTGCTCTATTATGGTCTGAGTTGCCTGAGTGTTTTCCTGCTGGCGAATGTTTAATATCATCCGCCCACAGAAATGCTTTTTGCTTTTCTCCTGATTTACAAAATCGATTACCAGAGGGGAGCGCTGACTTTTTTGTTTTTGCGTTGTGTTGCAAAGTGGCTTCAACTTAATTTAATTTGAATGCCAATAAGTTGATGAGTCCCTTTTTTAATTTGAATTCTGAATGTGTTCCAGTTTATATCTGGTTCCAATGAATGACATCCGCTGACAGGAAATGAACAAGTTGTTTGCCTAATAGCGCAATTCTGTTGAGACTGTACATTATTTACATACCTGATCGGAATGAAAAAGATGCCTCGACTTCTCACTTGTACCCGATTTTTTTCATCTTAGAATTCCCAACATAAATTCAGAAAAACAGCTCTTTTTGTGCCACCGTGTGCTCTCTTATTATTAATGTTGTTACCATGTTCTTGTTTTGAAATTCGCAAAGTTAAGATAGATGGTAAAACCAGCACAAGGGAGTGGTTTTCCTCCTTACTCATGCTTGGGAAATACAGATGACTATTCCGCTTGTCTCGTATACTTGTTTGGGGCCCATATGGGGTTATGGCCCACATTTTATTCAAGCTGGTAGAGACTTCCTTCCTTCCTTCCTGGCTGTGTGCACTCTTTCCGTGAACTCATAGCTAGCGTGACGGCTGTGAATGCTAACAATAGCTTCGCTGGTTGTTGTTTTTTTTCATTATGATATATCTACATTCCTAGCAGTAATTGGGGGGGAGTGCTTGTAGAGGGAGGCCTGCAGCGACGGCCGGTCAGTGTTCCGACTTGATAATTCTTACACTAGATCTGCAGCCTGTGACGCTACTCGGGTGAGAAAGAACTTGGCAACACTGCCGGGTTTTCAAGTTGGACAATTTCTAAAATGTACTGTAGCGTGCTCTCGTTGGCTTCCCTTTTCCATGCAATTCCCTTCCAAGTTTCATGAAAATCAGGCCAGTATTTTTTCTGTAATCCAGTTGACAAACAGACAGAGGAAGTAATCCCAGCTCTTACGGTCCTGTAAGGCTGTAACTGGTAGTGTCATCTCCAATATAATGGAAATTGGGCCTCCCATTGTCCAAAGCAAAAGGTGACATCTGGTTTTGTCTGGCTAATAGTTCAAAATAGTGCAAAAAATATCTTAAGAACTTCTCACATTTGAGGGCTTATCAACATCAGATGTCTTAAATCTTCTTAAGTCGATTTATGGTTCAATTATCACAATTGCATGTCATTTTTGCTGCTCTCTAGATCTTTTATTAATTAAAACCACAACAAGCTAGATGAGCTTCAAGAAATGTAGAAGCATAATAATGGAGCGCATTCATTCACAGATAGTGAATGAAAGTATTTATTTTGAATTTCTTTCCTGAATAAACAAAGTTAAGTATACAGCGACCGTTACCGTGGGCAAAGAGCAGTTCAACACATTCATCCACGTTTCAAGCTGCAGACAGTGAAACCTTGAGTGTGTGAGCTGCTCACACACCCACTCACTGACACAAAAGGGACGAACATCATATCCAGATGATTTTGATTCCATTAGCTTTTTCTAAAACCATCAAAAGTCTCATCTCTGTTTTTCTTTGTGTGTTTTTTTGCAGTATAAGCGTCACAACAGATCCCAGCCAGGAAACATCGGATAATGCCCTTTTCACCCCATTGGACGACGAATATGACTCACTTAAATGTCAAGAAGGATCACTTCCAAAGCCCCTAAACCTGTTAAATCTGGACGAGCAGTGATTTTACCATCGTGGTACCAAAGCAGCCAGTCATGTTGGAGCCTGGACCTGTGGATGAGGGAGTGTTGTGTTGTCCATCGTCGCTTGTTCACCAGCCGGATTTGTGCAGAGAAACACAACATCCGAATGTATTTTATGTGGCAACTGGCTTCTCCTGCAGACTACCTGGCGTGCCTGCTGATTGTGGCCAGGATGACCGGTCATGGATAATACTATTGAGCTATCCACATCCCTGATTTCTTGGGAAATGTGTCGTTACTTAATAGAATTTTAAATCTGAGGCAAAATGAAGGAATTAAGCACATCTCAACACTTTAGACTTTACAAAGACAAAGGAATTTCATCTGTTGAAAGTCTGAACCCAGCGGGTTAAAAACTGTAAGAATAAACAAGTATTAAAAAAAAAGAAAAAAAGAAGAAGAGTTCGATCTTCCAGAATGCATTGTCCGAGGAAGAAACGTCCCACGCGCGACTTCTCGGCTATCGCGGTTCCCTCGATGCATGGGTCCGGCTGCCTTGACTACACAATCGGGAGCCATTCTTCCAAAGCCCTGCAGGCCATGGAGGAATTCAGACAGCAGGAGATGTTGTGTGACCTGGTGCTGCATGTCACATACAAGGAGAGGACGGTGGACTTCAAGGTGAGCCACGTTCAAAATGCAATGCAGTTCATTCCATTTGGTTCTGTTTCCGTCAAAATTCCAAATTTATTACAATTTAGGCTGAATACTTCATAAGAATGTTGTAAGCTCGACACAGCGTTCACACAAAATAGTTACACATTGAAGATTTTGAATAAATCATCATGATTTGTCGATGAAATTACATTTATCAGGGGAAATAATAAAACATCTTGGTCAGATCAGACATTACAACCTGAACTGTAATGCTGGGATACCCTAACCCTTAACCCCTAACCCCTAACCCTTAACCCCTAACCCCTAACCCTTAACCCTTAACCCCTAACCCCTAACCCTTAACCCTTAACCCTAACAGCAGCAAGCTTTCAAACTCATTGAGTCTCTCTGTGCCGCATTGAAAGGAGATACTTGTTTACTCCAGGTGCTTCTCCAAGTCCGTTGGACTAAGTGCTTCCGTGTGATCAACTGAAGGTTTGTGGTTTCTCAGGTGCACAGGCTGGTGCTGGCGTCGTGTAGCCCATACTTCAGAGCCATGTTCACCAGCAGCTTCAAAGAGCGCCACGCCTCGGAGGTGACCCTGCGCGACGTCTGCCCTCAGGTGGTGGGAAGGCTTATTGACTTTGCCTACACCTCCCACATCACAGTGGGAGAAAACTGTGTGTTGCACGTCCTCCTAGCGGCCATGAGGTAAACACACGCAAACGCATCTATTTCCTTTTTGCTTGCACGATTTTTTTCTTTGACTATTTACCAGTTAAATACACAGGACGTAATCGATTCCCATTTGGTTTCTCCCCTATCAGGTACCAGATGGACGACGTGGCAAAAGCTTGCTGCGATTTCCTGACTAAGCACCTGGAGCCTTCCAATGTCATCGGTATCGCCCGCTTCGCTGAGGAGATAAGCTGCAAGGAGCTGCACCAGCGCAGTCGAGAGTATATCAACACACACTTCAATGAGGTGAAAATATAGGAAGCTCAAAGAAAAGTTACGCTAAATGTGTAGTGTATTTGTTGAGCATAGTCTGAGAAATATACTCTTGTCATGTTGTTGTCGTTAAAGTTGTATCGAGCACTTAGAAGAAGATATTTTAAGTTTGAACATGAATGACGGCCACTTGCGTTGTTCTTCCATGAGATCGGTGGTAACCTTTGTGATTGTCTGATTTATTGACAGATTATATGCTTTTTTTAATGCACTTCAGTAGTCAATAATGCTTTACTAAATAGCCTGCTGGTTTCATGTGATTAGATCACTGTGCAAACTGTAGCAGCATTGTTTAATGGTTCCAGGAAACCATTGCTTTGGTATTCTGACTGCACCACCAGCACTTCATATTTACTTTTTGTCTTCATATTACACACATGTCCTCTCTTTCCCTGATGTTTTTTCTTTTGTGGCCAGATGCATAACGCTTTCGGATTGTCTGTCCCGTCCCTTGTCATGAACGTGATAACCCTGCAACGCCACAGGGGAATTTCTACAAATTTGGGATAAACATCCATTTTCACTCAAGGCTGAGCTGATTACTATTACTATCAGGGGTGTAACGATTCATTTTAACAACGATTCGATTCGAATTGCAATTCATGGTTGCCGATTCGATTCATGGACAATCTGGGTTCATTTAGAACGTTTCGATTTGATTCAATACAGTGACTTGAAATTGATTCAGTAACTTACTGGACAGTGCAGGCAAAGTTTCCGAGATCCCTGTTTCTTGTAAGGAAATCAGGTTTAAATTAATTATGGATATTATAAACAACAATATTCAAATATATTAACCTTTTATTTGAATCAAGTGCAACCATTTTCAATGTAAACATTACACAATAATTACACAATGTTTGGATCAATTCACAGAACTCCGGATTTTCAACCACATTGTAGGGTCGCATGTCTTTACAGCTAAACATGGCAATTGTTACTGTGATGTTGAGTTTGGTGCTGGCGAGGCCTGAGGAGTCTGCAGAGCTGGAGTTACCTGCTGCTGCTGCTGCTGCTGCAGCGGTAACGCTGCTAGAGGTCCTGACTGTCGGCGTTGTTTAATCCCACGGCGCCTTAGTAGATGGCCGGAAAGATTCGTTGTGTTTCCGTGTTTTTTTATTCGTCTTCTACATATTCTACAAACAGCGACCGACTTATTTCGAACACCTCCGTGTTTGCAAAAGCCAAAATGTTTCCACGCGCTGGATCGATAAGTTGGTTTGTAAATGTCTCGTTCGCAGTCTTCTCCTCCACGCTGTGTTTTGTTGTTGTTCCGAGTTTCGCGCGGCTGCCGCTGCGTACTGATGACGTCACAGACAGGCAGACTGAATCGAGTAACGTTTAACGTGTCTAAAGTGCTAAAAAACAAACAAACAAACACGCATCCATACCATTTTTGCACTTAAATCCAATGTGCAGTTTCCAAGTATCGATACAATTGATTATGTACCATTTCAATCGATTTGTAATCGATATATGTCGTCCGGAATGCCGGTTTGCTGAGCACAGTTCGATTCAGTTGGATCGCAGGAATATAAATCGATTAATCGATTCAGTGGACGAATCGATTAATTACTAACAAATTCACACAAATGTCAAATAGACTTAAATCATAAGGTGATGACAGACATGGATGTCGACTGCAACATGCCGTGTTTGCAGAGGCATACAACCATGAGGTGGTAATGCTAGTTTATATATGAGGGCAACTTCCTTTAACGCCTTCCATCCTACGCACATTAATCACTGAATAACATTTCCTGCATGAAAAAAAACTGTCTAAAATGTGCATCTTCAATAGTCTGATGGCTTGATCTGCTTTAAATGCTCTTGTGTCTCTGTGTGTCAGGTGATTAAAGAAGAGGAGTTCTTCAGCCTCTCTCACTGCCAGCTGCTGGAGCTCATCAGTCAGGACAGTCTCAAAGTGCTCTGTGAGTCTGAGGTGTGTGGCATTAAATTAACTATTAAAAGTTGACAGTCAATCACGTAAGGAACATACTTGCTTGTTCTGCCTTTCTGAAACCATGTTTTCCACTAATATCTTAGGTTTGTTTATATTTTTTTCCAGTTATTTTTGTGTATTGAGGAAAACGTGATTTCAGTCAAATGCTATTTGATTGTGGAAACGTACAGTAAATTTACAGTAACTCTCAGTGTTTTGTTTAGTTTGCTTTACTTTGAAGACAAAGAAGGATTGATTTTTTTGTGTCATCTCATGCAAAAAAAAGGTCAAACAGTCCTTGATTGAACGCAGATGTACATAACAAACCCCATATTGGAGTGACTAAAGACATTCCTTTTAGGTGTATAAGGCCTGTACAGACTGGGTCGGCTCGGATATGGAGGGCCGAGCGCAGTACCTGCATGCCCTCCTGAACGCCGTTCATATCTACGCCCTGCCTCCTAAGTTCCTAAAGAACCAGCTGCTGTCCTGCCCCATCCTCAGCAAGGTAAACCTCAGTCCTGCTTTGTCATAGTTTTCTTTTGCAGACAAGACGTGACATTTTCAATACTCTCTCCTTCTTTTATCTCCAGGCCAATTCGTGTAAGGACTTCCTGTCTAAAATCTTCCAGGATATGACTTTAAGGAAGCTGCCTCCTGCACCTAACCGTGGAACGCAGCTCATCTACGTCGCTGGCGGGTAACTATCTCAAATCTCAAATTTCGTCAACAGCCTTTTTTTGTAACACACTTTTTCTGAACAAAAAAAAAGAGCTTTTCCTCAAAACCAGAGACCATGTTGGCTCAAATTGGCAGAAGTTTTGTTCTCAGTTATCTTAGAAGCAACCATGAACTCATACAGTGTCTCAGTCTGCCTCCCAGTGGCTGCTGGGAGGTTGTGTAAGCAGCCTCATATCTTTGTCAGCCCTTCGTAGAAACTGCAAAAGTACAAAAATATCCTCACGATGAAAATGTCCTTTCTCGATAACTAAATATATTACTATGTAGGATTTATGATAATTCAATAAATCACTATCAAATAACCACATGGTTTGTACTGTATACTCGGTGGAACTAAATACTATAATATAAGTATTAGTATTTTATTTTATTTGGAAAATAATTTGATTTTCAGAGAAATTTGAGGTAGCATTTGATTGATTTTATCAATTTAGACAAGGTAGTTATAGTGCTGAATCATTGCCCAGCCCTTGCTGATGTTTTGACATATTTTTCTTTTCCACTGCCAAGCACCACAGGAGGGTTTTTATTCAATAAACACTACCAATAAGATGTTAGAGTTTGAGTGCAATCTGTTGTGGACATTTGTGGATTAAACCCTTGTGAGAAATCGAAAGTATCCTATACTCGTTTGTGATTAAGTATTTATTACAGAAATGAATAATTTATATTGTACGGCTTCTATTGTGTTTCTTAGACTGCCATTCTGTGATGTCATTCTGCTTTGGTAATTTGGGCCTTTTTAAAAAGAGGCCCGACCTGGTACTATTTGGTAATAAATTAGGTAGACAGATGAAATTATCATTAAATAATGCAGAGATATAAACAGAAACTATCTAGAGTTGCTAAACTGATGCAAATATTCAGTGCATGTTGACTTGAGAGTGCAAACAAATGGTAAATTGGTAAAAATGGTAATGGTAATTCTATGCAAATTGCACCACTAAATTCTACACAATGCATAAGTACATACCTGCATGCGTATGTCCGCAGATTGAGCCACTGGTCTTTTCTACCTTTAGAGCGAACGTAACCTTTTCTCTGTTCAGATATCAGAAGCATTCACTGGACACCATGGAGGCCTATGATCCCAGGAGGAATGTGTGGCTGAAGCTGTCCAACATGGGGTCAGCATGTAGTGGTTTGGGGGCCTGTGCACTGTTTGGACTCTTCTACACTGTAAGTTTCACCCCTTGTGTCGTACCTCCGACAAATTGTCATTCCAAAATCATTGCATCGTCTTTGAAGGCACTAATATATGTTCTATGATACGAAAAATCCAAAACTCAAACACTGGAATAGTTTTCTGCCTCGTCTATATGTTATATTTAATACTGTTTATTAGTTTACCCAATTTATGTTTTTTTGCACATGATATCCGCTCAGGTTGGAGGCAGGAACATGTCTCTTCAAAACAACACCGAGTCGAGCGCCCTGTGCTGCTACAACCCAATGACCAACCAGTGGAGCCAGAGAGCGTCCCTCAGCATCCAGAGGAACAGGGTCGGGGTGGCCGTGGTGGACGCCTGCATCTACGCGGTCGGAGGCTCGCAGGGATCCAGCCATCATAACACGGTGGAGAGGTGAGACGTGTGTGAGGATTCGTTTATTCAACTAGCCACTGAAGCGGTAATTTAGACTTTTGATGACATCATTTGTGACGTATTTACTAGGATGAGCACAGATTTTGTCCCCCCCATGCACACATTTTCCCGATCAATCGATGAAAGTGAGAGAGGTGAAATCAATTGCTGCCATTCATCCTAAAGAGCATTGGAGAGGTTCACAGGTATTACTCTGAACCTAACTACAAAACGGGCTCCTTCAAAACGTGTCACGACACACAATGTAGGAATGTAGATCCTGTCGGGTAGCTTTACATCTTTGTTGCTGCCGCCGCTGAGCAGGCCGGAGTATTATTGATGTTGTTAATCAATTTGAATCGATAACAAATACGCCGCCTCAAGAGAAATGACGACGTGTGAAGAATAGTCATTTGACTAGACGTTATTTATTATATTTATCCCTTTTTACAATAAAGGTCATATATTTCTAAACAACGCTGATCACAGGAGAATTATCAGGACTCATCAGACGCCACTCGGAGGGCATCTCGCAAGAAGCTGTTGAATATAACAATTAAAATGAAAATTCAATGTGAAATGCATCAAAGAAGATTAGAGCATTTATAGTGACTCTTAAGAACGCTTTCAGATGATCCCAGGCAACGTGTAAGTTCACCGGGGAGCTCTACCTCCTTGTTCAAGTGCACTATATTGAGATTATGTGCTGTCATTTAACACTGAAATTTGCCTTTCTGCATGTCGTTATTTCAGGGTTCAGAGCACACACATCAGCTCAAGGAGTGACGTGCATGTATTGCTTTTCTCGAAGGGCACTTTGCCAATGTTTGAGGGCAGGTGAAGTAATATCCGCCACCTTCCCATCAGCGCTTTACAGCTGGAGTACACCCATAATGAGGAACTAATTTAATCATTAACGTGCAGTCCAAGCTGTCACATCATGACCCTTCGTTGGTCTCATTACTGCTATTGTGTTTTTTTCCAGTATTAAGGAACAGTGTGGCATTTTGGAGTATATATGTGTGTGTGTGTGTCAGTGGTGTTACAACTCTCTACGGCTTCAAATTAAGCTTGTCTATAGTTACCAAACGTGGTTGCCAGCTTAACTTAATCCACTTAAAGTTGACTGGCTCGTGTAGATTGAGGAGGTTGCTTCACACAGCCGCTGCATCCCGTTCTGCAGCTCTGATGGACATGTCTGATCATGGTAATTGATTAATATGTATATATATATAAGAACATTAGGAACTGTCAACAGATTACCACCTCGACTACATGCAGTGCTTAACTGCTGTTTGGTTTGCAGGTGGGACCCAGAGTCTAATCGCTGGTCCTTTGTTTGCCCGATGTCGGTGGCCCGTCTGGGTGCCGGAGTGACGGCGTGTTCGGGGGTTCTGTACGTGGTTGGTGGATACGATGGGCAGAACCGCTGGAACACTGCTGAGAAATACCAGCCTGACAGTAACACCTGGCAGCAGCTGGCACCCATGAGCACCATACGCAGTGGACTGGGTGAGTGTGTGTGTGTGTATACTCCTGTTTTTATGAGAGCCAGTCTGACGGAACAAATTAATGATGTATTGATAAGCTGGCTGTAGGTGTGCAGGTTATGTTACCTTCTGGATGAGGAAGCTATTAAGTCTTTGCTCTGGTCTTTATGATCAGCTGAGCTTACGTCTTCTCTTGACTGCAGTCTAATATTTAACAGAATATTTTTCAGTTTTTACGCTCAGTCAACCAACTGCTGGTTCCAGTGGCATATTTATTGAACAATGTGGTATTGATCTTCTCCTCTAACCCTCAGCAAAGGGAATGCCCCATCTTTGTATGTTCTTTCCATTCCTTTACGCTCCCTTCCTGTCTTTATAGGCTTGGTGTGTTTAGACTCACACCTGTACGCTATAGGAGGTTATGATGGGCGGAGCCAGTTGTGTTCTGTGGAGTGTTACAATATAACCAGGAACCAATGGGAGCCCAGGGCCGCTATGCAGGACTGCCGCAGTGCACACGGGGTTGCAGTGCACCAGGGACGCATCTTTGTCTTCGGTCAGTCACATATTAATCAAGATATTATAAGTGTTTGTTTAGGGAAGTAACAAACATATAGAACATAACATACAAAAAAAAGTGATCAATGAGCTTATATTGCAGTCAACGTGCATCCCTTTGTAAGGCTCATTCAGAGCTTTTTATATATATTTTTTTTATATAATTTCGGACATTGTTTTCTTTTTTTATTCTTTTAGTTTATCCTATTTCATTATTTCCCTAACTATTCCAGAAGTACTTTTGTGTTGCTCTGGGTATTTTAATTTTGACTGTGTTGGTAGTAATTGCTAATGATTGTCTGCTTTGTTTGCAATTACTACGTAGTAAATGAATAGTATATTTTGTTTTATGCGTCTGGTATATTTGAGTCTGACGTTGCATGCATGTAGAAGCAATGAGACCTGTGAAGTAATAAAATAATCTGATTAATGAGTAAACACTCGGGTCGGGAGGCTCAATGTGGCTCAATGGCTGAGTGTTGTTTAATTAAATAGAGTAAAGCATGGATCAGATGTTGAGAGTAAACCAATGAGCAGAAGGAAAATTTAATCTCAGATCGGAAATAAATAACAAACCTCGTTAGCAAATCAAATCAATTCCAAATCAAAAAAGTTTGCAACGTCTTTTTTGCAATTATTTCCTCAACACATTTAGGATTTGCAAAAATAAATTGCTTAAAGACCAAATAATCGAACCACCTCGATTGAACATGTTTTGTTTGCGGTTCGTCCAGGAGGCTTCAACCAGCACGGCTTCCTGTGCAGCGTCGAGTGTTACTGTCCCGAAAGAAATGAGTGGACGCGCGTCACCGACATGCCGGTTGGGCGCAGCGGCATGGGCGTCGCTGTTACCATGGAGCCCTGTCCCGGCAGCCTGCCGGAACAAGAGGAGGATGAGGACGGAGCTACATGACGACGGGGACCAGATGGGTTGAAGTTTCAAGTGTTGAGTACATTTTTTTTTTAAGTGGTGCTGCTTTTCAAGAGAGGGTTAAGTGGAAAACCATCCAATACGGACCCCCTCATACCTCCCCCCTCTCATGGATGCCGTGCAGTCGCCCTGTGGAGTACCGCAGACATGTTCTGGAGGGAAGAGGAAGAATATTTCGGCATCTCTAGTGGGGGACGAGTGATTCGGCAAAAACTGGTAGCATAACGGTGGCGTCGGAATGAGTTGACCCGTTCACACACAATGGTACCATTTGATTAAGTATTGTTATTTCTCAGCGTTTTAAAAAAAATCTCTTAGTGGCACATTTTATATGTAACTTGACAAAGTGAATGACTTTCGTTGTCCTAATTTTTTATTCGTCTGTTAAATCACTACCTCTGTCTCTGTTTGAATGAGCACCTTTCTTATGTGTTTCCTTTATGTTGTGCCAATAGTTTTACCCAAACTGCCAGTTTGTGTGCACTCATCATATTTTATTTTGTGTAAATAAAATGAATCCACTGTGTTTCTGAACCCAACTTTCAATTCAAGAAATACATTACAATACACGTACTGATGTCAGTGTAGACACATGTGTTTCTATGGACTTCTCGTGATCCCCATTATAAGGATACGTAGCAGCACATGCACTGCCACTAGATGGTGGGATTCATCCAAAAACAGCACAAAAAGCTGTCGGTTTTGTTTTGCCATGTAAAAGTGCCCTAAAGCAACTCCCGGCCTAAAAATAATAAATCAACAGAATCAGGCCTCTAAACATGACGCTCTACCATCTTAACGGACACGGCCTACCACACGCCATGAGCAGTGAAGTCTAGTTTGGATGAAGAATATTCATGTCTCGTCACTGAGGGGGAATCATTTAGAGCAACGGTCCAGAAGAAAGACCGAAGACACAACCGCAGACTTCTCCTGTGCGTCTACTTGTATCTCTCTGCCCGGCTGCCCTCTGTCTCCTCCAGGGGTCACCTGCAACCACCACGGCCGGGCCGAACCCACAGACGCCGCTCTGGACGGAGCAGTTATTCAAAGACATGTTTGAGATTTGTGACGGATGGATGAGAAAAAAAAGTGAATGTATGTTGGGTTGCTTTCCTGGAGCGTCTCCGTCTGCATCCGTCTTTGATTTAGAAAAGGTCTGCGCCCTGCAGGGGATTGTGAGCGCGGGTTATTGACAGCGCAACGAGCGGCGATGGTGAGACGGACCTGGGGGGGAGAGGGGGGGGCGCAGAGGGCTCTTACTCACTACTTAAAGCCCGACACAAGAGCAGGTGACTCACATGGCGGACGAGTGACGGGCGTCAATGTTGCGCACACAGAAATACGTCCACACACAAACCGGTTTTGTCCTTTTACCTGTCAGACGTGCGTGCATGTGTGTACAAAAGCAAAGCCTGCTGTCTCTTGTTCGCACCCCGTGGAAACGGATCTGCCTCAATGCTTTGACTGTCTCACGAGGGGACGGGACTGCAGAGGAAGATGAGGGACCGCACAGCTGGGAGGATTTCCGTACACAGTGAATAAGCTGAGGAAAATGAGTACACATGCAGATGTAGCTGTCGTACGAGCCGGTCGTTTGCGCGCTCGTTGCACTGGTGCACAACAGTTGCGCAACCCCAGGAAAAGCAGCGGGGGGGGGGTCTTCCTCCGATAGAGCAGCAGAGATGCCATCTATAAGATCTGTAATAACTTAGTCATTACTTTGGTGCATGCTGGTGTGTTAGTAATCAGGGTTGATCTTGAGAGCCACCTTAAGACTTGGAAGGACTTGGTATTACCTGCTTTTTTTCCTTGTGTTCTCGGCCTCTGGATTTTGCCTCTGCTTTGTCTTATTTCACTGTTGTTCCCACCTCTGCATTCCCTTTTGAATATTTGACATTTCTCATGGTGATACATACCCATGGAGATGAAAGAAGAACTCTGGTGCACCAGCAGACGGGCAGGGACTGACTTTCGGTCTCAGACCTGAAAGTGCGAGAGGAGCTCGGCAAGCGCTGTTCTTGAATACTTGAGTACTAATTTAAACATGTGTACATTGGAGGAGATAGAATGGAAAAGAGCTGATCTGATCACCAATCGTTGCATAACAGAGCTCGCTGCTACGCAGCATGCTGAAATGCGCCGGTGGGGGTTTAAAAGTCTATAGGAGCTTAGAAACACTATAAGTGACGCACACAGTGTGTTTGTAACAGAGCTGTCCGGGGAAGGAATCCTGAAGAGGCCAAAGCAGCCTGAATATTACAATACGGCGTATCCTGTTGGTTATGGCTTATTCTGCCTTATTCAGATCTGCATCCAGGCAGGAGGTAGAGTAGAGCCTCTATAGGATCTGAAGAGGCAGGGGGGCGGGAGGAGGAGGGGGGGGGGGGGGGGTGCTTTAACGCCAGTGGGCCTATAGCTGTGTAGGTGTGACCTTGGGAAATGATGACCTCATCATCCTCCCTGCCTGCAAAGCTAATCTGTTACATTCTGAAGGATGCTCCTACGATGGAGCCACCCATGAAGGTGACATTGGTGAGTGGGGCTGGTGGCGTGGAGGCACCGGAACCTCACCGAGGCGCGTCCAAACACATTTAAACGAGGATGCGTGTGCACGCATGCAAATACTCTGCCCTTATTTGACACAGAGGAAAGGATTCCTACGTGACGTTGTGACGGAGCACTGCCACTACATGGAACTTGATGTGAAACCTCCCAGATGCATGCAGCAGGTGTTGCATTACTATGGTGACAGATGTCAGCCTCTGGTTCAAACACACATGACGGTACCAACTTTCTGTGCAGCAGTTTTACGTACGATGGATCCGGTTGCAGGTTATAGCCAACGCCTTGCTCAAGAGTTGTAATCTGTCTTTCTCACCCTTAGAGCGGTTCTTGCCCCGGATGAACTGTTACCAATGGCGCTAATGTGTGTGACCTCTTCAGGTTATAGTGCGTGCGCGACTGTCTCCACCCCCCCCCCCCCCCCCCTCCCTCCGTCAACAGATGCCCTTGAGCAAGGCAGCTGATGCGCTGGAGCTGATCAGTGAGGAGCAGCAGAAGACAGACGGGGAATGTTTGTGAGCAAAATGAGTGGGAAGCAGAGCGGAACATGTGGGCCGCTCAGCCTATGTGCCGTTGCATAACTTTCAGAAGCAGTTGTGTGACAATGGTCCAGTTTACACTATTGATCCCCAGTAATCTATCCACCTATCTGTTTTGTTCTATATGTCCATGTGATACATGACAAACAATATGAAGTTCCATTTGAATTGGAGCACATTTGAGGCAAATACTGCTGAACCCGACTACCCCTCAATCATATTATGAGTCGCTTTTGCCTGATGGAAGATTAAAACGTGTCCATTCATCACATTCAAAGCGAGACGTGTGGTCTCCTGTAGAATAAAATGATACCATGTTGAACATTTCAAATGATTGAGGCTATTTTTTGTTTGTACAGAAAGAACACGTGTACTGAATTGACTGTACTGCTTTTACGGGTTTGTACAACGCGTCCGACTCTAAAGTGAGTTCATGGTGACCTTTACACTTTTAATGAGGATCTCGTATCAGGGCGATAATTCCCGCGTCCTTTATACCGTGACATATATGTTTCCTCAGATGACCGCACAGTGTTTTCGTCAAGTAACGTCGTAATTAAATGCAGAGGCTGCTGTTGTTCTTCGTTAGTGATCGGAGGCTGCCCGTTGTGAGCATGTAGCGCGGCCGACTGCTCTGTGTGTTCACTTCAACTGTGTTTCTCTCGGACTCGGAGGAAAGCACGAGTGGACGGTTTCAAGCTCCCCTCTCGCTGAATTGATTCTACTATGGGTCCTCCACAAACGCGCCGCTGCAACGCGGGGGAGCCCGGATTCAGTTATTCTTGAGGTGTTTCCATTTCAACACTTCGAGCGAGGTGCGTTTACGTGATTTGGTTTTAAAGTGCGGGCGTAGTATTTGTGATCTCGCAAAAACGTTTGGAAGTGTTAGTGACACCCGCTTTCTCGGAAAGGCACGTTTCCAGCACACCCCTGTACCCAAAGATGGTATATTCCACAATTTATTCCAGGGAAAGACTGACAGTTTTTTGGGTCATGAAGCAGCTGTTCAAGTCAGTGGTTCGCCCTCCCTCCGCAAGAATAAGGAATTAGTACATTTCAAATTAGATAACGACAAACGTTGGTGCAAGAAGAGAAAAAAAGTATGACATTGTGTCCGTGGCACAAAATAAACCATTTCGACGTGACCAAAAATATTTTCTACTGCTGAATAACAAAACTAAAATTGCCACGCTTCATTTCCACCACATTAATATGGACAATGCCATATGTTTTGTTAATATCGTTGCAGTCATGTTATTGCACCGGTGCAAATGGGTAGAGTAAATTCCATTTTTCAAATTCTTGTGGTATTAAAGATTGAGAGGTTAGATCTGCCTTACACACACACACATACACGCACACTTACACATACTGTAGCACTACAGTCGAAAGTGGAGTTGAACAATGGTTGAAATACAGTTGACCCTCCTTTTCAATAAATCCAGTCAACGTTAGGTTACGCCTTGGCCATCCGTCAGCCTCCTGTGTAGCTTTAAATGAGAGTTTCCATTCAGGCCTATGTGACAAATTCAAAAATGTGACCTGACTTGGCTACTGAATAGTTATTATAAATGTCATGATCATTACATCTTACACTGCCTTTTAGATTTATTCTGCATAGATCAACACATCGAGGGCATTCATTTACCTCAATACCATTTGTGTTTTTCAATGTGTTTACCAGGAGTAACCAAATTTGAGCGTATAGTGCAGCATTCGTGACATTTTTTTGTGTGTGCGCGCATGCAGCGTGGGTCAAGCCCCTTGGAAACAGCAGCAGAGGTCCTCTGCTTTTAAGTGGATTAAAACTCCAGCACAATCCCCAGGGCCTGCAGGCATTGGACAGACCGGGTGTAGTTTAGATGAGGATTTAAGACTGATTATCTCTCATGCTGCCTTTGTTTTTGCTGCTACGGCTGCATTTGCGGGTAACAGTGGACTGTATATGGAAAAGTCTACGCTGTCAATTTTAGCAGCGAGAGGGTTATTAGCTAGCAAGTAAGTCTCCAAATTAGTGTGTTTGTAGTTTTACCATCTGTGTTGAATCCTTTGCAGCCCAGCTCCACTCTGAACGCCACGCTGTTACCAACTTTGTCGCGGTGCCGCAGTGGAAAGATTCCTCCGCTCTGAATGTATATACCTGCAGTGTTTATGTTTAGTCTGCCGTCTTATCTACGCTGTAGCATGTGAGCTCCTGTTATGGTTTCACTTGGACCCAGCGTGTCACTCCCATACTTCTTGCAATGCGTCAGCACCAATTAACCAGGTCAATATTTCTGTGCTCCAGTTGTTGCAAGCCGGAGTCTGACACTGAGTCTCACACCACGAAAATATTTTATGTTCATCGACATACTTATAAAGTATAGTATGATATAGTATAAAGCGGCCCAATGTCTTGTGTAAATAACACCCTTTTTTCATCATTTTTTCGTATACAAACCCAAAAGGAGGAGTTCATTATTTAACACAAGGGTTAGCATACAATAACAAGGTTTCTAAAATGCATTATAGAACACATTTAATGTTATTGCCGAGCAATATGTCGTAATATATTGTGAATTGAGTTATTGTTTTTTTCTTTTTGTAACCCCACATGATAACCTCTATAATCTTTTTAGGATTTGTGAGGCTTAGAACCAATGAAACAAATTAAAAGATGCCGCTTTTTCTTTTACTTGCACACATGTCGGGACAGAGGTCTGCTTGTTTTATATTAAGTGAGCATAGGTTTTCAATATTAATAACAACATCAGTATATTAATGATAATAGTGAAGTGTGGATGTGGCTTCTGAAATCACATGATCTGCTCTCTCTGTGCCTCCGTCCTTCCCCGTTACTGTTACTCTCCACTCAATCCGACCCAACGAAGCACAGATGCTGTAAAATGAATGTTTGAGGAAGTAATGAGGGTCAAACTGTTTGTGTTCTCAGCCACACAGGCGGCAATGTGCTCTGCGAATCGGACTCAACGCTTTGTCTTACCGCTAAATGTGTTTTTGGACACGGATCCATTTTTGGTGTTTGTTACTTTGTGGCCTGAAAAACACAAAATCTGAAAAACTAGTGAATTAATTTGACCACAGGTTGTGTTCTAATTGGGTTCAAATATCGTTGGACACATATCAAAATAAAATACATCACAAACCTTCTCTTAAAGGCCAGTTTCATTGGTTATGTGCGTCTTTTATTTAAGGTTCCACCTTTATTG
This sequence comes from Gasterosteus aculeatus, assembly GCF_964276395.1. NCBI lineage: Eukaryota > Metazoa > Chordata > Actinopteri > Perciformes > Gasterosteidae > Gasterosteus > Gasterosteus aculeatus. Next base: position 9,508,547 of record NC_135703.1, read on the forward strand.
CCTTTATTGCTTGTTTGCTTACAAAGGTTTTCTCAAGGAAACGTATCAAAATGTCAGATACTGAAAACCAAGTATAGACTGTATTTATAACAACAATCAATTACAAACAAGCTCACATATGACAACAACAATATGCCGATTGGCCGATGGTCACATGTGTCATCGCTCCTGCGTTAAAATCACAGATTCCACCAGCAGCAATGAAAACTACTACAGACAGAGATATTAATGTAAATACATTGAACACAGTTGCTGAAAAAAAACACCTTACAGTTTATAACATTGAATCCCAATGAGAGGACTTTCCAATTCATTATTACTGACTTCTTATCACGGAGAGCACGATCCATTTGGACATTTCTTTAGACATTTCTCTTAATAACTACCTGCATGTGTTGCTGCACATCTGATCGAAAACTGGCGTCAGCTGAGCCGGTATTGAGTCGTTGTCACCATGACTCAGGCTCGTTTGTCATGTTTGCTGATAAGGTGATTCAGCAGCATTACGTGTTGCTGCTGTTTACTGTTTACAGCTAATTGCGACCAGGATATGACTTTCATTTAATGGTAATGTACATGGAATTTCTGACACTTAAAAGGAGGCAATAAGCGAAGTTAAAATAAGTTTCTTTGATATATATCAACACAGGATATGTGGAGAGGTGCTTTCAAAATAAGCAAAATAGTGTGTTCCACTGCTGTGTTAAATAAATGTGATTAGAACATTGGTTTTTAATGTAACCTTTGACTTGTCTTACCTACAAGGCTACAAGTCATTTAGAATAAAACAAACAGAGTGGCTCTAAAATATCTAATAATATCTCTGCTTAGATCGTGCAACATAATGTTATTTCCTTCGCTGCTGCTCTGTTTCAAGTGCAGTATTAAACATTACAAAATGCAAACGTAATCGCAACCCTCAGTACAAACACGACTCTTCTCTTCAAGCTATTGTCACATGTCAACCAATTCAAGTGCACCGACTTGTTCTACCTGTTCTACCTGTACGATTTCTGTGGTTGGGAGGAAAAGTGCTTACACATCCTGTTATTTTGAAAGTTAAAGAACGTGTTGGTGGAAACAGTGACTCAAACATGGCCGCCGGTATTCCTCATTCACTCTGCCTGTAATCTTTGACCACGGAATTGAGCCAATATAAATTACCTCCACTTGTTGACTATTTTTGTAGTGAATGATTTATTCCTTTGTTTTGTTCTTGAGAAGCTTCCGCGCTTTGACTTTCGCCACATTAAACTTGCGCGTCTTGAACTTTTCAGGCCTTCTCCAGAATGATGCTGCCAGCGACGCGTCGGCCTCCTCGGACCTCCTCATTTCCACCGAAACCAAGCCTCACAACTCTCCTTCCTGCTCGCGGCACATCTGGTTTCCTAGGACACTTGTGGTTGCCTAGGAATGATGTTAGTTTTTACACGGTGATGACATCACCCTGCACCGATCCTCAGGGCAGCGGCTCTGGAGAAGCAGGTCTAAGTGCCCGAAACAGGGTCGACTCAAACGTCTGGGAAACAGGGTTTTTATTTGCGATCAAATGTAAAGAAAATTGTTCAGAGACCGGTTCCTGCGCCGGTCCATGTCGCTGTGAGAGCCTAAAGGGGGGGGGGGGGGGGGAATGGGATCAGGCCCCGCAGACACACACACACACACGTGTGTCTGTATACCTGCGTGGACTTGTGTGCGCGTACAAGAGTGTCGCTCTTCATGTATATGAGTGCACGCATGAATTTGTGTGTGGGTGTGCATGAAAGCGTGTGTGTCTACTCCCGCCAGCCTCTAATGGGGATCATGTGTGGAGTCAGCAGCAGAGACACACAAAAACATGCTAACCCCCAACTCCCATGCACGTCCCGCATTAACACGCATGTGCACGCGCACACACACACACACAAACGCAGACATGCACACAAATACACGCACACAGAGTGTGCCTCAGTCAGCGAGTTAGGAACAACTCCTAGGGGAGGTAGAGCACCAGTTTGTGTGTACGTGTGTACGTGTGTGTGTGTGTGTGTGTGCGTGGCATAACACACACTCTGTTTCAGAAGGATGGAGGTCCGGGGGAGGGAGGTGGTGTAAGGAAGGCGGAGGGGGAAGGGAGGGAATGAGAATAAGGAAGGGGGGGAGAGAAAGGAGAAAGATATGGCCAGTGAGCACAGGCAAAAGGATGGAAGGTGTGTGCGTGTGTGTGTGTGCGTGTGTGTGTGTGTGTGTGTGTGTGTGTGTGTGTGTATGTGTGTGCGTGTGTGTGTGTGTGTGTGTGTGTGTGTGTGTGTGTGTGTGTGTGCGTGTGTGTGTGTGTGTGTGTGTGTGTGTGCACGTACAAGCAGGGGAAGAGAAGGAAAAGGAGAAGAGAGAGAGAGCGAGTGAGAGAGCACGCGATCGACAGGGAGGACCGGGTGAATGGCTGAGAGTAAGAGGAGGAGAGAGAGGTTGAGGGGCCCTGCACGGGGGGAGAGGAGGCCCTGCAGTTTTAGCCGAGGGGCCAGACAGTCAACAACACATGTATCCAAACCTTCAGAGAAACCCCTTTTTGCCAGACAATAGCGAGCTTAACAGTGGAGCTCGCGAACCTGCTCTGCATGGTTTGCGAGCTCCACCGCTTCGCCCTTTGTCTGTTCCTGCTCCTTTCTGATGTTGAGAAGGCTCTTTGTGTTGACCCCCAAAGAAAATTGTTTTATTCACTTGTGATACCTGGTGGAGATTCGGGTTTTTGTTCATGCACATTATCTTAGGCAAGAAAACAACAACAAGAGATACAGGTACAGTCAATGGTCTAAACAATGTGAATATAGGTGGAAAAAAGCACTTCTGAGTGTTGATCAAGTGTGTACGATTGTTGAACTGCAAACTCAGTCTCAAACACTTCATTCGTTTCTCGGTTGGCATTCACTTTTTTTCTGCATCTGCACATTGGCAGCGTACGCTGGTTAAGAAGATACATTCTTGTTTTATTCACAACCACTTAGTCAACTTTTTTCAAGCTATTTTACCAGCTACATGTTTGCATTTTATTTATGTAAAACAGTAATTCTCCAATAAAGCATTTATATAACGGACATTTATGCCACGCATGCCTCTATAACCCACAATGCACCTCGACCACTGAAGGTCTGGTGAGCTCACTTCTTTCTACTGCACAACACAAGATATTTTTTAATTTCAAAACCTTTAATCTTTAACCCCAAACAGAGTTGACTTAAGTGACATCACTGGAGGCAATTCATCAGATGCCCCTCCCTCTTTTGAGGAATGCATTCCACAACACGCCGCATGTCTAGCAACACTAGCAACCTGCTGTTTCGGCAACAAAACTATTTTATTAGGTTTAGAAAAAAAGATCGAGGGTTGGGTTATTATAAATGTTAAAGAAACTTTTTACATTATATTTTACATTAAATAGCTACGTTGGTCCTGTAAAAGTATTACACTTACATTTGGTTTCATACGGGACTCAAACAGCAGCGTCCTGTGTTTGTCGACCATCCACACCGACCTCCTCCCTGAGCGCTCGAACACTTAATGAGAACAACTTGTCACGTTAGGGAACAGTTTTTGATTTACAAATCCAACATACATGGAGCAAAATGATTAGCATCGGCGCGTAGCATCCCGCTGGGTTGTGTTTCTGTCCACCAGACCACTGTGATCCCAAAGTTTTAAGAAATGTAGAAACTTTATTTAAATGTATATTGGTACACTTTCTGATTTGGGGTTTGAGTGCAAAATGAGTCTGAGGCTTATGGTTGTTGTAGATTTTAGAGCAATAAAAACATGCTTAGAATGTGAATAGTTGCAGTAAAAACTACTTGCTTCAAAATAACTTACTTTGTGTTTATTTGGTAAATAGATATTCTTTCGTGATGTTACCATAAAGTATTCACATACTCATTTTACAGTAGCAGTTGTTAATATTCCAAAGGTCTTGCTTGACTGTGGACGACGTCACCACAACGCTCTCAATCTCACAAGGTGACAGAAAAACAGCATCTGAAGTTACTCTACTGGTTGAAAGAAAATAACATCTGTAGACTGTCTGCCCGGCCAATTATACCACCGCACACTCATGCTTGTGTCTCTGATAAAAATAAATAAAAAGGTCCTGTAACTATTCAAACGTTTTCAAGAGGACTCGCAATCTGGATCCAATTTGACATCCAAGTCAACATGTGTTTCTGTCGTGAGCTTTCACGCCAAATGTAAATAAAGGGCCGTGTGCATTTTGTGTTGTGAATTCTTCACACAAAGAAAAAAAAATTGTCTTAATCCAAACCAAATGTATAATTTATACCTCGGTGTTGTGTTTGGGTCTTTGGGTGTTTAGTCTTCAATGGGTTTACATGGTTCAAGGTACTGAATTCAGGTATTGTCAGAGAAACACAATTCAACTTTATTTTCGTCTGAAATGTTCATAAGTAGCTACATTTAGCAGAATATAAATTCCCATTTCAACACTGTCATTGTTAGAACTTCCAGTGTTTTGCTGGAATGAAGTAGAAACACTACCTTCAAGTCATTTCTTTTTTTAGTTTTGGCTTTTGTTGGCCACTGAAAATACTAATTTGAGCAGAAAAAAAAAATTGCAGTAAAACAGTGAATGGTTTTAGTGATCTTTAGCGGGAGACACGACAGGAAACTGAAACAGAATTAATATAAATTAAAGTTTGATTGCTAATTAATTGTCTCATCTCTGTTAAATATGCTGTATCTTCACAACAAACTCTCTTTAAAAGTGCAAACAAGGTAATTTCCCCAAATTCTTTCAGTGACATGTTGAATGTACTATTCCACAGAGAGTAAATATAAAAAAAGGTCCCTAAAGCTGAATAAGGTGTGAGGTCATTAACTTCCCTGTTACTGTGTAAGAAGTGTGTTTGTGTGTGTGCGTTTGTTAATAATAAAAAAGGCCTGTCGCTGTGAACGCTGGGAACTTGTGTGTCTGACTGTGAAGTCCTCAGTCCGGCCTTTGTCAGAAATAGGCCGGGTGAGGTTAGAAAACGTTTCATAAGCTCAGACTGACCTCTTTCCTCTGTGCTTCTCCCTCTCTGCCTCCCCCTCCCGCCTCTCTCTCTTGATGACGCCGTCTTCGTCTCACCCAAACGTTAAAACGGTCGACACGCAAACCTCTCGCACGTTACCTGTGAAGTCTCCTCATTTTGAGCCAAATCCCAAATTCTTCTTTCTTCGTTCATTAAATCAGTCAGAAAAGTCTCGGTTCTCATTAATATTTCCTGCATTCTGTTTGGAGAATAATATACTCCCTGATAAACTGACTGAGAGAAGTGACTAAAATACTTAAAATATGACACCACAGTGTCTGTTTGCAAAGATGTACGTGCGTGTCTCGGTGTGCAGGTGTGTGCATAAATGTGTGAGTCTGTTGCCGGCCTGCATGTGCATTTGTGCGTGTGTGTGCGTGTGTGTGTGTGTGTGTGTGTGTGAGAGAGCATGTAATTGCATGCATGTGTCCCCGTGCTTGTCTCCGTCTACCATTCGAATGCCATCTGAATCTGTGGCACGTACAACTGAGCTACGAGGTATCAGATAGACAGGACGGAAGGGGAGGGGGAGGGAGGGGGGGGGGGTGAGAAGGAATGAAGAAGTGGAGACGAGAACAAGTGAGGGTGAGGAGGAAGAGGAAGAGGGGGAGGGGAGGCGGAGAGAGATGAGGACAGAGAGCAGAGGAAGAGAGGCAGGCAGAGAGAGAGAGAGAGTTAGACAAATAGAGATACAGAAAGAGAGAGACTGGCTCAGGGGAGGGGGGTTGTGGGGGGTTGAGGGGGGTTGTGGGGGGTTGTGGGGGGTTGGGGGGGGATTGTGGGGGGGGGCATCAGCATACAGAGGCAGTCTGTGGTCTTCCAAGCAGCAGCAGCAGCAGCAGCAAGCAGTAAAAATAGGGGAGAAGAAAAACAACGATGGCTTGAAAGATTAAATTCCTGTTGGAATGGGAAGTGCAGAGAGAGGGAAGGGCCTCGGCGGAGGGAGGTAATGGGAGCGCTGGGTAAAGGTGCTGGCTGCAGTGCGCGTTGTTTAAAGGACAAAACAGCACTCAAACGCCGTTCTTCCCTTTGCAGCTTAATGGCCTTCTAGGGGTCTTCAAGTAGAAATCTGCAGTCTCATTTTTATAATTTAGTCATTTTAAAGTCCGTAAAGGAAGAACCCATTGTGGAAGACGCAGAGATGGTATTTATCATGTGAAATCACAACATAGCTTGTGATTTTAGTAAAGGACACACCTTGACAGGGAAAACAGGCTCATTTGCTTTCTTCGCGTGCACTGCATTTTTGGCAGGTTTAGACACAGTATCTACAAGTTGGCAAGGAGGATTCTGGGAAATAAAGGAAGACTCCTCAGTGGTTCCCACCCTTTTTTAACCAAAGAGAGATGTTTTTGATTTAATCCTGAGAACAAATGCCGAGGCCTTGGGAAGTAAGGTCATATAAGTCAGGGTTAGGATTCCATTTTGAAATTTTAATTTCTTACTTTTTTGTCAGATTCTTTCCAGACTGTAAAACCCCCTGAAAGACACTTTATATGATTATAAATAATTATTTTTTACTGACGCTTTCCCTGTTAATCACTTTGCCATTGTGAGATATTGACGTATGTATTATATCCAAAAGAGAAACATGTTGAAAGTTTGTGGCTGAATACTAAACTTTCCTATGGAGAAAAGTATTTCAATGAACCCTCAGCTGGCTCGATGGATAATAATCCTCCAAAATGTCAACATTGTTCTTAAATCATCAAATTTTCCATGACAATGGTTTGGAATTTTGATTTACACTTACAAGACACAAAGTGCATCTCCCTTTATTTAAATGCATTACTCGTAGCTCCAGTTTTTACAAAAGCACATGAAAGGGGAGAGGGAAGGAAGTGATTGCTAAGTGCTGGAACAGGTCCCACATCCCTCTCAGAAGCCAATGAGCTCTGATAGAGAAATTCCAACAAACTGACTGATTGGCGCTGCGAAGGATGCCATTCAATTAGAAACCAACATGTGAATGGAATACTTCTGAGAGGTATCTGGAGTGATGAAAAATACAGGTTTGGCATGATTGCGCTCGAACCTGTTTGGGAATTGCTCATGTGTGCCTTTGTGTGTGTGTGTGTGTGTGTGCGCGCGTGTTTGTGAGCACTCTCCCTGATAGGATAGGGGCTTCGTTAGGGTAATTACAGCTTTGCTATGTAAATAAGCCTGTCATAGAGGAGAGAGACACACCCACCTCTTTTTCAGACCCAATTAACCTAACTCCCCTGGAATTTACACACCTAACAATCTACAGTACACACACTCTCACACACACGCACACACACAACAAAATCAACTCCAACAGTTATCCATGCACACTTGTACTAAAGTGCAAATATACTAATATACTCATCTACGCATTCATGCTTTTCACTAAACTTTTGTTTCTCCATAGTGCAGTTTGTCAGTGTGTGTGTGTGTGTGTGTGTGTGTGTGTGTAAACATGAGTCATTTCTGTGTGTTTTCAATCCGGGTTGAGGCAGTAAATTACAGCTGGCCAGGTGATATCTGAATGCGTAAGGCATCACAGGGCTAACTGGCTGCTAGAGCTGTGGTGAGCAGCATCTACCATCTGAGGCCACTGATAAATGTCTGTCCTGAGTGGCTCTGTGGCTTAGTGAGGGGAAATGAGTCATGGTGGAAGGGAGGGGGAGGCAGGGGGGGTGCAAGGTGGAAAGAGGATAAAGCCAAGAAGTAGAGGATGAGTGAGAAGGGAAAAGGAGTGATGAAGGAGGAGAATGCCCGGGATAAAGATGGAGAGAGAAAAGCGGAGAGGACACAGAATAAGAATATGCAACGAGGCTGAAGGATGGAGATCCAGTGGCGAGGACATTCGTGGAAGTGTGAAGGTGCAGGAGAAAAGGAGAGAAGTGAGGAGACAGAAGAAGAAGGAGAAAGAGAAATAACAGGGAGAAGAAGGAGGGTGGAGAAGCGCAAAGTGGGAGACAAGGAAAGGGAGACCGGAAATGGTGGAGGAAGGGGAAGGAGGGAGCAGAAAGAGAGAGAGAAAGAGAGGGAGAGAGCGATGAAGGATGTGGGTGCACGAGGAAATACAGAGCGAGATAGTGGCAACAACGGCAGGGAAGTGGGTCAGAGGAGAGGACGACGATGTGGAAGAGGAGGAAAAAGAGAGTGATGAGGGAAGATGAAGAGAGAGATACCAGAGGGAGGAGCGAGAGAGGGATCTTAATGGAAGTTTGGAGGCTGAAAACCAAATAATAAACCAAACAGGAGTTTGCAAAGAATATGAGTCGGTGCTAAAGGTCTGCGCTGTGTTCAGGACGAAAGATGCATTTCATCAAACTGGGTGTTGAATAATATTCTGTATTGTGAAGCACAGCAAAGAAATCCTTAATGGAGGTTGTGAAATACAATCACAACGAGTTTTTAAAGAGGTTAGTGTCTCACAAGGTCCCAGCACAGATTGCATTATCAAGGGCAGATCCAGGGTCAGTAAATATACCTGTAATAAATTATTAAGAGAGTACAATGTGCAATGAATAATTGGGCTGAACCTGAAGCAGTTTCATGCAAATTCACTATTAGGCTGAAAATATTGGAGTCCAGGCTTCCATGTAAAAGTATTTCAAATTTGAACCAAATTTCCATAAAGAATTCGCAAAGGGAAATGTACGCTAAGAGGGGGGGTGGCTACAGCGGGACGCTATGGCCGACACGGCTCGGGGACCGGAGTCCGATTCCTTGGCGTGAGGAATTGTATGTGTGGCCGGAGTGCGTGACACTTGAGAACCCTGTATCATTTCCAGCTAAAAGACAGACAGTCCGACTGTCCAATCAGAAGGGTCCGTCCTCTACTTCTTGCTATAAGGCCCGACCCTTTCCGTAAGAAGTTAATGTCGTTGTGTTTTGCACTTCAGGGCCACCGTAGTAAATGCAAATTATTGTGCAATTATATATTAGGAGTTGAGATTAACAGCTTAAGTGTCATTGAACCACTGCAGAGGAAGAGGGCACAACAAGAAAATGTTAAAAAGGAGCGCCATTCAAACCTAAAATAGTGAAAGATGTAATAGAAATATAATATTAACGTTTTAATTTCATCGCTCTAATGCAGCATTTAAGTCACTTATCAATGTTAATACCTGCAACAGCTAGTGCCATTTATATTAATAGGCTGCTGCCACTTGTAGTGAACTTGTGTCTATTAACTATGTTTAGGAAACTATTTTCTACATTTTTTGGTCATTCTGTTTTAAGTGTAAAGCTTTTTTAAATTTCTAGTATTCACATTGATGCAATAGCATCTCCTCATTCATATTCATATATGAGACAAATAGAACCTCCTGACTTTCATTTCCATTTAAAATTATTTTGTGCACAAATTGAAAACGTGAATGAAAACAGTCGGACTGAAACAAACCTAACGTGTTCAACTTATTGCACAATTTCCTGAATCATTCATTGTGTTTGGTGCAAAGGTAATTGTGCAAATACAGTACAGTGATGCCCGGTGCCGTGTTTGGCTGACGGATGGACGGTGGGGAATGAAGTGCGTGTGTTTGCAAAGCGCTTAACAACTTGTATCTGTTCATCTGCATTGGACGAAGCAGAGAGGAAGAGAAAGCTCAGGGTGATGCTGCTCGTGTGCATTCGGTGTGAGGGAGGTAGAGCCCGTGTTTCCGGGATCATCGGGTTCTCGGATCAATACTGGTGCTATGATGAGACAGTGATAGAGTTTGTGGTCTAGAGCTTAAAAGATATGGCAACACCACCACTTTCTCTCTCTCTCTCTCTCTCTCTCCCTCTCTGCGAGTACGTACGAGCAACATTTCTACCGTCTGTCCGCACAGAATGCCGGTATTTTCACACACCCCCCAAAGAAATGCAGCTTCCGAAAGCTGTAGCTCAGACATGTCTGAAAATGTCTGCGTAACATTTTAGAGTGGATGAGAAAACAGAACTTTTGGATGGAACCCTCTGATCCTCAGTGGGAACACTCGTTGTGATTTGCAATCATCAAATTGTCATTTGTTCGACAGCGACAGGGACGCAAAATTCACTCACCTTGTTCAGAGGTGGATTTAATGTTTTTATTCTACAAATATCCAGAGGTTTTTTTGGCAACTGACAGTGTAATCGGACAAAGAAGAGGAAAGATAACCATTTTCTTTCACTGTTTGTAAAATGAGTGTGGAGGAAGATCATTACTGAAACATTCATCACGTAAACGCAAAGGAGCCTTTTTTAAATGGAGCCGGTTTGGAGGGGACGTAGCCTGAAACCCAAATATCAAAAGATTAAAATTACGCGATAATGCTCAACCAGACCAGTTGCTGCGTGTTGTTCATTTACTGTGTGTGTGTGTGTGTGTGTGTGTGACCATGCAGCTCAACAAGTACTTCCACATACAATAGCTTTAACTGTAAAAACAAATATGGCGGAGGCAAGAGAAAATGTCAGGGTGTTTTTTTGCACTCTGTCTTTCTCTTCATTTATGTTAAAGTGCATTTTAATGTATTGGAAAATAAACCACACATTGCATGTGAAACAGCTTTATTTGATCTTGGGTTTGTGTTGCATACATTACACACAACAGCTCAACCAGGTAAATTCTGGCCATGTGTGTGACCATGCAGCAGACAATGCTCCTGTTCTTTCATCATCTTCTTACTCTATTGTTGCTCCAGTCTTTTATATCACATCTGCTTATCATGTTGGTATTCTCATGTTTAAAAAAAAAAGACAAGCCCCACAACACAGAATGTATTTTCTCTCTCTCCCGCTTCCCGTCTCTTTCTCTCACGCACGCGCACACATGCACGCGCACGTACATGCGCTTGTCTCCACACACACACAAACACACACCACAGTGCGCACACGCACACAGACAGTCAGCTGTGCCCTTCCCACAACTAGTAGCACAAAACCAGAACACACCGCCTGTCCCTGCTTTCCACACACACACACACACACACACACACACACACACACACACACACACACACACACACACACACACACACACACACACACACACACACACATGTGCATGCACACAAACTCTGCAACTGCCCTCTACACACTCTTAAAGGGACATTACACAGAATTATGCATCGCTGATAAGAGCCGACAGCATACCTCAACAGTAAATGCACATTATCAACAGCTGCAGGACAGTATATAATAATGGTATTGATTAAAATTATGAACATAAACCTTGCAAACTATTTGAAGGCTTGACTAGAGCAGAATGTCAGGCGTTGTTGTTTGGGAGGAGATTACATTTTCGAATATTGAGAATGTAATCGTTCTAGTTTTTTAACAGAGAGGTAAAACAAGAACAACCTACACTGTGATTGCGTAAAGAATTTAACTGGTATGTATAACTCTACTTGTGCATCATTATTGCTACTTATTGTATTAATCCCTCGTTGGTCTAGTTTGTCTGAATGCAATGTACTACATTGGGAGACTGACTTATACAAAACCATGAAGATAGTGTAATGTAATTGACCGTTGGTTGTGCTGGAGTGTGATGTCCTGTATCCAAACCAGATAGGAAGATCCCTTTAAAATCAAGACAATGATTGCTGCTCCTAATCTGCTCTTTAATGAGGATAGAAACAGTTTGGAGCCACAAACAAAGATTAAAACATGTCGAGTGAGCCTTTGCAAGACTTTCAAATGATTTCAAGTCAGGATGAACTTAAAAAGAAAGATATTGACGAATCAAGAACTATTTTTGGTTTGTAATGTTCAGTTTCTCTTTAGGTGTTTACAGAGATTGAAAAAGGTCTGGGGACAGATTAAATAAAACAATGAAATACAGACATGGTAGTCCATGCACAGCAGTTTGGGAAGACAAACATTCATGAAAACAAACAATAAAACCAGTCATTGCTTCCCATTTGCAGTTCTATAATCTAGTAATTTAATAAAACCAATCAGTGGTTTGCATAGGCCGTCTGTGGGTCAAGTTATTTAGAGGCACTTTTTATTTGTGTGAAGTCAGGGGAAATGTTCAGCTGTCTTACGGGACCAAAAAAGTATTTGGGTTGAGCACAGGGGCGCCGGGAGGGGGGGCGGCACTCAGGTGATTATTTGGCCAATTCTACAACACCACTAGTGTGACATTAAGCAAAAATTGAAACACTCTTCATATACAATACAGGTACAGGGCACATTAAACGTTAAATAAAAATCTTTAAAATAGTAACAGCAATCAGTACAAGGGGGTCTGTACTGCACACCAACAAGTGATGTAAGGCAGAAACTTGAAGGGCCTCGAGAAGACAACTTGAACTTTAGCGAAGTCGACAAAAACCGAGACGCTGTGGCTTTAAGAAGCCCCCACCATCGCACAACAGGGGGGAGTGAGCTGCATCCAGGAACAGCGATTGAAAAAAAAAAAAGGAAAAAAAGCTCCACCAGTGGACGGTTTCAAGCTCCCCCCGGCTGAAACCCTGCCTGATTTGTGGGCAATGTTGGGGATGTAGAAAAAAAAAAGAAAAAGAAGGAAACCGGAGTGAAGAGAGCGCAGGGTAGAGACAGGGAGACAACACTAACCGGGTAGCTATGGAGATGGTAGGTTTTCCTGGTAGCTTTCTTTGACAGGTGTCGAGTGGGATAAAATTAAAAGTACCAGAACAGCCTCCAAGATGTACGGCAAAGGCAAAGGAGCCGTGGTCCCCTCCGACAGCCAAGCGAGAGAAAAGTAAGTAAATTATTGCACTGTCACAACACAGACCCAGTAAACAGTGTGCTAGGTGGCTAAACTTGCTAACTAGTGTGAGGCAGCCCGGTCCTTTTAGTAGGAGCACGCATGTTCGGCGAGGTCTTTATATTTTAAAATGTATTTATTTTTTTACCACACAAGCTTTCAAAGTGTGCTCGTGGTAGTTCCTTTGGGTTCTTTCTTTGCGTTGACCACTTTGCGTGTCGCGGTGCCCTGTTTTTGCATCCTCCTCAACTCACACGGGCTCGGATGCTAAGTTAGCTCCGGCGGCTAGCCCCACTTCCACCCCTCACTCCCGGTGCAAAACAAAGACTGGCTGCCTTTCTTTAGCCTCTGAAGTTGCACCACCTCTTGACGGAGGAAGCGTCGCCGCACACGTTGCTTTCGGGCGATAATTCATAACCGTGCACCCCCCTCCCCCGGTGGGGGGGAGGCTGAACCGTGTGTGGGGAGAGCATCGCCGGGGACCCCACTTTGGTCACCGTCTCGCCCCCGGTGTGAACAATGCATTTGCGAGCGAGGTGCTAGCTGACCCCCCTTTTTTAAATTTCGTATTGTGTTGCGCAGAAGCGGCGATGTTTAAAAACACAACAAATGTAGCACATCTGTTTGGGGCTCTGTGGTGAGATGGAGCCGTTCCACGGAGGCACCGGGGCTGTGGACGCGCCGGTTCCCCGCGTGTGCGGCGTGCGGGAGCGCGGCTCCTCACAACTTTTGTGGCCCCGCGGAGGTTTTCTCCACTCGAACCCCGACTTGGACAAAGTAGTGCCGGGGATGAAGCTGCTCGGAGAAGCTTCTCCCCCCACCTTATATTGTCAGGACGCTTTAGGCGCTGTTAGCTCAGCGAGGGAGGGAGGGAGGGAGGGAGAGGGGGGAGGCTGAAGCTCTCCGATCCCTTTGTCTGCACGCCGCCGTCTGCATGCCTGTTGTTCGCCGGGCAGATGCGCGCCGCGCGTTTATCAACTATTAAAACCATCCGAAAGGCTCTCAGCGGTGAATGTGTGCATCGGTTCGGGAACGGGCGTCGGCATCTCCCCGCCGGTGGTCACCGGCCAACAAAAAGCCAAACCGAGACCCGCACGTGCCTTCCTTAAACTTTGTTCCCAGAGCCCCGTGCGTCGTGACGGTAGTTCATGTTCCCCCACGGCGTGATCGACCTGGAGGTAAATAAGCGGTTAGATCCTCCCCAGAGGTGAATGCTCACGGCTTTATTCCTGCCAGGTGATGGGTTAAACCCTAGCAAAAAGCCCCCCACTCACTGAACAGGGGGACAGAGTTGTCAGACACCATAAGCTCCCGCTGCTGAGTTTTGGAACCCATATCATTTCTTTATGCTCCTCTATTGTCTTCCATCATCTGCTCCCTCGCTCTCACTTCCCATCCTTTCTGCTGCTCCTCAAAGTCCTCATCCCGCTGCTTCGGTGATGTTGAATTATTGAGACGGACTGAAGCAGCTGCTCTCAGTTTTGCATCAGAGTTTGGAGAGACTGAAGAGACGGAGACGGGGTGGGCAGACGTTCATCCATGTTTAAAGAAGGGGGTTTTGTCCCGAAGCCCGGGGCAGGATGTCAGGTGATTCTCCCTCTAGGGTAGCGTGTAATGCACGCGCTGATGTCCCGTCGCACAGCGTTGGAGGGGTCAGAAGGTCGCGCGGTGTGGGGGGGGGGGGGGGGGGGTGATGATGCTGGAGGTGAATTCTGTTTCCCAGTGAGAGAGGCAGGATAAAATGCAGAAGTCAAAAGCGAGTGAGTGGGCATCCTGCTAGATGTTGTCAAAAGTAACCTGGTTTCTCCAGGTAATATAACCGGGAAAAACTAGAAAATAAGGGTTGCTGGAGCTATCGTTCCGATTTGTTACCTTTTCCTATGAATATAATATGTCATTTTGGTTGTCAGAAACAACCTCTGCGTTGTCATTTCCCCCTCCATCCAGACTTGATATTCCCTCTGATCCCTTGTACCACCTTCTGTTTCTGCCTCTCTATATAAAAAAAGGTGGCATAACCCGTCTTATGTTCCAGTGAAAACTCTCCTCTTTATTTTCTTCCCTCTCCTACAGCTGCTGCTCCTTCTTCTTCTCCCCCCTCCTCCTCAAACTTCTCCTTTTCTATGCGCTGGCTTCTGAGCTTTAATAATGCAGCAGGCCAGGTGCACGCACACACAGCCCCTTTTCAACCTGCACAAGCACACACACACACACACCCATCAAAATTTCATTGAAGGCCTCTTGGGGGGGATCTGCAGTATGATCCTTGTATCCCCCGACACAAAACCAAGTCCTCTTACTATTCCCTTTTAGTCAAACTTCTCATGGAACGTGGCGCGTGTGTTAAGCAAGCCATCAAAATAGCAGTGACCAGGGAGATGCTGACGGCATCAATATTTGACACGTCAAGCCTCCTTCTTGAGTCTTTGCCAGACATTTTAAAAATGGTCAGACTTTGTTTAGAGGGAGGGAATCTGTTTTTAAAGTGTGTGTGTGTGTGTGTGTGTGTGTGTGTGTGTGTGTGTGTGTGTGTGTGTGTGTGTGTGTGTGTGTGTGTGTGTGTGTGTGTGTGTGTGTGTGTGGCCCCATACTAGACTGACCTGCAAATGCAGAGACTTACACTCTACACCAGCGGTCACACAGAGCTTTGTGACCTACAAATTGCCAGGAGCCGTACAAAGTGGTCAGGTTCCCTTGGCTAAAGTGGTGTGTGTGTGTGTGTGCGCAGATGCGTTTGCAGTTGAATAATGCTATTAACCCGTGTCCTTCTGGGCAGTTTAGACGTCGGGGCCACTTCTGCTTCTTTTGTTTCATCTGGTCTTGCCTACTTATTCAGGTTTTATCAGGGTGGCTATCTGGAAGAAGGGAACTCCCTCAGTTATTTATTACCCCCGACTTGCTGTACACGTACCGAGGCTCATGAGCTGCATCGCAGCGTCTAGCTGCTATGACTTTTATGAAGGCCGGGCGACTAAATGCACATTAGACTTGTGACTGAGCTGTTCATAGAAGACTGAAGTCACACTGAATCTGTGGTTCGATATAATGTGTATAAATGGAGTTA
This sequence comes from Gasterosteus aculeatus, assembly GCF_964276395.1. Taxonomy (NCBI): domain Eukaryota; kingdom Metazoa; phylum Chordata; class Actinopteri; order Perciformes; family Gasterosteidae; genus Gasterosteus; species Gasterosteus aculeatus. Next base: position 9,524,343 of record NC_135703.1, read on the forward strand.
GACAAGTACCAGGCAAAGTTCCTGCACTCTAAATTTCTAAATAAACTTTTGTTCTTTTTCATATTTTTAACAGCATGGGGAATCAATTCAAATGTCAATAACTTTAAAAGAAACTCCCCAATAGCTGTTGTAACGAAACAGGATATTTGTGATTGCAGGTCGCCCATTCAGCCTCGGCGAGGGCCCGAAAAGTGTCGTTCCGTACAATGACCGGCAGTATTTAGTCCAGGCTGGTGCTCGATGCGCCGCCAGCCGCGGTACACGGGGAGTAAAAGCCGGATGTAAACAAGTCTATCCATAGTTGTTTCTGTGCATGTACCAAATGCCATTTGCTCTGTGTGTACTCACTGGCATGTGGGGTGGAGATTGCTTTGACATTCAAGCAGAACTGATCACGTGTCACACTTGAATAATAACTTTGTTCTTTCGGATTTCGATCTTCTGCTTTGTTAAAACCAAATTTGATCGCACAATTCTTAAGGAGCGCGTATGTAAATCTGCCAGCTGCCTCTCCGCCCTCCTGTGATGTTTAGAAAATGTCCCCTGACCATCGGCCCCGTACTACAGTTATTGTCTGTTTTCCTATTCATATCTTTTTACGGACGGCGTTTGCATACTAACAATGCATACTTTAAATACATTTGCATACTATACGTAGTAAGAACGGGTCTGACGTGTATCGTGTCTGCAGCGCACCACAGTCGCTGTTTCTGTTGCTCCGGTGTGCATCTGGGGCCTGATTTAATGCATCTCAATGGTTGCCCTCTTGCATTGAAAATGTTTTTGGGTTTTTTCGTAGCCATTTTTTAATTGTGGACTATTTACGAGATGGTCCAATCCTATTTACCATTGCATTAAAAGCGTCACCACTTAGATACCAACGTTCATTTAATTATCTATTTAACAGTTATATTTTAGGTCAAGAAATGGGGATATTTCCAAACATGTGAGGCGGTTATACGTTTATTTTTTTATGTAGTTATTCACTTTTGCCCAGAAATTGTATAGAGGAAGGATGGGTCAATCCAGCATGAGCTTTGTCACCTTATAAACACCTGATATCCTCCTCAAAGGGTCTGATCGCAGGAGAGACTTCCTCCTGACGCTGAGCAGCTATCGCCACATTTCCACTGCTTTGTTCAGCTCTGTTGAATCAACTCAACTGGCTTTTTTGCTACCAACTTCTTTCTACATTTCTGTGGTACCCCCTCTGTGCAGATGGGATTCTCGCGTCGAATCAAACGTCAGTGACTTTGCTGAATCCTTTCAGCGGTAAATGGAAGGATGTCATTGGGCGCAGCTTTGTGGGAGGAGAACTTCTGTTTTACTATTGGCTGTAGCTGTGGCTTGTTAAATCCGTCAGGTTTGAGCAGGATCTCTCTGACCAGCCAGTAGTCTGCAGGGTTTTATCTCCACCTTCCAGTAGTCGTGCTACCCACCCCTTTTCGCTAATGGAAAACCAATAAAAGGGGAGTGGCGATTAGTAAAGCCGTGCCGTGGAAACGCGCCATTGGCAGCCTTCTAGGAAGGGTTATTCGTTTTTTGAAACTGTGGTTTCTGGGATAGTGCGAGCCCATCAGCCTCCTCACTCAAACCTCTGTTGTCCAGCTATAAATCCCACTGGTCAACGATAGCAATGAAGTAGCAAATCGGCTGTCACTGCTGGAAAACCCCCCACAACAACCGTGTTATCTCAAAACCACGTGTCATTGATCAGTTCATTGGCTAATGATGGGGAATATGACACTGAGCCACCGTCCCTCTCATTAGGACCTCATTGGCCTGTCAGAGAAGTGTCCGCTCCGGGCACACGGACCACTGTCATATCCACGCCGCCGGTCGATTTGATGGTCCATCAACGGCCTATTAAACACAACTAAGCGACAGCGTTAGGAGCACGAGGTTGGGCCATCGGGTGTTCCCCTACTCCGCAGCACGCCGCTCGTGTCTGCTTATAGGCCCCGGTGGATCGGTGTTGTCAAGTGTAGCCCGTTATGCCCGTGATTAGAAATTCGAGGCGAGAGCTTCAGGCGTATCGTTGATATTCAGTGGGAATGCCGTTGGTGGTGGATTGGAGGTGCTTCAGCTGCATTTCAGCCAGAGAAACCGCTTCCTGCCAGTGTCCCAAAATCCCATCTTCTGTGGCGATTAGTTTCCGGCCGACTGGGAGCTGTCAGCGTGAAGGCGGCTGACGGGTCAAACGTAGTCCTCCAGGCAGCGGCGGCTTGTGTGCAGCACTCGTCCTACTGCGAGAACATCGGTAGCTTCTACTGTTAATATGGATGGGAAGATCTTTAATGTCACTGACGTTTAAATTAGACCTGTGGAGCCGACTTCTCTCGTTTATTAAGAAAATTATTTAGAAAAGTACTTTTCCACTGTTTTATTCTGTTATTTTATGTTTTCGTTTTTTTTAGATTTTGGTAAAAATGCAAAACACAAATTGTTTGAAAAACTTGAAGCCTCTGGAATGATTCCCGACCAATTAGTCATGCTCATAGTTTAATCTGTGGCTGTGTTGTTGTTGTTTTGTTGTAAATGATGTAGGCTGGCCGACTTAATCTAATTTTGCTGGAAAAATTGTGAGAATGAAGTGAAAATAGGAGGGATCTTTAGACTTAACCAGGCTAAATGTTGTGGCTAACCTTTTCTTCCCCTTCTATTCCAGGTTAGCATTATACGTGTATGAGTATCTGCTACATGTGGGAGCACAGAAGTCCGCACAGACCTTCTTGTCTGAGGTAAGTTGACATCAATCTCAGTAACCTGTCCATGAATCTGTGCCTTTTTCATGAGAGCTAAGGAGGACAGTTAAAGAATTGATGAAAAACCTTCAGCAAAGGAATCAAAACACATGTCGGAGAGATGACTTTTGGGTGTAAAACGGCTCGACTCGCTTCGTAGAAGAGTAGATGCCACAGCCCGGCCTTACCGAATGTTTACAACCACTTCTGCTGTCGGTGTAAACATCAGCTGTTGCATACATTTTTAAAAAAGGAAATCCTGTAAAGGTTGAAATCATGCTCCCTCTCCGCCAACAACGGCGACCTTCTTGTGTTTGTGACACGTTTTGCTCCTGACAGAGTCTAACTATGAATGAGCATCTGACTTCACTGCCTCCGAAGCACATTTTAAACGTGTAAAAAGTGAAATGGGGGAGATTCAGGACGACGGAGGTGGACGGAGTCAGAACGATGGGCATCTCCACGTCCGAGGCCATCGGCAGTTGGAGACTGACTGATTATATGTTCTTAACCCCCGGACCTGCACACATAATCCTCTCTAGTGGCCACAAGTGACTCCTCTCTCCTCTCCTCTCCTCCAGATTCGATGGGAGAAGAATATTACATTAGGGGAGCCTCCCGGATTCCTCCACTCGTGGTGGTGGTAAGCGTCACCTTTTATTTCTTCACTCAGCTGATCTGTGTGTGTGTGTGTGTGTGTGTGTGTGTGTGTGTGTGTGTGTGTATAAACATTTGAAGCTGCAGTTGGTAACTTTGAGCAAATATGTAACTTAGTTTCATTAATCTGCTGCTAAACTGCGGGAGCTTTACGTGAGGTATCTGTGATAATAATTCAGGTACCTCCAACTGCTTTTTAGTGCTCCAAATAGCTTTAAAGATTTCTGGGGGAAAAAAAGAGTCGAGAAGTCTCTTAACGCAGCTGTCAATCACCATCAAATCAATATGAATCAATATTTTAGATTTTTGTTTACTGTTAAGCTTTAAAATGGTACGGTTTGCTACAGTCGGCTTCGTTTTGACTAGACTGTTGTCAATATCCAACATTTAGCTGGTAAAATCAGAATTTTTTTTTCTAAAGATATTTGAGGCAAGAAATGGCAGATTACAATAATGGCCTTTTGATGGATATTTGATCACTACTGCTTTGATCAGTTTCAGAGCAGTGATTGACAGCTGCGTGACTCCTCGACTCTGATTGGTTGAAACCTTATTTCTTTTCGAAAAATGATCTGTTTTCTATACTTGTGTCTGACTGTAGAGACTCCTTCAGAAAATATAACAAAAGCAACTCTTATTGGTGTTGCCAACTGTAGCTTTAAGCACTGCATCCCCTCCCCATATACACACACACACTCATTGAAAAGTCTCGAGGGTCCATTGCAGCTCTACATTATTCATTACTTTATATGCACAAACAGTAGCTTTGTTTGAACGCCTGTGATCTGAAGCTCATGGAAGAGTTCAAATTCAACTTTGAATACATTAAATCCATATTTATTAGAAGCATCCAGGTGTGTGTGTGTGTGTGTGTGTACCTGCAGATTTTGATTTAATTGGAGGAACTCTCACGACGTTGTGATTAAAGATGGCTTCCGTAGGTGGGAGGTGTAGCGCAGTCCCAGCCTTGGGGTTGACCCGACTCACCGAGGGCGTGACCCCCCCTCCCCTCATGTCGTCTCCCCTCCTCCAGCTCTGCATCCTTCACCCGCGTTCCTGAAACAATAGATCCAGATGGTTCGGGAATGGACTACCTCCCCCCCCGGCCCCTCCTCACCCGCTCGTCACCCTTTGTGTGCCCCCAACCTCCCACTTTTCTCCTTTGTTCATGCAGGAGAGGGATTCTTAGCAGATTAACCCGTTGCATTCCATCTTCCTTTGTGTCACCTTCTTCCCGCTCCTCCTCCCCACTCCCTCCTGTCATTTCGGCCAGAGGCTAAGCTTTGACCCACGGGGTCGTCACCTTCAGCTCCGGTTGGCAGTTTCACTTGTTTCTGGACGTCACTGTCACCTTTAGACCAGTATGGACCAAAGAACCCAACAGCCCGATTACAGACGCTATAAATCTACGTTTCATTGTAATCCCCTTTTTATAAAGTCTCCACCTGGTTCAGGCTGGAATCCTTTTACGGATGAATGTTTCCACCATAGAAACCGGTTCTGCAAACTGTTCCTCTCTGTAAGTGTGTGCTGACAAGAACCTAACTTTTACGTTCAGTGTGATGCACCTAGAACCCAAACGGTTGGTTAAAAAAGCACATGGTTCTTGGCTGAAGCTGCTCGCTTTAGGAAGAACCGATGTGGAACCCTTATTTATTGATGTAACTGCACCGATGGACCCGTCTTGAGAAATATCTCATGGCTTTAAGGTAACGATACCGACTTTGAACCAGGCCAGCCGATGTTCTGACGAGACCGGGATTGGTTACATACTTAAAAATCAGCTCCCCCGCATACGTTTTATCCTTAAAATGAATTTTTTCCTTACTGTCAACAACGAAGAGGTCCAAACCAAGCCTCTTATAACTATTCTACACCTTGTTCTGGCGCACTACGGATTGAATAAACATTATTGGGGGAAAAAAACATGTCACCAAGCGCGACAATGTGTGTTCATTTATGGCAACAATGGAGATCTGTCACAGAGGAATATGGCATTAGACACACAGATAGCAAATGTTAGTAGAACCAATTGTTAGTTTTGATCTTTTCAGGAGATTTGTCTCCACTAATATGATATAGTTCATTGGCAGCCTTATCGTTTGAATCAAATAAAGAAATAAACTGACTAGAGACGTGAAAACCAAACCCCCTTATATCTGCTGCCAAAGTGCAATTTTACCCACAGCAGAGAACTTGAATGAATCACACTTTATGCCCCGTTTGTATCACATGGTCCCCACCTCTGTTTTTATAAACCTTTTTATGACGGGAAATACCAATGGTAATTGTTCATTATGTGACAATGTATTGATCCCTTTTGATGTCACGCCTTGGTACTTGCTGCTTCTCCGGAGAGATCCGAAAGTGCAGCTGCCGGAACCACCTCTGGATTCAGAATAGTTTCACTGTACTGATATTTAGTACATCACGCATTACATGAAGCGAATATTGAAGAACCTGTGGATGTAGAATTACAGACGTCTAAATATGCTCTTAAACAACCTTCTAGTGTAACTCTTGGATCTGCTGAGTCAGAAGAATGAACGTCAGGCTTATAGAACATCATCAGCAATATGAGACCGAGGATGTTTTTAATAAAAACGATACAATAAGGAACATAATAATATTAATAATTTGGAAGCATTAAATCTGTGGCAAATCTTGGGAGGAACTTTGTTCTGTTGTTCAACTTGGGACACAAACGATCATTTCTCCTTGTTGATGTGTCCTTGAACCACACGCTGGGATCCTTTCCTCCTGCAGCTCAACCATCCGACTTCGCCTTTTCTTGGAATGAGGAAGTTTGTAATCACATTTTTATAATTCCCTCTCAATGGGCCCTAACGACTCACAGTGGCACTCAGGATGCTGGGCCTCCCGCACACGACTGTCTTTTGAAGGCCAGAGGTGTGTGCAGAAGTCCAGATGTTTGGGCTACAACATTGGCGTGTGTGTCGCAGATTGCCAGGACATGTGGAGTGGCTGCCTGATTGGTCCTCCTCGTTAGCCACGTCGGCTTATTCCACTTCCACTAAATCAATGCACACAGACTGATTCGATGAAGGCCTCTTAGACAGTTTGCACACTAGCTGTAAGCTCTTGGCTGGCTTTGTTTGTTTGTTTTTTCCACTTGCACTATTCAAATAGAACTGAAACAAAAGCTGTCATGGAATGTGATTTTGTGAAAACGCACCTGAAAACAAATAATAAATATTTTGAACAAAAAATATGGTGTATTTTAGATTTAAATCTTTGTTTTATATTTGTATGAATATACTTCAGTGTTCGTTAACGTTTGGGATAGAAAGTGCGTGTGTGTGTGTGTCTGAGTGAGTGAGCGGTTGATTGAGGAGGTGACACTGGTATTGTGTCCCTCTTACAGTGATGCTCAAGTACATAAGCGGCTGTTTAAGAGCGCCAGGGAGATAGTGGGAGTGTGTGAATGGGTTATGAATAGCTGTTACACATGTGCTTGTATTGCTCTGTATGGTAACCTTTGACCTCTCTCCCCCCCGCCCCCCCTCTTGTATTTCAGTGTATTCTGGGATTTGTACTGTGCGGCTCCAGACCGAAGGGAGACATGCGAGCACTCCAGTGAGGCAAAGGCCTTCCATGACTATGTAAGTGACGGAGTATTTCTTTTCATTTTCACATGCAGAAAAACACTCACTCACCGTGGAATTAGTTTTGTTTACATGTCTGCCCGAGACATGCATGTAAACACTGCAAATCATGATCAGCCCCCTGCAGGGACAGACGCTTCACAGCGTGACGCACATTTTAGTTGACAAAATATTTAGGCATTTTTGTATTTCCAGGGACACAGAACGAACTCCAAGATAAGAGTTGTTCCCTTAGAACGATTTTCCACTTCAAAAAATTAAATAAAATAACTACTTTGGTGCCATGGGCCAAGGACTGCTGCACAGATCCTAAAGCGCCTTTAGGGATTTTTGTAAATCAGATTGATTTGACTCAAGGAACTATTTGGATACCTCCTAAAGAGAAATTCCTCGATGCTCTCCGAGCTCCGAGTCCAGGATCAGTTCTGAAATGGTCTTTTAGGACTTGGTAGAGAGTTGTGTTTTGCTGAAGCCCTCTTTGGTGTCTCTCCGTTAACAGCGGCACCACGCTGCCCATTAATCATAACAGTAATGTAAATGTCTTTCTCCAATAAAAGGGGAAACTGTTACTGTATCCACTTAAAAAAAGTCATGTTTCGTGATTGACACGGTCTGTGTGTGTGTGTGTGTGTGTGTGTGTGTGTGCGTGTGCGTGGTATAGTGTGGGGAGATAATGGAATAGAGTTCTAATCCAGTAATCCCAGCACTGGGCCGAGGCTAAGCCAGGGATTTATGTGTCCGTGTGTCTGTGGGAGCGTTCGTGTGTGTGTGTGTGTGTGTGTGTGTATTTTTGGACGGCGGGGAATCTTTGGCAACCGGCCCATAGATGGAGGTTGTGGGGGCTCACAGCGTGCGTGGTGCGTGTGTGTGTGTTTAAATGCAGATGGGTGTGCTACATGGTTGCTTGCTGTCTGCTCCTAACGGTGATAGAGCGAAGGAGACGGGACCGCTTTAATTTAGGCTCCGGCCCCCCCGATGCTGGTCTATGAGCACGGGTCCGTTTCTACTGGTTTCAAAAGAATGAGCAGGTCGAGGTATTGGAAGAAAAATAATATTTCACCGTACCTTTTTTAAAATTGCTGTAATGCAAACCAGCATTAAGAGGCGTTATCACTGTTCTCTCTGCTGGGAGTAGAGACGCAAAACGGGTTTATGGTTTAAGTCAAGGGAACTTTTTCAATCTGTTTGCTTAGTGTGCAGGTGCTTTACCAGAGAGGGAGTCGCCTTGCTGAGCATTTGAAAGACTGATAACGGCAACTTTTCCAACATATAATTCCTATCGTTATTTTTTTTTAATGCTCAATGATGGGCTTTTAATAAAGCCTTTTACAATACTTTTTTCACCTTTTTTGAATCGGCACTCGGTCAACTTGCGGTTATCATTTTCGGCCTTTAAAAAAAAACTTTTCTCCCGCTCCGGTTCTCCTCCCTCGCGCTGTACATGTCTGCCCACGTTTGTCTCTTCCACGCGACTGTCGCATTTGTGCGACTCCAGCACGTTCACGTCATGCTCCCTTTCTGCTGGTTTCTCTGCGACAGCTCCACATCCAACAGTCTTTTCCCCCACCTTCTCTCCTCGCAGCCTCTTGACTATTTCTTACGCTGTCCTTCGCACCGATAGAGCGGTCCTCCCCCTCTCGTCTCACTCGCTCACTCCCTCTATCCAATTCTCCTCCCCTTTTCCTATCTCTGCCCTGACCTCCTCCCTCCCTCACCACCATTACTACCGCTGTTCCCGGGAGAAGATTGATTGCCTAATCTAGCTGTTTACCCACAATGCCTAGTCGTGCCGAAGAGGACAACATGAAGAAAAGACAGTTACGGTATTTGAAAATGGAGCGAGTGGGCAAATATCAACATGACGAGACGGGGCGGGTGCTGGAATGGAGGAAATGTTTTCTTTTTAGTTTACTTCAAGTTACCACAGACAAACCTTGCCAAGAATCCAGCATATGAATCATGAACAAAATTATGAAATAAATCACTTTTTTGAGCAAGTTACGTGCAGTCGTCATTTTACGAGCACAAATTTCAGCGCAGGTTTTAGGGGTTGGGAGGGGGCGGGGTCAGCCAATCCTCACACTCGAGCGTTACTTTAAACCGGCGAATCGGCCAACCACAGCCGGAGTCAGGACAAATCCACATTTTGACTGCTCCCTTTTTCTGGTCCGTGAGGGCTTCACAAAGTAGTGTTCAACGTGAAACTGTGCATGCTTACTGTGCGCACACACACAGGGCTACCAGCCGGATCTGCTTTTGGCCTGATATCTCCATGTTTTATAGGACTTTGAGAGTTGTTGATTTAGTTTCAGGGGAAAAACACAAACTTTTTTTGTGTATTTTATAGATTTTATTTTATAATCGGTAACATATAAACATGTTTTTACACATCAGAACGCTCAGACGTTCCCCTTTATTCCCACAGAAAAACATGTCCACAGACAAAGAAGTTACAGTTATTACACGTTTTATCATGGGTATGCCATTTTTGGAGCAGAGGCCAAAAAACAGCCTCAGGGTGCAACTGTTGGACAAGCCCACATTATTCAGCGTGTAAACAACCTGCTATGACTGTTTGTCATGGTTTGTTACATCTGTTTCCATTGCTAGCTACCTGCTGTGGTTTTTACTAACGAAGGCCAAAGCAATATTTATTTCAGTTAAATCAAGAACTCTTATTTCCCCAAAACCTACTTGCTTGCAGGCCGCCTTAACCTCTGGTATGGAAACACTGCAGGACAGGCGTTGTGCTGAAGTTTCTTTAAATATAATGCAGGTTAAGTCAAAGTAATATTCTTGTTCTCATACTTGTATTATTGTCGTTCGGCCTCTCCGGAGTGTTGGCTGTGTGTTTTTTTTTTTTTTTTGTCACGTTGTGGTAGTTTTGAGGAACATCTGGGCTTTCAGAGATTGTGTGTGTGCGTTTGTTTGTGTGACGTGACGGTGAGCCTAGCAGCCCTATCCTGTCGCTCCAGAGCGAAACGCACTGTTTTGACTGGGCCGATAAATTAGCCAGATCGCCACAGTCAGCTACTCCTCCTCCCGTCTCCTCACTCACTCTCTTCTGTCCTCACTCCTTCACCCCTCCTCCTCCCGTCTTCTTTCCATCTCTCTGCGCGCTAAGGACAGCAGGTCAAGGAGACGGTGATGAGTTACATATCAGTGTGAACCAGAATGTAGATTAGTACCCTCTCCAGGCAGACACACACATGCACCGTCCCTTCCGTATCTCCCTCCATCCAGTGTTTATGTCTCTGTCTTTATCCCTGTGAAAGGTATCAGGCGGAGGTCAATAATGTGTTGAGCACTATTGATCCGTCCGGTAGGTCCTATGGGTGAAGGAGGGGAAATGGAGAGGGAGGGATCAATGCTATTCTGTACAGCCACCTGCATACTGTACTGTTCCAGCCAATCAGATCATTAGTCTTTTGTTCCCCGATAGATTGTTCATCAACATTGTGGGTTTCACTAAGGAGGGAACGCAAACACAACATGGCGTCCTCGCAGGGGGCCGCAACTGTGGATTAACACGTCACTGTTGGAATTGTTTTTGCCACAAAGACGCCATTGAGATGAGTCCGTCAGGGAGGTGGTCCAACTAATTACACGGTGCTTTGCGTTGTGTAAATGTGCACAAACAAGTCAGGTTGATTTTTGAGGTTGTTGATTTATGTAGCGTTTCTCGATTAAAATCAGGTGATCTCTTGGTTGCCAACATCTTCGTGTTGCTCGACCAAGAACTGCTAAGGGCGAGAAAAACCCCAACGATAAACAATTGATCATTTTAGATAAGAGATGATCTATAAAAGGTGAATGGTGCTTTTTAGGGCTTTTACTTTTCACAGTATTTTGGAGTCTCTTGAGACTGTGAGAACAGACCGAAACGGCTGCAAAGGTCACTAGCCAGATGTGGAAGTTGTGGTTACACAGCGTGTTATTTTGGTGTTTCTTATGTGTCATTGAAGTGAAAATGGGTGGAATGCTGTCTGAAAATATCAACCAACTATGGAGTGCACTCGTCAGAAAATCAGCCACACTGCGCTCTATTACAATAAGTTCTGTGTTTATAATGTGTGAAAGTCATTATAGATGTTGGTATATTTTCCACATAACCAATGCCAATAGCTCCATCTCTACAGGTTGAAGTGACAAAGTAGTTAAACTCTTATTTTAACTTGATGTTAATGCAGTTTTTTTTTTCCTAATGTTTTATGTTGAACAACATAAATCATTATAACGGCACATAGCTGGTGTGGCTTTTCTTTATATAGTGATCCAGTCTGTATATTATTAAATACAATTCTAGATGAGGATGTGTATTGCATATATTGCCATATTGATAAGCAGAAACACACTTTTTGTGGCTGCGGCGTGCTTTGGCGGCGTGTTTGTGTGCCGCTGCCGAGGAAGGCCATTAAAAGATGGCTTACAGTTTAAACGGTGTAAATATTCCCAGACATTTGAAAATGCGTCCCCTGGGTTTTTATGAACTTTCCACCAGCTCCAATGAAAGACCCGTATTCTTCCCCCTTCTCTCTGCATGTCAGGCATTAAAGCCCCTTTTCAAGTCTCGCTGCCACCCGGCGCTTCCTCCGCGCTATCCTCCCTTTGCAGAACCCTCTCCATACATTCAGGATGAATAATTCAGCTCAACTACCAAACGCTGTGTTCATTATATCATCTAATTAGTGCAGCACTGATGTCTGCTGTGGATTCTTCGGTCTTCAACTTTTCTCTTTGGACAAAGGTGCGGCCTGCCTGGGTGTTGTGAATGCATCAGGAATAACTGTGTTCCTGCACCAATGTCAACAAGGCAAATTCCTGTACATTTATCTACATTCAAGGAGGCGGTCTTATTTTTTTTGACGGTGTTGAGCGGAAAATGGAAAAGTAGATATAGACTATACTGCGGGCGCCAATAAAACAACTAAAAAAAGCTCTGTTTAATCCTTTTTGTTTTTCCCCAGGCCAGTTGGTTTTAATAAAGGCCGGCTGCATACTAAATCCACCTCTACCTCTACGCATGCGTTCAGTTTGCCTTCAGTCTGCAAAACGGGGCTTTCACGAGCAGATAGTTGATCATTAATAGTCTACGACTGTTAATGTGACCAAGTGATTGATTGTGAACAGAAATCTCCCTCCTTTTTCCCCTCGCATATCATTTCTTCCTCTCCGGCCTTCCTCTTGCATCTTCTCTCGCTCTTGTGCTCTCTCTCCCCTCGGTTTCGCTCTCTCTCTCTCTCTCTCTCTCCGGCATCTTCTTATTCTCTCTCTCTCTGCGCTCCTGGAGCGGGGGATGCCAGGGGGACAGAGTGCAGATAGGACCTGTCTCCATAGCAACAGCTTCTGCAAGCTGCTGACACCCTACTGGGGGTGGGTGGTGGTGGTGGGGGGGGGTGTAGTACAGGGGTTGGGGCAAAGGAAGGTGCGTGCGTGCGTGCGTGTGTGTGTGTGTGTGTGTGTCAGCGCTGGGAAAAATGAGTGAGGGGGGTCAATAAGAGGAGAAAAGTGTGCAGAAGACGAGATGATAGGGAGGAAGGGCGGGGGGGTCGGAGGAGGAGGAGGAGGAGGAGGAGGAGGAGAGAAAGAGGCAGCCGACCCGGCTTCTTCCCCAGGGACTCAGTGGCCTGCTCATGTTCACTAGCAGAATTAGCATAAAGATGGGGGGAGGTGTGTGTGTGTTTTCCTCTTGGTTTTAATTTGTGTTGGTTTTCAGATAGTCGGGAGAAGAAGGGCAGCGAATATGTTTGTGTACATGCGTGTAATTGGCAATGCGCTTCGTGGTCTATGCATACAGTGCGTGTCACATGGATGTTGTGTGTTGGTTAGGTGTGCGTGCTGGTGGAACGGTTTGTGTGTGTTTGGGGGGGGAGGGGGGGGACCCTCCCCTGGGTCTTAAACCCCTCCCTGTTCTGGTCCTGTAGCCTGTGGTTCTCCCCTGTCTGCCTCTCTGTGCTGCCGGGCTGCACTTTATGAGCCTGTGATGCAACTCTTTGTGTGTTCCTGTGTGTGTATGTTTGCACGCTTATGTGCATGTGTGTGTTTGTTCCGGCGTGCTTATGTAAGCACTCTGAACACGCGTCTTGGTCTGTGTGTTGACAAGAATACAGTTATATCATATTTAACTCCCGGGCTAAATCCTTCTCTACTAGTCGTCTAGTTTAATTCTTCTCATATGGTTTGATCGACCTGAAGGGGATTTGAAACTAAGTTAGTTTATGTGTTACTATGATCAGTTTTTGGGCCCTTATCTCAATCGGAGTCCTTTTTTCTAACATTGGACATCTGCCAATAGCAAGTCAGAGGCTATACTTATATTTACTTTAATGTTGAATCTGATACATTGAAATAAGAATTGGAGCCTTCCAAATTCCGCCCACATGATTTTTGACGAGCTTAATCAACAAAACAAATCACATTTCGAAAACTATAAAGTTGCTGAACTCTGAATTTTTGCCAGCATGTTTTTCTTGAGTTAGATGTGAAATGATCAGCTGGAGAGAATAAACAGCTGCATTTGTGGAAACTACAGAATCACTCTCCACTGTCCAATGTATTCCAGCTCACAGAATCTAGTTATTCGCTGATGACATGTTGCTTTATTTCTAAGTATTGTAAATCCATTGATCAATTTTAGTGTTGATGGTGTTTCCGCATCATCCAAAGATTTAGTTCTGATTAACCGTTTGTCGACTCAAAGTCACACTGATTTTATTTAAAAAAAAGAGAAATCTGCAGGGTTCAGTGAAAACCCCAAATATCAGAGGTAATACTTCTGCTACTTCTGGTAATACAACTGCCAACTTCTTTTCTTTTTCTTTTTTAAATGCGATGGGCCAAAACGGATACTAAATATAATCAGATGAATGTCATGGCTTGTAGATTCTTGAGGTTCTTGACTCGTATCGCTCTGTAGATCTCCGCTTTGTGGCGCTGAAACTTCATGGATGTTCCTTCCAGATGAGCTTCTCCTCACACTGGATGACACTTTGGGCAGAGGTTTGCTCCTATTGCAGGTGCAAACACTGCCCCCTATAGTAATATTTTGGCCAGTGCATCATATCACTGTAGAGCAGATGGAGGGGGAGAGAGAGACACACACACACACACACACACACACACTTTGACACTTTGACACACAAAAACACCACATTTAATCACAGCACTTGTGTGTTACAGAGCGCAGCTGCGGCGCCCAGCCCTGTGATGGGCAACATGCCGCCCAACGATGCCATGCCAGGCGGTCCCATGCCCCCGGGCTTCTTCCAGGTACGACTTACCCCCTTCTGTCGCCGTCCTCTTCGCCCCTCCATCCCCTCCGGTGACACCCATCTCTGCCGGTCGTTTGAACAGCATTTGCATTTTCTTAAAGTTCAAACTCCGGCACCTTGATGTGGTGTATTGTATCTGAAAGAACTGTATTCTTCTTTCACCCAGTTATGTTTTTAAAACAAAGAAGAATTTACACACATTCGAAACCATCAACTCTGAAAGAGACACACAAAGTTTAATTTTTTTTCTGTAAAAACACTCAGAAAAGGCAGAAGCTGTAGAACATCAGTGGATTTTTAATATATACACATCAATAGCCTGATAATACGTCACCTCAGTCAAGGTCTAGTAATGTAGTTCCTCATTCTAAAATCGACAATCGCGCTTCTTCAGATGTCCCCATCTCAATTCCTTTCCTCCCACTTGTTTTCCCCACATTCCTCCAAACATTGTTTATTCCACTCTCGCTGTTCACACCCACCAACGCCTCGGACGCTCACCCCGCTCACTCATCTGTGGCTCGCTCTTGTCGGGCCCGACCGACCTGTGATTCAACCATCCCGTGTTCATCGTCTCCCCACACCCCTGCGTCCCTGTCCCCTGCGTCACCGTCTCCATCTCTGAGCCGTCTCGGCTCTGTGAAGGGAAAGGTGTTTGTGTGGGAGACGGCTGTCTGAAGAGCGGAGAGAATGAGACGCCCCACAGACGCATACGCAAACACGGGCCGGCCTACCAGCGCCGTCCACAAACAAACCAACACACACACACACACAGAGACACACTCCTGTGAGGCAGTGGTGTGATGGACAGCGCTGGCATTTGGCAGGAGGCGCGATAAGGTGGAGAAGAGTTGGGGAGAGGAAAAAGCGAGTGACGCGATTGCGGGAGAGAGCGAAGGGTGGAGAGGAGTGAAGAAAAAAAAAGCAAGGGGGAATGTGAAAGATCCGTGGCACCAGGATCGTGGCCCAGTGTTTGTTTCTGTGG
The DNA here is from genome assembly GCF_964276395.1 of Gasterosteus aculeatus. Taxonomy (NCBI): domain Eukaryota; kingdom Metazoa; phylum Chordata; class Actinopteri; order Perciformes; family Gasterosteidae; genus Gasterosteus; species Gasterosteus aculeatus. Next base: position 9,539,626 of record NC_135703.1, read on the forward strand.
CTACCGACCACTCCATTGTTTGCTTGCTTAGAGAGCGAGGCAATGTGCTGAGAGGATGGGAGGAGGCCGGGGGGGGGAGATTAGTGAGAGTACGACTGTGAATAAGCACGGGGAAGGGCTGGGGGAGAGATGGTGAGGAGAGACACATGGACGTGCTATTTATAACATCGGTGGGGGAGTGAGATCGGGTTGAGGGTTTGTGTGTGTTTGTGTTTGCGTGTTGTGTTCAAGGGACCTGGTTGTAGCGGAAAGCTCTGATTGTTTGCTGCAAATGCGGCTCGTCTTAATGGTTCGTTGAGTCTTTTCTGTTGCCACACTGAAGGTGAGCGCTTGCCTCGTTGTGTACCGCAAACAACATATTGTTGGATATCCAATGATAACCTGTCGCTTGTTGCGTTCTTTTGAGAAAAGATGCTGCAGCATCTGTACAAAGTGACTACATTTTTATTTAAATCCAAATTGGTACATTCAACGCATGTTCTTTCTTAATCGATTTAAATGTGGTGCTTGCATTACTTGTTAAATTGTTCTTTTCTGGTTTTTAAAATTGTTGACATTTTATAGAAAAAGAGCAGCCGAGTTTACTGACCGCTATGAGGGCGGAAAAGACGCTGCTGCATAGTGAGTTATTTATTAGGGGTCGTTGACCTCTTGTCAGCGTTAACACAATTGTGTCAGAGGAGCTCGGGGGTTGCATTCTTTAACTGAATTCGTCTCACAACCACCAATAAAAAAAAAAGAAGAGGAAAAAAAAACTCCCGACTGTAATTTCATTGTGATCAGTAACATCTTTGTGGCCTTTTGGCCTGAAGTTGCCACTAGTGCCTGTCCTGCTGCTTCCTGTCCCGTTGCACTGAGGCTTTGCCAACACTGCCCCCACGTGGCCGATGAGCAAACTGCATCCGGTCTTTTGACCCGATGGTCCCAACGGTGATCTATTGCATCCGATCCAATGTCTTTGCAACCCAGCAAAGTAAACGTTTCTGTTCGGTGCTCTCGACCAAAAGGCAAATACAAACTGTTGGGCGTTGGCTTTTAATTCTGTTTCTTTTGTTGAGGAGTTGTTTAACTTGCTCCTCTTCTTCCTGCTGCGTCTAAATACTCCCCGCTGACCCCTCCTCCCTTCACTCTGCTATTTTTTATTTTGTATCGGGTAATTCCTCCAGGTGTAAAGCCCACTTTGGGGGCCCTCCCCGCTCTGATATCCCTCTTCTTTCTTAAAGGGACCACCTGGCTCTCAGCAGTCCCCCCACGCACAGCCCCCCCCACACAACCCCAGCAACCCCATGATGGGACCCCATGGCCAGGTAAGAAACTCTTTCTCTCAAACACCCTGCTCTCTTTTGTTCCCACTAAATCGCCCCTCCCCAGTCCTCCACACACACACACTTTTCCCTACTCTCACGCTCTCCCTCTCTTGCCTTCGAGCCCCATTAGCTTTACTTTTGTCCCAGCTAACTCCTCGTAAATTTGTAGGCCCCGCCGGTCCCTCCCAGCTTCTTCTTTCATGAAAGCCCAGCATCCAGAGGCAGCAGGGCCCGCTCCTCTCCCGGGCCAAGAGTCTGTAGCCCCTGTGTGGGATGAATAATTCACCCCCCCTCCCAACAGAGCAGCCTGTGGGGGGTTGTATCTGCTATCTGCTCCTCCTCCACTCGTAACACACACACACACACACACACACATGCTGAAATGCACAGTGTCCCTCCCTCTCCGCTGTTCACTTGTTCTTGCACCGTATAAATAAAGCAGGGGACAGGCGCTATGGCCACCCATATATGCATAGAACACAGGGGTACACGTATGTACTCCCACGACACACACGTATGGAAAAAGAGTTCCACACAAGCCTCCAACTAGATAAGAAAGTAATCAAGATATTCAGCAGTAATGAACTTCCATCCCGAGTTGGCGCGTGTTTCAGCGCTCGTCCAGAGCGGTAGCTACAGATGCCACTTAGGAGTTTGTAAAGCTAATCTCTGCCCATCAACTGCGGCGACACGGCTCTTCATTCTTGTGGTTTCTGGTTTCCGTCTTGTGTGCGCGGGAGAGTGTGGACATGCTTCCTCTAAGGCTCGTGGACGGTGTTGTTGGCCTGACCACAGGGCGAATCGGCTTACAGCGCAGCGAGAGCAGGCCGGGTGTGCGGGGAGCCCAGTGAGCGCTGTGTTACACACACACACTAGCTTTGTGTGCGGGCAGGTTAACGTGTATTGCACAAAATAATTATTGTAACGGCGTTGTAGAACAAATTGTATTGCTGGGCGGATCTGTTGATCTTTCAGTGTCATCTTCCATCCTCCAACTACACTGTGTCCATCTGTGTGTCCTCAGTGCGTCTCCGGTTTGAGAGCTCTTCGATTTACCAATAATGAAAACCTTGTTACCCCACCTCTTCCTCCTCCTCCTCCCTACACCCCCCGCTTCTCCCTTCCTTCCTCCATTTCCCTCTGCAGCCTTTCATGTCACCACGGTATCCAGGTGGACCACGCCCCTCACTCCGAATGCCAAATCAGGTACATGCAGTTTAAAAAAAAACATTTCTGAGACACTGTTATTGTTGAGAATCTGTGCTGAAGAAGTGGGAAGTTGAGTCATTTTTTCAATCAGTTTCCGCGTCTGGTCTTTCCTCAGCCCCCGGGGGGGATCCCTGGATCTCAGCCGCTCCTGCCAAACAGTTTGGACCCGACAAGACCGCAAGGTAATGCTGGTGCAGCTCTCCTGGTCCAAACCCCAGTTCCGTATTTTGAAGTATGTTCCTTGTTGTATTGTAGGGCTTGTCTATAATAGAGGGTGACTCTACAAGAGCTGTAACTAATGGTGCTCTTCATAATCTTGAGTAATTCTTCAACTAAGCGTTACTTCTAAAGTTTCACTTTCCTCCACACAGGACAGCAGGGAAGACCGTTTTATATAAAAAATGTATATTCATTTTCTATATAGAATTGTCAGACATATTGTCATCATACAGGTTTTTTTTTATGGCACTTACATTTTTTTGTTTGACACTGTATATTTAATGACTCCTATTATTTTGATAGAAATTGGGGGAATCTTTCCTGTTTGGGATGTAATATCCGTGGGTGTGTTCGTCTCAGTGAGGGAGGGGTCGTGGTGATTTGGCTGCAGATTACATCTTCAGGGTCCGGCTGGTTGCAACTAATGGGATGAGGATTAAGCGTTGTCTGCGGCCCGTCTTAATTCCTGCCTTTAAGAGAGTGGCCATATGTGGATTTACACAAACCGCGCGCTGTGTCATGTGCGTCACATTTAGTTTGTGACTTCTGTTTGTCTGCTCCGGCAGGACATCCTAACATGGGCGGACCGATGAGGATGAACCCTCCTCGGGGAATGGCCATGGGCCCACAGGTACAGACACGCTTATTTATTCAGCCTTGAATGTAAATTTGACTCTTTTGCTGCAAATAAAACAATCGGTTGTCTCGTTAAATGTTCGAACAATGCTTTTAACGTTTTGTCTTACAGAATTATGGAGGTATGAGGCCTCCTCCTAACTCCATGGGCGGCCCGATGCCAGGAATGAACATGTGAGTTAAAACGTCGAGCCTTTGTGTCTCATTGCAGTTTAATCTCTGCTTTTAGTTATTTATGTCCCCTTTTCACTTTACACCATTTTATCTCTACCCGTTTGTCTCATTTGTCTCTTCCCTTCATTCTTCTCTTCCTGCGCTTGTTGCTTTGCATCAGGGGTCCCGGAGGAAGAGGGCCTTGGCCAGGACCTAATGCTAACTCTGTGAGTCAGAAGGCCTCGTCCTTTATACATGATCACATGAAGATTGCAAAGTAAAATACAGATAGAATGCAGTAGATTTCACTCTGTAATTCGTTGTTTTGAGGCATATTTAGTCCATTGGTCAGTTTTATCAAAGGATACTTGTGACTACCGTTCCTCCTTCGCAAGCCAGTCAAGCGGCACACTTCATTGCCGCAGTTCGCAATTGTAACGGTTATTACAGGCGTGTTGTGTTAGCGTGTAGTGCAGCCTGTATGTGTTCCCATTCAGCATCCTCTGAGCCTCGGATCCCATTCTGTTTATTTCCCCCTGCAGATAGCATACTCCTCCTCATCTCCAGGAAACTACGTGGTGAGTGCAAATCTGTCCAAAACGAGAGCAGTTCTCCCGCATACATGTAGAACTGAACTCATGTTCTGATAACTGATTGTTCCCCCAGGGCCCCCCAGGCGGAGGAGGTCCACCTGGAACTCCCATCATGCCCAGCCCAGGTGGTGCGTCACCAAACTGTGTCCCCAGCACGAACACTATTTTCATAAATGGACATCTCATTTCTTCTCACAAAAACAAGCATGAGCCCCATCAGCCAATTATGTTTTCATGTCTATTTTGCATTTCACCATTTTATTTTTTCAATATTATCTTTGTAATTACTGATCAACATCATCTCTCTGTATCGTCCAACTAAAGGTTTTGTTTTGTCTTTTTTTTTCTCCTTAAGATTCTACTAACTCGAGCGAAAACATCTACACAATGATGAATCCTATCGGACCGGGCGGCAACAGACCCAATGTGAGTCATCATGTTAACAAATGGCTCCGTGACGGGGCTTCAATGATAGAACTTTCCAGGCTCGAAACGGTTTCAGAAAAGTGCAGATTGATTTCAGGTTTAAAATTATGAATGTTGTTGAAATGATTTGTTGCCCACAAAAACGAATCCACCTTTTAAATGATGTTTCAAACCACATGATCACTGGGCTGGTCTGCAAGTCTGCATTAGAGAAACAAAATGCTGCCAAAATCGACAGGAAATAACCCGGGAAGAATAAATGGAAGAATGTACTTCACCCCGAGCCGAGGAAACCACCGACATCAAACACCAAAACAATATTGCCCTCATTTACAAGGCTCGCTCTCCATCTTGTCACCAGTTCCCTATGGGACCTGGGCCTGACGGGCCGATGGGAGCTATGGGAGCCATGGAGCCGCACCACATGAACGGATCACTAGGTGGGTTTAAACGCACTCGGCTATCCAGCTAAAATGAGAAGAGCTAAAACTGTGTTTTATTATTCAGCAAGTAAACCTTGAAATTGAGCTGTTTGTTTCTCCTCCTCAGGGTCTGGGGATATGGATGGGTTGCCAAAGGTGAGTAAAACTTTCCATTTCCAGAAGCTTCCTGTTTGCCGACTGTTCTTGTATTTATAATCGTTTTTGTTTCTACACTTCACTCCTTCAGAGCTCCCCGAATAACATGGGGGGCATGAACAACCCTCCCGGAACGCCGAGAGATGACGGCGAAATGGGCGGAAACTTCTTGAACCCATTCCAAAGCGAAAGTGTAAGTAGAGCGAATGACTGTCATCTCACGACCCTTAACAGTTACCCTTGACCCCATGACAAACCAGTGCAAGAATGCAAGCAGAGGGTTCGCCTCATTCTCTTCTCACCTGATCTCAGAATAGTCGTAAAGCAGTTGGGACTAGAAGTCTTCAGTTTGTACAAAATATGAATCCAATTTGTCACTGAGCCATACGAGCCGTTCCCATCCAAGTCATTTTGAGAAAAGTAGACTCCATCAAAGGCACAAATCGCACTTGTGAATACGGACCTTAGCAGACTTTTATTCCAAGAGCGGCACTTCTTCTGAAAGTGGTAACAATCTAAAGAGAAAGTTCATTGTAAAAAGTAGAGCTGTAACGAACATCTGATGTTCTGCTTGCATTGAAGCCATTTACTAATCACTTAAAATGCATTTCACATGCATTGTATACCCTCTGTATCAGTGATCAGCTGATGGACACAAGTGCCTAGTCTGCTTTGTTTATTCGTTGTATCCCAGGAAAGGGCTTTCCAGCTTTACGGCTAAAGTAGTGGCTGAAGTTTTATACGCACAACAGGTGGAGGGCCGCGCTGTGTTCCTCCACCGGGGCCACAGCCTGCAGTTCAACCTGAGCTCTAATGACTCGATTCAACGAGTCAGCCGTAAAGCTGGTAGCCATTCAAAACATTTCAAAATAAGAGCTCTTTCTATTTCTGATGCTGTTGATTACTTGTATTCAGTGTACTGGAGCCTTGTTGCGCCCCCTGGTGTTTACATGTTGTCAGTTACATATCCACTCATCTTTTCCCTCCTCCCCCCCCCCCCGCTCCCTCTCTCTCTTTTCAGTATTCACCCAACATGACGATGAGTGTGTGATTTTATTTTTTCCTTTTTTGTATTTTTCTTTACCCCCCTCTCCGCCCCTATTTTGAATCCCTACACCTTATTTTTTTTATTTTGTATTATTTCTTTTTCCCCTCCAAAACAATCCTTATTTCACCTCGGATTGGATCCGCTCCCCTCCTCACGCACACACACACACACACACACACACACACACACACACACACAAAAACCCTCTGCCCCCTCCCCTCCCCCCTTCCTCTTCTGACTGGGGAACTCTATGGCCACTCAGCCCTCTGGCACGGCCCTGGAGCATGCTGGGACTCTAACCAAGACGGGCCCTCCTGGAGCATGCAAGATGGCCTCCGGTCTGAACAGGAAGCAGTCACAGGGCAACAGGAAGAGCCTCCTCTCTGACTCCGGCCCCGGCCTCCCTGGCTTCCTGTCAGGTTCTAGACAATGAGCGAGGGGAGGAGGACAAACTGAGAGAGCGGCGGGGGGGGAGGAGGAGAGCGAGAGAGGAGACTGGACAACGCAGCTGCCCCGTGAAGACGCAGAGTTAGTTCTTTTAGCAGCTGCCTGGAAATTTCTCAACCACGACTTTGGACTTTTTATCACGATCGTTTTAGTTGCCGTTCGTCCCGATGGGTTCAGTTGAGGGTTGGATGAAACGACCCCCCCCCAACCCCCCCACATTGTTTACTCTGTGTGTACATTTTTACCAGAGATGTTGTGATGATCAGTGAACTTTGTTCCCCCTCATTTTTTTGTGTATGTATTGTATCGATGCTATTTTTATTATTGTATAATTGTTATTGATAATAATGGTATGATTATTTTAAGGTTAGGTTCTAATTTCTGCTGTTTCTAAGGGCACATTATTATGATGAAGACAGCACATGTGCAAACAAATCAGAAATCATTTGCTGTGTAACATGCGGCTCCGTGTGAGCACACTGCCCCCTGCAGGTAAGATCTCATCATCTCGGTACTGATTGGCCTTCTTTTTTTCTTTCTCTGTTTTAGCAACCGTAAAACATATTTTTAACTCCTTGTTCAAAATCCAAACCAGAAGAAGCGCCTCCTGTTTTAGTAGCTTCCATGCAGTGAAATGCACAGCTCTATTTATTTATATACTTTAAATTTGTCTTATGAATAATTGTTACTTTTTTTAAAGTGTTATCCCTGTTATGTTTTTTTTTTTTTTTTTGTTAATTGCAGAACTAGTAGCAACTGTAAATATGCAGACCAAGTCAGCAGCGTCGTCTCATCTGTTTGACATCATTAGACACACTTTCTGAGCCCTAAAGGTGCTGAAGTCCCCCCCCACCTCCCCAACACACACACACACACACACACACACCGATTCATGCTGCTTCCACTAAAGCCGCCCACTAAGGTCCGCGTCCCCTCTGACATGCGCTCGGCCTGCGTTCTCATCTCTGCTGAGCTGTAGTGAGCAATTGTTTTCGTTGACAAGTCCTCAACACACTGTGATGTATGTCTGTGCTTTATGGAAATTTGCTTTTACACACCTGATGATGGGTTTAGACTGCAGACGGGCTGTCACTCATGCGGTGCTCCTACTGAAAGGTCGTCTGGCTCTCTGCTGATCAGTTTGTTTGTTTTTGTGACGGAGCAAAGCAGGAAGAAGAGCGGCTCTGTAGACTGTAACCATCGTCCTCCCTCTGCCTCTTTCTCAGCTTCCCCGACGGGCCAGCACGCCACCCTCTCCGATTTATTTTTTGTACAACTCTCACCTTCTTCACCATCTTGGGATTTCATTTTCTTGTAAATACTGTAAAATGCATTTTGATATCATTGACATGTTTTGATATTTTCAAATCACGGCAGCAGTTGATCAGAAACGTGCTGATTCGTGGCTGCGTGTTTGTTTGTCCAGAGACGGTGTGTCTTTTGATAAGCATCAGAAACTGAAGCTGCTATAGACTATTATGCTATTTCACCTCGTCACAGACGGACGCGGTCGCGCGTGTCAGAGCAGGATGGGGTCACGCCGGCTGAGGGACGACCATTTCTGAAGTGGGTGTGTTTGATCGCCTTTAGCTAACTCACTGTCACACACATTTCCTCAAGGAATCGTTTAATTAAACACGATTCTCGTTCAGATGTCTCTCTCTCTCTCTCTCTCTCGCAAATAAAGCCCCCCCCCCCCAAAAGAAGGGGCATATTGTTCACTGTTTAACAGGATTTGCAGGAACCAAACCAGAGTACCGTTTTTCGTAATCAAACTCACTCACGTCTCACTCTGATAAAAGTGCGTTTATCTTCCCTCTTGACCTGATTGAAAGCGACACACCAGGGACCAGAGTAAAGACTTTACTAATGAAGGATTTTTTTTTTTAATCTATTTAAAATGGGCTGAGGAGGAAAGTTTTTGGAAAGTAAAGCAGGGACAGGTGTGTTCTGGTGGCTGAGCAGAGGTAGAGAGGAACAGGCCTTTCCTTCCCTGTACTTTTGAAATACTGTTGTATAAAATGCAGTCAAACTTCTCTCTCTTTCTGTCCTGTAAGTAAAACCGTCACAACGTTGATCATTTCTGTATTTCTATTGTGCTGATGTATAATACTGTAACATTCAGGGGTAGGGAGGGTAAAGAGAGGATTTCTTTTGGGGGGAGTAAAGAGTTTTTCTGTTCAGTTCCAAATTTTTTCCTCTTGATGACAAAGCAGTATTGAATATGAGGCAGTCTGTCCTTGGGGAGTTGCTTTGTATCTCATGTTAGGGTAGTTTCAGATCCTAAATGTCTCGTGTAGTAAAATGAGAGGTTCCTTCTTCGTATGTTTCTTTATATTGTAAAGTTTCTTTAGACAAAAAAATGTTGCTTATTGGAAAAAAGGTGGGAAAACTGCATTGGTAATGTATTTTCTTTTTGCTTTTCTTTTCATTTTCATCAAGTTGTCAGTTGTTTTTGCCTGTGTCCCCCTTGTTGTAGATACATATTAAAAACAAATAAAATGACTTCACTCCTTTTGCCATGAACATGCACGTCTCTTACTGGTTCCATTGAAGTTATTTCTCAGCATGAGAATACAGACTATAAGCGCTCAATGTCCCAGAATTTGACCTTTTTAAAGACAAAAATTTGAATAAGCCTTCAGACTGCTGGGATATGAAAGCTCTGAGGGGTCATAGCTTACGTGCTTAAAGGTCACAGTTTTATGAAGCTGTTTACTTTTATTTATGCCCTTTTTAAGATTACAAATATTTACCTATTAATCAGTCAAAATGATTTAATCTGCACTTCTGAAATAGCATTCACAATGATTTGGGGATCTTTGGGATCTATTTGAAATCATTTCTTCAGCTGGAGTTTTCAAACCCGTTTAATGCTTTTGCCTGTCAGAGAACCACATTCTTGAGGGATGAGGGCCTAAAGGATTTCTCCTACTCCCATCTGCTCGAGCTGTACCGAGTGGCGACGCAGCGCTCGCTTGCTCCGGTCGCTGCCGGCGGAGGAGGTGAGCGACAGCCGGGGGAGCACCGCCGGTCTCGCGGACCCTCTGGAGGAAGAGGAGGGTGGGGAGGAGCCGGGAGGTTGAGGCAGAAACACCATTCTCCTGCTTTCGGAGGTGGAAACCCGGGTCGGGACCCGGAGGTGTGGGTGGTCGGCCAAGGGCGGCAGGTGGAGCGCAGTGACTGAAGGCAGGGTGTTCCTGCGAAGTTGGGAGTGATGGAGCAGTGTCGAACCTCCAGGTGCGAAGGACCTCTGGGGGTCCGGCCTGCTTTGGCCGCCCTGAGGCGACCTCCCCTCTGCGGGGGAGAGGACCGACTGAGAGAGCCTGGGAAGAAAATCCTCCCTGCAGGCGTCCTCTGTCTCTCCCTCAAGTCTCTTTGGCCTCCTTTGAACCCCAGACCGAGGACAACGTGGCTCCTCGTCTCCTCTCCTCTCCCTCCTTGGATCTTCTCTGTCCGCCTCCTCCTGCAGCCTCCTCTCCCTCATTCCCTCCTCGTAGGTCCGGTTCAGACAGGCCAGGTTGTGAACGGCCAGCCACGGTTCAGATAACACTCTGTGTCTGGCCGGTGGGAGGCTGCTGCTGCTGCTGCTGCTGCTTCCTCTTTGGCCTGGGTAAGGTGAATGAGACACAGGCAGTGAGTGACCGCATCATGCACATCTCTCAGTTTATTTACAGTATAAACCATTTAATGTAAAACAAGAAGCACCACCAACTAAAAGAAGAAAAACATCAGTCTGTATTTCATCAATATCGTTATATCAAATGTTAGCGCTTTCAGAGGACTGACTATTCCATGACCTGTAACGCATCCATGCGATTTATCACAAGTAAAAAAAAAAACACTTCAAATTCAAATTATTTTCTTGCCATAAAAGCTCCCACCAGTCAATCTAAGCGAAGGGCGACACCCTCATCATAATTCAGCACCACGAGTTGGCCGCACCTCACCCCGACAACACGTTTTCATCTCGTCTCCTTGGGACGGAGCACTCAGCTAATGACTTCAACCACGAGGAATTAATTCTCATCTGTCTGGACTTGTCTTTGTTAAGCATTGCTGTGGCGTATCCAGGAGGGGCACGCCGTCTGCATACCGAGTAGCCTGCTGTTGATGGTGCAGATCACACAACCCCCCCCAAAAAAAGAAAACCGGGCACAATGTTGCTCACCAGGTTCTTACAGGTGTTGTCCTTTTAAAGGGCCTTACTCGTGTTCTCTATGTAGTCAGTTTTCTGTGGTTTTGCATGTTTTAGCTAAATGACTTAAGTATACTTTCCAAGGTTTTTTGATTTATTTTTTCAAATGTTTTTCTCCTTTCTGATTATTTAGTACAGTGTGAAATTCAATAAATTCAATAAAATGCCTGCTTTTATTTTTCCTCAGTTGTGTGATTCAGGCTCTCAGTGGAATTCAAATCACGCAAAGACGGTGGGACTTGTACAAAAATGAAAGTGAACGTTATATTCACTGCGATCCGTTACATAAAGTCCCAAGTACCTCAGTTGGCAGCGTACTTGAACGGATCGAAGCCATACCAACAATCAGCATCGCTCACCAGCTGCTCTGAAGTTGAAGACGCTTTCTCCCTCGGGTGAGTTGGGCGATCCGGTCGTCAGGACGACGTCCGACGGGGACATGCAGGACGCCGGCGAGTTGTCCGGACACGGAGGAACGTTCAGGTAATGCCTGGTGACCGGCCCTCCGTTCCCCCCGATCTCTGTGGCGATGATGATGATGTCACGACCTCGGGCCCGGCAGGCATCCACCAACACCTGAAGCACACAGTGGATTTGGGGTTTCATGGGCCAAGTTCTGGTAATGAAACTACTGTTTGTATTGTCGAGTACCTACACATTTGAACTACTTTCATGTTAATCATTTGACAAGATTTTTCTTCATACCACTCAGGAATCAGGAATCAGGAAACATTTATTAGCCAAAATATGTCAAACATACAAGGAATTTGTCTTGTATGGAGGAAAAACAGTTTTTTTGAAAAGAGATACTTTAGTTGAGTTTTTATGTTACTTCGTACTTTTATCTTAATGTATCTCAGAGGGGAATATTGTACTTTTTACTGCATTTACTTTTATGATTTTTAAATATAAAACTCAGTTGATACACTGCGATGCCTTGGTCCAGATTGAAAAACCCCAAAAGCACATAAATAGGTTGAAATAATCTCCTTGACGTACTTCCCTAATTGAAACATTCCTAACAGATGAATGTACAATGTACCTCTTACATCACTTCTGGATTGATCCTGAATTGTTGAGTATTTCTGCGACATTAACATGCATGCAACATGCATCTTTATTTTGCACCACTTTTATTCTCCATCTCCACCCGTCTCCCCCAAATGCACCGACCTTCAGTGTGGGCCGGTGCTGTGCGTTGATGGCGTACACCAGCGCTGAGGCGCCGGAGTAGTCCTCCATGCCGGGGTCGGCTCCTGCTGCTATCAGGCAGGACGCCACCTGAGCTCCTGTCCGCTGCACGCATGCGTACATGAGGGCAGTGCGTCCAGCTCGGTCCCGTGCGTTTGGATCCGCCTGATCGGTCCACGCGGGAGGTCAGTCGATGGAAGACGACAACTGAGCAATGCCTCGGTCTGTCTCTCAATTTGGCTTGTTAGTGAATCATAAGCTACAGGTTACGAATAAATGTCATCTGGTTATATTGACGCTTTAATCGCACATGAGATATGAAATGATAAAATCAATAATTATATTGCCTTTGTGTGGTATTCTACAGGGTGGAGCACCCAAGCAGAGCTGGAAACATCAGGGACCTGTTTACTATGCACCGGTACCGCATACCTCTCTTACTGGACGATCACATTTATTATGCATTCGAAATTGCAAATGTTCCTCACTGCAGACTGACCTTGTTGAGGAGCAGATAGGTGAGGAGTTTCACCGCTTCACGCCCAGCAGGCTCCCCCCTCATGGCTTTACAGGCAGCCAGGAGAGGGGTCTCTCCTCTGGGGTTGCACCCGTTGACCTGAGCTCCACCTTCCACCAGCAGGCGGACCAGGCGAAGTTTACAGGAGGCTGCCGCGCTGATGAGGGGGCTGCTGTCGGAAAGGGGGTCTGCCATGGCCTGTCAGGTGAAGGAGAGTCCGATCATCATTGTCAACAACAACAACCATATTACATTATTCAAATCGCAACGGCAAAACAGCTTAAACCGCTGCCCTGGGCGTGTTTTGCCTGCTGTGTAAAGAATCAATAATAATGAAATTCTACTGACATTATTCATTTATCAGTTTTATACAATTCAACTAATGAAAAGACATGTTTAGGAAGACTGTCCGTTGTCTTATTTGAACCGGCAATAAAAAGTAAATGCATCATTATACTTAACAGGACTGGAAGCAAATGTGGTTATTTGATATAGATCCAAGTCACATTTATTGTGTGTCTGACGGGAAAAAAAACGTAAAGGCTGCAGATGTTGTTGAAACGTTTGTATATTGGAGACTTTATCATACCGTTACTGACATGGCAATAAAGACTCACATACACATCACTAGTAGTGAACATTGAACTCACCTTGTCAGTGCTTCCTTCTCTACAAACAAGAAGCAGTAATCCTGAATTTATTCCCATGAAGCCATTATCTTATTCTGTGAAAGGTTTACCTTTGCTCTGGAATGAAGTGTCCTGATATCGGTGGCCTGCAGCAAACAGCAGAACAGAAAGTAAGAGGATAGTAACTGTCATCTTCTCCCCCTGTCTCTTTGTGTCCCTTTGTCCCTCCTGTGTCCTGATCCGTCCCTTCCGTACCCGCTGGGTTGAGGGGAGGTTCAGTCCCACGGCGGTGTGTTCAAAGTGGAAATGGATTTGAGCCCAAAATGTCACCTGTTGCAGACGCGGCGCTACAAAGACCCAGACGCCCTTTGATATGAGTCAGCTTTGAACAGTTCTCATCTGCCTTGTGACAAACGTCAGCTTCAAACACTCGCAGATGACACACACACACACACACACACACACACACACACACACACACACACACACAGACACAGACACACAGTTCATTTTAAATAAAAAAATGGTGTATTTTTTTTTCTTTCAGTTTATACTTCTCTGCAAAGCACAGTCATTTCTATATATACATTAATACATCTGACGTATCAGGCTCCAAGCTTATATGAGACCAGGAAAACACTTCAGCAACCCTCAAATACCAGATGTGCAATTGAGTCAAATGTCAATTAGTGCTTAATCTACATCCTTAAAATGACATAAATGAGCATGAAACAAAGCCACAGCCACCTTGTATTCTGCAATTCTGCTACCGTGTTTGTGTTTTTGAAAGCACGTTTTATATTCAGTCATTTTACTTTTAGCTGAGTAAAGGTTTACTGTGGTGAACTGAACTATTTTTATATCTGTGCTCACTCTCATCATCAGAAAGTAATATAAAACATGAGTCCCACCTGTGTATAGCTTTCATTACAGTTTCCACATGGACATATAAGTAATAAGCAGCTTAAATGTAGACAAGATCATTCTTTTTTTCTGCATGTAAACCAATTAATCAAGTCAGTTTTTGTTTTTTGCAAGGAACACCATGAACAGGGAAATAGAATCAGTGCAATTGAATGTATGAATGAAGAATCCCAATCGGAGAATTGTGTTACCTCCACTGCATTTATTCTAATGCTTAAATTACAGATTGTGAACGCAATACAATGGTGTTGTGATAAAAATACATTATAAATGACACTGCACGTATATGATAAAGTATAATGAACATTGACGCATCAATTATAATCCCATCATATAATATTCTGCAAAGGATATTTGGTTTAAAGACCATGGGAATTTTAAATACATTTTTTATCATAAAGCTTTTGTACATTTTAAATCAATGCCTCATTCCTGTAACTGCTGTTTGTCAGATCAAATTCTTACTAAAACCCTTCACACTAACCAAAGAAATCCCCTTCCTGTGACAGAGAGACACTCCGCGCAGTGAGAGGAGGCCAGCGGGCCGCTGAAAACTTGAAGTGGTGACGTCAGCCCTACGTAGCCGTTTATTTACGTCTCTCTGCCAATCACGACTGCTCAGCCGTCGTGACGTAACCAGACCTACTCCAGAATAGCGCGCGGCGGAGGGACCAGTTGAGCCGTGTTCTTCCCCGCGTCCCCCGCGCCCGTAGTTCCTCCGGTTATGCGGCGTCGGTTCGGTCCGGAATAAGCCCGGTGGGCGGGTATCTGCGGCGGGATGTCGCTGCTGGAGGAGAACCGGTGTTACGGACTCAACGGCGGCGAACTGAACGGCGGGAACGTCTCCGTTTTTCACGTCAAACTCACTGACAGCGCGGCGAGAGCCATCGGCTCCTTCGCTCACTGGGAGGTAGGCTGCCGGTTTTTTAGTACAAAATGATCTTCAAATAACTCCCGGGCGTCCGGTAACGGGTGTTATTGTTACGTCGCTTCGTCAAGGGGACCTCCGCTTCAAAAAATATCTAAAAGTGGTAAAAAAAACAGGCGAAGGAGGAAGGGTTTGTGATTCCTTCTTTTCAGCCCGAAGTTCGGCAAAATCTTCCTCGGTCGTTGTCTCCCACGAGCCTCCTCTTTTTATTTATTTATTAAAGCCACTGGATGGAAATACGTGTTGCATAATTCAACATGGAAACCCCTCCATGTGCGCGGCTGCGTGCAGCGAGCTGCCGGCCAAGTGGTTACAAGCTGCTGGGCGAGTATTGTGAATGTTAACCAGCCGGGTGGAGAAGAAAGAACGCAGGCTGTGGGGGATGGAGGAGGAGGAGGAGGAGTAGCAGCAGCAGCAGGAGGAGGAGGAGGAGGAGGAGGAGGAGGAGGAGCAGCAGCAGCAGCAGCAGGAGGAGGAGGAGGAGGAGGAGGAGGAGGAGTAGCAGCAGCAGCAGGAGGAGGAGGAGGAGGAGGAGGAGCAGCAGCAGCAGCAGCAGCAGGAGGAGGAGGAGGAGGAGGAGGAGGAGGAGTAGCAGCAGCAGCAGCAGGAGGAGGAGGAGGAGGAGGAGGAGGAGGAGGAGGAGGAGGGGGGATTGCATTTAGGAGATGCATTGCTTCTACTTTTAAAAAATTGTTTTGTTTGTTTTGTTTTTGTTTTCCATGGTGCAGGCCCAGAGAAACACATACACATATTCAAACATTTGACCCACTTCTCAAAGGGATCGTTCACCGCAGGGAGTCTGAGCAGAGAACATGTGTCATGTCCACTTCCTCTATTTGGTAATTCCAAGTAATCCGGTTTGAAAACTCCTCCGGTGGAGAAAAGAAATCAGCCACCTATTTTCTGGTGAGAGGTGAAAAAGCGCACCGCCCTTCTCCGTCTTTTTCTCTGAATGAGAAGGACAGAAGGGAGAGAAAAAAGCACAGTTTTAACTAGCGCACAATATTGTTCCTCTGCGTGTATCTAGCTTATTCATTCAGCGTTTAAGTGTATTTATTTATAATGCACCTGGTCTGTTCACAGAAACCAGAACAACCACCTCTACATTAAACCGAGCTTAAACCGACTAAATGCTGGATTAACAAATCCTCTCCATGAACAGGGCGTTTTGATTTGAGTCATTGTTTCCGACCGAGCTGCTGACTTGTTACTTTTGGGAGTGTCATTTCTTCCGTTCCCCCCGTCACCGTCAGAGATGACTGGCCTGTTTTTTTTTTTTCTTCCACCCTGTTCACCATATTGTCACGTGACAAGCTGCTACCCTTCAGCAGCAGGTCGTGGTGACCTTGCCCTCCTCATATCAAATTGAATTTATTTAAAGGCACATCACTGGCAGGAAACACAAGAAGAAGAAGACGTTTCCGCTTTCTATTTTTTGTGTGTGCAGAAAGTATGATTTTTGGTTTAAAAAACTATAACAAAACAATAACAATGACACATTAGAGAGGAAAGACGGTCTCGGGCCGGACAGCAAACTGGTGTGCTGATCGGAGGCTGATCGGAACTATTCATCTTCATTAAGGATCCCCCAATTTCACACGCTGAATCAATAGCTATGCAGCTACTGAGATTACTGAGTGCGTCAGGTAAAAATATAGCTTGCATCAACCAAAAAACTACAAATTGATGGAGGAGAAAGTGAGATATTGTCTTTATTTCATTCCACTAAAGCATGTAATGTTTGTGCAGTAGTAGTAGTCAGAGTAATAGTGCTCTTTAATACCCTTCAATCTACTTTCATGTGTAAATCTGACTTCCCCCTTTTTAAGTTCACTTCAGACAACTCAAGCCCTTAAATACAAATCATTCCGATGTAGTTCTTTAGCAGTTTACAGACAACGAGTCGGGGCAATGAGCATCCTCTCTGTTATATGTCCTACAACGGGCTGCGCTGGTCTGCCCTCAGATCTGCGTGTGTCTGTATCTGCACGTCCAGCGGTGAGTCCATGCCGCACTGTAAACAACCATCTGTCTTTTGCTTCAGGGTTCCCGTCCCACCATCTGTTTCAATGGCAACAAAGGGGTAAGAGCAACCGGTCGACATACTAACTGCACAGTCTCATCTTGTGCGTGATTTTGAAAGGTGTGTAATTGAACCGCTCTGCTTGTCCCTCTCTCCCTCTTGTCCTAGAAAATCAGCGTCCCTCGCTCGGAGAATAAAGACGACCTGAGGGTTTTCACCTTTGCCGTGACAAACGTAGCCCGTGATAATCCGCACGGAAGCTTCAACTGCTTCCAACAGCGGGCCGCTGGGTAAATAAGCAAATACTACTCACAATACATTTACATTTTAGTATCAATTACATTTTTCGTTTTGCTGAGGCTTTTACCCAAAGTGACTTACACTAAGATTACATCAAATTAGGTCATTGATGGTTAGTTCTTGAGGAAAATGTTTGCAGTTGAAAATGTCATTCGAAAGCAAACCGGAAAGCAGTGATGTAATAAATATAGTGAAGATCACACATTGTGTTTGTCCCTAAGTGTACTGTCATTACATTGTTAGATGTTTACGAGTTAACTGAGGGCCTCAGTTTCAATGTTTTAAAATGTCTCCGCCCCCCCCCGCTTACTGCTGTGTGAAAATCCCCCTGCTGCTAACATCTCTCCGTCAGGCTCTTTAAATGCCAGAGACACGGGGAGTCCTGACTGTACAGGTCTACCAAGTCTGTTCTGCTGCCGTTTTGAGGACAAAAGAATTGAGAGCTGTTGCCTAAACAACACATGGGGAAAAAATAATCTATGTGTATTTGGTAGCAAAGGGGTCCCACCCATAGAAGATAATCACAAACAATCCATCCTTTGACATAGATAATGTATAGAAGACATCCTGAAAGCTCCTTCAGGTCCCTGTTTTCATGCTCTCCTCCCAGTTCTGCCGAGGAGCTGTCATGTCTGGGGGTGATTCAGAAAAAGATGACGGTCAACGCTACGGATGAGTCGTACGATAAGGCTCGCCAGAGCATGGCCCAAGCTGAGGAGGAGACGCGCAGCCGTGGAGCCATTGTCATCAAACACGGGGGACGCTTCCAGGGTAAGAAAGCGCCTTCCACGTGCAATCCGCTTTCTTACACAACGCGGAACCCCGGCTGAGGAACAAGACGAGCCTGCAGGCAAATTTGTACTGTGCTGTTTACATCCAACAAAAAGATAGTCAGCCATGTGGCATTGGTTGCCATAGCAACGCGCATAGTAACCAATGACATGGTAACAGTCAGTCTCTTTGGTCCTGTCTGTTTTCTGCTAGACTATACCTCTATGCTGCACGCACAGGCCCATATAATGTACGCAATGACATCTTTTAAAGGGACCGCAGTCTCCTCAAAACACGGCAAACAGGTTTTATTCTGGACGACCTGCTCACCAAAATAAACATACGCACAACGAAACCAGTGATTTAGCTTTTTTTTGTGGGGCTCTGTTCTCTTGCTTCTAACCAGCAAACCGCTTCCTTCTAAACAGATATTTCAGTCACCTCATCTTGTTTCAGTGAACATGCGTACATGCAGACACACCAGTTTTGATGATTTTGGCAGCTCAGAGGAAGCTTGTGCAAAAAAACCCACTTCCTCCCTCTCTGTTCTTGTTCCACTGTGTGGTTATTTCCTAAATTAGATGGCAGCTTTTGCTCACTGATAGTCGGGTGAACGCTTGTAACCGGAATGAGAAATTCTGAAGAGGTGAAATTAGGTATTTTCTCATTTTATTCACAAGTTTGACGACTATGTTGATCCCTGGTGTCTGACCTTGACCGATGTAGCCTTGAGAAGCACACTTTTCAAGTAGTGTTATCGCACATTAATAACTGGAATTAATGTTCAAACGAGGCACCTGTTCTAATGTGCAACAATTTAGAAATATAGAATATTGTTGTTGTTGTTGGATACCTTTTGCCAAGCATATGTTTGCTTTACATGGCAAGTGCTGCTTTCAATGTGAGATTTCCTGCTGCCTTGCAGGCAAGAGGGTGACGGTGCGAGCCCCGGCCCCCGCGCTGGCCGCCCTGACCAAGCCCCGACTCACCGACAAATCCCCGTCCCTCCTCAGCAACGCAAAGAGGGGAGTCCAAGTTGGCGTGTCCAAGCCGAAGAAGGGGATCTGCGCGTCGAACAGTAAGAGCGTGGGCGACGTGCAGGACAGACCGCTTAGGGAAAGAGTAACACACCTGCTGGCCCTGCGGCCGTACAAAAGGCCGGAGCTCATCTTGAGGCTGCAGAAAGATGGACTGACGGCAAGAGACAAAGACATCCTGGACTCCGAACTGCTGGAGGTACTGAAAACAACTTAAACGGATCAAGGAAATTGATTTGTGCTCTTGAGTCCCAATTGTTTTCTCATCTGCTTTGTGTGTGTTTGTACCTGCGTGCAGGTTGGCCAGCTCAGTAGTAGAGACAACACGTATGTTCTGAAGGACAGTCTGTATAAGGAGCTGCAGAGGGACTGGCCGGGCTACTCCTCAGGAGACCAGCAGCTGCTTAAACGAATCTTTGTCAGGTAATACGGACGACAAGCTCGCTGCCGTGTTCATATTACGACAGCATCTCAACAACATCCTACACGCAAAAAAAAGGGTCGATTTGATGAAGTTGTTTACTCATTCATTTCCCGTAACTGCAGGAAGCTGTTTCAGCCCCAGCGGAACCTCCTCAGCGTCCCGGAGGCGCAGGTCAGTCCCCTGCGAGATACTCCCAACACCTCTCCAGCGCACCGGCCTAAGCCTGCCCTGCCTGAGGAATACACCGACCCTTTGGCGTGCAAGAAGCTCAGGATATCGCGCTTGTCGAGCAAAACAGCCGGAGACAAGCCAAGAGTGAGGCCCGCCGAACAGGCGGCTCAAAAGGCCGCCACAGAGGAGACGGCGAATGGCAGTAAAAGGGACTCGCTTGATCCTCGACAGCTTTTCGAATCCTTGTCAGCGGTCTGTCAGCGGGAGGCAGAAGTGGCAAAGAGGCTCGAGCCGACTCACTGTGTTGAAGAGAAACCCCGAGTCACGGCATCCGACCGCCCTCTAACCAACCCCGATCGCCCCGCGGCCCCTCTGATGGTGCCTGATCTGAACAGACACACGATCAAAAGGAAGAAGAGCAAACACAAACGCCGAGATCAGGTGAGAACACCGTTTTGTATTCAGAGAAGTCTTTTTCTGTTTCGCGCGGTGCTTCGGTAATCTGGATTTGATCTGTTCTGATGTGGAGAAGGAGCGGGTGAGAAACCGGAAAGAAAGGAGAAAGGATCTCGGTTCAGAGGATGCAGACAATAAGGTCTCCTTGTTCTGCATAGGTGAGTGCTGACACTTATGCAGCTTGACAGGTTAAATATTCTCTATTTTTAAATGGTCTGACTTTTTTTCTTTCAGAGCCAAGCGAAATGTTCTTCGACTCAAGTGTGCTCAGAGTAGACAACGACATCGCAGACTATCTATTGTGAGTATACGTTACATTAGTTCTCCACACAGAAGCATCAAAGTCTGCTCAGAAGTGTTAACTTATTTTTCTGTATCACACATTCAGTATTTTTAGATTAAAATGATTAGTTATGTGTATTTTCAGTTTTTTTTTGCAGTCCTAGACGTCTGCAACTTGTTAAGTTCTCTGACGTTGGGTTCTTCGCTGGTCTGATCATAACGTCCCTATCATTATGTTCTCTGCACAGGAAGTACGGAGAGATTTTCAATCACGACCAGAGACAGAGCTACAAGCAAGACTTTAACACGGAGTACAGCGAGTACCGGGACTTACACGCTCGCATTGACGGAGTGACGCGGCAGTTCATGGAGCTGGACGCGCAGCTCAAACAGCTCCACCACGAGTCCCATAAGTACAAGGCACGGTCTGGTCTTCGCTTCCTAAAATACTAAATATCATAAACGCCGTTGTTGCACCAAGTTTGGGGCTTGAAGCATTTGTTTGTAAGAATAATCACTGTTGAGTCTACTGAGCAGAAGAACACATAATCCTAATCCATAACGCTCCGCTGGGAACAGTATGTTTCGCCACAGTTCACCTTTTTGAGGGATAACCAAAGAAACGGGGAAAAGTTTTGTTATTACATTCTGAAAATGTCAGCATAATAGTATATATATCAGTATTGGTCCATAGTTAATTCATAAAAGGTGCCCTGTGATTACATTTGGTGTTACTCACCAATACAGTGTTCAATCTTGAGGTCTAATTATGTTTCATGCATTTGCTTCCTCCAAAAATCATTTTTAGAGGGAAATGTTTTTATATAATATTTAAAGAGATGGTGTAGGTTTTTCTTTTTTCTTTTTCATCACATTCATGTTATTTAGTTTTACTACATTCAGCAAGCTTTAACATATTTAACTAACGTGATGGAAGTCCTGTAAACGTCTATCTGCTTTAATTAATTCTAGTCTTCTCTTACAGACGGTTCGTAATCAAATTCTTCAAGAGTATCGCAAAATCAAAAAGGTAACCAGTTCCTTTAAGGATATTTATCCCAAGGCTGCTCTACGGGGCAACTCCAGTCCTCCTCTCTATTGCTGATAAGTAATCCAAGTCTTGCATTTCTTTTGTCCCCGTAGTCCAACCCCAACCACAACCACGACAAGACCCGCTGTGAATATCTGCACAACAAACTGGCCCACATAAAGAAGCTCATATCGGAGTACGACCGGCAGCAGCTCTGACTTGAGCCACCCGGGAACCTGCAGAGCACAGAAATCACCCCGGGGCGGGGGAGGCTCGCGCTTTCGAGCTGAATGCCGTCAAGCTGCAAATCTGTTGTCTTCATGGCTTCCAAATGGCGTCTCGCAAGACCTGCTGGAGACGTCACCGAGGTTATGCGACATCTGTGCGCAGCAGCTGTGGACCCATGGTAAAAAAAAAACAGATGTCTAGTATAAGCTATTTTATTTTAAGAAGGGGAACTTGTGAAGAAGACCAGGGGTCTGGACACAAGTTCTTTTAATTGTTGTACATTTGTAGATTCCCATCCCTCTTCATCCTTTTGTTGGCTGTGGATGAAATACATTTGGCCATGTCAGCATTTACGTTTAAGCCGGAAGCTTGAGGTAAGAGCTGGCTGTATACGTACCCAGGGGGCTCACAGGATTACAGATGTGGACGCACTGAGAAGACATCTTTCCTCTGGGTTCCTACACATCAGTGTAGTGTTCTCGTCGGTTCAGCTCTATAATGACCTCTGAAAGGAATGCCGGTGCCTTAAGGGGTTTCTAATCTGGACTGGATTCACAGAATTTCATGGTGTTATGCCTGTTGTTCAACACGTTTTCAGCTTGAAGTTGTATTCAGAAACGTTATGTTCTGCGCTGTAGTAACAATGTACCTGAAACTGGATTTAATTGTTAGTCATTTATACTGAAGAACAAAGAAATAAAAAAAATGATCTGCATGCTGTGTACTTTACTGAATGCATGAGGAAGTTTTGTCTGTTTAAAATAAATTTCCCCTTTTAATACTAATAATAATAATAAGGCTTTTTTGTGAAGTGCTGGGAAAATCTCATGAATAAATTGAACTTTAAGTAATAAATAGGTAGAAACAAACTATATGCTTTAATTGACTGAAAAAAAAGTGTACGTTTATCTCTTAATTCATATATGAAGCGTCTTTGTTTTCCACAGTCGAAATTGGCTGAAAGTGACAAGGCGCTCAGTTTTGAAAAAGAAGGCTTCGGATTGGCCAGTTGTCATCTGCGTGACCTTTAAACCCCGGAAGTACCTCCGTGCTAGCTGCAGAGTTGTTGCTAGTTGTAAACACTAGCCTGCTTAAGTAACCAAATATTCTCTTAAGTCTTTGTAAGGGAATCTGCTCTGAGACATGACGTGAAAGAAGACACACCGTTATAACGATGCGGGTTATTAGCCGGGCGTTGGTCGTGAGTATATTAATATATTTAACGTTAATTCACGTTAGTTATTGTTGTGAAAACAGCGGTAAAAAGCAATGCCAGTGTGCTAGTAACTCTTAGCGTTAAAGGTTAACATTAATTGCTTCCTCATTCTCAGTAATGTCTTGACAATTGTATTTCATTGCCAATTGTATTAACTATTAACTACCCTAATACAAGGGCGACGTGACATTCAGAGATCACACGAGCACACAAACACAACATGACTGTTACCATTGACTAGTTACTTCAATGTAAAACATTATTAATATTGTGGGGAAGGATCCATAGACATGGAAGGATCTAGTGGTACGTGCCTGATTTGATCTAAAGGAATTTAAATGGACTTTTATGAGATGTAAAAAAGGTGAAATCCCACCTGCAAAAATGTACTTTTGTATTGTCTGAATAGAATACGAGGTATTAGTGACTTCGATTTAGAAATGCCTTTGAATATTGTTCAGGCATCTTCACGAACACACTCACTGAAAAACTAGCTTACTGTTGAGAAAACCCAAATAATGTTTCACCTCAGGTTGTTCAAAGTGGACTGTTGATCATTAGACTGCACAAATGAATATCACAAAGTTGACTGCTGCCTAGCAACTGAAACAAGCACTTTCCTTATGAATCGGGGACACCTGCGATTTTCATGTTGACACCAGGTTTCTCTCTCTTTTGATTCAAGGTTGTTCAAGCTTCTCAGTTATTCCTTTTTTAGTGGATAAGTTTCCCATGGACATGGATATTCTACAGGAGGGCAGAACTTTGAGACGACATTACAGCAGTGGCTTGTTAGCTAACAATCATTAGTCATGTAGTTCAGCCAGCTGCTCCATACCAGGTAAATAATAACTACAACACAGACCGATTTTAATAATTCAACATGTCTCCACTGCAGCCTGTTTGCGCCTATTCTCCAGTCATGATGGGGTTTTTCCTAAGAACATCGAGCCTGAGGACGGCTCTGAGACATCGGAGCCCTCATCGCGCCTTCTCATCGGCCGGCCCGACAGGGGGGTCCACTGGTGACCTCGGCAGTTCGTTTCGTACCGCCACCTCACGAAAGCTGCACTCCGGGGCGAACGTGCCCGAGCCGTCCCCTGCTGCCGCACCGACGAGGCTGCCCTTCTCCACGGTGACCGGGGACGATTTAGCCTTCTTTGAGAAGATCCTGCCGGGCAGAGCCATCACTGACCCGGACCTGCTGGAGTCCAGTAATGTGGATTGGCTCAAGTCAGTGAGAGGTCATGACTAGAAATGAATTCACCTCATTCCACTTTAAGATGGAAGTTGCACTGATTCACACATTGTGTCTTTCACATCTCTGTTCTCACATTCTCTGCAGGTTCCAGTGAAGTCTTACTGAGACCGCAAACCACAGAGGAAGTTTCCCAAATTCTCAAGTAAAGAACATATGTTGAAATGGAATGACAATCACACAAGTGCGGGGTGTAATACGGCGTCTTAACTTTTTGCGTTTCCCCTCCTGCAGGTATTGCAATGGTCGTAATCTGGCGGTTAACCCCCAAGGAGGAAACACTGGGCTAGTTGGAGGCAGCGTTCCTGTTTATGACGAGGTCATCCTCTCTACTGCCCTTATGAACAAGATCCTTACCTTTGATAGTATCTCTGGTAGGTCTTAAAAGGCTTTAGTTTCACCCAGAATTGGCCACAATCTCAGTGTTCTAATCCTTGAGGATTTTTTTTCCCATCTGTCAGGCATCCTGACCTGTCAGGCAGGTTGTGTCTTGGAGAACTTGTCCAGTCACCTGGAGGAGAGAGACTACATCATGCCGCTGGATCTGGGGGCAAAAGGCAGTTGCCACATTGGGGGAAACGTGGCAACAAATGCAGGTGGACTCCGGCTCCTGCGATATGGTTCCTTACGCGGCACCGTGCTGGGTCTGGAGGTGGTGAGTGTAGTAAACAAATGTGGAACTTTGAAAGTATCTTATAAAAAAAGACAAACGCCCTAATCTAATATCTCACATGTCTTGTGTGTACATCTATGTGGCATGTACAGGTATTGGCAGATGGGCGAGTACTGGATTGCTTGACCACACTGCGTAAAGATAACACAGGATATGACCTCAAACAGCTCTTTATAGGGTCAGAGGGCACACTGGGGGTCATCACTGCCGTGTCCATTCTCTGTCCACGGAAACCGAAATCTGTTAATGTGGTTTTTCTGGGTATGATTTTCTCATCGCTTCTCCCTTTTACAACCCGGAATCTCAAACTACTTTATAGAATTTCAAATTGTGTCCAGTTGATAAATGTTGAGTTTGTTTACATTTATTTCTCATTAGGTTGTGAGACTTTTGATCAACTCCTGAGGACATTTCAGCTCTGCAGAGGCATGCTGGGAGAAATTTTGTCAGCCTTTGAGTTCCTGGACAGTGAATGCATGAGGCTGCTGAATACGCACCTCAAACTCCCCAATCCCATCTCTGGTAGTCCAACACCCCTATATGCAAACAGTTCATAACACGCACACACACACACACACACACACATGCTGAACTCTTTCCTCCATCTTGCAGACTGTCCATTTTACATTGTAATCGAAACATCTGGATCCAACGCAACACACGATGAGGAGAAACTCCACAATTTCCTAGAGGAGGCGATGGCATCATCATTGGTTACCGATGGGACTGTGGCAACCGAAGACTCAAAAATAAAGGTCTGTTTTCAGTTTAAGTGTTTTTATATTCTAGAAATCTCCCAAAAAGCGAACTCACAAATTGAGATAAAGCTTATTCCTCTGTGCATCGGGGCTTCATTGTTGTCCAATATATTTAAAAAGAACATTAATATGCGACACCCTTTTACACTAAATAACATGTCCCTTTATTGCAATGGTTATAATTTATAGTCAATCCCAAACACAATCTGCTGCTGTTGAGACGCAATACAGAAAAAATAGTCTCCAACAAGTTTAGTCTTTAATTGATTTGGTAATAACTGCTGAACTTCAATGTGCTTTTTGTTTTGGGGAAATGACAACCTTCTTGAATAACATCATATAGGTGTGACTTGTTTTAAAAGAGTAGGGAAATTATTTAGAGATGGACAAAGACATTGTTGGTTCTTGTCTTTCAATAAGATTTATTGACAATGTAGGATATCACCTGCCTTAAATGCAGGATCGGTTTTATTGAGAAACTGGCAAACTAACACCAGATAAAAATGATTGTCGAAATGAACGTTCAATCCTGTGTTGCTCTTTTCCAATAAAAGACCAAAAGTCTCTAAATCTAGCATTGGCAACACTGACATTCCTTCCATTCGTGCCTCACTCCAAAGTCACTCCCCAAACGTATCGATATGCCCGTCAACAACGAGAATGACTGTTGTTGGTGCTCACAGCTGCTAAGCTAGAAGATTGTTGAATGAGTGCGACGTGAACGTCGGACCAAAAAGAAATGATTGGACGAACACCGGACTGTTTCTTGTTTTATCAGAGCATTTGAATAGTCTATTACCGTCATGATGTATTTCGAATTTCAACAAAAATATCAAATGTTTTTGAAGAAGATTACTGTCAGTTTTTTTTCTTAATCCTAAAAAAAACAAAAGTTGAGCTAAACTTAATCACTTTTACTGTGGTTGTTTTTAAATGACTTGCCTCTAGAATCGAGCTACACTGATTGGCAGCCTGAACTATGTCTGAAGTCCTGCTTGAGGTGATCTGGATGTTGTAATCTTCCCTTTCAGGCCCTCTGGTCGATGCGCGAACGTGTCACCGAGGCGCTGACTCACGATGGCTTCACGTACAAGTACGACATCTCTCTCCCGGTGGAGCAGATCTACCAGCTTGTGACCGACATGCGGGAGCACCTGGGGGGCCGAGCCAAGAGCGTGGTGGGATACGGACACGTAGGTAAGACCAGAGGTGGAAAAGGTCGTAATATGGGAAGCTGATATCTCTTTTATTACTGTACCAGCTATATTCTTTATCAACAGCTTGATTGTGTTGTAGTGTCCAATGTTATGCAGCAACCGCCATGTCAAATTCCTTGTCTAACATACTGCAATAAATGTTCCTGATTCCTGATTGTCATGCTGAGCTACTGAGCCAATTATACCCTCTGAGCTGCTGTCGCACCAAAACAAATTAAATAAATGCCTCAACACAAATTGTACTCTTTCTCTTTCCATCGGTACTTCTAGGAGACGGCAACCTCCACCTGAACATCACCTCTCCTGCCAAAGACCCTGGTCTCCTCGCTGCCGTCGAGCCTTTTGTCTACCAGTGGACGGCCCGCTGTCGGGGCAGCGTCAGTGCAGAGCACGGCCTGGGGCTGAAGAAGAGGAACTACATCTACTACAGCAAACCGAGGCAGGCCGTAGCTCTGATGGGGGACATCAAGGCCATGCTGGACCCCAAAGGTATTCTCAACCCGTACAAGACTCTACCAGATGACCTGAAGTGAACCGAAAGGTCTCCGTTGTGGGCGGAGTTCAAGCGGGAGCTCCATTGTAGCTGCACCGTTATTGGCACTGGTCTTTTTATTTAAAGCAGCTCATGCCTGTTCCAATGAAGCTTGTTTAGTACAGTAAGTAATGTCTACATATATTATAGTTTTAAAGTTGTTGTACACTTTGATGTTGTGTGGATTAGCTACCCACATATGAACTTGACTCTTGTTTAAATATATACTTAAAAGATTGTACTCGAACATCCGCTTCTTGCAGGTCTGTTTTTTTTAGACCTGCATTAGTTTGAGTGTTCGTCTTTCCAAACACACAATACGGGCTGGTTCATCACAGAAAACATACTAAAGACTATTTTTCCCTAAACAAACCAAGTTTGTAACCAAATACCCCAAAATGTTTAACTCTGTTTTGATTCGAATCTTTAATAAACTGATTTCCAAATGAAGATCGTTGTCTTTTGTTATTCAAGCAACTTGTGCAGTGTGGCATGAAGGCAGATAATTGAAGCCTGCACCACTTATTATCTCCTATTGACAAAAAGGGTACAGACAGTCCAGTTGATGCCAATTTTCAATTTTTCCACAGAGCCGTTTTACATCTACTGGAGATGTGATGCATTTAAAATGTTGCAAAACATTTCCCAAGTCGCACGCAGAAAATGCGTTCTTTGCTAGACTCCAATTCGACTTTTTATGGGCCCCCAATACTGTATTTCTCAATGCATGCTTCACTATGAATTATGCTAACTATAATTGCTTTTGGCATGTGAAACAATGACTTCTGCTGACTTTTTTTTCAACATACATGACTTGTCTTGAAATATTTTTTTAAAACAATCCTGTTCATGATTTTAGGACTAATTTCTTTTAAAACATTACTTTTAAAATACTGTTCTTCTATGACATCTGATTTCTTTAACATGGTATATGACTCCAGTACTAAACAACTTCATTTTGACGTGGTCGTGACTTTCCATATTGTCCTATGAATTTAATATTTCTGGAACTTTTATTATACAACTTTGCTTTTAGAATATTTTTGGAATTGCTACACTGTACCTTTTGAGCAAGGCACCAAACCCCAACTGCTTTGAGCGCCTGACCTTGGCAACACAATTGCATTCCTGTGTGTGCGAGTCTATTTCAGGCCAATGTGATGAACGAGGGAGTCAAAGCTGGCTAATCGCTATGCAACAGTGCGGTTTTATTACATATAAAAAGACAAAGTAATTTTTTTTTAAACACAAACCCAGCAATTGACAAATTCATTTGTAACCACACACAGAGGCCACTTACAAAAAAAAAAAAAGATTCTTGAATATGCCACTTTCCAGGTGAAGATTGGAGTGTTTTCTTGTCATTCAGGAAGCTTGTACAATGTGAGACGAGGAGGCGACTGCTTCTCTCTGCTTGCACAGAAGAGCTGCAGCCTTTTGACAGTTTACCAGGCAGGAGCATCATATTGCAACAAATCTATTGGCAGGTACTTTGTGCATCTTTAGTGTTTTATCCAACAAAAAATGGGAACAATTTTCTACTCTTTTCGATTCCCTCACAGTATTTCTCACGGGCTGCAATGGCGATATGGGTGCAGAGTTCAGTAGAGTTAATTCCTATGTATACAATCCTTTTCACGCAGTATCAGTGTTTGGTATTGGTGGACATTTAATAAATATAAAAAAAATGTAAAAGTTCAAAACATTTGATTCTATTGGCTGTTTTCCTTTAAGTGACCATATCTGTGTGGCTTGTTTGAGTCTTCGTAGCGATACTTATCACGTTCTATTAAAGCTAAATGAGTGAAACACTTGATTGTCTCTGAGCAGAATGCCACAAACACATGCCCAAAAACACCGGCTGGGGAACAAATGTTGAATTCTAAGAGAGCGGTCTTGCATGGGTATTAAAGCATTTGGATACAGTACTACAATATACCATCCAGCTCGGTAACAGTCTACAGTTCACGCCATGTGCGCGTTGGCAACCGGTTACTGTCCCGTGATAAAGGCCGACTCCATTCAGACCGCACAAGTCCAAACAAAACGCCTGTGGGCTTCAAGTAAGAAAGGGATGTCATTGGAAGGCAACCACAGAGAAAGTGAGAGGGCAGGTGGAGGGATGAGGCCGGATGACACTTCAAGTCTTTCATTCACTGGATTCTTCTCTCAGCCTGACGGCAGGCAGCTTCGCCCAAAGGCTCCTCTCAGGACTCCTTGCCCTTCTCCAGGGAGCTGTGAATCTTGTCCAGGGTTTTCTTGATGCGCAGTGCAGTTAGCCTCGCAGAGGGGTTCTGGTACCAACACTCCTTCATCAGTTTCACTAGAGCAGAGAGTGTCTAGGGAGGGAGGCAGTTGTTTTGCACATCATTGACTTGGGTCGATAAAATTGCCATTAGAAATGTCTTAAGACTATCACAACAATTCACACAAAAAAGAATATTACGGAGTAAAGCAATAAGGTACGAGAGGCTGCACTTTATCGTCCAATAATAAAAAATAGTCCCCGTACGTGCGCGTAAACCGCATCGGGTGCCGCAGCATCTCGTTCATTCACATCGCTGATGACGTCCACCTTAATTGTCCGGTTGCGAAAGCTCGCATTGCCCGAAAACCGATCATTTGTGGGATTTCCTGGTCTTATTTCCATAAAAATGCCATTGTACAATGCTTTATAAAAAGAAGCATGCCTTAAATAGATCCAGTGCATCCAGTACGGGTAGTAGATTCATACTTACAGGGTCAGAGAACCAACGATTAGGAATAAAAGGCCTCTGCTGCTCCACACACACCACCTTCCTCATGTCCTCGAAGCTGGGGTCATTTGGCACCTGATCGTAGAACGGCGGCCTGTATTCCTCAACAATACCTGCAACGTTCAACTTAGTTAATGAAGACATTGGGCCGAGTAACTGAATCGATGGGATGAATGAATCTCCTGAGTCCTGACGCTTATCTGAATTATACAATGGTATACAAGCGTACAAAATGAACTGGAATTGTTTATTGCGTAAATTTCCCCAATAAAACACACCGCCGCTCACCATTGCTGTATGTGCGCCTTGCGATCTCCCACAGCACCAACCCGAAGGCCCAGATGTCCACTCTCTTATAGGCGTCGAAGCAGTCCGTCTGGATGCTCTCGTCCAGCACTTCGGGCGCCATGTAACGCTTGGTGCCGACCTTGGGATTGTTGCCCACGTCCAGCAGGTTGTCGGCCTGCGAGTGGGTCACAGCCAGCCCTGTAACAACCAGCCACACGCAGCGTTTTAGTACGACTGCATCCGTCTGCTGATTTAGAACAGATCCTCGTTTCGGACGGACGGACAACAGACTGACCGAGGTCTGCGATGCAGCAGCGCAGTTCTTTTGTCACCAGGATATTTTTGCTCTTCAGGTCGCGGTGCGCGATGGCCGGTTTCCCCTCCGTGCCGAAGATCTCCGTGTGCAAGTGGACCAGGCCGCAGGCTATCGACGCCGCCATCGCCAAGCCCTCGGACGTCTCCACGGCAACTCGTTGCAAGTAGTCATAGAGCGAACCGTTCTCGTGGTAATGGGTGATGAGCCACAGCTGGGTGCTGGAGTTTCGAGAAGTCATGTCGGACGCCATGAAGCCTGGCAGAGGAGAGATAAGAAGTGGAATTAAAAATACAAGGCAGACGACTTGCAGTGGATCTAAATCTAAAGTCGGGAATCTGTTTTGTTCATTCATTATTTAGATTCATTTTCAGAGAGATTGTGCTCCCTGAGGCAGCTCATTGTTTTTTATTACAGAGAATGATTTTGCTGTTGAAGCAGAAACAAATTAAGTTTCAATTGTTTAAATCCGGTTCTGCTTTCTGGACTTTTTGTAATGACAATCATAATGCGTGTGATGCAACCGTTTAGCTTAAATGATCTAAATTCATCTAATTAACTATTTGCTATTCTGCCGGACTGAATTATTACACCAGGTCCTGCATGACTGCATTCAAACAGTAAAGGTTTAAGACATTTGAGTGTTACGTTTAACATTCAAAATGTTAGGATTAAAAACGTTTTACTACAACAAGGTGAGTCAAACAGCTTAATATTAAACAACTAAATATTACACCAGAAGAGCATCAAGTCAAAGATAAATCACAAACATGTTATCTCTGATAAGACGTCATGAATTGGAGACAATGGGGACAATACACTTTTATACATAGACATTATGTGTTTTTCAATCAACCGTTTTGCTTGTTAAACACTCACCCAGTATGTTCTCATGTCTTAGCAGCACAGTATTGTAGATCTCGGTCTCTCTGAACCAGGACTTCTCATCTCTCGAGGAGAAGATCTTTACAGCTACATTCTCACCCTGCCACTGGCCCCTCCACACCTCCCCATACCGCCCTTTGCCTGCAGAAAAGAATCAAGAGACATCCACATGTAGACATCCACACCCTACGTTGTGCGCAACCACATTTTTCCAATTGGAAACCGGTACAAACTGTTCTGTGTAGGGCTGCAACAACGAATCGATAAAATCGATTAAAATCGATTATTAAAAGTGCAACGAATTTCATTATCGTTTCGTTGTGTCGCGCGATTATTACGTCACTCAATGAGTTGCGGAGATGCGCGCGGAGCAAAAATAAAAATAAAGGCGCCGAGCCGACGTAGATGGAAAGAGCGGCCGGCAGTTGTTGTGAGTCACATGACGCAGGGAGAGACGTCTGTTCGACTAGTCGTCTAAGGTGTGCGAGCGTGGGGGGTCCCGGTCCACGTTGTCCCGTTTTCACGTGAGGGACGTAACAAGCCTCCTGTTTACTCGTCATCCAGCTGATCAAGCTAGCGTTAGCTCGCTAATAACAGCAGTAAAGCAGTTAGCAAGACTAAGACACGTTTTTATTTACTCGCCTCTATTGGACCATTCATTTTTCAATGTGTTGACATTTTGTGCTTTGTCCCATATTGGTTATTGTTGACAAATATATTTGTGTGTGTTGTACTTTTTAATGCTGTCATATATGGTAGTCCAGTGCGCTTGCGCATATACTGTGGGTTATACGGTAGTTGATGTTACGCCTGTAAAGGGAGACACATGGTGATCCATTAAATCAACTAAGAAGCCTCTAATGCATTTATTTACAAATGCCATTTTAAATTCATCTCATAGCACTTGGTTGTTTTTTAGCTGTATGCATTTACTTAACCTGCACTACAATGATGGTAATAATTTAATGAATATGCTTTAAGTGAACATGAGGGTGTGTTTGTGAGTGTAGTATAGAGAACTAGTTCTGACGAATTTGGGGTTCTGTTTTAGAATAAAGGGTTGGAAATTAAAGCTTTTTAATGCCGTTTTTGTAAAAATCTGATTCATCGATTAATTTGAAGAAATAATCAACCGATTAATCGATTATCAAAATAATCGTTAGTTGCGGCCCTAGTTCTGTGTGCTACAAAACAGGATCTCAACCCATGTGAGCTAGATACTTTCATTTGAATGCTCAAATAGAAAACAGAAATTGATATTGAGTAAACCATCCATCACCAACCTGAGACAAGTGATACAAAAATGGAAGGACAAAGAAACACATGACTTCTGCTTTGACAGTTGCTGTAAACAAATCCAAGCACAATCCAAATCCAATGACCTCCTGCTATTGTGTCCCTCACATCCTGTGTTTGACATTGCGGTCAGATCTGTATCTTAATACGGGTTACATCCCAGAATAACTAAGCGCAATCATCTATTACACTGATGGAGCCGGCAAACTTCAAGTGAGCGAGCGCAGGACTCCATGACAACAAGATCATAAACTACAATTCGCGTTTGCTCTGAACCATTTAGCTGAAGGTGCTATATGGTCCATACATATTTTCTTTGTTGTGACATACATTTACACCACGGATCTAAATCGATAAACTCGGTTGCTCATACAAAGAGAGCTGGCTGGTGGACTGTGAGAGGCTCAACGTACCGACTAACTCCATCAGGCTGATCTGCCTGGCCACAGTTCTCTGGACTAGAAAAGGAAGTCCGGAACCACTGCCTGATGTACACGACTGGTCCAACAGCTCCTTGAGACAGACACCAGATTAGATGCTTATAACATAATCATCAGAAACGACACACACATCACCTGAAGCTGCAAGGCTATTGGAATTCAGCATTAAGATCTGATAAATGGGCTTTTAAATAAAAAAATGTCCTTTGGATTCAGAGATTAGCCGTTATGTCCCCTTTGTCTTTATTAACAAATTGTTCAGCGGTACAGACATTTCGGTAATAGAGGAGTACACACTGTACACACTGTTAAAGCCGGGTGGGAGGAACACGTGTTCTCCGTGTCGTGAATCTCTTCACCCAGAACCTCTCTCCCACTTACCGCTAAAGTGCTGTCTCCCACGTTGGAGGTGATGAGGCCGTCGACGGCCCCCTGCTCCGTGTCAAACTCCTGCAGCCTCTGCAGGCGGCCGCGGTGGAGCCTCCTGCAGGCCAGAACCGACACCGCAGACAGCAGAGCCAGAACCACCACCGGGCCGAGGACAAAGAGAGCCACGGTCTCCACGCGGTACCGAACGGGCTCGCCTTCCGGGGCTGTGGATGAAAAGGGGAAAAATTAATAGCGAGACCTTTTTTGGACTAATTATTTAACAGAGAATAATTCACCACGATTAAATTAACGCCGTCACGCCAAACCTGTCGGAAGCAGCGACATCAGCGAACTCCTGGTGGTGTTGCCGTTGCACATCTCCTGGGAGCAGCAAAAAATGGCCTGGTGGAAAGATGGAGCCGTGGAGCAATGCAAACGGATTTTGTCCAGCCCCTCCAGGCAGCCGTGCTCGAACACCACCCCACTGCTGCTGACCTTCACGGAGGAGAAGCACCGAGTCCCCTGGCACTTTGTGGCCCGCAGGGACTGAGGGGTCTCGCAAAGACACTCCAACTTCCCATCTGTGGATGAGACGATAAACAGTTCAGCAGACACTCGTGTTGCATTGCTTGGAAACACAAAGCTGTTCACTTATTTAAGGCAGCAAGCCAACAGAAAGACACTCCTATCGAACGGAGACAGATGTAGTACTTCTAGTCACCCTCAAGTAGTTGTCACTGGGAAGGGGGGGGGGGGGACTTATATTTTTGAAAAGTAAAAATGTAGTAGCTATAAATATGCAACATTAGTGACTAACAGACAAAAATGACCTCTCTCGCTAACTGGCCTATTTACATGAAGTGGAAACTGAAATTTTATTTAATATGCATATATCCTTTAGAAATTAATAAATAAAAAAGGAACAAAGAAAATCCTCCATTTTCTACTTTGTACGCCAGCCAAGATTCATTTACATTATTAAACTGCACTTTTCCTTCAGAACTTCAGCCCTTTGGGGAGTCGTCACCGTATGAACAAATGGAACAAAGCTTAAGAATACTGGAGTGTGCCGAGATGTAGCAAATTTGTCACCTAAATCTACAATTTTACTGAGAAAAGATAGTCGACTCAGCGAACGTGTTATTTGGCGCCGATGTAACGGATCTAGCCAATGTCAGCTGGAGAGAAAAACAATTATATTTGTCCAAAGTAACTTAAGTTACAATCGAGATACAATCAATCAAAATTATTAGAGAGAGAAATTAGCTGAACAAATACTGCAAGAGGTTAGTATTTAAGCATTAGTTCAAGCTGTGTAATAAAAAACAAAACAATGCTTAAATTGTTGTACTACTTGTGACACGTGTTGTGATGCAAGTATTCTTGTGCCGCAGTGTAAATGTGCGTATGGTTTAATAATTTCATTCAAGCGCAACTAAACCCACGTTCAGCTCTGAACTCTATTCATTGCGACACTAAAGGTGGGGAATGTCAGCCCCTTTTTCAAAACAGATCCCACTAAAAATCAATCACATTACAGACAGAAAACAGTAAGACTTGACGTTTAAATGCAACAGCCGGACAGTACCAGAGCCCTCGGCGGATGTCTGCAGGCCCTGCAGAGACAGCAGCAGGAGGACGAGGACACAAGGACCCATGTTTCAGTGCACTGAGGGAGAGGAAAGGGAAGAGGAGACTTCCGATGAGTGCTCCCATGCAAGGATAATTACATTTACCCCCCTCGGTGTTCTCTGATTGTCCCCGAAAAGGCTTGAGAAAGAAAAGGGATAAAACTACTAATGTAATGGCTACATGCCAGCCGTCATGTTTGTCTTTGACTTTGTCAAAGCTTTATTTAAAACATTTGACCGATTGCAGGGGGAAAACACTCACATTTTAGAGACAACCACTGATAACATAGTTGGACTGTTCACTTAGAAAGTTTATATTAAAAAGGTCTTTACTATGACCAAATATATTCATAACAGCTAAGAAAACATAACACAGCAGGAGTAGCGATAGTTACTTTGCAGATCAATAACTCGCATCAGAATGCAAACACCGCTAAAAGCTAACTTAACACCTTTCATGTCAATGTCACAGCCTACGGTGCCATAAAGTTCACCACCGAGCTAAGCTATCTGCAATACCCCCCTGGCAAACCTAACGGGGGGGGGGGGGGGGGGGGGGGGGGTCGTTTGCTGCAGCTAACAGGCCACTAACGAGCGGTTTTATTGTCCGTCCACAGGCGCCAGTCAGACGGACGTCTGCCCGGTGCTGCTGCCGTTAGCCCGCGAGCTAACGTTAAGCTAGTTTACCAGGCACACGGCTCTACCGGGCGAGAACCATCAGAACAAAGAGATATAAAACAATATCAGCCTACCTTGCACGTACACAATGACGCCTCTAACTCATTATGGGATTTTTGTCTCTCTCGATATCGGGGTTAAATGATCGTAGCGGCGTTGTTTGCGATTTAAGCAGCAACAAACAGGATAACAACCCAGCCCACCCACTGGCTGGCTGTCTGTCTTCCCGTCCGGCTACGCATGACGTCACCACAACATTATCCTCGAGGTGCATTGTGGGTCAGCAGAGTCTTCCTACAGGTTGTTGACCAAAATAACCGTAATAGTGATATATTTATCTGCGAAAAATGACCTCAATGTGACAATTCTTTGTGAAGGAAACAAGTCGATCACTTAAAGACTCTTTTAAATTTACATTTTAAATTTTAAAATTATAATCTCGTTTTTCTGTCCACTTTGTGTTCTTACTGAAATGGGATTTTTTTTCTTTTGATTACTGAATTTCCGTTTTGTTACTTTTATTTGACAACGAGTGGAATTACTTAACATCACGGTTGCTGACACTTGCTGGTATACCTGAATTAAAGGTTATCACAGGGAAGTTCGGGCTAAATTTGGATCAAGGCACAATTTGTCATGAATCATAAATAATAACATCTGGCAATATGATCCGCTGCTTGTTTGTTGTTAGGGCAAAATGACTCACATCTCACATTACATGTTTTGACACTGTCTGATTGTAGTTAGCAATGTACAGCAGTTGGCTCTGTGGCTCTTGGGAAAATGTATGTCTTTGAGGGTGTCCAAAAAGAGAAAAAGGGACAATTGTATGCGGTAGATACATTTTCCCTCACGGGTCCCGTGTCTGCGAACAATAGCCAGTCCTGTTTTGTTATATCCTACCTGGGGCTCCACTACCCGGTGAACCAGAGCAAGACCCAGCCGGTGTCTTTTCTCCAACGGCACGGCACCAATACAGAGACACATTGTCCAGAGCTTTTTTAATTAAAGACATGGGTCAGGACTCCGCGCCAGGTGACACGAAGTGCTCCAAGTCTATACGTAAGTCTACTGCTGTCCTCTCCACTGGATAATTCCCAGTGGATAATTGGAGGTGAAATGCAATACTACTACCATGAGATGCAGGAAGGATTATCCACTGGAACTTCACCTCAAGAGGAGGAGATTGTGGAATAATACAACGTTTTCTTCTTTCCACATCCAGCTCTCTGCTTCCCTCTCCCACCTCTTAACCCCTCTCCTCCTCTTCCCCTCGTTCTCTCTCATAAGCAGGTTACAAGACATTTTATTCTTCAATGAACTCCACCTGCTCCTCATCTCTGTTGTATTAGAGCGATATTTTGGAGCAGGAATCCCACCAGAACCACCATGGAGCGCACAGAGGGAAGACTGGCTGTAGCTTTCCTCCTCCTTCTGCCCCTTCTGTCTGTCAGCGGTGTCCACAATGGAAAGACTACAGGTACATCCCAGATTTATTTAAACCGACTTGTTATTAATTCTTCTTTGGTGTGTTTGAGTGATGTTTTACGTGTCTTAGAGGGTGAAGTTCGGGGTGCAGTAATGACACATTTGCAAACCTATCCCAGCATTCATTATTTTAACTTAATTTGAAACTCTTCCCCACCGCTGCAGTTTCCTGGTGTGTGTTGTCTGACGCTGAAGAGCAGAAGTGTCTGGATTTGGCCGGGAACGCCACAGCTATGAACGTTAGAGGAACTTTACTGTGCGTCCGTGGACTGAACACCAGGGACTGCATGAATAAAATTAAGGTACCTGACGAGCAAAGGATGGGAAAGTGGACTGCCCAGTTTGCATTACATAATATGACTCTTTTAACCTCCATTAATTGCTAAAATAAAATGTTTTTGTTAGCAGGGGTGTAATAAACAGAAATCTTTCATCTTGTCATCAGCAGTTCTTCTGGGGGATTTATTGGTACACCATGTCAATGTTTTTTTGATACAAAATTTTAAAATTCGGCCCAAACAACATAAGATTGTTTTGTGAATCGTCCACGTGTGTTGCCTCGCCATATCTGGCACTTTGTATTAAGGCAGATTAGAAATTGACTAAATAAATTGTATCTTTGTCAGAACGGGACAGCGGATGCAGCCTCCATGTTTGCCGATGACATCTACGCCGCCGGCCTCTGCCACGGCCTGGAGCTGGCTGCAGGAGAGTCCCACAACGGAGTTGGTAAGTCACAGGTTTCAGCTTCAGCAGCTTAACTCATGTAAGTATCTGAAGACAACGTCACCATTATAAGTAAACAAGTATTTACGCAACATATTCAGATGTGGGTACAGAATAATGTGTGTCTTGTTCATTTATTAGGCCTTCTGTATTGCTTTCTTCCCCCTCAAGCATCGGTGACTTGATAAACGATTCCCACATGCTCTGTTCAGATGGTCTCAGCTACTACGTGGTGGCGATGGCGCGCCGTTCCTCCTCAGACCTGTCCCTGCTGGAGATGCATGAGCGCAGCTCCTGTCACCCCGGCATGCGCACCACAGTGGGGTGGACCGTCCCTGTCGGCTACCTGGTCAACACGTCCCAGATCAGAGTTGGGGAGCAGTGCAACTTCCCCAGAGGTGAGACGAAGCGCGCGGCTGATGTGTCGAAGCCACTTGAGGAGTTCAGTGGTAAGAAGGAGGAAACCGTGAAGTGAAACGAAGAGTAAAGGGCTGATGAGCGAGAGTCAATCAGAGAGCGTAAGTGTGAGAGTGTGACAGTGGACTGAAAGAAGAGCTCCTCAGAAAAGGGGGGCCGGCAATATTTAAATGCCGAATAAGTTAGTGGCTTATTTCAGAATTCACCTTTAAATCAAAAAGGAATTCACCTTCCTCCGACACCTCCTGTTCATCCTCCTAACGCGCTCTTTCTTCGTTTTGTTTTTGCACCAGCCGTCGGCAACTTCTTTGGTTACAGCTGCGTGCCGGGCGTGAAGGACGTCCAGCACGACCCGAGAGGCAACAACCCCAAGAACCTGTGCGAGGCCTGTATAGGAGACGAGGACGACAGACACATTTGTGCCAACAACCACAGAGAGCGGCACTACGGGGAAGCAGGAGCCCTGAGGTACGTCACCGAAATATGCCATAGAAGGAGTATTTAAAACCTCTTTGTCTCCTTAAATGAAAAAGAATAGTGATGATGGTAACAAATACAGTGATGATTAATGAATCTGATGATTCTTTAAAACCGACCACAAACAGAACATTCACATTTTCACATATACGAGTTTTTAAGTGCGTTTAACAGAGCGAATATATATATGGTCTCCAGAGTCATGCTGTTACAAAAGCACATTCCCAAGTGTACGAATTTCCACTTTCGTCATCTATTTACAAATTAAACGTGTGGGGTTATTCATGTTTTTGTGTTTTTCTCCCAGGTGTGTGGCAGAGAACCTCGGTGACGTGGCATTTGTCAAACACACAACAATCTTTGACAATCTGGACGGTGAGTTTTCAAATGCATTTTTTTAAACCACCACACGAGGTTGAAATGATTGAAATGGCGCGTGACGTGTGCGAGTACTTATCCGTGTCAAGACACAGGGTGTCAGTGTTTCACAATGTTTCTCTTAAGACCTGAAATGAATCCCGGACGCAAACACAGATCATATGTGTCATTGAGACTGAGATAGACAAGGAGACAGGTGGATAGCAATGAGCATTAAAGAGGATACGAGCGAGAAACAGATATAAAATGGATGTTTGTGGTTCAGACAATGTTTGTCCAGCAAAGAAGTCCTCGTTGGCTGCATCTGCTTCTCCGCTCGGGGCATCGTCCCAGATTAATGGCGATCGTTCTCAGACACAGATCCTGCTGGTGCGGCCGAGAAGGAGCAGTTTGACACCAGCTCCACAGTGTCACAGTGTGGCTGACTGATGAAGCGAGCTTTTTCATATGGTCGACTAGCGTCCGAGCTCGTAACAATTAACGGAGGCCAAGAAAACACAGGGCGGATCTGTGCAGTTGCCAAGGGGGAGAGAGAGAGTAGCTTCACGGACGTCAACCTTTTGTCTTCATTTTGTTTGGCTAAATGTTTTCTTTGTGTGGTTTAAAGGTTATTAGGTTGCCAAATCTCTCAGCATTCCAAAAAGTCTCGTTGGACTGTAAATTCCCCCCATTTTGAGCCACTAATAATGGCCAACCTTAAAGGTTGAAGCATCTTGACTCCCACCTGAACAGATCATTTTAATATAATAACCGAAACATTGGAAGCTAATTACATAAAGGTCTGTGGTTTATGTTGGTGCAAATTAACATGCTGTGTAAGCCATTCTTCACACTTGGTTTTGAAGAGAGCTAAATAAGACGCCCCCCTCAAACTTCTTCCCACAGCCGCCACATTATAGTAATAATAAAGCCCAGAAGACACTGGTTTGGCATGTGGACAAATCGAAAGCTCGACAGGCCTAAAAACATCGAGGGACAAGGTGTCAATCTGCTATTAAAACCCGCCTCTACCCGTCTTACCCGCCCAGGTAAGAACCAGGAGTCCTGGGCCCTGGATCTGGAGCTGGAGGACCTGAAGCTGCTGTGCCCCGACGGAACCGAGGCCAACCTGGACGAGTTTGGCCGATGCCACCTGGCAGCCGTGCCGGCTAACGCCGTGGTGGTGCGCATGGAGGACAAGTGTCGCGTCTGGAAGTACCTGGAGCGTTTACAGGTGGGTGCGAAGCATGAGCGCCATCGCCGGTGTGTCAGTTGTGTGGTCATGTCTGTGTTATTGATCAGCACGTCTCAGAGTGCAAGTATCTGCTAAGCTGTCGTCCTTCTTCCTTGTTCTTGTGTGTGGGAGACGCCAGCGTGACAGCATCCACGCATAACCTCATGCATTAAGTCCTGTCACACACTCTCATTCCTGCAGAATGCGTTTGCCAACTCCACCGAAGGCTTCCGCCTGTTCAGCTCAGCAGGCTATGGTGAAGCCGATCTGCTCTTTAATGACGCCACGCACCACCTGCAGAGGGTTCTGGGTAGCTACGCCTCCTGGCTGGGCCCCACATACACCACCATGCTGCAGGCCTTCGAGTGTGAGGGTAAGAGTGATGCTGTTCTTTTGCTTGTGTAAAATTATGTTGATGTGGATTGGTCACTGAAGAAGAGTGGCCGAGGGGCTGGTGGTTTTTTTTACTTGTGTGTGTGTGTGCGTGTGTGTGTTTGTCCACTGCAGCTGTTCTCATTATTGCGCTTCCCCACCTACAGGCTTCTGCTGATGGAGCCGGAGGATAACATCCAACATATCAGCTTCCAACCCATCCCTCCGTCTCCGTTCTGCCTTCCCTCGCCGCCATCTGCGCCCCGCTGCTCGCCATCTTTCCTCATCTTTGCTTTGTTCTGGTGTTCGTGTCTTCCCCGCATTTCACCACCCGTTCTCCGATGTCATGTCGTTGTCCTCCTTCAACTTGGTGCTCCCCTCTAGCGTGCTGGCTTGCAGGGTAATCAGCTAGGAAATACGACAAATAAAATAGATTTTAAGACAACATTGGGAAGAAAATGGTGGGAAATAGAAAAAAGATAGAAAAAATAATTTGAGTTGACACGTTAAAGTTCATGGTTTCCACAGATTGTGTGTCTTAAAAAGATGCAGACTTTAATGGAAATACCACATAAATAGGAAACATCTGTTCCAATATTGATTTATTTATACAAAAAATAGTCCCATTAAATGTTCCAATACTGTATGTTTAACAAGAAACAGTGTTTTGTTGCATTAAGCTAAGCATCAGTGCCATCCATTCAACCCAAACCCTCTTCCCACAGGGTCCGTCTCTGGCACTGAACAACCCGGTGCTATTAACTCTGAGCTTAGACGTCTCAGTTACTGTGTGTGTATTAGTGTGTGAGTGAGTATAGACTTTTTTTTCCCCACAGCCATTATTGCCCTATAATCGGCATGCTGGCGTATCACACTGAGAAAAAATGTGTGTGTGTGTGTGTGTGTGTGTGTGTGTGTGTGTGTGTGTGTGTGTGCATGTGACTGTGTGTTTATGTGCCTTATTGTGTTGGTGGGCTTGTAGCGCTGTTCTTCGGATCACTGCTTTCTCACGTCCGGTATGGTGGACTGTGCGATGCCAGCTCACAGTGTGTTGTTACACTATACCGTCAGGAGAAACTGGAATAGGGTTTGGGCTAACTAGGGTGCCCCCCCCGAGTGAGTTCATTTGGTCTAAAAGCTTTGATAGTTTTCTCGTCTGTGATATTTGCAGCCACCAAAACACCCAGTCTGTACTCTTCATGTCTTCTTGTGTGTCCTGCTTCTACGCCTTAAGGAACAGGTGGACGTCCGCTGCGTTTTTCTCATCATTTATACTTTGCTCATAATAGCGAGACCTTGACAACTAATTACTCATCGGAGGATGGTTTTAGAGGAAGAAATTAGTCAGTGAACTGTGTGATTTTATCAAAGAATAAAGAGAGTATTGCTGAATTAATAAACTTTAAAGAAATGGTGATTCTCAAAAAAATTCATTTAATTTTTTGATATGTTTAAGGAAGTGCAATTAAAGAATCAAAGTTAAGCCTCACTTGACCCACATCACCACGTACTGTGAAATGTATACGGAGCGTAATTCTGGGCTTCAATCCTCGTCTCCATCTTTATTATTCGTTTTAAGTTCTGCACCACAGAGCTCAGCAATAAACCGAAAAACCAGAACAAAGTTCTCCCTGTCAAAATGTTTTTTTTTACCTCATCAAAAACCCAACCAGAATAACAACAGATACAAATGCAGGATGTATTCCTTCTCTTTGAAATGAAATACTGTCACATTTCATAAATGTACGGGTTACATTTTTGCTTCGGCAAAAAAAAAAACTGTGAATGTGCAAGATGAAATGTGTCACATTTCTGGAGGGAAGCAATGATTTGCACCTCGTCAAGGGTAAAGGCACGACTGTGGCGCGGCTGATTCACTTCTGGTTTGTAGGTGCTGTTTCTACTGATGTCCTACGTGCTTCAAATCACAGCTTGAACGTTTTGCAAACCTTCCTTTTTTCACCCAATTAAATGAACAACTATAAAAAAAAATATCTCTTGTGTTTGCTATTTGACCAATTATCCCGAGACAGCTTCATGATACCTGAGTGAGAATGAATGATGATCGATCCCATCTCTCTTGGTACATCCATCACTGCCTCCTCTCAGTCTCTCTGCCTCTTGCACACGTCCCATCAGCACCAGGCTGC
This sequence comes from Gasterosteus aculeatus, assembly GCF_964276395.1. NCBI lineage: Eukaryota > Metazoa > Chordata > Actinopteri > Perciformes > Gasterosteidae > Gasterosteus > Gasterosteus aculeatus. The sequence continues at coordinate 9,582,882 of NC_135703.1, forward strand.
TTGCTCCGTCTCGGCCAGAGCCACACAAAGGCCTGCATTCAGGAGGAGAACCAGGTGTTCGCTCAGGTGTAGAGGAGCAGCCGCCAGGTAGACATGTGAATCGGGGACACAAAACCGTCATAGGTGGTCCCCGCGCAGAGACAGACACCAAATGCCCCTGCTGGCGATGCTTCAGCGGATTTACAACACTCCCCATAGGAAGTCTGTGTCTGTGATGGACGAGGACCATTTAGCTGCGAGCAGATACTGTAGATTAAACTGCATTGCAGCAGAGCGCTGCGATCGCTCTCAATCCTCAGCGCTCTCGCTGACCATTTGGCAGTAATGCCCTAATAAAAAGCAGTAATGGGACCTGAATGCAGCGCCTTCAACCCCGAGATGTGGGGCTTGAGAGTGTAATAGTGCTAATTGGCTAATTTAGTATTGTAGCACTTTATAAACTGCATCTTGAATCTGACAGTTGCATATTGAGATGTTACACCACCTATTACTCTCAAATTAAATATAATTCTTTTTCTTAGATGAAACAAACTGTATTTAAAGTAAAGCTAAAAGGAACAAGCTGAAAAAGATTACAACCTGTGAAAGGTCATTTTTAAATAGCACAGGTTGTAATGCTGCAAACCATTTAATGCATTAATAGTATATGACACTTAATGCATTAATAGTATATGACACTTCTTATTAGCAACCTTTATTTGTAATGTGGGCATTTTGATATTGTAGTTAGTAAACACTTAATTTAACATTAAAAACATTAATTTGTTGCGATAACCTTTGGGTAACCCACTTTGCCTTAAACCTCAGTACTAGTAGTCTTTCACACCTTGTGGCCAATGTGTCCGTCTGCGGTGAGAACACCGTGCAGAAGTGTCATTTTACTTGTTTCAGGGCGTCTTTATCTCCCCGGGAACGGGTGAGACGGCACAAGACAAGAGACAATTTGACCAAAGGTTGCGAGGCGCGAGCGGCAGAGAGGAGAAGGGACGACAGTGATGGAGGGAGTTATGAGGGGAGAGTGACAGGTAATCCATCAAATGTGTTACTGTCATTATTCAATTACCACCCATCCTTAGCACTCGCGATAACTCCAACACACACACACACACACACACACACACACACACACAAGCACACACACACACACACACACACACACACACACACACACGCACACATACGCAAGCAGTGGGAAGTTGCATTGAAGAAACAGATCCTCTAACAAAGGTGGGTGTGTACTGTGTGGGTGGCAAGGTGAGTCGTGACACAGGGCCTGGCGCTGGTTCTCTATATGCTTTTAGTGCAGCAGACCCTTAAATCCCCCCCACACTCCCCTCCTCGCATCCTCCACCTTTTTCTCCCCCACATCTCTCTTCCCCTATCGCTTCTTGCTCCCACTCCTTCTTCCTCCATCTCTAATTCCCCTCCATGTCCCCGTTCCCCTCCTCCTCCTCCTCGTCTCTCCCCTCTCCACAGTTCATGTCGTCTCCTGAGTGGGTAGCCGATAAGGAACATGGAGTATGATTAGACGGCGGTGACACCGGGCTTATCGCTCTGCTCCCACAGCGCTCCCCAGATCACTTGCACAATAAAAGTAAAAAGCAAAGCAGAACAAACACACACACACACACACACACACAAAGCGAGGCTCACGAGGCTTGATTTAATATGTATGTTTTTGCACCGCGCATGCTGCCTCCATAATGACACACAAGGTTGGAGAAAAAAAAACGACCTGCCAGCCGGAAGGCGGTTCTTGTGGAGCGGCGGGAGGAGGAGGATGTTCATGCATCACACCGCGCAGGTGACGGCGAGGGTGACACGAGGGGTGAGGGCTCAGGGGTGTGAGAGAGGTTTGGGTGACATTCACTAGGTGGCACTGTCTCCTCGCTCCCACCTCCATCCGTTCTGATGGGTCTGCTGTGACGCCACAGGGGGATCCATAGCACACTTACTGAGACCCCCCCATCATCCCCCCTTCTCATCTGGGGGTGGGGTGGGGGGTTCTGCATCCTCCGCCTACCTCCTCTTTTGTCATTTCTACTCCTCCTATCTACCCATCTTCTCCTTATATTCTTCCTTTTCTTTTCTGCAACCGTCCACTAACAATTTCCCTCTTTCTGTCCATTTCTCTACTTAATCTACTTAATTCCTCCCTCCTCTTTCATTTATTCCCTTCCTGTTGTCTCCTCTTTACATTTTCTCATTTCCTCATGTCCCCCTTTTGCCACCTCAGAATGTATTGCTTTTTATCCTCTTCCTCTTTTCCTTTACTTATCTCTGTAATATCTGATCCTCCTCTCATCTTTAAACCATGTATCCTTCCTCCTCCTTCTCTTTTACCTCCTCCTTCTCTTCTAAACTCTCATCTCCTCTTTTTGTAATTTCCTCTCCTTGCCTCTTTTTATCATTTCCCCTGCTCCCTTTCTCCTTGGGTCTCCTCTCCTATTCTCACTCATTTCCCTTTTTCTCCTCATCTCCTCCATTTTTTCTTGTTGCCATTCTCCTCGGCCGTTTATCCGTCTAGTAGTTTTTTCTTTTTCAAATTTCCTCCCCTTTTCTTTTCTCCCCTCCTTTCTCCTCTACCACTCTCTGGACCATCTCATCTTATTTTCCCCACATACCTACTCCTTTTTTCCCCTCCTTTTCCCTCTGTCCTTCCCTCATATTTGGCTTCCCCTCCCCTCTTATCTCCTCCTCCCCTCCACGGGACAGTGGCTCTGCAATGTTGTTAGGACACGCTCTCATTAATAACCTACACTCTGAGAGTCTTTGCTGGTGAAGCGTGAATCCATCGTATACGTTTGGGGACGAATAGAGGGTGTTTCACGTTGCGTGTGTGTGTGTGTGTGTGCGAGAAGACGGACATGGGTGCCATGTAGAAAAAGCATGTGTTTCCTCACGTGGTTTAATGGAGTCGGATCAGCTCGCAGGCTGCAGCACCGACGTGTTCTATGTGTGTGTGTGTGTGTTCTATGTGTGTGTGCGCTGTAGGCACACAGATCAGTACCAGACGTCCTTGAGTCTGACCCTGGTAGGGAACCTTGCCTTTGGGCATCCCACGGCCCACTGCTCATTACTGCCGTAATCGCGCAGACACTCACACGCACACACACACACACACACACACACACACACTTGTGTTCACCTGCTCACACACACAAGCACCCTGCACCACACACGCCGCCACAAAGGCGTCGCCTCGCATGCTAACCCTCACACCCAGTTGCAGGTGCGAGCGGCTGCAGTCCCCGAGGTGTGTGTTTGTGTGTGATTATCTGTGTACATTATCTCATAAGGTCTCGGTGAAAGGGTCAATTTGTCTGCAGCTCCTGTTGACCCTCATTAGGAAAAAGGGTTATTTTAAGTGTCACACACAAACACCGAGGGTTAAGGTAATGGCTGCAGTCAGGTGGTGTTATTAGTAGGAAGGGGGGAGTCAAAGGAAGTTAGAAAGTGAGTGTAAGTCAGAGGGATGTGTGCGGGTGTGCAGTATGCGTGCGTTAGATTTATGCTCCGGGCCCCACCTCTATCTGTTCCATGTGCTCCATAACGAGCCGACAGGTGTACGAGCCAGCAGGCTGTACGCTGACTGATGCAGTGACAATGCTCATGCTCACACACACACACACACACACACACACACACACACACACACACACACACACACACGGGTAATGTATTGTGCAATATTGTCCAACCTCAGCAGGACACTCGGCAGAGGCAGGAACAGAAAGGAGGGCGCAGGATAAATAGTCTAGTTAGTCCGCAGAGTGTTTGAGACCATTAAGAGCTCGGCCATTCATCAGTACAGCACACACAACACAACACAACACACACACACACACACACACACACACACACACACACACACACACACACACACACACATACACACTAATATTGATTAGACAAGTTGGAATTGTCTGAGTGGCGAGGCAGTGAATACTCGCAAAACAACGCACAAATTCCCCAAATTCTCATCTCCCCTTCCCTCTCCCACTTCCTCTCCCCCTCTGTCTCTGTCTCTCTCTCTCTTTATCTCTCTCAACATTTTCTGTCTCTCTTCATTTTCAATCACATAACCATCCTTTTATAAGCGTGACTATTTGCTCATTAAAACTCTTCAAACTCCCTCCCACGCTCCCACAGCTCCCCACCCGTCTCCCTCCCTCTCATAAACGGAGATGAGTCCACTGCTACGGAGCTGCAAATATACAGGGAGGTAAAACAAATGAGAGCCTGGAAGGATGAGTAAACAAGAAAAGATGGGTGAAAATAGGTGGCTTGTCATTGAATAAGTAGAGAAATTTAGGAGGGAGCAGGGAAGATTCCTACAAATAGGAAGACTGGTCAGATGGGGAAAGGACAAACAGTCGGGAATAGTATGTTGGGATGAGCAATACGAAGGGAACAAAAACAGAAGGGATGGGAAGGAGAAATTGGTGGTGTTGAAGAGGAGCAAAAATATTAAAGTCAAGGACAAACAGGGGAGAAAATTAGCTTGAAAAATGGAGAGGAAAAGAAGAAACAGGGAAAATGAGGAAAAACGAGGAGGACAGGATGATGAATAGCAGGGTGATGGGGTTGAGGGAGAAGACAACAAGAAATTATGTAGCAAAACGAGGCATTTAAACTTGGTGATTAGCAAATAGGATGAACTGGGAGGTAAAGGAGAGGAGGCAAGGACATCATAGGAGGGAGGAAACAGCGAGGGAGGAAGGAGAGGAGCGAGTTCTCCTGCTCCCAGTAATTACCAAATATGCAGTCGCTTGTTATCACTGTTTAGTATTAATCTTCGGCCTAACAGTCTTTTTCATCACCAAAATGATGCTGGTTATTACCTCTTCATCACCAGGAATATCATGATGGATGTGTTCCAATCAACCCCGGCATTAATACCATCAGCGTGGGCATTAGCACAATCAGTCAGCACGCCGCTGATAATAACTCATGATTGTTGTGGTTTAGTCTCAACGCCCCGGACAGCTGGAGCTGCATTTAAGGACCATTAGTTACAAAGAGATGAGATGTGAGGGAGGGAGGATAGTAGAGGAAAGGAGACGAGGAGCTCGAGAAGGAAGCAGTTCAGGAGGAAGTAATGGAAAAAGGGAAGCGGGGAAGGAAGAAAGGGGATAATGAAGAGGGTGGTGGTGACAGGTGGTAAATACAAATTAAAGCTGCAATCAAAAGTATGTTTGGATTCAATGTCTGCTTTTAGTTTGTTGATATGAGCAGGTGGGAAAATACAGCTTGTCTTTCAATAGAAAATGAACAGTGGTGAACTTCCTTTTTAACAGTGCTCAGTAATCTCCCCGAGCTGTTTGTCTGGGTTGACATCTGGTGACAGTGACGTTCATAGCAAGTGATTCTCTTCATTGTTATGCTCATCAAACCGCTGAGTGACCCCTTGTCCCCTAAATGTCCCCCCGCCCATTTAATTTAATCATGATTTTCCCTTAATTTGTTAGCCATCTGTACATCTCAGAGTCAGCATTTACTCCTGCAGCACAGGCGTAGTAGAACAAAATGAATCAAGGACATACTAATGTGCATATTCAGCTATTTCCTTATGTGTTTTACATCGATATGACGACCAGTAAAGGTAATTATAGCAAATGCTGTACTTGAATTACAAAAAATGTAATTCAATTGGTTTCGAGTCCACTGTATTGCCTATAATTTCCAGGAAGGCAGATTATTAAAACTGCTAAAATATGAACTATTTGTGCTTACAAGCCCCGGCACACAGCTGTCATCCACCATTGAGGACATAAAGGCAGATTGCAGGAATACAAATAAGGGAACTTTGGTCTATAAGAAAGAAAAGCAATCACTGCCCATCTGTACGTCTATACACTGGAACGTGTGTGCGTGGACGTGGAAGAATAATACTGTAGCTCAGCAGGAACAAAGCCTCCCTGCAAAGTACACCCAAAAACTTTTTCTCTTCCCTACAGCTTCCAAGCCCCCTGCTGTGAGATACGACAACTAACAAGCTCCCGTCCTTCCGCTCAGCGGTGACACGGGAGAGCTGTAACGCTGCACGTGCGAAATGGGGCAGAACAAACAACACAAGTTAGAAGCTATCTCACACATCTGGCATTAATAATGTATCAGACCGCATCACCAAAGGACCTGATCAGTGTGGCTCACGCACACTCGCCAACCTCTTTTACGCAGTAAGTGGAGCACTCCTTATGAATATTACACACTTCTCTGTGTTAAAAGCTTTCCATCTGCGTGACATCGCCGGCGAGCCGCAGCGCAGCTGTCAAACCGGTGTTGGAGAGTGAGGGAGAGGGTGTGGAGGTGCAGAGGGTAACGGCGGATGAGTGTTTGTATGAGACGGCGGAGGGGTGGGGGGTGTTTTCTGGACGTATTTCGTCATCATCGCACAGCTGCGAGGGACCGGGACGACCAGAGAGCGCTTCAGGGGGAGAAACGGGGGAGCCATCTCGTAGTATGTTCATGCACATCTCACATGCTTTCAATTGAGATCACGTGTGATTATTCAGTCATCGGCCTCTCCCATATAGACGATGTTCACAGATGTGTACAAAACGCGTGTTCCATGAAATAATGAACAGAAAAGCTATGTTCATGTATCAAGTGGTGTCTACCAGAATTTTTTTTTACATAAGCTACAAGCAAGTTAGATTTTGAAAGATAATGTAAGTTTCCCTTTTTTGTAGCAATGGAAGTGCTACATTAATGTACAAGTGAGGGGGGGTGATGGTTGAGGAGGATTGTGGGAGTTCAAGGACCTACATAAAATAATTAAACAAAACTATAGTCATTTGTCAGAGTGTAGATAAGAACATTGATACCACGTTCAGAGCAAATAAGAGACTATCATAACTTTTCTGACAAAAATATGGAAAGAAGTTCATATATTTATGAGAGCAACAGTAAGTTAAAATTTGTTTCTTTATTATCATGATTGAAAAGGTAATTTATTACTTTTATTTGCATTTCATTCATAACTTGTTGGTAAATGTAAATTGGATGATGATTTTGACACAAGTTTGCACCCACACACACACACACACACACACACACACACACACACACACACACACACACACACACACACACACACACACAACCTTTGACTATATCCCCAAAACTTTAAACTTTAAATCAGCTTTTCACTAATGAGGTCTTGAGCATAGTCCTCACCAGTGACTCACCCAAGAGTTCTGTTCTTGCAGGGTCTAAGTGTCCCTGCGTGCCTGTTAAAAACACCACTTATTCAGACACACACACACACGCACACGCACACACACACACACACACACACACACACACACACACACACACACACACACTCTGCTCCTCACCTCTCCCTGGCACTGCTCCTCTGAGGCCTCTGAAGGCAGCTGGATGTGAGAGCAGGTCTCTGCTCTATTAAAACCAGCCGAATCTCATCTGCCATCTACTCCACTGTAAATACACTCTGTATTTTCACACTGTGCTCTGCTCCCCTGGAGTGTCCCGACCCGCCGTCCTCTCTGCACTGGCAGCGAGGCATATATTAGGTTCTTCAAGGCTGAGTATCCTTCAACCATTATAAAGTGCCGTTTTAGTGCTTCCTGTGCACATATGCAGCAGCTCAGTTCACTGAATGAAATACCGGCCATAAAGGACGCGCAACTCTTTATTAACAATTCTTATTTAATAATTTTAAAATGTCAGTTTTATCACCTTGAATATTACAGTAATTTTAGATTCTTCAAATTAATTTTTCCCCCTTCGATAGATGTCTCTTAGAAATGCTTTTACTCCATTAGCATTTCTAGTGTTAAAAACCTTATTTCATTTTAAGGTTATTGCATGTTTCTTTTAGTAGATTCCACGGTAATGCTTGCACCACTGTTACACCTGTTTCATGTTAAACCTCATAAACCCGAAGATCCCTACAACAAAAGGACGTGTCTTTTTTGGGACTGTAAAAGGAATGCTCTACATTAAACAAGTCATCTAGTATGACCGTCAGATTATACACAAGGATTAAAAGGATGAATAATATTCAAAGCACATCAAAGTCTGGTTTGATGCGCTGGTTGCTTCTAGTTGCAGATGGATATCCATCAACATACATGCAGGATAAGTGTTTCCCAAAATGTCAAAGTTTGACATTTCCATTGTAAGATTTTATAAACGATGACGTCATGACTGCTAAAGTTTGAAAAGGAAAATTGGGACTAAAGGAGTCAACTAGATGGTCCAAAATGCCAAAGTAAAATCCATGTCAGGATGCACCATTCGCCATCCCTACAATACATCTGACAAATACCCACCATGTGTACTTTCGTAGCTGTTTTAGCAGTGCGGATTATATGTATATCAGTCTGTTGTTCACAGACTGAAATAACTCAACAACTATAGGATAGATTAATCTATTGACATTTCATGCCATGATGAGATTGAAATGTTATCTTGTCTAATGTGATCGTTTATGAGCAAATATCTGTAAAGCTAAAGGCATTGGCATCATCTTCAGCTGTGCTCTGTATTTTGTGTTAATAAGCAACCGTTTAAGTGCAAAACGAGTATTTGGTAGAGTTTTTTTCCCTCTCATTGCCTCTCAACGTGGCGACAGTGTCACGGTTGAGGTGGCGGAATTAGGACCCAAATGAAGACTTGAAGAACAAAACTACTTTATTTAACAGAATATAAAATGGCCAGGGGGCAAAACGTGGACCAGGAACACGAGCAAACACAACTCACCGACATAGTCCACTTAATGTACCGACTAGAGGGGACACACATGGTTTAAACACACTGGAAAGGGGCAGGTGATTGGACACGGCAGACAACCACAGGGGAGAACACTACAGGGCAGGAAGAGCAGCTAACCAAGGTCCAACTAGAGGCAGGAAACTACAAAATAAACCTGGAAACAAATCCAGACCGTGACAGCCGGCCGGATCAACTCTGAACATGGCAATAGATAAAATGTTGAAACAGGGCTAACAGAGACAGTGTTTACCGGTGGGGAAACCCGAGGGAGGGCAGACTTTAAAGACGGCGCTGTTGGATCCGCAGTATGAGCACGGTGAAGATTAACGGACCCCGCAATGTAAACACAGCAGTGAGAAGCTCAGAGACACAGAGGTAGAGCTCTCTGCTCAGACCGCTCTATGCTATCTTTACATAATAAGTCATTGTTTGCTGCCATTGGAATTTAGCAGCTACAATATGATCCTATCTTTGACTGTTTTTATGTAAAACAAACAAAAATCTCAATGTTTATTAATATGAAAACAAAGGGAGTAAAAGGGAGTAAACTAGAGTACGCGAGAGGGAGAAGCTGCAGCCAATTAAATTATACTAAATTATGTAATGTGTTTTCCCTATATTTCAGTTTAGGAAAACATCACACTAACATGCCACATTTCGGTTGTTAGCAATCATAAAGAAACAAGGAGCAGATTTTCTGAACATCTGTTCAGAGTAACTCACTAATAAGAGGTTCCCCTGGTTGGAAAGACTCATTTTACAAACAGGTGTTTACACGAGGGAGAGGGGCTGGATATTTATTTAAGGGCGTTGTGTTAGCTTTGCTGAACGAAAAGAAAATGTTGGCGTCTATTTAAATAAGAGGCAACAGTGTTAGTCTTGGCACACGGTGATTAACATTTTGAAAGGGTACAAAAAGAAAACGTAACACGGCGAGAAAACAGCGCAACGTTTTTATCCTTGAACAACAGAATGTGTCCGATTTTTAATGCAGTCAAATCCATGTTGAAATGCAACACATGTTTTGTTCAAAGCAGGATAATTATTACACATTTAAACAGGGGTATTGGACGTTAGTTCCTCTTAAAGCTTCTCTATCGGCTGAAATAAAAACAACCACCGTGGCAAATTGAAGCTTAGAGTGCTTCAGAGAGATTGAGACTAATCCTATTTTACTAGGGGACGTAAACCCCAGAGGTCTGCGGCCGTTCCTGGACGATTTAAAGTCTAAGAGCCCCCTATAAAAAAGCAGGGCGCCGCATTAAGTTTCCGCTCAAGATGAGGATACACGAGACCCTTGAGCGTTGTCGGAATGTGTCATGTTGCATAAATTCCCCGACTTAATTGACAGCGATTACTCCCTAATTAGTCTGCGGAGACAAAAGAGGCGGGATGAGAGTGAACCATTTCTGTCACTTTTAACACTGCGGTGCCGTTGTGATGCTGCGAGGTGCAACCTACTTGTGTCAGAGAGCCTACCACTTTTTGTGTGTGTGTGTGTCCTCGTCGGAGCACAACACAAATTAGGTAATAATTTCACATTTTTGCTTCACGCAGCCACTATGCGTAGAGGGTCTATGTCGTCATTGCATCTTTCAAATAATTCTGGGAGCAAAATATTCTCTTTGTGGGAGAATTAAACCACTTCCTTTGCCACAGTGTCGTTTTGGATATTACCCCTGGGGTTGTCCTTTTACTGATTAAAGGAAAATTAGTTAAGGCTGGTTCTCATGTTTGTAGTTTTTGGCAATTAGCTGTTGGTTATGATAACATTTGACAACCAAAAAAACGTGGTAATGTTACTACATTCTCAACAGGCGGAGAACCACAGGTGGAGGATGAACAAACCATCTGTTCTATTGGGGAGAGAAAGGAAGGCAAATTTATTTGTCAAACAAGACAACCAGTCTAAAGTTTTGCTGAGAATTTTGTAATTTTGAAAACCATCCTTTGGGGTGAGCATCATTCTTTTCAGTGCCCTCAGAAACCTTTTACGACTGGCTGTTAAAACGGTTTGTGACTGTTTTCTGATACGGCTCTCGTAAAGCTGGAGCAGTAAAAACAACATTGCTAAACATGAAACAACAGATTTGTGCAAATGGGAGCATACGCAGCACCGACACATCGTCCCCTTTTAATTCATTCCGCATGCTGAACAAGTGCAAAAGATTAATGACCTTCTTCTGGCATTAGTTAAACCAGGCATGGTCTTCCTCGTGTGAAGTTAGAAAAGCAAACTCCTGCATCTTCATCAGTCTTTACAGTAATTCTAACACAGCAAATGCAATTTGTTACTTCCCACTTTTGGGCACAACATTAGCATTCATTTGTGGGTGTGTTTCTGGCCACCTGGTGCTCGACAGACCAGCTGCACTGCTGCTGGAAAACTCTTCTCCTGTGTCTCTCCGCATTTTCCTTTAACTCTTTCAGGCTGCAACCCTCACAAATGTTGCCCATGACAAAGGGCCTTGAAAACAAACAGTGTGTGATGAATTGAGTTCTCATTGGCATCGTCATTTTATTATTAGAATAAATATTCAGGCACTCAAACAGACTTGTAAATGTGGAAAATACGCAGACACATATGCAGTCAGTAGGTTTCTCGGTAACAGACACAAACACAGGCTTCCAGTTCCGCTGCTTCTTCCATCTCCCTGGTGGCGCCATCAGAGGGTTGATTCTGTATTTGTTCCCTGCAGCACCACAACAGCTACATCGCCCTCGTAACGTGCAGCACACACAGAAGCCTTCACGGGAAGTGTCTGTCGGACACTTAGCCTCAGACGGACGGAAAATCTATATGAAGAAGAAGTGAAGGGGAGTGAAAAAAGAGAACGCCCTTAAACGCACTGGAGGCCATCTGCTTTGCACAAACCACACACACACACACACACACACACACACACACACACACACACACACACACACACACACACACACTGACACAGAACACACTGAAAAGGGATGATGATTATTATTATCCTTCTCCTTGTAGACGTTTGGGTTGACCTTTTTTTGTCCGTCCTCCAGTGTGCTGCTGCTGCTGGGGCCGCTGGGTTGAAGGAGCCTGAGGGCAGCGCGGAGCCCTCTGAGGCCCCGTGATGGATGGACCACGCTTGTTTATGGGGGGGGAGCTACTGTACTGCTGTGTGCTGCGTTTGGTTTGTTGGATGCAGGTAAAAAAAAAATCAAAAAAGAGTGCGACGGAGGAAGAAGGTGTCTCTAACCTTGACCTCTGTTGTGGACAGGGGGAGGCTAAAGTGTGAGTGTGTGTATGTATATGTGTGAGTCGTAGCAGAGCTGACCGGGTTTTAAAGGCCAGAGGATTGTCTAACCTTGGCAGGCTGGACTCCAGCCAGCCTCATCTTCACCTTTACACCCAGAAAGGGCTCACTGAATATCGCTTAGAGCCGGTCAGCGAGCAGCACTGCCCCGCCTGCACCTGTTGAGGGCACTATTGAGCTTATGTGTCCTCCAGCCATCAGCATTCAGATGAAGGCAGTAACAACCACAGTGCAGCCCCCTCATACCAGGATCCTCCATCCCCTCTCGCCTCCACCCGCCCTCCCCCGGAGCCCTGATGGATGTGCTTGCCTGCAAAACTACTTATGAAACACTTAACAATAATAATGTTGTTTCTCATTCACTATCCTGCAAAGCTTCCATTTAGCCACTTCACCTGAAGCAAAAGGTAAAGGATAAAAACCTGCACGTCACAAAATGTCATGCAGCTAATATAGAATGTGGAAAACATACAAACAAACCGATTTACTGTGTGCTTCTAAATGGCAGCCTTGGATGTGCACAGTTGAGTGTTTGGATATGAGTAGAACTCAAGACTGAAATACATACATACATTTAAAAAAGAGCCGGCTACAGCTCAAGGGCAAACTATATAATGTCTTTTTTTTGTTTTTCTCTCCGTCAGGTGTAGATGAGGAGATTATGTGTACAGTCGTGTGTGTCTGTCTGCATGTGTATCTTTCTGTCCGTCCCTCCGGGGATAATCTTGCATGCTGCTGGACCGATCAGTCTTATGTTGGAAGGAACTAAACACACAGCGGCGCTGAGAGATTTTGTTCAGAAGAGGCGTTCAACAGTCAACGCGAAACGTTAGCTGCAGTTTAGCCGCATGCAGTCGGCGACAGCTGCAAAGATTAAAATGAGAGCGCATTAGTTGTGTTTGGCGTGAAGGTAAAATACTGCTGAGAGGCGCAATTGTGGTTTGAATTGTCGTTCAATCAAGGCACACCTGGCCAACATCTGCATTCTACTGATTGCACTGTTCTAGTGGTGCCCGTTTGATCCATCCAAATGGGCCAAATTCATACATCTACTTTTAATGTTCTGACTAGACTTCTACATTAATCAGCATGTGCAACATTAAACATGTATAATTTTCTGGAAAACACAAAGAACAAGAAGAAACGTTAGCTTTACCTAAGCAGTGCAAAGGAATTCCGTTCCCATTGCAGCCCAACTACAACAAATGACCTGATCTAATTATTGGAAATTCTGCTGCATTGGTGCGTATCAGAAGACTGTTTTGTCTGGTGTAATTATATAGATCCGCCCTGGCAGTGGATGCCAATGCATTATTAATATCTCCATATTACAGTGTTCTGTCGCGGTAACCAGCAAAGTTCCGCCGCAGAGAGGAAATCAAATCTGACAAATATCTTGTTTGTCACTGAGGCGAGCTCTCAACACTGACTAATAAAAGATGCACGAGGCAGAAAAGCTGGCTTTCATTCCAAACAGGCAATTTTCCCTTTGCCTTAACCCTTACCCTGACCCTGCGTCTAACCTCCACCCCGTCCAGCCCCACGGACAAAGAGCACATATTTCACGTGTTCAATCATTGCCGCTGACGTTATGGCCATTGGCTGTGCTGTCAGGCGTGACTACGGCATATACTGGATAACCCTTAGGTCCCTGCCAGCACCGCGACAGCAGCTCCTCAGCCTCCCACGGTGACGGCTGCCTGGGAAATAGAAGTACAGCCTCCCTGTGATCATTCCAGGAGCCATCCTGCCTAACAGCTCTGGGCTTTATGGCTTCGCTGCTTCTGATGATTCACACTCTGTCGTATAGTGCAAGCACAGCTACGCGGACGGACAGATTCATGGGTGCACACACACACACACACACCAATAAAGCTTATTTACAGATACGCTGGCAAACTAGGCACATTCCTGCACACACAGATACACACACACGCCTACTCAGGGAAAATACACTGGTACATAGTGTACACCGGTATAATGAAACTTTCTGCCAAAAACACATTTTGCTTATTAACAACTTGGGTCTTGTGTTATAGGTTTGGATATCGTTCCTACTAGTTTTAATTGCTGAAATCTGGGAACTTGGCAACAAGCTCAACAACACATGAAAATCTACGGATCTATTTCCTGCGTCAACTTTAACTGTACTTTCCCATCTTTAGGTGTGCACACAGTTTTGGTTTTTACCCCCAAAGAAAGTTGTTGATCCTTTGTACATAGCGTGTCTAGTGGTCTGACCATCGTCTGTGTTTCCTGCCTCTTTGCACAGCAATCTTGTTTCCCGATAATCTCAGGTAATGATCTAATGAGTTTAAGGTTATCAGAACCGATGGAAACGATGAAAGCAGCTTTTAAATTGACACCCAATTTGCAATAATCATTTGATGAATCAAATGAGTTTGATGAGTTTAACCATAAACCTTAATTAAAAGATATAGAAGTGGGTTTACATCAAATTGAAACAAAGGGTTGAAAGTGTTTCAGTTTAAAATGTGCACATAGCCCAGGCTTTTTGAAACAGCACCAATAAATAGAAGGGTGGTAAAGTAGAGGCTGGAGGGAAAAAACCGGACCAGAACAGCTGTCAAATTTACATGAATGATGCGAGGGAAAATGGGTTTTGCTTTCTGTCTAAACCCCCTATACAAGAAATAACTCTCAAACAGCCCTTTGACCGTCTAAGAACTGTCCAAAAGGTCCTCTGCTCACAAAACAATGGTATGCTAAAATGAGTCCTCAGAAAGATAGAAGTACAGGAACCACACACACACACACACGTCTGCATAACATCATAAAAACAACGCACACACCTCTTGTCCCACGTTCTTCCAACACACCCACCACACACACACACACACACACACACACACACGCGTCTGCATAACATCATAAAGACAACGCACACACCTCTTGTCCCACGTTCTTCCAACACACCCACCACACACACACACACACACACACACACACACACACACACACACACACACACACATCTGCATAACATCATAAAGACAACGCACACACCTCTTGTCCCACGTTCTTCCAACACACCCACCACACACACACACACACACACACGCGTCTGCATAACATCATAAAGACAACGCACACACCTCTTGTCCCACGTTCTTCCAACACACCCACCACACACACACACACACGCACACTGTATGCATTGACAGATGCAATGGCAGACAGACAAACAAGCCACACGCCTGCATTGGTCTGTAAACACACACTGGTGCTCACACACACTCACATAAACACACACAGAGCCGGATAATCCCCCTGGCCCTTCTTCTGCACAGATAACAACGTCCCACCGCCAGTCCATCAATGTATTTTAGTTGCCTAGGTAACCTCACACTAACTTTAATACCCCATTAAAATCATTCAGCATGGAATAAAAAAACAGATCTAACAAAATCCCTCTTAACCTACCCCAGTCCTCCCCCCTCATCCTCTCTCCCCCACCTTGTCCTCTCATCCACTGTCTCCCCAGACTGCTATTCAAATCCAGATGTACCCTTTCATCTTGATTAACCTGCACATTTTCCTCTGTACCGAAGGACCGTTATAACTTCTCCCCTCATTTCTTTGCTTCCCTAATCCTGTGGCTTTGCCCTCCCCCCCCCCCGCTCCCGTCCTGTTAGTCCCTCGGCTCACACTCTCTAAATCACAGCTCTCTCTCTGCTCCCTTTTCATCTCCTCCTTTCCTCTTCATTTCTCCACATACTCAGAGATGGAGTTGATGGACCTTCCGCGTCTATCAACCCCAGCACTGACATTTTATCCCTCTCATCCTCTCCTCCATCCCTCTGTATTACCATCCCTCTCTCGCTCTCTGTCTCTCACTCTGTGAAGCCCCCCCCCTCGGCCATTTCCCCTTTGAATGCAGATGTGAGCCACTGCATAAATATATTGTTACTGAAGCTCCCGTGATTGAAGTCCAGCCATGACCAGTGCATCACTTATCCCCGGCATCCCTTATCTCATCCTCTTGGCTGTAAATGAACAGTATCCTTCACTTCTGTGTCTCTCTGTGGATGCAAATGAATATTGCATGGTGATCCACAACATCAAAGTTGTGTTGTTTTATTCATACATCTGTATCATCTGGCTGCCCTTGGCGTGGTGTCAGCAGAAAGTGCTGCGGCGTCTGAGAGCGGTGCCGACACCCCGGCCACTGTCACGCTGACGTATGGCGACAAATTACACCAATAAAAGCCTGACGCTGCGACTGTTACCAGCCGCTCGAATGCACTTACTGCGGATTACTGAACGCACGCATGTGTTTCTTATTTTGAGTTGGAAACTGTTCAGTTGTCGCTGTCCCCTTCGGGACGCCACCGGGACGTAAATGTATGTACCTACAGCTGTCAACGTGTAGTTGCAGTTAGTGTGTCGTGTGGTGGGGAAATAGGATGGTTGCTTGAGTGAACTTTCTACCGTCAGTGAGCAGCGTTTTGTCAGATGTTGCTGATTTGAGCGAAGTGTAATTCTCAGAGCGATGACAGCACAGACCGGGAAGACTTTGAAGAGATGGGGGAGAGGGGAGAGAAGACGGAAGGGGGAAGACGGAGGACAGGAATGAGACGGGAGGGACAGACAGGAGGGATTCACGTTGGAAAACGTGGAGCTGAAGGAGTGGATGAAACAGGGAAAAAGGGAAATAAAGCTGAATAAAAGACGCAGGCATAAGTGAAAGAATAAGAAGTCCTCGTTTGAAGGGGCAGGATTCATGGAGCAGGTTGCCAGGCCCCTTGTCCCCCTGAAGGGGCCTCGCTTTGATAGAGTTCAACACAAATGGCACTTCAGGAGCTATTACACTTACAACAGCCGCTGTCTGAAGGGGAAACCGTTTTAATTGTTGTAGAACCTTTGTGATTTGGAAGATTCTATTGAACAGAGAGATGCAACAAGTCCTCCAACCTGAGCGACGCGACAGAGAGATTGTGAATGCAAATATGGGTCATGATTAAGCTTGTTTTTAAAACTACTTGAATGATGGTGGTTAACAGCTACAAGAAATGTGAACCTATAGGTGGAAATCGCCAGAGCAAGTGCTATAAAGAACGACTAAATCCATCCAGGGAGGCGAGTGGGATGGATGGATGTGAAACCAAAAGTCAACTTTGACTTATTTAGGTGGACTTTTCAACCTATATTTGGTTCATAACTGGATTGAGCTGCCTTCAGTCTTTATATCAAGGAGGCTAATCACCATGCAGACCCACCATTGATGCCTGATCAGCACAGAGATGCAGCCTTGTACGTATTTGGCGATCAATGCTGCATTTTCTACCAGTACAACGTAAGAATTAGTAGCTATATTGTTTCCTCTTTTTTTCCCTCCCTGAAGATCCCTGAATAGATGGAGTCATTTACCCAGAGATTCTTTTTCTAGAATGATAATTTATCCTCTGAAGAGTGTGTGAGGTAGTTCTGCAAACTTCTATGATTTCTATGTTTTAAAAGTGTCTGTCTGCATTCATGAATGTCTGTGGCTGTGTGTGTGTGTGGGGGGGTGTGTGTGTTTGCAAGGACGCATGTATGTGTGTACACTATTTTAGCCTTACCACAGTCCCTGACCGTTAAATTGATTTTTCCTGGCAGTCTGTTGGGATCCTATCTGGGTTTCCAAATCGTTTAATTTTGCTGAAATTACAGCCTGATCCCAG
Source organism: Gasterosteus aculeatus (assembly GCF_964276395.1). Taxonomy (NCBI): domain Eukaryota; kingdom Metazoa; phylum Chordata; class Actinopteri; order Perciformes; family Gasterosteidae; genus Gasterosteus; species Gasterosteus aculeatus. Next base: position 9,600,595 of record NC_135703.1, read on the forward strand.
AGACAACAGCCAGAATGAAAATAATCCTCAGGATAAACCAGGGTCTTTCAACCTAAACACAACTTGGAAGCAAACAGAATCCATTTTTCTGGGGGACGACTAACAGATAAATCTTACGTTCATGGCACAGACTGCTTAATGAGCGCTTCCTCGGCTAACTAGATATTGGACCTAATGGTGTGGTGGCTAATTGTCTTTCTATATGTAGCGGTTCTTCATCTGTGGAATATTAAAGACAGTGTGTCTGTGTGTGTCTGTGTGGTTTTGCTCTACAGCAGCAAAGCCATTTCTTCTTAATGGCCCGTGTTCTTTCTATTTTTCACTTGTTGAATGCACGATGGGTCTATGTGGCAGACAGGTGCAGAATACCAATGAGAAGAGACGTTTCCACAGGAATGGTGTTATCAGGCCACTATACTGCAAGCTCACAAATCAACCTCTATCTCTGTGCAATTTTAATGTAATGGAATCAATTGGAATGAAAGGAGCAATATTGCCAGAGCAATTATAGTTAGTGTATCATTTTAATAATAATGAGATACGGTAACAGAGAAGGTTTGTGTTTGACGTAGTGTGCGTGTGTTAAGGGCCAAATTACAGGGGAACATTTGAGGAATCTGAACAAGTCGCTGCACATTGTAGGTATACAGATTACGTAACGTTAATTTGTTAATGTGTACAGCACTTAACATGGGACCTGGAGAAAAAAAATGAAAAAGATGATTGAGAGTGCAATTAAAGACGTGCGTTGCTGAATCTTTTTTTTAATGTGTGCCTTAACTTATGATAAGTGTATGTGTACAAAGTTCTTCTTTGGATATATTTCTACTTACATGGTATACATAGCAGTACGTGCTCAAATGTATGTTGCTGTTGTTGAAAAGAAGAATTTGCCCTTGCCTGCACGCAGTGCAAGTCCAATGCAACTGTGTTGTAGGAGACTGTGGAAATGCCAAGGCTGCTAGGCCGTTTGTTTGTTTGTTGTTCCAAGCAGTCTGATATCAGAATGTCTGTAACGTGGCCATTGGCCCCCACCGTTGTGCTGCTTCTGTATAAAGACGCTACGTCCCTTGTGCGTGCTGCTCCTTCCTCACTGTTTGCATTGTGTGGGAGGTTGGAGCCTTTTCTGGGCATAGGGTAAATATTCCAAACAATTTTTCTCTATATTTTGTATTTCAAAGGACTTACACAACGCGGGTTTGAGGCTTTTCAATGCAACAGTGATTGGACGTTTTTTTTGTAAATGAAGTAATATTTACGTTCTCCACCTCACGAAAAGAGAGCTGAGCCGGAGTCTGAGTTCAGCATCAGAAAATTGCTGGACATCACGTTTTACTGTCAGATCAACAGATAGAATTCAGTATCGTCTGAATAACAATGGAAGTTTATGCAGTGTTTTCTGATAACATCGCCTAAAGGAAGCATATACAAGGTAAATAAAATCAGTCTGGCCGCAGAACCTTGTGGGACTCCGTGACCATCGAGGATTCACCGTTTACAAAAACTGGGATCGATCTGATAAACACAACTTAAACCGGCCGAGTGAGGTTCCTTTAATACCAAACAAATGTTGTAGTCAGCAACAGGACAATGATCAATGGTGTCAAACGTGGCACTGAGGTCCAGCAAGACAAGAGAGACGAGCTAACTTGAAGGAAAAACTTAGGCAAGAAGGTTTAGACTTAGAAATTGTAGAAGTCAGTTGATCTAGGTTGATGGAAGATAACCGCCGCTGCATCCAAGGTTCCTACATCCGAGGAAGGCAGGAGACCATCAATCTTTTCTCTAATAGTCAGAGGCATTAAAGAAGTTTCTAAAGTCGTTACTACTGAGGTCCAACCGAATACACGGCTCAACAGAGCTGTGACTCTGTCAGTGTGGCTACAGTGCCGAAAAGAAACCTGTGGTTGTTTTTATTTTTCTCTATTATTTTCGATTTTAGGTCAAATGAATGAACTTGACTTGAGAGAATAAATGAACTGCTCATCAGTGGAATAATTTGAATTGTCAAGCGGTTTTCTCTCTCCGAGAGCTGCATTTCTGACTCACAGACACAAACAAACCTTTACTCTAAAAGCTTTTAAAGCACATTGTATTTTTTTGCCAGGTAAGAGACAGCTTCTCAGAGAGAGAATCTTCTGGGAGCAAATTAAACCCTCAACAAGGAGATTTATTAAAGACTAGACAGCTGACGGAGGTCCGGGAGAGATCTGACTCCATCGGCTGAGAGACACAGGAACAGACGCACACACACACACACAGGCGTGCGATTCTCCTTCTATGTGTCTCTCTATTCCTCTTCCCCTTCACACTCGTTGATTGCTTTCATTCGGTAATAACCTCTCGGTGCCACCACCGCCAGCTGATTGCCATTGTCTCACTTTCTCTCTTTGCTCTTCAATCCTCCAATAACTTTCTTTTTTATGCCTCCGGGTGCCAGCAGCAGCCACGGACAGAGGCATCGCGTTTGTGCGTTGTCCTTCTCTTCATCCGGCCTCGAGGGTATTGAGGCACACCACCTCAAACATCTGCTGAGTCTCCCAAGGATAGTCTCTTTCTTCAGTGTTGGGGGTCCAGTCCAGTCCCTGAGTGGGCCTCCTGCTCCTCTGTACTCCACCACTAGATCAGGGTTTTGTTGATTCTGTTCTTTGGGTGATTGTCGTTGTAAAGCTCTCTATTAGTCCATCTCTACTAAAAGTAGTTTCTGTGTGAAGATTTCTGGGATCATGTGGCAATAAAGGGATATTCTATTTTGCTATAAAAAAAAAACTTAATACCTCCACATTTTTTATCATCTGGACAGACATTGATGTGAACAGCAACTTGACGAGTCCTTTGCTGTGGGTTTCCCTCTCCCACTACCTGCTTCTCCACATAAACCTCTCCCTCCTCCTCCTTACCGTTCTCATCCCCTCAGCTCTTTAAACCTCATAACCTCCCACCATTTCTTCGTTTTCTTCTCTTTTCCATGGCCTTTTCGACTATTCTCCTTTGGTTTCCATCTCTCCCTCTGCTTCTCTCTCTGTTCTCGGTGTTGCTGTAAAGGTCAGGTTAGCTCCATGAATAAGCTGTGGATTTATGATGCTGCCATCTACCAGGAATCACTGTGACCAGGGCCAAACAAAAACAACGCTGCAATAGAGCGCAATAGATCGCTGGAGCCCCGTTCAGCAAACACAGGGGTTATTAATGAGGCCACGGGCCAATGCTCTAGAGGTGGAGCAAGTGGGTAAAGCCATTGGTAGGCGCGCACACACAGGGATTCACATACAGTAGACCTTTAGAAAGAAAATACAGTATACAGGTGTGATTTTCAACCAGCATGCAGATCTGCCAAAGGTTACCTGGAAAGCTCATTGGATAAAATTGAGTAGGAACAAGCTATTATTATTTGAGACTTTATTATTTGAGACTATTCAAGACTTTCTCATTAGTATGTCATGGTTTTTAGCAGCCTTTTACGGACACTTATTCCCCTGAGCAAAAAGCTTTGGGTGTTCAGAAAGAGAGGCGAATACATCGGTGAGTCAGAGGCCTGCGCGTGGTTCAGACCTGTCTGTAACCACAGCATGTGGTATGAACCACGTAGGAGAACATGCTGCCAACGGTACCAACCTGCCTGATGCGGGATTGCATTGCATTACAGATGCTGAAAGAGCAAAGGTTTGAAACAAAGTAACAAAGTAAGATAAAAAGATAAAGCAGTTAACACAAAATGTAATGAATGCATATTTGAAACCGAAATACAATAAATAGAAATCAATGGCTAATAGCTACATATTAACAGTTAGAATGATGATGGGTAAGTTTAACATCACTAATTTGTTAAGCAGTGAAAAATGTGCTGATTATAACTGCTAAATGTTTGAAACGGTTACAGTGAATGGAAGCAGAAGACAGTTGACTCCTCCAGCTTCTGCTACTTTCAAGTGGTTTGCAAACTGGCACATTTACAATTCAATTGTATAAAGGACTACTGTAACAATATCCACTTTATGGTCAAATATCATGCAGTTTAAATCCATTAGAGTACACATTTTAAATAGAATGGGTGTTGTCAGTGAAGGGCCAATTGAGCTCACTTAATAGAACTTTGTGGGAACATCAGATAATAAAGGTTGAGAAACAGTATAAAGTATGTTTAATACCTGCACACAATTTATTTTAGGCCTGCAAACTCTCAAATATATTCACATAAACACAGACCCCCTGTTAAAGTGCAGTAATGAATACCAATACGAATAGGGACACAATGTCAAGCATCAGAAACAACTCACTATAAAATAATAAAGAGAAAAAACATACAAAAAGCATAATTAATATAAATGATCCTTTTCATCATGTGCAGTCAAATCATTGTCTGAAAATATCAACATATTTCCCCCCAAAGAACACTCTGTGATAGGCAGAGTTGTTAGGACATGGTCGAATGTTTAGCTTGCTATATGCACAAAGGGATTGTGTATGCGTGCATGTGTGTGTGAAAGCTTTTTTTTTATCATAGCACAACAGATTAAAGACCTGGTGCTGTTTTCAGGCTTTGGAAGATAATTGCTTGCGTTCCCTTTGAACTTTTCTCACTGAAAAATATGTGATTTTTGTGGACATGATTCCCCTTCAACCGGTGCCAAAGTGGAGTCGGCTTACACACTCCGGCACGTGTCTTAGGTTGTGTGTTACGGTGTTTATTTCAAGGAGAGCTTTACAACATGTTCTCTCTTCACATGCACCATATGTGGAGGATATTCTTTCAGATTAATTCTAAAGAGCTCTTGCAGATTCCCTGCTTCTTATACAGTTAGGGGCCGCTTAGACATTCAGACAGGCAGCTAAAATTGCCTGTCTAACCCTCCAGCCAGCCAGTCATTACTCCATTCTCCCTCACAATTCCTTCCCCTGCTCCTGCACCCCCCCCTGCACGTCCCTCTGTGGATATCTTCCCTCCTGCAAGTGTCGGGTCACTACGGGGTCAATCTCCAGTCAACAGTGTGGATTAACATTTGATGCGAGGCCTGATGTATATTTCATTATTCGGTGCCCTGTATCCATCACGCTATATACCCTTCTGGCTGCCCTGTTCTGTACATTTCTCCATCTCCACGGTCTTAATTATACTGGTTAGGTAGCGGTGACTGACATGCGGGTAGCCATTAAGAGACCCTCACTGTCACAATCTCAAACTGTTGTCAGGAAGATTTTCTATCCTTGTTTAAAAAACAAATAAAGCACCAGATCTTGTAGCAACAGAAGAGCTCAAGAAGAGAAACTGATAACCGTTGTGAAAGTAGTGCTAACTCCCATAAGTGTGAACTTTAAATAGAGAAGATGTACTTTTGACATTTTGGAGTCAAAGAAAAAAAAAATCTTGTTGAGATGTTTCGAGAAAAAAAAAGAAATATAAATCATGTTTTTAATGATCAAGTGGGATATGACCAATCCCACTGTCAAAACATCCAGAATATATGTAAGAGTTTGGTCAGTGAAACTGCATTAAAGATTTCAGGCCAGGGGAAGGTGTGACGACTCAAAGAGACTTCCTGTTTTATTCTTTTGACCACACATCGATTCCTCAAGAAGCACTTTATTTCCTGTCTTTGTGCAGTTTCCCGCCCCTTTTCCCCCACAGCTGAATTCAGGTTACCATCACGCCACCTATGTTTAAGCCCCAATCCCTCACTCGTTCAACTCTGGGATTGCATGTATCAACCAGTATTCCCAGTGTTCCTTGTATTTATTTTTGGTCTTTTTCTCCCTCCCGCTACCTTTTGATTTGTTTTGTAAAGTTGAGTTTTTTGCCAGCAGGGATCCCAAACCTTGAAAGAAGTATTTTTAGTTTCATTCCTCTGGTCCTGATCCTCTACAGAAGGAAAAACAACTTTGAGTAAAGTAAGTCTGTAATAAAAGAAACACCAACAAAATGTTTTTCCATTCAGTGTTATTATAGGTGCACAAAAACGGTGGGATTGCAATCAATAGCAAGTCTCTCGGTCCCTGAGTTATTCATCAACTTTCACGGCTTCATGGTTGCAGGTCACATTTAAAATACAAAGCCAATCAGTCAATCAAGACAATAAATGAACCATCAGTCCCATTGAGCAGAAGAAATACGCTGTGGTGCTTCAGCAGAATAGACAAATGATATCGGCTGCGGATTTTAAAGGTAAGCAGCAAGGCCGACTTGATATTTCATGTAATCAATAATAGTCTCAAAATATATTACTCATGGTTGCTCAGAAAGAAAAACAAAAGAATGAGGGTCAGAAGACATCAAAGCCCACATGCCAATGTTTTGTAGGATTGCTGCATTCAGAATTTACCGTTAAATGCATTAAGCAAAAAGAAACGCATGGTATTAAAGTAGCAGCCATTGAAACAGTAGATGACCGCGAAGATTCACGCATCCAGAACTAAGAAGAGACACAGAGGAGTTTTTCTCGTCTCAATTGAAAAACTGAAACGACGGAAGGAGCTGTGAAACGAAACATTGACGACAATCAGCCTTTTCTCATCGAGGCTCAGTAGGAGCTGGTGTCTTCACTTCGCTTTTTCCACAGGTTCCCATGGCGAAGAGAATTTAATGTCACGCTGGTAAAGAGCAATGTTCTGCTTTGTTTTGCCGTTCCTAAAGGAAGCGGTCATCTTTGTACTTTAATTTCCTAGAGGATTAGACTTCCCATGGATTTAATTGCCATCCCCCTAAACCCCAGCCTCCTGTCTAATTCACAGTCTGGGGAAATTCCCCCTCGGCGGTCTTGTCCGTCCGTCTAACTAAGTTTGTAGCGTCTACCTGACCTGCTGCTGCTGCTTTCTATCTTCTGTGCTGCTGAACTCCGTCTGACCCGACAGTAGGCTGGTTTAACCCAGCGGTAACCCCACATCCACTTGTCTCATCACCCCCACCGGCCCCACTCACCCGTACCAAGCGCACACATCCACGCAGCTCATTCCCTGGAACGCCACGGTTGGCTTGGTCGCAGCGAAATGCCTCACACTAAATAAAGTTCTCATGCAATTTTAATCGCGTTTCCAAAAGCAGCAGAGGGGAAAAAGGAGGCAGGTCGTATGAAAGTTTTCGAAATACAGTACGCACGCAAACAAACAAACATGAAAGAGTTTGTATGCGAACGACTACCTCAAAGCAGCATGAAGCGACTGTATGTGGCTCCAGGTAAACATAACACATTCTGCTGCACTGGGGGCAGCATATGGCTCCTTGGAAAGTGAAGGCTTATGAATGGAAATGGAGTCTGTGTGGTTGTGCACAAATCACTGCATGGAGAGTGTTCACTGGACCTGTAATGTGGTCTTGTTTCTGATGAGCAGTTATTATGGTGTCACAGATTCAGTCCTCGCCTCTTTGACGAAAACGTCCAGCTACGTTTCTAAACATTCAAACACTTCATGCATCTGCCAATCACAGCTTTCGCTAGGTCGTCCGTCAGCTTCCTATAGGAGGCTACGTTTTTTTTCGGTGTTGAAAGCCCACGCTGGAAGGTTAAAACATAATCAGTCCATCAATCCGTCACAGTTCGCATTGAAAGTGTGTTCTTTTCAACAGTCGACCCACACATTTGTCACGTCGGGGTGACGGAAGCAGAACTCAATCGTGTAAACAAAAGTACTTTAATCAAAAGCCGACAGGGATCCGGGACTCACAAACAGGGTGACGACATTCAATGACGCGACAAGGGACAAGACACATGCATTGCTTAAATACAATGGGACGGTGCAGGTGCATTGGACACAGGTGGGGTCAGGCGTCGGGGTGCAGGAACCGGCGAAGGCAAGAATCGGTAAGCCGGAGTCGGGGGCAAGAATCGGGTGCAGGCGTCGGGCTCGAGGAAAGCTCTTCGTTACCTCCTTGGACCAAAAACAAAATCCGTCTTTCGCAGCCAAAGTAAACAAACGTAAGTTAACTACGTTAAAATATTTTGTTGCATTAATCTCGGCCACATTAATCGCATAGATTAATGCGTTTGTGTTGACAGCCTTAATTTTTTTTATGTTACTGCGCCTAACTGAGTAATGTCTTTTTAAAATAAGCCTTGTAAACACAGCAAATCTTTAGTTTATGCTTATTCCATGACAACGTCTCTTTTCAATATAAACTTTTAACATAGGTTTACTTCTCTATTAGGCATCAAAAGAGCTTGGCTATTGGTTCATTGGTTAAGTGACTGGAATACATTAAGTGACAAAAGAACGTCACAAAAAGGTAACTTTTTTTTTCCCAATGGAGATCGTTGTAAGACTCAGTCTCATAGAGACAATAAAAGCGTTCTTTACTGCATCGTTATACGACAGTGATGAACACTGACTAAACATCAACCGTGGACCACGTTAGATCTGTAGATAGAAGAACATAATGCTCTGCAAACAACACAAAAGACAACGTAATGGCACCAGAGACATGCATTAAATAAACATTAAAGCAAGATGGCTTTCAAGTACAAACATTAATGTGACACATGACAGGAAATCTGAATGAATCACCCATTAGTTGAGTGCAGCATTTGCTTCCTCTTTATCAAATAAAGGGCCCGGCAGAGGAGAGGGAGGACAAATGATTGCTGCGCAGTAATGTGACGCAAATAATTTGCTGCGAGAGCACTGTAGTAATGGTGTCTGAGTGTGTGTCTGAGTTCACAATTTGTGAGAGGCATTTGTCAATTTTAAGAATAGGAACTGCATCATCTGGCTTGTCTTGGTACAGTAGGTGTGTGTGTGTGTGTGTTGTACTAAAAGCATTACATGGCTGACTGTCCACTGACTCCCAGCAGGGCTTTTAGACAACTAAGTGTCCATTGTTTGGTGTTGTAACACAAGACACACACACTGACACCTTCCATGGGTCATTGTAAGGTTACCGTTGTGATCGTGTGTGTATTTGTGGGATTGCAGGCAGCCAAATATTACGTTTGTAATGATGTCTGTATGAATGTCTGCACAAGTCAGAAAAATGTGCTGTTTAATCAACTCAATGAAATAATTGTTTTACAGTAGTATAAGAAAAATAAGTGGTCCATTTCATCCACATAGCAAGCTTCAACAGAAGGAGTGAGACCTGCTCTGCCAGACAAGATAACTCACATAAATAAATTGTTGTTTCAAACGATAGAAGGTGACGGCTTTGGTCGCTAACTTTATAATATTCTGCAATTATCTAATAAAGAACAAAAATATCTTTTTACAAAGAAACCAATGAAAAGAAGATGCGAAAGAGCAATGTACAACCCAGGATTACTATAATCAACTCATGACTTGTTGCCCTGCACCCAAAAGGGACCGAACACAATAATCCATGCGGGAGCCACATTTAAAGTTTGTTAAAGTGTAAAGTAATAGTAGGAACAACATTTCCAAAGTCAAGAATGCACTGAGGGATGCAGCTCAGAAACAGAAACTTCTTGTTTACTCTTTTCTTTATATGATGCTGTCACCTTTCTTCCGCCTGCCCGATAAGAGATCGCTTCTTTTCTGAACTGTGGCCCCAGATGTTAGTTTCACTAAATACTGTGGATGAACTCTTCTCCAGAGCTGTCCATAGTTATTCTTCAAACCGATTTTTGATAACAAAAGTGTGTTCATAGTGGAATCGACGGTTTCTTTCCTACCTTGTAAACAACTTGGAAGCAACATGAGGCTGAATTTCAAATAGCCGAGTTTGTAATATCGCTTGAGGCCACAGATAACACCTAGGGTCAGAAAAGCCAGTTTCACAGTGAAACAAATGGTATTCAGGGAACCTCCGAATGATATTTTATGAATCCTGCTCTTTAATCACAGCACACAAAAAAACACCTGATCATCTGTATTCAGAGCCATATGAATATATTGATGGGGCTGGTTTCAGAGGAGTTAAACTTCCCCATCTTTGTGCGTATCCCATTGTGAATTGATCTGAGATCCAACAGATACTCTGTGAGCCAAAACATGCTCTCTGATACGTCAAATCCACAATTATATTCATTCCCCACCCTGAAAAGCATCAACTGACGCCTAATGAAATGGAATACTCGAGCAATGCGGCTGTCACATAAAGCAGGTGGCCCCCTACAGATGAACCCCCACCAATTACCGATGGCATCAAATGCAGATTATAACCCAGCGAGACTCCTCTGTAGCACAGCAGTCAATGCAGGGCCTGAGAATGGTCCTTATTATAATGTGCAAGCCAGAATAGAATGAATAGATAAAGCTTGGCCTTTGAATTCTGAATAAAACAAATACGGAATTGCTTCTCCGAGCGCGCAGAGTAAAATCCTCAGACTGTACCTGTTAATATTTAAAGGCAGCTGTATGAAATCCAGATCCGTGGGTTGTTGAGGCAAAATGCTATGAGATAGCAACGGGGGAAGAGGCGGGGGCCAAGACGGAAGCAAACGGCACAGAAGATCACGACTGCTACAAGAAAGAGCCAGAGTGATACTTCCAGCCGCTCTTATTCGTTTTCCTTTTAACCCCTGAACCCCAAACGTCGTCCCTCGGGTACAAACGGCTTGTCAGCGACGTGTGGGCGTTCGCGCGCTCGTGTGTGTGTGTGTGTGTGTGTGTGTGTGTGCACGAGAGTGAAGGGAAGAGTGTGTCCATGCTTACATCAGCACTTCAAACCCCTCATTTTACCGCCTCAGCACCCCTCACTATTGCACCCCGCTCTCTTCACGCCCGATCACTTCCCCTCTATTTCGCCTGCGTCGGGCCACCGCCCCTCTGTGTCACCAAGTTTCCCTTTAACTCTCCTTGGTTCCTCTCAAAACACATATTGCTCTCTTTTTTTTACCAGTCAGCCTCCTTTGACTTATTTGACTGGTTTCTTGACCGGCTGTCAATCAGTCAGCGGGTTGGTTACTCAGTCTGTCCGTCTGTGTCACATCCGTCAGGCTGTCTCTTCGATACCTGCTGGTGACTCCCCTTGTTGGTTTTCCTGTGATTTTGCCTTGTTAAACGCACAATGGCAAATATTATATATATATATATCTTTTTATTTTTTTCTTCAATTGGATTCTTTGTTTTGGCCCCTCGTGTTTCCATCTACCTGAATGGGCCGATTAAACACAAGTATATATATATATATATACCCAGAACAAACAATACTAGCTTAACTACAAATAAAACTAAAATTAGACACGAAATCATTTAGCAATATCCAAACTATTTAAGTCTAAACAACTCACTTCATATTAGTTGTTAATTGTAAGACCTCTGCTGTATCTGCTGTGTGACGCTGAGACACATTGATATAAAATATTTCAATCTGTTTGTTGTAAGTCAGAGTTAATATTGAGTTTACAAACTATTTATTTTTAGTTATTTACATGACTATTTTATTCACTTTTTGCATCCGCAACTGAAGCAATGCTTGCGAGAAAGAACTGCATCCCAAGGAGAGCGTATCAACCCGACCTCCGTTAAGCTCAATCCACACTGGGTAATAAGGAGAACGCTGCCCTGCATCCGTTGATCCACTTACATTACTGTTATTACAGCGTTTCAAGGTCGAATCCCAGTATTTAGAAATTACATTTGCATTTCCGTGTTAATGAGGCTCGGAGAAGGCATCTTTGTTTCAGTTCAATAATCCTTATTATGCACACAGCTAAAATGTGTTCTCTTGATGAGAGTTCCCTTTTATTAAACTTTTTTTCCCTCATCATACAGCATGAAGTGCTCTTTAAGTGAATCGGTTAACTAAGCTGCTTAAACTGCACAGCTTGAGATCTCTTGTTGACGCAATCCAGGACGAGTCGTCAAAGACATTCCTCCGATACATATTAATCAAGCTCCCAACAGCACTCTATCTGTCCATAGTCTGAGCATTCGACCGTCTGAATAATTGGATTCCAAATGCTAATGTTTTTCGAGGTGTTAGCCGATGCTTCTGCCTTGTGCGCGTTCCTGCTTCTGCTCCTCATACGTCTTTATTTTACACTCATAATTAACAATCTGGCTTCATGGATGTTCATCCTCTGTGACAAATGAGGTCTGTGTTGGCCTTGACCTAACCAAGGTCTGTTGTCTGCTTTAATGCTCCGGGGGACAAGCTGAGAAATGTGTCGGCAGAGAGGGAGAGAGAGAGGGGAGGAGGGAGGGAGGAGGGGGGAGTGCTTGTGCTGACCTGTGCGGGTTATCAAGGCCAGGATTCATGTCGGTGTAAACCTCAGAGAGAAAAAAGCTGGGCTTTGATTCAGAGGACTCTCGGCAGGTAAAGGAGGCCCTCAATGTTTCATCCTTTGTCAATGTTACATGTGCCAGTAGACAATATGGTAAGTTTTTTAAATATGCGTTCTGACCTCCCGTCAGGTTTCATTTAATCATTTATTTTTATCTTCCTCGTAAGCGAACACCGCTTCAAACATGCTGTGTTTGGCGAACACATCCAGGGCCGACGAGTCACGCCGCGCTTCTCCTCCGCCACATTGATTGCTTCTTAATGCATCGCAATAATGGCGAATAGATGAGTTTGTCTGCGTTTGGAAACACAATGCACCACCTCACAGCTCCTGCAGGCCTCCCTGTTCCACTCAGCGATGCCTAACTGCGCGTTGTGAGTCGCTGACCCTCACTAATGAATGTCAGAAGATGGAACTTATCATGAAAAGGAAATGTAAGACGCGGGGACGTAGAGATAACGGGGGGCACTTCTCTCCCCCGTCGAGAAACGTGTCAGTCTGTAAATGAGTCTTCCTGTCTCATATGAAATGAAAGCGGGGCCATTATCACGACTCCATCATTCTTGCATTACAAGTGAAATTACAGCGGGCCCCGAAAAGAGGGAGAGGTGGAGAGCTGACAACATGAAACCATCAGGAGAATACCACCCAATTCCCGAAATATTGTCCCCTTAATGTATGCGTATTCTATATGATCTCCAAATAGAAAGGGGATCTGATCAATTATATTTCAATTCTTTACAGCCAGAGTCATTTCATGGGGGGGGGCGTTTCTCGTGTTTCTTCACAGTGCGAATGGAAAATCCATTATTAGCAGCAAAACTTTCGTCCTGGCTCCCACGAGAAAGATCAGGAGGGGAGATGAAACTTTGCCACGTGTTATTACCAGAAAATGTGAACTGTCATTCACTAAAAATAGGTATTGTCAAAGTAAAAAGATATGGATTATTTTTTTGACAGCCCCAACTATAAGTGGAGGGAACATCGGGTCGGACATTGTTTAGCTCTTACGCCTGGCGGACTCTCCTCGGTCACCACATCATGGGTGTCAACATGATTTGCGTTAAAATAGCGGCGGGCTTTGATCACAGACGCACTTTCTTTAGCTCACGATGATGGAACCTACAAGAAAGTCATCAGTGGGACCGAAATGAGCAGCTGTAATCACAAGGTCACAGAGTGATCTTTTTTAATTTGACAGAATTTCTTTCCAGCTAATATCATTGGACAAAGACATAAGAGGGGCTCACCCTTAGGGAGGGGGGGGGGGGGGGGGGGGGGCTTGTTCCTTTCATGGTCTTAAGACAAGAAAAAATGACAGAAAATGTGTTGGAGAACAAAGAGTGAAGTGTATAAGTCTATTAAGAGGTGTTTTAACACAACTTACATCTACTGTACATCTGTAGTTTTTGATAAATAAAAAAAGTAAAGGTGCAGACCTCCCTGCCCCCGCCCCCTCCCCTCCCCCAAAAAAGGGATTAGCCCTGAGTTTTGGGACACTGGTGATGGAGCCAGAACCCCAGCAACTGAGTTCACACTCCAGCAATTAGCCCAACCGCTGTGCATTCCATGGGAGGCCATCAATCACGGCACTTAGTCAGAGTCGGAGTGTGCCTGTCGCACTTCGCCTTATCGAGCGCTCACGCTTATCAATCAAAGATGTGTTTTTTTGTGATGCAACCAGGAGACAAGTTTAAACTCTGAATCACTTATCACGCTGGCATCTACCTTGATGCACGGCAGCGCTTGGGGTGGCGATGCATCACTTCTAGCTGTGTTTTTGGCGTCCCGTTGCGTCTGTGTTTGTGTCATCGAGCACACAGACAGTTCGCTGGATCGGCGTGCAAGGAATGCAAATCCGCACAAACTACATTCCTGCTTGTAAAGGGGGGGGGGGGGGGGGGGGGGGCTTCTCTGCGGGCTTCAGAGCTGGTTTAGCTCTGTAGCATTTCACTGCAGACCGAAATGGAAGATGAAAACCGACTGAGGCTGAGGGGCTCCAGGAGTTGGTGGTGTGTTTAATCAGGTTCCTTCTTTCTTCTTCCCCTGCTGTGATGAGCGGCGGGCTTAAATCCTGCTGCTCCCGTCTGCTCTGGCATTCGTCTGTTGCCATGGCGAAGACACACTTATTCTCATTCCACTGGCATTCTGCTTATCCCCCCACCCTGCAACAACAACTCATGGACGTTCGCACATGCACGGATGCGACCCCGCGTGAATTCTTGAACGCATGCCTGCTGAACCGCTGACTCTCAAAATGCACGATGCAACGTCCACTGGAGCGCATGCACATTAACGCACGCTCACACGGACCCAATAAGCACGTCTTCTGTTTATCATGTGCAGCCACGAGGAGCGTAAAGCCTCGAGCCCTCACCGACTTGAATGCAGATTCGTGCTTCAACCATCTGTCGGGTAACAGCCCTCCGTGTTGGCTGCATGTGTAATATAGACATTCGCAGGCTATTATGGCATCATACATCTCACAGAGGGAATGTATATGTCCAATTAAGTGGACACATCCGGGGGACAGAGCTTCTGCCATCCGCACCCTTGGATTCTGAAAAATGCTGGCAGCAGCAGGGTTGGGAGGAGAGGGGGGACGGGTAAAAGGCGGGCACAAAAAGATGGAGAAGTAAGGAAGAGAAATGGCGAAGTAGAGATGTGGGATTTGTATCAACTGTGTTGCACAAACAAGACGAGGTGCAGAGATGAGATGGAAAAGGCCACAAGAAGAAAGTCTTAAGGGGACCCTCAAAAAGTGACTACAGCCTTCCAAGATGCCGATCTACAAAATGCATTCAGGTGCAAGTCAGACCTGTATACGTTATGTCCGATGAAGAGCACAAAATAACAGGATGAAACTAAGTGAGATGCAGATGATCGATCGATGTTCTGCAGACTTGTATTCACATTGTATTTGAATACATTTTATGTAACAGGATATTTTTATTGATTTGTTAAATTTATTTTATTTTATTTTTATTATAGTCTATTTTGATAAAATAATAATTATGTGCCATGTAAAATAAATAATTGCTTGCTGAAACTCTTTCTCCTTTCCATTCTTTCACATCCTTCAGTGTGTCACCCCGTCTGCTGAGAAAATAGCGTGCAGGAAGAAAATCTAGCAGCGGACCCTCTGCCTCCGTTGTCACCCAAACATTTGACATGCATTACAGCAAATGCACAGTAACCCGTATTGACTGAGGGAGAGGTGCTTTGGGCTCCTGTAGCAGAGTGTACGTGTTTTTAGAAGCATTATACTATCTGAATACTGAGAGCTTTTCACCACTTTTTTCTGCGGGCTCAGGATAGCCATGTGCCAAATATACAGCGTTCGTTGTTGTGTAGATATTTACATGAGCCGAGCAGATTGGAAGCTAACTGCCAGTGTTTGCTTTGAAATTATTTACCAACCGGCCATTAAATCTAAAGCTTTTGTGGGTGGCATCCCAGTTCTGTGTGATCTCTGCTCCTTTTTCATCCAAAACGTTGGATGTGTTATGCTGCGTGAGTGAAGGCAGGAGATCATCATCATCTCAGTTGTGATTATGATGCCTATTATTAAAAGGAATATGAAATGCTGGATCCTCATATATAAATGGTAATGTTGAATAGTTGTTTGGACCTGTACGGCGCGTAAAGCACCCTTTGATTCTATGTCACTGCAGCGGTTCCGGCTGGGTGATTTTGTTTATCTGGCTATTGAGCTCACTGAGGAAATTTGCGCACCAAATTAACATGATGACTTACCGTTGTTAACAAGCGCCATGTTGGCAATCAATCTATTATCTTTTGTCTATACTCAACAAAACAAAAATCAGAGAATGCAGCAGGGGCTCAAAAGACACATCACGTTCCTTTGATTGGATATACAGGAGTCAGGTAAGTGTGTGAGTCTGAAATAATACGAAAGAGGAAGTACTTGAAAAGATAAAGGACACAAAGGGTGAGGAGCAAAAAACAAGGACAGAGGAAGATGAGTCGCGAACAGGAGCCGAGACCAAGGGATAGAGAATGATGACAGTGAAGACATAATCGTTTCTTCATATTATCTCTTCCCTATATGCTCTCCTCTATAGTGATTATCTGTGTTGAGACGTGTCGTGCACCTTAACTGTGAACAACTTCAAATTCTCAAAAAATCCAAGCCCAAAAAAATCCCCTCAGGCGAAACACTCACATGAAGCTGGGACTCGTGTGAAGCGCTCGATTTGATTCAATGTCTAATATAAATCCACGACGTGATGTACAGCTTTCCATAAGCGTGGGCCGTTTGTGTCCAGGGGGCCCAGTTATGCCCATGTGAGGTTATAAATAGCTAATGTACACGCGCTCTGTTTGCCTGCTGAGATGGATATTCTTTAAACAAACGCACACTGTTGTCCTGACCCATGCTGCTGATGGATGGATGCACGCCACAGGGCGCAGCGAGCAAACAGGCGCCTTCCACAGCCAGCTTAACCACGCTTACCATATATAATCTTACACAGCGAGTCAAATTACATTAAAAATTCCCGTTGACCTCCGGACACTGACAGTTTCCGTGCGAGTGCATTAGTTCAACGCAAACACGCGTTTGCTTTCTCATTATAGATTGGTCGATTATTTGATAAGCTGAAAAAAAAAAAAGAAAGCAGGCAATTTATACTTGTAATTGCCAGCAACACGCACAGTGAGCCGATATCTGTAACAGGTCTGTCAGCTCATGAATACAATGATAATTTGTACCACTAGAGGCCTCGGACTATTGAGCGGACACTCATTTACCCTGCTGCTCTGACCGAGAGTGTGTATGTGTGTGTGTGTGTGTGTGTGTGTGTGTGCAATCACGCATCTGTGGGCAATAGGGACTCACTCATCTGCCAAGGTCAGAAAAGGCAGCAGTATTCATTAGCCGGAGCATCTAATGAGACAATTTAGATGAAGATGCGGGCGAAATGCTGGAGATTGAAGACCATCAGCGAATCCATTGAGACCCAAAACGTTTTGTTTTTCAGTGCAGACGCGAGTCTCTGGAGTCGAACACAAAAAGGAACGAAGCTGTAATTGTTGTGTGTTTTCTTTCTGGACTTAACAGGAAACCAAACCAGAGCAGTGACCTGACTCCTAAATTCTGTGCCAATATGGCGCCCGGGGATTTCACGGGGCACATGTTCAGCTCCCTTGTCAGAGGGAAAATTGGCCCATCCAGGAAATTGTGATGTGAAAACTACTTCTGTAGAACGGACTGTGCCGCATTGCCGTAGGAATGGATGGAAGGGGAAAGAAAGCCTTATAACAATCTATGAGGTCCATTGTGGGCAGGAGAACGGGATGAGAGAGAGAGCTGCTATCGGTTTATCAATCTGCAGCTGCACACGCGCACGGAAATACCACAAAGTTGAACTAAACCGAAACAG
Organism: Gasterosteus aculeatus; assembly: GCF_964276395.1. NCBI lineage: Eukaryota > Metazoa > Chordata > Actinopteri > Perciformes > Gasterosteidae > Gasterosteus > Gasterosteus aculeatus. The sequence continues at coordinate 9,618,170 of NC_135703.1, forward strand.
GGCTCCGGCAGATTAGAGATTGCACAAGAATCTGGGCAACGCGATAGAGAATTGCTCGTTCTTTTTCATCAGTCTTGTTCGCCGCTGAGTGGGACGGGGGGAGGTTGGGGAGAGAAAGAGGCGACAGAAGGAGCCGGGAGAGAGAGGAAGGGTTGATGGGAATGAGGCCAGGGGCCGACAGACGGGGAGGTGGACGAAGGCAAAAGAGATGAATAGGGCGAGAAAGAGGGACGGCGTGCACTGCTCGATCTCTACTACCAGATACGGAGATTGGATGCAGTTGAGGCGCCTCAAGGTCAAACTAACGGAGGGGAGGGGGGAGTAAATTACACAAAAATCTTTCAATTCAAAAGTAATCCCATCAAGAGTTGATTTCAAATGAAATCTCCTTTATACACTCCATTGTTTCTCACATTTTTCCCCATCACATATCTCGTTTGCTATGGCGTAACTCTTTTTCCCACACTTCTGGAAAAAGCGTCTCTTCTAACCGGACTCAATGGCTCGCTTCACTCTTATCAGTGTCCTTTGTCTCTGCCGTGTCTCCGCTGTGAAAGCTCGCCGCTGTTCTGCTTCGTTGGGACCGCAGAGGGGGGCGCGGTGGGGAGATCCCAGGTCCTCTGTGCCTTGCCGCCCCGTGCTGCCCTCGGGGGGTAAATAGGCTTTCTGCCGCCCAGGCTTTCAAACAACGCCTGCAAACAACCAAGGCCAGAAAGAGCCCTTTTTCACGAGGCCGCTTTGGCCCTCCATCAAAGGAAAAAGAATATCAGTAAATCTCTTTTTTTTTCGAGTGGAAGAATGAAGAGCGCTTTTCTGTTTTTGGTCCGTGCGATGGACTGATGTTCAGAGAGCGGGAATGAGGGTAGAATGGCCTCTAATGATAAGGGTGTGGGGGGAGTGCGGTGGCGGTGGGCATGTTGAAGCTGATTACTTGATTACGTGACGAAGGCCATTTCTGAGCAGTCTTTAATTTTCTCAACCGGAAAAGGAAAAGTAATTAATCTCCAACTTGCAAGACCTCTTGGGGCCTTCAAGAGCTCACAACAAACGGCCTTATTGTAAAAATTGTTTTTTTTAGCTAAATTGGTTGATTGTCTGAGAGGCTTAAAACTGGGATTTTTCAGGCTAAACAATATTGAGGATTTTCTTTTTCTTCTCCTGAAGCCTTTATTTGCCTCTGCTGCTGTTTTCACGCGCAGTCAAAAACGGGAGCTCTGTTGTAATTTCCACAAAAATGTGTTTGACATTTCCACAGCGGTTGATAACTTGTCAAAAGTGTCTTTTGATCAACTGATAAAAAAGTGGGCTTTCCGCGGGAACTGCTCGAGTTGTTGAGATGGAAATAAATTGCAGGCATCTCCTCCTAAATTGTCATGCTCTGTGCTTCCCTGCCGGTTACAAAACAGTCAGTGTCTCTGATCGTGAATGGCATGAAGGAAAAGAGGAAAAAGGATGAGGCGGGAGGTTGCGAGACAAAAAGATGGTGATAGTAAATTGTGAAGAGAACAATGATCTGCGTTAGAGAGAGGAGACGAGATGGAGAAAGGTTACAATAGGGAGGGACGGAGCAGGACACGAGGGGAAGCGTGCCCCCCCCCCCCTCCCCCCCGTTGTTTCTGACCAGTAAAGGTTTCATTACGCTGCTGCGCGATAACAGCAGCTGGAGATCGTCTGTGAAATCTAGACCGCTCCTTCGTCCGTGCGCTTCCCGTACGGCGATGCCGTCCCCCACTGTATCGCTTTACCCCGACAGGAACCCACCTCTTCAAATTACACTCAGCAGGACACAGGCCACAACTGATACACACCAACAAGCACACACGCACACACACACTCTGGAACACACACGAGTGCGAACCGTACTATTAACTATTACTATTGATCAAATTCAACAGCGCAATGCTTCATAAACCAACACTTTTATCAGTTTTATGCTAGCGTAGCATTACTGTAAAGAACAGTGGAATTTGGCACCCGCTCTATGAGCAATGTAACGTTGGCTTGCTAGCTAGCTAGCAGAAGAAAAATCATTAAATCATATGTATATGTTTCTTAGGAAGTCTGATGTTTTAAAAAAACATTTTAGTAAAATGAGAATATAGTCTTTTATGCTGTTAGAAATGCGTGAGAGATTAACATATAGGCAAAATAATTTTGGAGTTGTAGCTACAACAATTTTGTGAGGTCAAGTTGAGCTTTGACCAGAAAGTTCTAATAAAAAAACCTGATCCCAATGAAGATTCGGACCAAATTTGAAGCATTGTGGTTTACATTACATTAAATGTCATTTAGCTGATGCTTTTACCCAAAGTCACTTACAATAAGTGCATTTCAACCATACAAATACAAACTCGGAAGAACAGGAAACAAGAAAGTGTAATTACATTAAATAGGCGATTTACAACTTGCTATAGATAAGAGCCATTACAAGTACAATTTAAGTGTTACAATTTGTAGTGTTTTTAGTCAGCGTAGAGTCTTTAGTGTCTTTAGTTTACGACGGAAGCTGTAAAGACTCCTGGTGTCATCGAGGTTGGACCACATTCTCGGATGGACAGACAAGTCGATGCCTCGCCGCCTGTCAGCCGGTTTCCCCGGCTCCGGATTTGAGCCACAGATCCTGATATCAGAAGCTTTGGCTTTCACAGTCTAACCGCCGTCACCTCACAGCAAAGATGATCTCTGCTCCAGACTTCAATAGACGCTCATCTCCTTCCCATTCATCACGCAGACACACAGAAACACCTTACGCATGGAAGATTTGTCCGTGTGGGCGAGGATATCTTCACATGCACATGGCTGGGAAGCTCGCCCGCCATGTGTGTGCGTGCCTGTGTGTGTGTGTGTGTGTGTGTGTGTGTCGGTGTGTGTGTGTGTGTGTGTGTGTGTGTGAGAGAGAAGTAGAGACAGGATGAAATGGCTTTGACTGCATTTTCCACACAGCAGATAAGGATCAGAGGCGCCCTGATAGTAGGAATTAGGAGCAGGGATCCCATTGATCTCTAATGGACCGCTACAAGCGGTCTGAGAGCCCATCAGTGTATCCAGGGAAACGCAACCCCGGGCACACGCGCGCACACACACACACACACACGCACAAAACAAATAGGACAGACACACTCCCTTGTGTTGCAAATGTAAGAATTGTTACCGCTGTTATTAGGTTACATGGCCAAAACGCTCCCAGAATCAATGGTGGAAGCTTAATTACGGAGGGCGAGAGACGAGACTGCGTTTGTGTGTGTCTGTCCATGCAGGACTGCGCTTGTGTGTGTGTGTGTTTGTGGATGTGTGTTTCTTGCACTAGTATTTTTTGCCGCAGAAAAAGAGAAACGGAGAAAAAATGAGAGAGCTGGTGTTTTGAGGCTGAAAGTTTAAGTGAAACTGGAAGCTCAGTGGACTAGATTGCCTGGTCGTCTCGATCGGTTTCCAGAAGATGAGGGACAGAAAATCAAATTACCCTTTTCAAACACACACACACACACACTCATGCACAAGACCTTTGTAAAGAGACATTGAAAGATGGCCTCCCAGACGTCTTGATATTGTGTCTCTTGTCTTTCATCGCAGCTGAAATGAAAGCATCCCTGCTGCCTCTCTCCTCCTCGTCGCTCGTCGGTCCTTCTTGTTTTCTGGCCTGCTGGGCACATCTATTGCCCTCTGATGAATGACACCGAGAGCCGTATCTGTGCTCACTGCGCCCGCAGAACACTGTCAGCAATTCATCCCGCGCCTGAAGCTCCGGGGCTGTATGATCTGCTTGAATGGGACTCTGTTAATCTCTGCCGGACCAATTAAAAAAGCATTACCAAAGTGTCTCTTCATGGGAATGTTGCCGCTTGGATAAGTTCGGGTGATTTCAATGGTAAGGATGTTCAATTTGAAATGGTATTCACTTGATAATTAAGTTGTTGTTGTTGTGAAATGACCGGGGCAAGAAAATAATCTTTGTTCTCAACTATAGTGGCAAAATTTCAATTTTTCGACTCAATTTTCTATTTAAAACGTTGTATCTTGTATGTTTAATGTGTACAAAATCAACACAAAGCAGTTTTACAGGGATTATACTAGGCTAGGTTCTAGGCTGGAATTTCATTGCAAATTGAACATCCTAGAAGATTAGACTGTCAGATAAACAAACAAATACTTGTTTTGTAAAATAGCCATATGTTTCCACAGCTTTATTGTGTCCTTTAGACCAAATAATGAATTGATTTAAAAATAATTGTCAGATGCAGCGCTAAACTATTGTTATTTATTTCAAAAAAATCCAGTCTTTATTATTTATTTTCCTTTGTTAAATACTTATTGCGCTATGAGACCCAAGTTGGTCTCACTTCAACAGAAGGAATTTACCGGCCACCATGTAAATTACGTCAGCGCGTCATAATGGATGTTGGAACCACTGGCTGGGATCAAATGCGTCTGAAGGACCGGAGTGGATTCCCAGCTAAGCCTCTAAGTGCTACTTTTCAGTTCTAACTCCACTTTCTTTCCACTTCGCCCCCACTTCCCTCTAAAATTGCATTGACACGACATTGTGAACCCCGTACTACAAAAGAGAAGGCTAATTATGAGTGTTTAAGCTCCTTTTGTAATTAGCTAATCTAGACTTTCTTACATTTCATCCTCGGAAGTTTTTTTCTTACTCACTTGAGGCGAGTCGCAGCAGCTGAACCACGATGAACTCAAGATGATGTTCACATGCTTGTTCCAGGCTTGGATCCCACACTATTTATTCCGCACTGAAGGCTGATCTAACTACTGTGGTGGAGGTGTTAAGGATATTAACAGTTTATTGCACCCTGGGTCTTATTTACTTGTGAAGTTTCCAATCACTGATAAAGAAATATAACTTTAAGTTCACCAGTTATTTAGTGCAGTCTTGTACAATCATTAATTACAATCTTAAGTGTTGAATTTGTCTCAATGTGACGACACGTTCACTAACCTCTCTTTGCCATGTATATTTTTATGACTTATTCCATATCAGTATCTGTTTAACCGAGATGTAACAACACATTATGTGATCTCACTATTACTTCAGTGAGCACGGTGTTGTAATAACTGGCAGAACGGCCAAAACAATAAATCCTAATTATCCTTAAAGATCTGATATTGAATGATCACATCATTTAAACACCGTGTCTTTATTTTTACTGTAATAACTATGCTCATTTATATTCAACCTCCACAAGCTTTATGTGGTTGCTTCCTTGCCTGTGATTCTCTGTGATGTTACATATCATCAGTACACTGGGATTTACTGTATGTTGCAGAGTTATTCTAATAAGTCCATGTCGTATCCGTCAGCCATCCTGAGAAACTGCCTTTGACTCTGCTGGACTTTGATTGACATCCATCTACTTCATCTACGCCTCACTCACTCTTTTGTTCTCAGTCTTTTGCAAACCACTTTTTCTCTGTGAGCGCTGCCTTAATTGGACGCGGCAGTTGTCTCCTTTTAATTTCAGAGTTTGCTAATGTCATTAATAATGTATGTCAGCCCGCGAGGAAGATAGGAAGCAGGCGCAGGGTTCTCAGGTAGGAAAGGAGATCTTTATTTATGCAGCGAAGGTCCTCCAGACAGAGTCTAAAGCGGGCTATGAAATTATCCTAGGTCATACTTCTTCCGATAAAATAAACCAGGAAGAAGTGTGGCTATAAAACTATCAAAAAACAAAATCACTCCGCTCTAGGAGGAAAACAAAAGGCTTTTAAATTTATCAAAGTAACCAACGCACTCTATTGACGGAGGCCACGTCTCAAAACAAAATCACTCCTTATAGGAGGAAAAACAAAGAACTATGAAAGATTAATGTTGCATCTAACCTAGGAATACAAAACTTAAGCAAAACCAAAAAACAACCTGCGTGGAGGTGAAGGCACTGGGCCGATCGAAGATCCTGAATAACAACAAAAAGGAACCTGTGACGTGGCAGAACGAGGTAGAACACATGGGTAATGACGAACACACTGGCACAGGACAAAGGGAGACGCAGACTATTAATACACATGGAGGGGAATGGGGAACAGGTGGACACAATCAGGAATCAGGGAAGACAATCAGACTGGTGACACATGAGGAAGGGTAAGTGACCTGAAACGAGAGGAGTTATTATTTCAAAATAAAACCGTAAATGACAAGACAAAATGCCCCACAGAGTAAAACAACAGACAATTTCACCGCGGTGTGACAGAACCCCCCCCTCTAGGACCGACACCTGACGGTCCAGGTAGCTCAGGGTGGTCTCTGTAAAAGTCCTGAATAAGTGAAGGGTCATCTATGTGGCGCCGCGGGACCCACTGTCTGTGCTCAGGACCGTATCCCTCCCAGTCCACTAAATACTGTTTACCCCTGCCTCTATTGCGTACGGCCAATAGTCTCTTGACTTTATAGAGTAAGCCTCCGTCGGCTGCTTCCAGTGGCGGCGGGGGCTCAGCGATAGGAACCATGGGGCTTTCCTTGGTGGGTTTGACCTGACTGACGTGGAATGTGGGGTACGCCCGAATTGACCTGGGCAAACGGAGACGGACGGCAGCGGGGCCAATTACTTTGGAAATGGGGAAGGGCCCAACGAACCGCGGTGCTAGTTTTTTGGAAGGGACTTTGAGGTGCAGATCCTTGGCTGATAACCAAACCCGTTGTCCCGGTTTGTATTCTGGTGCGGGACGGCGTCTTCGGTCGGCTGCCTTCTTTACTCTGTCCCCCTGTCTGATGAGCACTTGACGGGCGGCGGCCCAGATGCGATGACAGCGACGAACCAGGGCATGGGCGGAGGGAACTACAACTTCCTGCTCAGAGTAAAAAAATACAGGAGCCTCGTAACCGTATACACACTTGAAGGGTGAGAGACCTGTGGCAGAGGTGGGCAGCGTGTTGTGGGCATATTCCGCCCAGGCCAGATAGGAGCTCCACGCCGTCGGTCTTTGTGACACCAGGCATCGGAGGCTTGTCTCCAGCTGTTGGTTGAGCCGTTCGGTCTGGCCGTTGGCCTCCGGGTGGTAACCTGAAGTCAGGCTGGCTGTGGCACCGATGAGCTGACAGAACTCCCTCCAGAACCGTGAGATGAACTGGGGCCCCCGGTCTGACACGATGTCCTTGGGAAATCCGTGAATTCTAAAGATGTGTTGCATCATGATTTGGGCAGTCTCTTTAGCTGAAGGTAGCTTAGGCAAGGCAATGTAATGTGTCATCTTGGAAAAGCGATCCACCACGGTTAAAATCGTGGTGTTACCTTTTGAAGCCGGGAGCCCCGTGATGAAGTCCATCGAAATGTTCGACCACGGCCTGGATGGGATGGGTAGGGGTTGCAGCAGTCCCATGCGTGCCCCGGTGGCCGTTTTGTTCCGAGCACAGACCGGACATGCGTCGACGTATTCCCGGACCCCTGATTCCATGGATGGCCACCAGAACCGCTGAGATATGGCGAACATTGTTCTCCGGACTCCTGGATGACAGGTGAGCAGCGAGGTGTGGGCCCACCGAATCACGTTTGGGCGCAATTCCACTGGAACAAACAAACAATGCTCTGGGCACCCACGAGGTGGAGGCGCCCCCCCATTCGCACGCTTCACCTCTTGTTCTATCGGCCAGGAAACTGTTCCAACCACACAGTTCTGTGGAAGGATGGGTTCTGGTTTTTTGGCCACTGGTTCCGGGTCGTAGATGCGTGACAGGGCATCTGGTTTAACATTCCGGGACCCCGGCCTGTAAGACAAGGTGAAGCAAAAGCGGTTGAAAAACAATGCCCACCTGGCCTGGCGTGAATTTAGTCTCTTCGCTTGTTTGATGTACTCGAGGTTCCTATGGTCTGTCCACACGATAAACGGATGTTGTGCCCCCTCCAGCCAATGTCTCCACTCCTCCAAGGCCACCTTGACCGCTAGCAGCTCCCGGTTGCCCACGTCATAATTCCGCTGTGCAGAGTTTAGTCGCCGGGACAAGAAGGCGCAGGGGTGCATCTTGCCATCGGCCGCTGACCGTTGCGATAAGACGGCCCCGATCCCCTCATTGGAAGCGTCAACCTCTACCACGAACTGGCGCTGTGGGTCTGGCAGAGTAAGGATGGGCGCCGAGGTGAAGCGACACTTGAGGTTCTGAAACGCCTCCTCTGCATCTGGGGACCAGTTGAACCGCACCTGGGGGGATGTCAGGGCGTGAAGGGGACCAGCTATCGCGCTGAAGCCTCTGATAAACCGCCTGTAAAAGTTAGCAAACCCCAGGAATTGCTGAACCTTCTTGCGGCTATCGGGCGTAGGCCACTCAGCCACCGCGCTTACTTTAGCCGGATCCATCTGGACTCTTCCAGGGGCTACAATAAAACCCAGGAAGGAGATGGTGTCGGCATGAAACTCACTCTTCTCTGCTTTCACATACAGGTGATTGCAGAGAAGACGTTCAAGGACTTGGTGTACATGGCGTTTGTGTGTGTCTAGATCTGGTGAGTAGATTAAAATGTCGTCGAGGTAAACATAAACAAAGTGGTCAAGAAAATCTCTGAGGACATCGTTAATCATGGCTTGGAATACGGCAGGAGCATTGGTGAGGCCGAAAGGCATGACTAAGTATTCGTAATGACCGCTCGGTGTATTGAACCCAGTCTTCCACTCGTCTCCCTCTCTTATTCGGACCAGATGGTACGCGTTGCGCAAGTCCAGTTTTGTGAAGACTGTGGCCTGCTGGAGCTGATCAAAAACAGAGGTCATCAAGGGAAGTGGGTAGCGATTCTTTATTGTGATGTTGTTAAGTGGACTATAGTCTATACATGGTCTCAAAGACCCATCCTTTTTTTTAACAAAAAAGAACCCGGCACCCGCAGGTGACGATGACGGCCGGATGAGCCCCGATTTCAGAGATGCATCAATGTACTCAGTCATCGCCTGACGTTCGGGTCCCGACACAGAATACAAGCGACCCTTAGGAATGGTGGAGCCGGGGATGAGCTCGATGACGCAGTCATACGGTCGATGTGGAGGGAGAGACGTGGCCTTTGTTTTATTAAAGACCTCCTTGAGATGATGGTAGCAGGGGGGAACGGAGGTCAGATCTGGGTACTGGGGCTCTGCGACGGGGTGAGCAGAAACAGTGTTTATTAAAGTGGTGATGGGTCGGTGAGGCTTCTCCCGCAAACAATTCCCTTCACAGTCTTTTCCCCATCCCATGATCTTGCCCGTAGGCCAGTCTAAGTGGGGGTTGTGGCGAACAAGCCATGGGAATCCCAGTACTAGGGTGCTTGTCGGTGAGTGAAACAAAAAAAAATTCATCAGTTCTGTGTGATTGTCTATGGAAAGTACAGCAGGCTCAGTGACATGTGTGATGGTGAATAATGCTTCCCCACTTAAAGCACTAGCCCTGATGGGACGTGCGAGAGTCTTTGTCTTTAACCCCAGTCTGTTTGCTAGTCCCCAGTCCATTAAGCTCTCGTCAGCCCCTGAGTCAATTAAAACATCCAACGTCATGACTGTGGTGTTGTGTTGTACCTTAATGGAGGTCAAAACCCGTGTCGATGAGCCTGGAGCCGTGGGTCGGTTGCCTAACCACGGCGTCTTGGCCGTACATGCGGCTACCAGGTGACCGAGCTCCCCGCAGTAGAAACACCGACCTTCCCTCAATCGGCGCTGCCGTTCTTCCGGGGTGAGCCGAGCACCACCCAGCTGCATAGGTTCGTCTCCGCCAACCGGGGAAGAAGACCGGCGCTGATCTGGTGGCGCCCGGCCGGGAGCCCACCCGGAGAGGGCGGGGTAGTGCTGTGAGCGATGTGGAGCGTCCAGGCGTTGTCCCTGGAGAGCCCTAAATTCCAGGAGCCGATTATCCGTTCGGATAGCGAGGGCGATGAGGGAGTCCAGGTCTGGAGGAAGGTCCAGAGGCAGCAATCGCTCTTGGATGGGCGCAGCCAATCCTTTAAGAAAGACGTCATAAAGCGCTGTGGTATTCCAGCCGCTCTGCACCGCCAAAGTCCTGAAGCGAATGGCGTAGTCACAGACGGATTCTCTTGTCTGCTTCAGCCCACTGAGCTCTCTTGCCCGTTCTCGCTCTGTTGTGACCGGATCAAAAGTTTTTCGGAGCCCTTCTTTAAAATCCTGAATGGAGTCGCAGATTGAGGATCCGCTTTCCCATTCTGCGACGGCCCACGCCTTCGCCCTTCCCGACAGGTGGGAGACTACGTAAGCCACCTTGGCTCGATCTGTGGGGAAGTGTTGAGGCGAGAGTTCAAAATGCATGTCGCAGTCTATGAGAAATGCCTTACATTGTCCATGGTCTCCCGTATATCGATCGGGAGGTGCCAGCCGAACCCCAGTTCCTGCGTAGGGGAAGGTGGGAGGGGGCGAAGGTTCAGGTGCAGGAGGTGCCGGGTGCCTCCTCTCAGAACCTCTGAGAAGCTGCTGAAGCTGACCCGCGAGACCCCCTATCTGGTCAAAAACAGCAGCCTTGAAGTCCTCCTGACTACGGGCCAGGCCTCTGAGTCCCTGGCTCAGTGAAGTCATCTGCTCTTCCTGCTGGAAGAGACGCTCCCCCTGAGAGGCTAGGGCCTGCGCGAGAAGGTCCTCCCCTGCTGCTTCCATACTGGCCAGTGTGTACTGTCAGCCCGCGAGGAAGATAGGAAGCAGGCGCAGGGTTCTCAGGTAGGAAAGGAGATCTTTATTTATGCAGCGAAGGTCCTCCAGACAGAGTCTAAAGCGGGCTATGAAATTATCCTAGGTCATACTTCTTCCGATAAAATAAACCAGGAAGAAGTGTGGCTATAAAACTATCAAAAAACAAAATCACTCCGCTCTAGGAGGAAAACAAAAGGCTTTTAAATTTATCAAAGTAACCAACGCACTCTATTGACGGAGGCCACGTCTCAAAACAAAATCACTCCTTATAGGAGGAAAAACAAAGAACTATGAAAGATTAATGTTGCATCTAACCTAGGAATACAAAACTTAAGCAAAACCAAAAAACAACCTGCGTGGAGGTGAAGGCACTGGGCCGATCGAAGATCCTGAATAACAACAAAAAGGAACCTGTGACGTGGCAGAACGAGGTAGAACACATGGGTAATGACGAACACACTGGCACAGGACAAAGGGAGACGCAGACTATTAATACACATGGAGGGGAATGGGGAACAGGTGGACACAATCAGGAATCAGGGAAGACAATCAGACTGGTGACACATGAGGAAGGGTAAGTGACCTGAAACGAGAGGAGTTATTATTTCAAAATAAAACCGTAAATGACAAGACAAAATGCCCCACAGAGTAAAACAACAGACAATTTCACCGCGGTGTGACAATGTATGGATATTCTAATTAGAATCTGCCCCAGTCGCTTTACACTGTAAACACTATTGATCATCTGTTAATTAAGTTTTAAACAGCATTGACAGGGACACGAAATCTGAGGCAAATATGAACATTCTAATCAAGCCTTCCACGTGCAAGCGTTCAATGCACAAAATCTTACACTGATTAAAAAATACTGCCGATCCATTTTCTCATTTCCTTTCAGGCTCTCACTGCAGCCACCAAAGCAAAGCCAAGATCCCAACACACAAAACAAGAAAATCAGTCCGGATTGGTTATTTAACTACATGCATTGCCACTTATCATTTCCATGATGAAAAACATCCAGGCAAAGTTGCACACATAGCTGAGAGACATATGAAGCTTCTGAGACGAGTCGGTTTAAAGCACAGCAGCTGGTCTGCCAACACTGAAGGATTAGTCTCTGATGCTACAAGAAAGTCTGCGCCATGTGAACATCCACACAAATGGATGCAAACAAACGCACATGCATTCACAGAGGAAAAAAAAGGACACAACATAATGTAGAAAAATATAGACCCAAACGCACAAGAAGATACAAACAACCAAGAGATTAGAGGCTTCTCTGATTTTGTGGGCAGAGCCCACTGCATAACAAACAGGCAGGTACCTCGGGGCTAAACACACCCCAAGGGCCTGTGTGTGTGTGTGTGTGTGTGCGTGTGTGCGTGTGTATGTGTGTGTGTGTGAGAGAGAGTTTCCTGCTAGTGAGGTAGAGCAGCATGTAGTGAAAAATAGAAGCGGGGGAAAGGTCAAGTGCTTGTCCAATTGCTAACTGCCACCCCCTCTCGGTCTCCATGTCTATATTTACATTCTTCTAACCATTATTCGCCCATGAGCTCATACGTGGAAATACATTGATATGCATGCAAATCTGGCCAGAGAGACGACCGTTCCATTCAGAGCTCCTGCACTTAATGTGTTCCTTTTTCCTTTATTTCCATAAAGGTAGCATCTTCGATTGAGTAAACACTGCTTCATTAAGGAGACGATGGACTCGACTTCTTGTCTGCAAGGCGGGGGATGTCCCACACTAACATCATTGTCTGCCACTCGCAAACCCCGGCCATGCATTATGTTCACTTTGTACAACAAGGCAGTTAAGTGGCACTGATTAGTCCGTCAAAAGAGCTGAGGCTTCGGGCACCGACAAAAGCATCAAGGGGCTTTAGAGACACGCCAGTGGTTTGTTGACTGCGTCTGTGAGGACCACACAGACACCTCAGTCCTCCACGCGCAGTCTTTCAGCACTAAACTCGGCAGCGCATGCTCACTTCTTTGCACATTCACGCCTCGCTGCATTTTAAATTGTTTTGTAACCACTTGCGGCATACACATTTGTGGCTGGTGCAAATCATCCTTTAACGCTGACGTTACTTTGTCTCTTCGGCGAGTTTCTTTTTTTTCTAAAAGAACACCAAGCTGAAGGTTTGATCACTTGCCGAGTACTCAGCATCTGGATCAGGATCCGCTTGTTTACTTGTTTGTAATTGCCGACCCGAGGAGATGACAACTTAAGAAGAGAACGCCGTGACCATTTAGAAACACCCACTATCTAAGAAGCCATCAGCCGTCTGCAGTGATAAATGAGTCATTAATTAGAGGTTGTTTGAGTTTCTTGTGTTGTGATAATTAATCAAAGTGAATGAAAGAGAGAGCAACCCTGGAGATGTAGCGGGGGTTTTTTGTCACTAGCTGGAAATTTAAATATTATATAATTTCCAAGAAAATGTTCACAGAACAAATGTTATACAGTAGAAACAGTAGAACAGGTGCATGTGGTGAATGATGTGCATGACGGCTCTCTTTATACTGGCACTTTCCACAACAGAAAATTGAACACTGGATAAAATTGTTGTTTTATTTTGTTGACAATTTGTGTCAAAGAATTTTAGCAATGGGAACAAGGATATGATACTATCATTCCACGAATCAGCCATAAGAAAATCCATTTTATCATATTTTTTGTAATAAAATGTTCTATAAATCAGGTTTTGAATGATATGTGAACACAACTTTAGAATATATGATTGGGAATGATTATAGGAAGGGAAATGGGAGGTTTGGTCTTCACTAGTGCTGATGGTGATTTCTTGGCAATCTGAGGAATGTTAACATCCATACATGCAAGACACCAGTGATTGAAACATTTTCATTGATAGATTTCACCATGAAACATCTCTTGTTGATAATTTGAGATTATATATTACATATTCAGAAGATATTCAGAACTTTTTATTTACACACGTAATGGATTATTATAGAATGCTTACTTTTGACCCAAATAGTCTAAATAAATACCCACGTATAGAATTTGGATTTTTTTTTTCACTGTCAAACTAAGACAGATTATTGAAGCAAAACAGCCAAATCTCTTAATATTGACCGCAAAGACTATTTTATAGTATGTAGTGCCTGTGAAATTAGAGAAAAGTAAAAATGCTAATGGAACGCATGTGACAATTTGAGGCTAAATGATTGGTGAATTTCCTATTGTCTTGAGTTTTCTGTCCCTTCCCGTATTGCCTCCGATCTCTGAATCAACTGGAGCATCTGCTTAACCTGCCAGATTCAAACCTTGCTCGTTCCCTTGGATGACAAAATCAATAATGGTGAAAGGAAGTGAAGGAAACATATTGCCAGTTGCAGGGTGAATGAAGAGATAACAGCTTTTCCTCCCTCCGTTTTTTCCGTAATGACCCGTTGGACTAAGGTGTGAGTGTCTTATTGATTGGTGATGTCATTTAACCGCCGCTGCTTCACCCAATGGGCTTGTGTCTATGTTTGTTGTATACTGATTGTGAGGTCACACTGACATGGGCTCCATCGACTTCGCCCTGCTATTTTCCTTTATGTTATGTTAAATTAAAATGTCTGGTTAGATTTTCTGTCTAATCTTTATTTCATTTTTACTCGTACTCTTTAATAATTAGCTGTTTAATCGAGTACATTTTCTTCCAACATTCTGCCCCCTCATGTATTTAAATGGAAGTTCATCAGAGTCTATCTGTTACTTAAGTTATTGATAAAGTGGTTATAATGTAGTGTAATTCTATATGCATTTTTCTTAGGCAGCAAAAACTGCTCGTAAATACTTGAACAAAGAAGGAAGCTGTCTGCGCCGTTAGCTGCGAGTCGCTGGCTCAACTGTCGCTAGTTTGAGAGTCGCCCATCTCTGATCCTGCAGCTTTAATATGAATCTGTTTCTGTTATGCTGTTCATTTCACAATGCCATATTTGAAATGTTGTTCTTAAAGGTTAATTGCATCATTATTAAGGGGCATATTAATATAATTCTAACAAAAATCATCAGGGGATTCAGGAGAGTGTACAGTTCTCACACAAAAAGGATTAAATTAACCAATTTTGCTCCCATCCTCTTCATTAGAACACAGCATTACTCCCTAATAATATTTTTTATTTGACTTTATTATTTAACTCAAAACGCACACGAGTGATTCAACCAGCATCTTGCTATTTGGTTGCCCACCAGTAAGAGGGGCTGTTGCTGTGGCAATAATGAAATGCAACCTGTGCCAGCCGAGCGTCCTTCCCCCTGCAGCATCACAAGATAAGAAATGTTGATTAGGACTTCCTCTACAATCCACCGGCTCAATGTTCTCTGTCCAGTAAACGTCTTGTTGTGGTTCCGTCTCTCTCCTCCTGGATCACAAACACTCGTGCTAAGCAATCGGTAGCTTCTGTCGGTAGCGTCTGTGTGTTGGTTTGGGGCGGCACGTTGGGCCTCGCCTATTCTTCGGTGACATTGTGTGTTCGTCTGTCAGTGTGTGTTGAGCGTTATCCTTCTGCGTGGACGGGGTCGTTGACGGGGGCCTGGGACGGTAGCAGGTTGACATAGTGCTGAGTTGCGTGGGAAAAAGAGAGCGGCGTGCTGTGTGTGTGTGTGTGTGTGGACTCGGACAAGCGTGGGGCAAACCGGGCTGAACGGGAGACATTGTAGGCTAAAAAACAACAGGATTAGCCAGCGGCCCCCTCTCTTCCTCTACCCCCCCCCCCGCCCCCCAACACTGCGGCCCATGACCTTTTTTACCACCCCAGTTCTTTCTCCCTCTCCACCTTTCTGCAGCTCTCAGCGTGTTAGTCAGCACCACCTTCCCTTCTTCCACGTCGCTCTCAGAGACCTTTCTTAATTACAATTAATATTTTCAGCGTCACGTCGTCTGTTTGCGTAGTGCTCGTCTGGCTTCTTCCCAAACAGATGGTTGACTGGTTACGCAACACTTTCATCCATGTAAGCGTGAATATTTCAGGAGGGCCGTGCACATGTTGGGGCTGAGTTCAGCATTTGCTCTCTCCCGGGGGAATCACACTGATCCCTTTTTGTGGGCAGTGTAAAAGTTTTATCTGCCGTCAGAATGCAATGCCGTTGACATTCCAACAAGCCACTGGCATTTCATTCCCTTTTTTTTATGAGGATTTTTATTTGAGGGTTGATAGGGAACAAATATGTGACCTAAACCGAACTGACCATGAATACTGAGGGAAGGTCTCAGTGTGAATACAAATCTCTAAAAGTGTCCCTTATGCGTATTTTCCCATCATAAACATTGATTGAAAGTATCGTTCTAGTACAGAGTGTTTTCAGCATCTTGTTTTCATTGAACATTTCCAATATATGAGAGGAAACCGTAGGAATTTTAAAAACACGTTGGAATATAACAAAAAAAGATTTCACTGAGGTGGAAGAGCTGGTTGAAATAAAGTGTTTTTAAGTAATTCTTTAATGGAACCAAACTGGATAATTATTGCCACCGACTGTTTCTGTCTCAATGCACTCAACTCAACCAACATTGTAATTTATTATGCTGATTTTCTGGAAACGCACCGGTTAGCCCAGTGCAAGGTCGCATAACACGTGGTTAGTGTTGCAAATTCAAGCAGGAATAAATCTTACGGTTTCTGAAAAACATGATGGTATAGACCATAAAAGTGCATAAAACACATCACACACACTACGAGCATAATCAACGGTTATTGTCCTCAGAAACTCAATTTCAGCCATAAATTTAGTGTAAAAACTTTGGCTTTGACAGAATTTGTATCTAAAGATTAATTACTTGAGCCTCAATTTTAACTTTATCTTAATGATGCTTTTTTTCATTTATGAATACATATTAATCTTTGGGCCACTGAAGTTTTTAGAGAGGTTTAGCTGTTTAGCGAGCAAACTGTATTTTTCAAAATACATGTTCAAAGCCGTAATAATACCGTATGTTCATAATTACCTTGCCGCGTCCTTCCTCCCGTCCTGACCTCTCCCCCTTACTGGCTAATGACCTTTCTCTCTGTCAGACAGACAGATTACTCCATTTTACCCCCATGTGTGCACGTGTCAAAGAGATGATAAAAGAGAAGAAAGAAGGATGTGATGAAGGGACGAGGAGCATAGCGGGATTTGACTAAACGCTGCAGGAGCGGAGCGGACGTTGAGAGAATGAATGCATCAGAAAAAAGGACTTCCGCGTCGGTCAATCTGAACCGGTCTCAGCGGCTCCTTTCACACACATTAAAAACAACTATTGTCTGCCCAGCTTTTTATTTGTTCTTCCTTCTGACACCTGTAGCTCCACTAGTCTCGTGAAGTTAAAATAAGCATGTTGGACCTAAAGAAAAGAATGAATTAAAAACACGGCTCTAAATGTTATTAATATGGACGTTGTAATTGTAAATATCTTAATGAAAATATATTTTCCTACATTGGCGATATCTTTAGAAAGGTGCCCAGTAGAACCTCGATCTCTTGACGGTAGAGCGCGCCGCTCGCGGCTAACAGTGAAAACAGTGCTGGCAGGTCTCATAGTTTAAACCTGAGAGGGAGCTTGTGTTATAACACACACAGAGAGACTTCCATCTCTGCTCAGCTCGACCTTCTCTACATCTTCACGTAGCAAATAGTCGTTTGCTACTTGGACGTTGTGAATGTTCTATAGAAAACCAGAGGAAATGTTCCCTGACACTAATGTTGACTCCATTTCTCTTTGAGACGATGCTTCTGCAGATCATTTTCATAATATTCAGTACAAAGCTTACGGGTGTGAAACCTTAATTTAATATGAACTGAAAGGTGCCCTCTGTTTTAGATTGTAGAATCAATATCAACGTCTAATTTTCTGGGTTTTCCATTTCCCGTTACCATAACAGTAGCAACTTAATCGGCAGTTCAAGGTAAAACACTTTTGCTCCTCTGGGTGACAATGAAGGACGATGAAGACGGCTGCCGTACCTTTTGCCGTGTGACTCCAGCTCAGCGTGAGCCCGTATTTACATTTCAGTCAATAGAGTATTCACTCATCTGTTTGAATGACCTTGTAACGTCAGTAATCCCCGCTTCACAATGAATAAATACATAAACAATGAATTTTCATCCGCTTGCAGTTTTTGAAAGGAAGTGAGACAAGAAAAAAAAAACACACAGAGCCGCGCGACTCGGATTTTACAGCAATTCACCGACTTATAAGCAATTGCACTCTCATAAAGAGTGCCGATTCTGTTGTTTGCTACAAGAGGGTAGTGACTGTGGTAATGGCCCAATCCATATTGTACCTGTGCAGCAAACAGCGAGGCAATCAATGCGTCTGACCAATTCCAGTGTGCTCCCTCATTGCAGGGAGCACACTGTATGTTGCATATTCTTGACTCTGAGGTAACAGAGAAACTCCAAAACATGAACTGTGAATGTAATGTGTATGAGCACTGGGCTTTTTTCCACTTCGGTGTTAGTTCCAGCTCTGCAATTCAGAGGGAGAGGGTACAGCAAATTTCAAAGAGCAAAAGAGAACCGCTTCCAGTGTCTGAAACCTGATGTTTTATTCAGAGATGAGTTCAGTTCACTTCACTCTGCTATAGTGATTTATATAGGGCCTGCTTCAACAAATGAGGGTCCCCCCCCCCCTCCCCACACACCCCCAACGCAAAGACAAAGACAGAAGGAAGAGAAAAGCTATTTGCAATTTGGAGCATCAATAAAAATGCAAATAGTGGGAAACCATTTCTCAGCTGTGACAATGGAGGCGTTGTCAATGAGGGGCCAAAGACAACGAGACGGATGGACCTGCAAATTTCGACCCAGAATTCTTTATCTTTAACCTGAAACAGACAAACTCACAGAGAGAGAAGAGAGAGAGAGGGGGGTATTTCTTCATGCAAGTGCTGCTTTTTGTGTATAATCATTTTTTGTGCGCTGCCGTGGCAGTTGCTCTCACTGCACCGGAGCAGATGTTGGGCTGACATGCATGGCGGTGACGTGGGGGGCGAGCCGAGGACTGTCAGCATAAATTGTCCTTGAAGAAAAATCGTGACCGACTGGTGTCAGGACGTCAACAATTTTGTTCAGAAGTACAAATGTTTTCACTTCTTGAAAAGGATTTGTTCCCTTCTCATTTTAGTGGAGCTCTAAGTCAATATGCCAATATGCAGACGGGGAGTCATGAATAATTCTTTGGAAAAAAACAGACTTGATTAGTAGATATTTTATTTTATATGTATTGTTTTTCCCTTTTTGGCCTTGGGTTGTGTGACACTGACATTTGCGTAGTCTGTTATTGGAAAGAATAATACACACACATAATAGTTTGAATTCACAGAGACATTTTCTTCTGAAATTAATAATCGCCTAACACCCGACTAACGGGCCCATCATCAGCAAGGTGTCGCCCAACAGCACACACACTTTTTTTAAAGCTTTTTTTACTTTCATATGGTGTTTTAAAACAAAAGAAACAAACTCGTAAAAATATCTGTGCGGAATTAGCCGATATTAGCTTAAAGAGCTAATTTTAGCTACAACCGATAAAAATCTGCTCGCAACAGTCATTAAGCGGAAAATATCAACCATGAAATGAGAAGTCAAGTCAATTTCATTTACGTTGCCGAATATATACAGATCATATATACCACAAATTAGCCTCATTGTGCCTGACAATGTGAACACTTCAGGACATCCTTAATTCAGATAAGGCCAAAAAATAACTGCTGGGGAAGCCTGTTTTCTGTCAAGGGCCAAACGTTTGAAATCAAGGGCCAAATGTTTTTTATTAAAAAAGAAAGAATCTGGAGCGATAAATCTTCCACTGATGTCATCGTGAACTGCACATGTGCTGTTCAGGACCGGGCTCAGCCTTTGAGACAAGCAAAGTCTTCTACCATCAGTCAGACAATCCATCAGCCGGGAGCGCGCAGGCCTTTTACTCACACCTTCCAAGTCCACGAGCAAGTGTCCACATGAGCGGCACCTGTGTTACGCACAACAAACCTCCACAGCGCCGGCGCTGCTTTGGCTTGCGAGGGCAGCAGGCGCGTAAAGCGAGCAGCGAGTTTAGGACAGCGGGACCTTGAGGCAGAAGCATTAAGCATTAAGAAGTATGTGAAGTCAATACGAGTTTTTTTTTCTTTTCCCTGACTTGGTGTTTCCATGCTTGCTGATTCTCCCTCTGAGTGGAGTAAGTGCACAGGTAAGCTTCCAGTTTATTGGTCCAGACGGAGATGGAAGAAGTTCTTCATCGGTTGTGACGTGCAGCCCAACAATTTATTTTCTTCTTTTTTTTTTTTGTGCGACTGTTCAAACAAAGAAGCAAAACCTTGTTGTTTTCAGACACATACACACACACACACACTCAGGTGTTTGTCACGTCTTGCTGAGATCAAAAAGGTAAATTCCGTCCTTGGAGAGCAAGAGTTCTGCTTTCATCCCGTTATTCTAAACCACCCGCCTGCAAAGTTTTCTCTGAATATTAAATCGCCATAAAGACTTTCAGACATTGACAGCAACAAAATCACGTTGTTTTATATAGTAAAACCTAAAAGACACACTGGAGCACTCTTGCTTGGATTTTGGGGATTAAACGTAATCTCTTCAATTTCCCACAACTTCCCGATTCTTTCTTATATTTCGGGTCTTTTCCTTCCTCCACCCGTCACTTCTGCTCTCCCATCTCCGAGTGCATTCATGAAAGCAGGATTTATTCATGCAAAGGTTTTCCAACGTGCCCGGACTGCAAAGTCCCTCAAACCTTTTCTGTTGTCACAACTGCATGTGTGTGCATGTGTGCAAGAGAAATTGTGTGTCCTCACTGGCTTGGCGTGTAATGCGGTAGAGTTTAGGCAGAGTGAATGATCACTCTGTTTATAGGGATTTGATTGCAACCCAGAAACCAGCCCACATTCTCCGTCTGTCAGCGCCAGCGAGCAGCCTGGCGTCGACATTTTACTCCCTGAAACTCTGCCTCCCTCTCTCTCCCGCTGCCTCTCGCTCCTCTCTTCTAATTCTTTCTCCCGCTCCCCTCCCTTTCAGTTTTTTCCTCATTTGTACCTCCCACCCTCCCTCTTTCTCTTTCTGTACATGCTCTGATTTCCCTGGGAACTCGGCAAAACAGCCGACGTATGCCTTCTCTTTTGCGTAAAATACACAACATGCCCCCTCACTCGAGCACACGTGATACATGTGCAGAATATGTGCACCTGCAGGCACATGCCCCCGCGGGATTATTCCATGTTGACTACCTGAGAATGAGGACGTCTGGGTGGACAAATTTCAATATTTGTTTTTACTCTGACCCCCAAGGCCAAAACAAAATGAGCTCCCAGAGTTGAAGCCAAACTCAAGGCTCATCACAAATGTGTACAAAAGATTGAGATGTTCGTCCCCTTCAACCTGAAGAAATGACGTGTGCCTGCAACTACTTCTGTTTCCCTTTTATTGGGGGAAATCAAATCGCTGTTGCACGGACGCCCCTCTGGTATCATAGTGGGTGTTTCAATTACTTTTCATTTTGAAAAACACTTTGCTTTTGAATGACTAAACATTGGCTTAACAGCCTCACAGTAGATCTACTTGTTTGGAAATTGATTGCCACCTAATCCCAATCTTAATCCGTTTATGTTTGATGCATTTGGGTTGAGCGTCCTTTGAGGAGGTGAAATTATTCTCATCCGTTGCACTCCTCCTAAGCACCTCTGTTAACAATGCCGAGGATCTAATGACGATAATTATGCTCTATGCTGCAAACCAAATAGTTAAGTGTTTCCCCAAAGTCTAAAGACGTGAAAAGCCTGCGAGCAGCGAGAGAGGTGAGACACAGTAAACTGCGTGAATGATGCCGCTCGTGCCCACTTCCCCTTTGCATTCAAGGCGTTGCACTCAGTAAAAGTGAGGAAGCAGTCGTGTAAACCCGAGTCGTTCTCACCTCTGCACCGCTGGCTAATCACTGCATGACGAAAGTTTTTTTTGGATTCTGCCAATTTCAATATTGCAAATGTGTGGAGCGAGATTCAGATGCTCTCTGACTATGTGACAGGCACTTTGTTTGAAGCATACAGAACGCCTTTAGATTACAAAAGCAACTGATATAACAGTAAACCCTTTAATCAATCTCACAATTATAGCATCACTTTGTTTATATTCCTGTCCGCTTGATCTTGTTGTATTTCAAACTCTTCTCTTATCCTTAATAAATCAACATTCATTAATCCAGATGAAGCCAATAACAAGTCTTGCGATACCAGTCAAAGATACTTGCTTATTGGACGTCTGGGGATTTTGTAAATGCAATTTTCTTGTTAGAACGTTGAACGCGCTTCTGGAGTGAGACTGGCCAATCACAACCGCTGTTATTAGTCATTAGGCTAATATCATATAATATTTAGATTAAAAAATATTGAAACTTTATTTGAACATGCTGCCCATGCATCTGCACGATTGCACGATCATGTGTGTGCACACACGTGCTGCGATGTGACTCGGTGTCTAAAAGCTGAACATGCAGCGCTTACATAGTGCTCATGAAACATACACCTCCGCCAAGTTCAGGAAGTCCTCTCACACACACGCGCGCACACACACACACACACACACACACACACACACACACACACACACACACACACACACACACACACACACACACACACACACACACGCAGACCATCATCCACTCCTACAGAGCCAGAAATAGACACGTATCCGTTCTCCGCTGTCTCAAAACAACATTGATATACGAGTTAGCTGTGATGTGTGAGGTTAAGTACAAAGACGGTTGACGCTGGCGGCGGCTGGTGGTGGGCGCGGGGAGGGAGGTCGCAGGTAGGTAGAGAGGGAGAGGTTATGAGAGTGGGAGTCCTCAATGATTCATACAAGCTGCTCCCAGAACCGCTGCCTCTGTACTCAACTTCAGCAGTGTGGGGTACGGTAGCGTCTGTCGACGTAAAAGAGTTTCTCTCTGTGCTGGAGAGTTCAAAGTTATCGATTGGGCCAGAGAGCTCGCTCGGAGAAGACGTTGCAAACACCTGGCCCACTCGCTCATTTTATTTTTTTCCGCGGCAAAGGGGCACCATCCCTCCGCCCGCTCGCTGGGATCTCACAAAAGAAAACTCTTCTCCCTCGGATCTGCTGCTTCATTTCTATGCACCTACATTGTTTTCCATCGCTGCTGGCCTTTCGTGCTGTTGTTCTCTCCCTCCAAGGCCGTGTATAGTATGAGATAAAGAGTCAGGTACAGAGGGAAGGCTGGCGGGATCGCTGTTTATGGACGTTTGAGCGCAGTCTCAGAGAAAGGTAATTTCACGCTTGGTGGCTCTGACTCTTTCCCAACGTTGTCCCTGTGATTAATTGGGCTTTTTAAAAGAACAAACCGGGAGGCAGGTGAAGATGTTAATTATCCCACTGCTATGCAGATAGAATAAAGTCACGGCCCTGCAGGGCTGGTTAGCGTACTCGCAGAGATGCAGTACAAAAAGGTAAGTTCTACACAAAAAAAGGCTTTAAATCAGGACCATGAGCAGTCTTATATCATTAGGCGAATGGAAACGATGCACTGACGTAAATAATAGAAGATATGATCCAGACACACACTAGAGAGTGCAATATTCAATCCAAAGAGACACGCGTTGCATACCAAGCAAACAAGCATTCTTTTGAAACAGAGACTGAAAACCTTGATCGTCCTCTCACAGTCATCCTCATTATATAACTGTTTATTTTTAAAAGACCAGCATCATAGTTTGAAGCCAAAGGACACTGAACCAACCAATATCTGTATTTGCTGGAGTTGCTGGTGACAACATGTTGCTTTATTCTGCCTCTGCTGTGCGGTGAGCTAATTCCAATAAGCCCCTAACTGTGAAACAGTGAAAACAGACAAAAAAAATCAATAATATAGATAACAAATGTGGAGATACCATATACAATAGTTGTACCACAAGTGTTGTACCACAACTGTTCAATGACTTTGACTGTTTACTCAGGAAACTAAGTAAATTATCATTATTAAAGGTCCCCTTTTTTTACCTCTAGTAACACCGCGTGCTTTCATGCATGGATCCCTGTTGTTATATTATTCCACTAACCTGCAGGGCTGTAACAGACCAGCATGCTGTTTTCCCGACTGCAACAACGAAATGTTGTGAATTCGATGTCACTCTGATTCTCCTCCTTTACAAAATCCTACGATGCAATGTGCCACATTTTACAGATGGGGAATTTGACCACTTTGTAAAACTATTGTGCACAGGGAGTAGTGAAATAGTGATTTAAGACAGTAACCTATTTTTATTTGTGTTCACTTATGAATATTTACTTGTGTCGGCGCTATAGTTTTCTGTCTCTTTTATTATTTTAAAAAAAAACTTTATTTTTGCGATTAAACAGTTGTAATGAAAGAACAGTATTCATGACTTTGTGTTTGTCAAGATTGCCGCATGGGAGTATAACTTCAATACATTCAAGCATACTAGAAGGAATGAACACAGCTTTATGGAGCAGGTTTCCATTATTCTCACTGTGCATTCAGAGCATCCAAGCAAATAAGTATAGATCTTCCATTGCAAAGCGGCAACTTGACCACAATAATTTACCTACAGGCACTGGAAGAAACTAAATCCTTTTCGCTCTGTTAAATGAAACGAACAACGCGTTAATGCCGTTGATGCAGCCACGTAAGAGCGACCTTTGGAGGTCCAGCTGGTTGCGACGTGTTGTTTGAAGTGTGACTGCGTCTCTCTCAGTGTGAACTAGCGGCGAGCAGACATCAGACAACCTTTTAAAGACTCAATTAGGCTGCCTGAATATTGGATTCCTGTGGTTATCTGTCCCATTGAAATACCATTACAGAGAGATGGAGAGGAGGAAAACGGGAGATAAAGAGCAGAAGATAGAGACAAACATGCAGAGGCGAAGAGAGAGACACGGAGAGAGGAACAGATAAAGAGACAGAGGCGGAGGCTGAATGAAGCGCCTTTGGCATCTAGGAATGATTAGAGCTCGGCCAACATAATGTGATCTCTCACACACATAAGTTATGGCCTCGGTTCTTCTCATGTCGCTGTACAAAAGCTGACATTACAGATATCTGCCTGGTAATTCCGGTAATGCACTGTTAGGAATGACTCTTTCAATTCAATAAAAGCCTCGCAGATGTATTTTGATGACTTATAACAAATGACTTTTATGAGAAAGGGCTTAAAACATGTTCAGCACATTCTGTCGCAGGGAGAAAAATGTGAATTTAATATCAACAATAATAGGAATACGTATTTTCAGAGTAGATAAAGTGACAACGTCTGTCTTTGTCACTGTTTCTCGCTGCTTTTCTTCTGCTCACTTTGTTTCTATTTCTGCCCCCCTAATTACAGGAAGTCTATCACCCTTTCCTCACTCTGTTATGTTGAACTCCCCTGTGGACCTTTTCATGTTTTATTGTTTCACAACAAAGAGTCACAGTCACACAGGGTGTCTAAAAATAAGTATACTATTTTATTTAAATAAGGTGCGAATTTACAACACAGAATAATTAGTCACGTGAATATTTTTCTACATTTGTGTCGATATTTAGTTGTTTCATTAAAGCTGTGGGGGATTTAAAATCCTTCAGCAAATTCTGCATCAGGCCCTGGACTCTTATGTCAATTTAGGATGTGATTTACAATCTTTAGTATTCTTGGCATTACAGACTGCAAGAAAATTGCATTTATAAAAGGTCTGTTTTCTATAGGGAGAGGAACCATTCCTATGTCATGATGTCATAGACCTTGTCCTAAAATCTAAGTAACGGCCAAAAGTGGGCGCAGTAGTGTTGTCACGTCTGTATGGGAATACGGTTAGGGAACAAATTTAGACCAAAATGTAATGATTTACTATACAAACCACATGAAGACTCGTCCAATTCCCTGTATCAACAGGTAGTGACTGACAGCATTCATTTGATCAAAGTGCTATATCTAAAAATCTGCTGTCTCTCTTCCAACTACATGATTAGTCTCCTCGTAGCTAAAATATAACGCCTAATGTGTGTGTGTGTGTGTGTGTGTGTGTGTGTGTGTGTGTGTGTGTGTGTGTGTGTGTGTGTGTGTGTGTGTGTGTGTTGCTGCAGCGCCTCGTTGGCAGCTCTCACTGCTTCCTTAGAGGCGGACCATTCAATTAGCAAATTATTTTGACATAAAAATCTCCCAAAACCACTCTCCTTTAGTGCAGGTTTATCTTCCGGATCAGGAAAAAGGTGTCAAGCAAACATTTGTCCCAGGAAGGGAGGACGGGGGGGGGGGGTTCATGCATACTAGCGCACAAACGTCTGGCTCCCTCTGGATGTCGTTGGCCGCAGTATCCAACGGAAGACAAGCCACAAGCAGCCTCTCGCAGGCTGAATATCAAGACAGTCTCAAAAAATGTACACTTCATCCAAAACGTCGTCTGTACCCATATTTTGGGAAACCATATTCACTGTAGGAAACGCACTATTACAGAAGACAACAAAGACGTTTTTGGGAGGCGCAGCGCCGCCGTTGCAGCGGCGCCCCCGAGGCACAAACAACATTGGCGAGAACTGCAGGCTTTTTTTCACACAATATTCCGGCTCTGGAAGTTGGAGAGGAGGTTGGAAATCTGCTCCATTTCTCTTTAAGTGTAAAGCTGCAAATTGTTTCTGCAAAAAGAAACGATTTGCTGTAAATGTTGGGGTCCTTAACGTGAGTATGTTTGACTGGAGTAGCAGTGGGTGTAATCGTCTGCCAATAGCTAGAAGTTCCTTGGCCTTGGAACTTCCAGTGACTTGGAACTGTTCTTTCCCCCTTCCTCTGACTGGTACGTTTGACTCACAGATCTTTGTAATATTTTCCTTTGACCTTTTGATCTTGTTGTTGGCAGGAAGTTAATCCCTTTACACACAGCTGATCTACTTTTAACTTATAATAAGGCCTCTGAAAAAAAAAGGCTGTTGAACCAATGATGATTAAAGTTGGCAGCACTAAGGAGTAAATACTTTCTCAATAATTGTTTTCCCGTTTTAAAATTGTACTTCATGTTGTTTAAATTGCAAAGATTTGTTTTCAGTGACGTTAAATAGTCCCCGAATAACATCCACTGTGATTTATTGTTAAATAGTTCTTAGGGACGCTCAACCTTTTCACTCTCCCCCTCGTCTATTCCCCTCCTGCCCCCCATGCATTACCACATTAGGCCTTCCTTGTTCCTATAGCAACCCGTCCTCATCTCTCCATCAGGCTGTATATACATAGCCAGTCTCCGGGGTATTCGTTCTCCAGCTCAGCAAAGATATTAGCAATTATGTGCTTGTTAGGAGTGAGCTGGAGATAAGTAAGATGTGTCTTGTGTCTGATTACTTTTGCTGTGTGTTCCTGGGACGCCTGGGAGTCCTCCGGGGGGACACTACCAAAGCCCCTCGCCTAATATAGCCACGGCCCTGGTGGAAATATTGCACTTTTGCTTGTATAGGATTATTCATGCATGAAACATTGAGTAAATGGGACTGTGGGAGAGCTCTTATGTAAGGTAATAGTGGCAAACATTTAGCACACCCAGTCCTCTTAATGTCTTTTTATTCCCCCTTTGGACAGTTTAAACGGGCGTTTATTGGCATGCACACCTCCCGTCCTGCATTGTGCGGCAAATGTCGACAAGATGAGTTTGGTGCAAATCAGACCTCGCTATGGGGAAAGGTTTTTTTGTGGGATTTTGGTAAAAATGTCAAGGTCAGAACCTGACTTTGACTGCTGACAGTAATCACCAACATAAAGCACCTCAGCCTGTGCTGTGTGTTGATGGGACAGGAGCATGAGAGCTGCATGTGCATCCCTAATGTAATTCCATCTCACCAGATGGCCTATTTTGCAGAAACACCTTCTTTTTTTTTTTTTAACTCTTCCCCCATCTCCGCTCAACCTCTCCCTCCTTCCTCCTCCTTCTGCACCTCTTGTACTATTCCTCTCTTCTGCTCCATCCCTTACATTCACATCCTGTCTTTTACTCTGCTTCGTATTTTACATCCCCGGCTCCTACTAACACCTTCCCTCCTCTGCTTCGCTATTTCTCCCCTCTCCCTCTTTTACTTCCTCTCTCATCCCCATCATGCGATGCTAAGCGGGAGTCATTATCATCAATCAATGACTGAAGTTCTTATACAGCAACTCTGGCTCAGGCCAAGTGTTCTGCAATGCTGATCCGCTCACACACACACACACACACACACACAGAAACGCACAATGAGGCCTGCAGCTCTGTTGCTGTCCACACGGCTGTTTGTTCAGTCGGATGGTGTGTGTGTGTGTGTGTGTGTGTGCCAGACATTTGGCTGACATGTTTCCTATGCTCAGGGCTTTCCCTCCAGAGGCTCAAAAGCTTGTTTGATTGAATTGCCGCTGCGGGCCCGTGGAACGGGGCCCGGCTGAGTGACGGGGAGGCTGATTATAATGCGCCGCAGCATGTGTCAAACACGTCAGCAACACATTGGAAACTGGATTCGAAAAAACCGGGGATATTGTACGCCGCTGGTCCACTACCTGCTGCCCCTGAGCAAACGCCCGTGTCAGAGCTGATCATCAGAGAGCCAGTCAGGAGAACTGCCTGTCAGGGTGTTTTCTGTTCCCCGCCTCATCATCAAAAAGGGCCATTAAGGTTGCAGCGTCAAGGGTACAGGGAATGAGGTTTTTGTTTTGGATCGCGGCCATGCAGCGGCGTATTCAGAGGAACTGAGAGATTTAACTTTCCATTACAGAGCACAGCGAGGCAGGTGATAAAAGGTGATATAAGTTTGCCTTTTTCTTTTGTTTCTCATTTTCTGAGCTGTCTAATTATGACTCCAAATGTGTTCTGGTGGCAAAGAAAACAACTCCTGTGTTGTTTTCGTTTGCTCAGGAGGTTTCCAAAATAGATGTCGAGCTCTCGTGGTTAGCTTTGAATTGGAACTCGTTTCCTCTACATCCCAGCTGGATTTATTCAGTACAAGTGCTGATTTATTCTAGTGTTTCAGCCTCCTTCAACAACATGAAATCAGATCTGCAGATTTGGATGTCTTTAAAAAGCTTTATTCTTCATGCCGTTAAATGCATATACTGTTTGTCATTCCTTACAGCTGCTTCACATTGCCTACTTTGCTTCATTAGAGATGCACCCAGAAAAAACATTGATTCATTGAACATGAGCAGAGGGGGAAACACAAAATGTTTTAGGGTCAGCTTTAAAAGCTTAGCACAATACTCCCTCCATAAATCTGATTTATTGCTGAATATTTAAAATCCATGTAATCTAGACCTTCATCAGACCTGTTCCTCACCTCTCCTCATTCACTATTGTCGGTTCACTTCGCTTCCAATTGCTCCCCGGGAGACTTGAGCTCATTTCATACACTGTGCACAACCGTAAGAGACTTCTTGTGCATTATTTCTGGAATTTACACTCTGTAGAGCAGCCCGGTCAACAAAGAAATGCGTTTATGAACTAATCATTTGCTTTGCCAAATAGATCTGGATGAAAAGCCCGACCGAGATTGTGAATACTAGCAGCATTGTTTCCGAGCAGGAAGTGTGACTTTGTTGCACTGCAGAGGCGCATGATGGTGGTCGGGATAGAGGATTCAAAAAGATGCATTATGTTTTGGAAACCCTCCCAAAATCTGCAGATTCTTTTAAACAAAAGAAAAGCTGTGCATTATGATAAATTAGTTCTCCGGAATAGTAAAACTGACAAATGATGGTTTTGCCAATGCACATTAGTTTTAGTCTATGTGATCGCTGTGTCAACATCCCCTGTGAACTTGTACATGCAGACGCACACGCAGACGCACACTCCATCAGTGGAGTCGGTCGTGGCCGACGGTGAAGTAGACGGGCGGTCTCCCTTAAACAGATGAAACGCAA
Source organism: Gasterosteus aculeatus (assembly GCF_964276395.1). Taxonomy (NCBI): domain Eukaryota; kingdom Metazoa; phylum Chordata; class Actinopteri; order Perciformes; family Gasterosteidae; genus Gasterosteus; species Gasterosteus aculeatus. Next base: position 9,647,642 of record NC_135703.1, read on the forward strand.
ACAATCCTGTTCCCACAGCAGAATTTCTGAGAGGCCGCAGAGGAATCCACTGTGTGTCCTGCACATTCCTCTTGGTGTACGTGAAGACGCTGCTGCATGCCTGAGTCTCGCCGCCTCTCCTTCATTCTATCCGACATAATAGCATAACCATGTCAGTGCCCCCCTCCCCTCCCCCTCCACTGCTCGAAGTCTTCAAGTGAATATGAAGGTGAAACAAAGGGGTTTACATTGTGTAATTCTGTTGACCTGTCAGTGTGTTTCCGCGGTTGATCCAACTTCTCTCAACACAAAAGAGCTCTCTTTGATTTGGAAATACAAGCATCGGATTTCCACCCTTTTTTTCTCACATTCTCTCCCCTAGTTTCTCCCTCACAGTGTGTATGTGAGAATTAGTGAGGCTGTTTTTCGGCACGGTATCGTTGCAGGCTATTATAGTTGCAATACCACCCAGGAGACGGAGGAATTATGAGTGTTGGAACAGCTAAGAGCCGAGGAACAGATGAGTTCTCCCCTGGCTGTGTCTCTTTCCGGGCTTCGCGCTGCTCCGCGAGGCATCCGTCTTGCATAAACACACACAGGCTCACTGTTTAAGGCAATTCGAAGATTTGCCCTATTCGTCAAGTCTGCACCTCCGAGGAGAATACTGCTTCATAAATTCTCTGGCTTCCGCTCACATGTGTTTTTTTTAACTAGAGGATGGACTGTGTGACCGTTAAATCGATTATTAAGAAAGTTACCGTGCAAATTGTACATTCCTAAATGAGGACAAAAATAATTCTCACGCACCAAGAGACCATGCAGATAGATTGTGTTTATTTTGAGATATCTCATTCAGAGATGGTTTGATACGTGGGAGAGTTGGAGATGAGCACACAATCAAAGTTTATTTTGCAGTTATTTTGATCTTGCTTTGATTACCTTTGCATTATTATTGCAAATATTGGCTGACACCTCTAAACGTGTATGGATTACTGAACAGGCTCTGAGGCTCAAAGAATCTGTCCCTCCTTGTCCTTCACCTGCAGGATGAAGAATAGAAACACAAATCAACCACTAAGAGAGAGAAAAGCTCAGGGACGTGTAACACCTACAAGGAGAGATAACGCAACAGAAAGAGGCAAAAGTATCACAAAGTATTTGTGTGGCTCTTAGGAAAGTGGGTGGGCCACTTAGGCAGAGTACATTTTCACCTAAATACAAGCCTCCTATTCCAGTAAGCATGAGATGTACTATTATAGTTATTATTATAGTTGCATCAATCTCATCCATGCTTTTGGATCAGATCATCAGATCAGCTTGAATCTGTGAAAAAGGCGTGGTCAGCAGTTTACAGGTTGGAAAAGGGTCCACAGCTGACTGTTTCCTTTAAAAAAGATGTTTGTGTAATGTATCTACTGTAAGTGCATTCATCACATTTGAATGGGAACATTTCTACTAACCTGATAAAAAACAAACCACTAGAAGTAGGCGAACCAGAGGGTTGTAATTAGGGTGAACCAACCTTTTTTTACTGGCCTGTGATTGCCGGCCTTTATTTTTCATTAAAGGTTTGAATCACTTGAAAGCCGCAAGGACTTATTAGCTTGTCAAGTCCACCCACTCTGTAAATGACCCGTGGTTTCCCACCGGCGGCCTCAAACTCCGCACGGGAGTAACCACACGACGCAACATCACCGAGTCATTTTACCATATTTTGTCACCTTCCATTTGTTTGCTCATAGCAGCAAGTACACGTGACAGCTGTAAACAACTTGCTCTCCCTCTCCCTCTCGTTCTAAACTCTGTAGGCTATGAACCGGAGAGGGTATAATTCATCATGAACGTGACAAATCACTTTTGGTGGAGGAGTGGATTGGTTCCCCTTGTGCGTGTGTGTGTGTGTGTGTGTGTGTGTGTGTGTGTGTGTGTGTGTGTATGTGTGTGTGTGTGTGTGTGTGTGTGTGTGTGTGTGTGTGGCACTGGGCCTGTAAAATGATATGCACTGGCAGATGGAAGGTGAGAAGAGACTTGAATTATGGCTTTGTTCTTAATGTGCTGGTGTGTTGAGAACCACTCCAACCACATGCGGTCACAGATCACAATCAGGCCCTTACGCTGTCCAAATGTGTGTGTGTGTGTGTGTGTGTGTGTGTGTGTGTGTGTGTGTGTGTGTGTGTGTGTGTGGCGGGGGGGGGGTTGTCCATTTGGGTTTAAGTGTCTGAATGTTGTGAGATTTGTATCTTGTGTGTTCCGGCTGTTCCTGCGAGCCAGAATTATGATTGGGTTTGGCATTACTGTATTTATTGAATTGTTTTTCTCTGTATTTTCTTTGTACATGAAAAGTCAGTGGACTAACCCGTTTAAGCTGAATAAACCATTAAACTGAATTATCTAAAAAACGTGTCAACACAAATCTAAGAACAGTTAGTGAAACATTTTTTGAGATTCGCGGTTTTCAAATGGACGACCAATTCTTACTCTATGCGTAAACATGACCTTATTAAATATATGCGTACATGTGCTCATGTGCACCGTTTGAGCCCTCTGGTTTGTTTTGTTTTCCTCCCGCAGATGCTTATCACCTCTTCTCACCCATTGCGTGTTGATCTTTTCCCGACAACGGGGGTGTTTTTGTTTCTGCAGATGCATCTTTCCATGCGGGTGTGCTGAGCTCCTTATCAACCGGGAGTCACTCAGCAAGAACTGGCTCCCTTCACTGCCAAAGTAAGCAGTTCTGACCAGATAGGAAGGTAACAGGAGCCGGGCCAAAATGATAATAGGGGCTGTGTGGTGTTACACAACAACTGGCTTGCATCACACAGTCAGTTATGCTTTTTGCAATGGAAGTCAGGCAGGACATTTTCCAGCCAGACAAAGAGGAAGAACAATTATATATGATGGATATTTCTGTTTGCATTAATACAGGCAACAAATGCATTAAAATAACAATGTGTTTGGAACTGATTCTGTGGATGAAGAGTTGTCAGACTGACATGGTTTCACATGGTGCAGGTTTCACCACAAAGTGTTTTTTTACAGTGAAATGAAAATGTTGTTCTTACTGTTTGTTTTTGCTTTACTTCTTGAATTGCATTTACACAAAGAGGTCAAACTGTGACTGCACATTTGATCATGTCACAATCAAGACTTTTAATGTAAAGTGTAACCAGAACGTGGGACCGCGCGGAGAGAGAGTTGACTCACAAACAACTACCTGCCTCAAATACAAGGCTCCCTCACACCCACACTCACACACACACAGTCACATGAACAAAAGGTACAAGAAACAATGCATGGAGTCCAACTCCATCAGCACCAGTCGCTTTGTCTCACAGGCAGAAAAAAAAAAAAAAAAACTCCGGCAGCACGACTGGGCGAGCAAAGGAGGATCGATATTCCAATACTCCTCTGTCTGCTCCACTGGCCCCCGACGTTATCCCACATCATCGCCGCGGACACAGAGAAGACAAATGACTCCCGTGTCGGGAACATGGAGCTGGTGGAGGGGAGGGTGCCGCGAAGGGCAGTCGTGGGCTGATGGGACACGAGATGTACAGCACGTCCCTAACACAACGAAAAAATCGAAGCGTCAGGAAATAAGAATTGTGAATGATGAAATGAGGCAAACAAATAGACAAACAGGATATTCCGCAGGTCTTTGTCGGCACGGAGCGCGCAGGTTGCACCCGCCTGCCACAAAACCCTTTGGGGTCGCGTAGACGTACACACACACACACACACACACACACACATGCAGCCACGCCAGTCAAATCGCTTCCCAGCGGTAGGGCGACAGGTGGTGCAGGTGGGTGACGCAGGTTGGGTGGGGGGGTGGGGGGCCTCGACGTGACACAAAGGTGCAGGAACGAGGGAGGACAGACGAAGGGGAGAAACGCTGCCTTTGTTCCACGAGGAGGCCTCTGTTGTATTTGATTTGCTCTGACTTCAAAGTTTAAACGTCTGCTCTTATTTCCCGGCAGAAGCCCCCCCCCCCCCCCCCCCCTGTTGCCTTATCATACATCTCATTTGTGGGGCTCCAGACAAACAGACCACTGCAACGGGGTGGAGGGCCCGGTCGGGTTTGAGGTTTGACAAATTAGATTTCGCAGTGATTGATGCTGAATCAAGAGCCGAAACAGATTCAAGATAGAAGGATGGGCTGAAAGAAAGGAAAGCATGACGTAAAGGGGGAGGGAGGGGGGGGGGGGGGTGAAGGAAAGAATTACGGACGGTACAAAGGGAAATAAACCAGATGGGGGAAGAAGGACATCAAAGAACAATTTATCATAGTTATTTCCATCTCTCGTTTCACAAGAACTCAGCCAGGCAGAATGGCACTCGTATTTATTGACAATGTCAGTTTTCTGTTGTAATTTGTGGGCCGAGGCACAGGGGCGTTGTCACAGGAACTTCAGCAATTAGATTCATTGAAGCCCGTTTTTGAATGTGTGCGTGTGTGTAATTAGAAGTTGTTGAAATGTGACCCACCCTTACAGCTTAATCAATATTAATCAAAACCACAACCAAACGCATAAAAAATGCAAAGGGAGGGAGGCAACGAAAGGGAGAGACAGAAAGTTGGAAAGAGGATAGAGACAAATAGATATCGGAGAAACAGCCGACTGCATAAAATACCATAAAGCCAAGAATTCCATTGAGTGCTTTTGGGGTTACATTGTCCTACTTTTGTGAACTTTGACACACAAACATGCACCATTGATCAACAGCAAGGTGTCTTGACCTTACTGACCTTTGGGGGAATTCCTCTGAACCGACGTTGCGTCCTCACACGCAGTTCGGTTCACATGAAAGCGAGCGCGCACGGCGTTGTTTCCCTTATAATTCGCTGGTTGAACAATAGACTCTCCAAGATATTCAAACCGCGGAGGACGAGGTTATTCTTCAGAGGAGAAGAACTTCTCTTTGCAAGCAAGTCAACATTTGTCCGTCTCAAACACAAACCTTTGCAGCATTTTTTGTATTTTCTGTAATATTATAACGGGTCGTTCTGAATGTATTCAATGTGTTCAGCACCGTTTATTTCTGTGTAAACTTCCATATTATTATATTCAATTATAAAGTGTTATTTACGGTTTTGAGACCGCCAGTCGTGTTTCTGTTTGCTAAAGGAGCAGTTTTCCGGTTTCCTGTTTAAGATCTATTTATTTTTTTCTTGTCTTTTCCCCTCTTAATCAACACAGATAGATTAAACCTTCCGTGTGGGTTATTATCGGTTATTGGGTATCGCAATCTCCCGCCAATTTGTCGCGTGCAGTGTTCTCGCACAACATTACATCTGCCATTTTTGTGGACTTTCTATTTCCTCGCTCCCTGCACTTTCTCTCTCACGCATTCAGACACACAAACACATTCTCTCTCTCTCTTTCTTTAGATAACAGTTAAACAACCAGTGTTCTGTGGCATTTGTATCGTGCCAATAGCTGGATAAATGCAGCCTGTGCTGTTGTTTACTCTTAATGGGAATAATACTATCGACGTTAATGATTCTACTGCTGTCAATCATTTATTTCTCATACTAAAAACATGCCCCTACCACGCGCACAACATTACAATTGAAATACATTAGCTTGAAAGCCGTGTTGAGTGACAAAATATATTTTTGAATGTATGTCCATTCACATAAATCAATGGCGACGATTTTCATGACCGCAGGGAGTCTTGTGCTCCTTTTTCTGGCGTTTCGGGATTTCTCGCTCGGCTTTGAGGCATGCGAGATAACTGATGGACAGTTGGTCATTATAAGGGAGAAGAATTCCTTCAACAAGCAGCCCTGCAAATCTTTACCTCACTCCCCAAATCATATATTTTCATCCACCACTCCTTTCTTATCCACCTCTTACTTTATGTGCTCCTTTTGCTACTCTACACTTGCAAGTTGGCGAGCGTGTGTGTGTGTGCGCTGCGTGTGTGTGTGTGTGTGTGTGCGCTGCGGGTGTGTTGCAGTTAAGGCCCTTTTTTTAAAGGGTGGCGGACAGAGTCTCTTTGCCAAGGTCAGGCTGACAGAGAACATTATGGGAAAGAAATTCACGAGTTTACAATAGAGTGCATTTACACACTCGTGCGGTCTGCGGGCTGAGAATGACTCAGTCATGTTATTTTCACATTGCGGCGAGTTATTTCCACGGAGCACAAGAACACCTGCTCTGTGTGTGATGCGTGTGCACACATTGCTCCCCGTGTCGTTAATTACTTTCCACAGTTTGTATGGGTTGTGACGGGCGTTATTCATTTTCTTGGGATAAGCAGAGCGGGAGGACAACAGGAGAGTGGCTTGATTGGAGGATTGAAATGCACACGACCGCATCTCAACAATATCATATGACGAAAGCTTTGTGTGTGTGTGTGTGTGTGTGTGTGTGTGTGTGTGTGTGTGTGTGTGTGTGTGTGTGTGTGTGTGTGTGTGTGTGTGTGCGTGTGTGTGTGTGTGTGCGTCTGTTTGAAAAAGGAAGAGAGAGACACAGAGAGACTTCCCTTCATCTTGTCTACAACAAGTACCTCCCTACCCGTCATCAGCGTTGATGTGTGAGTATAATCTTCTGTAAACACCAAGTGCACCCATACCTTGTTTAATGAGACTGCCACAATAACACGCACACAAACACACGTCCACCAGCCATTAAAATTGTCTCATGGCGGTTCGCAGCATTACCTCCCCCTCTTTCTGCCATGCCACCTCTTTGGTATGAGAGCAAAAGGGAAGTCCGCTCACATTGGAGTTAAGTGCTCCCCAAAGTAATGGCGGTGAGATGTAAACACACCTGGAGCTTCATCGGTGAAGTGACCGGTTATAAATACAGAGTCTTTTCCCTGAATTAAATCTTTTTGGATTCCAGGTGCGGGGTGAGCGGTTCAGCTCTGTTATGTATCAGTGTACACAAACAAGTATTGGTATCAAGTAACGATGGATTTTATTGCAGAGCAAATGTATTTAGAGAGGATCCATTAGTTGTTTTATGAAGAGAATGTGATCACATGCTCCTCTTGCTCGTAACTTTGATGCCTTCATGACGATTGTTGTCTCTTTATCTCATCACGTATGTGTATAAAGTGGTTGATCATACTTGAGTGGGATACTAACAGTCCTAAATATTTAGTCATTGTTTTAGTAATTTAATCAAGCATCTGCGTCAAAATGGTAAAAAAACAGATACGTTGCGCTTTTTGTCTTGACTCAACAGCATAAATTCCAGTTATACATCTAACAAATTTGTAACATTTTAAGATTAGAAGAATATGTCAAAATGTAATGTTTAAAGCGCCCCTGTGAGTGCTACATGTTCCCATTTTGGTTTTGTCTTGTGTTGTCCCTCAAGAAAAATGGACGCCACAAGCGCACATTTTGAGCATAATGTGTAGTGATGTTGGTAATACGCCATAAGAGCAAGTAATGGTGGCAATAACGTGGAAGACGAAGACAAGCTGATGTGAAAAATGCAGGATGGAAGACATTCAACAAAGGCCTTGCAAATGTTTTATAAAGTAGGAAATGTGTTTCAGTTTCTTTGTGAGACATAATGTTTTTTGGTGAGAGACGTTAAACTAAGCCATAACTGTTTCAAGGAAAGACGCCGCAGGTCGTCTTAAAATTGAGGTAATTAACTCTCACGTCTTTCACTGAAAGGAGAAACTTTCAATTTAACAGTAAATCGAGGAGGAAAATGAAAAAGAAATGATTTTAACTCTATTTGTCTTCATCCATCCTCATTCTTTTTTTCTTCTTTTTTTTTCCTTTTCTTTTTTTGCTGCAGTCCAGCTCTCATTTACATGAATGTGAATAACAATCATTTCAGCATTACCACAGTATCAAGCCATCATAACGAAGGCCACCAGGTTCATTGTAAAGCTTTCCAGTGAATAATATCAACATCAGCGGCTCGTGATGAGAAGTCCTCATCTGCTCTGTGTCGTATTTTTCACCCAGCAGGTGAATCCCCCCCCCCGTCCCTCTCCGCACTTCTCTCCATCATCCTCTTCAGCAACGCCTGAGGAACCCTCTCACCCTCCCGTGGACATGCCCAGCTCCACCCAGCACCTTTCCCCAGTAACCATCACTTCTCCTGGCTCCACATCTCTGACGGACTAACCACTTTATCTCTATGTATTCAGCACAATAGCAGATTGAATTCACGAGGAATTGTGCTTTGAGGGGAACTAATTGAGCTCTGTTTGTGGGACCACCGACATGTGTTTGGACCAATTAGACGGCAGCGGAGAAGAGAAAGGGAAGCGATGTGAGGGGAAGACAAAAAGGAACGGATGAGAATATTTTAGTCTAGTGGAAGTAATTTCTTCGTTTTGGAGTCATTGAAGCTGTGTGTGCGAGTGTGATTGGCTTTGCATTATGATGAGTATACGAGGGTGGCGGAGAGCACAATGCCACCATGTACAACAGGTCTCCCACGTTCACAACTACCAGGGCTGTTTACTCTTTTTTTCCCAGACAACGTTCCCCTCTTTCTAATTCGCCCTCCGCAGGCGGCCCGACCAGGTGTGCACACGGGTTAGGGCAGGTGCAGAACGGTGCATTAGTGTGTGTGTGCAGGCCACGAGAGCGTCACGTTGTTGAGCTGTCGCTGAGCAAGTCGGCCACAGAAACTTATCTGAGCTGCAGCTTCAGTTGGGAGGAGAGCCGGGGCAGCACTTCCTTCAGGCCGACGCCCTCGGATTGCTCACATCTTTACCTTGTTATCAGAGCTCCTCTGCGGGCCGAGCCTGGCGGGAAGACCGGCTGCCTCGGCAAGACAGATAGCAACCGATCGCGGGTACCGAAAGCGACTGCTGCGGGGTTGCAGACTGACATTAGCATATCCAGGTGTGCGCGCGTGCTAATCAAAGTGGCTGCTTGAGTGTGCGATGAGTGTGGGCTCAGCCTCAGCTTCACGCACGCTCAAACCAAAGTGTTTGCTCATATTTTCTAAACTTTTGTCACCTTTATCGTTGGGAAACTACACACAAAATGCCCTCACGCACACACACACGCACAGACAAAGCTTAATCACAGCTTGTGTGTGTGTGTGTGTGCACCGGGTTTCCTGCTCCTTCTCATCTATCTCATAACACATGATTTATGTGAAAATGATTTGCCGCCACAAACACACTCTCGCCAGGATGCGCACACACCAACGCACACAGTCCGTCATTGTATTTATGACAGCAGGACTGCCGTGCCAAGGGGATATTGGACTTTCTCTTCAGTTATCAATGTTTCGCTTTTGATTGATGACCTTTATTGTAATTATTTATTGAAAGGCGGGAACAGGATAATTAGAAAAGGTCTGGAGGGGAGGAAAGTGCTGATCCAGTGGGAATTCTGAGGAAGAAACCGGAACGCCGAAGGTGATACAGTTCACGGATCTCCTCAGAATTCCGTGTCAGCGAACGGAAAGGAGGGGGAGATCCGCAGGAGGAATCGATGATCAGACTAATGGCATACTAATGATGTAACTACTCATCCATAGAGCCCAGACATAGAGAGCAGGAGGGAAGGAGTGCGAGAGCAAGGAGGGGACAAAAAGAAGAAAAGGGAAGCATGTTTTTTCCCAGGACCCCAACGTGAGCACTTATCAAAAGACAATGCAGACGGTGTGACCTATAGATCACCATGGAAACATGGCCATCAAACAACAGTGTAAGTTATGTCGCTGATATGGAATTCCTGAAGATGAATGCGCTTTTGTCATTCATGTCTATTATTTCCCTGCAATGGCAGTCCTGTCGTATGCATCCCTCTCAAGAGAATTCAAACCGCAACAAATTATCAATGGACTGATCAATAATAGTAAAAACCCGTAGCGATCATTGATCGGGGTCAAGACTCTTTTTTTTTTCCATTTCTCGCGCATAACGGTATGAAGGGTCTGCACATAAGGATGCAGCTAAGCACCTGAACTGATACTGATATTCCCAACTCTTTTTTTCTTTTCTTAATTGATGCAGGTGCATTGAAAACTGCACAACATGATGAGTCCACAGCCACACTTATTGCTCCTAGAGGCTGTACTGAAGTACGGCGATGCTCACGTCCATGCGTTATGTTCAGCGCGATCAGCATCTTGGATTAGCTTGTTAGCATTATAACATTCACTAATGAACTCTAAAAACAACATGCAACTGAGAGCAAAGGGAACATAATGTGTTTTACAGTTATTTAAGATACAACAAGTATTGACAAATAGAGATTTTGGTCATGAAGGTTAGTGGAAGACGGGATGACCCATCGAATTAGTCTCATTTCGAAGAACAATTGTGGCTTCAATAGGATTTACAAAAAAAAAATGTAACTCTCTCTTTTACACACATATATGTTTCATCAAAGAGTAAAACAACAATTTCAGATAAAAGGGATTATTTAATTAACACAGGAAAATGAACAATACACATTCCTAATTGTGTTCACTGTAATTTACTGGCGAACAGGATTCAGATGTTTTCAACCGGCACTCAACAAATAATCATGATTCAACACGACGTTCTTGAGAAACTTCATCCAATATGTTTCTGTGCACGGCAAAAAGATGGTTATAATCACGCCTTTGATTACATGGCGTCCCAACACAATCAAAGCATTTGTTGCATTTAGTGATGGCACAATGACAGGACAGGCTGCGCAGAGAAAGGTTTTGCTTTTTGTTTGATTGGGTTAATTCGACAATTACCCCTTTGTCTTTGCTTTTGAAGTATTCTGGAAACAACTACAAGTAATAATCTTTCCTTTTATCACTCTGCAGTACTGCAGCATATATACTTTTCTATTCATGAAGTATAACCACACATCAGCATATACATTTCTGTCAGCGTGTTACCCAAATTAAGGTGCACATCTTCATATTTTGACAGTGAAGAAATCAGGTTACTACAGAGAACTCACAATAACCAGGGTACTCGTGTGGTTTATTATCCTTTGATATCATTTGATTAGGCTGATGGATTAGGAAAAACAATGTAATGTAAACTCCTCCTGGAAAAGCATGATTGATGGGCAATGCGTACATTTTTCTAAAGAAATCGTGAGTGTGCAACAACTTGTTGGGCTGAAAGGGGGAATGAGAACGTGTTGCTGTGCACTGGTGTATCCAAAATAATTCCATCTAAATAGCAATTGCAACAAAACGAGGGTTGTGTTGAATTTAGTGTAAGAGACCAAGAGAAATCAATTTTACCCACTAAATGAGTGGATTTCCAGCTGAACAGCGAAGCTTTATAAAACTCAAACACGTGTCCACAGTAATGAAAACCGCTTCCCATGCAGAGCCTGTCGCCTGCACCATCAGTCCAAATAAATCTCTTAAAGCCGCAGCCTCTCTGCACTTAAAGGATATCCTTCAAACACTTGCAATATGCCACATCTGCAACAAAAAATTGTACATTTTATGCGTCAGGCTCAATGACCTTCTGGCCTCCTGGTTTTTGGTCTGGTCGATCGGTGTTTAAATGTCATTTTATTGCTACCATGCTTTATATTGACAAAACATTACATCCACTCTAATTAACTCTCTGACTGAACCTCAACGTTCAAGGGGCCCTTTTTCACCATGAAGCATGATGGCACTAATGCTGTCGTGGTGTATTTGAACTAAATGTCTTTAAGAATGTGTCCGTAAAAAACAGAACTCCCAATATCTGATTCAAGAAATGTGATCGTGCGGAGAACCGATGGACCCCGGATGTCACCGGTGCAGCCACTGTAACTAAAACTGCACATGTGTGAAGAAGATAAAGGACAGGGTTTGATTTTAAACCAGAGACCAAAAAAACATCTGCAGGCTGCCAGGTGTGGCGTCCTGCCCAGCGTAAGGGGACAGGTAGTTCCAAAACAGCTGAATTGGCTGAGTGATTTGGGTCTGGTGTGCTTTACCGATCTAAAGAGTTTCGCTGGGTTGCTGTGAGGTGCAGTGGACAATATGCACCTTCAAACTACCGAAATACCAACCTAACATCGCCTGCCGTTCGCCCCAATTGGAACTCTACTCATTCTAATTCGTTCTTACAGCTGTACAGCTTCATGTCTTTAAAATGTAACGGTAAATGTTGAAAGGTATGTCTGAATCCCATGAAAGATGTGCGGGGGAAACAAACAACCTTTACATGAAAAAGCTCCTGGCGTTTGACCATGTATTTCATTTTGTACTTGAGTAAACAGAAGCATACTCTAAATTAAATCCCCGCCCCCCCGTGGAAATTAAGAAGTTTATTTTTCTGTATCTTCATGGGAACCACCGTTTTAATTATTTCCGTAATGGTTTCATGTAAAAGTGTAACTGCATGCTATTTTATAGACTAGGATATGCTATGTTTATAATTCATTTAAATAGAAAGCATCAAAAAAAGCAGCACAAGATTGGGTCACCTTCCCTTATTCTAAATAAACAAAGTAAAAATGATTAATTTCCACTGAAACATTTGTCTCCTGTGAAGATAAGGTGGAGACTGCAGATAAACTACAGATACAGATGCAAACACTCAACAGAAGCACCAGAGAAACACCTTTTCTGCGTGAATATTTATCAGTGTTTCTATCCTCCCTTTATCCTCCATAATAACTTTTCTTTTTCATTCTTTTTTTTTTCTATTCACTTTTATCTGAGGTGCCTGTTGAGGAAAGGCAAATGTGGCTGCCTCAGTAATATGACATTTAGACAAATTCACGAGGCGTGATGCCGGGCTGCTGCCTTCGCTGTACACGAATGTGTTCAAATGTCTGCAAATACGCCTTTGTGAGAATGTGCAGGGTTTTTTAAATGCGCATGTGTGTGTGTGTGTGTGTGTGTGTGTGTGTGTGTGTGTGTGTGTGTGTGTGTGTGTGTGTTTGAAAACAGGGTTGACTATCTGCCTGACTGTGAGAGGAACACACTGTGCTTGAGGTGCAAACACACAGACACACACGCTGGAGCCCTTTTGATGTTTTAAAATTGGGAGGAAAGGACTGTGTCTGTGTGTGTCTGTGCAAGGGGTATCCAAGAGTGCAAAATCAAAGTGCTTGCTCCTCAATCAGTGAGAGTTCAGATGGAAGGGTACAGAGATTGTAGCAAAGAGGAGGATGAAGAGAGCAGTTTAAAAAAGTAGCAAGGAAAGTAGACGAGTCAGTGGAGACGTCTCTCAGGTCATTTTATCGTGTTTTGAGATCAGTTCTGTTCCATCACTGTTTGTCCTCAATCATAAAGGTTTTCTATCACCCAAAAGCAGAAGAAGAAGAAAGGGGCAATTTAATTTCTCAATTTCTAAATTGATTTAGTGGAACCTGCTGCAAAACGGCCTGCGAATGTGGCTTATTGTGCTTCTACTGGGCACTGTCAAACAGACGGGATTTCAGATCAGCGCAGAGTTATGACCTGCCTATGCTAAGATGATAAGATGATTAAATATCTAATTCACTTTAGATCATTAACTTTAATCTGCTTAAACTTACGAGGCAGAAGAGCCGACGAGGGCGGGGGGAGCTTAGCAGTCTGGCTGCCATCTTTCAATATCACATTGTGGACTATATCTTGCACGTCCATTTAAAAAAATGCATATAAAGAAACAAAAGACAAAGGTATGCAATTTTTATGTTCTGAGGTCAATTTACACATGTATGAAAATCAATATGCAAATGCAGCACAATTATATATAGGGTAAACTTTTAATCACTTTTAATCACTAATCATTAAATCAAAATTACCTTGTGATACTTCATTTGAAAAGGTGCATTTTATTTTACATCAGGCTTGTGCGCATGGGGTGATAGGAAGCTCAAACCTCCTGACTTGAAGAAATAATCTGACGTTTTGAATGGACCAATGCCACTCTTGACCCTCAAGCCACCAGCCATTGGGCAATGTGCTGATATAAACTTCTACTTCTGCCATGCGTAGGTTTTCCACTTAAAAAATGGATTTGTTAAATCACATGTAATGGGTTAATTGGGGAGCTTTTGAGATGCTTGTATAGGCAGATTGTGTAACTTTTAGTCAGAGGCAGCCTCCCGTTTTCCTGCTAATCACCTCCTGGCTGTAAGTTAATATTTAATAAAAAGACATGAGTGGTATAAATTGGCAGGCACATGCATTTCCAAAAAATATAGAAGTATTCCTTATAGTTAAAGGCAAGATAGCAAGAAGGAAGAAAGACACATTGTCACTGTCCTCATTATTTTTAGAAAGTCCATGTTTGCTGATCTTTTTAGTTTCTTCCTCCTTTAATGTAGTTTGAGATTTTCAATGGGTTACTCTCAAATGTCAGCGCTTCACTGCAGCCCCCGAAGCATCATCTGATAGCGCGTCATTCTCTAGAAATGTCTTGGAAAGTCTGTGGATTTTTATTTACTCAGACATGAGAGAAGTTTCTTACATTCAGAACAACAACGTCTCCCACAAAATAACACCTACAAACTAAACTCCATTCTCAGACAACGTAATTTCACTGTAAATGGAAACCAAACAAAACAAATGCAACAAGAGCACTTGTTTATCTCTAGGCAACACAACTACTTTCAAAATGAAATAACTCTTTTAGGTTGTCGGGTAAATTCAAACTGGTCATCAGTGACCAATGTTCTTTTATGTGTTTGTTTGACCCTCCCAGCCACCATCCTCCAAATGCTGAAATCCAAGAACCATGATCACAAACGTATTTGTGACGCATCCAAAACCAACAAAATGACCCTAAAGTACATATTTCTTTAAACAGTTGTGACCAAACTTGTGGATTAAAGGTTTAACTCTCATTGGAAACACCACAAATTGAAGGCACGGCATCTTCACAATCACATCTGACCTTAGTCAACTTTCAGAGGCAGACATTTGTTCTCGTGTCCAGAGAGGACGTCTCGGCCGGTCCACTGCACGATTCAAACAGAGCCTTGGTTTCAATGTGAGAGGCCAGACGGCGCAGCTATCTTTAGAACAATATTGTATTTGCCAATCAGTCATGCCAATAACGTGTAATTGACTTGAGGCGGAAGTGGTCGATGGAGGGCAGAGGGCGGTTGCCGCTCAGATGAAGCAGACTCTGAGGTGAAAACCACCAATAGCCCGGTGATTACTGTCGATTTATTTCAAAGGAAATAAGCGTTTTGAGAGAATAGTGTAGATTTCTCCATGTGAGAACCTGTGTCTTGACAATGAAAGAGAGAAAAAGAGAGAAAAAAGAAAGTGCTAGAACCGAAAAGGGAGAAAGATCATGGCGGGCGGGGCAGAGGGAGGAGGGTGAGTCAGTGTGAGGTTACGCTGCTTCCATTAACCGTCCGTTGTCTTCCAAGAACTGGAGCGGCCGCTAGATCAGATTGCACTCCACTCAAACAAAGAGCTTTGGTTATTTGAGTCCTCTGCCATTGTACTGTTGCCCACGGCAAATGTTGACAAAGAAAATTGATATCGAGTGCATTATTATTTCTCAGCCATCACAAAGCATTTCCTTGATTATGATTCCCGTGCTGCCACCATCTGTATTTACTTTGAATTGAGCCTCTGACTAGTTAAAGACGGTATTAAGATTGACTTTATTTAGACGCTTGTGTGCAAAGACACTGAGCTTGCCTGGACAATAAAACTTACATTACTTTCTAAATATATTACCTGCACTGCAGCAAATATTTCAAGAAACATGTGCAGCTTTGGTTTTAGCCAATTCTCTTTTTTTTTAAACAAAATTCTTTAATTTAGTTTTGTTTGTGAGATAACAGCATTTAAGCCCAAGTAATCTCTCCCAATCAATACATGCTCCGTGGCCAGTGGACAGTGTTTATGCGCAGCATTTCAAATACAGCCTTAATCATTAACAACTGCCTTGAAACATGAGATAATCCAATTCCCTACAGACACACACGCCCATTGACTTTAATCCCTTATGCGTGTGAGAGAGAATTAAGTGTTAAACCTGACACACCCATTGAAAACATATGTCTTCTGGCCAAATGTTCAAGGGTCAACTTGTCACTGGAAAATAACAACCGTGCAGGGAAAAGTACAACCCATGCATACACAAGCTGTCATAAATGTGTTCGCACACACTCACAGAAGGAAGCGTGAGGTCAACGACTGGAGGAAGCGGGAGCCTGAATTATGCTTGAAACAAAGTGGTGTCGTCCGACAAAGAGTTTGTACCTTTCCTGAATGGTCACTCTCGAAGGGGAGGGCAACTGCTGTGTGTGTGTGTGTGTGTGTGTGCGTGTGTGTGTGCGTGTGTGTGTGCGTGTGTGTGTGTGTGTGTGTGTGTGTGTGCGTGTGTGTGTGTGTGCGTGTGCGCCAGCAGCGCAGACATAATTTAACATAAGAAAGTGAACTAAGTGAACGCCGAACCAGCACCAGGTGTTGGGCTGTTAGGAGTTTGTGTATTTGAGAGAGATGAGGGCGGCTGGTGCCGACATAAGCGATTCAATTCACTTCACCTAGCATCACGTCATGTATCTGCAGTCATTCTATTACAGTATTAACTTGCAGTACAATGTCCAGATGTCACCCCTTTTATTGTTTTATTTAAACACTTGCAGCTCTTGAAAAAGTTTGGAGAAAGAGCGTCGTCAAATATTGAACAAAAATCACCAAAACAACAATGTTTTTCTGACCTTCTGGTGCTTAAACCGTCACGAGAGAGTCGGGCTGCGGTCACTTTATTCTTTTACACAAATGCAGACTCACTTGTACGGACAGACAATATCCTGACATGTAAATCCCAGAACATGCAAATGCACACCTGCATGCACACGTTAACATCCACAAGGAGCTCATTCACATGCGGATGCTCCTGGAAATTCCATCTGAAAGAATTTACAAACACACACACACACACACACACACATTCCAACACAACTAGACATTGGAATGCAGGAATTAGATGGCGCCCAGTTATGTTTTCCTTCTGCAGTGAGCACATCCAAAGAAAATATTTGTGTCTGAAAAACTTCAGGGTCCAACGATGAAAACAGTAATTATTTGGCATCAATTTTTGGCTGTTTAAGCAGAAAGTGCAAACAAAATATGCTGTGTGGGGTTTCTTTGTGTGTGTTTGTGTGCGTGTATATGTGTCTGTGTGTTTGTTTAAATACCCTATTGGCTTTTGTTTTTGCCTTTTTCCTCAATGTAATCCGGCCCTAGCTGCTGACTGAATGAAAAATAAAGCACAAACAGACGGGGCATGTCTGCGTGTGTGTAAGTGTGTGTGTGCGTGTGTGCTTGTGTGCATGTGTGCGTGCATGTACAGGGTCAACATTAGCAAGCTGAGAGCAATTTCCTAAAAATCAAGACAAAGATGTTAGCGGCATCAATGAATTCTGTTTAGCTCGTGTCAACATGATAACCAGCTATAATCCACTGACCACCTGTTTATCTATTAATATATTTAGCATTTTAATTGGGGGCATTCCACGGGCCTCATACAAATGCACATATTTGTATTCCTCATCGTGCGTTTCAGTGTGTTTCATCCTATGATGGAATATATGTGACTCTTTTTTCATTATTACAACACAAACTTCATTGGTGAAAAATGATCCCAGAAATACATAACAGGCATAAATGGAACAAAGAGAGACAATGCGTGCGTGTGAGACACTGAGGCAGGACATTGTTCACCGCTCAAAGCCTCTGGAAACAGAGTGAAAATATCCGTCCAAACAGGATCATTATGCAAAAGCAACAATAAACTGGTGCTGATGATAAACAGACTGTCATATCAATACACCCGAGCCAGAGGGCAACACGCTCTGTGACATCCATCTTCTTTAAGTAACGCCGCTCGTAATGACACTGCGCATGGTGAGAGAAAAACAGACACACAAAACTTCTTGTCATAGAGTTTAACACTCACAACCACGCCGTTCCAAAATCCTCAGTCGCTTTCTCTCCGTCTGGAAAACACAGCGAGACGCGCTCACACACACGCTCACACTCTCACAAATCCCTCAATGTTTAATACGCCGGGGGGCGAGGCAGAAGTCATAATCACGCGTTTGTTTAACAGCGGCGTGACAGGCGGATGCTGCTTCAGTGTAAGCGAAGAAGATGTAAATAAGGAGCGGGATTATTCAAGAAACGGAGGCCGGCCTCGCAGGCGCTGGTAGAACCTCAGCCGCTCAGCTCTCAGTCGGGCCGGGATTATCTCAGAGGGGTTTGGGACAAGGTGCAAAACAGTGCAAACACAAGACTTAGCCGGAGCAGGAGGTTCATCATCCAGCAAATGTACTTAGCCACTGGTGTGACGAGGTCAGGGTGATGCACACGTGGACTCACGCAGAACCGGTGACCATTTCCAGACATTTTAAAGTGCAAATCATCTGAAAGTCCAACCTATAGCTGATGATGAGTTCACTCTTACAGTTAAACCAACCGGATCTCGCCACGACCTGCAATCAAATCGCTGCTGTCAAATTTCAAAATCTGTTTCTCCTCTCGTTTGCTCGGTCAGCTTTCACCTCAGGCGAAATCGTCGTGCCCTCCTGCGCCATGTTCACCTCCAGTCATAATCTGCTGTGCCCCCCGGGTGAGCTCATCACTCCTCACAACACCCAGATGTTCAGCGTTCTCTTTTTTTCCATCAGTATCAACACTTCAGAGATGGATTCCTATTCTACTTATAGGACTCATCGCTTCATTCAAATGTTTTGTTACCATGTGGTGTAAGTGCCAAACACTACTCAGAATTCTCAACCTGTTGTGCACAAGTCAAATAAAATGTTTTGACAACATAATTAAATCAGTAAGAGTTGGTTTTCCTTGGTGCATATTATCAGAACGAACCATTTGACCCACTGTGGGTCTGGATCTTGCTTACATGGCCTTGGGCTTACGCTGAGTAAATAAATAAAGCTGTAAAAGTAGATGTTGAATCTGGGTATATTCATCTTTTTTAGAAATCTGGCAGCAATAGTCTGGTTCGGTGGCTGGATGAAAGATTAACACCCAAACCAAAATATGAAACCACTTTCTCAAAACCCACCCATTATAAAGAGTTTGTAAGTTGAAATCATTCCGCTTTTTACTGGATTATAAATCATTCACTGATTAGTTAGAGATCTGAAACAAGTAATTTAAAACCATAACTTTTGAGTTGTCAGGTTGTAAAAAGTTCCTTAGAAATTAGAAAGTGTGAATTAATGAATGGGTTTAACTGCAATGTTACAAACAGAAAGCATAATTAATTAATTAATAATTAAACCATTAATAAATGGTAATGAGTTGTTTTTCCTTTAATAGGATCAGAGGGAAATGCAAGTCATAGCAAAACACTGAAAGGGTTATTTGTTACTGAAGAATCAATGTATTTGGTAACCGTGAACATCTGGTCCAACTAAAAATGACCTGATAAGTCATGAAAGGTTTGGGGAGGAGGTTGGCAACATCCAACTGGGAAATCGTGCAAGTTGAGACGGGGAATAAGCACACTGGCAATTACAGCCTGACTAAACACATATCACACATCATCAACCCAAAGCACTCAGAGTGAAAATACACCCTCATCCCTTACCAACCTCATTTGCGATCAGCCACAACCAACTGCTGCTTTCACACCCCCAGGCCTGCTGATTGGGCTGATCTTACTGATTTAGCTTTATTTAGGAAACATGTGTGAATCAGGCCTAGTAGCTTACTAACATTACGCAAAGCCAGCCATTTTGCTCTGCTCTATTACCACAATAAACATCTGCAATAACAAATGCCAGAGAAATTGCAGCAAAACCACAGGGGTGCTGGTGAAAAAAAAAAGCACCCACTGTCAGCTTTGGCGGAGCTGGTCTTATCAGAGCAACATCCAGCAGTGAAAACATGTCTCGCTATTGCACTAGATGTGATTAGGGAGAACATGTTCGACAGTAATCGCCCCTGGGAATAACATAAATATGCCTGACAAGTTGCTAGGATGCATTAAAGAAGAAGCAGCAGGTCTCAGTGCTGACCACCAGCGGTAGCGAGGCGAGAAGCAACGTCAACCCGCAGGCATTGCTGGTTGATCTCATGGTTGTCAGACACTGAAGCTTTCTGGAAAACTTAGTGGCTTGGAGCTTATTTTGATATTTGGATTTTCTTGTAATCAGAATAAGAAAAATGCATTCCAAGGGAATAATTCAGTGATTTTTTAACGAACGAGTGACTAATTTGACTCTTAATGTCCTTTGTGTGCATTTCAATAGATTTTTTATTTAATTTATCTCAGCACAATGGGTTTGTTTTGAGGGATCAATAAAGTATCAATCTATCTAGCTATCTATCTTGTTTTACTGATGTTTGTTCTCAATTCAGTCTCTAGTTATTTGGATTACTTATTTTGAATTACATTATGTCTTTACAAAGAGCAGATTGTGAGTGCCCCGCTGGTTAAGAAAAAGGAGTACTGGGAGTACAAAATGTTTTTTTTTGGTTATTTCTAACTTTGTTTTTGAGTTTGTTTCTGATGCAAATAGAGCAAAAAAAGATGAACGATGAAGGTTCAATGTAGAATTGACAGTTCATTCAAATATTAAAAATAGGGTTGAGATATTAAATAATGATATCGTAACCTAACTTCAAATGTCTTTTCTAATTGCTAGAGCCATGTATCCAAAGAACATATCTGTTACACGCTTAGAAATAGCCACGACACACTACTAGACCAAGTACCGTCACATCTAAAACAAGTGGGTTAAATTGCATATGAATTGCATTCAACTAATGAATCCAACTATTTGTTTGTGTAAAGAGCTATGTTTTGATCTATGTCACCAATTCTACATGTAATATTTGCGACAAACGCATTCTGCACTTTATCTGTATGCTTAATGCATGATATGTTTTATATATTTGTTATATTTTATTGTGGTATTGTAATTATGTGGAAGGAGGACACTGCAACATAAGCGTGTAATTGTACATTGGAACTACACACAATGACGATACGTATATTGAATCCTGAATCATCTCTGCAAAACCAATAGCTATTGGCTACTGAGGGATGACGCGGTCGTTACGTGTCAACCAATAAATTAAAGTGACTCCTTTTCACTCCTTTTCAGAGAGAGAGAGAGAGAGAGAGAGAGAGAGAGAGAGAGAGAGCGAGCGCGAGCGCGAGAGACGTTGAAAAGGTAGGGTTCGCGCTGCATCCTGGGTAAACAGCTCCACGGTTGATGCGTTGAGCCTGTTGTGTTGACTGGAAACCCAAGTTAAAGTAAACGGGGGAGGGACGCCCGCGAGGAGGGGTAGTGACGCGGGGTTGGTGGTTGGTTGAGGGCGGCGGCGGCGGTGTTGTGCTTTCAGCGAGTCACAATGCGTCTTTCACGGTGTTGAGCGGTCCCGGTGAGCACCATGAGCCAACTTCAGCGGTCGTCTCCAAGCGGAGTGAGTCACTCTTGAGTCCCCCCCCTGAAACGAGTTTTCTTCTCGGCGGGGAGGGAGGAGAGAGAATGCCGGAGCCGAGCGCCCCGCTCCCCGTGGTCGGCTTCACCGGGAAATGGTAGCGTACTGCCGGAGCCGCACTTGGAAGGAACATGGTCGAGAGGAGCAGCAAATTCTTGTTGATCGTCGTCGGATCTGTGTGTTTCATGCTGATCCTCTATCAGTACGTGGCCCCCGGGGTGATCAATTTCGGCTCCCCGCACGGTTATTTCACGGAGGAGGACGAGGGGGACATCTTCCCCACTCCGGACCCCCACTACGTCAAGAAATACTACTTCCCCGTCAGGGACATGGAGAGGACGATCGATTTCCAAATCAAAGGGGAGGACGTGATCGTGTTTTTGCACATCCAGAAGACCGGCGGCACCACCTTTGGGAGACACCTGGTCCAGAATGTCCGCCTGGAGGTCCCCTGTGACTGCAGACCGGGCCAGAAGAAGTGTACCTGCTACCGGCCGAACCGCAAGGAGACCTGGCTCTTCTCCCGGTTCTCCACCGGCTGGAGCTGCGGCTTGCACGCCGACTGGACCGAGCTCACCAACTGTGTGCCGGGGGTCCTCAACAAGAAGGAGAACAAACAGAAGAACCTGAGGTAAATATATGTGTTTTATGTGCGAAATGAAATGCGCTCCGAGATGTTTGATCGCTCGCTTGGAACATCTGATCGTGAAGAATTTCAAAAAAGTGCGTGTAACGCTCGATAAGTTAGTGGTCTGAAAGAAAATGTCCCATTTTTAAGCTGCAAAACTTTTGAACTACATCCCCACTAACGAAGCAGAGTTGCGGTGATGCCACAGGAGGGAAAACGCACCTGAAGGCATAACGAGGTCACTGTAATCTCACTCAGCCGTACAGAGAAAGTGTGTCTAGGATCCGATAAAAAAAAAGATCTAATCCATTCTAATTCAATTAAACGGAACTCCACGAAATGATTGAATCCTTCTATCTCCTCTAAACGGGTTTCAGGTCGTGGAAACCCGCTTTAAATGCAGTTTCCGAGGCCTAATTTAATGGTACGTTGCAAACGCATCTCTTCTCTCAATACATCTGAACTTCAGACCGCTCCAGTCATTTTGGTGCAACTCGTGACATGTGGATGGATCAGTGGTACCAGAGCAGACACCCTTCAGCACGAGGCAATTATAGTGGTGTTATTGCAGCATTATAACTGAATACCACAGACGCGTGAAAGTTCCCCACAGGATCCCAAACGGATGCACCTGGTTGTTCTGGTTGGTCGTACGTCAACGGGGCTTTCTCCTCACTTTGCGGTTTTGATTTCATAAGGAGAATTCCAAGGATGAAGACGGCGGGTTGATGGCAGATGCTGAGAGACCAAACGTTTAGAGACGTTTCGCCGGCAGGCTCAGCAGTGCCTCTGTCAACGCTGATGGCTGCTAATAACATCAGGGCGCCCTGCTCTTCTGCGCTGAATAACACTCTTTGACGCTTTTGGGCTGAATTCTTTTTATTTTTTTCAAGCATGCGAGTGCGACACGTCCAGGCAGCTCCATCCACAGCAATAATCCCCTGCGTTGACGTTGACGAAGGTATCCCGACATGCATTGTTATTAAGTTGTAGGCTATAAACCCATTCCTTCTGCGCGCCTCCCCATTGTTATTGCCAACACATTGCATCCCTCACGCAGACATATCGACGGCCGTATCAGCTTCCATTTCACTGCACCCTTGTGTTTAGAGGCTACGCTTATTGAATGTGTTATGCTTATTTGTATTGCTTGAGCTTGCTATGTGTTAATAGTATGTTTGGGGTGGAAAAATGCAGTTATATGTCTTAAAAGAAGGAGAAGAAAGCGGTGTTTTCTTTCCGCCTCTCTGCCTCTGTCTGGCAGCCGGGCGCATGGGGGTGTCAGACCGGCTGCTCTGCTTCCCATAGCTGCTCCAACTGGGGATCAGAACTGCAGGCAGGGCTGTGTCGGTGGGGGGGAGGGGACGGGGGAGAGGGGGGGACCCTGCGGGGGTTTGGCTCCACTCTAATCTGGGTGATTATTACTGCTGGGACACACACACACACACACACACACACACTGCAGCGCTGGTATTTGCTGCTGGCGTCTGTCCTGATTCTCCGGGTTTCCCCCTGGTCAGAGGTGATAACGTGTCCGGCCCTTCTGCATGGCGAGCTGAGATATCACAGTGGAAGCAGGATAAACAGCCCTTCATCACTCCGGGAGTGCCTGAAATTGTTTGTGTGTGTGTGTGTTCCGGTGTTTGTTCACGCGCACCTGAAGAGGGCGCGGACTGGGAGAGGAGAGGACTGGGTATGCATGCATCGTGGAGAGGATCCCCCCCCCCCCCGCCTCCGGTATAATCGACTATCCACTCATTCTCTGACAGGAGAAACAAGGGACCATGCGCTTAATAGCCCCCCGAAGAGAAACAACGCTGCTCCACATTACACACAGCGCCACTTCCACAGGAGAGACAAGCATATCGCTGCAATGGGGAGATTTGTAGAAATCATACTTTTGGTTTCCGTTCTTATTTTCTCTCCTTTTTTCTGTCTCATGCCCCCCCCCTTTTTATTTTTTTAATCTTTAACACATCCTCCGGTCCGTGCATGTTTACGTCTTTGTGTCCCGTATTGTGTGTGTTTATTCCATCACCGTGGTAATGCTTGTTTAGGGACATTTGTCCTGGGGGGGCCGCAGAGGGTCAGGTGGGACGGGACAGTGTGCTGAAGAGGCTACAGAAAGGTTGGGAAAAGATTGTGTGTGTGTGTGCGTGCGTGTTGACAGCGGGCCGTTGAGGGATTTCTCGTGCCGCACAGCTCAGAGATCAGCTGTGCGGCGTGGAGGAGGTAAACAGGCGGCGGCTTTGACGCGTCTGACACACCTCGCAGGCGTTGTGGGTTGTGGTTGTGTTGATGGACGCCAGCAACAGAAGAAGAAAATGAGACGAGCTCGATCTAGAAATCCTGCACTGCGCAGCAGCCGGAGCCGTTTCGGCGTCGAGATCCAGCGTCTCGTTCTCTGCCAGCTGTCAAGTGAGTTTAGCACAAACGCTTAAAAATGCTGCAGAATACGGATGGGGAGTGTTTCCCCTCAGCTGGATTCCAGCCCATAAATACGAGTTCCAATTCACAGGTTGATGTCATGTTGATTTTTGCTTTTATTTGATTATGGAAACAAATATACGTGGCAATATTTTGGCCTGCGACAAACAATTCTTTTTCCACAAATTTGCATGTGACATTTAAAAAGCTGTTTTCATCTGACTAATCCGCCAAAGGACAGTTTATAGTCCTAGAACAGAAAGGAATAATATTCACATTTGAGTACCTGGAAGCCAAGAATGCCAAAGTAAATGACTTAAACCAATTAACAAAACTTCTGCAATTTAACGTTTGAAGACCAACTAATCCAAATCGTTTTATAGTTTCGGCCCTGCTAATGTTTATGTGCCTTTCAGCACAGTGTAACGGCCCCGTCAGCTCACGAGTTTAAATTCCATTTATGAGAGTTCCCTTTTAAAGAACATCTCTGGATTTTCCAAAGCCATTATTGAACTGCTTTGTATTGTTAGGGTGACATTTTCCAGACCCCCGGTGTCATGGCTGTGTTCTTTATCGATTCAACAGATGGGTCTGAATCACTGTGTACAGTTAGTGCAGAAATGTTTCCCCTTCAAGAGACCATAAAGCCATTTTCGAGACATTGAGGAAATTGGATGGAGTGTGGTTTTCACTATATCAGGCATTGTCTGAGGGGGGGGGGTAAATGCTAAAATGGATTACGCTCAGTTCGGTCTGGTGACAAATGCGTCGGCTGCAGAAGGAGGCGCATTAAGCGGCGGCGGCAGTGAGACGAATGCTCTGTAATGGCGACAGGTCTGCCTCTGATCGCTGATGCGATGGGATGGAGATGAACGGTGGCGTTGTGGGAGAGAAGAAGTCACATACTCGCCGGCGTGCCACTCGAGGTGGATTTGTCATTTTCCACTTCTTTTGTTTTTTTTTATCAGTTTTTGTATTCTTCGGCAATCCCACTGGGCACACACACACACACACACACACACAGACCTACTAATGAGTGCGTGAGACCTACAGTCACACTCCCCGACTTAAAGGCCTTGGCTGTGGGGCTTCTTATCGGTTAAGTCTACCACTTTACTCGAATTAGAGCCACACTTTCGGATGGGGGACACCATCTGTCCCGTGCACGTGCGTCCGTGCACACGTCTCATGTCCGCGTGTATGTTTTTAATGCTTGAGTGTCATAGAGCGTCTTAGTAAGTGAAGTAATGGGGCTAATTTTACTGCCTCTATCTCGGGCCCCTCTCGAATCGCTCCCTGTTTTTTCTTTTCTCTCCCTCCTCCTCACCCCTTCTGCTCGCCTCTGAAACACTTTCCCTCCCTCTCCTTCCATCCCTCCCTCCCTCCTTCTCTCCCTGATGGTGTCACTCTATAATCAAACAGCAGGCTTGCTTTCCGCTTGGTGGCTTTATGGCCGGGGGGAAGGGGGGGTATCTTTCTCCTTCACTTTCCTCCAACTCTTCTTTTTCTCCATCTCTGCCCACTCGTCTTCCTTCGCCGTCCTCCTCTCCCTCCGAGCGTGACTACCGCATTAGAGGAAATGTCTTTTCATGGAAGATTTGCTGCAATTTCCAAAATGGCTGCTTTGCCTAATGGACAACTGCCTTGGTTCTAATGAATGATTACATATAAGAGGGGCGAGGAGGGGGGGCGAGAGCATGGCCAAGGAGAGGGCGACAGAAGGGGGGGGTGGAGGTGACGAAGTGAGTGATACCAGGAAGAGGGTGGCATGAGTGTGGGGAGAGCGAGAGAGAGAAGGGAGCTGTCAGGGAATGATTGTAAAGATAAAAGATGGACGGGGGGTAAACGTTTAGTTTCATTAATGGGGAGGGGGCTAGTCAATTAGCACGGTTGTCAGGCACTGGGCATTACTCTTCTTTCAATAGGTCTGTTTCAGATTCACAGCACAAATCTCTGCGCTCACTAAGATGGCTGTGTGTGTGTGTGTGCACGCACGCACGTAAATGCGCGTGCATTTGTTAGCTCAGCATGGGGGCCATCAGCCAGCCTGCACAATCCAGATGAACTCCAGGAAGCTGCAGAGGCAGGCTGATTGGCATGCAGTGTAGTTTGCGTGTTTGTGTGTGTGTGTGTGTGTCTTTCGGCGTCAGTGTTTTTCTGAATGCATGCGCACGTGCACGTGGAGCTGGTGCGGGTTGGTGTTAATCCAATCAGATTAGCCGGGTTTAAGCGCTTGGCGACCGGGGCCCTGCAAAGCGGGTTACGTCCGCTCATCCTGCGGCTGCAACGCAGCGCCGCTCCTGCATCGCCCACCCCGACCAAACGTCCCCCCGTCCGTCCAGCCGGGTTGGTGCCATTTGTTTACTCGGCTCATCACCTTCCCTTATGGGACAAGCTGCCCGTCTTAGCGGTGACCCGGTGCTGATTGGGTTTACCTCTGGTGAGGGGACGTGGTACACTTGGTGCACACGACCGTTGTGCGTGCAAATAGAGCTGATAAAGAACATCCGATTTAGGTTTCTGTGAAGTAAGTGTTCAAAGTAAATTTTAGAATCAATAGCAGATGAATGGATCTTTCTCTTCTTACTGCGACTGTGTAATTTAAATCATTTTTTAGTTTTTGGACTGGTGAGTCTGAAATGTAATTTGTAGATGTTATTTGGTATTTGACAATTAAATCTTTTTATGGCTTGTGACCCACTAAACAAAGCATACTTTCAAGCCCTCGTCTCATGTACTGTATGTGTGCAAACTGTCACTCGTCCAACTATTATATCATTTTCTTTCTAACACCGTTTTATATTTGCCCTTTTTGATGTCAAATGTGCCACATTTTATCCAACAATTCTGGAGCAACAATTATTTGTTGTTTTTAGAAAAGCTAGAGTTAAATGAAAAAGTTTTTAGCTATGCAGCTGGCTCTTTTGTGAGATTTGTGCTGTGTGCCTACGCATTATAGTGAAAGGACCGACTCACAATCTCGCACATAAAGGAAGTGAGAAATGGCCCCTATGTTCTCCCCTGTAGCTTGAGGTGAGTGTTGACAGCCCTTCTCTCAGCCACAGCGCCGATACAACGGTTCAACCCAGGTTCAGCCTCAGGTCACCGTAACGTATAACACAGCATCACAATTCAGAGTTGGAAGACTTTAACTCAACAGGATACGAGGACCCCTTATGGGCCCCTGGCCACACACACACACACTCACGCA
This sequence comes from Gasterosteus aculeatus, assembly GCF_964276395.1. Classification (NCBI taxonomy): domain Eukaryota; kingdom Metazoa; phylum Chordata; class Actinopteri; order Perciformes; family Gasterosteidae; genus Gasterosteus; species Gasterosteus aculeatus. Next base: position 9,675,207 of record NC_135703.1, read on the forward strand.
GGGCTTTTAGTCCGGCTCCATGCCATACCGGCAGTCCACAGCAGACAACTGAGTATGAAGGATGCAAAATGGCTCGATTTGAGGCGAAAACGTTTGGTGCACAATGCCGCTTCTCAGCGCGCGGTATTGATTCCTGGGTTGTTTAGGGGCGATCCCAGAATCAACATTAAACGGCCAAGAATGCACATCCGTCCACTCAAAGCGAGCTAAGGCTGTTGCCACCATCGATTACCCCCCCCCCCCCAGCTGTTTCACCTCAGTGCACAGTAAGGACAGGGAGAGGAGATCTGCCTGACGACTTTCTCCATTAGCAGTCCGTGTATGGTCAATCTTCGCTCTGCCTGCGAGCCTTCATTTCTGATCTGATCAGCCATGAAGGGTTGTCATTTTTCTTTTCTTTTTTTTTTTTATTGATTTTTGATCAAAGTTGAACGCCGTCGACTGGAGGCCTCCGAACTGGCCGCGTCCTCTGCACGGAATGAAGAGAAGCAAGAGTGATGTGTTTCTTAATCACTACACAGCCTCTGTGATTCTGTGCGTCACCCTGTCTCTTCCACCCTCTGCAGCCGACTGTCAAATGTCGACCCGCCCGACCCCCCCGCGGCCCCTCGCGGACAAATCACCGTGCAGCGAATGATTAGCGCACATTCCTGTGGCTGGTAATGAGGCGGCGCTACGCTACAGCGGCTCCGCCAACAGGATTACTCTCTATCTATTGATTAGCCTAGCCTAGCATTAGCCGTGCTGGCCGATTAGTGGCCACTTCTATGGTGGTTAATGAGTGGCGCGGAGGAATGCTATGGTGTGCCGTCCCTGAGAATGGGATTACAGGCTATTAATCAGACAAGAAGTCTCGCTGGAGTCATTACACCCGACCCCGCGGCTGATCCTCCCCGGGTTCCTAAATCCGGTCCGGCCTTGAGTGTATTGCGTGGTCCCTCGCTACCGACCGACCGCCCCCGATTTGTCCGCCTTTCCTCCAAGAGCCGTCCACGCCCCCCACGGTGCCCTTTTCTTTGATGGCCCTGCCGGTCTCCTCCCTGCTAAGAGTGAGAAAGACGGAGACAAAAAGCGAGGGAGACGTCCCCGAGGACTGCTCTCTGCATCCATTAACGGCACCGTGTTTTCACATCCCTGGATGTGACGGGTCCAGACACGATGCGTCCTCTCTCAATCGGGGGGGGGGGGGTGGCGGCAAAATAAATGCATACATTTTCCGCATGCGTGTGTTGATGAATAAACGCATCTATTCACGGAGCTGATGTGTGTCCGTGGGAGCATGTTTGTCTCGCTGTGAGCGAGGGACGGCCGACAGAGGCATGTGATCGGGGGGCGGACGCTGACAGGCGTGTTAATTGAATTGTGGGAAAAATGCAAATCCCGCACTGCCTGTTTGAATTTGGGGGAGGAGTTTTAACTGATTGGGATTGTTTCGCATTTGGAACACACACACACTCAGTAAGCTAACTTTTACAAGATCCCAGAAAGAGAATAAATGGTAGCGTTGTTTGTGCATCCTTCCAGCTCTCACCCTTTTCTTTTTCCCGTCACTCCCTTCAATTTTTCTGCCCCTCACGTCATCCCAGCACGCCGGTGTCTTTTGTCTGCGTGCATGTGTGTGCGCGTCCCACAAGAAGAGCTAAAGTGCTGATGCCATTCATGGAAAGACGGAGCCAAAGAAAAAAAAAAAAAAGATTCTTCGTTCTGCTGCACTTTGTTTGTCTGCTTGTCCCCAGTGCTGATTGTGTGTGTGTTTGTGCAGCCTTTATTTATGGGTTTTTGCGGTGTAATGTGTGGCCTATGTTCAGCAGTTTGTGATTTTAAATATTGTTTTTCTGTAATTACGTTCCAGGCCTTGTTGATGAACCGCATAGTATCAAACAAGAGAAGCTTTCACCAAGCAGAATCAAATCTGTTCGGACATAAAAAATGGCAAATTCTGGTGCCACCCAGCTGAGTTAGAGTCAGTGATACTAGGACCAATGGTGAGAGTTTATGTGCTTGTTTGTGACAAACATAAAGGCGTGATGTTTTTTGGTTGTCATATATATATATATATATATATATATATTAATCTTCAAATTTGGCACAAACAAAGTGACTACATAAAACTGGTTGGCTGAAGTATTTAATTAGACTGACTTCACCATTTTATTGAATTGAAGAAAAAAGAAAAAAATGACTTTTAATGCTACTGATGAAGAATTGCTGAGCAGAAAGGCCCGGACACTCGATTCAGTCGCTCACACAGCATTTTCTATCGACGCTCCTCCTTCAGAAAACGAAGCGCGTTGGCGAGGTTCACGTTTTATAATCAAAGACAAATTTACCAGCGCAGACGTGAAGATACGCAAGACATTGGTTGCCTTCCTCCTGAGAACATATGGAGTGAACAGGCTCTGTTCCAGGGTTGGATGGTTTTATTTTCAGAGTGAGACCATTTTCCTCTTAATACTTAAACGCACAGAGAACATATATGGACCAGACAGCTGCTTTGCATTTTGAGCTTGTAGTTTAATTAGGACATTTGTCTTAATAGGGGGCAACATTGTTGGCAAATGTATTGGGACATTGATAATGATCAATGCAATTAATGTAATCAAAGAGTCTGTTATTTATAGTTGGAGTTTTGGTATGAAAACAATTGTGTTGCACACGTCACCTCTATATACACACACACACACACACACACACGCATCTCTAATTAAAGTTACGTTAAATAAATGTCACCTCGTCTGGAAATGTGGACTCAGTCCATTGTGGAGTTGAACTTAAGGGTAAAAAAGACATTAGAGGAAGTGAATCCAGTGACCCTATTCTCGTTGTCTCTTTATTGCTCCACCTCCTCCACCCTGCACAGCACCGGGGATCTGAGCCGTGATCATGTCGTTCCCCCCCCACCCCCCCCCCCCCCCTTTTTTTTTTTCTTCCAAAAATGATTTTTACCTCACCGCTGCTTTACCCTTATCGTCCCCCTCTTGTACCTTTTTTAGCTCTGTCAAAAAAATGTTCAATTCCTTCATCCTCGCCGCCACCGTCGTGTTGGGTTCCCGTCGCGTGTCAGCTTCCTCCGGAGAGAGGAAGTGATGTGTCAGGAAGTGCTTTTATCTGCCAGTGATCTGATCTGATGTGAGATTGAGATAAAGAGATGAGTGTAGTGTTCCCTCGCTCACCCTGGAGAACAGTACGATGTCCTCGTTTTTGTCCTTCTTGCCTGCGACTGCTTCTTTTTTATTTTTTTGCCTCGTGCAAACTGGAAAAGAAATTCAGTGGTTCCGGGCTCGATTGCCAAATTTAAAAGAGAATAGTAGAGCGTTTTCCTGTGAAACGAGAAAAGAGAGGCTTTGGAAGTAGTCTTCTACCAGTGGAATCGGGACATTGTCAAATCAGTCAAAGTCTGTCATGTGTTCTGTCGAATCGTCTTTTTTTTCCACCTGCTCCCCTTTCTTATACTTTAATGTTACGCCGTCAAACACCGAGGAGGAATCTACCAGATCACGCTGAGGAGCCCAGTACGCTGTTGTGACGTTCAGAGGACGAGTACATGAAAATGGCACAAAGTGTATCCATGTTTCATATTATACCTTGGGTTGTCCTGACAAGCGTGTAGATTGGCTGTTTAGAGTGAAATAACACGATAAAACACATTCCCACTGAGGAAAGACTATTTTCAGTAGTCTGGAGTGTGGATTTTTTTGTGTTGCAGTATAAACACATGGAAAAATAAAGCTAATACACATTCATCACGTTGATGTCATGTGCTGTTCTATGTGTGTGCTGTTTAGCTGAGGTTTTCGTCCACCTGCTGGGGGAACAAATGCAAATGCCAGCTAACACGGGTGCTATTAATTTTAATGGTGCACTCTCTGCAGGAAACCCCACAATTAAATGCATCTAAATAAATCAACTCATCCAGAGATCTCAAACAAACCCAGGTATGTTTTGCTAATCTTTCAACTTTATTTAAACATATTTCCCCTCTTTTCTTTTCTTTTTTTTGTATATGGTCGACATGGTAACAGAATCCTCAGACTGACTTTCTTCATCACAGCTGAACGCACTGGATGTCTGGCCGCTCGGGGTATCGTAAACCAGTAAAATACAGGCAAGAAAGTATTGGTAGATGGCCCGGCAGAGTATGCAAACTTGCACGGCTTTGAATACGCAAAAATAAAAATAAGCTTCAGACTCGTGACAAGCAAGAGAGAGGCGGTCTCTTTTGAAAGTGAAAGGGTGATATCTGAGCTGGGGGGGGTTCAACTGAAACAACCCCACGTTGGTGGGTGGGCGTCGTTTCATGTGCAGGTGAGACATGAAATGGGAACCAGTCCGTTTTGAGCAATGGATCAATGTGTTTGAAGGCTTATCACCGGCCGGTGCACTGTGTGATACCTCAGGCAGGCGTTGCTTTCTCTTTGGTTTCAATGATTGCGAGGTGGACCATTAGAAATGTGGCATAACATAAAGCGTACAGAGAGTGTACCTTTCATGTATTTGATTAGCTGCCACACTGTCTGGCCAACTGTTATCCAGGAAAAAAAGTTAAGCCATGTGAAACTGTGGACCTTTCATTGTTCAATCGCGGCTGAATTCTGCCTGTGATGTCTTTCCACTGTGAGTGAAGGCAGTGCGCTCCCAAAATTCCCGGCGTCTAAAGAGCTCATATTCTGGTAATGCGTCTTTGGTGGATAAATCAGTAATCATCTGCTAGCACATTGGCAATTAACAGCCAGAGATATTTGAATTATTATGCTTTGTGCTTGTGGTTCCATCTCCCCTTTGTTAGATTACTGGCCAAACCGAACCATGACTACTGAACATCCCTGTCAGAGGTTCATTTGTCACATTCTTTGCATTAAACAGGCACAACGGTTGGAATCATTCCCCAAGATAGCAAAGAGGTTCTCGGTGGGAGCTCAGTCCCAGCAGCCTTTTTGAAGCCCTGAGCAGCCAGTGTGCCATTGTGAAGCAAGGTGTTCGGGGATCACATTAGACTCTCTTGTCGTCTGTAACTTTGATTGCCGTAAAGGTTCTATCATAATCTATTATTACCCCTCGTTTTTTTTTTTCTTTAGTTATAAGATGTATGAAATAACATCTAGTTTAAGTTTAAGGGGCTTGGGAAAGACTGCCGGTGATGCTAAACTCACTTTTAGTTTTAGTTTTCAACACCACACAAAGAAAATGGAGGATTTCACGTTCTTCACTTCGAAGAAAGCGATCAGAATTTGGGCAAACACACTCTGAACGTAGGACTTTCCTGATTGTGCAAGCACCGTTTCGCTGTGTGCTTCAAGGCCTTCAGTCCGTATCTCATTAACGCCTTGAACGCTTACATCTTTCAAATGGACAGCCTTTAGATTTGTTTAAAATAAATGTTCCGGTAGTGGCTTAATTATTTCGGTTATTGCAACCTCTGGTGCTCAGGTAACGTTTCCTGACTAAATTCTTCTTTTTAATAGCCTTTTTGAAAAACATGCTCATGTACGCTTGGCCTCCTAACGAAGCCCTGGGATCTATGTAAAAAAAAAAAAACATCAGGGCCAGAAAACAAGCGACTGCAGTCATGTTTCTCCATCCCCAAAGCGATCTGTTGGTTTATGAATGCCCACAGCAATGAACCAAGGAGAGGTGCAGCATGCGAGGCAGATAAAAGCACAAAGACCCCCAGGCTGTCACTGCAGGCCAGCGTTGGTGTTCCAGAGAGATGTCACTCTGTCCCTTTGCGTGTCCAGCACCACAATGCAAATACTCCGAGGCACTCATGCGAAAATATAGACCACTCTCTCTCTCTCTCTGCCACACACATTCAGCCTCCATCCCTCACTGACTTCATGGATGTTCGCTGTCTGACGTTTTCCCCTGTTGAACCCCTTTCCCCTCCTCTGCCCTGCTTCATTCGGTCTTTCCTCCCTTCCTTCCTTACTCCCTTCCCTCCCCCCTGCCGCCTTTTGTCCGGCGTTCCTTCACGCTTGGCCGGCCTCGCCGTGACTCTTGACTTCAAAGAGCGACTTCATTCATCAGTCACTCATCAGAGAGCGAGGGGGCCATTCAGTGCCGCGCTAAAAGAGAGGGAGGGGACGAGGAGTGAGTGTATAAAAAGAGAGGAAAGAAAAGCGGGTGTACGAGTGTATGAAAGGAGGGCACGAGGGAGAAAGAGGATCCGCTCTTGACCGCGGGGAACCTCGGGAGTCACAAAAGCGAAAAGGGACACACACACACACTCCCACGCATCTACACACCCATACAGAGCCGCTCTCAACACTTACACACACACACACACCCTGTTTCGTTATTTTTTTTTGTTTTTGTCTTGCTGGGTGTGTACCACTGCCGCTTATGATTTCTCATCCTCCTTTATCCTCTTTCTTTCATTCCTTTCACCTGAGCTGGCAGCACGCAGGGTTGTCGAGGCCTGTTCCTTCTCATAATTCCTCCCCGCACCTGGTTGTGCGTGTGTGTGTGTGAGTGTGTGTGTGCGTGTGTGTGCGTGCGTGCGTGCGCTCGCTTTCCAATCTTTTCTGGCGCGGCGGCGGCCACTCTCCCAGTTCTTCAACATCTCGCCCTCTGTACTTTCATCGCCTTCGTTGCTCACTGACATTCTCCCCCTGTCACCCCGCCCCCCCCTACCCCCCTCCCTCTATATTTTGAGGTGACTGGCCAGCTTGCTTTCAGGTCAGTGGGAATCGCTATTGCTTCCCCTCTCAGCCGGAGTCTGGCTCTCACTCAGCTGCGCACACACGCACACACACACACACACACAGATATGCACATGTGTTTTTTTCTCATCCCTCTCTTTGTGCGAGTGGCTTATACAGGTTGTGTGGTCTTGTATACACAAATGTCTGACTCAGAGATGCATTCCTTGTGGGTGCGTCAGTCGTGTTTCGCCCGTCTTTCGACTCTTCATTATTCCGTCGTTTATTTGTTTTTGTCCCTCAAGTAATAAGTCTCGCCTGAAAGTCTTGTCACGCTACGTGCGGCGCTCGCCCCGCCCGGCTTTTTGTGGCGGTTCATTTTGTCTGTGAAGGGGAGGAGATTTCTCTAATAAGTTTTTTGTTTGTATGTATGTGCACCTCCTACCAGGGTTAACTCCTGCTCAACAACCAGTTTATGATGTTCATTGCCAGGTGGGGAAAAAGCACTTGCAGTGTAATATGTGTGGTTTTACCGAAAAGCTCCGTTATTAGGATCATTGCTCCTCCTCACTAGTTGTTCACATGGCAGTTGAACATGTTAGAGGAAGTCCCAATGAGGACGTGTGGAATAAACCCCCACGATGAGAAAGTCTGTATATGTCTTACATGTCTTGTTTGCGTATACAAGTAAGTAGCTGCACAAACGTAGAAAACAAAAGTTTTAGGAGTATTCATCAGTGTAAATTGAGGAGAATTACATCCTCGATTTCTGCCAGACTACATGCTTCAGTAACATGTACATAAACGCGCGGACGAATAAAGGCACATTAACTGCAGGAAAAACTTTGAGACGGAGGTAGAAAGCTTAATAAAAGCACCACGGAGGGGGACATCAGAATGGAGGGACAATTGTGTTCCAGTATAGGCGACTGGAACGAAAGCCAGGGGACAAATGTGAGATGAAGTGAAGACGGTTGGAGGTAGAGAGGGAAAAAAGCTCCGATGTAGTAAAGAAAAAAAGGGAACTGTGTCAAAAACAAGAGGGCAAGAAGGTGAGGGAAAGTATCTCTTTGTCTCCCCCTCCTCCCCCCAATGGAATGTTAATCAGTGTAAAGAGGTCAGCCCCTTAGGCGTTTCAGAGAGAGAGTGTGTGTGTGTGTGTGTGTGTGTGTGTGTGTGTGTGTGTGTGTGTGTGTGTGTGTGTGTGTGTGTGTGTGTGTGTGGGGGGGGGTGAAAAGGTCAGACATGGTGTTCTGGCCTTTTGGTGCCTTGTCTGAAGTGCTTCAAGTGAACAACTGCACGCAGGGGTCCATTACAATGCCCTTTACAAGTTTCCTCACAACCCACTCGCAGCCACGAGCAGCTCTTTGATTCATCAGCGCGCACGGCATTATTATGATAAGGAAACGCTGCCTGTAGGGTTTCATTTCAACACATCAAATATCCAAGTTTTTGAGATTAAAAGGAAGAAGGTGCGTTGTTCATGTTTTTCATCTTGTTAGCTACTAACAAGGCGCCTTCTTTTGTCCACAAGTCGTCCTCCCCTTTGTCATCTTCTGGGTTTTTTTTTTGTGAGAGCACCTGTCTGCTTTTTAAAACCAGGGATTCTGGGGTTTTAAATTCAAACTTTAAACATTCATACGGGTCTTCTTTTCCCCTTGCATTTGACGGCAGGAACTGTTGCCGGCGGCTTACCTTATGGCAGACATACACACTGCAGATCACAAAACAGCCGAAGCATCTGAGTGTGTCCTGCACGGCAAAAAATCTATTCTACATTTCATGTTTTTTTTTTATTTTTATTGAAGAGGTCTGCAAGGTTATATCAGGTTATTGATAGCTACAGGGGGAGAGAAAAGTCCTATTGACAAAAACGTCACCGGTTCATTTTTTCTGTCTTTTTGTATTTCGCCCAGTGGCATCAGTTGCATCATGTATAAATGCAATATTTTAGTGAACCGAGAGAATTTTCTCCAGCAGGCGTCCTTGTCTGTCAGCCAGATGATTCCTCACATCACCAAATTAAGTTGTGTAGGAAGCTGTCAGAAACATTTTTGTGCTTTTCAATAAAAGATTTTTAAAAATCGCAGCCTCAGGTGATTTTGAAATTGCAGCAGTCGGCATTGAATTGTTTTTTCTCTGTATGATTCATCATGCAGTCCCAATACAGAGGCAGGTTTTAGACTCCACGGCTGCAGTAATAAGAAGATGTACACGCGTAGAAAGTTATCTCCAGGTTGTCCGTTCAGTGCGAAGATGCTGAAGAAGGCCAGTCGATCAGTTATGAATAATTATTAAAACATTAATGCCAGGCCATGAAGAATAATACATATCCATTTTATTCTCCCTTGCTGCATCCTTAATGTGTACTTTACACACCACAGTGTATCAATTTATAAAACGCTGAACAGAAAACTGCTATTCATCCAATTAATTGATGAATCAACAGATGAGTAACTGATGAAACTAGAAACAGTCCTTCTGTGGTTCCTTTTTCGCTCTGCCGAGGCTTTTAGCGTCTTTCAGCTCATTGTTGTGGTTTCCTCACACCCAAATTTACTATAATGGCACTAAATCAAACCCACCGCACGTTGTGGCTCATCGACAGACGGCCCACCGACAAAGTGTCTAACCGTTGAACACAGTAGAGGCATTATCTGCTTAATGAGAACAATATTTCCCTCGATACTTTGTGAAGAACAAAGCGTAGCTCAACCCAGAGTGAATATTCGACCTCCGCTCTTACCGTTGCAAAAACGCACCTCTGAACGAATGCTAATGTTGCTGTGGATGTGTACAACCAGCCGCGGTCTGCTGGAGAGGTTTAATATGTTGGTGTAGGGTTCACAGCTTATCTACAATGGAGCAAAGATACGTCCATGCAGGCCTTAACAGGGGTCGGTCACCGCTGCATGCATCTGCTCACAAGTTGAATGTATTGTAACACACGGTTTGTGTATTGAATATTACATACACAGGAAATTGTGTGCAACACACTCTTACATTCCTGTTATGGTGCACAGTGAATATCATTATTGCTGAAGTGAAGCCAAGAAAAATAAAAAAATAAAAGAATTTTAGGGCTGAATTTACTCGCTCAGCTTTTTGGCACTAACTTATTTTCAAACATTGCACACTGATTGCTGTATTTATCGGGTCACTAGTCGCTCCGATGTGAAGACCGCCAGCTTGTACTGTTCTCTTTAGCTGTGCTTGTTTTGTTATTTTTCCTCCCTTATTTCAGTTTATTGGGCCATATGAGAAATTGCGTGTAATTCAGTTTGGGTCAAAAGCAATCAGACCAGGGCCTTGTTGAGGGGGCGGGCTGCGTACGCGTCACTGCACCTCCGGATGTCACCGCCGTTTGCAGGGACGATTAAGGTCTGCAGGCGTTTCAATCAGCATTCCGAGGGAACACATTGTTAAATCTCATCTCATAAACGGAGAGACGGTCCTTTGCTGTACATTACGAAAACAACGGGAGCCATTTTTCGAAGGGGAGTCTGGTAATCAGGGCGGTGATCCACATCTGCAGCAGATGCTGAGACTTCCTGTTTGATTAGCTGTAAAGAAAATCCTCTCTAGCTACAAATTCTGATAAAGAAATGAGGATCTAAAGTAAAATCTGTTCCTTTCTCCCTGCAACTAAAAAAATAATACAAGGTACCTTCTGCCGCTTGGATAAGAGATTTAAACATAAATAGCTTTTCTTTTTAGACGAATAATGTGCAATCCTATTCCACACATTGTAGAGCTTACACCTTGTGGAAAAGAATCCGATTAAATCACAGCGCTCGCTTTTGTTTGAAATTATTGCAAACATGTCGAGTGGGGCCCACGTCCTGTTTTGCATCCGAGTGAAGCGCTTCTGATGATGCGCCTTATCTGTTTCGTCTCAAGTTGGGTGAATACGTGGACATTTTGTGGACACAATAAGACCCAAGTTGTAATAAATAGCCTAAAAATCTCTCACACTCTCCTCTCCTCCGTCCGCCTCCCCATCTCCCCCCTGAACACGAGGTCGTTCCCTCGCTCTTGTATCCAGCGATCTGCGTGTAACCGTGACAGCCAAGTTGCGTTTTAATATGCAATTCATATGTATGACCTGACACGCGCTGGCTGCCGCGTCTCCCCCCTTTATGATTAACTTAAGGTAAAGTAATACGACTCCATTGCGTCACCACACAAAACCCCCTCCACCTGGTCCTGACCGCGGTGGATACCTGGAATGGGATGCGCCCCCCCGCCCCCGCGGAATAAGAGATGCTATCTCACTGCGTCCCTCCCTCAGTGTTACTCTCCAACTGTTACCTGTGCTCTCTCGCTTGTCATCTTGTCATCTCCCTGCATTCCGCTCCGTATATCTCTCTCCTGCTCTTCTGCTCCCCTCCATCAGATAGAAGCTGACAGCTGCCGTCAGGCTTATTGCAGGCGCACACACACACACACACACACACACACTGCTCCACTTTCTTTTCACGCTTTCTCTCGGTTTTGTCACCTTTTATCTCAGGATGTCTCCGTCCCTCATTTTGACTCCCGTCTGCATGTACCTGCTCTCGAGTCACTCTGAATCCAACTCGGATCGTTCTTTGCGCCCGAGCCCCGAGAAAACCAGCGGTGAACTCTTGGAAACTTTCCTCTGCCGCATTGTCTTCCTCTCCGCCTGCCCATGTGATCGCGCTGCTCCAGGGAGGGGGTTTTCCACCGCGTGTTTGTCCCCCGGGTGGCCGTCGCTCAGCGCGCATCCCTCATTCGTTTATAATTAGGTGTCAGGCACACACGCCCCCCAGTTTGTGACACGCCGTCTCCCCGTCCGGGCCTACACCTCCGCCCGTCCATCTCAGTCGCTCTTTGTTCCCTACCTGCCGTCTTGTCTTCTTTTTTAGCTGGACCTGTCTCGCTCTCCCTTTCTGACAGGTGAACGGGTCACCCACCTGTCAGTTTGTCCTTCCGGGCGGCCTTCCTTTCCCGTCCATCTTCCTGCCCGTCCTCGTGCCTCTCGGACTGTCTTAGTGAGCTATCGATCTGCGATGCAGAGATTTAATTTGCTTGTCAAGTGTGTACGGTGTCGCTCTGTTGTTCAGAGCCGTCAGTCCTGCCAAGGAGACTTGTTGTTGACTCGGTCTTCTCTCTCTGTTTTCTCCCTCCCTTTCATGACCGTCCCGTCCGTCTCCTCAACGTGGCTCTCCTCTGCAACAGGTAAGAGCTTTTCTTTTCTTTTTTTATCTGACCCGCTTTGTGTGTTTGTCCAATTCCGCTCTGTTGTCAAAAGACTCAAAGGAGTTGTGTCACGCAGGTTTGTTCATCTAACAATTTGCAACGCTCCCTTGCACAATCCCCGAGGCACGCACACACGCACACAGACACACACTTTGTTAGTCTAGTCTCACTTGCACTTATAATCTCAGGTCACATGCACACACAAGCTCCGCGAGCGCTAATTTACTATTCTGGTGTTGACTTACTTAACTAGTTAAATGTTAACTCGACTTTGAAGGTCTGAAGGTCTTTGTGTCTTTGTTTGTTGTCCTCACTGCGTTTGCTTGGCTTGTGTGTGTGTGTGTGTGTGTGTGTGTGTGTGTGTGTGTGTTATTCCCCCTGTTGGGACAATTCTGTTTCCAGATGGGATTGGCCTCTTCCTTCCACCCATGCATGCAGCCTGTGGGACTACTTTGTATTTGTGTGATTTCTTTATAAGTGTGAACATTGTGTAGTGCCTGTCTGAGATCACCTGCAGGGTGTTTTCTTCTCTCCCTAAGCCGTCTCTTGTGATCTCTCTCCTCCGAAGCTCCTCCTTTCTAATTTCCCATTATTCCGTATTCTCCCCATCACTCTTTTTCTTTTCTTTTTTTCTTTTTTTTTTTGCCATCCTCTCCCTCCAGTCTCTTATCGCCTCCTAACAGCGAAGCCAAGCGCATAAACCGTGTGTGTGTGTGTGTGTGTGTGTGTGTGTGTGTGTGTGTGTGTGCGCGTGTGTACTGCTGTAGTTAGTAAAGGTGTTTCTCCACGTTCCAGCACCCAGCCGTCTGTTTTGCACGATTCATTTAGTCTTTTCTCTGTCTCTCCCGAACCCCCCCCCACCCCCCTCTCCGGAGTGGTCTTCTTCAGTCGTACACAGCACCGCGGCCTGCTTTCTCCCCCCACGTCTAAGTGTTGTTTATATTCATCTGTGTGAACGCAGTGTGGGCGTGCGCTCTTAATGTGAATCTCTCTCTCTCTGCCTGGTCTCTGGTGCATCGGGCCCCCACCGCGGCCTTGTTTGTTCTTGTTCAGTCCGCGGTGCCATAATGAAAGCATCAACGCCTTTGCCGTCCTCTTTCTTTCTATTTCCATGTTGGTTTTTTTCCCCCTTCTTCTTCGACTGAATAGAAGGCCAAGACAACGTCGGCCAAAACAATCCAGCTTGCATCACTGCCACGCCGGCCAGAGTCCTCTGCGCTGCTCCCTCGGCTGGCAACCGCAACACAGACACACATATGTAATTGTCTGGGCATGTGGAGTTGATGAAAGAACTGTTGGCGATGGGAGCTGTTGGAGACCAGGGGAGCCGGACTTCCGTAGATACGTTTTTGATATTTTTGTCAGAAGCATAGAAATATTATTTTTTTCTCGCCTTTTTCCGTACCTGCTGCACACCGGAGAGCAGAAGAAAGGATGACCCAGATAGAGAGAAGGAATAAGAAGGAACACAGGCGGGTGATGAGGTAGAAAAGGAGGAAAATTGAGAGAAGGGGGCGGGGGGCAGTCAAAAGATGTACTGGCGACAACTGCTTCATATCTGCTCTCTATCAAACTGACATCTTCTTTCCTCTCCCTCGTCGCTCTCCTCGCTGTTTTTTCTTCTGTGTTTTCATCATTTCCTTTTTTTCACTGCCGCCCGTGAAACCTAATAATGAAGGAATATAAGGGGACAGAAGAGAATATGTCATGCAGCATCCGGTGTGAGTTTGTGTGTACGAACGTGTCTGTCTGAGAGTGTGTGTGTGTGTGTGTGTGTGTGTGTGTGTGTGTGTGTTTGAAGAAGGAGTCTCAAACAGCATTATAAACTCATCTGGGTTTTGCATGAGTCGCCTCCCATTCTCCGACAATGCCGCACACACACCCACACACACACACACACACACACACAAAGCAGTGCGTCTTGACAGCTCCCCAGGCTCCTATCCTGGAAAGGCGAGACAGGAGAGCAGCCGAGCATACTGGGATAGTAGAGGACCCGGACGTTCATCTCCGAGCCCCCTAGCTGAGTTAATACTTAATGTCCCAGCGTGCATACACACACACACACACACACACACACACACACACACACACACACACACACGCGCAGTGCAGCAGTTGCCGTATGCAGACTTGCGCGATTATAAACACTAAGTCTCACAGACACGCGCACACACACACACAGCCGAGAAGACATGCTTGCACACGCGCGCTCTCAGAGTCTATAAAATATTCAGGAGTCCATGAAATAATGATGAACATTGATGGAATGAAACTTGCTAATTTAACCAGGACCCTCGTTTTCCTTTGTTAGAGAAAGCCAACAGACAATGGAGATTCGGATGCACGTGCTCACACACACAATCTCATAGATACACACACACAGACACTTACTTACACTAACACACCAAAAACGGTCTCAGAAGTAATCGCTGTCGGAGTGACAGCTCACGGCAACCACTGGGACAACATCTGAATCGTGCTTTTTGGAAGATTTTCAGCAGCATCTGTCCTTACCGCAGCGCGGTGGGCTGTGTGCGTGGGCGCACTCGTGTTCACTTAAGTACATATCATCGTAGGCGGTTGGATTGAAGTGATACACATGTGGGGTGCAAGTCGGGCGGCTGCCCTGTTTCTCCTCCAGTGCAACAGCTTCACCAGCAGCGTGTTGCCACAAAGACTAATAATGCCGGCTGCCTTTTGTTGCATTGAGATAGAAGTTTGGTAATCAGTTAATTAAATCAGCAAAGTGTTTTTTTTCACATTTTGCTTTTCTGTATGGTGGCAAACAGTCGGAAGGGAAATGGAGAGAAAGCACAAGAAACTGGAGAGAGAAAGAGGGGGAGGGAGGGAAAGAGACAGAGAGAATATTAGGGCTTGTTGACAGCTCGCCATCTTTAGCGAATCTGGGACCAGGCCGGTGTCTCTGCATGTGTGTTTGTTGAAAGGAGTTTGTTCATGAGCGTGTGTGGTCGTGGGCCTTGTGTGTGTGTGTGTGTGTGTGTGTGTGTGTGTGTGTGTGTGTGTGCGTGTGTGTGTGTACATATGCTCATTCCAATGTGCATGTTTTCCAAGAGCGTTGGATTCCGTTCCTTTGCTTGCACTTATGGGCATATATATGTGTGTGTGTGTGAGTTTGACCTCAACATTTTCCACCAGCAACAACGTCCATTTCCCCAAGTGGCGAATTGTAAGTATGTTTATATAGTGCACATTTTCCACTGATGTCAGCATTTGGCCGCAGAATTACCTTATAGGAAAAGTTTCAGCACTGAAAGGCTGTAACAAGCGGCATTGATGCTCTGTCATCCCGCACTGATTGTGCCCTTTGCTTAGCTGTCAAATAGCGAGGCAAAATAGAAATGTTCCCCCTTAAATTCATGCATTCCAATTTAGATAATGACTCGAGCAGCAAGACTTGAATTACAGTAAATGCCACTTTAATAGCGGTTTTCAAAAAACATTTAAGAGCCTTACAAAACAGTCAGGAGGGAAAGTAAATTAAGAGAACAGTATAATAAGATGAAACCGGTGAATTAAAAGCATGAAGGAGAACAATATGTAAGAACACAGCCTTGATCAACCAGCGATACTGCAGAGCTTTATATCCTTGTAGATATTCGAAACTGGCAGAAGGAGCGAATCCAGAGGTGGCACTAATATTTCCAGCCTCTGCTCCTCAGGCAGAACGCTCAAAAGGCCTCACAGCCCCGACTGCACACCCCACGTGTCGGCATCGGACATCGATCAGCTCTAAAAGAACGGACGTTCTCTAACCCCCCCGCTGCATGGCAGACTGAAACTCCAGATCTCTGTTTGTGTCGCCCTTTAATCTGTTCCCCTGCGTCGCAGCATAATCCCTCCCCTGCCAGCCTCCGCTGACAGGTGGAGGTTGCGCTGGGGCGTCCTTGACCCGCGCTGCGCAGTGGGCTGGCCTGGGACTGGATCAGACCGGATCAAACCCCACTCGCTCGCTCGTGCTTGTGTCTGGCAGCCTAGGAGAGCTACAGGTATCTAAGAGAGTTTCATTTTCCAGACAGCAAGCAATTCCTTATTTGATCTCCAAAGCCAGTAGGTTTGGAGTGATTTTAGTGCATTTAACTGCGGGAAAAGTGGGAGAATAAACCGCAGGACTCTTCCCAGGCGGAGGCTTGTGTCTCCCTGCAAACGTCAGCGGATTGACAGTAAGCAGAGTAACTTAATGCAGCTGTCATCTGCAAACAGTCAGCAAACACCCACTAAACCAAATTAAGACTTTATGTTTGCTCCTTCAGATCCGTCTGTGGAAGCTGTTTTTCAAACCATACGAACACAAGTGGCAGCTAATGGTTTCCCCTTAAGGAAGGGAAGTGAGCCCAGATATTGTGATTCATTCTGACTGGAATGAGATACCAGCTGGAGGTTGTACAGAGGAGAGCGGGGAACCGGTTGGGCTTGAGCTTAAAGACCACCGACGGTATCCTCACAACCGAGTGCCCTGCTGATCACAACAGATGGATCATTTTGTCCGAGATATTGTGTGTGTGTGTGTGTGTGTGTATGTGGTCGTATTGTAAGGTTACGATGGTACAGGGAGAAAAAGAGAAGGCACTAGCCGTACAGAAAATAGTCATTATTTAGCAGAAGCGAAACTCTCACAAGTTTAAATTAAAACGAAACCAAAAATCTCATTCTGCGTGGGGAAGTGGGCTCAGCGGACCTCTGCAGACATTTCTTACCCGTGCTGGAGGCAAGTGGCTTGAGGCTACGTTGGCCACCACTAGTGACCCGACCGCCTGGTGGCATGTTTTTGACAAGAAGAATGTGTGGAATAATCCACATAATCCAATAATTGATTTAGATTTTCCTTAAACGTTCTGTCCACTGGTGGTCCGATGTATTGGAAGTACTCCTCTAACTTTGTATTGATTCCGCTCTGGATTGTAAGAAGCTGTGTAAAAAAACTAGTTATGGCCAGTTCTAATACCCGTGAAGACCTTGCTTTTACCAGAAGGCCTGCGGTCATATTCCCCCAGGAAAGCGAGTACACCCGGGGCTGAGGTGTCCTTCTTTAAGGCGCACTCCTGCCCTCAGATAGCCATCACACAGTACAAATCCATACCTGGCGGCCTTGGAGAGAGACCTTCCATTATCCATGGAGAATTGTGAATACCCACATAATCACATAATGAATGCCACCGGCTCAAGAGCTTCAGGCTGCATGACAGTTTAGAGAATTTTAAATCTCTCCTGCAGGGGCGATTAGTAACGTGGTCATCTAGTACAGACAAGTGAGCCCGAGTTCTCAGTCTAAATGTCTGCTGCCAAGGCTGACGTGTCCTTGTAGCTCGGTGTTGAATTCCAATATGGATCGTGTCGCTCCCCTCCATTGCCCGACTGAATCCTCGCTGAGCCCCTCAGCTGCACTCTTAATACATTAAAACATATTCAGACAGAATTCATCTTTGAACTTCTACCACCGTTTCTTAGTTTCCCTTCGCCAGTCTGTTTCTACTTCAATACTGTTCATTACTTCTTCTTAAGCCAAGATAAGAATTAAGCCAAGATAAGAACTGTTTTTTTTTTAGTTATTCAAATTGAGAGGATTTTTTTCATGCTTCTACTGTCCTTAAATGCAGCCGTATTTTGCCTTTACTGTCTAGAAGTTGGAGATGTTTAGACTTCAGAGAATCCGTCGCAAATCAAAGCTTATTATGGTTAAGGCCCGAGAGATTATAAGGCTGTCTAAATATTGTCTTCACACACCCAAACACTCGTGCTCTTTGGTCTTGACTTTGTGAACATGTAAAATCTATTCTCATCATCCTCATTGAAGCTGCGGTCACTCCTCTTAAACCCTGCGGTCAAACCATCGACCGTATAGACCTCCGACTGTTCAACATGGCGTCTAGGGGAGGAATCCACTCCGCCATTCTCTTTCAGCCTTTTGTTTTTGATGCTCGGAGATCATGTTGTAGGAGTAAAATCTCCAAAACGCCACCTTGATGGAACATTTGTGCGTCAACTGCTGCTTCAAAGAGCAATAATTAGGTTGAAACCAACGGAACTGCCAGAGAAACTTGAGTAGATATCTAATTCTCGTGGTTGTCATTGCATCGGGCTGCAAAACGACACAATATCGTGTGTTCTGATATTTGATACAAGTCAGCAAGAGTTTGTTCGCAATGAACATCTGCTCCACAACTTCTCTTTCTCTTTATTCTGCTGCCAAGCGCTGTTGGAACACGGGAGCATGGACGCAACAAAACAGATTAGAAATGTACAGCAGATTTCTAATCGCTGCCTCTAATGGCCCACAGTAGAGTAATGCAAGCGGGATTAACACTGGGATGGTGCAAAGAGGAGGCAGAGAGCCTAAGATTACAATGAGAGCTTTGTTTCTCCAGCTATGGAGCTGTGCTTTCTGCGAGGATCTATTATTCTTGCTTTGATGCTGACGCCGGGCAGAGGGGGGGTGTTATCACCACGGTGCTATTCCACCCCCCACCCCTCCAACTCAGTCCCTGCCGGCGCTGTTGTGACTCGGTGCAATTACCTGCGGTGCTAAATCAAGAGTTTGACAGCAGTGGCTAAATATGGAGCTTCGTGCTCACCTCCGCCTTATCAAACTTTCAGCGGGGTTTCTTGCCGGCAGAAACCCAGCCGGATGGATGGAGGCCGCTGATAAACGGCGACTTACCCGCGACAGCGGTTGTCGAGGGCACCGTTCGTCAGGTATATGGGCCGGCTGTCAAGGGGCAGATTGTCACAGACCAGGGAAGTCGGGGACAATTAGAAGATGGGCGATTTATATCGTGTGAGGAAAAGCCGGAGCCGCCGCCGCCGCCGCGTGCGATAGGAGGCACCGCGTCCGAGCACTGCCAGCCGGGGCCGCGGTCGGACGCGTTGATGTGTCAGAGTGTGACAGATTTTCCTCGCTCGCCACTTGCACCATCATCTCCCCATCGCTTCTTTTGGCGCAGATGTTCGCCTGTTCACGCCCGATCGCCCACCCGGCCTCACACATCCCAGCTCCAGCTGTTGCAGCAGTTTGTGGGATATGGTAGATGCCTCTATTAGATGGCTACAAATCCCCACCGAGGAGGAGGAAAAAAAAGCGGGAGATGGAGTTAGCAATGGAGGAGGAATGAATAGCGAAAGTTGAACAATGACCCCGGCGCTTGCAGGGAGGGAGGGAGGGAGAGAGGAGGGAGGAAGGGAGGCATCGGGCTCTGGCTCTGGCTCTGGCAAGTCTCTTAGGGAAAGGGAGGGAGGGGGGGGGGAATTGAGGAGGGGTCTCTGAGCGGGTGATGAATGCTGGCGGAATGCTCCAGGAATGTCAGACAGGGCTCTTTGGAGGCGGCCGGCTCGACGAGGGCAGATGTGGCCTCGGGGGAAATCAGAGGATCATCATTCCTCCGCTGCTTACCTTTCCTCTTTCCAACACACAAACCATACACAGAGCCAACAGTCTACGCCCTATGACCATTAAGGGGGGGGGGATGTATCCTCCAGCTGGGGAAAGGGGGCTCCAACTTTAACAGATGGTTTTATTTACTTTTTACAACGATTTATGTTCACAAGTTTGACACTCCTGTAAGCTGCAGGCGGTAGAATGGAGGTTAAATACTACAAAATAAAGTGCAGGCTCCATGGTTCCCTCTGTTACAGCAGCATCTCTTCGGTCAATGTTCAGCGCCAAACCATGTCTGACCTCTACAGAAGTCTATATTTTACACGTCCAATCCATCTTCTTTCCTCCTTATCCCTCCGTTGTGCCATCCTGCCATCCCTCCCCTGAGGTCGCCGGCTGAGCGCCGTGTAGGTAGACCGGAGGCGCTATCGCGCGAGGCGCAACGTCTGCTAGACGAACAGACTTGTCCTGCAGGCTATTGGCCGATTAGCTTTCCCTGCAAGCCTCGAGGTCAATCGTTGTTGTTGGGTTTTTTCCAGCAGTAAATAATGTTTTCTGTTACACTGGGATGAACTAGTGTGGGTGGATTAACAGATAATAGGCAGTGGGAAGACACAGAAAAAAAAAAGACCCGGTGAGCTTTCGGCGCAGTGACCCGGTGTGGGAGGTTTGGCGGGCGGCCTCTGATAAGGGCCCGACTAACTAACGCTTTCCTCCTGTTCCTACTGAATGCTAATCAGGAGGAGCAGAAGACCGTATTGGCCGGTCTCTCTGATTTCCTCTATTGAGCGTTTGCCTCTTCCCACCCCATCCATCTCCGCTCCCTCTCACTCGGTTTTCCTCTCGTCTGCATCCTTTTTTTCTTTTCTGCAGAGATAGCTGTTACAAGACTCCGCCGATTTACCAGGAACATGAGGGAGAGCACATGGCACTTTAAAGTAGACGTGTGCGTGTGTGTGCGTGTGCGTGTGTGTGTGTGTGTGTGTGTGTGTGTGTGTGTGTGTGTGTGTGTGTGTGTGTGTGTGTGTGTGTGTGTGTGTGTGTGTGTGTGTGTGTGTGTGTGTGTGTGTGTGTGTGTGTGTGTGTGCGTGCAGCGCTTCGTTGACTCTCACCATATGGAGGAGCTTCATTTGCATAGTATATTGTTCCCTCGGCACATAGTCTCTTGAGAGTCTTACCCACAATATTCTCAGTCTCTTTCTGGTGCACAACACGTGAACATACACACTCCAACTCTGACCCTTAGACACAATCCTCAAACACACTCGAGTATCTGTTTTTTTTTTTTTTTCATTTCCCTCCGGCGCCCCCTGCCATGGTATCTGATCCAAGGATTTGTTTGGGATTCCCTCGGATTCACCTTAATTCTCCCCCTTATTTTTTTATCAGTGTGTGTGTGTGTGTGTGTGTTTGTGCTCCCTCACGCACACATGTGCTCGTCAGTACGTGTTTCTTCTTGCTGGCCACATGAATTTAATTACCCATCAGCCTCGGCTCAAGCAGTCTTTTGTATCTGCCGAGGAGACCCAATCTTGTTGGTCTTGGTAGGATGTGCTGCAACATATCTTCATTCCATTGACTTACTTCTGCACTCTGCAGATTAGTCCTGCATTCCCAATCCTTTGTGCAATACAACACAACTGTGGGATCATTTTCAAATCATTTCTACTGTTGTTAACTAACCCTTGGTTCTAAGATCTAATCTGAGGTCAAACTGAAAGTAAGCGATCTCCAAATGCCAATGGTGATTTTAAAGAATAACGACAACCCACAGTTGGTCAAAGTTCAAGTCTTTCTTTGCCCCATCAGCTGTGCTAGCCTGCTGCAGTTCACATGGCAGCAAGGGGAGGGAACACGCTTAAATGGAGTTCTGGAAGGCCAGGAGGCACGACATGACACGACACGACACGACACGACACAACACGGCGCCGAATCCTTACACGGCCTTTTACCCGCTGACTTTCTGTCCTGTTGCAGCACAAAATCACAGATGTAATTACTAACATTAAATACAACTGCATAACACAATGTCATGGCTCACTGGAACGCCGACATTTGTTTCACCCGTCAACTTTTTCTGTCAACCCCGGGGGAAACTCTTTTGAGGTGTTGACAGAGACTGTGGACTAAAGCACCGTTTACATGCGGATTCCGTCACAATAAGCCTCTTTGCTGTATGCGTTAATGCGGTTCTGCGGTTGACGGTTCGGCCGGTTTGTGCATGAAACATTTACTTTGTTCATCGGACTTTTCCGTCAAGTTGTCACAGGCAGCATGTGAGCTTTGCCCAAAACGAAAGAAGAAACGCTCCCAACGAGCAGCAGAAGTGGAAACTAAAGAAAAGGTCAACTATTCGCCTCATTTGTTTCTTGTTTGTAAAACCTTGTGATTTGTTTAGAACGCGACTGCTTGTCTTTTTTAGCCTGTCTGACCTCGTTTTTTTTACGATACTATAAACAAACGTTATCAAAATAGGAATTCTTTAGCCCCGTTTCTGAGGCCAAATCTTCCTACTTTTTTTTTTTTTTTTTTTGGGAGCCGTCACTTAGCACAACTTATAAAGACATCCATTGCAAACACACGCACCCTTTTCCAGCACCTGATCTTTTTCAGAGAGGAAAAATAAAACATGCACGACGCACCTTTCTAAAGGGAATATTTATTGCATTTATTTAAAAATGTCTTGACTCTATCAAAGGAGCACTTTGGCTTTGACCCGCGGCCTGTGTTTACTTTCTTTTTAGTGCATAAGATAAACATGTCAGCTGTGATGTATTTTTTTTCCATCAGCCTTTCACTTCTTGTTTTTTTTATGTCATTTGTCTTCATTTGCCAGAACATCCCAAACCTCGAGCAGAGTTTGTGCTGGAGGAACAGCAGCCGGATGCCATTTTCGTTCCATAAGGCAAACAAGCCGGTTTCATGCCAAATCCAACCAGGTGGCACAAATTGTGAAAGGCATTCACCGTAGATGCCGACGGAGGCTGTCAGGCTCAAAATTAATTTAGCTCTGATTTATTGATGTTTAAATGCTTAAAAAAACAAAATTAACATGTACCCCACCCTTTGAATTTGACTCAATCCTTCTGAGCAGGTTCTTCAGCTAAATGCTTAATAGTTGCTGACAACATTAATGGTTTTTGAAGTCAACACACACACACACACACACACACACACACAAGGTGCACAGACACTGTCCTCTGCTGTGTTTAATGTCGGGGTGTTGATGCTTGGGAAGTTTCTATCCTGCTTGGTTGGCGAGGAGCGTTGCCAGGCCGACAGCTGCTCCAACCTCACATTCCCCAGCATGTGATCCTGGGAGTGGAAACGCAGGGAAGATTCTGCCTGCGATGGACACACATACACACACACACACAGAGGGAAAAACACATCTACTTAGGGGCACACATGCACCAGCATACAATCACTCAACCACACAAACACACACAGCCACGCAGGGTATGCGCTGAAGAGCCGCAGAGGCTAGATGTCACAGGCCTTATAATAGAGGGATGCCCCCTTAAGCTGCTTCACATCACAGCCCAGAAAATCAAATTGTCATATCAATGAGACGCCCGCCCCTCCCATCCCCCATCCTCCTCACTTTTCTTTTTCCTCTTCTTCCACCGCTCTCCCTCCCTTTTCCCGTGCTTTTTCTTAAAGAGCAGGTTTGAAGTTTTTTGTGGAGGACCGAGCAAGCGGCTCAATTATTTTTGGTGTCATTGGTAATGGTTAAAGAAGGAAAGAAGAAAATGAAGAAGAGCGGGATGAGAGAAAGGGGAAAGAGAGCTGGGAGCAGATGAGAACATGGTAGCGGAGCCGTTCGTGGCAGGCTAAATCGAGATCTAATTCAATTTTCGCCATGACCAAAGGCCAGGTTGCTTTTACTAAAAGCCTGCTCGCATTAAATGCACATACAACATCTGTTTTTTTAAATCCCTTTCTTCTTTTCTACCAAAGAGAGATTCGTCGGAAAAGGGCAGGGACTTATATCCCCAGTCAACCAACTCCAATTTTCAAATTTGTATTAGACGGCTGATTGATAAAGAGCATTTCTGGGCCATGTCCTCTGTCGCCTATGTTGGATTTCGGGTGGAATTAATGGCCTTTTGAATCTCTGAATGCAGTTGATATGCACCCAACAGATGGTGCGTCGCTCCGCCACTTCTCCTCTTTCCCCCTGTTTTTTTTTTTCCCCTCCACTGGCCAGTAACAATTTGCTGCTCAGTGCGTGTTATCTGCGTGTGGCTCTAGGTTTGTTGAAGAGTTTGTTCTGCTCTCTTTCTCTTTCTGTCACAGATGTAGCCTCAAATCGCGTCTGTCATACTGGCCTTAATCTCAGGGTTAGCAGCTGCTGGTTGATGCTTTGTGTGCGTGTGTGTGGGTTGCGTGCGTGCGTGCGTGCGTGCGTGTGTGTGTGTGTGTGTGTGTATATATATATAATGTGTTTGTGTGATGTAGTGTGAAAGAATCAAATAAGCAATTAACTGCCTCTCGTGGTTGAATGTGTTAATTTTTTGTTTTTGTGAAGCCATTCAATCAATTTATGATGTTTAAGTGTTCAGGATTGTGGGAAATACATTAATTTTCTTCCTTGACGGCAATTTAGATCGATTGATTGATTCCCACAGGTGCCATATCTGTTTGGTAGTTATCAGACTGCGTCCACACTGGGAGAGCTTAGCTTAGCATGAAGACAAGGTGAGACTAGCGTAACACAAATCTACCTTTCAGAAATCAACAATTAAAACATTATTGCCTATCTGGTTTGTTTATTTTGTGCAGAGAAAAGACGTTTGTATATTTAGCTCACAGATAAAAGGCAAACTTCCTTTCCAAAAAAATTGAATCTGGTTGGATCGTAGTAAAGGAAGGAGGAAGGACTGAAGGAAGGCGAGGAGGAAGGATGCCACAGCCTCGCAGCTCATTTGGGGCTAAGCTGGGGCTGTGAGCTTGAATTACGTCTCTGGACAATGGCTTCTTTCACTCAACTCACACACACACACACACACACACAGGCGCGTTCTGTCTCGAAAAACTGTTGTTGCTCCCGTTGCACAATATTTGGCTCTTATTATTTTATTAAGGCCTCTTCTTGTGTCTTCTTGTTCTTGTGTGCCGCCCTGTCACCCGTATCTACTGTATGATTGCATATGGTGCAAAGTCTAATTTTAGTTGTGAAATCCGTCTGACATTGTGTGTCTTGGGCTGCGGTGGCGTAATGAGAGAGAGCGAGGAGGCACCGGGACACAAACTGGGGAATGTCATCGTTATTCTATAATTTCCTTACCCATTTTCTCCCCCTCTTCACTCTCATGCCATTGCTGCCTCCAGGCCGTGCTCATTAGCCCCTTGGCCCCCTCTAAACAGGTGGGGCATGTTTGGCACAGCCCTCCGACATGCAGTCGGGCCTAATTGGGCTTGGAGGAGCCTTTATCCGGACACACACATGCATGCATCGCTCGTATGCACCCCTCCCCGTTTTCCCCCTCACACCCGTCCCTCCATTCTTAGAGGGCCTATTGTCCCCCTTGCTATTCCCCCGGGTGTGAGCTTGCAGTTCCCGGACCAGAGAGTGTAAGTCCAGCCCCGGGCCGGACTGGCTGACTGACTGGCTGTCCCTCCGTCTTGCCGCTTTCCCCCGTCTCTGCCAATAGATGATAAGCACCACGACCCACGCGAGCTCCATTGATATGCAGACGCATCCCCCAAATGTCAGTTTTTGCTGCCTCTCGCTGGCTTTCCTTCGCCTTTACCCCCTCCACCGTCTTTCTTCTGGTTTTCTCACTGTTCTTTCTCCCAACAAAAGTCTTTCTCCCTCTTCGTGTCTTGGTTGCTGGATAATTATTTCAAACTACATCTAGGACTGCTTCCCCCAACCCCCCTCTCCCCTCAGCTTTTCGAGGATACCCAGAGACTGAGAGTTATCCGCTTGTGACTCAGCTGTTTTGTTCATGCGTCTGCAGAGCTCTCAGGGCAAACAGGACTCATCAGCAAACCCATCTATGCCCGTGTAATTGCCGCTACATCAGCAGATTTTCTTTCTTTTTTTTTCCTAATGGACTAACAACAAAATAATATTTTGCTTTAAAAGAAAGGGGAAAAAAAGAATCCTAGTGTTGCTTCTGCTTCTCGAGTCCCTTTCTCTCCCTCTCTCTGACACACAAACACACACACACACACACCATTCTTGGCCGCTCCTGGCTCAGCGATATCTCATTATCCTGTTTATTCATACAAACAAAGGCCTTCTTTTTGGCCCACATACACAATATACAGATGTAGCGCTGAAGTGGAGAGCACAGTGAAAGAGCTGTGTGTGTGTGTGTGTGTGTGTGTGTGTTGCACATGGCAGGTGGGGGGGTTTGAATGTTAACTGCCTTATCACTCCAATTTCACACTCTCGCCTCCAGTCCCACGCACACAAACACAACGCATGCACACAAAGCACCCTGTTGCCTCCGGTCTCGTATGGGACGACTGATTATCGGGTGAGCGGGGGGGAGGGGGGAGGTCACACGCACGTCACATGGCTGGAGGGGAGGTTTTCTGCGTACGAGTGCGTTAATGAACGTGTGCGACTCCTTCTGTAATGGGGCCACCTGTCTACCCGTTAGCCTCCTTACACACCCTTTTAATTGCCCCTCCCCCGGGCCCTACATCAGGTCTCCTCCTCTTTCCTCTCTTCTTTCTCCCCTTCCTCACTACGGGTGATTTCTCCTCAATCCTCTAAAACGACCTATTGGGACGTATCAATAATATGACATCATCCTCACACAGTGGGGATGATGTCATACTGCCAGGTGTGTGTATTTGTGTGTGTGTCTGCGTGCTGGGCGGGGTAATGGGAGTGCAGCGCGTCCATATGTCAGCGTATTAATAAAGTGATTGCTTTGACCTCAGTATCAGGAGGCATATAAATATGATGCAGAGTGGAGGGGAATGTGTGTGTACACACACACGCACACACGTGCAGGGCGGCCAGGTTGATTTGTGTTACATTGAACGACCTAAAGCTCCACCTTCCATTTGTCTCATTTCTGGCTCATATCTCATCTCCTGTTTTTTATTGCTGCATGATAATGAAAATGGACTGTGGTCAACGTAAGTTTCTCGTAGTACCACCTTCACACTTCCAGGCGCGATTGTTTGTCTCGGCTTCAGGAAACCGTAGCAGATTGTTTTATAGGATTTTTTTTTGCACAAATTTTCACTGTATTTCTCTCAGTGCAGTTTCTTTAAGTTGCTCGGAGTCCTTTTTTTTACACATTCTTAACACCTTTATTGTGGTACTTATGTACTGATTCTGTTAATAATGTCTTCTTTATTTCTTTGGGACGAAGCTACAATCCAAAGGCAAAGAATCTGTAGCTATTTGTGACGAAAAGCCAAAGATAAAATTTGATTTTTGGGAGACACATTTTCTTTTCTATTGCTGAGCCAATCCACTCTTCTTTCATATAACACGATGAGCATAAACATCTAATGTTTTTCATATTTCAGAGGTTAGCAGTGGGTAACTTAATTCGATGTAGGGAAATGGATAAATTTTATATTGTATTTGTTTTGAAAGAATATCCCACAGGATTGTCGGTTTTCGCCTCATTCAGCAAACCAATACCAGACGCGTCAATGCTGATCCAATAATCTAAAGTATAAACCAGAAATGTGAGAAAATGACATAAGTGATTTATTTTCTGTCCGACTATTCAGTAACTTCTCTCTGACTTTTGGCTCAGGAGCAATTGTAGTTGGCATTCCTACTATTTTCCAACATTTTATAGTCCAAAGAATTCATCATATAATCAAGAAAAGAATCAGACCATTTCCCAATAATTAAAATATATTTAATATATACTATATATATATATATAAATATATATATATATATATAGTATATATAATCAATTTGTTTTAAGTCATATAATATCCACAAAGCAGACTTGTTCAATGAGCAGCAGCTCAGCCACTAATGGCCTCATCCCTTCTGAGAAGTTAACGAGAACAATAAATAAATACCCTTCAAAGTCTCTGACAGTAGAAATATGTACATTCCGTAGCAGCGCATCTTCATTTTATCTTCATTGAAAATACACCTTTTTTATATGATTACTCTTCCCGTCCCCCCAAACCCATCTTATTTCCTCCCACTGCCTCCCTCTGTGTGTGTCGGACAGCTCTCTGGTCTGTCGCCAGTCAAGTTACACGAGAGAACAGGCGGCAGTACATTCCTGCTGAACATCGCTTTGCACTCAGGGGATTCCCTGCCCTGCCCCTCTCGGCGCCCTCTCTCTTGTTTTTTTTCGTCCATTCCTGTCCAACTCGAGTTGGGTCGCTTCCCTCCGAATCTCTCCTCCTCCTCCCCGCTCGTTTCTTAGCGTTGTCTGGTAATCGCAGGAAGGATGGCGGCTCTCTGGGAGCCCGTTGCATGCAGAGAGGAGCTCTCCTGTCCGTTCACAGTCCCAGATGTGAGACGTGTCCTATGATGGCAGAGCTGGATAACGGAACGAGACATTTAAACACATGCGATCGGCTTTAGGGCCGTAATGATGAAATCCCAAATTTCTGGCGTTAAATCAGTTAGAACTATTTTCTTCAGATTCATTAATGATTGGAAATGATATTTGCCGCTGCGTGTAAATCATAAATCATGCCGCACCGCTGTTTGAGTCCATTAAGCAGGATTCCAACAGTGAAATAGACTGGAAAGGCTTTTTATGATCCATGTCTGATGACTGACTGCTGGAATGGATGGCTGCATTTTGTTTTCCGCTAATCAATTGACCATTTTGTGTAAATTCAAAAGCCAAAATAGCAAACATCTTTTTCCCTAAATGTTGCTTATTATAAACAAGTTTAAAAATTAACTTCACAAAAATATTCAGAAACCACTCTGGTCATTTATAAATCATTTCAGTCTATAATCCCAGAAGCCAGCTTCTCAAAGATTTTTAACTTTTAAGTTGGACAAAACAAGCAATTCCAGGATGTCACTTTATGTTCTGGGAAACTGTGACGAGCCTATTTTCATACAAGAAGTAATTTACAGTTGTAGTTATTGCATTAAATTTGATTTCATTATAAAAAGGAGACTTGGTGCACTTGGTGTGCCAGTCCCACCGCTCGGCCACATCAGCACACATAAGATCATGTTGCACCCAGAAATCTGCACATCGCCGTCTGGATGTTATGATGTATTGGAAACGTGAACACCCAAAAAATCAGTAAGCATAACTTCTTGGCACCGCATTATTTTTCTTAGCTGAGGGGAGAACAAAGAATTTCCCCCAAATCTCCTGGAGGTGCGCCTCGCTCCGGCGTGGCCCCTCTGCGTCCCCCCCTTTCCGGCCGCCTCTGGCTCCTCGGTCGCTCTCTGCTTTTTCACTTGTCTCTCTTTGTTTAAAGTCCAAACTGCCGAGGCGGGCCGTCTGAATCCCGAGGCTGTTATTGATCGAGAGAGCGAGAGAGAGAGACTGAACCGGAGGGTCTATTTCCGTCCGTCTCGATGCGTCATTAGCAGGAGACGCAGGACGAGACGACACACGGGGAAGCGGAGGAGGGAAGATTAGTCTCCAGAGGTCACCGGTGATTCGGTGCTGCTCGCAGCCACGCCTGTTTATTTTCTAATGCGAGAGGGCCGGTGCAAAACTGACCTGACCATTGTTTTTTTGTGTGTGTGTGTGGGGGGGGGGGGTTGAGTGTGCGTCCGTGCGAAAATCAAGGATGACGTGCGTAACTGTGAAAACGAGAAGCAGGAAGTCAATAGACTTCCTCAAGACTTAGTCTATTGAAATTCAAGTCCTTACATGTCTCCCCACACTCTCCCTTCTCTAAACACACACACACACACACACACACACACACACACACACACACACACAGATGGTTCCTCAGCATTTACCGCTAGTAGATTCCACAGGGACCATTCCTCAGAAAGCAAAAAGGGGGGAAGGCACAATGTGTGGGACTTCCAGGCCGCGTCCTGCAAGTAAAACCACACACACACACACACACACACACACACGCACACTGACGCTGTACTCCGGAAGAAAATTGTTGGGTTTGAAAAAGATTCTGCGTATGGATTTTGGTGCGTGTAAAAGCAATTGCCATCGATTGGCTGTTCGTCAAATGAAGAAACACAAATGAACACAAATGAAGCTCTTCTTCTACTTCTTTTTACACGCAAGCTGTTGGCGTTCGGGGCTGTTTTTAGAGGTGGGAAAGAGGGGCGTTGTTGAGTGGATCTACTTTTAACGAACATCCGTGTACTATTATTAATCATTGCCGCTGCGCGCAGAGGGATGCTGCTGGCGTCACCATGTGGGTTCTGGGTCAGTGAATCAGACTGCGAGCGCAAACCTTATATTCAACCGGCCATCTCAACATTTTCCCCCCTCGCTCGACAAAGAAAGACTTTGCATCGCCACAGAACTCCTCCGTTTTTTCTTGTGCTCCTGTTCCTTTTATTGCTTCTCTGTAATATGAAGAAAGCTTCCAAAAACACTCTTCATTTACAGGAAACCTTAATTAAAAATGCTGATGGGAAGCATGTTTTTAACTCGCCCCACTCAAGAACATCACTCAAGGCCGAGACACAGAGAGATGCTGGAATGAAAAGAAAGCGATTGAAACGGGAAAAGGAAGAGAGGTTAAAGAGAGAAGGTGGAGGTTACAAAAGTGGTGATTTGTGAGCCACAGGAAACTGGCTACGAAGCTCTGAGGAACAACAACAGGCCCGATGTGTTTCCTCTTGATAACGCTCAGCGAGCTCACATTTACTCACTGGACTCTTTTTCTAGTGACAAAACTAGTTTGTTATTGGGTCAAAGCTACTTTTGACCACGGGTCATACAAAAAAAAATGTCTTTCTGGATTCTTTGTCTCCTGGGATAATTGCACTCTGCAGACAGAAAAGCCCTCCAAGCTTCTCATTCTCACCTATTTATGGAGCATGTAAACACAGAGATGTGTGACAGGTTATAATAACGTGAGAAAACCCTCTAAATGTATATCTCGTCCTTCTAGCCTTGGCTTTTTATTCTGTTATAGTAATCGGGATACTAAAAATAAATAAATATAAAAAATAAGAGCGACAAGGTGAGAGATAAAAGACCTAACTGTTTGATCAGTCCCAGTCCCACCGGCCCAGAAGAAAGCTTGTCAAACCCCTCGCTGCCAAACACTAGCTATTTTTTCTTTTTTTATCAACCTGCTCTAAACGCCGCCGATCCGGTGGGACAAATCTCGCCGATTTAGTTGACATCTGTGACACCGGAATAATGCGGTTTTAAGCTTCTTTTTTTTCCGAGGGTGTTTGAAAGGTATTCTTCCATTTGATAACACCAAAAGGCATACAGGGGACATTTTTATCAAAAATATATCACACGTAGTCTGCAAGGGGGGGCCGCCGTCAAGCTGCTGCTCCCTGACTGCAAATTCCTGCCTTCAGCCCGAGGATGATGTGCTAAAAACCTCGACGGTGAGAGATTGAGCGTTGTGTATTCGCTTTGAAGTTAATTTGACAAGTGCACGGACCCTCCGACTATAAGCAGTATCACATGTGGCGAAAGAAAAAGCAAAGGAAAAAAGAATGGCAGGTCAGTGGCACGGAGCGTGTCTCTGTGTGCGATAGGGTTAAAGGGAGGGACTTGCTGGTGAGTGAGTACATGTGTGTGTGTGTGTGTGTGTGTGTGTGTGTGTGTGTGTGTAGGGGGAGGGGGGGGGGGGGTTTGAATCATCATTACTAAGAGATCCGAGTACACGGCCAGACATCATTAGGCTTTAAGGCGAGAAAGTCTCCAAGGCACCGGTCCGGCAGTCTGCCCGACCCAGCAGACACGACAGGCAGGAATGCCGTTTAAGACCATTTATTTGGGTTTGCATGTATGCGTGTGCGTGCGTGTGTGTGTGTGTGTGTGTGTGTGTGTGTGTGTGTGTTGGTGTGCATGTTATTTATTTATTTTTCCCTGGTAATATGCCTGAGCCTTCATTATAGCTGGAGCCATAACTTTGATAAATCACTTGGGCTCGGGGCCCTCACTGCTTTCACAGTATTAGAAAACTAATTGAAATTCTCTTCCGTGCAGTCTCTCTCTCTCTCTCTCTCTCTCTCTCTCTCTCTCTCTCTCTCTCTCTCTCTCTCTCTCTCTCTCTCTCTCTCTCTCTCTCTCTCTGCGTTTGCCCCTATGTCTTCATTCTCTCCACCCGTCTCTGTTGCAAGGGCCAAACAGTTCTGAGTTTTTTCAGTAGAAAAGAAGGCAAGAGGGGGGCGGGATGTCATCACTGATTTAATAGGCGTAGTCCCAGAAACACACACACAGCACTCTGGGGAGTGTTAGGAATCCTGATAATGTCATCACAGGAATCTCCATAATGTGCGCCGGTCTCTGCAGGCTCCAGTTTGGCCGTGCGGCTCCCGTCCCCTGATTTTGATAAGATCGGGCATGAGATTTTAGGTTGAGGTTGATGGGATTGAGAGTTTAGATACTTCTTTCTATAGCTGTGATCCCCTGCTGTTCCAGGATTGAGGGTCTGTTTGGTTCGTTGCCTGGCATCTCCCAAGCTGCCACTGGATTTAGTCGTTTCATTGTCCGTGATCCCGCTGCTTCTACTAGATTTGTTTCATTTGAAGGCATCTCTCCGCGCTGCAGCTAAATTCAGGGTGTGGTTGTTTTGTTGCACAGGATGTCCCGGATTTGTTTTGGGGGTTGGCTTGTTTCATTGCCCGGGTCAGGATCTGTGCGTGCCGCTGCTGGATTTGGATTTTGAGTTGTTTCATTGTGCATCTCTCGGCCGTTGCTAGATTTAGGGTTTAGTTCTTTAGTTGTCCAGAATCTCCCGGTTGCCACCAACTCATTTTCATAGGTTTAGCCACACAAAAAAAAACCTCAGACACTGCCGCTGTTTGTGTGACAGTCGGGGCTTTGTATCCTCCCGGCGACCCCTCCTCTCTCCCCGGGTGAGCTTTGTAGTGTGGAGCCAATGATTTGGTGATGGAAGCGGGAAGTCTGCGTATATGTGAGGCGGCTTGTGTGGACCGGGCCATTTCGTGGAGTCCTGTCAGCACACAGAATTCTCTCCAAAAACATTCCTCTGAAGTGATGCAAGCCCAGGAGAGGAGACGGCGTGGTGTGCCTCGTGTGTATTTTTGACCGGCGGCATGTGTTTGTTGGCCAGACAAACACGTAACATCGCTGCCAGTCACACTGCGGACACATCACTACACATAAACACTCACTCGGGTTTTGTGAGGGCGTGTGTGGTTAACGAGGATGTGTTGATTGATAAGATTGCAGTAATTAGCTGGAGTGTGAAGGCCTGGAAAGGTCTTTGGTCTGGTGGGAGTGTCCCCTCTGGAGAGACATTGAACTGTGCTATGCACCATTACGTTACATACACACACACACACACACACACACCACAGAAACAGTCCCGTCCACATCTCAGATGAGTCATCTCTCACAGGCAAAGCCAACACTTGTAAGACGAAGGATGTGTGTGTGTTTCCCATCCTGAGACATAAGGACGTTTGCAGCGTGGACATGCGTGTAGCATGAGTGAGATGCGCTTGTCCCAGCGTGCAGTGTGACCGAGGTGCTGTCCTGATCATCTGCACGACAAATCAACTCCCTCCCCCAACGCCTCTGCTTCCCCATGAGTAGTTCGACCTATTAGCTGTACTATTACCACAAATATTCTGGTGTTGAGTACGGCAACGTCGGCCTCTGGCTGACCGGCGGTAAAGCGTTGTAAACAGCGCCACCACATGGACACCAGAGGATTGACACATTTCTCCTCACCAACAGGAAGTTCTACTACATCACCCTCTTGAGAGACCCGGTGTCTCGATACCTCAGCGAGTGGCGCCATGTGCAGCGGGGAGCCACGTGGAAAACCTCCCTGCACATGTGCGATGGACGGACCCCCACGCCCGAGGAGCTGCCCTCCTGCTACGAGGGCTCCGACTGGTCGGGGTGCACCCTGCAGCAGTTCATGGACTGCCCCTACAACCTGGCCAACAACAGACAGGTACGCAGAGGAAAAACACACACACACACACACTGTGAGCTTCAAAGGCCGGGTTGTCACGTTGACGGCCCTCTGAAGCGAAGCCAGCGCAGTCGGGTAAAAGGATGCCACAGATTTGGCCCACAAATCCTCTGCCTTTCATATTTGCTTTTTGGGCTTCTCTCGCCAAAGACTCTTCTTTCAACGCCAACACTGAAAAGAGCGGCTGATTCCAGCCGCGATGCTGCGATTCGTCACGGCCACCTTGTTGGCGCGCGTCTCTGCCGTCGAGCGGACTTCTCTCCCGCTCGGTCTGTTCCAGACGTTACCGGCTAGCTTCATGCCTCCAGACCCAGTGGAAAATACCACCACAAGGAATGAAGATGATGCTTGGTGAAACCAAAATACTAAATATAAAGAAGGATGCATAAAGAAATAAAGGGAAATGGGAAAGTCACACAGTTATAACCATTTATTTGATTGACCAAATTTATCAAAAACGTATTTCTACACACATTGTGTAGAAATATGTCCTCTTTAATTCAGATTTACTCCAATCTAATGTGAAAGGCATAAGCTGAGACGCACATATGTAAGGGGATACTGCCGCTTTCTCTCGCTAACACACACACACACACACACACACGCACACATGCACACACACACACGCACACATGTGAAGGAGTCAGGAGTTCACCTGCTAGCAATAAACACCTCAAATTCACACCTTTTTTTTTTTTTTCTTTGGACTTTCTCAGGCTCCCACCTAAATGAGTTGGCCGGTGTTTCTCACCGGAGCCCGGGGCTGTTATTACTCAGGGCTCCATGACTTATGGATGTTGCAAACCCGCACGCACAAGTCCTCATGAGTCCAAATCAGTATGCAGCTGCTCTTAAACTGCAACACAACAGCTCCAGAATACACTGAGTGATGAAGTGATGTCTCATTTTGGATAAATTCACAAGAATTGAAGCAGCTTTTGCCCAAAAGACAAACATCCATAAAAACTAAAAGTGATGTTTAAGACATTTACTTCTTGTAACTTGATCTGCACTTTTTTGGTACAATTAATTTAAACAATAATGTATAATAACATAAAATAATTATTTGCAGGCCTTGTTTGCTAATGAATCAGTTATTCATTTGTTTTGTTCTTCATCCTTTGAGCTCAATTCAGTATCAATACAACACCTGCTTGTTTAATTAACCCTTTTTTATCTTTAACTCTCCAATCTTTTTATAGAGCCTTTCTGGCACTGAGGTTGAAACAAAAATACTATATATAAAGTTGGAAATTCTTCCATTGTCGTTCACATAACCATCCCCCTGATTTCCAAACCCTCCTTTACTTCCTGTTCCTGTCGACAGGTGCGAATGCTAGCGGACCTGAGCCTCGTGGGCTGCTACAACATGTCCACGGTTCCAGAGAAGAAGAGGGCCCAGCTTCTCCTGGAGTCAGCCAAGAAGAACCTACGAGACATGGCCTTCTTCGGTCTGACGGAGTACCAAAGGAAAACCCAGTTCCTGTTTGAACGAACCTTCAGGCTGCGCTTTATCAGGCCTTTCATGCAGTACAACAGCACCAGAGCCGCCGGCGTAGACTTGGACAACGGCACGGTTCGTCATCTTACGATGATTTTCAGTTCTATGGGCGGGAAACAAACAGGAAAGGCAGAAGAAAGTAACAAAGTGTATACACTAAAACACCATTTTAAGGGGCTTATTTTAATTGAGAATTTCCTTTTTATCCATTGTACCTCTGGTTTAAACGTATTTTCTAGTTTAAACCCTTAAAACCTTTATATAGGCCAATGCATTAGTAAAGATTGAGCCTATGATCCCTCACAGAAAAGGTTTGGCAACCAGGTAGTTAAATCCTGGGAAACACTGAACAGAACAAGTACTGAGACTGTTATGACCAATATCTCTCAAAAATAAACATGGCAGCTGCAGCACATTTACTTACAGACTAGAAAATATTAAGAATATTCGAAGAAGGAGAATCTTCTAAAAAAAGAAAATGAGAATTTAGAGAGGAACGCAGTGGTCTCACATTGCTGTGAAATGAGTTGGGTTGACTGTCACCGTTGAGAAAAAACGCAGCTTCAAACACATTCTTCACACTTTGATTGGTCCAGTGTGGGAGTTCTTCGGCTCAATTCCAAGCAAAAAAAAAAGAAATCCCCCAGCACATATACTGTTGATTTAAACACCAAAACCAGGACATAAAATACGCCCTGCTGACAGAGGCTGTGGGTAGGTTATGTGGTTATTTTCACAAAAAGGAGAACATATCACTTACAAGTACAAGGTACAAGTCTTAACAGGTCGGGGAGGTTGTGTGTGGCATTTTGAGTTTGAAAATGAAGAGTAGCTTTCAAATGAAATGCTTAAAACGGCACTGCGTGAAATTGTGACCGTATTTCATTATTTCTAAAATGTCATGTAATTACATCAGCAGGTGAAGAAAATAATATTTACATTACCCTCCCCGGCAGAGCTATTGAAAGCTAATTTATTTTAGTAATTTGGGATTCAACCGGTTTCCTAATGTCATGCGTGTTGAGTCCACACACAGCAGATGATGCGCAGCAATAAACCCGGCTGCATTGCATCGCATTGAACACCTTTCTTTTTTCTTTATTTCCCTCTCATGTTGGAAGTCTTGTAAAGCTTCAGTGCAACTGATGTCATGTAACGGAGCGCTCTCTCAGCCCGTCTCAGGATTGACTTTAGTCGTATTGTTCGTTTGAATGGGGCCAGTCGAGCGATCGCTCTGGCAACAACAACCGAAACGCTTCTCTCCTATAGTCCTAAAAGAAGCACCATAAATGCAGCACTGGCCAGATTGGAAATGTTTCCCACTCTGAGATCATTAGTAATTAGATTGTCTACAGTGGGGGACCATCAACTCTGCATGTCTTCTTTTCATTTCTTTTTTTTTCTTTTTTTACAATCCACTCAAACATGAGAGTCACGCCACAGCTAATGAGAACAAAAACAGAGGAGAATTCCACCTCTTTACTCAAAGTGGTCATCTGTTTCCCCCTCGTTAGATCCAGCGTATCGAGGAGCTGAATGAGCTGGACATGGAGCTCTACGACTACGCCCGGGACCTCTTCCAGCAGCGCTACCAGTACACCAGGCAACAGGAGAGGCGGCTGCAGCGCATCAAGAGCCACATGCAGCAGAGCCACCAGGGCCTGGGCCTGGGCGTCAGCCTGTGGCCCTCACACGGCCGCCAGAGCTCGGTGTCCACTCTGGAGGACGGAGAGTTGGAGAGGGAGGAGCGGGAGGAGGGGGGCAGAGCCGAGGAGGCGGGCAGCAGGCTCCCCACCGAGGACTACATGAACCAGATCATCAACCGCTGGTAGCAGCCGAACGAGAACAAACACACAGAAATGCATATGTAATGTGAAATACACACACATACACACAGACACGCACATACACACGGTGGCTCCTGCATCGAAAATACCCAAATAACAAACAGACTTTAACAGAGAGTTGCGCTACGGGAATGAGAGCTGCAGTGGTTGCTATGGAGACCTGGGCTTGGTCAATTGCATCAGCTCACATTATTGAGGTCTGCCCGGTTGTTATTAGCACCCGCTTGCCCTTTCTGCCTCGCTGCCCCTCTGAGTTTCTCGGTCTCTCCTGTCATCATTACTGACTGGTGCGGCGAGAGGTATTTGGAAGAGTTCCGGAGCACCAAACGTCTCATCCACCCCCACCCCCCTCCTCCTCCTCCTGTATTCCTCTCGTCCTCTGTGGCCTAATATGGAGCATGAGAAAATGAAATAAAGTCTGTGAATCCCCACAAACACTTGCTAACGGACCAGTCGACTTTCCTGGAAACTCCAATTTCAGAAAGAACTGGGACTGATAAAAATATGCTAATGGATGAGCTGAATAAAGATAGAGTACATGAGAGACCGAAATTGAAAGAAGGAAGCAAAGGAAAGTTGGACTGAGATGTGTAATAATAAAGCTTTCTGCTTTAAAAAGAAAAAAAATCTCCCATTTTACCCATGAACACGCTTTGGCTATGAAATAATGACGCATTCTCATTTCAGGATGATTTTACTTGTTTTCCTTTTTTGTTTATGCTTTTTTTTAAAGCAGAATTGTGATAACACTGAGACCAATATTGCTGCCTAAAGAAAAGTGATTCCTTTATTTCTTTATTTTTGTTGGTTTTATTAGTCAAAGCTTACGGATCGGATCGATGTACAACGGACCATAGCCATTACTGAAGCCTTGCATCGAGGAGGGGGGGCGGCGAGGGAGGGAGGCGGGGTTAAAAGTGGCCTGTTTGTCTGTTAAAGGTTCTCAAAGATCCTGTCGCGTAACGACTACGTTTCCTCTCCCTCCTCTGTTATTTTGTGTGTCTCAGTCTTGCTGGGAATGACAGCCAATTTACAGAGTCGACCCTTGCATAGGTGCGAGGAAACCAAAGGCGGGGAGGAGGAGGAGGGGAGGATGCTGCAGGTCGTTGCCAGGGGCCGTGCTGTGCGAGCGACGAGCACTTTGGGAACCTGAACTCAGACAAACGCTAAGGAGTCGTGGAACCGCCGGTCACCATGGCAATAGTGAGCCCTTAATGCAGTGGGTGGCATTTTCACAGTTGTTTTTTTTTCCCGGACCAAGAGCTGCGTTGTAAAAGCGGCGGTCTCAAACAAGCCTCCTTCCCGGCCGCTGAAAGGGCTCACTCGGCGCCGGTGACCCGTGGCTCATTAGTCTGACCGGTGTTACCCTGCAGAGCGCACGGGGCGAGGTAGCAGTGCCTCTATGTACTGGGATCATAGTTAACATAATTATTGCCAGATATTACGTCTGCATTATTCTAAAGTAATTTCTCTGACTACTCGTGTGGATGCGTTGCTGAGTGTGTTTCGGTGTGTGTGTGTGTGTGTGTGTGTAAATAGTATGTACAGTATGCCTTTGAATGGCGTATGTGTAAGCCTTTGTAAATAGTTTGCCTGAATGAGAGCGGATGCCTGATGAGTTTTGCGAATGACAGGTTCCATGACCAATTATCTTGCCATTTTCTTTTTGCGTGGTGTGGGGGGGGGGCGGTTGGGGGGGAGTGGGCGGGGCAACAATGTCCCTCCAGCTGCATGTCACAGCAGTGTGACCGTTGCAATGATGCAAGCCAGTAATTCTTTCCTGTAACATTTTCCTCCCCCGCGTCTTCTCTCCTTCCTCTGACGTAGTTGCGCATGAGGATCGTGTCACCAGAAATTATGCAAATCCTAATTTCTACTTTTCAAAATCTGCGTGAGTGACACGTCTTTACTCGTTACGGCAAATTCCTCAAGTAGGGTTGGGTTTTCCGATTGCACCATGTTTTCACACAATCAGTCGTTTTTAACTTTTTTTATTTCTCAGGGGATTTTTGTTCACGCCGGTTCTCGCTTGGTAAAGTATTCCCATTCTCTTAGCGCTGATCCCAACCTAATCGCTTTTTGAATGTATTCTCCCTCCTCATGC
The DNA here is from genome assembly GCF_964276395.1 of Gasterosteus aculeatus. Taxonomy (NCBI): domain Eukaryota; kingdom Metazoa; phylum Chordata; class Actinopteri; order Perciformes; family Gasterosteidae; genus Gasterosteus; species Gasterosteus aculeatus. Next base: position 9,713,965 of record NC_135703.1, read on the forward strand.
TGGGTAGTTTTTTCCCAACGACAAACAGAAAGTAGACATTTGTGACAACAGAATACATTATTCTGTGATCAGATTACGCGGCGTTCCCCATACAAACCTTTGGGGTGAATCCAAACGACCCTACAGGTGTCCACTGAGGACAAAATACACATCTAAATCTTATATTTACATTTATTGTGATGGCACGAATATCAGATCTACACATCCTGGGTAAACATTTTATCAATCCCCAAAAATCACGTAAAATATTCCACCCTGACTCCTCCCATCAGATTGATGTGTGAAGAACTTATTAAGTAAAGTGCTCTGATTATCGGTTGTATAAGATGTATCAAGGTATTCATTCAGTAATGGCAAAAATTAAAACTAAAGATTCTGTACTGAGGCAAAGATGGTTTGTTGGAGAGAAGAAATGCGACTCCATAACTGCAAATAGACTGTGTGGGTTGTAGTTCAACAAAACAAAATGGTTTGTCTGTAGGGAATCTAATATGATTGCACAAGGTTCATATCGACCTTTCCATGAGAATATTTCAAAACGATCCTTTTAATAGTTCTGCATCAGGACTTAAAGCGTTTGGAGCGGGTTGCTTGGTAAGCGGGTCGTAAAGTAATTAAGCTTCAATTGTTATTTCAATGTGCCAGATTTATTTAATTAACATTTCATAACATGTCATATTAATACCGTTTTATGTGTGATTTGTAAAGTGTTTTCTTCCATTTGAGTTTTAGTTCATTATTACTCTCAACTGAAAAAAGGTTTAATAAGGGATTGAAAAAGGATTCTGGTTTTATTTGTTGATTTGATACTGACTTCTTATTCAATGAAATGTTATAAAACTCCCCCAAAAAATAGAGCAATAAAAGGGAACACCAAGAAGAAAAAGCTGGAGAAGAGAATGTAAAAGTGGGTAAAAGACGTGTCACTGCACGATTTAATTAAAATGAATGTAGTCCAAGTCTGGTGTCCTCCAGGGAGGCAATGGGAGGATGCAAGCTTCCTTGGAAAAGGATAAATACTTTGCTGGATCCAAATGGAGACATTTTGTGTTATTTTTTTTGTCTAAGGAAAAAAGAAACCACCAATTTAGCCGCCTACAAGACTCCTTGTTAAATTTCAACTAATCACCCTACATCCTCAGTGTCTCTCTCTCTGGTTCAGCTCCTTTCAAATCAGGCATGATTCATGAGGGAAGGAGAGGAACGGAGGGGAGGGGGTGTACGGAATTGGGATGCATCCAGTATCAATAAGCTGTTTTGTTTATGTTGCATTCAAAGTAACGCAAATAATCTCCCTTTTTTTGGTTTCGTAGTAACTTCCGCTTCATTGTTTTCTTGAAACGGTTGCAGCTCCAGGCTCGTTTCCCACAATCTCTTTTTCAAAGTCACACTTGGGTTTGGGCTCCAGACCAATACCTGCCCCTGCATTAGTGGTTGAAACAGAGAATACAAAACCGATTCTCTACCTTCATTGTGATTTATTTTCAGCGTTCCAGTTTCAAGCGACCATCAGTCTTGAAGCAGTCCTCTAAAATCCCCCCCTGCCCCCCCTCCTCCTCCCAACCCACTCACCCACCCACCTTCTAACCCACACACCAGAAAACAGTGTGTGAAGGAAAAATGTATCCTTTCACTCAAATTCCTCCAGGAATTAATGCTGTAAAGCTATACTCAAATATTTTATGTCTTGTCACTATGTATATCTGATGTCTTAACAGCATTTCCTTTGTGACAATAAAGCAACCCATGTGTCGCTAACACCATCCTTTTTTATCCATCTTGCTATTTTATTTTTTAAAGAGATGTTAAAAAGTATGATAGAGACTTGTTTTTTTGGATTTGTGTGCAGTCTGTCTCTGGCTCCTTATGTATGCATCATTCTGCGCTTGTTTCTTATGATTGCGAAAATGAATCATCAAGCAACCAATTAAAATATTTCATTTTTACAGACCTCAATGTGTTTTGGTTGTCACTGCTTATCATTTGTCATATTTACCACTCTGACTCTCTAAGTATTGTTCTTCGAATCTTTATTCAACTTATTCTATTTGTTCTGTCGTACCTTTCAACTCTTTCAGCTATTAAAACAGTTCAAATATTAAAATATTCAGCTCCTTCAGGACTGCTATGGCTTTTCAGCTTTCTACTTATGCTTGAATTAATATAAATCAATAATCAATAATTTTTTTAACATGGTTTTCCAATGGAGTTTATTTTCAAATCCTCTTAAACTGTTTCAACTTTCAATTCCTTCTGCTTCTTCAAGCTTTCAGCCACAACCACCATTTAATGTTGACAAACGTCAATTAAGCTTGTTATCTTATCTGTGCTGGTCTTACTCATGTGGCTGCAAGCCCACAGGTGTTTACTTTTGGCCCCACAAAGTCCGTTCTCAAGCTCAATAGGCTGCAATACAAATCTGCTGACATATTTCTAAAAAAAACACTTGTACAAAGGTACACATTTTGTACACTGCCATTAGAGACGTATTTATGACCGCAGGGACATTTATATCACGTCAACTCGTTCAGTAGTAGTAGTAGTAGTAGTTAAGTAGAGTCTTGGGTCTCTCAAAATTCCCTTATTTTTAAATAACCGTTTTGTGGTTTTTGTAGTAAAGTCCACTTGTGGAGTGAATTGTGGGTAAATCGCTCTATCTGCCTTTTGAGCAGCTTGTTAATGATCGCAGGTGTGCCGTTACCGTGGTTACTCAGACACACACTGCAGTCTCTCTGTGCCTTCTGTCTCCCAATCCCCTCACCCAATTCCATATTTTCAAAATAAAAGCCTCAATGAGTATCTTTACCCATGAAGCTCAGAATGAAGCTGTTTTGTTGAAACACTTATTGCTATTTCAAATACCAGTACAACCAGTACCAATATTATGAGTAGTACTAGTAGTACTTCTACACCTGATAATGCTACTACATTACTAATACTACTACTATTAGTATTTCAACTACTATTAATACTAAATAACTCTTACTACTACTATTACTACCCATAGTAGTGACACTGCAACTGATATTACTACTATTAAAAGTACTACTAGTATTTCTACTGCTATAAATACTTCTACTACTAATATTACTACTACTACAACTAACACTACTACTACTACAACTTACACTACTACTAGTATTTCAACTGCTATTACTACTAAAATGACTCTTACTACTATTACTACCAGTAGTAGTGACACTACTCATTTCAGCGTTTAGCTTTCAGGTTTAATCTTTCAGCACATTTTCTGCAGGAAATGCATTTTTTTTTTAGTCAAGTAAAAACATTTCTCCCATTGACTACTTTTTAGATGAAAAAATACATCAAAGATTCTTAAGTAGAACCGTACCACATATTCCAGAGAATATATTTAATAAACCCTCAGTAAGGTCTTTTTTGGACAATTTGCCTACCAGTTTTCTACGCCCCCGTCTACAGGTCAAGCCATAGAGGACATTTCTACCACTTACCTACACTAACCAGAGTGAACCCATAAAAAGCCCCACCCCAATGACCGCCTGCGCTCTGTCAACAGTGATCTACAGCCTAATTCAGTCTGCAGGCGCTCGGGCCTGCCTAACTCATGTATGAGCACACAAATATGCCTCTTCCTACTACGGCAGGTAGTCTAGTCGGGGACGGAGGCTGCAGGGAGATTCTAAATATCGTTCTCTGCTGTTAGATGAGCACGCAAAAAAGAGATGGAGCAGTCGGGTAACTTTCAACTTTGACCCCTTCAAGGCCGGGCATAAAAAAATAATAAGAATTTTCCTGGCGACATGCAGAGGCCATCGGCTGGAGGGAGATCAGAGGGCACTGGGGAGGGCGCGAGTGTACGAGACATGAGGAATCAGAGAGGGCCTTCGTGTAAGACAGGAAGGAAGAGAGGGCGTTTTTTTTGTGGCTGACGTATGAAAAGAGAATGAGGGGCAGCGGGAGAGAAGGGGTAAAGCCTCTCTGGCAGCTGGACCATGGTGTACTGGACTGAACGCAGTCTTTAATCCTCCCCATGGCTCTGGGTCGCTGTCCTTTCAAGTGCAGCTGGACTAAACAAACAATAACGGCTCAGCTACTGCAGAGGACTGGACGGCTTTTGTTTTGGGGAAACATGATGTGCATGCAAGCGTTGGAGAGAAAGTGCCTGCTCTCTCCTGCAGTGTCCGGCTCCGAGTGATTGTATGAGTTCTGGCTGCCGTCCATTATTAGGAGGTCAAACTGGACGCAGCTCCTCGTTGCCGGTCCTGTGCTGCTTTCATGCAGACAAAGACAGTGACGTTATTATCGCTTATGTTCAGCTTGGGATTGTGCAGATAAGTTCATATCGAGTGCTTCCCTCACACGCACGAGAGCCAGGCTATTGTAGGTCTGGAGGATTGGCACTGGTCACTCTGGAGCTCGGTCCCCTGTCTCTGGTTGAGTCGTTTCCAGAGGTGGCATGGATTAGATTAACAATGAATGTGGATGAATCTCTATACACAAAACAATTTGCAGAATTTCAATACCGTGTTTTGTCAAAAGAATTAAACACACCGGACACTGAGAGAGCTGAATCCAGTGTGGGAGTGCACATTTTTCCTTCAGCACTAAAAATAAATCTGATTAAATTGGACAACTGGGGCCGTTATCTGACCTCCCACTCTAGGTTTGCCTAACCTCCGGGTCAACACCAAATCATCTCTCATGATATTAAGGATAGATCAGACAAATCCAACCTCCCAGGCAGCACTCGGCTCTGGAGCTGGTACGGACTGACACCAGTGGGAGTAGAATCGGAGGAATCCCACAATCCCATTATGGTTTGTTTATTATGTTTGTGTGTGTGTGTGTGCGGAGCTGTGGGCCAAGAGCTCATAAAGAGCTGATCTGCTGCAAACGTATTAACCTCCGCATAAAAGTCTTGATGTTAAAAGACTTCAGTCCACATGCGTGTTGATGTTGGAGAAATGCAGCGGGATACAAACCCTGCGTCAGCGACAAACACAAGTCTGGTACATTCCCTTTATGCTCGAGCAGCGACACGTGCACACGGCGTAGAAATAAAAATCATAAATCGTTAAATAAAAAAAGTGCCTGATCCCAATTAAAAAGCTCTCCTTCTGCTGAATAGGTGTTAACTGTTACAAACACCAAGGGACTCGAGACTGCGATGTCTGTATTAACGCTTTGAGTCCAGACCAGCCCAGTGTCGTGCGGCTGTAAGGTGGTGAATTAGCTTCATGTAGAAGACCCCGGCTGACCCCCATTATACAGTCAGGGACACATTTAATTAGCGGCAACTCACGTGAAACGACAAAATGTATTAATATTAATGGAGGTTTAATTGAGGTCGTTTCGGTCCCCCGTTGAGGCTTTCAACCTCTAAAATGGCTGACGTGTGATAGCGTGAGGCGAGGGAGCCAACAGACCGGCTTCGCCATTTCGTACGTGACCCCGGAGAAGATGACAACCATCTCCCATAATTCATCGGAAGATGTCGCCTCCTTGACAGATGAGCACGCCCTGTGGGCACATTGTGCGCGTGCGAGGGCAGGTCTGGCTATTTGCGAGGGCAGTACGGCGAGGACGCTTTGGCCTATCCTCCTCGGGATGCAGCGGATTTTTGTGTTGCGTTGTTCGTGCCTGTGTGTATGCGTGAAGTGACGTTTACGTGTGCACATCAAACTGAAGGTCAACTCCAGCTGGATAATTAATGTCGCTGCTTTTTATATAATGTTAAATCAAACCCTGGAACTACTCCCTCTGGAGGATCAGCTGTCCAATTTAATTTAGGCCGTGGAGCGAGTAAAGGAAAAAAAAGCAAGATGCGTGCCTCTACACCCTGGGACAAAGTCGCCTGTACCTTTCATCTTCTTTTATCAACACCAAACAACAGGTAGACACTTTTAGTAATCTGCCCCAAAGGAAAAAAAGATACAGCCTATCACGCAAACTCAGGTAAGGCTTTACAAAATAAACCCCAGGAATCCCTGGTGCCTTTTGCTAAATGAGAGTGATTTCAGTTTCTACTTTTTCATTACAGCATAATAAATACTGTTCACCAAAGGGACAGCTTTGGCTTATTCTAAATACAGAATTTATTTCCCATGGCTATCGCACCATGCATACAGCTACATTAATTTGCATTTATGTGCTGTTTCCTCAAATTAGGTCCCGAATATATACGGATCACCTTGAGAGCGTGGGGTGGAAAAATGAGTGTGGCAGCACTAAACATATCGACATGCCCACAGTTATATAAAACATATATTCTCTCATTTTTCTCCATTTCAATGTTGAATCCCTTCTAAAATGTAATTCATACCATGATACATATTATATTATGCAGCTTGGTGTCATATATGAGTGTTTTTTAGATTGAATTCATCTTAAGACATGTTTAAATACAAACACTATGTATAGAAGAAATATATACACAAGAGTACGTCTGTATGCTAATCCATACTTTCATTCACAAACCATTACTGTGTTGCTTTCTATGGACTCCTCCTTTGATGATTTACATAAGATATGCATTTGAATATGTTTGGGTTAATGGAAGCCACGTGAGGTAATGATCTTGTAAAACTGCACCATAAACAGTAAAAACACCATCACAGTGATATTATTTGTTTCACATCTGTAAGGGCTGTCATACCTCAAACAAATTTCCAGGAAGCCATAGAGGCCTAATGAAGTGTCAAAGGACCAACTCCATAAAGATGACACCTGCCCTGATTTGTAGCTGGACAGACACTGGTGTATGTTCGTAGAAATTTATTTTAATGTTCAAAATCACTGAAATAGCTTGGTATAAATTATGTTCACGGTCTGGGTTTTCATTAAACTGACAACAGCTTAGCATACATGTTGTATTTGATTTACAATGATCAATATTATAAATAATAATATAATAGTCATGTCAGTTCAACCATTCAAAAAAAATGTTGGCAGCAAATATTGGCTATATAATATTTAAATAATATTGTGTTTTTGTGAGGGGGTATCGGTCAGGCAGTTATTTTAATTGCTAGAGTAAATTCAGGTTCCAATTACTTCAGTCTTTCATTATTTCAGGCTGAAATGGACTATTTTCTTCTCAAGTCACCAACACGTTGCTGTGTTGGTACTTAGTTTAATGTTTGGAGAATTCATCACTGATCAGTAATTCATTTGTCCCAGATAAGCATTAATGACTAATTTACTGTCTGGGAGGATTCAGTCGTTTTGAACAGGCAACTGTGTGGTCACCTATTGTGTCTGAAAGGACCCACCCACTCCTCACTGCACCATGACTGCAATAAGCTACGGAGCCGGCTTCGGTGAGAAGATATAATTCATTATACATGTGAATAAACGACTGTATCTGAAGCGGATTTGTATTGTTTTCATAGTGTGACATAAGCTGACAGTTACGAAGCCGAAACTAGTAAAAATCGATTGGTTTCCCTTGTTGTGTAGCAATAGTTAGCTAGCTTACGTCTTTTTGGCTAACGTCATTTTTAAGGAAGTGTTAGCTTGCTGTGGTTCACCAACGGTTAAAGGGTTCTGGGTGTAACATTATCGGACGTTCTTGCTGTAAATCCGGTTGAGCATATTACAATCACACTGAATTAGATTTAACAACTCTGAGGATTGTCATTGAAACAATCCGGATGTACGAACTGAGCGCTCATTGGACGCAGGAGCCACGCTGAAGCTCCCCATTGGTCAGAGGTGGTTTTCCTTTTTGTTTACACTGGATGTGAGATCGCCTTAAACATTGCATTCGGTTTCAGAAAACAACAATGTACCATTATGTTTATGATGACTCGAGTTGCGTCCACCCTCACGTTATAACCCGGAAGACTATGCACGCGGAAAGATGAGTCATTTACTAACACATCAAAACGTGTGAGAACGTGTAGCTCCAAACCTGATTACAAACCGATTCACCTTTTGTTTCTCTGACAGATTAAGCTGATTCGTGATTGTCCACGTTAGCTCAGTCTGTTTGGTCCCTTTGCAGCAGCTAACCTGCATTCTCATGTAAAGGCCAGAAATGGGCTTCTCCTCTGGTGCAAAAAGAAGCTCAGATTTAACTGAAGCCTAACAGAAAGTGAATCGCCTTCTCACTTGGCCTATTCCCTTAATAAACATTGTAAACGACCAACAAGTTTATGGTCTCAACCGTTAAGTTCAAGTCTTAATGACTCATGAATCTCCAAATCAAACATAGGTAGAAAACAAAAACTTTTTTTAACAAACAAAAACTGTCAATAATTGACAGAAATATTTCATTTGGATGACAGACATTCGTTTGGCCAGACGTTAATAGTTCATTTGGACAATTCTCCAAGGCTGCATCAAAGACTACTAGATCCCTCAATATGGTCAGAAATGTGTGTTTACATAACTGTACACACGTGTTACATTTCCTTTCATTGATCTGACGCTTTTATCCGAAGCGACTTTCAATGAGTGCATTTAACCAAGCGGCTACATGTGGACTGGATCCCTGTGCTCCCTCAGTGGGCTTTCTGTGCAATCTGTCACCCAAAAGCCTATTTTTTGCCATATATAAACAGAATTGCGCTTTCCCTCCAACTCATTTGCCACCGACCCCTCCGCTCTTCCCTCAGGCGTGGGCATGAGGATGTGGCTTCTCTGGGTCCTGCTGCTGTCACTGCTGTCTGCAGCGTCTGGGGGTGCAGACTCCAAGGCTGTAACCACCACCCTCACAACCAAATGGCCAGATACCCCTCTGCTGCTAGAGGCCAGGTAGGATTCTGCGCTGCTCGGCAGCAGCAGCAGCCATGTGGCCGGCCTGTGAGTTAAAACTCCCGTCTCACTGATTGAGCATCCTTGAGCCGCCTTTTTTCTTCTTCAGTGAGTTTCTGGCAGAGGAGAGCCAGGAGAAGTTCTGGGACTTTGTGGAGGCCAATCAGAACATAGAAGGAGAGCATGATGGTAAAGTAAACCAGCTTCAGCTGTGCTGCTGAATTAATAATGTGCATGGAAGCAATTGCAGTGTCAGTGTTTGGTCCAAACACTCATGCGAGCAGTAACCCGAAAGCTGTAAACTGTTTTTATTCAGTTTTTTTGCGCCCCTGGCCGCGTAAAGACAGTTAAAGCACAACTTCCGCAGAGATTTATAGACTGTAAATCTAGTTAACAGCGTGAAATAGAACCCACGATGTTGACACATTACTTTTCTTCTTGGTTGACGCAGACACAGATCAGGCCTACTATGACCTTATTGTAAAGAAAGCTCGTGCCTTGCTCAGCTCCGTCCAGGTGAACATGCTCAAGTTCGCCCTCTCGCTGAGAGCCTACTCTTCAACAGTGCACTCCTTCCAGCAGGTACCAAGAGGATGCTTTGATTTTGGGTTTGTTTGTTCTGCACGTGCGTGTGAGGACTGAATGTGATTTTTCTTTTATTTTTAGATTGCGTCCAATGAGCCGCCTCCAGCTGGCTGCTCCGCCTTTTTCAGCGTCCACGGAGAGAAGACCTGTGATGAAGAAGGTTTAGCGGCATTGTTGAAAACCGCACTTTCGAGGTAATTACAAACCCATTCGATTCAGACACAAGGGCGGTAAACCAGTCAAATTGGTACTTTTATATGTCCTCTCTGTCTCTCTTTCAGGCCAAAGCCGTTCATTTTTAAAGGCGATCACCAATACCCGGGATCGAATCCAGAAGCTCCTGTTGTCATTCTGTACGCTGAGTTTGGCAAGGCGGATTTCCAGACGCTTCATCAAGTCATATCATCCAAAGTCTACGAAGGCCTGGCGACTTATGTGCTCCGCCATTACGTAGCTGTATGTCCCACTCACACTTTTATGACACGGTTAACTTTGAATGGTGAACGCAGTACACAATGGCACGACTGCTGCAGAAAGCGAGGATATATACAAATATTTATATAAATACCCAAAATAACTAAAGGGTACAAAATGATTTTTGTCCTTAAATATTCCAGTTTCTTTAACCGGCAAGTCACTTGTATCTAATATATTTATTATCATGTAGAAGTGCTGCACACGCCCCACAACCTAATTTACTGGTTGTACCTGTTGGGGAACATGAAGCACGGAAGTTGAACGTCTGTATTCATTTCTCTATGTATTTAAAAGCAGCCCTGTAGTTTATTCGGCCGCTTCATTTTCACCTGAGATAAAAAAAATATATATTTCTCATGTGGGGTTGAAGTTGAATTGCTTCTGCCGAGCCCATTAGTTTGCTTTCCCGCTGTAATCATGCTAAATTATTCTTCCATTCTGTCTGTCAGCCATGAAGTCTTATGCACTAGTGAGGTCGTAACCTTTTTCCGTTTTACTTCAAAGCTGGGAGGCCAATCAGGGTTACAGTTAGTGTTTTACGACACAGAAGAAGATGTACACGAAGACGTTTACAGACTCTTTTAGAAGCCACAAAAGAGATTGAAAACATTGTTGAGTTCACTGTGAGTGTCGCTGCCATCAAATACTACCGTCGGGGCCTTTTTTAAATTTCATTATCACATTAACAAAACAAGTGGTGCATCGAGGCACTTCAAGAATCTTAAGCACCTGTGAAGTACAACTTCTGCCTCTCACCTTCTTGCTTTGCTTCCTCCAGAATCCGAGTGGAAGGAGAGTGTATCTGTCGGGGTACGGAGTGGAGCTGGCCATCAAAAGCCAGGAGTACAAAGCAAAGGACGACACGCAGGTCCAAGGTACGCACAACGCACACCGTCGACACACACACATGCCCGCCGCGGTGTAAAGCCAGAGGAGTCCTCGCGTGAACAGCAAGTTCGTCGATTTGTGGTTTCAGGGACGGAGGGCAACGCTACGGTGATGGGAGAGAAGGATCCCGTGGACGAGGTCCAGGGGTTCCTGTTTGGTAAACTGAAGTGAGTGACCATCAAAGCTTTCGGGTTGGCTCTGGGAAGAGAACAGATCTATTTCTAAATGAGCCATACGGTCATTTCGCTGTTACTCGCCCTTCGTCTGCTCATCCTTTTTGTTCTCTCACCAGGACAGTTTATCCAGAGCTGAAAGAGCAGTTAAAGGAGTTGAGGAAACATTTGGTGGAAAGCACCAACGACATGGCGCCTCTGAAAGTCTGGCAGATGCAAGGTGGGCCTCCGAATCATAATCTCCTGCAATGTTTCTGTTTTTATTCCGCTTCCTGCTAGAACACTTTGGATGTGTAGATACAAAGATCCATGTTAGAATGACAGCATTACATCCATTTCATGACTTGAAACAAATATGTCTCGTCGGCCCTTTTAACTGCCCGAGTTTAGCGTTTCCTCAGCTTACACCTGCGGGCAGTTTTCCTGTCACTGATGTGTTGAGTGTATCGACGTTTTATGATCCTGTAAATGCGCCCTGCAGGGCTCGAACGGCCCTCTGTGTCCACTGCCGGAGTGAATTATTTCTAATAGCAAAAATCGCATCCCCATCAGCGGCCTACGGTCTATGTAATAGATTTCACAGATTCCCTGCTTCGACTCCCCAATTCTACATGTAGTATTAAGTCAGACTGGGTCGAAACCTGAAGGTTTTATTTTTTAGCAAACATGTCCACCCGACGAACCTGCAATTCAATAATACAATATTTAATACAATAGCCGTGCTTTGACATAACCAGTTTAATATTTAGCTGATAATACTTCTGTGTTTTTACTTGAGTACAACTTAAAAGGCGGGTTCCCCTGAGTATACTGAAATCTGCAGGGTGTTTTATCGATTGATGAAATCAATTTTAATCAGTTTAACAAAGAGAATGTCGTTTTTCAAACTTTTAATTGCCTCAGTAAAAGATCTGAATACTTTAATATCTTTAATGTGTGGAAAGAGTGTTCTAGTCATTGTGGAATAACTACCTAAATGGAGCAATGGTGATCCCCTTGATGTAATAATGAATGATGTTTCTAGTTTTTTATGCACCAATGAAACTTTAAATCGTTGGACTTTACTGTAATGGTCCAGCTTTGATTTATTTCTGTATGAATATTTGTAATCATTCCATGAGGCACAAGAAGCATCCGAGGCTCTAACTAATTACACAGCGAGAATTAGCATCCTGCTCGTTGATGTGCCGCTGCTTGTTTCATTAGTTTGATTTATTCTACTTAATGCACCGATCATTAATGAACAGATAGAACTTAATGTCGGCTTCTGTTGCCTTCAATAGCGAGGAACCCACAATCCACGAGTCAAACTCGCTGCAGTAAAAACGCTGTAAAAGGCCGCGGGCGATCAGCATCCTCTTGATACCCTTTGAGCCAGAATATCTCAAAGACACGAGTGCATTGTCTGATGCAGCATAAAATCCCGTATTCAAACACACTTTCACAGAGGTAAATCTTACATGTATTTCAAACAAAAACAAGTGCCTGATTGATGGGTTTTCTGTCTCCGGGTGGAGGAACGAGGCCTCGCTGACTGTGGCGATTAAAGGAGTGTGAGCGCAGGAGAGAGCCGGTTGAACTGCGCTGTCAAACGCGCCGTGTGGGCATCCGTCTTTATCTCCCGCCCCACCGGGGGCTCGTTATCTCGGCCTGTTTACAAAGAGAGGGAGACCTCCGGGGGCCGGTAATCACACGGGCTCCAACACCATCACGGCGACGCTCGGCGCATTGAGAGAGTCCTCGCTGCGCTGCTCGTCTCCAACACTTCTAAGCGTGCGTTGAGATATTCTTAATCCTGCCCTTTTTACCACATTGTGAGATAGCTTGTGATTAATGGCTCGGCGGTAAAGACAGTGACGTTGAGCGCTTCTTTTAGCCGTGCTAGCAACGCGGCTCCAGGTCCGGCAAAATAACAACCATTATATGGCTTGCCAAGATATTTTTTTACACACACTCATGAGGACCAGACGGTGTCCTTCATGGTGATGCTCAGACATTCAGGTCCGTCTGCAGGATGAAGTGTAATAACCTCAATGCTTTGGAAACCCGAAGGTCTGCTCTATGAAGTGCAGACTGCTCATCCTTTATTTTGTCAAAACTCACTCTTTTTCTGTGCATCTCTGCACCCGTGTGTGTGTGTGTTTCCTTCCTCTCTGCTTTTGTCCACCAATCTCATTCCTATTTGTATTCTTCTCCCGTCGCCACCCACCTTTTTCTTTTATAGATCTGAGTTTCCAGACGGCCGCTCGCATTCTCGCTGCTCCCGCCGCCGAAGCGCTCTCTGTTATGAAAGACCTCAGTCAGAACTTCCCCACCAAAGCCAGGTAAAGAAGAACACGACCCCGCGGTAGCCACAGTAAGACCTTTTAGTTCGCACAGATATCGACGAGTCTGCGGCCTGATAGTTCACTCTTTTCCCCTTACAGGTCCATCACTAAAACTGTGGTCAATTCTGAGATCCGCAAAGAGATTGGTGATAACCAAAAGGTACACGGTTGTTTGATCTCTCCTCTAAAAACCTCTTTCTGAACACCAGTTTGTCCAATGAAAATTCGCGTTTCTCCTGTGAAGAAACTTTTTAACCAGAGAGGACTTGATCAAGAATAAATAATGCAATTAGTTGGGGACTATTTTCAGCATGCGGAGTAACTGTAGGGCTTATTTATGTGTTTTTATTCGTTAATACGTTTTTAAAAGGAAAATAATTGAGCTCTAATAATAATATTAATTATATATTTTATTTTATGTCTCTTCGCTACCTAGACATCCCTTGTCAATAGGGTCAATGCTTTGTTACTTTGGACTTTAAGGGAATTTATTAGGAATGAAGGACTCCAGATGAAGTGGATGGAAATGTCAGTTAACCTTTTTGTTGTTGTTGCATTTTCCTGTAAATGTGTTTAAAATTGTTGCTGCGTTGCATTAGGAACCTGGAGAGTGACTTGACATCTTCACCCTCCCTCATTCCAGTGCGGCTGGTTGTGTTGTCCGGTGGTCACGGATAATTACATAATAAAGTTTAGGTGTTATCCAATCTAATAATAAAGAAAACCACTTGATAGCGTTATTGCATCCCCGCTCCACCACACACATTCCGCCTCAGAGCCGCCTGTAGGGAAATATCTAAAGATGAGAACTGGCCTCCCTGTTTTCCTTTTGTTCCTCTCACCTTTTATTATGTGAGGAATTGTAAACAACATCTGACTGGAAAAGCATTCAGTTCAGCCGTGTTCATGGAATAACTAATCACTCCTTTTCTTGTTGACTATTTTTTCTCACCCTCCCTCCTTAAACTGTGCTCACATTATCTTGGTGTGCAGACAGGAGTTTAGGCGGATGGATGAGGTGGGGGGGCGGCACCAAACGTCCTAATTACTGAGTCGGCGATTCATTCAGCAGTGCGAAATGATTATTGATTGAAGTAGTTTGGACACTTGCATACAATCATTTCTCTCTCTCTCACACACACAAATGCACACTTTGTGTTAATCATGTCTTGTTGTAAATGCAGTGTCAGTAGCATGAATAATCTGATGTCTTTGTCTTCTTGTAATGAGATTTGAACAACTTTGAGGTTTTTTTTACGTGTGCAGACACACGAACACACACAGGTTCTCCGGATCGCGCACACAGTCTTTCTGTGATAATTAGATTTGTTGCGTGGGGGGAGGGGGGGTTTGATGGCTCCAAACAGACCGTCTTTAAACGGATCTGTCAGTGCTAATAAGGGGAGCTGTACGCGTCCCTTATTACGGCTTCATGTTGCCTGTTGTTTCCAGTTGTACGATGTAATTGACTTGGTGACGGCTGATTTTGGCGTGACCGGCTACACTGTGTATCTACTCGGCGGGAGTCTACGGTCTCGATGTGAACGGGATGTTTAGTTGTGTTAACGTTCCCGTCTCTGTAGTTTTTCAAAGGGACTCTGGGCCTGCAGCCTGGGGATTCAGCCCTGTTCATCAACGGGCTGCATGTGGATCTGGACACACAAGACATCTTCAGGTACACACATTTGGTTTAATTCCAGTTTTAACGCATCTTTAACGATTTGTAACTTATTAAATCAAACATTTTATATTAAGTAACATTTAAAATGCTTAATGGTGATAGTTCTGTTTTAGTTCAAATTAATTAATGGTGATTTAATAAATGTGCATGCAAACACATCAGGAGTGCATCATTTAAACATCAATCTACATATGGTTTTAAATATTAAAAGGTTTTACAGTTTTTTACCAAAGGATAGCTAAATTGTTTTTGAATCCTCCATTCATATTTGATCCATTTATATTGCGCAATGGTTGTGTTTCCTTGCTGCAGTTGATGATGAAATTATTTTCCTTAAATAAGGTTTCCTTGCAGTCGATCTGGCTCTGAATCTGCTAATACTGAACCGGAAAAATTACAATAAATATTTTTCAAATGGTAGTTATTTCTGTGAGCTTTGAATTGTTCCAGCTGCAAAAGTGTTCAACTATAGAACGTATATGTCCAAGATGTGTTTTTATTATCTAATTTGCAGCTTAATTCCTTTTAAGCATATATTTTCTTTTTACATTTTATCCATGTTTCTTTTACATTTTTTTCAATATTCAAAAACGCCCAATTACCAACTTTAGGTGATTCTTTGTAATAATACACTTTAAGGCTCTAGGTGCAAGTCATTTGCACGCTTTGTCCGATATGAGCACAGACGTTTCCTGTATACGACCACTCTCGTGTCCCCCGCAGTGTGTTTGAGGTGCTGCGCAGCGAGGCGAGGGTGATGGAGGGTCTGCGCTCTCTGCACATCGACACGCCCTTCATCCACGACATTCTGAAGCTCAACGTGCAGCCCTCCGACTCGGACTACGCCGTGGACATCCGTAACCCTGCCATCAATGTAAGAAAACATGTGTTTGACGGTCCGTTCTTGTCCCTTCACGTCCTGGATAATCCGGCATCACTTTAATGTTGCAGGTGAAAATAGTGGAGCTGGTTTGAAGCGCTTTGAATGCTGCTCGGTAGCTTGTGACATGAGGCAGTTTATTGGGATTTCAAGACATTACATAGATTTCAAATTGTATTACTTGAATCAGAAATGATTAATAGAAAGAACCATCACCAATTGTCGCTCAGGTTGTCCGCTACCTTCAGTAAAATGTGATTTCTTATTGACAATGACCTGTTGTCGGGTTCAGGGAGTTGCTCTCAAACATTTCCTCCTCACTTTCCCTTTTAGTGGATCAACAACTTGGAAACCGACCACAGGTACAGCTCGTGGCCTTACAACGTGCAGGAGCTGCTCCGACCGACCTTCCCCGGAGTCATCCGGCAGATCCGCAAGAACTTCCACAATTTGGTTCGTCAATATCTGAATATCTCTTTGGAATCCAAATGGATCCGACTCATTGTGAAAAGAATATCAACGTTTGAGTGTGTGTGTGTGTGTGTGTGTGTGTGTGTTTTTGATTTGCAGGTGATCATTCTGGACCCCCGTCAGGAGAACGCCGTTGAGCTGCTGAGTGTTGCAGAGATGTTCTACGCAAACAACATCCCGCTCAGGTTTGTCAGCGCCATGTGGGATGTGCTGTGAACCCGTCGGGAGACGAGACGTGAATATTCAAGGGCCTTTTTCAGAATGGATTCCACTATATGCTGGACATCTTGAGCATCTATTGTAAATGTGAAAACATCACTATTCAAGAATGTAAAAAGGGTGCAGCGCAGCTTGTGCAGTGATGCGCGTCGCAGAGTCCATTCTGATTCAAGAGTTTTGTCAGACTCCTCCAGACCTTTGATGCCGCCCCGCATGTGGCGTCTCGTTCAGCTTGTTTGAATGCTGATGGAGCAGACACGGCACACACTCTGCATTTTAACTGTCCAGTGAACACACTCAAGCCTGTTTGTTTGAGAGACGCTGCGTGGTGTGTTTTTAGGATCGGGCTGGTGTTTGTGGTGTCGGATGACGACGACATAGACGGCATGCAGGATGCAGGCGTGGCGCTGGTCCGAGCCTACAACTACATCAGCGACGAGGTGGACAGTCAGAGTGCCTTCGAAGCCGTCATCTCGGTGAGTCGACCTTCCGCAAACGCCGGTGAAGAACTGGTTAAAACGCCTGCTGTGACTTAATGAGACCAGTTTTTACACCAGCGGCTCTAAAGAAACGGTTGGG
Organism: Gasterosteus aculeatus; assembly: GCF_964276395.1. Taxonomy (NCBI): domain Eukaryota; kingdom Metazoa; phylum Chordata; class Actinopteri; order Perciformes; family Gasterosteidae; genus Gasterosteus; species Gasterosteus aculeatus. Next base: position 9,730,984 of record NC_135703.1, read on the forward strand.
TTGTTACTTTTCTCTTAATTCACATCTGCTCCCCCTATTCATTTCTTGCGCCTCTGTTCTACCCTTCCATTCCTGTTGTCTTTCGGACCTTCTAGATCTTCAACCGGGTGGCGGTGGGTGGAAAGTTGAGCGTTGGGGATGTGGTGAAAGTGCTGGAGAAGAGGTTCCCCTACGTGGAGGTCAGCAGCGTGCTGGGAGCCGACTCCAGCTACGACAGCAACAGGAAGGTGAGATGGGCTGAATGTGACCTGGGTCACTTTGTGGGTGTCCTCAGTTAAGTCCGTCATTGTTTCCTTTTTATTGGCTTCATGTTACTGCACAGACATGAGATGTATCAGTCTTCCAGTTCATGCCAGAAAGGGAATCCAAAATCCGGTTATTTTTATTTATCTGGTTATTTTTAGAATGAGTGATAATGAAATGAAAAAACACTTTTTGGAACTCGCTCGTTTATTGGATGAGGTTATTCCAAGTATGTGTAGTAACAAACTGCACTTCCCTGTGTTTGAACTGGAGGCACAAGTCCGATCAGAGCTCTGTGAGCTAATAGTCATTTTCAAGTGTTGGAGCCATTATTTTTTTTTAACACCACAAATTGTTTTTGAGGTGGTAAATCTGATGCAAATTAAAAGTAACACCTCGCCGCTTCTCCTGTTTCTCCAGGAAGGAGGTGCGTACTATAAGCAGACGGGGGTGGGCCCGCTGCCTGTGGTCATGTACAACGGCATACCGTACCAGCGCGAGCAGCTGGACCCGGACGAGCTGGAGACGGTCACCATGCAGAAGATCCTGGAGACCACCTCCTTCTACCAGAGGGCCGTGTACCTGGTCAGTCGGGCCGACATACAGTCACTGTTTCACTATCACCTCATTCAACACAGTTTAAGAAAAGGTTTAATCTCGTTGGCTAATGGCTGTAGAACAAGCAACTGGTTCTGTTTCCTGAGACGGAGAACACCGCCATTGAAATTGAAAGACAAATTAGATGAGTGGAAGAACTCTAGATGAAATGTTTGGGAAGAGACTTCAGTTTTACAAGTACTCTATTAGTTCAAGTGATTGATCTTGCCATCCGCATTGCTTTCCTGTTGTAATGCCAGTCCACCACTCTGAGGAGCCTAATGTTTGGATCAGTTTTTTAAATTTCGTTTTCAAAAGCCTTCTGTTTTGTGAGGTCGTAAAGCACAGTTAAGTTATTTACTGCACTAGTTCAAGTGGTGAACATGTTCTTGGTCATCAGCGTGGTTTTGTCCATTTTCACGATTCAAACTTGTAGGAGTAAGACTCCTAAACGGATACTCAAGCATCAGTAATGTGGGTCTTGACTGTGCCCGAATAGGTCGATGCAGCATCTCCTGCACGCCGTCTGGCTCTGCATCCCTTTTAACATCTTGAATCTGTGCTCCTGTGGCTCGCAGGGGGAGCTGGCCACAGATCACGACGTCGTGGACTTCATCATGAATCAGCCCAACGTGGTTCCTCGCATCAACCCCAGAGTGCTGTCCACCAGCAGGACGTACCTGGACCTGTCTGATACCAGTGAGCACACATGCGTACTCTCGTTTTGTGGATCGGGTCGTCACACGTTGTTTTTGAAGTTTGATGTTTTGCACCCAGAAAAGAAAAGTTAATCCAGAAACTGAAAACATTTGGATGTTTTTTCAGCACTTCTTTGTCAGAGTGGGTCTTCTTTTCATCATCAGGTGGCAGTTTGATCGCTGGCTTCACATATGTACACGTGTGAAGTACACGTTCACACGTGTACATATTTGCTACGTGATTTACAGTTCACCCCAATTGGTTTTTTTCGTGTTTTTTTTTTTACTCCTTACAGACAATTACTTTATCGATGATTACGCTCGCTTCTCGACTCTTGACACCAAAGAGAAGAACACTGCTGTGGCCAACAGCATGAACTACATGACTAAAAAAGGTAAGACTGAAGGAGGCGGCCTCATTGACTTCTGGTTTGAGAATCAAACACTTTTGTTTATTTCTACTGAAAATAATTTAGTCCCCTTCAAGTGTAAAATCTTCCTCCGTGTATTCTCCCTCTGTCCTCCTCCTCCTCCTCCTCATGTGATTTATAAATGTCCCTGCATCAGGGATGACCACCACCAACAGGCATGGTAATCGCCCTTTTCCTCCACATTCTTTCACCTCCTTCTCACTCGCTCTTTTTTTCCTCTTTTCTGTGAACTACACTGCCGCTCGTGTTTAGATGGATTTGTGAATCCGCCATCAGTCGTCCGTCTGTGTTCCATTTCTCAGAGGAAACAAATCACTGATCAAGCATGTGAGGGTTGTTTTTTTTAGGGCCTGAGATATAAGCACCTCCAACTGTGTTTACACGATGCTCGCTTAGTTCTAATATAGTCTCTTCCCCTTTTTTTCGAAGAGCATGTGCTATTTGTTCCACCTGCATGGAGAATGAGATGTTTAGAAGAAAAAACCTAACGCTTGAAGATTTTGGGAGAAGATTATTCTAGAAATGTAGACGCTTATATCTTTTTTTTTTTTTCTTGCAGCCCAGTATGCGACCAATGTAGAGACTTTTATCTCTTTCAGCCTTTAAGCCTTCAGGTGTCCCAACACCTCTTCACCTTAGTCTGACGAGCTCTGTTTCTTCCTCTGTGGTTGTCAGACGATGGCTACATCCGCCCTGTGACCTTCTGGGTGGTCGGAGACTTTGACCAGCCCTCAGGACGTCAGCTCCTTTATGATGCCATCAGACATATGGTAACAAATCCATTTTTATATGTGACCTCCTTAGGCCAGACCGTGGTTTAACAGTGTGGGAAAGCCGGGCCCGTAGTGAAGCTTTAATCTTTGAGTTATTAGCCGAGCGCTGACTCAAGTCATTAAAGCAGCACCATCCCTCCCTCATCGAACAAAATGGTGTCATGCTGAGTCCGCTAATGCTGTTATATATTTATATTCAATGTGGGACCCCTTTACCCCAGATTCTCTCTGCGCATTAGGCCACACCTCTTCGGCGGTGCTCCAAGCCCGTGCACAAAGCTTTGCTTTGTACTCTGTAAAAAATCACTGCGTTCTCACAATTACATTTTTGTGCAGAGAACAAATGAAGAATCTTTTTGTTTGTAAAACAAAGCAATTTGCCTTAATTATGATTGTTAATGTCTTGGTATTCATTTTAGCCCCACTATCCTGCAAAATGTAGAATACAAGTTAAGCCAGTGTAGGTAATAGTAAAATTAAATAGGGTAAAAACAATAATACAATTTTAGATGTCCCCAAATCAAACAAAACAGTAACATACATTACTGTTACAACTTAACACAATAAAAACCTTCCCAAATGCAAAACTCCGACCGAATTTCCCAGTTTGAAAAGGTGTGCCGCATTTGAGGAGGATATTGAGAGTGTCCCGTGGGGGAGAGCCTCAAAGACGAGGGCAGGAGCGCTGACGGCTCACGTCTCCGTGCTAGTGAAGCGAGCAGATGGTGCGGTGAGCACCCGAGGGCCTGCGAGTAAGTGAAGGTGTGCACCAATGAATAAAATCAGGAAACTACCACGGGTCCTAAAACTGAGAAGCAGAATCAACCTTGACCAGAATATCTCAAAGTAGAATCCCAAGTAGATTGTGTGTATAAATAAATTATGTGTTCCTATGTGTCATTACTCTGCTCTCAAATCGCCGACTAACACTCCCTCGCTCCGCAACAGAAAACCAGCAACAACGTGCGACTGGGGACCATCAACAACCCGGCGGCGGCGCCGTCGGAGGAGACGAGCCGCGTGGCCCGAGCGATCGGCGCCGCCATGCAGACGCAGTCCGCCAACAACGCCAAGAACTTCATCACCAAATTGGCCAAAGAAGAGACCGCCGCGGCCCTGCAGAAGGGAGCCGACGTCGGGGAGTTCGCTGTCGGGGTGAGAAGGCGGGAAGGGGGGAGGAGCCACGGTCCTCCATCAGGCTTCATGACAACTAACGACTTTTATCTCCACATTTTAACTCAAAATTCTCCCCATTTTGTCCCCTGCAGGGCATGGATGTGTCACTGTTCAAGGACGCGTACGAGGGCCCCAAATTTGACTCCCTGCTCTCACACGCGGCCTACTGCCGAGACGTCCTCAAGCTGAAGAAAGGACAAAAAGCCGTCATCAGCAACGGAAGAGTGAGTCAAAGTCTCGTTGCTTATTGACTGATTCTTAAAGAAATGTCATTTATATTCACGGCTCAAATCTGCCTTTTTTTTAGCACCGTTACTGAAGCATTCTAATCACCACTTTTCGTCCGTTATTAGATTATAGGTCCACTCGAGGAAGACGAGTTGTTTAACCAGGATGACTTCCTGCTTTTGGAGAGCATCATCTTAAAAACATCCGGAGAACGAATCAAAAGCAAAGTACAACAATTCGGGATTGAGGAAGACAGGTATTTTATTTAGTCATTGCACCTGTGGCTTTTTCCATAAGGTTAAATCGAGGTGAGGTTATTGGATTCTCGTGGCGTGGCGATGCATCTTAATGCAGATTTTCTCTCAGGGCCAGCGACCTTGTGATGAAGGTGGACTCTCTGCTCTCCTCTCAGCCTAAAGGAGAGGCTCGCGTCGAATATGACTTTGCTGATGACCGCTACAGGTAAAGTGATTCATACCAGCAAGCCTTCTGGCCTGAGGGGACCCTGTTCTCCCCCAGGGGTCATGTGGTTTTCTTACCATACATTTAAAAGTGTTTTTTTCTTTTTAATTGCAACGTACGAGGCAAATCTATATAAAACAGGTAATTTATTGTAAATACAGAAGAAATAGTCATTCACTTGAACCATTGATTTGCTGATGATTGACAGCGCTGTGAAGATCCGCCCGAAGGAGGGGGAGGTGTACTTTGACGTTGTTGCCGTGGTGGATCCGGTAACCAGGGACGCACAGAAACTCGCTCCTCTGCTGTTGGTGAGTTACAACCGTCACCCTGATGGCTCCAGTTGATTTATTTGACCCCGTCCCAACGTTATTGTCTTTTTTTTAACTGACGTCCCCGTCCTCTTGGACATTTCTCCCCTGCAGGTTCTGACCCAGCTGGTAAACATCAACTTGCGGGTCTTTATGAACTGCCAATCCAAACTGTCAGATATGCCGCTGAAGAGGTGAGAACTTAATTTCAACAGGATTGGTCCAATAAACGGGTCTTTCTTTCTCTGGCTAGAAGTCCGTCAAACATCATGGTGCTGATGTCTGTGTGCTCAGAGCTTCTGTTCACTTTTCAAAAATCCAGACGTGTAATTTTAGGGACTCATAATTAAAAGCTCTTGTTTTCAATACCCACATTTTTCTTTTCAGTCCCTCTAACCAGAAGCATTTTGTTAGATGTCGGTTTCATATGATGAACATGTTAACATACTAATTACGTAATGAGTGTAATTATTCTAATGAATTAGTTTTCATCCACGAGCAGCAGGAAACATCTTTTCATGTTTGTTTGGGGACTAAGGCTGCAAATAAATACCAAAATTAAATAATTCTTAAATGTATTAAATTCTAAATGGATTTTTTCAGTTTTAAACTATCTTTAATCCCATTTTCGGATTAAAAAGTACTTAACCGGTTTATAGACAATCAAAAGATTACTTTTGTGGCGGTTGCGTAGTTGATGACTAATCAGTGCGGCTCAGACATTAAACCAGTATGAAAACCATTGAAACTATTTTCATAGTTTTCCAAAACACAATACTGTCTGTTGGGAGTTTGACTAAATTTGTTGTCCCGACAAAACGACACAAGGCACCTTTTCAGCTCGTCTCACACACTATAAACACCGTAAAACCTTTTTAACACAATCTGTCTACAGTTTAATTAAAATGTAACGACGACTCCTTGTGTTTGGTTCCAGTTTCTACCGCCACGTGTTGGAGCCCGAGGTGGTGATTCAGGCCGACGGTAGTTTCTCTCCGGGCCCCTTGGCCAGGTTCCTGGACATGCCTCAGTCTCCTCTCTTCACCCTGAACATCAACACTCCGGAGAGCTGGATGGTGGAGTCCGTGCACACCCGCTACGACCTGGACAACATCTACCTGGAGGAGGTAAAGCCACGAGTCCCTCAGGATCTGCGTATTTCTAAAATATTAGCGTCATATTATGTTTGACACATTGCTGAGGGGATTTCAGAAGGTATCAGCATCCCATTCACGTGTTTTTTCTCCTCATTGTAATCCTCTTTGAGCTTAATTTATTTTAATGCTTGCACATTCAATTGTCTAAAGAGGGTTTGAGTTATTGCTCCTCAGATTTCTTCCAAGGTCTTCTCTTCGGGGAGGACCTTGGGTTCGGGAGCCACTACTAATGTGTTAATGTGTTACAAGCTGCAAGAAGTAAACTCTCCTCGTCGCGGTGGGCCTGCAGGTGGAGAATATTGTAGCTGCAGAGTACGAGTTGGAGCACCTGTTATTGGAAGGCCATTGTTTTGACGTCAGCTCCGGCCAGCCGCCCCGAGGCCTCCAGTTCACCCTGGGAACGGCCTCCGACCCCGTCATCATGGATACCATCGTCATGGCCAACCTGGTGAGTTACGGAGGAGTCTCAGGAAGTGGCTTATTGTGGCAGTTTGATGATATTAGAAAGCTCTCCTGGCTTATTTAGTAGATGTGTTCTAATCGTCACAAACACCGGTGGTCTCTTGTCTCCTGTGCTGCAGGGTTACTTTCAGCTGAAGGCAAACCCGGGCGCCTGGATCCTGAAGATGAGGAAAGGACGCTCTGAGGAAATTTACAAGATGTACAGGTGAGTACATGAGAACTGGCTGCATTGTGTCAGAGGGTTACGATGCCTTAAGAGTTTTTAGATCCAGTCTCTGGGATCTTTCTTGCGTTGCAGCCACGAGGGCACGGACTCGCCAGCCGAGTCTGATGACATCGTTGTGGTGCTGAACACCTTCAAGAGCAGAATCATTAAAGTCAAGGTCAGTCCACCCGACCGCCTGCTACAGTAGCACGGAAGCAGTGGCGGTACTTTCAGTCTGTTGGAAGCCGTAAGCGTGTAGAACAAATACATGTGCATGTACATTGCACATATCGCAGAGACATTTGCACATTTCACACTTTTTGAACAAAGGTACATTTCCAAGACGGTTGCAGGGCTGCATGAGAATTATTTGAAGTAAACAAGCTGTAAACAAATATAAAAAAATTAAACGCTTAAACTAGAGAAAAATTCATGAATAGATCAACAGAAAAAACAAGAAACATTCAGATTTGAAACTTAATTAAACATATTTTTGTTTTCCAACTCAAATTTAAATGAGGTTTTCTCTTTAACACCAAAGCACTGGTGTGTATTCCAAAGGTCCAACAAACAATCTGAATTAATTTTCTTTCTCTCAAAGCAGTTGCAAAGCAAGTTTCTTTTTTTTTCCAAAAAGGTCTTTAATGATTTATTTTCCAATTTATCATTTTGAAAATCGTAAAAATAAAACCTATTTACAATCACAGCCAGACGATATTGAATTGCCACATTTAATGGATGGATTCCACTTTAACATTGTTTAATCATCTTACTTGTTTATAACCGATTGTTGATCAGGTCCAGAAGAAGCCGGACAAGTTCAATGAGGAGCTGCTGAGTGACGTGACCGAGGAAAATGACGCTGGCTTCTGGAAATCTCTGACCAGGTAGAGCGAGTCACTGTGAGCAGATCACTCACTTATTTAGTTCTGGCTCAGAAAATGTAATATTTTTCTTCTTTATTAGTCTGAAATATAAAAGCTTTTTATTGTATGTGTGTTTTTTGTACCATTATAGAACATATGTTTTATGTTTTCAGCTGGTTTGTGAATTAACAAACAAAGTAATGCATTGTCAGTGAACAGAATTGTTAGTGCAGCACTAATATTGGTACCTGCAATTTAAAATTGATATAGATATGCAGAAATAACAATCTAGATGATGTTTGATCAGTGACAGCTGCCATCAACTTTGTGCACAGTCACGGCTCCAACCGGCAAAATAAAGGACGTTTTTAATCAGACCCCGAGGGTGACTTGACTCTGCAATGTGAAGGCAAAAACGCAGTAACTTTAGTTAAAAATATCTTTTGAGGTTGAATAAGATGAAAACCAATATTTTCCCTCGTCTCAGGAGGAACTAAGTCAGTTTCCACTAAACCTCGTCTCTGGAACAGTGCCGTTGATTACTAAATAATAAAACAATGAGCACTGACTCTCTTGTCAAAGAGCTTGATTTATTTTTCTTCTGTAGAAACGTGTTAACGTGAACACTTTGTTTATCTTTCCTTCAGAGGGTTCACGGGGGCGGCAAAGACGGAGGAGTTAAAGCAGGAGAAGGACGACGTGATCAACATCTTCTCGGTGGCCTCGGGGCATCTGTACGAGCGCTTCCTCAGGTGAGCGCCGGGCAAACCAGAGGGGGGTTGTTGTCTCTGCCAGAGTAGATGGGAAGTAACGTGCTGCTTATGGGAGCTCTGTTTCAGCACCTTTGTTCTCCTTGTCGTGTTGCCACCGGTGTTTTTGTCTTTCCTTTCCTCTCAGGATTATGATGCTGTCAGTTCTGAAAAACACCAAAACACCCGTCAAGTTCTGGTTCCTCAAGAACTACCTGTCACCGACGTTTAAGGTAGGATCTTTAACTTGAACGTGAAGAAACTAGCTGGCCTATTATCAAAGATGAGCACAGTGTCCCTGAAGGCCGGAGTCCTTTTCTCACTCAAATCAGCGTGAGACACGACGCGGGGACGCATTGGATCTTTACTCCTGATGAATGAGAAGACCGTTTCTTGGCTCATTCATCACTTTCAGCCTGTTTTTTTGTGATTTTCTTTTCTTTTCACTCTGTTTTTAGGTGTCGGCCTCCTTTTTCCTGCAGAACAAATAGCTTAAGTTAACTCTGATTCCCACTCAACTCATTTCCATACTTCACTACTTAACAGCTCTAGTTCAGTGAATTCAGGCGGTTGTTTCACAGCGGCTGTGTACGAAGCCATTCAGCATGAAGCCCAATGTGAGATTAGAAATGCACAAACACATCTGACCATCACGTGATCGTCCTGGCAGAGATAAAGATAATAATAATAATCTCAGATTAAAGGCCATTAAAACAACTATTCAGCTCAGGTCGGATGTTTGTGTTGGGATGAAATTACAGGGGACAAACCTTTCTTCTGAGCGTGTTGATGAAGGAGTACTTCAATAGCTAATCAGGAGATTTAACAGTTCGGCCGACCCTCTATTTTGTATGTATATGTAGCAAAACGCTTCTGGTAAATTACAGCTAGTCTTAATAAATTCAAATAAATGATTGTAAATTTAAATAGTTTAAATTAGTAAATTGAAACAAGCAAACACATGTTTATCTATTTAACCTCCAGTATTGAAGCATCACAGATTGCTCTCTATTTAGATATTTACAGTATGTTATAATTAATTTCTCGGATGATTCTTCCCTTCTTTTGAGATTGATTACGAATTATTCCTGCAGTAGTTTGTGGTGTTTTCAGATTTAGGAAACGTTACTTTTTGTGTGACCGACTGCTAACAACATAACAGCGTATTGACCATTTACTTGTTTAATTTAGCCAATTGTGTCTGTCTCTACTGTGTGTTCAGTTATTCCGACTGCACCTTGAAAGGCCTTTGGTGTGTAACCATTTTGCAGGAGTTCATCCCCCACATGGCAAAGCAATATGGTTTCCAGTATGAGCTGGTCCAGTACAAGTGGCCCCGCTGGTTACACCAGCAGACGGAGAAGCAGAGGATCATCTGGGGCTACAAGATCCTGTTCCTGGATGTGCTGTTTCCTCTCGCCGTGGACAAGATCCTGTTTGTGGATGCTGACCAGGTTCGGCTCGAAAAATGACATAATTTAATTATTATTATTATTATTATTATTAGATCGCTGGAAAGAGAAAATGTGAAAAAATACAGAACCAGTTTCTGGACTTTCTTGGGACTATTGAAAATTTCAAGAAATTGCATTGCAAGACGTAAACGGTTTAACAACATTACAACAAATCTGATTTGTTTCATGAGCCAAAATGCAACTGACTTCTGTTATTGACTTTTCAACGTGATCTGTCGCTTGTCTCATCCGTCTTTCTCGTTCAGATTGTGCGAACCGACCTGAAGGAGCTGCGTGACTTCGACCTGGAGGGAGCTCCGTACGGTTACACTCCGTTCTGTGAGAGCCGGAGGGAGATGGACGGCTACCGCTTCTGGAAGTCCGGCTACTGGGCGAGTCACCTTGCTGGGCGCCGATACCACATCAGGTACACCCCTGGAAAAAAAGGCCTTTACTCTCCTTTTTGATAAATGGTTGTTACCTTGATACTCATTACATTCGGCGTTCGCCCTCTGCAGTGCCCTGTATGTGGTCGACCTGAAGAAGTTCAGGAAAATAGCTGCCGGAGATCGCCTGAGAGGACAGTACCAGGGGCTCAGCCAGGACCCCAACAGTCTCTCGAACCTCGACCAGGTCCGTCTTCTTCCTTCGCTGTCCACATTTTCATTTTAATGTGCATTTGGGGTCTGGTTCTAAAGAAGCAGGCCGTTTTTTTTTTCTTGCCTATTCATGCAGTGCTGTGAGAAGGCACTGTAGTGAAAACCTTTTACTTTGTATTAATCTGAGATCCAAGAGCTGTTTTTTTGAAGAAGGACCTTTGTTATTGTTAGAAAAGACGTCCCCGATCCACATGACCACGTAACGTTAATGCATCGTACGCCTGCTGACTCTCGCACCTCAAACTCTTGATAGACCCTTTTTTTTTTCCAAAGCTGGTCTGCACATTCCACCTTGATATCATGACGTTAAAGGTTTGAAAAAGACCGACGTGCTCGTTTCCTCGTGGTTAGGCGTCTCTCACTGCTCATCTTCTTTTATTTTCTCTTCTGTAGGATCTGCCCAACAACATGATCCACCAGGTGCCCATAAAGTCGCTGCCCCAGGAGTGGCTGTGGTGTGAGACCTGGTGCGACGACAGCACCAAGAAGAGCGCCAAGACGATAGACCTGGTAACAGTTTGCCTAATAACGGGCCGTGTGCGAGGTGACCGGCAGGTTGTGGATCGCTACCAAACCAAACTAACAACATGGCTCAATTGTCCTGATTTCAGTGCAACAACCCCATGACCAAGGAGCCCAAGCTGAACGCCGCGGTGAGGATCGTGGCCGAGTGGAGCGATTACGACCAGGAGATTAAACGCTTCCAGACCAAAGTCAAGGAGAAAATCAACCCAAACACAAAAATACAGCAAGGCACAGGTACTGAACACAACACACACACACACACGGGCGTAAAAAGCAGCAACACATCTGTTCTAACCCAAACACATTCGTCTGTTTCTCTGCCAGATGTTCACACCGAGTTGTGAGGATCCTGCAGCAGCTGCGATGCGGCGGTGAACTGGACTCTGTTTAAAGAGCCCGACTCGCTACAAGCCACAGCGAGATAGTTTTGTTTTATGTCCTTTTTATAATGTGTGAAGAGGCTTCAGGTGATCTGGTTTTAGCGGTTTTTCTGTACAAGTGGGGGAGACTGTATTTTGTGGAGCAAATCATGAATATATTTGTCTTTTTGTCGGCCCATGAGTTCGCACTGATCCGGATTCTGGTGAAAGCACAAAGGGAGGAGGACCTCATGAAACCTTCCTCTAAATGATAAATGGGTTTAGGGGACAATTAGATAGTTTAAACTGAGTTCATATGGAGGTGAAAAAAAATCATTGATCTTACTTTCAATTTCATTTTCACACCTTAATACCAGGACCGGGAAAAATCTTTTTTATAATCAAACGGGTGTTAATCATCAATCTGCTTATTATCTTACCCAAATTAAACTAGAAAGCAGAATTTTGGAAAGCGAAAACGAAAGGCTCATGCCCACAACACGTAAAGGGAATGTTTATGGAATTTAGAAATGAGTGGCATCACTGTTGGACATGTTTACACTCATCTGGTATTTGACGTGAAAACGATCTACCAAACCAGGAGCCGTGATTGAATCTCGAGCTTGTGGATAACAAATACCACTGTGACTCTCAGGGAAAGATGTTTGAAGCATGAATACGAAGGAAAAGACAAAGCTTAAATCTCTATATAAACATTACATTTGTTTTTTTGGTTACACCTCAATGGATTTGTCAGGATCATCCTGTATAATATTCATTAAATAAAGATCCCCAATTATGTGATCCAGTGTGTTTCTCCAACAAAAATGATTCCGATACCAAAGCTCTGGATACTTTGATCAACTCAATGTGTGAATTTCCTTCAAATCTACAAAACAGCATCATTCTGAGCATAAGATTGATTATATTTCTGCTTGAAATGCCCCAAATAGCTTGATGCAACCCTTGACCCACACAAAATTACAAAGGAAGGTTTCAGACTTTTATTGTGATCCATTTGAAAAAAGGTTTTACAAAAGGTAACATTCAATTTTTACACCAATTCTTTAAAAAAAAAAAAAATCACTTAAAATAAGGTTTTGATACAACAAATTCAGTTAACTAAGTAATGGCTTCTATAAACAATGTGAAAATAAGATAATATACATTTAAATGAATGCTACAAACCGAGGAAAGGATTACATTAATTAAAAATAAAAACAATGGCAAGATTGATTTCCTTTAGACATAAGTGAGATTTGTCCACAGTTTCCAACAGAGCCGTCATTGCAAAACTAATCCCACTTCATCTGGTGTCCGACGAGAATGTTCGATGCCAAGCAGCACCCTACGGGGGTCTTATGATTTGATGCGTTTTTCCTCTTCTCACGCGCCCCCCCCTCCCTGCAGCTGAAAGAAAACTAGGAGCCTGGCAGGAATGCAAGCGATGACCACCACGCGGCATCTGCTGACACGACATGCAGATCGGTGAAGAGACACAGAAAACTGATATACAATGTGAATTTACAACAAAAATATGAAAAAACTAAAAAGAAAGGACTTTGACGCGGACGAGCACGGCGGACGGTGTGCTCGTGAGGACCGATGAGACGCTCTGTCCACAAAAAGTCGCTCTTTTTCCTCCTTCAGAGCGGCTCGCATCCATCGCGCCTCCTTCAGGTGGAAACCACTTAACGTCGGATCGGTGAACAGCGGCACGGTCGTTCTCCTCCGACCGCCAGCAGAGCGTCCTGCACGACGCCTCCGTCGTAAAAGCAAAAGTTTGTTTGCGGAACCATGTTTACTTTCTCGAGACGAGCGAGATGAGATTGATCACACTCCCACGTCTGTCCGCTCCGTGTAGATTCTTCCTGCCTGCTCGGTGTGTAAAATGACCGACGCCATTTAAACAGGAAACTGTTGCATATTCTACCCAAACAAGATGCATGTTATTTAATAAGAATATTTTCCTTTTTCCGAGCCCAGCAGCTACACATTTGCCAAACAAACAGGAGAGTGGTGGCAATCTCATCGCACTTTACAGAAAGAAAACATTCATCCCCAAAATCTTGAACTATTCCTTTTACACAGCGCTGGTTGTCAGAACTCTCCAGCGACAAAAGTTAAAATCAGGCCAGAGGTTCATTACTTCCTTTTCTCTTTCAAAATCTCCTCATCTCCATTTCAAACACATTTATCTCTGTTACAGTTACATCATCTGCAAAGCTTAAAAAACACATGCACCTCCAGCATTTTATACAAGATTATGATACAAAATAAGGCATTTCATTGTGTTGAGTATTCATATCAGTGTTGTGTTAATGCACGTGTGTGTGTGTGTGTGTGTGTAATAGTGACCACATTTAAATGTTATTTCTTTTGTCCGCCTATAAAAAGACTGCAAAAAACAAACATAAAGTCATGATAACTCTTAAAATATATATATTTGTCATATATATTTACGTATATATTCATATGTAAAAATAAAAAATAAAAAAAAGGTTAGAGGGGAAAGAGAAAAGCCCAAGAGGTCCCTGTGATAGGCCAGTTCTCAAAAAAAACAAAAAAAAAAACCTCCCCCCCTCATTCCATGACCTCACCGGACGCCACGGTGACCAGCTGCAACGGGATCTCCTGATTGGCTAGGAGGTCGTGGGTGGTGGTCTGGAGGATGAGCGTGGTCCCGTCGGCGGTGATGAGCGTATCGGGGGTGGGCGGAGACGTGGAGGAGGGGGCCATGCCTTTTTTATTCTGGTGAGTCTTTATGTGCTTGGCCAGGTGGTCGCTGCGCATGAACCTCTTGGAGCACTCGGTGCACACAAACTTCTTCTCTCCTGTGAGGTCACAAAGACAGACACCTCAGGCAGAGCGGGAGCAAACTAAACAGTTCCTGCATCATTTAAAAACCTGAGGAACGTGTGGTCAATTTGATTAGTTTATATGTGATATTAGACAAGAGGTCCGGAAAAGCAAAGAATCTGCTGAGGGATCGTTTCGAAAAAGTGACGTATTTTGCCGTCCGGAGAGCACATCTAACCAAAGCCTGCAGTTCATTTAGGCGATCAGCAGCTCCATGTAAACAAGGCTGGAAATAGACATTTGATTTGGTTTATTTATCTGTAAAGTCTAAAAATAAAATATATTTAATAAAGTATATTTAATCATTGTGAAAAAAAACATTTGCCTTGTTTTTGTATGGAAGAAACAAATGTGTTATAGGCTTAGAAATAAAGAAGTTTAGTAAATTTATCATCCTCAGAAATATTTTCTGTGTCCAGCAATACACCAAACATTAAAACAGGTTAAAGACGTCTCAATTAAATGTATCTAACAATCCAGAATGTCATGAGGCAACCGTCTCCGAGGCTAGCATGGATTGTTTGTTTAACTGATGAAGGAAGAAAAAGAACCGGAGCCCGTTAACTCTAAATCTCGTTAAACGGATGAGGAAGTGGAAAGGATTGAGATCGCCTGCTATCTTGTACGGAGTTGTGATTTATCAAACATACAGTAGCAGTCAAACACGTTTGGACACACTGTCTCATTGAAACATCAGAGCACGATTGGGGGGGGGGGGGGGGTTTGCACATATTAATGAAACTTTGTAGAAGTCGTTTGAGCATCGCCTCACCCGTGTGTGTCCTCCTGTGTCTCTGCAGCTCGTCGCTCCGGGTGAACCTCTTCCCGCAGAACATCCAGTTGCAGACGAAGGGTCTCTCTCCGCTGTGCCAGCGCAGGTGAGCTCGAAGATGGGACGTCTTCCCGTAAACCTTCCCGCAGCCGGCGATGTGGCAGATGTGCTGCTTCTTCTTCCCCATGCCCGAGCCTCTGTGCAACGAATGAATGCTTTAAAATGAATGGATTTTAAATATACGCAATTTAAAACGACCAGCTAATCTGAATCAATACATGTTGAATAAATCACTGGTGAACTTAGTCCCTGTGCTAAGAAAGGATTAGCATTTTGTATTTACATGAATGTTTTTTGAATCTGCCTCGTGAACAGCATTGAAAACCAGCTAAACCACTTTAAAACAGAAGTGACTTGCTGGTTACTTAACTTTAGACATCTTAAGCTTTTGGTTACAGCTGCTGCAACGAACAACATCTGGGTGTATAAATGAAAGGTGGGAGATTTTGTGGTTGTGTTAAAATGGCAATTGAATTACACTATATAATTCGGTTGTGATATCTTTACTACTAGAATCATGATAGTTAAAACAGTTTATGGGCATCATTTTCTCTGAGTTTACGGAATAAATAAAAAACACCAGCGCCTCCGGGCTATCTGTGTGTGTGTGTGTTTTCTGACATGGCCCACCTTCCTCCGGACTCCTTGCAGTTGGGGCAGGTGCAGGCTACTCTGCGGAGCCGCTTGCCCTCGCCGCCCTGCATGTCCATGTCATCGTCTCCGATCTGAACACGCAGGTTGTTCAGATCGCTGGGGTTCAGCGTGGAGTTCCCACTCAGCTGCCACTCCTCAGAGTCCGGCTCCTCCTTTATCTGGATGCCTGAGGGGGGCAGGTGAAGATTTAGGGTCTAAGTGACGTAAGACAAAAAAGATTTGCTCCTTCCTATGAATAATTACAGCATGTGCGGGGGGCAGCTCATACCGATTGGACTGTTTGCGTCCTCCCCCTGACTGTACTGAACTCCAGATTGGGCTACAGAGTTCACTGTGACCGTCTGGAGGTTGGGCAGGTTGACTTGGCCTGTCTGGCCCAGAGGAAGGCTATGGACCGGGGCTAAGGTCAGCTGCTGGGCCTGTCCCTGTCCCTGGGGCAACTGAAGGCCCTGGAGCGACTGGACTCCTTGGACCTACAGAGAGAGAGATGGGATGAGTTGAGCTCAAGTCATCTTTCACAGACAAAAAACAAAAAACACACTGCTTGAATATCGCCTATACGAGACTCCTGTGGCCCACTTTGTTGATTTCAAACTTCCCGAGCCGGCCCGGAGACGTTACCTGGAAGGTCTGCCACTGGATCTGTCCCGTAGCGGTGACCGTTTGGGCCTGGATGAGGAAGGTCCCCGGGTTGACCAGCTGCACACTCTGGAGCGTCTGACCCCCTGCGTTCAGGTCCTGAGCCTGACCGTCCCCAGACAGATGCAGGATGGGCTGCGACATAGTGGTGGCGTTGGAGGACGACACCTGCAGACCAACGACAACAAAGTTGCACCCAAAACGTTAAAAAGAGGGCAGCGTCGGTGTCGGCATGGAGCTTTTCCCACAGGCAAAGACATCTGAGGGTGATGGAAGTACAGCCTGAACTCTCTGTGGTAGTTACGCAGTATTCTGACAAAGTACACTGTACGAAGAAGAAAAGAACAGCGATTCTTTATTGTGCGCCAAATCCAGGCGCGCTGGTCCAGAATGAAGTGAACCTCGCGGTAACGCAGTGTCTTAAAGCAATGTTTTTAAAGGTTTTGGCTTGTTTAGCCCCTTAAACCAAATCAATGTCTACTTCATACCCCTCACCATCAGGGCAGGTGATTTCTACACACCAGTGTCACTGCAAGCCGTGACGTCCGATACCAAAACGCTACCGTGAGAACGTTATCAGGCTCTTCTCATAAAACGACATCATTCATTAAATAACACCACGTTCCCAAACGTTAAATAGGGTTCAAACCAGGATCTTTCTACTCAAATGATGAATACACAAGACTACAAGTCTGATCCGACATTTAATGCCACTAGTCAATAATTGACAGTTTCCAAGACTCTGCGCCAAAGACACGTCGGTAAATCTTTAAAGAGACATTATACTGATTATACGACACAGAAAAACCATGATGGAGCATTTCAAGGAAAACATCCATCTTTAAAAAGAAAAAATGCATTCGATGATAAAAGCCTTCAGTTACTTTATGCGTATGTTAAAACTGAATTATGCAATGGTGCGGCCGATATAATGTGACAGGACGGGCGTTGGTCGATCAATCAATAAGTCGATGACCCGGGTACCTCGCCGCCGTCCCATCTGGTATCAAGGACAAAGTGCTGATGGCGTGGACACTAGTGGAGCACAGTTTTTCTAATAACCATTACTGTGGAAAACATCGGGGCCAATTAAACCAACCCGTGTAATTCTCAGGCCCATTCAGAACTAGTCATGACCTCGGTGTTGACTAAACGAGTCCAGAGGCGTGTAGAGCACATCAGAAAGAGAAATCAAATATATTGTGAGCGATTCTGTTCATGTTTGTTCATGAGCCCAGACCGCGAAGGCCAAACACACAACACGTTAAAGACACGCCCACTGACCTGGATTTGCTGCAGGTGGTTGTGGGAGTTGAAGTTCTCAGAGGAAGGGTCGGACACGCCCGCAGACACGGCGGTGGCTTGGGTCAGGACCCCGGTGCCGTCGATGGTCTCTGGGAGATGGGAGGAGCTGGAGGAGGTCGTGGTGGTTGGCACGTAGAGTTCTTGGTTTGCGCCGCTGACGCTCACCAGCGTCTGCTTGGCGCCGCCATCCTGGCCCTGACTGTCCATCGTCTGGCCGCCCATGATCAGCTGACCTTCCGCCGTTACCCCCGTGGCGATGGGGACCGAGTGCGCGCCGGTCAGCCCTAGAGACTCCAGGTCCACGCTGTTTATCGGAACGAACGTTATGTTGCCGGGCAGCCCTACTGCTCCGCTGTACGCCGACCCCCCGGCCAGCGACACGCCTTGGATCGACTGCACGTGCCCCGCCTGCGTCAGGAGGTCTGTGGTCGCCGTCGTGGCACAGCTGATTCCAATGCCACCCTGGCCATCCTGGAGGAGGTGGATCTGCCCCGTGCCGTCATCCAGTCCCTGCGTGAATCCCGTGAGTGTACCGTCTGCATTTTGGATTTGGGGGATGACCTGGAAGAACGTACCATAGTTTAAAATCGACAGCTCAGCCTGAATGCAACGCACGGCGTATCCTACGCGTTGTCTTGCGACTTCCATTTTAAAAAGATGTTTTTACCTGATACTGAATGCCTGACACGCCGTTGGATGCAGCCTCATTCCCAGACGCTGTAACATAAATGGGCTGGTTGGGGAGACTCCCGATGGGGAGCATGTACTGCCCGTTGGACGTGACAATCCCGGAGTTTGGAATGTGGACAATTCCCTGATCCTCCTTCCCGGCGGAGACAGGCGTCAACACCTCCCATCGATCGGAACCCGTCAGCTGAATGGCAGACATGTCTGTAGTCTGGGATCAAAACGTACACACAGATTGACATGGGGGGACCACGCTTCAACCGGACGCACCATCACAGCTTTGGATACTAGATCCCACGAAAGCAGCAGCAGCACCACCACCACCAGCAGCTGCTGCTGCTTTCTGAAAACCACCCGCGGCTGCAGAGATTCTCCTTCCACATCGAAGGAGAGCATTAAATCACGGGCGGCGCGCGGCGCTCCCGCGGGGATTCGCGCCGACGCGACGGCCGCAGCCTCGGGAGCTGCCGCACGCCGAGCGTCGACAACAGCGGCTCAGAAATGACCGAGAGCCGGCGGTGGTGGGGGGATGGGCGGCTGTTACAACACAATTGAAAACGCTACTGCCGTGCGTTCGGGCGCTGTTCCCCCCGCGGGGTCGGTTCTCTGTCGCAGCCCGGGAGGCGCGAGCGGCTGCCTTCCAGCGGGCCGACCCGAGTGACTGACTCCCAGCGTCCTACCCACTATGGGCGGGTTTTACGGGGGTAAAGTGGGTGGCCGTTATTGAGGGGAACACAGGAAGTGTACGGCTTTCACCCCATGCCATCAAAAATTTAAAACGTGTGAACTCCATGCTCTCAAAAACACAACCAGCAATCGAAAGCGAGCGAAAAAGACGAGCTAGAAAATGTCGGGATACCTGTGTTTCCGCTGCGCCACCGGGTTGCAGAAACTCGCTTTGACTGCTGTCCACGTCCGCGGACGCCATTTCTCCTTGTTTCAGAGGCTGCTCTGGCGCTAGCAGAGGGACGGGGGGGAACTCGGCAAAACTCTGTAATCTTCGACTCCTGCGTGGCAGAAAAGCTCGCAAAGCATCCCCACTCCCCGGTCCAAAGGGAGGCGACTGTGAAATTCAACTTTGCGGCACAGATTCGGTGGCAATTTCGGCCCAGATTGACTGTTTACTTTGTCAACTTCGTCGCTAGCCAGCTAGCTCGCTTAGCTAACCATATCTAGCTAGTTAGCAGCAGCGCAAAAGATAAAAAGACGCAGCTTGCTTCGCTGTAGGTTGCACAAACTCACCGATTAGTTGCACGCTTCGATGCGGTAAATGTTTACGTACCAGTCATAGCGTGAGTGGTAGTAACCGGGAGGATTATCGGTAAACTAAACTCTAAACATGATTATTTTATCAAAGGCGGGCTAGTGTTGATCGGTGAATTCGGGACGATTTTTTTCTATTTTGATTGACGGTGCGGGAAACACAAAAAGGTGGGACTAACAGGCCTGACCGTCGAATTTGCATCACATTACAGGACGTCCCGCCCTTCTTCTCTAAGGCAATTGGCTTAGCCAGTGGTACGGGTGACGTCATTGGCTGACTGAAATGTCAATCTCTTTTTATGGGACGTGTGTTTCCTGTTCGTTGTAGAGCGTGCGAAGAGATGGAATGCAGTTGTTGAATTCAGAACTCCATTTTTACCACCAGACAAGTAATTTCACAAGACAATAAATAATATCGAGTCAAAACAATATCATTCAAATGTCAAAGTTTAAATCACCTTGTATGAGAAGTCTTTAAAGTGGCAATCTCTGAAGATTTTCATTTGAATACGTGTCTGTTAAGTCACATTATAAGTACAAATTTGCTTTAGAGGCCTTCAAAATCTCCACAACGTTCAACATCCTCGGTCCTCTGTCCTTCCCATTGGATAAGGAAAATGTTTTTGCAAATCAACTACGAATGACGATCCTTTAACCTGAAGCACAAATTTGTTTTCACTCAAATGTAATTAATAAATTAACCAAAACTGGAACTGTCACAATTTGTACTTCTCCTGTCAACATGATCCAGGATAGCAACCAAGTGGATTTTGTGGAGAGAATTTTTCAAGTAGATGTGATTATTATGCCACTTTAAAATACCATTGATTCAACATTCAAATAAGGATAAAAAAATACATGTAAATATGTGATCACTACATACGATTTGACAGGTTATTTTTCTCACTTTTATTTTCTTACTTTATTCATCATTACAGTTAAGTTGGATAATTCAGTTAACAGCTTGTTTGGATATCTATTAATCCCATTCATTCCCACTCTAACATGAAGAAAAGGTAGAAAGACAAAAAGCAATGGCAGGTTTTTCTCCTTTTATTGACACATGCATATTGATGAGGATGGCATTTGTTACAATGTGGCTCCCTACGTCCATTAGGATTCTTGATCTTCCTGAAGATGTTTAACGAAGGGGTCGGTGGGCTTTTGAAAATAAAGACAATTCACACTGGCGTCAGTCCAGATGATCCACAAGAAACTCTCTCAGCTGCTTCACAAGAAGTCTCATCTCATGACACCAGGTGGAGCTCACAACGTCAACACTTTAATATGAAAATTTCCCAAACCAAAAGTAAATAGAAGCAGTGTGTATAGCAAGTTATCCGATCAGTGTTCCATCCTGCATTGTCTGGGATGCCTGCGTTGCACTTTCTAAAACAATACTATCCGTCCCCTCAGAATACAGTGAAGTTCTGTCCCACAGTGCTACACTGGGCAGTGGCTTTCATTTCGTCTTCATAGTTAACGTGGCACAAGTCAAACGTTTAGAGACCGCATGTATCACTTTGAGCAAGATTTGGAAAAGGAATTGTGACTTTATCGTGAATAGCATAAACATAACCAAGTAGAATTGGGAAAAGGCAAACATCAATTCCAAAAATAGTTTGTAGTTTTTTTTTAATTCTAGGGAAAATCACAGTAATTGTCAAATAATCGACGAAAGGCAAGCGGTTATTGTTGAAGGGATCAAACATTGTCTTAAAAAGGGGACACGCTCTAATCATCTGATGCATATTAAAAACAAATGTTCAGTGCCAGCATCAGTTATGAAGCAATGTGAATTTTATGTTCTGTTAAAGTTACTTAATTGGTTGTTTCGAGTAAAATCAGAAATGATACATTTCTCAGCTCAGTTATCTTTGTTTCAACCGCGAAAGCTAGAATATGTTTCGAATAGGATACGAAGGTGCCACATATTATAGGCATGGATGTATGCTATGCTTGTATAGAAATTTTATTTTATTGAATAAGTCCAACAGATTCGGATCTGTAAGGCAACTTCAGTAAATAACTGCTGAGCTGATCCTCTGACTTCAAGAGAAGAATATGAAAAATGAGAGTAGCTCTTTGGGGCCCAACTTAACAGTATTCTGAGTTCTCCCTCTGGGGATTGTGTCGTCTCATGGTTTCTTCTTAGGTGCATTAGGTGTGTTGAATTTGAAAAAGATAATGTCGCCATCGTCCACCACGTAGTTCCGGCCCAGTTGTCTGTACTTCCCAGCGGCCTGTAAGAGAGGACAAACGTAAATTTCTACTCAAAAGCGTGATTTGGAAAAGCCGACGCTTGCAAGTAGGATCTGTAAGAACACACACCTTGGCTGCATTTTCACTTCCCTCCTCTTTGAAGTCATCGTACTTCATCACCTCCGCCATGATGAAGCCTTTCTCAAAGTCAGTGTGGATCTTTCCTGCAGCTTGAGGAGCCCTGGTTCCTTTCTGTTGATGCAAATCACAGAACATTAAGAAGATAACCAGAGGAGATTTAAAAACACCTCAATACGCTGCAACCATGACGAATTTTAGCACAGATAACAAAAGCTTTACCCTTCTAACTCATATACTGACAAAGATCGCAATGGTGTCAAAAGAGACAGTATCACTAAATAGTAATTCATTCTGATTATAAAGTCTAACATTTACAAATCTAGTAAAATGTGCTTCTAATTCGGGAATATTGCTTAGCGCAAATCTCCAAGATGTTAATATCACCCAATGTTACACGTCAGGGCATTGATGTGTAGGAACGTAATCAAATCATTGTAACCCCCTAAGAGAAAACAAGATGAAGAAATTGTTTTTCCCACAACTCATCACAAATATACAATATTATTATTTGACACCAAGGGCACCATCTGAAAAGAGTTAATTGTATGCATTTTCAATGTTAATATCTTTATTTTAACAAAATTTGCTAATTAGGAACTGTGCATAACACTTTCAAACAACAATGAAGAGGATTTTGAAATGAACACTGAATTATCCTTGAAGAGGCTCCTTACCCTGATGGTCCACGCTCGCACCTCATCTGGTCCAGCTGTGAAGAAGTACTCCAGCTGTAGTGTGGCGTAGCCGGTTTTGATTATTTTAGTCAGAACGCTAGAGACACAGAGAGGAGTCGTGGATGGAGCAGGATTCGATAATAAAAGCCTCACATCTCTGTTTCCGTTACGCTGTTATTCTATCTTCAATTAGAACTGTACAGCATTGCAGACTTAATTAACAATTCAATGCCAGTTGAGTCAAGTGCCTTTTGCACCGCAGACACTTTGTTTCATAGCAAGAAAAAACTCCAGAATAATTAGCAACATTTACATTAGCTGAAAACAACTAATGATGACTACAATGGAGGTGACGGCTCACCTCTGCGTCTTCATTTCCTCGCAGTACTTATTCCTCTCCTCCTCCTCCATGTCCTGCAGTTTAGACTCAACACATCCACTCACGGGAATGACCACGGCGCCGGGGTCATGAGCGTCTACCCACTCCTTGATTTTCGCCAACCTGAGAAGAACGGGCAGCAGGGCAGAGTTATTGTGATTGATCAAAAACTAGCTGGATACGTGAACAATGCATGGGACGGGTACTTATGCACCCTGGGGAAAAGACAACTCACCACTTGTTCTTTTTCCTGATGTAATCCTTCTCCGAGAGATTAACCAGGTAGATCATGGGCTTGGAGGTCAGAAACAGGTATTTGTTCAACACATCAATCTGCGGAGAGAATTTTAAAAGGGTACAGCTCATGAATGAGTCAAGTTCTCATAGATCAGGTGGCACCTTACTAATGACATCATGCACATCTTATCTGGAGACCTGCGGACGTAGTAATGACCGCAAAGTTACAGCTATCACTTGTCTTTATTTGTGCACTGGAAAAAATAGCTAATTTTTTAGGATCAGAAACTTAAAAATATATGTATCTGGTAAATTTTAATACAAAATTCAGAATTTTCAAATCCTATATTAACATTTATTTTCAAAGCTTTTACAGAAGAGGCTTTGGATGTAAAAAAATTAAAATGCCATTGGGTACAGCCTTAATTACACCAAACACAAACTAATTACATCGTTACCTCTTTGTCGTTCCAGTCAGGGTAAAATCGGACATGTTTCTTCTCCTCTACTATCCAGTTCTTCACCTTCAACATGATATCCTGCAGCAGGAGGCAGCAGATTAAATAAGGGCTGCAGATTGATTGCAGCTTAACAGCTCTTTTATGTGAGATGTGAAACAGGTAGCATATATACATACTTACATATTCAGGTTTAAGTTTTTTGTCACCTCCTCTGATGGCAGTTTTCTCCAGCTTGTCAAGGATTGACGGAATCATTTCCTCGTCCTTTAGTCGCAGCTCTTCATGGATGATCTCAATGTCCCTCACTGGGTCAACGTTACCCTCCACATGGATTATGTCCTCGTCATCAAACGCACCTAAAACACAAGCGTTGACAGGGGAAGTCAGCCTGGTGCAAACAGTAAGAGGGCTTTGTATCAAATGAAAACTCCTTGCAAACTGACATTACTGAGGTACAAATTAATACACACTTCAGAAAACAATGAAACACACACATCTTATTGATCCCTAAGACTTAAAGACAAGAATGTACACCCAGGTAATACCTTATTTTGTACCCGCTCTGTGTCTTATTATACCTGACAGTTATACCACCGACGTAAAAGCTTTCACTCTAAAATCGGGGCTCGGAATAGATATTATATAGAATAGACATGTTGTAATACTAAAATGGGAACTATATTTATTTTATACATCACTTGAAGAGATGTAAACGTGTTTGTCTACCAAGCCATTCATTCAAGTCCTCAAATGTTAAAAGCTGTCAAAATAAAAAAGCCCCTATAAAAAGTCCATTATTCAAATAAAATAGTCGAAAATTGTATAATATCAGGAACTATCAGTTTCAACAATAAAATAGCCGAATTAAAAAATTAAATTAAATTAAAAACTGAAAGTCAGTACCACAAAGTATTAGTGACTAGCTATACATAGATCATCTTGGTCCACAGGCATAATCATGTATCTTCACTTGCCCCTCTAACACCTGTCTCCTCTGCTCAGTTGATACTGGAGAGCAGCTGCAGGAAGCAGTATTGACAACTCACGTGTCATGTGGAAGATGCCGTCACAGGCACTGATGTTGGAGAGAAAGGCGTTTCCAAGTCCCTGTCCTGAGTGAGCTCCCTTCACCAGACCAGCAATGTCCACGACATTCAGAAAAGCTGGAACCTTACTGAAGAGATACAACAGGCAGAGAGGGGGGGATTGTTGAGGACACAATTCCATTGATCAAAAACGACAAGCTGTGAGGACTGAGAGCCCGAACCTGGCTGGTTTGTGGTACTGGCAGAGGAAATCGAAGCGCTCATCGGGCACAGGTACTCTGCTCTCATTTGGATCAATTGTGCAGAACGGGAAGTTCTCTGCAGCTGCTTGGCTTTTGGTCAGCACATTGAAAAAGGTGGATTTCCTGCAAAGTCAGAATATTGTCAACTGCTTTGCAATACTTAAACCTGAATAATTAATAGTAAACGCATAGTTTACATGGATTTCTTAATTCATGTCCATACCCAACATTTGGTAATCCCACAATTCCAATCTTCAGTGAGGTTCCAAATCGTCCAATCAATTTAGCCTCTTTGGGGGCTTCTGCCTTTTTTGGGGGCATCTGGGAGAGTTGCAAGTTGCATACACTCATTAAACCATGTCGACACATTTCAACAAAGCCTGGTTTATTTGTAACGTAACGACATCTCGGTAAAGACATAAGTTACATGTGGATTATAGATCACCAAGCAGGTCATTCATGTTTAACTAGCTTCACTTAAAACGTGTTTAGGCAGCTTCAGTCATATGGTCATTCAAACACAACATGCTAACGGAAGCTAACTAGTTGTTAACTGAGAGCAGTCCTAGCTACTTGTTAGCCAGAATATTTGACCAGACACATAATACTGTCAGCATTTTTCAGTATTTAAAAATAGGCCTAAAGCCCATTAGCTGAAAAAACTACTCTTTTAGTACCTTAATGTCTATTTTTAGCGAGTAGTCTACGTGGTATTCACTCCGCTGATAACTGCACACACCAGCCGCTCCGGTGGAAAGGCAAGTGGCCTAGCAAACCGGAAGTGTTTAACGGTGAGAGTTCTGTGATTGGCCAGAAGAGCTGGGCGATGACGTCAGAGCAGGGTAATAGAGAGACTGAATAAAGTTACGTTTCTTTCTTTTTTTAGATTGCGAGATAGACGATTTTCGACTGAAATGGAAATTCGCCAGTTCGATGCCACTTGTTTAATTGTATTTTTAAACGTAAAGATATTTTATATATATTTTGATAAGCAAATCCAAATCAGGTAATTGAACCGTGGACTAAATTTCCGTATTTTAAATGCCAAATTATAACGTAACGACTCTTATAACCACCAATGCATAATGTAAATAAATATGCATGTACATATCCCATAGGAAATTGTAGTGCTGCGCCATTTTTTAATTGAGTGCAGTTTAACACTTAAAATAATGACTATACAAAACTTCATTTAAATTCTAACTGTCCCCAAAACAGAAACCAGCATTACAGACACTACATGCGCAGCCCGAAGGTAGTCGTTCAATATCTGCAGTATTGATATTAACATTTTTAAATTTATTCGTAATATATCAGTATTGTTTTATGTGTTATGGATCTAATGTACATTTTATAAAGTATTAAAATACCAAATTATGTGGAGAACACAACAAATGTGACAAATCAGGACTTTATTATGGAAGGTCACTCAATTGAGGTCGCATGCGTGAAAAAAAACAAAAAACTGAGCAGTATTTTTTTTTTCTACACATCAAATTCAGTTTCAGAGGACTTCATGGTACAACTCCTGTAGCATCTAAAACCATGAGGCGATGTGGCCATCACAGTACACTACAAACTGTCACTAGCAGAATTAAGTATCATTTGTTTATATACAACACCCCAAACAAGAACCTTTCAGAAAAACAAGAATAAATAGAAAGTTGATATTTAAAACATCAAATACAAGCAAACTGGGATCTTTGCAGCTACATACAAACAGCCAAATTAAAAATCATAATATAACTGCTGGAAAAAAATCTTGTTTCTATATAAAGCACTGAGCATCAACAACCAGCCCTTTATTTTGGTGCAGATCCAAAGCACTGCTCATTCTCACTTGAATCTATTTTCTTAAATTTTAGGTTTTTGCGTTTCATGACTTTCCCTACAAATTTGGTTATTAAAAATGACAGCTGAGTTTTTGGTGCTCAAACTGAAAAATCAACTGCATCAATACATAAACAAATCCAGAATTCAAATCAGATGCATGATTTAAAAACAAAAGCAAAAACATACAAAAACATAAAAAGTAAAGAAAAGAAACCATGTGAACAATAACACTGAACTGTTTCCTTCTTCTTTAACTGATCAGTAGTGACCTGAGAAAAGAGGACAGGGTAAGAGATTAAGTGACAGACTTGATTTAGATTTTTGAAAAAGCCTAATTTATGTCAGTTTATGTGGATAATCTAAAGTATTTGTGAAGGTCACATAAATATCAGAATGTCATATCAACTTTATATATAACCTAGTGCCCGAATGATAGAAAACTGGTTCAAACATACGTGGCGAGTAGGACCGAGACCGGGATCGTGAGCGGTAGCCTCTGCTGTAGTACGGAGATGGAGATCTGCGTCTGCAGGGAGGAAAAAAACAAACAAAACCACTTGATTTTAGACCTTTGACGTCACAAATTGTTAGATAAGGAATAAAACTTAATTATATTAAAAAATATATGAAATATTTATTATTTATATATATATATTTCATATCTATTCTTGATCTTTAAACACTAGTAAAAATGTGGAACGAAGCTGTAATGGATGCTTGAATGATCAAATAGCCATAAAATAAAAAAATTTAATTAATTAATTGTGGACTATTATGACAACGGGGGAAACAACTCACCTGTATGATCTGTACTCTCTGTCGTCATAGCGATCGTAGTCACGATCATAACTTCTGTCATAACTTCTGTCGTAGCTCCTGTCATAGTCCCTTGAAGCACGTCGCGACGAACCACCACTGGTGCTACCGCCACTGCCGCTGCCTCCACCGCCTCCACCTCCTCCGCCACTGCCACCACCACCACTTCAGAAACACAAAGAATAAACGATGGTGACACATTGTAAGATTGAACACACAGGCAGAAAATAACCCTAAAAACCCAAGCTGCTTGGTTTAAGGAACACTCACTATGTGGGCCGTCCCATGTAGATTCCAGGAGTGGGTGTATGGGCCCGCTTTGTGATGGAGAAGTCCACTCGGATCCTGCGCCCATCGAGCTCCATCCCATTAGCACGCTCCTTGGCCTAAAAGCCACAACAACCCAGTTAGAAGTAGACATTGCTTGATAAGATGATTAAAACGTTTTCATGTGTAAATTCTGCCCTGGATCCACCTGACACCTACGGTGTGTTGAACGCATATTTAACATATTCATATACAACCCCTTTTATGATTAGCTTAGAATCCAATGTGGACGGTAGTTACAGAGTCTTCTTCCCGTTAGCAAACCCGCTTCTTGTCTCTCACTTACACGGTAGGCTGTCAAAAAACGAATGACATCATCACAAGTGACAAGAGACTGACGAATCCCAACTGCTACCGTAATGGTGACAACACAAAACTACTCAAATGCCTATGATATAAAATGATTTACTATGTAATATAGACAAGTTATATCTGTGTCTCTGTACCTCCTTGGAGTCCTCACAGTTCTCAAAGTAGACAAAGGCAAAGCCCCTTGAGCGACGCGACTGCTGGTCATACACAATGTTGACGCCACTCAAAGGGCCGTATTTAGAGAAAACCTCCCTCAGGTCTCTCTCCGTGGTGTACAGACTCAGTCCAAAGACACCCAGACAGTTGTGTGGGTCTGGGTTAGCCTGTTAAGAGTAAAGGAGGAGTGTAAAAATATTGTAGACAAATTAACTGGTCACATAACTGCAATAAATCCTGTTTTTCTGAAGCAGATCATCTGGGAATGAAGTTGATTTAGATTAACTTCTGTAAAAAGTAAGTCCCTCATTCAAATTTCATTACATAAAGCTCATGTTTCAAGAGATGCCAAAATCAAGCCTGTTGAGGTTTTCAACATGTACCCTGTTTCCAATGTGTCTACGCCGGTTTGACATGGGGGAGCGGCTATGGCTCCTATGCCGGCGGTACTCCCAGCTACGAGAACGGCTCCTGGACCGGTGTCGGTGGGAGCGGGAACGAGAGCGCGAATAATGCCTGCGCGAACTCCGGTGGGAACGGGACCTGGGGGATGTACATGAAATAAACCCTAGAAAATCTCTTAAAATATAGTTTAGTCCACGTATCCCACCCTGACTTTGCAAACACCACTTGCACTTGCACATGAAAACAAAAAATCCAATTCACCTGGATTTGGATCGGGATTGAGATCGGGATCTCGACCTGGAGTGATGGGAGCCATCTTTTGACCGCGCTGGGGAGCGGCTGGTGGATTTAACTGAGCCCCGAGGGGACGCACTCCTAGAGCCAGGCTGCGAGTCCTGGACAGACCAGACACTGTAATCAGAAACCCTCTAATCCCAATTGTGGGGCCAGGAGGTGACAGCGTGGACCTCTACATACCATCATCAGCGTGTATTTATGACATTTCAAAACAGGTTTGATACTATACTTTTACGTGTTTATAATAGGTCAAACATAGCAGTACATCATTGAAATATATATTGTGCAATTTAGCTGAAAGACAGATTGTAAAAACAGTAAACCTAGAAGGTTTGACCGTGATGTTTTTTGATAAGAGAAGAAAATGACTCATGCTTAAGAGAAAGAAACAAGATGAAAAAGAGTAGCATAGCAGGCTGTGAGGAAATTAATCATACCCTGGTAAACTTCTGATCTTAACTTCATAACTTCTTTAACTTCAAAACAACCCTTCATTTCTTCTTTCTTCCGTTTGACATAATGACTTCTTTTTCCTCCTCTTCCCCCATTTACCATCTGCCATTACAACACTAGTAGTGGGGACAGATCTTGATGGCTTCCTTTGAGCAGCCAACACATTAGCATGCATCAACACCATCAGCGCCAAATAATAACAACTTCACATCTGACACGTCTTCCGCCTTTTTCTTTCTTCCAACCTCAACCTTAACAAAGAACAAACAAGGGTGATAAGGCAAGTTGGTTTCTGGAAAAGCCAAAAATGAACACAAATAAAAAGAAAACAACAGGAAAACAACATACATTAGATTAATAACGTAACATGTTATCTTTGTTGGTTCTAAATAACGTATTGCGGATACAGATCTGAACATTACAGCCATTAAATATTGACTTGTCACTAATGTTAATCGGTAGTCATTATCCATTATCTCAGGCTAAGTAACAAGTCTGCGATGAAGGAGGTGGAGCAAAGCAATCGCAGAGGTCGCTGGCGTTAAATCTCTGCGATTGTTGTGCATTGCAGGCCTCAGGCTTCTACGTCATGGATTTCATTTTCGACAATTGTTAACACTCAATACTCTTGTAGTTAGTTACTCAGATAAACGCTGTACAAAACACACTTCAGTCGGGGTCGAGGCCTGCTATAACAATGCACTCACATGAACCGAGCTATGAACGCAGCTAACATTTAAGCTAGCTAAACGTTTGAAAATGATTAACGTTAACCGTTAGCTCAACTTCTTCTCACCACTCACCTGCTCCCTAAAATCTTTCTCGATGTCGCTCATGCTTTTTGTTACTAGACGGCAGACGAGCAACAAAAAAAAAAGGTACGAGATGAAACGATTAGACGGTTTATTCAACCTTATCGCTCGCCAAGTCGAGCGCACAGCAAATGTCTGCTCTGCACCAGCGAGCCACAAAGTCAGCTCGCGCGGTACAGCGAGCCGCGCGCGCCGCTTCCGGTTTCCGGCTGTCAGAACAAAAGCTGCAAGAATTGGCTGAATATATATATTTTGATCAAAAAGTCTAAAATAAAAATAAATAATTGTAAAATAATGACTACGTTCATAATATAATATTTGTTGGGAAACCAGGACATTATCAAAATAATAAATCGGCTTGTTTAAAGTGCCCTCGCGGGGTGTAGGCAGCTCTTCGCGGCAGGATCGAAACCGGCACATGATAGTTATGCAACAGAAATACACACTGGGAGATTGTATAAACTGAAAATAAGGACATAGTATAGCCCTGTTTGAACTCTTCTCAGAAATTGTACTCGTGCATGCTCATCAGACATTGCATTACATCCACATCTGTAATGTAATATTGATAAACCTATAATACAATAAGTTGTTGTAATAATTTAAGGTCACACAATCCTTAAAAACTCAAGCCTGCAGGAGTCATTTAATATCAAAATGAAATACTTTATTAAAACGGAAAAAAACACATTTTTAAAGCATGAAACCAAACATGCATGTGTGTACAGTAGTTTGCTATGCAATATACTATACTATTCATACTGTATGTCAATGTAATAGCCCTAAGTAGCCTCTTGCAATATGCTCATGGAAAAGATTCACAAAAGTAACAGCGCCTTCAATTACATGAGAGGAAATAATTATCAATAGTCCACTCATGAGGGAAAACAAACTATAACCTTATTCAGAAACACTTTTCTTTTCCAGTTAAACAATATCAAAACAAACACACTAAAAAGCATTCAACCATGCATGCAACCTGTCTCAAAAGGGGGCCTGAAAGGAGGTATTTTGATTTTCATCGTCTTTTACAGAGAGATTGAGTTTCGCGTTGAAGCAGCATTGTAGTTAGTTGCTGTCCACTCTGCTGATTGCAATTTGGAAGAAAATATTAGAGCAACAATGCAATTAACAAATTCTTACTCGGCCTTTTGAGTTGCATGTATCCAAGTAACTTTCAATCATATGCAAAAGCATGCTCTAACATGAGCTCATTATTAAAGGGCTGAAGGCACTTTGGGCAGAAATAAACAGAAAAACAATATAAAGTCAATAATAAAAAATAAAAAAAGCCATTCAGTCAGTAGTGCCAAAGTTGTGTGTAATTTATACACTTCTTCCATCCCAATACAGTCTCCAATTACAACTCAGAGATGACAAAGTGTCAATACGTCCCAACAGAAAAAGGAACAGAATCACCTTTAAGACTAGTGTTATCATTTTTTCGGACCTGAACAGCTACCCTGGGTTCCATTTTCCGCCGCTGAGTCCACTTCTTTGGCCCATTCCTTTATTATTCTTCAACATGTAGTTACTGTATACAGATGCTGCTCCAATTTAGAAAGTCACTTTTGTCAGGCAGTTAATTAAGATTGTTGCAAGTCTCTAACATAGTTTCCGATTGAGGATTTCCCAAATCATCAACTTCCTGAAGACAGGCATGTGGCACTGTAGAGAAAGAGGCAAATGTTAATTTGTATTAATAAAAATAAAACACAAAAAAGGCTAATGAATTAGGCGACAAGTTTACCTGTTTAAAGGAGAGCGGCCTTCCTTTTGCAATATAGTCAGCATATTTACAGACAAAAACACCACAGTCACTGCCATTTCTCTGCTGGGGAATCTCCTATAGAGGCACAAGCAATGTACAAAACATTAATCTCACATTAAAAAAATAAAAAGAAGAAAATTTAGTGATAGCCATTGGTCAGATTTTTACTTACAGTGGCCCTCAAGCTTCCAACAGTCCATTTTGGGCTGTCAAGCTCTCTCCCTTTCTTTACTTTGTGCTCCTCTTTAAGGTAGAGTCTGAAAAAGGTGAATATTGATTATGTACTGTGCAAGAATATAGGGCGACCAATGGAAGAGGCATTTAAGACGTCCCAATAACAAAGCTTAAGAATACAATGAGGACTCACAGTAAAAGACTACAGACGTCGTCGTGCCTCTGTCCCATCGAGTCATAGGACTTCACAGTCTTTGACTTAAAGTCAATTACCTGGAAGGAGAGAAATATTTCTAAAAAAGGCCACAAAAAAAATATTTCTTCATGGTTCCTGAAATACTATATTAGAATACATTTAAAGTAATCAATGAAATATCAAAACAAATTTCTTGAAACAAAGTGCTAAACGCCCCGTCATGAACCGGCAACTAAACGGGGGGAACGTGACACGGCAACAAACGTGTGTCGTTACAACTTACAGCCATCGCCCAGTGGACGCCCAGGTGCAGAGGGACGAGGACGAGGTCGTAGAGGAAAATGTCGACAGCCTTGGTCCAGCGCTTCACCGCCGTGTGTCCTCCGTCCTGCCCGCCTCCTCGCAGCTTCGGGAAGAAGAAGGTGCTGAACGAGTAGATTTTTAATCCTGCTGCTTCACTGGAGCAGCGCTCCATCACCAGGGACAGGTAGAAGTTTATCACCTTGGTAAATTAAAACAAATGAGGCCCAATATAATTCATCTTAAGAATACTTAAATAGGATGATGTTGCATCTCATCCGCACTCCAGCCGGGGACGTTAGCTGCTGTGTGAGCATTGATCCTGTGGGAATTGTCGCAGCAACTTAGCACCTACCTCATCGTTGAGCCAGCCGCCTTCCTGCAGCGTGGCCAGGTCTCTCTGTGTGATGCGTAGTTTGAAAGCTGCGCTGAGGACAAGGTTGGGGTCACGCTGAGCCAGAGCACAACTCACCTCTGCTGCCATATCCTACACACAAGAACAAACACATAAAAGAAATTAGAGGCATAATTTCCTGACCACCGCGGCCACACCAGCCTCCTGACCCGCCCACCTTGGTGAGCCTAGGTATGTCCTCATCACTGTGCCACGCGTGTGCGTCTGGGAGGACGACTGCAGGAGGCTCTCGGTCCACTAGATTGAGGCGAGTAGCTACTTCTGTAGAAAGGTCCAAATCTGCAGACGGTTTGTGCTGCAACACAGGTTGACACAACAGGCAGAAGTGATACATCCGTTTGCACCAATAATCATAACTTCAGTGCTTTGATAAGAGCCATTGATGAAGAGAGATGAAGGACTACCTTCACACAGCCAACAGGCTGCGTTTCCTCAAGGGCTCCACTGAATGTCTTACTAAATGGGAAGCTTCCCCACCTGGGAATAAGGGATACAAAAAGGTAAGGACGATATACAGAATGAATCAACATATATGACACTCACACGCTACACTAACCTTTCCTTGGTAGCAGATGCATTTCTCCATGTAAACACACTTGGGGAAGCTGTTTAAAAAGACAAGTGACAGTTCAGTTGTGTGGATTCATGAGTGGTATGTGAAAACATGTCAGTTTATTTGAGGAATCTCGCAAATAAAAATAAAGTTGGATGCAACTTAATTTTAAAATACAACTCGGAAAAAAAAACAGCACAGAGAACTACTAAACTATCACAAGCAAACATTCATACATTGTTACCTGTGTACAGCGCCTTCCTGCAGCCGGGGTTCAACGCTTTTCCTGAAGCAGCAGTCTGGTGGTCGACCTGTGAAAGCGACTCACTGGGAGGAAAAGGGGAGAATCGGATACGTCAGTTGCTCATATCCGACGGTTGAATGGACCTTGAAGAAATATCTAAATACTCCACACGAATGTGGCGTTACACTCACTCTTGCGGTTTTGTTTGGTTGAAAGGTAGTGGTTGGCTTTTGCTGTACTTCTCGGATACCATCACCAGCAAGCGCCTGTAGTGCTCCTTATCGTTCTGCTTTATGGCCTGAAGGGAGAACAGAAAGCAGGATTAGTGGTAAATACAACTTAAAACTACGACACAAGCTTATACAAGTATGCTCATACAAACCTAACGAGTAAAACTCAAAGACCATTTTACCTCTTCTACAGTAAGACTGGGCTTGTAGCAGCGGTGGTGTCCAAAGCCATTACAGGTCAGATCAGGGTTAGTGGTTCCCACCCTCACAGCAGGTCTGGAGGGCAGCAGCTGCAGGGAGCCTCTCCTCTCCTGGTCGGGCAGCCCTGTGCCGCTGGATTAAAAAAAAAAAGATGGAAATTAGCAAAGAAGCATTTAGGGTATATTTACATAATTTTGAATGAGAAAGGGAACTGGACCGTTGACTTGCCTGTATTTCCTTATTGAAGGAGGTGAAGAGCTCTGAAAGGGATTCTTCCCACTCCTCTCATTCATTCTAATTACTGGTTTGCCTGAAA
This sequence comes from Gasterosteus aculeatus, assembly GCF_964276395.1. NCBI lineage: Eukaryota > Metazoa > Chordata > Actinopteri > Perciformes > Gasterosteidae > Gasterosteus > Gasterosteus aculeatus. The sequence goes on from NC_135703.1 coordinate 9,765,771, forward strand.
GAAAAACATGAAAACATAAAATAAAATCAAGCAAACTACAACGGGGATTAAGATGAGAGGACCACTCAGTAAAAAGTGCGGATGAAAAGCAAGATGCAGTCAGAAGATCGTTCTTCTCCTGCAACAACAGCTCTCTTCACTTACTCATTCTCCACTCAGTGCTTTTCAACCACGAGGTGTGGAGCTCGTCTATCCCCATCAGAGTAACAGGCTGCATCGAAACAGGAGACGCAGCGTCAATAAAAGACAGACTATATAAATCACAGATGTAAACGTAGACATGACTTAAGTTGTGCTCACTCTGCGTTCCTTGATATACGTGTCAAAACTCTATAGGATTAAAGCGGTTTTAAGTAACCAATGCCTATTTACTTGTAACTCAAATGCAGGTTTTCCCTGTTCATGTTTTAAGTTGCATTTGGAAAACAGAATAAAATAAGGTATAATAAGAGGACTATTGCATTTACTTCAAACCTTTGCGTGTTGTTTGATAAAAACATTTTAAAAAATCATTTGTATCCTTGGTTGTTTCTGTCCGTATTTCAATAAAGTGTTACAAATGCGAGTTGGCCGGGTGTTTAAAAACATTAAGACATTTACGCTCATGCTTTACATACACAATCTAGCAAGACTTTGGAATGTGTCCTCTGTGCATTTTGGATCAAACACCTCTATCCACTAATTCCATTGTGGTCTGTTTGAACATTTAATACAGGATGGATGTATAAAGATCCAAATGAATGGCAGCATTAAAACAACTCTGGACCACTCGTACATTGTAAAACCTTTAGGAAATAATGACTGAAATAAATAATAATAGCTTCTGGGAGTTTGATTCAACGCAGTCTCTTTCCCAATGCAAGTTATTCAGTGCTGTAGGGTCTTTGCAATAGTAGGGAAGATGCAATTCAACGGTTTGGCTGCATTTGAAATAGCCGTCAAAGGCTGGCGCATCAGTGTGGCTCAGAATGCAATTTGAGAAGCATCAAAATGCACGAGCGAGAGGAGTTGAGTCGGCGGACCAACCGGCACGTCTTCATAATGCCTCGACTTCTCTCGACTGGTCGTCGGCGGATTCCGCAGCCTGAGCAGGCTCGCTACGCCGGCCGCCGTCTTCTTCACGAAGCCAACGACCACATCTGACACAGGAGACGAGCCAAACGTCAACAGCCTTCATCTGGGGGACACTTTTGGAATTAACACGGGGAATGATCGGTTTGTTGAACAAACCTCGCCTCCTTCTTTTCACCTCTAGCTGGTCACTCTGGAAAACGCCGTCTGCAACATCAACGCTGGGAGAAAAAGAAGAAACAAGTTGGAGAATACCAGAGCACAGAATACTACCAACAATATCGCAGTACTTCTACCTCAAGAACAACATTTCAACCATCGGATGACCAATTAGGCTTTGCATCAATTTGTGTTCATCATTATTTTTGGATAATTAAGTGTCTGATACTACAGTCGGGAAACCAGGAGCCCAATGTGATGCCTCCAAACAACAACAAAACACACAGATGTGCAGTTTCACTGTCACAACCGAGAATAGCCGGAAATACTTTACTACTTTATACTACGAGTTTTTGTGGGTGAATCAATAGGCAACAATCAAAAACAATGACCAGTTGACTTAAAATATTACATTTAGGGTTAGACAGGTGACCGCTGTGCCAGCGAGAAGTTAAATATAATGCTTCTATGTTTCACATGGACGTGTTGTGCTGAGAGGAGTTTAGCAACTAACCGAACGTCACTCCGCTAAGTTATCTTACAGTCACGACGGTTAACAAGCTAGCTTGACTAACAGCCAGCAGCCTCCTCTTTACGCTTCGATTAAGCGTTTTACGTCACGTTAATCCAATCAGTAAAGGGATGGCAGGTTGTGTCGAACCTGACACGTCGGTCGGAGAACAGGAATAGAGGATCATCTTCAACAACCGACCTCTGGTAGTTGCGTTTAGCCGGTCTGCCGAGGGTCTCCTGTCGCCGTGCTCCCGCCTCCACGCCGTCACCTTTCCCGGGCCAGTCGGTGGTGTTTTGCCTCGTAACGGGCTCAAACAGCGACGAGAGTCCGTCGACTATCCATCCATACATCCCAGACAAATACGACAAAAGTGTAGCGCGGTCTTCTACGCGATCCAGGACTATTTCACGCACGGATAATAGGCCAAAAAAACGACCCAATGTTACACCAATGCCAGCGTTTGGCTTGGCTTGGCTTAGCTTAGCGTTAGCAGCACGGTGCCGATATACTAAGGATGTGCGTCATTCGGTGTTGATGTCTCACGTTGAGCGAACGTTTTACACGCCTCGGGGAGATTAGTGGGCGGAGTTTTAAAGTGTCAATAGAATGAATACGAGAAATGGAGAAACACCACAAAGCGGTTTCTGCGGACGTAATAAACAAACGAACCCCTTTATTTGAGTTTACAGAGTGTGAGCAGCAGGTCAAAGTATCGACTGCTGTTGAGCTTCTCAAAGGTTCATGTGTCTCAGTAACTTAAGAAAGTGGAATAAAAAAGCCGTGGATTTTATAGTCTTCATGTTGAGTTTTTACGCATAAAAAAAGAAAACCCATTTTAGGGAGAAAAAAAATTATATGGACGTCATTATTAAGCATTTATTGTAAATCTAATTGAGTAAAAATGTTTTTTGACTGCTACTTAATATCCGGTTAATCAGCTTACTAAATGCATTTCTTTTAAATCCCAACCTGATTTATATGACTATATAGATTGACTAAGATCTAAATGTAATTTATGCTATTAAGATATTTCTTTGTTGGGTTCATCTTGCATGAATAAAAGTAAAATTCTGTAAAGTGAAAATGAGACACCAAGTATAGTTTTCATTTTTCCTTACAGACTATTTGCAAGTGCCATAAATGGCAGTTCTTAACAATTATCTCACCCATGAAAATTGATATCTTTATTCGAATTAATTTAGAAATGAACCCACTATGAGCATTTGTAGTTGTATTGGGCTATTTATTGTGCATTTTGTTGTCTTATATTGTCAGAAACTAGCACGGATCACTTTAAATGAGCCAATACAGTTTCCATTAACACTATTCTGCCATGCTCAGTTCCATTTATTGAATGTAGCAATCACTGTATTGTATTATAGTGTGCATGTTCAAAGTGTTTATCGGTATTAAGCTTCACTAACTAAATGTATAATAAATCCTTTCTTGAAGAATTTTCATTGTGTAGAAGTGAGATACCTGAAGATAACTCAACGATGATGTGCATACAATGAACTCAGTCTTTTTGGTTTGTAGAAATATTTAAAATATTTATCAACTTTATGGTAGAAACATTACACAAAAAACAAATATGGTTCACCAACATGCCACCTTAGTCATGGATTTTCAAAAAAACAATCAGTGCAAATTTGGATATGTTAAGTAAGCATGAGCCCTATTTACAAGCGCAAAATGATAGACATCAATAGAAAAATAAACATTTTAAAATAAAGAAAAACAAATTTGTTCTGGCAACATCTTAAGGTCCCCTTCAAAATACTATTGTACAGAAAATAGAAAAATACCAATAAAAAGTGTTGAAAAATAATTTATGCAATTATAAAATAACTCAAAGAAAAATCCACACAATGTTCCTTTCTACATATTTCAGTTTAACAGTTTTGGAATGGTATGCAGACAGCAGACATTCATTCAGTGGTCGGACGACGACGGGTCGGGCTGGAAAGAAGACGAACCTAATGAAACAAACAGAAATAAGCAATAAGCATCCCAAGCTTAGAGACATAACTGCATCCAGTCAAAGAGAAAAGTACCCGTAGTGACACCCATTGAAACAAATAGCTGGCTGAATAAGTCTGCATAAAAACATGCACAAAATAGTTGACATCTAACATTTTATATATATATATATATATATATATATATATATATATATATATATGACGAGAGTGCCGCGTAATCTGATCGAGTGCCCTCAGTGAATGATCCCATTCCGAGCAGTGTATTATGCAGCTTTGACATTTGGTGGAGTGAGTGTTTTACACTCACACTCACCTGGACCATTCAGGTAAAGGGGCGACAAGCAGCTCAGGTACAGCCACGTCCTATTCTCCTGCAGCCATCGCTGCCGATAACCAATCATATGAGGGGAACAGGCTGACTGTATCCTCCTTTCCTCTTTAGGGGGTGGGGCTAAACAAGGCTTGCCTACCAAGTTGGGAGATGACAGAGCACACAGGTTTTGTAGGGTTTAATGACTGCTGTTTTGTAGCGAGTGGTGAGTTTTTCATAGAATCATTTGTCTTGTAATGAACTCTGTAATCATTAGCGCATTTTCTATGTATATTTCTTTGGAGAAAAAAAAAAAAAAAAAACTCTTGGAAACTCCTGGAAAATGAGTGCCCACATTAGGAGACATGCGACTAATGCTGGGATCAGACTACACAAGCTTTTGGTGTCTTTGATGTACTCGGTTAAGGGAAAAAGCTCCTTTTGTATTCCTTTGAGCCATCATCACCGGGATGACACACAATGCGTGGTCTGATCTCAGCATTAGGAGCTATGAAATATAAACCCAGTGCCCTGTAACATCTCCCAGTTTGATATTCCTCGCTACAATTCTAATGAGGTGCTCAGAATCCCAAAAGTTGTGCTTAATAATTTGCCTGTTTTTAAATGAATTTCCTTAAAATTGGTGGGATACCATCACCAGTAGGATTTCTTACTCAACGCCCCAATCACCGATCAACTGTAAAGACAAACATGGACTAAAAGTGCAATAAATAAAAGGTCAGCAGGTGCCCAATCCTCAAACCTTTAATGGACTTTTACCTGACACCCTGTGTTTCCAGTGTGCGACAAATTTGTGACAGATTCTTTTAAATGTCATCCACTTTGATGCATTACACTCCCATCGTTTGTGCTGAAATTCACCTTCCTTATACTTAATGCTGTTCACCTCGTCTTGTTCCCACCAGCCGCTGCTGGACTTTCTCTAGATGGTGGATATATTCTGTCAGAGATCGCTCTGGATCCTGAGAGGTTCCTCCTGAATGCTCCGAGCCCGCCGTGGTGCTGGAGTTAACCCTGAGGAGACAAGAAAGCTCATTGATGAAAAAGGACTTTCAATCCATTACAAGCATTTGTGAAGACATCTACTTAAAAATGTAGTTTAAGAAGAGCCCAAACCTGTTGTGCAACCTGAAGGGTGATTTTGTGGGTGGAACAAGAGCCGACACTTTGTCTCTGTGGACGGCACTACCGTCTCTGATCGGCGGCGAGTCAAACTTTAACCGAGGATGTAGTTGCGTTAAAACTTCAGCTTTAGGCCCTGTAACAGTTAAGATTAAAAATCCATATTAATATAATACTCCTGATCCACACAGCCGTGATGCTGACTAAATGTCTTCACCCAGCTGACCTTGAGCATGCCCATTGACCGTCCCGGATACAGATAATCTTCTGATCGCTTTCTGCCATTTCCTCGTCAGGAACCTCATTCTAAAAATAAAGGGAGGTTAGTTTTAGCCGAAGACGAGGCTGAGCGAAGCCTTAAATCTTTATGCTCCATACCTTGAGATAGCGATGACAACTCTCACAGCGGCCCTAAATCGTCCCAGGGGTCTGTTGTGGGAGAGCGGGGGGGACGGGCGTGCCCCCATATGAGCGATGAGACACAGCGTGGCCTGCTCACTCTCCTGGAAACTCCCCAGCAGCAGCAGCAGATAACGTTTCTGGTACACCAGAGCTTTCCTGAAGCTCTCAGCGCGCAGGTAGCGCTCATACAAACGCTGCACCTGAAAAGCAATGTATAGCATTAGCATTGTATAGGTTTAATACTTTTTATTTTTATTTTATTTTTTTAACAGTGGTGTAAGCTCGGTGGAAAAAAAAGAAAGATGAAAACGTATAGGAAATTTTAAAAAGACACCATTTAGAATGAGTGAACGTCTATTAGGTTTGGAGAATAGTATAGAAAACACTGCCCTGTTCCTGGACAGCTTAGAAAATATTTTTCATTCTTTAGATCATAAATAAATGTGCTTGTGAGTACATGTTTCCCACTGACCTTGCTGCTGCTTGTTACATCATTAATGGGTCGGTTTTCAGTCCCCGTGGCGACCTTGGCGAGCTCGTTCTCGGTGCACCGCAGCTGTCGCTCGGAGCAGGCGAGCGTGTGTTTGAGGGTGGCTCTATCCCGACTCAGGGACGTCACGCGCTCTGTAAGGTCAGAGTTCTCCTTCAGCAACCTCTCCAGCAGACTGGGGGATGACTGCGTGGCGAACATCTACGGCGAGAAAATGCAGTCCAGTGAATTTCAAGTCCCATAATACCACCATTACCTGCATAAGACAGTAATAAGGTCGAAGGGTCTGTGGCACAGCACTTTTGCTCTCACTGTAGTGTGTGTGTGTGTAATAACCACATGTGTACCTGCTGGTTTAGTTGTACAACATCTGCCTGGAAATCACTCTGGAGGTTCTGTGAAGACACGGCCCTGTGTTGCTGCCCTGTGGTTTGTGCAGACAGCCTCTGAGCCGCCATCTCTCTCTCCTCGCTTTCCAGCTCTGCCAGAGTGTGCTGCAGCTTCTGCATGCGCTGCTGGTCCTGTTGCCTCAACAGCTCCAACTCACACTAAAGTCAGAAATGTTTGTAAGGAGGTGTGATGGTGTGTACGGTCTAAAAGAAGAGCATCGCAATTGTGAAAGCATTATAAGCAGATAGTAGAGAAGTAGGCTGATGGTATTTTACCAGTTTGTTGTTGGTCCTATCCTGTCGTCTCCCCCTCTCCATCTGCTCTTGCCTCTCCTTCCTCTTCTCTCTCTCCCGCTGCTCCTCACGCTCCCGCTCGTTGTCCTTCAGCAGTCGCATTCTCTCCTTCAGCTCGGCCAGTTCCCCACCCTGGTGTCGGGAACGCTCTCGCTCCATCTCTAAAGCACAGCTTGTTTCCCGTTTCTGCTCCTTCAAGGCCTCCAGAGCTACACGACATCGAGTGGCGGCCTCCTGCTCCCTCTGCAGCTCCGCCCTCCTCGTTCTGTCCTCCTCCTCCCACTTCCTCCGGCTCTGCAGAAGCTCGGATCGCAGTTTGTCCAACTCGACAACCAGCTCCTCCCCCTGCCTTCGCTCCTGCTCCAGCTGGGCGCGCATGTCGGAGAGGAACTTCCTGTCTCTGGCGGCATCCGCCTCGTGTCTGCGGCTGACTTCATCCACCTGCTTGGAGCATTGGTCTCGCTCTTCATCCAATTTCTTGCGAGCATTTGAGAGCTTGGAGCGAATTTCTGCTTGACAAGATTCGGCTTCTGTCACGAGGCGCTCAAGACGAGTCTGGTCTTGCAAGCTGAGTTCTTTCTGGCGAGCGGAAAGTTGCCGTTCATCTTGTAGCTCCTTCTGGGTGTCGTCGAGGCGTTTCTCCAGCAGCACGCTGCGGGACTGTTCAATCTGAAGCTCCCGTTGGAGGTTGCTGCAGGCGACCCTCTCCTGTTCCACCTGACCCTTCAGAGCCGTGATCTCAAACCTCTTCTGCTCGAAGGAAACTTGCACAGCCTGGAGATGTCATTTATCAGTTTAAAAAGGGAACAAGTGCAGTCTGGACAGGAAGCGTTTTGTTAATGGGTCTCTTAACATCAATCAGCAGTTTAATACCAATCAAATGGCAAAAAAGTAAACGGGAAATACTTTCAGTATAAAAATATATTTTCTGTGTGAAGTGGAACATGCCTGTTACTGATGGAATCAATAATGAAAAATATTTCATTTATACTAAAATTCCCACGTGCTGTTTTAATTGACTACCTACTCTTGATCGGTTCTGGCTTTCAATTGTTCGTGGTGGCAGACGGCCATTATTCCACGCCAGCTTTTATGTCAGAATTCACAGCACATTCAGCATGCATGCAAAAGTGCTCGTCTTACCGCTCTCCTTTCTTCCTCCTCTCGGTCCTTACGGACACTGAGAGTTCTCTCCTGCTCCAGTTGTTGTTGAAGCTCTTGGACTCTTAGCAGCTCATGTCTCAAAGCTTCCTCAGCCTTTTCCACAGCCATCCTGGAAAAAAAGAAAGCACAACCCAAACCTCTATTTTTGTAACAGAAACATGGCAATGAAAAAAAGTTCAGAATAGCATAATAAAAACCACACAAAGAATTGAGGAACCAGGATTCCTATAAAGTACAAAAACAAAGCATTTTTGCATGCACCTAATGGGCAACATGAGCTGGATTTAGATGGAATTTTATTTTTGAAAATACTTTAATCTCAATTTTCAAGTTAAGATTTTCACAATACATATTATTTGCTGTCACACAATCTCTTCTGTTTTTGTCTGCTATATCAACTTGGGAAGGGCGTAATTTGGTGGTTGCATTCGTGTCTAACGTACCGGAGTGACTGCATTTGTTTCTTTTGATCTTGCTGAACGTCACGAACACATGTCGAGTGTTTCTGGCTCTCCTTCAGCTCAGTCCTCAGTTGTGTTTCACCCGGTTTGTCCGTGTGTAGCTGATCTCTGTACTGGTCTTCCTCTCTGTAGTCAGTCTGAGGAAGAACGAAGAAAGTGATTAGCAAGTAAAAGATAGCGGTTTCCTTTCACTAGATCATTTTAAAATCTTTAAACCACAGTAACTCACTCGTGTTTGGCTTTGAGCCATTCGACAGAGCAGCTCTCGGAGAGCAATCACAGTCTCCTGAAGTGCCCTCTTCTCCTGCTGCCAGCTCATGGGGGGATTGGAGGACTGATGGTCCCGCTGGTCCGGTGTGACGGCGCCATCTTCAGAATATTGCCCTCTCTGACTCAACGAGACGGCTCTTAGGTCCGAGACATGAGGCCGCGTTGAGGACGTGGCGCGGCGTTGGGACAGTGTGAGAATTTGGCAGCTTTCTTGATACACTTTCTTTAACAGACCCTACAGGCAGAGGGAGAAGGAAAGTGTAAAATCTCGGCATATTGTGAAATAAAGAGGATTTCTGAGAGTTTTAATAAAGCCTACCTGAAGCTCAGGCGACAACAGGTCGTCGCTGTAGCTCATACTGCCTGCAGCACTGTCTGTGTTCACCGTGGGGTTCATTCCTCTGCAGTGAAGATACTCAAGAAACTGTGCATCCAGCCTTTCAGTCTGTTCCAGCTCTACTTTCAGCCTCGCACCTAGTTCTGAACTCACATCTTAAAGCACAAGAATTGAGTGGATCAGTCTGGAGATATTCAATATTTATCTTATTTTTTATGTGTAAAAAATGTATTAAAACAAGAAAAAAAGCAGTGCAACAATTGATGCCACTAACAAGCATCATCTATGAAGCCAAAGCCTGTTTCGTCTTACTCAATTTCATCCAAAAAATTCGAAATAATAGAGGCAATAATTACTGCTGCCATATCCGTCACTGGCCCATTCTGGTGCCGACAAGGATGAGGTGGAGCCCAGGGGGGACGGAGGTGCTGTTAGATCCAGTTCTTCCAACTCGTGTGCCTAAGGAAAAAAATAAATACAGATGATTAATCAAATCTTTAACCACAGTTTACCAAATGCCACAAAGGGAAGCATGTGTGGACGTTTGAGACCACATACTTTATCTGTGCCCAGTGAGTCGAGCGTGGATAAGTGGTCGCACACGGACACAGAGCCTGGGGAGTGGGTACTCTGTGTGGCCGGCTCTGGTGTGATGGTCCTGGAGTGCGGAGGCTCCATCACAACCCCGGGGGAGGTCTTGACATGGTGGAGATCCAGGCCTGTGATGTTCAGACCGCTCAACTCGGACAGCCGAGAGTCGAGAGCAGAGGCGTGGAACAGTTCTGGGATTCTGTGTGCGGAGCATTCAAGCCTCCTTAAAACCTCCGGAGAGCTCAGAGAGGCTTCGTCACGAGACTCGCTCACGACATCCTCAAAAGCTCTGTGGGAGATATCTGACAGATGGAGAGAATAGATGTTGTCATTATGAGAACTTGTTTCGGTTGTGATGCCATCGCGGCCAGAGGTTCTCTGGAGTTTTAGACCACAGGGAACGGCACCGTTTATCTAGGAGTGCGTCGTTCTGTCCGAGGATGCTAAATAGGAAATCATAATCCTTGAAGTCAATTATTTATAAGTCATTGGTGTGAACCTAAACATAACATTATAGAATGTTTGCAGTACTGCTAAGGGCTCACCCTTCGGTAAGTATGCTTCCTGGTGATCAAGTGTGTCTTCCCAGTGATGTCGGAGTTGCCGTAGTTCTCTTTGCTGATGGGATAGTTCCTCTTCCTGTACAGCCAGGTGTTCCTGTAAACCTCGCAGCTCCGCCTTCAGCCGCTGGTCATCAGTATCAAGGATGAATAAGGCGCGGCCTTCGGTCTGACAGACGAGAATAAATAACATTAAAATGTAGTTCATTACACTCATTCAAGTACTACCATGACTTCCCATCTCCCAACAAACAAGTGGATCCGTACAGAAAAGACAGGTTAAATCCCACTGCACTTCAATTTATATCCAATATGCTGTTGTGTATTCACATAGTCCCACCTGTCCTTCCTCATGTGGTTTCTCAGCCTTCTCCGAACTGGTACTTAGACCCTTTTTCACAGCAGTCAGCTCGGCCCTCAGAGCCTGATGCTCTGCCTTCAGTCTGACGAGTTCAGTCTCCCTTTGTCTCAAGGCAGCGTCTACTTTAGCCAGGGTCTTAGACAAAAAGAAACACTCATTAAAAGCCTCGGCTAGTATTCATAAAACCGTGCATCAAAGAACCAAATTTTTAACTTCATTTTTTTCCCCTGAGCGTTACATAAGCCCAACATCTAAGTTGCAATGTGAATTCCTATTTAATAAGAACCACATGTTCATGCCGGATTGAAATCTATTGCTAGAAACCTCTTCGGCACGCAGTAACAACAGTAGCTACAAACTTCTGTTAACTCATCAAAATCCAGAAATGAGTGCAAAGACTTGCAGAAGCCCAACAAATGCTTTGCAGCCTCCATTAGATAAAATAACATTGTCTCCTTACCACATCCTGTCTAGTTATAACCTAAAAAGAAGAAAAAGTGCATCGGAGCTTTAAAAAACACCGCTAACAAAGATTTCCCTCCGGCTTCCTCGTTTTCATGTCACTTCCTTTGTGTTAGTAAGAGTCTGCAGTCTCGGGAGTGACGCAGCGATGTGACGCGTTACGCAGTTAACAAGAACCAGATGTGGTTTCGCCTGCGGTTGCCAGCATAGCTGCACATTAGCTAAAAAAACAGCAGCTAGATATTTGCTGTCTGGGCATTTTGATACTAGTTTACAAAGTTATTCAAATGACTTTACGGACCCTTTACGACAATGAATTGTTCTGGTTCTAATCACCAGATTAAAAAGGCAACTTCAGCAGAATATACCACATTCATTTAAGTGATAAATAATCATAATCACAGTAAGTGAAAATAAGTTTGTTTCACTGCGGTGTTTTTGAATAAATCATGTTAATCCCTGCTTCTATTAAAATACCTAGAATTCAATTGGGAGGTAAAGAGGAGGTTGGAATTTTATTGCACATTTGCGTATTGGATAGACCCTCACCAGCACTTCCTTTTGAGCCTCTTCTTGACTGCTTTCCTTCTCATTGAGTCGACCGGTCAGGTCCCGGATACAGGCGCTCATTGAAGTCACTTCCTGCCTGAGGCTTTCACTTTCCTCCTGGAGTTGCCCCTCCCTCGTCCGCCGTGCCTCACGTTCGGCAGAAAGCTCTTCCCTCAACGTCTGGAGTGTTTTTAGCTTTGTCCTTTCCACAGCAACCAGCTCCTCCATGTCCACCACCTCGGCTCTAACCTCCTGGACTTGTCTCTCAAGAGTGAGACAGGTTTCTTGAAGGACTTCATTTTCTGTTTGCATTTCCTGCCGTTTTGATTTCAGAATCTCAATCTCTGTCCGGCTCGCTTGTTCTTTCTTTTGGAGTTCCACAACCAGTAAGCCGAGGTGGACGTTCTTCTCATGCAGTGCGCTCATCTCTTGGACTTGACTTTTGCCACAGTCCCTCTCCTCTTCAGATGGTCCCCTTCCACTGTTCTCAGTCTCCTCTTCTTTCTGGGTTAGGACTTCCTTCAGCTCCGCTACTTTGACAGCGAGAGCATGTTGGAGTTCATCTGCCCTCTCCCGTTCAGCAGTCAGCCTCTTTGCAAACTCCTCCCCGTGTCCTCTGTAATCTTCCTCCTGGGTGAGCAGTAAGCGCTCCAGTCCATCTTTCTCAGCCAGCGCAGCCTCGAGCTGACTCTGGAGGGCCTTGAGACGAGACCGATGGGAGCGAGATGAGGCAGAGTGACCCAGACCGAGCTCTTGCTTCAAGCTGTTCGGTTCTCCCCTCTTCGCTTGCTCCTGCATTGCATCGTGGTCAGGCTCTGGGCTGGGAGCCAGCGAGGGGTTAATACTGTCACCATCCTGAGAGTCACTGACTTCATGCAGGTTGGGGCCTAATGTGGCCAGTTCTGCCTGCAGGGTGCTGATGACCTCGTGAAGGCGCTCCTCTTCTTCCCGTTTGTCCTGACGCACTCTCACGATTTCAGACCGAAGGTGTTCCACCTGTGAGTGCAGATCCTCAAGCTCAGCCTCGAGAGCCTTTTGGTCAGAAAGATAAAAACATTTCAATTGGATAATTCTATTTCCCCTCAAACTGTGAGCACTTTCACACTATTTGCACGTTTTTCTGACCTTGTTGTCCCTGGTGTTCTCCAACTTATGTTCCAGTTTTTGGATCTGCGCGTTGAGTTGGTCAATCTCCTGATTTTTCTCCTGAAATAATGCTGAGGAGAGGCTTTCCTCCTCGGTGTCCTCCACCTCGCTTTGTTCTTCTTGCTCCTCCTTGAGTATCGATAGAGCGGACACATTTTCCTGCAAGAGGAGTTGTACATAGCAGATCACTTCTAAGTTATACTGTACAATTTAAGGCTTTTTTTGGGGGGGGGGCGTATGAAATATTAAAGAAGTACTTAGCCTAAGTACTTAGAAAGCAGCTTAAAATAGACAAAATAATGAAATACCACTTACTTGCAGTGTGGCAATCTGTCCTTGGAGCTCATTAACCTGAGTTGCACTCTGATTGGTCAGTAGCTCCAGCTGTAGTGCGAGGTGTTTTAGTTCAACCTCTTTGAGGCTCAAGTCCCTCTGCACAGTTTCCAGTTGGCGATGCAGGGCCTCGACCTTCAAAGACATAACATCCCCGATTCAATTTAGACAAAAGATGGAACACACAACAATGCGGTGCATTTAAAGAAAGTTTGTTACACTTTTTCATGACATTGATTCATTTTGCATGTACATTTTATACCAAAAGGTGGCACCACAGCCACATGTATCAAATAAATCCAACCAGCTTAAATTGTTGCGCTACCAAACACTGGCTGGGTAAAATCGAACAGACCTCCTGCTCTTTGCTCTGTAGGCTCTGTTGAGCGGCGTCCAGGGCGTCGCTAAGCTCCTGAGTGGGGTCACGCGTGTTGTCATGGTAACAGTGTCTCGTCTCATCCACTTTAGACTGCAGGGCGGAGATCTGAAGCCTGTTCGACAGCTGCTGCTGCTCCAAGGCCTGCTTATCCTAACAGAAGACGCATGTGCATGTGTGAGAAACAACGGCAGTGTTAGGAGTGATTGCCAGTTCAAGTGTACAATTTTCTTACTTGTGTGAGCTCCTGTTCCCTCGCCCTTGCTCTTTGGAGCTCTTGCTCCAGGTGGCCGATAGATCGATGACTCTCGACGGTGTTCAGCAGCGCTTGCTCTAGTTCCCTGATTCGCCCGGCTAGCTTGTCTATCTCCTCATTACGCTCCTTAAGGTCACGCTGGGCTTGCTGATTGGCTGCGAGCAAGGAGGAATGGTCATCAGTCTTGTCTTTGATGATAGCTTGTAGACTCTCCACCTGCAGAAACAGATCGCCATGTTTTGGATGAAAAGTTTTGTAGCGTGAAAACATGATTTGTAGATACATAAAGCCGGTTCAGATCTACAGCCACTGGTACCGAACATAGAAGCTAAGCCATTCCAGAGAGCAGCGACATGTAGGTGAAAGTGGGAAACCGAAGCGAATGAATGACTACTAACAAACAAAGGATTAAATGGGAATGAATGTAGAACATATGACAAGCACATACAAGCAGTGAAAATGGATCTACGGTCGATTGCATGGAAAATGATGATTATTTCAACAAATACACACCATGCAAAGAGTCAGAGGAGCTAGAAGAAGTACGCTACAGTTAGATTTCATACCTGCAGAACCAAGTCCTCAAACTAGAGCAATCCGTTCAGCACAGGGACAAACACATGGCAAAAGTCAGGCTTGTGACATGAAAAACAATGCATTCATCACCTCAATCTCTGTAAGTATGACTAGTTATAGCAATGCCATGGAGACTCATCTCAAAAACACACTGCAATACACTCTTTTATCAACATCACCAGTTGGATGTTAAACAGGCCTCACCCGGTGTCCTTTGTGATCCCCGCTGCCTGTGTGCCGCAGTTGGGCCTCCAGGCTTCGGATCTCCTGCTGGAACTCGTCTCGCTCGTGTTCACGCTCCACAGCCTGCTCCTATACGCAGAGGAACAATTGAAATGGAAGACCATGTCCGTGAGTTTACGCAGCAACGAGAGAAATTTCTTGCGATACTAGTAAATAGAGTAGAATGTAAGCAAAACGAGAATGCAGGGCATAATAAGAAGTGTTTAGAGGACAACAAATTAAAAAGGGACCAACAGTCAGTCATCAGTCAGAGATCTTAAACTCACTTCTATAAACTGCCTGTCATGTTTCAGCTGTTTCTCAAGTGCTTGGACGCGTTGGTGGAGGTCTTCCTCGTTGACTCTGTGGTGCTGCTCGGTCTCCAGGCCCTTAGTTTCCTGCTCTTCCAGCTCTCTCTCCAGAGCCCTGAGGCGCAGAGACAGAGAGCTGCGGTCCTTTTCTGCCTGCCGCTGCAAGTCCAGCCTATCCTGGGTCAAACGCTGCGTCTCTGCAAGTAGAGCTTGAAGAAAAAAAGGAAGGTACAGTTAAGGCTATTGTTTCAATGCAAATATACACGCATTGATTTGATGATTTGCAAAAAATTACAAATCCCTTGCCTGAAAAGGCACTTAATGCATTCTCTTTGACAGCTCTGAACGAGAACATTGTGTAAGAGGGGAAAAATGACAGCACTCAAACAAGCTTTTGCTATAAACTACTGGCAGTGGCACAAACGGCAACCTCACACAGCACTGCAAATGCACTGCATATTCATTCCCCACCCCCTCATCTCATACTCTGACCCACAAACCTGCGTCAGGATCTGAATTGAGCAAATGGCCTACAGAGAGACAACACATCTGAGCACAGACATTATCATAAGTGTGTGGTCAAGCTCACTAAAGAGGTTTAATGCAATACTTTACGCAGTGAGGAAAACATAATTTCACAGTTGCTGCGCTCACCTTTCTCCCTCTCCCCCAGACCAGAGGAGAGATACTCCTTCTGACGGAGGAGGAGTGTGTGCTCCTCGCTGAGCTCCTGATGCTTCAGTCGGAGGTTATCCAGCTCTGTGGGGAGGGCCTGCATCTGGTGCAGCTTTACCTTCAGGTCCTCAAGCTCCTCCACAAGTCTTTCCTCCTGTACCTCCTTTTGCTGCAGAGACTCCTCTAGGACTGCTTTTTCTGCCACGTAGCCCTCCAGAAGCCCTGAACACAAAGTCAAAACGTTTTGTTTAAAAGGGAATCAATTGTTTGATCAATTGTTTTTCTGTCTGTCTGATATTAAAGGGCGACAGTGCAAATATTAACAGTATTTCTAATTCCCAGGACAAAATATCAACAACCCATTTGAGTAATTTCCAAATGTTGCACAGATAACACTGACTCAGCTAGTGCTAGCATACCAATTATCTAAATACCCTTTGATCAGATCACTGTTAATAACTTTTCTAGATTTTTCAAATGGAAACAAAGTTATGTTTGATCTTCAGTAAGACTGGTGACGTTTGTGAGGCCCAATCAACGCGGATTTAGTGCTCACCCTCTGCCTTGTGAAGTTCTAGCTGGAGTTTACTCTTCAGCTCCGCTTCTCGATCAAGCTGCTCCAACAGGTGCTTGTGCTGCTCAATGAGCTGGGCGGAGTCGTCTCTGCCCTGAGAGAACTTTTCCTCCAGAGAGAGGTGGACATCATGAGTCTGCACCAGCTGGAGAAGTAAGAAACTCATAATTTAAACTCAAGAAAGAGGCGTTTTGGGTGAATTGTTAAGATATTACAAGCTCTCTGCATCCTCTACCTGTGTGTTGGCGTGGTTGAGCAGCTCCAGAAGGGTTTCAACAGTGTGACGCAGTCTGCTGCAGGCGTTCAGAGCCGCTTCCTCTCCGCCAGGATTGATCTGACAATCAGAAACCAGCAGGCTCTCGCAGAGCAGCTGGGTCAGCTCCATGTCTTCTGAAGACATGTCTGCAACGGAAATACCTACAAAGAGAATAGGTCAAAATTAGTCACTGCAAAAATGAATTTCACTTAAACAAAATCCCCTTTTTTGATATATTATATATGTGTATTTCTAACAAAAACTAGAGCATTGCAACTTGAGAACAAATGAAAGGCCAACGGACCAGATTCTTGTGCATCTTTGTTCCCCGCTGAGCTCCTCTGAAGGGTCGCCTGCCCAGATGTTTGGGTTTTGCCACTGATCTTTTGTCCAATCATGTCTTCAGTTGTAATGGTGCAGCGAATCATCTCAATCAGCACCTTTCTCAGTTTTTCATTGGCCTGCTGCAGTTTACGTCTGGGAAAACAAATGCGAAAACTATTTTCTACATTTAACACACTGGCGTCTGGATTTTTCCAAGTCAAAACATCTGCAGCATACATTTTAAGTGAAAAAAAAAATGGTAAAAGCAAATAAAAATGCATATTATACGTCATAAATCCCAGAGTAGTAACAATTAGACTTGTGGTTGCAGAAAGTAAGTAATTAACAAAACATACTTGAAGGGCATACTAAAGCCAATTTTGCAATTCGCTTGATTTTTAGTTCAAAAATGCAACAAAAACCTACACGCCACGGTAATATTAGCCCATCACAGGTGCTTTCCCTCTGCAACGTCCATAACAACTTACCTTTCCTCTTTAGCAGTCTGCAAGTCCTCCGTGAGCATGTTTAGAAGATTTCCACCCTCATGATTCTCTCGCTCCCTTCGTTGGAGGAGGGTGTCCAAAGTCTCCATCTCTGAACGCTTCCCTTCCAACTCCCCCTGCAGACAACCAACTTCACCACGCAGCTGAAAAAACAGATGGAAAAAGCTGTTAAATCCTCCCAACACGCGCCTATTAGCTGCACCGCTCCCACAACTTGTTCAAAAACATCCATGAGCAAAACAACCAATTTCCCCCCCAAAAGTATTGTCTCAGTCTGTCAGTATCAGTTCCAGAAATCACATGGCTACTAACAAACGATCACGGCCAAGAGCATGACAAAAGCAGAAGTCATGCTCTGCGTTCGAGAGGAAATCAAAACAAGGTGTTGATTGTCCTCCGTAACCAGAGACAACAACCATCACCAATACATCTGCTATGAAACAGAAATGACCACAACTCACAACTTCTGGATTTACTGCAGAGTTTGTCTTCTTCTTCCAGGTCTCGATCAGTTTTTTACCTATGTTCCTCAACCTTCATTCTCTCCCTCCCGCCTTCTCCCAGCAAACACTTCTCGTGAGGCCACCTGCCTCAACCAAACAATGTTGTTTCCGTGACAACAGCACCCTCCCAACCTCGCTTAACCGTCTCTTTGCGAACCTCTTGGGGGTGTGTGTGTTTGTTAATATCTCACTATCAAGAGCCAAGCCTGGGAAGGTGCCATGGAAACGAATGCGCGCACACGCGTCCAAAAAGCACGCATTAATTTACAATGTCAGTCCTGATAAAGCCATAAAGGTTTTTTTGAAAGAAAAAGAATAGTAGACTCAACGGGGCATAGAGACTCCCTTATTAGTAACTACGGGGTTGGCAAACAATTAGTTGACGGTTCCAGTATATTTCTCCACAACAACCAAACGAATGAAACGTTGCTCCAGGCCAAGAACAAATAACAATGGATATAAATGGGACATTTATTTTGCATGGTGCTATGGTAACATTTCTTTAGATTATTCTTCCAGCTGAAGTTAAATCCACATACATTTCTGTAAATACATTTCCTGAAGCTCAAAGCAATGTCCACAACTGAGAAGAAATGATTAACATTTTTATCAAAATAGCGTTTTTTTATTTTCCCTACGATTGTCCAATTGATTGCCAGACTAGTCAGCTCAGTTCCACTACATGTTTCAACCAAGATAACCGGACTACAAAACACACCAGATTAGAGCGGCGTTTCATTGATACAATAATCCTTTTAACGCAATGTTATCGAATGCGGAGGGATATCTACCCTGTGAATGCCCTTAGGAGCATTATTTGTTCTTCACTGTTCATTCACTGAATTTCTATTTATAGCTTCCTAGTGTGCATCATTTCTAATTAATTTCATTTATGTGGTCCATTGAGTCTCAACACTGATGATGAGACACATTTATATCAGGCCTATCTGGTCCCCAGAAACATAGAGCAGATTGTGCAAATGAAAAAAAACTGAATAAATTTGCACCAACAAAATATAAAAACTAAAAGCACGATAATAGGCAGGGAATTTAGCGCATGTATGCAAGTGTCTAGTACCTGGGCCACCACAGCGTCCAGTAGCTGCAGCTGGATAGTGAGCTGGCTCATTTTGCCCGTGTAGCTCTGCTCCTTCGCCTCCTGTTCAGATGTGAAGCTTTGCTTAAGGTCCTCAAGCTCCGCCTCCTTTTGCTCTTCAAATTCAGTCTAAACAAAGCAGTGATGATAGTACATGAATTAAAAAATGCAGATCACCATCTTAAAAAGCTGCACTATATAACGCAGACTTATTCGTTCCTCAGCTAAAGAGACCTCCGGACATGTCTGACTGGCTTATGACTGACTACTGGCTTGCACATTCCAGATGGTCAAATGCCAAATGTCTGGGGAAAAAAAAACCCTAAAACCTTCTGCATCAGAGGATAAAAAGCTTAGATCCATCCCATTTAGCTACTGTAGATCGCAGTAACACACACTCTCTCTCTCTCACACACACACACACAAGAACAGACAGACGGACAACACTTCTACATATATGATGGAGGGATTATGTGGAAACTGAGTTTGAGTAAAGCTCCAGTGGGACAGCATCCAACCAATAGTTATGCCTTGGAATGAACTGGTGCAGCTGGAGATTAGAGAGGGCTATGACACACACACACACACACACACACACACACACACACACACACACACACACACACACACACACACACACACACACACACACACACACACCTCAATAATCCAGTTATATAATGTTTTGAAGGCACTCAAGAGTCAAATAATTATACAACAAAGATCATATTTTAGACATGAAAACAGTAAGCTACAAACAGGGTCATGTTTTTCTCATCACTCTGAGGCATCTCCTCTTTTACCTTCAGTTGATTAATTCTGTCCTGCATTCTCTCCTCTGATTGGACTTTGAGGAGCTCCGCCTCTTCTAGGAAGTGCTGACGTTGCCTTAATGACTCCTCTTCAAGCTCCCTGCGACATGCCACCAATTCCCGCGCAGAGACCGCCCTCAACTCCTAAAAGCAGCCAGCGTGGTTGGTTGGTTTAAAAATACAAAATGCTCAGATTCATAGTGCTTTTCAAAAAAAATCAAAAATCAAAATAGTAGTACTCTTTGCCTCCCACAAATACACCATTATGAGAGATGAGCAATAATTCAGTGTAATCACTCCTCTAATGGGCTGTGAGAGCAGGAGAGAAAGGACTATTCGCCAGGCAGAGGACTCGAGGTTGACTCTTGTTGCAAAAAATACTAATTCAAACCTACACAAAGAGGTAGCATGATGCTCCCTAACGCTTCTCAAATACATACACACCTGTTGCTGTGCGATGAGTTGCTCTTTCTCAGCAGTGTAGGTATGTGAGAGCTCCTGCAGGGCAGTGCTGTGTTGTTGCTCGAGTTCCAAAACCTGAGAAAAGTGCGAAGACACATCAAATGTCACAGAATATTAAAACACTAAGGAGGGAGAAGGATCGGAAAAGCTTACATTAGCCATACACCATGAAAACAAAGACAAAGGGATAAAATGATCAATGAAGCAAATTGAGAAAATTAATTTATTAAACAAATACACATTACAAATTGTAATGTGTGTGTGATTTCCAGGGAGGGGATGGAGGGAATAAATCCAGTGCAGCAAATACCCAATATAAGGTAGATCATTGAAATATCCAATATTACTATAAAGCAGAACTGTTGAACATTAACATCAATGTTCAGATACAACCAAGACAATATGTCTATAAAAAGGCAAATCTAACAGAATGGTGTATTCATGTTCAGTAGCATGTGATTGGATTCCACCAATTATATTCTCCATCAGAAGGAATCTTTATATTGCTTTTTTGGATCAGATCAGTTAAAATAAAAGTGTCAGCATGTTAACTCTAAATTATTAAGCCATTATTCTCAGCGCTTTCAAGGAGATTAGAAAACAAAAGTATAGTATGGATGATCGGGTAAATACCTGCTTTTTTAGAGTCTCCAGGGCTTTGCAGTGTTCTATGTCCAATGCCTCTTGTTGAGCAGCCAGCTCAGTCTATTAGAAAGAATTGGGAATTTTCATTCAATACGAAAGTCACCAGTCAAAGTCTTATTTCTGTATTTCTGGTTATTGATTGAATGCTAATCTGATTGATGACTGTACAGCACCGAACCAATCTTTACTTCTCACCTTGTGAACGTGGCTGAGCTCTGCTGCCATGGCCCTAAACTTCTCTATGTGCACCTGAGCCAGCTCTTTCCTCAGATCCTCCCTGATTGACAGCTGCTCAGTGTTGTGGCGCTCCATAATCTGCTGGTGTTGTGACTTCTGGAGATTCAGGTCTTGACAATGTTTATCTTCAAGTTGCATCATTTCATCTCGCAGTGTCTGTAATACATTTTGTTTTAAAGACAGACACTCAAAAGCCCTTTGAAATCCTAAACAGCTTTCTTAAGAATGTAAAACATGCAGACATACGGTCTGATTTTACAAATGATGTGTCCTTACTTGCACTTCCTTCAGGTATGTGGCCTCCAAAGTGTCCATATTACCCAGCATCCTCTTTTCCAGTTCATCCCTCTCTTCCTGGTGTTTGCGAGTCAGCTCAGCCTCTAGAGCCTCCAGCTGGGCCTGATGAGTCTCCTGAAGAACAGCTTCCAGACTTTCAAGGTCGTCCTTTCGTTTGGAACGGAGGGCTGCTTCCAAGGCGACAAGCTCAGCTTTGTGTTTGGATTCTAGTTCAACCGTGGCGGCGGCGAGCTGCTCGCTGTGACTGGCACTGAGTGAATCTTGTTGTGCTTTGTGTTTGGCATTGAGTGTGTCCTTCTCTTCGGAGTGTTTGCTCAGAAGCGCTGCTCTCTCGTGTTCCAGCTCAGTTTGATGTTTATTCTGTAGCTGTGCCAGAGAGATTTCAGATTTTTCGGCCAAATTATATTCCAGCGTTGCTTTTTCCTCCTGGAACCTGAACACAAAAAGATCCCCAAAATCATTCAATATGAAGCATATCAAGGATCACACAGATGGGGAAAAATGTGAGAACATTGGTGCAGCCCATTCAGTTTTAAGACTTAAATTACAATACATTTGATCCGTTTTTCCCCCAAATGAATACAAACATTGGGTTGAACCAGAGAGCTCACCTCTCTTGGGCTTGGCGTAGCCGCTCTTCACCTTGCTCCCGGAGGAGAGCAGTGAGCTCCTGGATTTCTGTCGCCATGCAGCTCTTTTCCCTTTGTAGCTCACAGTCGTACTCGGCCTTCAGTCTCTGACGCACCATCAGCACCTGTGGGCCTAAAAGACAAACACACCGTCTCAGAGGCACATGAAGAACCACTACATGGGATTCTACTGGAAGATAGAATGAAATGAGTCTACGGAAACCCATGTAATAATAAATCTTACTTTCATCATTGTCAAGCGCAGACTGTAGGAAGTTTAACTTCTCCGTCTCCTCGTGAAGTGCTTTTTCAAGACGTGACCTCTCCTTCTCCACCTCTCTGCCAAGGTTCGACTTCACAGCAGCGAGTTCAGCTTCATGTCTCTCTTGGAGCTCTTCTCGCAGCCTCTTCATCTCGTCCTGCACGTGCACCGTCTCCTGTTTCAGAGCTTCTTCAAGCTGAACAAGCTCACCAGCAAACTCCTCTTTCAGCTGTAGGAGTTGAAAGAAACATACATAATATTGTATCAATATATTTGTGCTTCTATATAACTGACAACATGTGCATGAAGGCTTATTTACCTTTTGTGTGTTCCTTTGCATTTCTGCATCATGTTGTTTACTTAAGGTAGACACGCTTTCTTCCAGACTGTGAATCATGGTCATCCTTGTCTGTAGCTCCTCGGTGTGACACCATATCCTCTGTTCTACCTCCGCCTAATTTAAATCATCACAATGTTGTATTATATAGACTGTTGTCCACTGTAGTTGATATGTTGATACTGTAGTTTTTTTAAAGATTATCGGTCAGTTCTTAAAACTCACCTCAACCTGCTGTTCGGCCTCCAAACTAACTCTCGTAAGCTCTGCAACAACGACATTTGAGGAGACGTTACCCAACTTGCGAAACTGCTCAAAACCATGTTGGTATACTATGCGCATGTATGTTACCTTGTAAATGACGGTCAGAAAGTTTGGCTCTCATTTGCTCCAGCTCTAGGGCATGACGAGTCCTCTTCTCCTGCAGCTCCTCATAGTACTGGTCAGTGAGGTCAGAGCGCACCTAATGCATGCATAATGGTATGAAAACTGCTAGTTGCAACAATAGAATGGCTTTTACTATTTCTGTCACTTTATGAAAATCGACAATAACACTCTGGCAACTGAATAAGTGCAGCTTAAAATGTCTTGCTCCTTAAGCTCTTTTTACTTTTGCCTTTTAACATGAAAAACAAAACGCACACTATGGATACCTTCCAAGGGAACCATTCTGAAAATGTGCAACATAATCACATATTAAGCTCAACTGTTAGCATTTGTGTGCCAAGTTCTCTCATTTTGGCTTTGTATTTCGTTTTTTTGTTAAAAGAGACACATTAAAGCTTTGGAGGACAGGGTCTGACCTGTCGCAGCTCTTCCTTAAAGGAAAGTGCCATAGAAGACTGCAGATTGGCGAGCGCCATTGCGTGCTCCTCCACTAGCTGACGGCGCAAACAATCCAGTGGTTCCTGAGTCAGAAAGAACACAACACTCCAAGTTATCTTGTGATGTTCCAATATCTTTTTATGTAAAAATGGTGTTCAATAACACACATTTATAAAGCTACAGAATTTCAGCTACAGAATTTCTTCAAAATGTCTACAATTAATTTTCTCACATGGTATGCACATACCTCATGTTTCTCCAACTCGAGGCTGGTATCATAGTGCTGATCTTTTTCCTCTTCGACTTGGCCTTGAGATATGAAACTGAAAACAGACCAAAAACGTTACGATAATTTAATCCAAGCATGTAATACATGTATCTGGTCTTACATAAATTCATTCAATTTATTTTGCATTGCCCAAAGTCAAAAATTAGCCTCTGAGGGCTTCATAATTATAGTAATGTACACATGCAACATCCTCGGTCCCGCAAACCTCACAAGAAAAAAAAAAAATCCCGAAAAACAAAATAATAAAAAGGAAAGAAAGGGAGAAACCTCAAAGAGAGGCAGAGGAGGGATCCCTCTCCCAGGATGGCCAGAAATACAATAGGTGTCTTGTGTACGGAACGATCAACCCACTGATCTACTTGCCTACCTGTCATCTGCAGTTTTAAGCACAGATTCCTCCAAGGCACTTTCCACCAGCCTCAGCTGAAGCAACGCAATTTCTTCTCTGTAGCTGTCCTCTGATGCCCGCAATCTCTGCTCAAAATACCTAAAGGAGGATTAAGGTAAAGCGTGGATATGAATGGGGTCAGTAAAAGGAGAGAAAGAACAATATACTAATCATTGGGAGACGTTATCGACGGTGGCAAAACCACAAACCAAATAAGTTATGAACTGCCACAGTTCTTATGTTAAGCATCAAATTTCAAACCTTGACAGGCTGGTGGTTGAGGATTTCTGTGAGAATGTTGTCATCCAGACCGTGTGTGTTCCCACGTGCCCGTTTGTGCTCTCATACCTCCTCAGGCTCTCCAGTTCAGCCTCATTCTGCTCTTTGATTTCCCGCTTCTGTTCATTAAACTCTATCTTCAGGCGCTCAAAGTCCTCAACTCGAGATGAGCGAGCGAGCAGCTGCTCCTTCAGCTCTGAGAAAATGGGGTAGACAACCAGACAAAAAGGTGATGAAGATGCAAGTGGAATCCCAGACGTGTAGTCAAGTTCTATTTTCCTCTGTGTTTCGTACCACATCGCAGACAACAGCCACTTTTAATGGGGCAACATGTTCTCTACATCTCGTACGTGCAACATTTTGAGTATCTTCACTGGGAGTATTTCATTGCGTGCAGCAGATTCAAATACAGCATTGCAGATGTCGGGCTGCATCTCACCTCCCAACTCTTGGCGACTGGTCCTCATGCTCTCCAGCTGGGACCACAGCTGACCTACTTCTTGCTCTGACCTCTCTTTTAGCGAGGTCCGCTCCTCTTGAAGGCGCAAAACCTGGTTTTCAGAGAGGAATCGTTGTTATGAGCTTTGTTGCCATTGAATTATTGTTGAACATACTAAAATGTGAAGGGAAACAACTTTTTTTGAGTTTCCTATCATTTATAGATAAATGCTGACTTAATAAACAGTTTATAAAATAAAATGATTTATGAAGTGTGTGTGTGTGTGTGTGTGTGACTGAGGGAGAGCAGGGAAAGGAAATGCAGCTGAACGAATACGCTGCGTGATTTAAATAGCGTGTGGCAGCCAGTGTTAAATCTGTGGCGCACAGATTAGTCTATGTGTGGGGAAACACTGGAACTGAACTGAAAAATAAATGGCAACTTAACTACATGTTATTATGTACGACTGAACTCACCTCTAGGTGCAGTTGCTGTTTCTTCTCCTCCAGGTGGAGTAGTTGCTGTTCCCTCTCCTTCAGCACAGTCTTATGACTAGATGTCAGTTCCTCCAGAGCACCTAAGCAGGATAAAAAAAAACATACATTAGAAAAGCATGACTGTCTACAACGCCATGAGTGTTTTCAATGCAGAAGATTGAGTAAAATGAAAATTCCTTATTAAAATAATAAATCTAAATTTGTGGAGCCATAAAGTAAGCACTACAGAAGGCCACTCACGGGCAGCAGCATCTCTGTCACCCCAGGCTTGTTTCAGCTCCTCCTCCAGTTTCTGGTTTGACTCCTGACTGGAGGCCTGGAGCTCCTGCAGCCTGGCCCACGACTCCCGCAGCTCCGACTGAGTCTGGGACGAAGCGGTCTGGGCTTCTGTTAGAGCTTTGTTAGTCTGGGTGAGAGATTCATGGGCGCCGGCAAGCTCTGCTTGGGCAGCCGCAAGGCTTCTCTGGGTGTCTGAGAGAGAGGTCTTCAGGGTCGACTGGGTGCTCTCAGCTTCCTTATCCCACTGTGACCTTAAAGCCTGATGACAGAGATGAGTTAAAGATGGAAACACTATAGAAAGTGGGATGTTTAAATAGTGTTCATATCACAGTGATCAATTGACCTGTATTTCCTTGGTCTGCTGTTCCTGCATGGCAGCGCTCTCCTGAGCAATACGAGTCTCCCACTGCTGCTTCAACTCATCTGAACACATACAAAGCAAATGAAAAGACTCGCCCACGTCAAAGAATCTTAAGGTTACATCCGTCTTTGTGCCCTGAACATGTTTCTGAAGAATGAGGGGAGCCCACCCAAGTCCTTAATGGCCCACACGTTGAGTGCACCCACAGGCACACGATAAAATTAAAAAAATAAAAAGATCAGTGAATAAGCACTCACTCATGTCTTGTTGGTGCAGCACACGCAGTCTCTCCTGCTGCTCCTGGTTCTGCTGTGTGATCTGGTCCAGTTCTAACTGATGGCGAGTCTTGAGAAGTTCACTTTCCTGGGCAAAGGTCTCCTTCAGGGAGGTGTGAACCTCCGTGAGAAGGGACTCCTGCTCCAGCTGGGACGTGCCGGTTAGGCTCAGTCGCAAGGCCTGAAGCTCTTGGACCTTTTGGACCTAAAAGGTAATGATTTAGGTAAATATGGAGAATACAAACTAAATGGTACAGTTTGGAGCAAGAGCTTTTTTTGAGCCTAATAGTGGCAGCATGTTTGGGATAAAAGTTAGAGTAACATTTAACCGCTGTAGCAATTTAGTAAAAGTATAATTAAATTCCTATGCCCCTGAAGTCACTCTAAATGACAAATCCCCTTGACTATGAGGGAAATAAGCTAAGGAGACAAATACAAGCTATGGCTGCGATGTTTTGTGACGCAGATCACATTACTATACCAGTGACTGCTGCAGTTCAGCCTGGTGGGCCGCCTCCATGCTCTCTCTCAGCTCCAAGGACACCTCCAACCTAAGGTGATCGAGCTCCTCATCGTGTTGGGCGGTCAGCTCAGAGATCATCCTCTCGTGCTCACGTTCAGTCACCTGGGGAAGGACGGAATGGTAGAAGTGACCAGCTTATAACGATATATACAAAATTGCAACTGAATATCAAAAGGGCTAAATAACAACGTGCTATTCCACTGCAGTATGTCCGGCTGCCTGCCTCAGACTTATTACTTGGTATACCTGTTTGATTAGGCTGATCTGTCGCTTCTGTTCTTCCTCCATAGTAGCCTGCCGCTTCTGTAGTTCTGACTGGAGATGATTGTTGGCCTCAGAAATCTAAAGAATTTATAGAAAGAATAGAGAGCAAAAAGAGTTTAGCACCACTATTTCTATTTTGTAAGGAATCAGCATCCATATTTGTATACTAGCTCATGAGAAAATACTACAAATGCCCTTTCTAATAAAAAAGAATTGAAAAGAATGTCATGCAGCATTGAACATACAGTTTATGACTATATAGTACACACTAAAATGACTCACGCTTAGGAAGTTGTTAAATCCCACCTGTTGTTGATGTTTCTCCATCATATCTTTTATCTCCTGCTGGTGAGATGTCTTGAGCCTTTTTGTTGCCTCCTCAACAGCCTCCAGCTGCTTCTCCACAAGAGCCTTGACCTGCTCCTCCATCTCCCTCCTGTGTTCCTCAAGGTGTTGCTTCACGTCGAGGAGCTCTTTCTCCTTCTCCTGTCTCTCCTCCTCCCATTTCTCTTTCTCTTCACCAAACTGTCGAAAACACATTTTGCCCATTATTTTAATCTCCTGACAGTTGATCAAACAATAGCTAAATAAATGAACTGTCACATCATATATCGCACCTCAACATCCTTGGCTTTAAGCATGTTCTCAAACTGTTCCAGTTCTTCCTCCAATACTTGCTCCATTTTCTTAATGCGGTCATCCATCTCCTCCTTATTCCTTCGGTGCTCCTCTCCCTCCCGCGCTGCCTGGGCTTGGGCCTCCTCCAGGCTGCCCAGGCTTAGTCTCAAACAGAAGATCTGAGCCTCCAGTTCATCCTTTTCTTTCAGCGCACTGTCCAGGAGACCCCGGCTCTTCTCCAGCTCCTCCCGCGAGCTTTCCACTTCTGTTCCAATGTTTACAAACTGTGCACGTGTTGTCTCAAGCTCCTTTAATGTTTCGTCCAGCTTCATAGTCCTTTCATCCAATAAGGCCAATATGGTTTCGTGCTCAGTTTTGGTCTTTTCTAGCTCAGACTGGAGAATTTCAAGTTGAGCCTTTGGGGGGACAGAAAGAAACAGAAATAAGTTGAGCGTTTTCTATATTATAGTTTCAATCAATTCATTGCCTCCATCATTCCAACCCTTAAAGCACAAAGCACTGCTGATGTAGATTATTTCTTTCTTAATTGAGTTCACAGGAGGGTAGGGGGGGGGGGGGGGGGGGCGCAGCTGCATACAGAGTATAGCATGTTTACATTCCCATAAAACTGCCAACACAAACCCACTTATCATACTGGTGTACCTGCAGTGTTTGCAGCTGGTTGTCATGGTGGAGCTCTGAGCTCTGTTTGGCAGAGATTGCGGGCGGTTTCATCTCCTGCAGAGACGACAAGTTGAGCTCCTGCGGTTTTTGGTAAGACGGGAGTGCAGCCTCCTTCTCCAGTTCATTTTCTGGCCCACCCACCAGTTTATCTTCCCCGTCTGATGGAGAGGTAGAAGGAACCAGCAGGGAGGTATTAGCAGCATCCTTTCCTATCAACACTACTGCATTCTCCTTTTCTCCTTCCGTTAAGGCACCAAATTGGTTCTTTGGGTGGTTTTGATGGGCTGTCAAGGTGATCTCCTCCTCTGCGCGTCTTCTCTTATCTTTCTCTTCTTCAAGTTCCCACAGAGCCTGCTTTAGGTCTTCGGTCACCTGGGCCCACCTGACGTACAAAGATTTAAAGTTCTCAAGTCGATTATTGAAACATTCAGGGTTGCTTTGCAGGCAACATTTGAATAACTTGATAAAATCTACCTTAATAAATGTAAAAAAAGAATTTAACTTTCAATTAAAAGAAGAACTATTGAGCTTGTTATTTGATGGAGAAAAGACAAAAAATATATTAAAAAAATCAGGATGAATCAAACATTCACCCATATTCCCTAAAGACCTTCGTTACCTGCTCCTGGCCTCCTCCAGCTCTTCGGCACTGTTGAGGACTTCCTCCTTTAACACACTCAAGTCCCTCTCCTTGAGAATCAGCTCCTCGCGGAGCTCCCCGCACTGCTGATTCAGCAGCTCTTTTTCCAGGTCAGTTTCCTCAAACTGCTGCTCAGAGAGTTTACTCGTCTCCAGCTCGCCGGAGGAGTCATCGTGAAGCCACTGAGATGGAGATCGGGAGGTGAAATGCTCAGGAATGCCAGGCGAGCGCGGTTGGGTAGAGTCGTCATCGAGGTTGACTCCTTCTTCGGGGAAACGGTTTGAAATCGACAACAGAGGCTCATCTCCCAACACCTCACTGTTCAGCTCAAAACTGCAAAGGGAGGCAGAGCGATGAATAATGTGATTGAAAAAGCCCCCCCAAAAAAAACACACCACTAGCCATCATCATTTCACTGACCTGTATTCTGCAGAGAGGTCCAGCTGACCGCAGTGTTCAAAGCTTTCAATGAGCATTGACGATTGGGAGAGTCCAGGAGGAGCTGAAGCCAGGTAGCGCTCCATCAGGATGTCCCCGGGTAATGAAACGACCATGTGGTCCCCCACAGGTGCGCTCTCTAGATTGGTCTCGTCTACAGTGATCTTTTCCTCACAACTCAAGCAAGCCTTCGCCTGGTTCTGACGATCCTTAGAAGCTTTGAGTCCCGTGACCTCTTCCTCTCGAAACTTCAGTTCTTTCTCCCTTTCCTCCAACAGCTGCCTGACTCCCTCCAACTCCTCCTTGAGCTTCTGCACCTCCTCTAGAGATCTCCTCTCTGCGTGGTCGTCCTCCTCCTGAAGTTTCTTCCTCAGCTCGAGCACTTCTCTGTTCAGCTTCTCCTTCTCCTCCTTGTACTGCTGCATCTCAAGGCACTGACTTTGGACCGAGCTCAACTGGGCCTGAAGGTTATGTAGCTGCGTCAGCCTTTCTTTCTGCTCGTCTTCCCTGTCCTCCTTCTCCTTTTCCAGTGAAGAAAGCACAAGTTGGTGTTTCTCCATCTCCTCCACCAGTTCCGCATACAAGCGTTGGCTCTTCTGCCTTTCTTCCTCCAGCTCGGCCCTC
Organism: Gasterosteus aculeatus; assembly: GCF_964276395.1. Taxonomy (NCBI): domain Eukaryota; kingdom Metazoa; phylum Chordata; class Actinopteri; order Perciformes; family Gasterosteidae; genus Gasterosteus; species Gasterosteus aculeatus. The sequence goes on from NC_135703.1 coordinate 9,795,538, forward strand.
AATTTGAGGATAACAGGGCTGGTCTCGCCCTCCTTGCCAAGGCCTTCAACACTTGACTGGAACCCAGGTCCTGCACACTCAGTTTCCTCCATTTGGGCCTCCTTATGGTGGGAGTCAGCATCTTGGGAGCAATGGCCATGCCGTTGCTGTTGTGGGGCGTGGAGGACTTCAGCCGCCGACTGATTTTTGATGCGCAAAAATTCTACGCTGGTCTGTGTGAGAGACAATTCAGCAAGTTCAGAACACATGAATAGTGACTCGGTCACAGGTTTAGCTTTGAGTGGCACGTACCTGCTGGAGCTGTCTCTGTAGCGCCTGAATCTGCCCAGTAAGTGACTGTGCCTCCAGTTGTACCTGGTCTCTGCTGGCTAGGGCCTCCTGCAGGTTGGAGCTGAGGCGGGCAATGATCTCATTACGCTTCTCCACAGCCTGCTGCAGCTGCTGACAGTACAAAAACATTTATGGGAGGGGATTTTCTTACAAGCATTGACATCCACATAAATACCAAATACTTAGAAATAGATTTCCTCATTAAAAATCATAAACTATCAAAAAGGACTTCATCCCAATGGTTTAAAAATACATCCAATTGAAAATATGACATATATTGTATGTTGGAAATTCAATACGGAATGGTGATTTTGATTATTCTGTTTTTCATTAAAAATCCTATCAAATCGATGTGCTAATTTTAAGGATGCTTTCTTTAGTCTTTAGATTATGACAATATGTAATATTAAAAAAAAAGGTATTTTGACACAGTGACGATCAGGAATAAATTAATAATTTAAGGTATTTCAAAACATTTCCAGTTTAAAACACCAACAACACCTGGTTTAAACCCATTCCTCTGAACACATACATAATATAAAAGGAGCAAGCTGTATTTTTAGATGGGGGAAGCCAAGCAGCAATGCAGAAGAGCAGACAGTTACATTCCCAATTGGTTGTTGCTGATGACACACACACATTTCTGGGTAAATAAATAATTTAGACAATTTAGTCCAAACAAATCTCAATGCCCTTCATCACACAGATTAATAGAATAAGTTCAGACACCAGTTTCCGATGTGAGAATTCAGAGCCTAAGATTATAATACCAAGTGTGCATTTCACGACATCCAACCTTCATGCTTCCCTTTTGATAGTCATAGAATCAAACCCAAGACCAGTTGAATTGTTGACAACAGACAGATAAAGTCAAAAGGAACTACAAAGAAGACATTAAAGTATTCAAAGGATATGTTTCAACATGGACTATAAAAATTGCCCCACCCAAAAAAAATCCTTATCCTGTGTGAATGATTAAATACACTTTTTATACCTTGAGCTGCTCTTTGCCGGTGAGTGCAGCCAGTTCACCCTCTCTAAAATCATTCAGAGGGGACAGGCTTTGCTCCACAGTGGGGGGCGGATCCTTCGGTTGTTGCTTTTGGGGTCCCTAAAGGGTTAAATAGTTTTAGAATTTAACTTCCTTCAAGTCATTGCAGTCCATGTGTAATCTAATGTTGCGGGTGAACTTTCCCTTTAAAAAAGGCAGTCAATGCCACAGTTGATCCTGACCACGTTGCTATGACAACATGCCCCGCAGGCAAAGTAATGGTTAGTGACCCATTTTTATAATGTATGTTAACAGAGCAGGAACCACGGACCACTTGTTAAAACATACAGTGAGCAAAATTGGAGGTCAGGCCATGTGACCCGCCCTGTCCTGACTGATCCAGTAAAGCAATTGGTGCTATGAAAATGACCAGCCGTTAATTAAAAACCTTTGTCTCTTCTGCAACTGTATTAATGACGCATGACTGATAATCTGAACGTACCTCATGGTTGGTCTCCTTGTCCGGCCCGTTGTCATTGGCCGAGGAAACGTTTGATTCTACGTGGCGGCCTTGCGTTGCTCCGTCATTCTGCGGGACAGTCGGGCCCTTCCTCTTCTGCGTCTTTTTCGGCGCCCCCGTACCGTCGCCTTTCGCCCGCTTCTGTCGGAAGCTAGCAAGCTGCGCAGGAAGGACAGCGAGAGGTAGACGGACACATAGGTCAGGACCACCGAGCACCACCACACAATCAGCATGGTGAAGCTCAGGGGTGGTGGGTGAGAGAGAACTGGAATCCAGATTTATCTCCTCAGTAGAAAAAGCTATAAAATCATCATGCAAAGTAAAAATCCATCAGGGGTACAAGTTGTGGATAGTCCCCACTGTGGAATAGAAACTAGATCTGGAAGCCCCTATTTCTGATGAGTCAGTTTTGCAGCCCCCCTCGAAAAAGAAGACGGTTCCCAATGAAGCAGGAAGAAAAACCCAAACACCTTCCCAAAATAGGCTACACCACTGCGTGACAAAGAATCAAGAGTTTAAAATGAGGGGACGATGCTAAATATTCTCAAATCTCCAGAGAGCTAAAGCAAACCCATGAGAAGTGCAGGTTTTAGTGACACACATTGGACAGCCTCTCAGCACGGCAGTAACAGAAAGAGGTTTAAAAGATTTTTTTTTAAGTATGCATCCATTTCGGTCTTTTTATGTTCTGGCAAAGTAGAAAAACTCAAAAAGGAAGAGACGTGAAAACTGGTTGACTGCAGGTTTTTTTTGAAGACTAAGTCCTTTCTGAAAATATGACGGAAGAAAAAAAAATCTCTTAAGAATTTGAACGCAAAAAGTTAATTCACTGTGAAAAACATTACTTCCAAAAGATGTCACAATACAAATCCATCCAAGACAGTTTCTCTTTGCAACAAATTCCTTTTTATCCATGTGTGTCTCTCTCCCCCCCCTCTCAGCCCGACCTCTCTTCTTTAAGCAGCTTAAATCAGATTACAGCAGTTCACATTGTGAAAGACCCTCCTGAATCCCTGCATCAATAACCGACAGTCAATCTTCTTGCTGGTGCTCGGACCTGCCAATTCCTCCTTATCGGGGCAGTTGCTCTACTGTCCAGATGTAGATCTTGCCATCGGAGGGCAACAGCACCAAGCATTGAATCTTCTCATTGTAAAACTCCCTGCCACAGCCTCGTCCAGTGCAGAGGTATCCACCAACTCTGGACAGGGGCTGGCATGTGTCTAGGCTCATGGAAGTGGGTGGAGACTGGGAGATGCGTTTACATGTAGAGGAGGAGACAGGGCTGTGTGTGTGTCTGTGGCGAGCAGGATCGGTGTGTGCATGCTCCAATCAAATAGAGATGATATGGCGAGCGCTACTTGTTTCTTTGCGTGATGAGTCACATGCATGTGCATGACATCACTGTGTGCATGAGACAATGGGCCAATCTTTATTGCGATCACTTATTATATGCCCGTTATATATACACATTTGGGATTTGTTTTTTTTTTTTTTGGGGGGGGGGGGGGGGTTGCGCTACGCTACAATGCGTCCACCACCATACCACCTTCTTCTTTTGACTTGGAAAAAAAAAAGAAGCACTTTGCTTAAAACGATCATTCCCTCACAACACCACCACACTTAAAAATCTTCCCACCTCCCATTGTTCATCTTCTTTTGTGTCCACTATCACTTCAAACCCCAGCCATCTCATTCTTCCGTCACCATGCTCACCGCCTCTGCCAGCAACAACACGCGTCACATGCTCGGAAGACATATTATCCAGATGAGCATTGTTTAGCCCAAGGCCGCTTCTGCACTACCCAGAGTCTGACTAGATGGATCATTTTGTGGCCACATCAGATGTTATTGCACTGCTGAATGCTTTTTCTCACAGTATGTTATGTGTTTTTTTGTCTATGTCTGTAGAATGTGTATACATATATATGCCTTGCTTCCAGAGGGAAACATAACATACATAAAATCCGAGCTATGTGGTGCACCGAATGCAGTAAAGGCAATTGACAGCCCTGCATTACCATAGCAACACCATTCATGTGAGATGCAAGCACATGTTGAACATTGCCAAATCTCATGGGCTCACTGCACCACCTGATGGCCTGCAACTAGCATGGCAGTTAATGCAAGGTGCATAACAAAGACTAAATCAGTGTAATTGTAAATGCTTAACATGATTTCCTTCCAGGGTCGCAGTCTTGATGATCTGTATATCTAAATCTCAAAAGCTGACAGCAATTGTGTCAGCTGGCGCGTAGAGGAAGAAGAAAAGCACTGATTGCCCACCCGAGAAAGAACTAAACTAAATGCAAGAAGACCTAAATCACAAAGAAATACTCTCCATTAACCCATAATCCCATGGCAAAGCGAAATGGCTCGGTCAGTCACCTGATTCTATACTTACCGACTGCGTTCTGGAAATATTGGAGGATTTCTGTTATAAGGAATATAAGTGGTTCAGTTCAGTTACTTCCCAAGTATTATGCATCCTATTGATGTAACACATATGCATTATTTAGGACTTCTACAATAAGCTGGAAGGGAACCTAGTTCTTAAAGGACGTGGCCGGAGGCCATTGGTAATCATTGACCCATTGCTAATATGGAAAAACAGCTGCTAAATGTTTACTTTCATCGAAACAGCAAAGTAGCAACGCTCCAAATGCACTTTTACGTATTAGAAGATATATATTATATATTTTTAAAAGCAGTGGGAAGCTTAGAAGAAAATAGCGTGAAAGGTCAACATGCAACGTTAGCAACTTTGGGATTGTGAATTGTCATTTTATTGTTTTCAAGGCTGAAACGGAAACTAAGTAAGACACAGTAACACATTCCCTTCGTCCCTGCAGAAACGTGCGGTGTCTGCTGGACTCAGTGTAACTTATATGAACTAGAAAGCGATTCAACCCATTACTCGGTTACTCTCACTGCAATACCAATATTATTGTTATCGTTTGCTGTGCGAAACCTCAGCTAATGATCAACTGGCGGAATATGCGCGGCAAACGAATGCCGTTAAGAGTAACGTGTCATGTAGTTAAACGGGTAAATAGAATCTAGGCGACGGCCAAACCAAATTCTAATTCCTTTGTTTACTAACGTCACACTCTTCTCCGAAGTGGACAAACGTTAAGCTATGACAAAAGAGTTGGCCATCGTTGACCGCTAGCATTGAGCCTTAGCGTGCGTTAAACGTTAGCAACAAACCTTCGCTCTTCCAGCCTGTAGTTTCCTCTGCCGTTCATCGTCATCCATCTCTTGACTTGAATCAAACCATTAAAAGTTCAGGACATAAAGCCGGATTACATTTAAAAGCACAACAGACGTTTAGTTGTAGCATAAGTTGGCTAAAACAAAATCTTGGAGCTTTCTTTAAACTCAACTGTCAACAGATAATATTCAACATGGCCGCCAAGTTGTCGTAGCTCCGCCCTTATCGAGTTGCCCTGAGCAGACAGGCCAATGAAATGACTCCATTTTACATATTCAGCCAATGGTGTGGGCTTTGCTGAAATGTGTTCAAACATCTTGAACATCATTCAAAAAGTAGTATCGAGTTGACCAATAAAAGAAGTGTGTCAAGATTGACGGATGTTTTGGCCAATCAGAATCAGCTATTACAAACCATACATCCATCCATTTCATTGTTTTGAAATTGATTCTTCCGAGGTTTACTACGGGCTGATGAGTTTGCATGGCGTTTGCACAGCGCAGATTATGGCAACTAGATATGGTTGCGAATAAATATGTCTGAAAAACTGTGCAAGTCACCAACATTCACGTTAGACTTAATAAAACCATGACAATGGAAATCTTTTGAGAACTACCTCTGGATTATCCCAGGCCCAACTAAGAATGTATCATAATATAAATTGTTCGGCTTCCAAACTCCCGTCTCAGAAATGTATAATTCACGTGAGAGCATTTACCTACGTACGGAAACATCCGGAAATGTCCAGAAGAAAAGTTCGCCCGAACAGGGACTTGAACCCTGGACCCTCAGATTAAAAGTCTGATGCTCTACCGACTGAGCTATCCGGGCTTCGACATCTCAAATATGTACCTCATTTAAATACATACATCCCTTTACGGGACCATTTGTGGTTATAGTGTCTTTGTGTGAGACACACGGAGGAGTAGGGGATCGTCTCCTTAACGGAGCCATTTACTTGCGACCTTCTGCTTAAGTAAATACTTGTTTCATTTCCCTGTGTCTATCAAGCCCGGCTAGTTTATTACTGCTGCATAAAGCCAAACCAAAGAGAACTTTCATTGGTTTGATTGCAATAAACGGACAAAAGGAATGCCAAAATAGCTCGATAGCGATACTGATTTGTATGTCATCTTTACTTAGCAAACGCAAAATATGAATGGCAACAAAAATATGGATCAATTTCTATCCGTATTATTTGTGTCTTGGTAGTTGCTCCTTTAGTCTACACACAAAATAATGTAGCATAGCGTCATTGTCTTGTTTTTAATGGAGGAATTTACAGCTGTACAAAATTGTATTCGACAAGATGTATAAAAAAATATGTATCACGAATCAAACATTAGTGCACTGAAGCAATGGATACTTTACCATATCAATATACTTATTCATCCCTAACCAAGAGCAGAAAACCCAACCTTTATTGTCAAAGGTCAATCATCATGGCACATCCCTTTGATAAATAAAATAATTAAAATATACTGTACATACATACGAAAACATACTTACAAATAATCCTAGTTAAGTGACACCCTCTCCATTAACAGATTATTAACCTGTATAATTATTTTTTGGATTAACTGTGGCCTAATGACAGGATAATGAGGGAAAGTTGATTAACAGGAAGTGGAGGATGGTCATTCTTCTTGGGGATGAATTCTAACTTTTTAGAAGAATGGGTTTATGGTGGTCATGCACTTGTGCTAGAGGGTATTTTGTATGGGTTAGGGTTGGCACAGAAGTCAATGCACATGCTCAAAGTAACCTTGTCTTTCTGCTGCGCCCCTTCGCAAGTCTGTTGAAATTAATGAATGGTGAAAAATTGAATAGTGTTTGTCAGGTGAAGGTCTGTTGTTGCAACCGATTAGTTTGTTTTTCGTTAATCACGTATCGATACATACACATTGCAACATGTTGGCCTTTTAATCGTCTACATTTGATCAATTAAATATGCTATATGATGGTTGTGTGAAGTCACCTGATGATATTTATCTACACAGTGCACAGTATGCATGACTACCAGGCTACGCTGTACAATTATGTTTAGAACAAGAATCTGTGCAAACTGAGCCAGACTGAATTCACATAAATTGTGTTATGCAATTCATGTAGAAAGAAAGAAACAAGTCCCTCACAGTTAAAATCTTATTACAAAAATGTCAGGTTTTGTTACTATTAGATGCCTTCATATGTTTTGCAAAGAGGCGGAGCGCCAGCTGAAAGACAGAGCACAGCGTCCCGCTACAGGTACAACAGATTGACACAATGAAAGCCAACGTGGTACGCTATTGTCAGAGAGATACCAAACATTCTGCAAATTTTACTTGTGTACTAAAGCAGTAGTAAGAGAAGGACAAATACAGAGAGCACAATTGTGATTATTGTGATCAAATTGTGAGCAACTTGGTATGTATTTTTCAACAGTGGCATAGTGCAAAGGATGAAGTGTTGACAAGTTAATTTACACCCCAGTAATACATGCACTTTCATCATGTAATCTTTCGACATTATAAAAGCGCATAGCCAAGATTTTAGAAACAACTTGATCCTGTAGGTCCTCTTCTGGTCACAATTGAGATATTTACCCTGTTTGCCTATTCAGGCATGCAGTCTGTGGTATATTATCTTTCATTCGGTTACGTGGTTTGTAGGTTTCATGGCAGACTGCTCTTGCATATGTCCAGCTCCATACGTGTCCGATCAGGTGGTAAGGCCCGGAAAAAGGTTTTGGTGGAGGACGCGTCCCTGGATATCTGTGGAGTTGTGGGACGCTGATACTCATTCACATAACTTGGTTATGTAATCTGAAGAGAGAGGAGGAACAAAATATATAGTATTTACTTGCAGTGTCATCACGCAAAATAACATCTCCCTTCCAATCACAGACAAACAGCATTCACCTTGTGTATGTGAGGTGGCATATCGTCCTCGGAGCTCTCCTCTGGTAGTGTCTCGTGGTGTCGTCGTGCTGCCTGACCCTCCTCTGCCCACCCTCCCATGGGCACACCGCGGGCCGACTTCACTACTCTCCCCCTCGCACCGAAAGAGTCTGGAAAACCGGAGGACCCAGACAGTACAGTCGAAAATCACAGGAGATGAATGAAGGAAAACACAAAACAAATTGCAGCACTTTAATTGTACTTAAAATAGCTCTTATCTATAGCACGTTGCAAATTTGATGAAATTGCACTTTCTTGTTTCTTTGTCTTCTGGGTTTGTATCCTTATGGTTGAAATGCACTTATTGTAAGTAGCTTTTGATAAAAGCGTTGGCTAAATGACATGTAATGTAATGATTTAAACAAATCACAAATTACTCTGAAAGCTGATGGATGTTAGCAAGCATCTGTTTCTTACATACTGCAATACTTGGTCATCTCATGTCTATGTCTGAAATGTATTGTATTTTTTAAATATATTTGGTCTATTGACCTGAACTGTTGCGGCCATATCAGAAACATACAGTCAGTATTCTTACTGCGGGATTCATTTCAGCTCTCAAGAAGAATGTGTGGATGATGGGCTTATTGTGTGGCACAAAAGTGACAGATAATCAAAAAGATAGTTACCGGAGCTGGAATTAGTGAAACCCTGCTGGCCGATGCGGTTTGATGCCGCCCCCTCCTGGCCCAGTGTGGTACTGCTCATGCACGAGGCTGACGTGGGAATGGCACTGGGACTTGGAACTGTGGTGGGGAAGGTGTGTGAGCGGGGGAAATGTCTGGGGTTGGGTTCACTCCTCACTTCGTCAGGGATGCTGTCGCTGCTTTCGTCACTGTCCTGTCTGTGCCATGTGTGACGGGATAGCTCGCCGTGGGACTGCTGCTTGTGTAGCTACGGGGAAGATAAGAAATCTGAGGATGAATGGGCAGGATCAAAAATGGAGAAGATCTCAGATATTCAGGATGAGAAGTCAAATGTAGGCAATAGAAACGTCATTCAGTTTTGTGCATGCCACAGAGTCCTCTACTGTGTTCCCACCCATGCTCTCTTTTCAATTACAATTACCTCATGCATGTAAAGGGCATGGATGCTCATCTCAGTGGAGGCGTACTCTGACAGGACCAAACTGGTGAGTTGACCCTCCCATGCACTGCTGCCTGAGCTCACGGTCCGGGCATCCGTTCTATGGAAGGAGAAGGCAAAAAAAGGAGAGAACGTGGATATGAAGAGGAGGGCTATGGATGACAAAACATACAGTGAGTATTGATCATAACTTAAACTGGGAACTAGGTTATAATGAAAAATCTCCTTTAGATTGTTGCACAGACAGATGTCGCCCTAAAATGTAATGGAGTTGGGGCCTGACTCAGAAGGAGAATGTACTCACCCGGAGCCTGCCATTGCTTTGCTCATTGTTGACGTGTGAGCCGCATTTAAGCTGCCTCTCAGGTGAAGACTACCGCTGTTTGGGGAGAGGGAGCGTAAGGCAGACGCTCCATCACTCAGGCCAGCTTGATTGGTCAGAGAGCTATCGTGGCCAAAATGAATGGAAGTCAGCGTGGAGGGACCCGCCAAAAGGTTTGCAACAAGGCTCCTTGGCTGCAAGAGAGAGAAAGGGCGAGAGAGTAACTCAAATCCTCGCGTCAGACCACTGCGATACTGAAGCACGGATGTCGGTTTATCACTGTACCTCAGACTCGGACAGTGAGAGTGGATGTGTGTCAGAAGAGGCCCCCGCGGCCTCTCTGTGCACTCGCTCTTTCAATTGGCTGATGAAGTGTGTGGTCTCCTGTGGAGGCTGCCACTGGGGGTTGGTGATGGCAAAGTGCATCAGAGACAATTCGGTCTTCCCGTCCTCTGCCTGCTGATAGATAGACGCCTCGGTCTTGCCTGCAGACATCCACTGCAGAGGGAGGAGAAGGGGTAAGGCTACACGTATACCACAGACACTTCATTTTAGTACCTCCAAGTTTGTCTTCATCTTTAGTGTCTTTCAGTATGTCTGTGTGGCTGCACTTAATGAGTCCGTCCCTTACCGCAGGGTGTCCATGCTGCCTGATGTCCATCTGGGCAAACGAACAAGTGTCTCCTACCCCGACCACCTCCACTGTGAAGTTCCTGAAGAAGTCAATGATCTCCAGGGACTTCCTCCTCAGACAGAAGATCAGGATGATGGGCGTCACCACTGGACTTATCAGCTCCTCCAGAATGAACACCTTGAGGAAAACAGAGGAAAAAGGTTGTCGCTGTACACTCTGGTAGCCGTTTAGGATATTATCAATCACATCAAAGGTATGCTGAACCTCTAAGTCATAAGTTGTTTTGATTGAAATATTGGGGAACTGGCTTCATCATTTAAGATTCACAATCCCAAAAGCTGGAACAATCCGGGGGCGTACTATGACCGGCTGAGGCTGTGCTGCTTCAGTGGATCTTCTTGTCAAGCAGAAATCTTTAGTTCTACTCTTTAGATATAAATGCAGGTAACGGAACAAGGGTAAAGCTCAGCATTAAAGTAAGGAAGCTCTAGATAAATAGCGGTTATAGAAATACATCGACAATATTGACAAGATAAGCGTCTGCCTTTTGAGCGTCAAAGTAAAAGCAGTACAGATGTTAGTAATAACATTAATGATGGCTTGAATGCATTTATAACTCTCCCAGACAGCCATGTCCACGAGCCAGTTTACACACTAGCAGAGGAACAGAAATTGGCATATAAATGTACTACACCCATCCATAATGTGGATAATAACACTTAATGTATTTCATGTTATGATATGTTACCATGTAAATAACACCATTTTGATAAGTTACTTCCCTTGTTATTGCTCTTGATATGTATTCACAGTTCAGTATCCATACTCACTGCTTTGTACTGGAAGAGCTGGGAGAACTGGTCACGAGTCTCATATTTATGTGCATTGCCCTGCCAGTGGTCAGGCATGTAGTGGATGTGCGCCAGGATCACCCTCAGCAGCTGCTCAGGGCAAAAAACCATGTGCTTATCAGGGATAAACGATCTGAAGAGACAGAGACACAGAAGTGGTGGAAAATAATTTAAGTTTCACAACTTAAGATGTTCAAAATCAATGGTAAATATTGTGCTATTTTGTGGCAACGTGCTTCATAAATAATCATATAGTTCAGAATCTACCTGTAAAATGCGTGATGGGTTCAGCGTACTAATATATACACATATATATATATATATATATATATATATACACATATATATATATACATATATACATGTATAGATAGATAGATAGATATAACTGTATTTTCTTTAAACACGTCAATTAATGGGAACGTTCCCTAATATCTGATCAAGAGCTATTAAAAGACTTCAAATTGTTGAGGCTGCTTACGGAAGGAAACCCCCTTATACTCAGCTTTTATAAAGAAGAATTAGCTGCAGGGGAGCATTAAGGGGATTACATGTCTAGGTAGCTTCAAAAGGGCAATAAAGAAATGGATGATGGATAACAACCTGGATATCCCACACGGTTGAAGATTTGTGTCTAATATTCTGATTCCTACGTTTTCCATGTCATATGAGTTTTTAGAATGACTATGGTAATAACTAAAGGCAAACAACAGCAATGATATAATATGTTTGAACTATTGTAGTTTCTCCACTGCCAAATCCTCCCCCTGCTTCCCCTTCCAATTGAACCACAATTGTTGTTAGATTACACAAACTAATCATCAAATTATTCCTTTGGCTGTTAATTAAATGCTGGAGTGTTTTTTGGGGGGGCGTTGGATGAAAAAAAGCCAACAGACTGACTGGGTGACATTGATCCACTACCTGCAGACTGTGATACACACTCCAAGCAGTGTGATCGATGACAGAACATGTTCCACTGAGAGAACATCCTCATCATAGATGGTCAGGGCGATGAGGACAGCCAGAAGCGACCCGGCAAAAAACGCTACATTTTTGGCAACCACCGTCAGCAGCGGTGAGAGGAAACAGTTCATATACTTGGATGCCGGCTGATGGAAACAAAGTAAGAAGAACAAAAAAGGGAGGAAGCAGATTTAATAATAACTTTACAAGCAGTTGATGATTAGCACCAGTATGAGTAATAAGACGAAAGTCACACTGAACCATATTATTGTTGACATGTATTTGAATTCATCGACTGATTGCAGGAGATGAGCTGCTATCTTATCTGACCTTGTATCCTTTGCTGAGGCGTGACATGAGCTCATGATCCAACTCATTAAAGTGCCGCAGGTAACATCGACCGTACAGAGACCAGCATCTCGCTCCGAGGGAACCAGGTTCTCGCTTGATCACCTAGACCCAAAGTCACAAGAAGCTATCGTCTAGAGAGCACTAAATGAGAAGAGATATGGGATACGGTTTACGTGTGCATGTGAAGCGCTTACCTCCGTATAACTAAAGAAGGCGTAAAGGATCTGCCACACCAGAATGACGGGACACAGCAGCAGGTTGGCGATCCCAATCCACAGGATTCTGGAGGCTAGCCGGTCTGCCAGCTCAAGCCTGTTACCTCCTCTCTTGTACTCGGGTTTCAGGCTCCATTCGTTCTCAAACAGAGAGCCTGCAGAGCCACCGAGAAAACACACAGGGCGAGTCAAAAGGATGCTCCTTTGTAATTGGAAACCTTGACAAATAGACAAATATATGGGTGTGGGCATGCAAATGGTTCCTTTCACCTGATAATACTGAATTGTAAAAAACTTGATTAATCCCCAGTAGGGAAATTCAACTGCGACCAGAATATAGAGACAATAAAGGACAGTCCACAGTGCCAAATGAAACATGATCGAAAGGTGTTCATTAAAAAAAAAAATCTAATTGCAGCTGGAACGAAAGATCTCTTGAAGGACCTCCTGAATGGTTCAGTAGAACGCCCCAGCAGAGCACAGCGTAGAAAAGGACACAAGCTAAGATCCCCTGGTAGAAAACATGAAGAACCTTTCTGCTGATGTCAAAGGATCTTTGCGTCCTCAAGAGGAACACTGTGGACTGAGCCTTTTTAAAATAAACCATCAGTGTTTCCGTTTACTGTCCAGATAGACCCCTAGATATTTATTTGACTGGACAATTTCTGTCTGCTGACCTGCAATAATCACTGGAGAGACCTCCTCCTCCTTTCTTCTTAAGTTAATAATCAACTATCAACACAATAGAAAGACAAAAACCTTATGTAGATATAAAATGAATCACATCACCAACATGAACGCACCTGGCCCCCAAAAGAAGATAAGCTCAAAGTTGTATTTGAGACCGCGGGTGTAGAACACAGACTCCTCAAGTCCCGGAAGTCGAAATCGCACAGGAAGGAGCGATTTATTCACCATGGCAACCTTGACAAGTATAGCAAGAACGTTTTGGTTTGAGGTCACACTCTTTCGTAATGTGTGCAGGTAGCTGCATCAGACAAATAGTTCAGAGACCAAACAGCGGTGTCAACATGTCATCAGAAGGGGACGAACCATATAGTTTTTAAAGCGGAGGATGCGGTGGTAAATGTCGAGCTCCGTCAGCTCCTTTTTATGGATGCAGATCTGGTGCTCCTTCTGGATCTCCACTATCCTGGCCTGAACCTCCTGCCATGTTGCATAGGGAAGCTCTGACTGAAATGAAAGAAGCAGGCAGTTGGTACATTGAATGTATACAACCCCAGATAATAAAATACTCAGTGTCTAGACCTGTCTCACCATGGTCATCTTGAGTGCATTAATGTAGAAGGCTCGTATCTCCCAGTAGCAGCAGACGTTGTAAATGAATTTGACCAGGCGATGGAGCCAAAACACCCCAGAGATGATTAACACGAAGATCACAAACGCGTTATCTCGGATACTGCGGAAGAAGATATTAACTTTTATGATTCAAATACGTATATACCCAACAGCACACTTCAGAAATACTAATGTGGATTGTTCTTATTTCACCAACACAATCATCACCCCTATTCTCAACTACACGACGGTGCTTCTTTGCAGAAGAAACCAACACACTCACCGGGCACTGCACACATCCACTGGGAGGAAGGCATCGGGCAAGGTGACCTTCGATGAATCAGTGTGGTTTACAAACTTGTTGGCAAAGAGTATGTCATAGTCCACACAGTTAGCTAGGAACACCGTGAAGCCAACCACAAACAGCAGTTGACTGCATGGAGAAAGAGAGAAGAAGAGAACATACAACATCAAGCTCCGTCATATACAAACTTCCTACAAACACACACACAAGAGTCTATTAAAAACACAGTTCCTGATAGAAAGGGTACGTACACAAGCTCAAAGATCTCCCCCAGCAGCATACAGGTGAATCCATTCTTCTGGTGCAGATTATAAACGTAACTGATGTTAAGGAATATTATAAAAGGTATCAGAGGTTAGAAACCCTGTTAAAACTTTCACCGTGCAAAATCTAAGAAGCACATTGTATGTGTCAGGGTTGTTCAGGAGACAAAACATATGGAATACATGCCAAATCCATGTTGAAGGATATTCTCTGGAAAAACAGGTCCAGGTTTTCTATATGGTGCCACTGGGCTGCAAAACATTTATTAAAAAGTTAGGATCAGCGTTGTTGTTAATCATCACTATCAGTGTAAAAGAGGGAGGTGTGTTTCTGAGTGTGATAATGGCAGGATTTGTTTCATACATTTAGCTCCCTCTGGTACGTGCATCAGCGGGTTCTCCTCTCCAGGGGGAGAGTCGCTGTAGGATGCTTCCAGGCGCTGGTACTCTGTGTCAAAGTGCGCCATAGTCACAGCTGCTTCAGTCTCACCAAGTAGCTGAGGCCACCGCTACAGACTACAGCGCACAGAATGGCAGGGAGAAATGAGGAGAAAGGAGTGAAATGATACATATCTCATAATATGTTCATAATTAACTCATTTGACACTTACTTTCTACATTATGGAAAGCTTGTGTTACAGGCCATAGCCTTTTTTGAAGCCTTACTATTTCGATTGATTTATTCACGACTGAATGGTAATATACCTGATCCGTCAGAGGGCAGAGCAGAGGTGAGGTGATCAGTTACAGATCAGAGCAGCAAACCCTCCAGCACAATTCTTGCGGACAAAGGGCTTCTTGATGAAGGGCAGTCTCCTCTTACAAATGCAACTGCACCATATTCACACAAGACTAGATTGGGAGGGGGTAGATGTATGCAAATGTGCCCCATAGGCATAGAAAATTATTCTTTGTGACTGATGTTCTTAGAAATAGTCAATGGTCCAACAACATACTCTTTGGAGTAATTAAAATGAGTATCTTGTGTGTAACTTTGCGTTGCTGCTACCCTCCTCGTTTAGACTGAACTAACTATTAAACCAACCCAAATCCTGGGACTCCACTGATTAAGATTGAATCAACTCAAGACATTTTTGGGTGTGATGACTGTCCTTAAACACAGTGACTACACCACTGATCGGGGACAATCATTACACACTTGAGTCGTTACTGTGGGTGGAAACACACACAGATCACTTCTAACCTACATTCACGGTTTCAAAACCGAGCTGTGGTGTGTGTCAGTTTCAGGAATTACCTTACCCCCATTGCAGCACAGTACGTCCTGTCCAGATCTGGTATTTACTCGACATTACCAGCTGTGGGAGAAAAAGAAAATACATTTTCTTTAGTCTTATCTGGCACCATAACATACCGCAGGACGGGTCTTTATCGAGGAAGCGCCCAAACCCAAACGAGATAAACAAAAAAAGAAGCTGTCCGTCGGGTGAAATAAGAGACACGTTAAAGCACGGAGGCAACACATGAGAAGCCATTCAGGTGTTGTTGTTGTTGTGGCGGTTTGACAGCGAAGGCCTCTCACACAGACATGTCACCGAGTACGTACCGCCGGTGTTCCTCCACCTCCGCTGTGTCACACCGAACGGTCGACCACGGGATTTATTTTTGCGGTTTTAATAAGTTAACACCCGTCTTGCTTTCGTTTTCCTTTCGGGTTGCCGTTGAAATACAGGAGTCAGACACGAGCCAGTTTCATTTTTGAAACAGCTAGCCGTGTGGACGTCTGTCAACGATGACGGGCGGTGACGTTATCCAATCAGAAAGAGGATTGGCTGAGGCTAAGAGAAACAGCCAATCAGAGGTGGTAAGAGGCGGGCTGTTGAGGCGCGTTGGTCTGACACGCCTTACTGTGGTTTGCCTAATTAAATCGGTGTTTACTGCCACCGCCTGGTCATTTCCAGTAGCACTGCGGTACAGACACAGGTACTCTCATACTGCAAGTGCACTTTTGGTGATCCTGCTGCATGAGGATTCTATATTTACATTAAAAACGATAACGTGTGACAATTCCTGTTCTAACATAAATTTTAACTCAATTTCAATATCTGAACATTTTCCAGAAAAGAGCTATAAAATGGTTCTAGAAAAATAGAGACAGTCAAATTATACATTTCCACCAATTCAAATGAGTTCGTTATATAAAATAAAATAAAAGCACAAAAAAAGCTGGATAAGATGTGTGCTGGTTTCTATTTCACTGCTTGATTAAACAGTTTTTAAATTATTGTGTCCATAATTATTTCTGTGTCAAATTACCCATGAGGAAATATTTTAAATAATTTTTTGGTGACAGCATGGCCTCTACATATTCTCCTATTAATAATATATGTTGTTTTTTTCTAAAGCTGATGTTTGCCTTATATTTGGATGAGGATACAGTAGATGACAGATAATGCTTTACAAAGCTAAACTCACCTTCTCTCGCTGTGATGAATATTCATGTTGTTATAAACAGTTGGGCCTTTGTTAACTGTGTCACTGTGTTAGTCACACTACTCCCTATCACTGTGCATGCATGTGTGGACCTTTGCATTTAATTACGTTAATGACAATTTAATTCCTCAGTCTCCCCAGACAGCAGTGTGGTTTTCACACACAAATGCCACGATAGTGCGTCCACACGAACAGAAACAGGAAGCCAGACAAACACAAACAAGTACGCACATTGCACACACAAGTCATTCGTGTTTGCAGTAAGACGTGATTGCCAGCTCTTTCTGCGATGTCTCTTTTCACCTCTACAATACATTTTTCAATTTCTTTCTCATTCCTCCTCTTCTCCATCATGTAACCAGTTCGGATAGTGTTTCTGTCAGTTTGTCTTGGAGTGTGTGTGTGTGTGTGTGTGCGGTAAGATTATTTAAAAAAGACAGGGGTATCTTGAGGCAGGGGGAGTCTGTGTAATCCAGTTATTATAGTGATCTGGGTAATTTAATCTGTTCTGATTGGGATTAGGCTTCATTCAGTTTAATCCAGTTGAAAGTCTGTCACAACTGATAAAGCACAAACAGTAACTGAAATATAAATGGAATGGAATGTGTAAGTCAAAGTTTCTCACCTCTAGACAAAAGAAGAAATGCAATCGAGTACTTTGACATATTATAGAACATTTAAAAATATGATAGTTTGAGTTTTTTAAGATCTAAAACTACAGAGTTAGAGATCATTTATGTCTCTTCTCTCTGTTTCTTATTTTTTAATGCTGAATCTAAATTTACTGTTTAATTCTTTGTTGTGGCACTAACTGAATAACTTGTGTTATACAATGTGATTCTGTTCCATTGTGTTTGTATGTGTGTGTGTGAGCGTGATAGAGCTCTGCTGTAGGCTATAGCTGTCTGATTAAATTACATAGTCTTTTGGGAATTACAGGGTTGCATTGACAGCTAATTTGGTCAAGCTGTCATGCTGCCATGGGATGTGCTGCGATAGCGAGGGCTGGGGTGTGGCAGGAGGGGGTGCCGGGGAGAAGGGAATAAAGCATGAGGTCATCTCTCTATATAATCAGATCAAGCTCCTTCCTGCGTTTGCACCCACGTTAACGTAACTCAGCAGGAATGGGATCTACACAAACAAATGAACAAACAATTTACACAGGCTGCAATATTGTATACTGATCAAACAGCCTAAAAAATGTCCATTTGTGTTTAGTGTTAAACTACTGAATGTGGAATCTCCTAAAAAAAACCTGTTAAATGCCATATGTATTTTACGCTAGGCAACATAACCTTTGTGTTCCCTTATTTCCCCTAAAAGATGCTTTGGACACTTTTGGACAGAAAATAACACACACATGGGCTCACAGATGAAATCAGTCCATGTCTTTTATTTAATTGGAGATGTTTGACAAGGTCAGAATATTTTTTGTCTGTGTGCGGGTGAGTGTGTGTGAAGGAAATGAGGATCGCTTGATCTAAAGAGAGGAGGTCAAGCTTTCATTGATCATTTGCTGATATAGAACTGCTGGCCAAATTGTTTTTTTTTTTTTAAAGTATCCCGCTGTCTCTGGAAAGCAGGTATACACACTACACGGTCTGATGATAGTAATTATAACTTTAACATCTACATTTTGTTTCATATAAAAAGTTCACTGGTCAGTAACTTTCTTCCAAATTGACCATCTTTATCCTCATTCCCTCTGAGAAATGAGAATCCAGAGCAATGTGCTTGAGTCATTGACACCATAAAGATTAAACCACCAGCATTGTTTAAAGTCAGACAAACATAAACACATAAATGCCTGAAAGATTAAGATGTTAAATATTTTGCATCTACTTTAAGTCGTGACTTTTGGGCCTTAAGGTTTATTTTGATGTTTTTTTGTCAGTACAGTCCGATTAAGCGTGTAATTTGACTTCACTGTTCAAGAAGTAACAGTTTTTACAGCAGGTTGTGGTGTTAATATATGTATTTTTACTAAAGTACAATATCTGAATACTTTCTCCATCAGTGCAGAAATGAGTAGCAGAATATCATGTTGTTCATTTTTCAATTTTCCTGAGAAGACACTTCACACTTCCTGCTCTTTGTGCAGGAAAACGGTGTTCGTGGCAAGAAATCTAGCAGCTGGCACGACGGCTCTGGCCCCTTCATCCTGAAGAAGAGCTGTGCTCCAGGTACGAAGATGCACAAACTCCAGGTGTATCTTCAGAAGGAGTTTCAATAAATTCCAGTTATGTGTCTTTAAAAGAGCAACAAGAAGGACGAGGACTGCTTCAGATGTCCACCTGACAGTTTCCCGATTTCAGCAAGCTTTATGAATGTTGCAGAATGAAGTTAGCTGTTAGCTGCACAAAGTAGGCTAACATCAGCTACTGTGCATTTATTAATACAATTGTACATTTTTAGATTGGGATTCAGGTTAATTGGGGACTTTAAATTGCCCGTTTGATGTGTGAATGTGAGTGTGAATGGTTGTGTGTCTCTGTGTAGCCCTGCGATTGGCTGGCGACCAATCCAGGATGTACCCTGTCTATCGGCCGAAGTTGGCTGGGATGGACTCCAGCCCCCCCGCGACCCTGTGTGCAGGAAAAGCGGTTTGACAATGGATGGATGGATGGATGGATTTTTAGATTGTAATCTAAGTTTTTAAAAATAATTTGTGTCTCTACTTTGTGTAAAAACCCTATTGATTTTTTACAAATTATATTTAATGTGTTATTACTCCGTTAGACCAACATTACGTGTTTCCTCTTATATTATCAGCTTATTAGATGAAATTTCACTTGTTTCTTGTTCTTTTGAGTTTGTATACTTGGTTGAAATGCTCATATTGTAAGTCACTTTGGATAAAAGCGTCAGACTTCGGAAGTGTTTGCCCGCCGCTGGCAAAAGTTTACAATTGAGTAACACATATTCAATTTAATTAGAGAGACTAAGTAATCTAATCTGCTTCATATTACAGTTCCTCGGGAGTGTTAATGTGAGAGTTAATGTGTCTCTGTGTGTCACTGAGAACCACGGCACAAACCTTAATGGAGATGAATGAAAACAAGGTTTAATAAAACTGCTGGATTTTTTGTTGCACTATTCTATTTCTTGTTGTATAATAGATTGCAATATTTGATGGTTTTTAACATATGGAAATGGGGATCTTTGATGTATATTTCATTAAATATAGGGCCCGTTTTTACATAAAACACAAGTATATAAAGCCAAACAAGCCATCTTTGTATCTCCGGGACTGTTGTGAAACCCCAAAGGGAGCTTGGTGAAATATAGCCCCCAGTCCTTGCTTTATATTGTCCTTTCGGACAAGTTTACCAGTACAAAGGAAGGTTGAAGATCAGCGCATTTCACACAGTGTCTCTGCATGCCTTTGATTCAGCGTGTCCTCTCAGACAGCCATAAACAGAGGGGGGGGCCTGAAAGAGGCATAGGTTAATAAGTGAGGAAAGATTTATGGATGCCACAAATATAAAACTGATTGGCTGTGACATTGTGAGTGATGCATATCCGACATGCACCCACTCCTACACCAGTTACCAGATACACGTGTTGAATGTCACGCTTTTGTATGGAAGTGTTATCATTTCCACGGACTCAGCGCCCGGCTCTTCAACAATCCTCTCGCGTTTCACTTGGAGAACGAGAGCAGCGATACGTATCGATGATCTGTCCACGACGCGCACTTCTCTCTGATTTACACCCCACACACATATTGGGTGTAACAGTGAGGGGAGAAGGAGGCGTCAAGGGGGAAAGAGAGGTGTGGTCAGATAAGTAAGCAAAGTTCTGCTTTTGAGCTTCTGAATTGTGGGGAACTTAAATATACCCCACAACTTACTGCTTCGGGTCACACAGTCCAGGTGTTGTCATAGTAACGAGAATTTAATAGCTCAGACTTTCAAATGGCTGTTTATTTAAATGTTTGTTTCAATGCATATGCGTGTGTTCCAGTATACTGTGTATATGCTTTTAGATGAGTAGGGTCGATGGCTTTTAGACTTTTGGTTATCATGGCCCCTTCTGGCTTTCCAGGGATTTCTCTTTGCAAATATGTCTGTTGAATTTGGCAGCTATTGACTTCCATATAGTGCATTTGTTGCATACATCCCAGAGTACTAGCCGGGGGGGGGGGGGTTTAGTACGGACAACATGAAAAGGTGTGTTTTATAGTGAACTTATCTTTATTAAAAGTGCAACTGTAAGAGATTCAGAGCTGCAGCATAGCAGCTAAATACAGAGCAGTGTGAAGTCGTATCCTTCTGTGAAATGAAATTGCTGGGCTTTGAACACTTGGTGCACTTGGAGCATGTTGTTGCATGTTAGTGTGTCCCACTAACTCACAGCCGCCACTCTGCACTGCGCTAATACAGCGGTTACAGTTAATGGCGATGCTCCGACCCAGAGGCCATTCAAACGCTACCAGTCACTGATTCAACAGTTATCAGTAGTAATTGATTCAGTTTGACCTAAAAACAATCTGAATTGTTCCTGTGAGATGAACCACTCCCATTACTCAAAAAACAGATGCTACAAGTAAATTTAGGCTTAAATATTTTGCTTTGGCTTGAGATTTTGTGTGTAGCCAATATAAGATAAATGTCAAGTCAAAATTTCGCAATACAGTTAGAATATTAATTTCCATTTTTACCACAACATTTCCAATGATTTCAGCGACCTTCAGAGCGAGGCCTCATTGAGTTTGAAAAGAAACACATTTCAGAAAACAAGAGGGATAATTTGAGAGTCCATTATAATTTGCATGTGCTGCTGCAGGCCACCGAATCGCTATAATCTCGGTTAGTCTCGTGTCAACAACCTTGTCGTGGTACCTGAATGCACCAAACAGCAATGGTATTTGTTTTTTCATGAATTTTACTAAATATTTACAGTAACTTCAGTCTCTAACAATTCTCTTACAGCATAATATCTTACAAGGCTTGTGCTAAATATTATACATTCAGTGAACATTGCTGATCATTAAACATAACACATGTACAGGTCTGCATGCATAAAGGGTTGTATGAACTGAACTAGTTTATTTATATGGTCACTTTTAGAATGTTGACTTAATTTTTGTAGATCTGGTGGTGGGTAAATGGAGCGTTTGGTGACCAATAGTTTGTGGTTTATGTTTATACACCACTTAAGACAGTCTTTCAAACTTTAAAGCCACTTCATATTAAAGATTATAAAGATCGGGTTTCATTTCCTGAGTGATTGTGTGTGCGTTTACCACAAGAGACGGAGTTGGTGAGGCTAAAGCTTTTGAAAGGTCTCCCTGATGAGGATGAGGGGGGGGGGGTCACATTAAATACCACTTTCAGACATACAGAAGCCCCCTCTCTGCCCGCAGGGTTTGTGGGAATACAGAGTAAGCCTCACAATGCTTTACCCCAGAGAGGCCTCACCCCACTGGGCTACTGATGGCTGCACCTGGCCCCCCAAGCATGGCCTTCTGCAGAGCAGGATAAAACCACCCACGATCCACACATCACATAAACCAGCTGTCTATCCCACCTAATGTATACAAACGGGTTTCTTTGTGGACATTGTGAGTTATGTTCCTTGATTTGGGGTCATTGCCCCCTTCTGCGCTGGTTATGCGTGTTATGATATGTCATTTTTCAACCTATACAAGGAAAGGGGAGGGGGGGGGGGGGTCCACCATGCCTCCTTTTTTAGAAAAGATCACACAGAAATATTCACTCTCCCCTCTCACTCTTCTGATAGCAGCTACTCGACTGTTTCGTCAGTCAGTGGTGGAGGATTTATTTCTCTGTGTTGTGTTGTTACATATTCATTATACAAGTTTGGTTCCGGTGCTCCAAAGCTATTTTTTTTTCAGATGATCAGAGGTCAAACAGAACTTTAGATCAAACGAATGGTTACACCTTTTCATTGAGAAAAGTTCAGAGAGAATGTTCTTAACTCATAGTGGGATTCATTCTGAGGAGGAACACGTGGTGACAGCCGTAAACAGAGAATACTGGTGATTTTTTCCTTCTTTTTATTAAGCCAGAGTTAATACTTAATCAGGAATAAGTACACACCGCCACGTCGGTGCGTGAGGTGTGCAGCTCCCTCTGCGCCCGGACGGGTCCTCCCGCTCAACCCGCACGCGCAGCCTCCCCACAGGCTCGCACACGCACACACACGAACACGCGCACCCAAACACGCGCACACGCATATACACCGGAGCACTAAAACGAGGCAGGCCTGAAAACCCCACGGCAGCTTCAATTAGTGCTCCTCCGACGGATCCCCGGTGCGGACATTTTTCATTTTCCATCCCAGCCTCGTTGGGTTTTTTTTTCTCATGTGCCTTTTTGCGCATAGAGCCCGGGACGCTGCCGACGTGTGTTTGAGCGACCGCGCCGTTTCGGAGATGATGAAGACAAACGCCCGGTGAATGGGAGACGCACACGCGGAGGCACCGCTACCTCACGCCCGTTCCCACGCGCACGCTCAACCCTCCGCCGGCGAGGTTTGCGCAGCGGAGACCGGAGCCGGTGTCTCTGCGCTCAGCGGGGCCGGGCGCGCGTCGTCTGGGAGGAGGAGGAGGACGGAGGAGGATGGAGGCTTTTTTCACAGAGGTAAGCCATGAGAGGGGGGTGGAATATAGAGTTTAACAGCGTGATACTAGCCACGACACCTGCACCTACACTCGGCCTATAAGATGCTCTCGCTGCTTTTTCTTTTGATTTCCATCATTTCCTTTTTTCTTTTTTTTTTTGGTGACGGCAGGTGTTGCTTTGCGTCCGTCGACTGGCGCCATCGACTGGCAGTTCCTTACAAACCCCACAAGGACTGGGCCTGTGTCCGAACCGCATGCTTATGTGTCGCTTCCAAATAAACGCTTATTATTCCATTGTGACCGCAGAGCACCAGGGCCCGGCCGCCGGCTGCTTGTTGAACTCATTGCGAGCAGAGCTGCAGATAAATTGGCCAAACCAGAGCAGACACGGGCTTTTGCATTCATAAAGCTGGTCTCTCGGATTAAACCCAATCTGTTAACGGTGGGTCGTGCGCATTGACCCACAGCAGCAGCCCGCCGGAACCATGCTGCAGTTAAGACACCCCATTTCTGTGCTGGTGTTTAGTGCGCTGTCAATGGGATGGAGCAGGGATCTTTGGGTGGGTACGGGTCCTGCGAGGATTGAGGGGGGTGAAGGAGGAGGAGGGGTATTCGTGTGTGTGTGTGTGTGTGTGTGTGTGTGTGTGTGTGTGTGTGTGTGTGTGTGTGTGTGTGTGTGTGTGTGTGTGTACATCGATGGAAGCTGTAGCTGAGACAAATGGTTAACAACCGGTCCTGAATATAAATCAGTGGTTATTAATAAAGCTCATTGCGATCCTCTACTCACTCTACTCACTCGACGGGGGAGGGGGGACTAGTTTTCATCCTAGGATTCATCCAGCCTGCCTGACCGGTGTTCTATACATTTCTCTATATTTACATTCCTTCTTCCCTATAGTCTCTCTTCATCCTTTCATTTTTTGTGTGTTTTGTTCCACATTCACATGCATCCACGCAATCTCACCCTGCGCTGTCTTGTCCTCTGACTTTGATGCCAATATCCCTCCTCTCCAAGCTACTTATCGTCCCCCCTCTTAAGTTAATCGGATATGGGTTTAAATGTCTCTCACGTTGGCAGTGATGCCATGCTATGTGCTAGTGTGTGTGTGTGTGTGTGTGTGTGTGTGTGTGTGTGTGTGCGAGTGTGTGCAGGTATCTGTGTGGGTACAAGGGCCATGGTAAACACTCGCGTGTGAGGTCCTGGATTTGGCTGTTGCTGGACTAAAATACAGAGGTGTGAGCTGTTGAATCCTAATTATTTTCCTAATAATTTTAACAATAAAACAAAGGTCATGGAAACTGAATGATCAAACAGCTAGTGTGACCACCGTGTTTCCTGCTCCATTTACTATTAGTATGTGTGTAATATATTGATCCTAGCATTGATTCACAGACTACACATCCCCAACCCTGCTCCCCAAACCGGCACAGACTCTGAAAGCCCACGAGACCTGAAAATGGAGTGACTTATTGAGTTATGATGTGGAGGCCTGCAGTATAAACTGCATATCTGATATCCAGAAACCTGACTTCATTCAGTGGGGCGCTGAGTAAGCAATTCTCTTGTGAAGTGTCTGTCCAGCATCCATTCCTCTGCAATGTTTGTCTTCCATCGCTTTGTTCCTCCACTTGTCTCTGTCCTTTAAACGGGAAGGAGTGAACAGCTGACATCTCTCTCTCAATCCAGGCAGAAAACATGATAGCTGGCCGACCAGCCAAGCATGAAATGTCAGGTGGCGGCAGTGTAGCCTACTGTCTACTCCCTTTCCTATTCAAAGTACTTTGGTAATTTGGAATATAGTTGCAGTGACATTACGTGCCCTAAATACAAGACAAGGTTTTTCCTTTATGGCTATAAATATGAAAAAAGAGGATGGGACTCACTCAAGGTTATGCATTAAGGGCTAAATTCAAATGTCGTAAATTATTTTTATGTCCTGAAGCTTTTCTTACGGTGTGTGAGCAAGATGGGAGGCATTTTGTGTTTTTTTGTGTGTGTGATAGGTCTGTACTACAACCGCCATGGGCCGATAACAAGGATTAACAGGTTTGAATGTGGAAAGAACAGCTTCGACTGCTGCCGTGTTGTTATTACATCTGATTGTTTAATAGCTTCATTTTGTCTGTTCTTTCTTCAGTCCTCTCCTCTTCCCCCTCGTTGCTCTGGTTTGTCCCTGTCTGCATAACTGAACAGGCTGTAAAACAAGAAATGACCTCAAAGGCAATTTGCTGAGTGCCCACTACGTACCAACGTGGTAGAGCAATAAAAACGTTCCCTCACTGCGTTGACTGTTATCATGCAAAGAGCTGCATAATAATAATTATATGCATTCCATTCTGTGTTGGATATAAGCTGTGAAGAAAATCTCAAAGCAGCTTCTGTCTTTGAGCTTGACCTACGGATGATGTCATCTATTGGCAGTAAATCAATGCTGTCCTTTACTTTGTGCAATGCAAATTGTAATGTAAAAAGGGCAGGTTCGGGGGTGGGAAGGGAGCAGTCACTGGAGATGTGTGACCTATATTCGGCAGCTCCAAACACATTTGTTCTGCTCAGGAGCTGCATCAGCTTTACTTCTTTCTCGTTCCCTCCTCCTCTCCCTTCCCTCTGATGCCCCCTCTCTCTCTCTCTCTCTCTCTCTCTCTCTCTCTCTCTCTCTCCCTGCGGCCACTCACTTGGTGCTTCTCAGTCGGTTGGATCTCTTTCGATGCTGCTGTGTCTCCCTCCTTTTTGCGTCTTTCCTGCTGTGAATTTCCCCTCCTTCCTGCTCCCCCCCATGTCTCATTCTTTGGCTTGTGTAGGGGAGACTATAGCTGTGCTTCAGTCAAACAGCATTTGAAGCTGTTTTACTGTGAGGGAATAAAGCAACACCTCACAGAATCCTACTCTTCTTTGAAAAGAAGATAAAAAAATGCCATAAAAACTTCAACACAGCAAACGTTACAATGCGTATTTATTTTCTAGTCAAGAAGAAGAATTGGAGACCTGGATCCATTAAATGTTAAACGGTTTGATTGATTAAACTTACTGTGATTTACTTTCCTTATTGATTAATCTGTTAATTATTTCCTCTATTAATAGGTTTATTAATCAGATTGGAAAGTCAATATCCCCTTTTGGTTCAACCAACAGAACAAAACCAAAAATGGTCAGTTTAAACAATTAAAAAGTTACAACTGTTACATTTGTTGCCTTTTTGTTTGAAAGAAAAGACCTACAGTTTATGTATTGACACAATAGTTGTAGAGGTTTCATTTGAGATATTCTGAAACTAATTAATAATGTGTTACAAATAAATCATTTAATATAAAATCGCAATCTGAGGTTTCTTAGTTTGAGATTCATAATGTCATAAATTTTTATCACCGTTGTTTTATTTATTTTCTAAAAACAAACATCTCTTTCCACATTGAACAAAGCAAATGCATTCAACCAAAAATCCCAAATGCAACGTGAAATGAGATGAAACAGAGAACATATACATATGAAACTAAATAACACAGGACAACATATCCCACAATGCCCTGCAACTAAACACTTTCCCAGAGGAGAGAGGCTGTTTCCATGGTGCCCTGTTTCCACACTGTTGCCGTGGAGTCTTGTTGCTAGGGTGGGGGTGTGTGACTGTAGTTTAATCCAAGATCAGAGAGAATAGGATAATTAGCAGATTGCTCAAAACTGGCCTCTAAAAGAGGATTTACACACACACACACACAAACATTAACAGTTTCTGCTATGTGCTGAATATCCCTCTTCGTAATTTAGCAGTATGCTCTGATCGGGTTAACTTTGGACGAATCATTCATGTTTTGGAAATGAGGACAGGTCAAAATATTATCTAAAGCTTCTATGTATTCCAGAATAATAATAAAGCACCCAAACAGGGAACTTTTTTTTTTTTACCCTGTTGAATTTCATCTGTAATCCCTCTGGTTGACAGATGTGACTCATATAGGACAGGTGACACCCACCCTCACCCACCCGCACACATAAACACATGTTGTTCCTCTCCTTCCAGCCGCCGTAATCTGCTGAAAGCCTCGCTGGCCTGATTGTATTACCACCTTTAATGGAATACTACTGACACAGTTTCGGTCCCTGAAGCATCCCGGGCTGCAGTAGAGTAGACGGATCAGGGAGCTTCATCCCAGTGAAAAACGGCGAAAGAAGCGCTTCCCTTCATCACACACACACACACACACACACACACACACACACACACACACACACGTTAACCCACTTGGTGTACGATAGGCTCCATGACAGCCAATGCTTCTTACAGCGCTTTGGAACCAAAAGGGCACAGGAAGACCTTTACGGCCACTGACACCCTTCACAACACGCGTCCCTGTTTAAACGGACTATCGTGTGTTCCTCTGCATTTCACATCACACAAACTGTTTGCCCCGTGTCTTAGACAGCCTAAAACGGCAGAGGGCACAGAGATATTTGATCTTAAACTACTTTGCCCTTTTATACCTCAGGTTGTTCATTGTGATTCTACAACAACTAAAGCTCTTACGCTCCCCTTGAAGGCGTCTCTATGTGCTGTTTCTGTTTGTGTGCTTTTATTTAACCAGGTGTATCGTTCCCCAGCGAGTGGCTGTTGAGCATCCAGTTTGAAGTGGAAAACACTTGCATATGCCCGCGGACATTGATCCTGTGTTTAGGGATTGTTGGGGCGTGAGTGTCAAGTAAGGGGCCTTTGTTGGGTGGTTTTATCAATAAAGACTAATCCTCTGGGAATCATCAATGTCTGCAAAATTCCGTATTGGCCCTTGCCCTACGGTCAATTGTACTAGTTTACACGAGGAAACACGGTCCATTTCCTGTCTTCACCGTAGGTCAGAAGGTCTTTCTCCTCTTCTTGTTTCCTTGTTCTCATTCCATCCTCCACTATGCTGTGTCCCTTCTTAGGGTTGGTGGGTCAGAGGTCAGTGACTTTGTGAAAGAGGGCTTTGTCTGTGTGGAAAGGTCTAGGAGGAGCACGCTTCCTCTGACCCTGAGCCCCCCCCCCCTCCCATCCTCAACACACACACCCACACAGATGCCAAGCATTGTTGATTCACCTGAGTGGAAAGTCCAGATGTTACAGTCTTTGTCTCCCATTAAACACATCTGTGACATCTGACATCTGTTTACCCATGCACGCTCATCATACATTCATACATACATGTGAGGGTCAAGGGTCAGGTAATGCTTAGAGAGTAGTTTGTACTGTATGTTTTACCAACAAATTGGAAGTCAAAGGGGTTTGTAGTTCCAAAAAGCTGGCTGGACCTGAAAGAGAGACGTGTGCACAATCCCAGACAGTCTCTCCATCTAAAGTAACAAAGTGGGGCACTAATGGTTGTTTAAAGAATTAAACAAGAGTGCTACAGAGACAAGCTTCAATGTGGGATTATTGCTGAGCACATATTTTAGTCTAGCGACAGTCAACTATGAACAACGGACTGCGGTAGCTCGGCATACTACACCTTCTTTAATTGTAACTCCGATTCCACCAGATCGGCTTAGACCTGCGCTCTAGTCAGTCGGGGGTCCAGCTCTTTTCGTAACCAAATACACGTTTTCTTACTGGTTGCTTAATTTCATTCTCCGCGTGTGTGTGTGTCTGTGATCCAGGGGGCCCGGGTTTGGGTCAAGGAGAAGGAGCAGCTGGTTCCTGCCACGGTCAACTCCTGTGGAGATGGAACGCTCGTCGTCACAACTGACTATGGAGAGGTAAGAAACCTCACCTCTGACGTTTTAAAGGCCGTCTTATCATTATCTGTGTTGTTAAAATGTCCCGTTTCCACAGAGCCAAAGAAATAAAAAGTGCCTTTTAATCATAGTTGAGTTTTATAATCTTAGCAAAAAGCAAACCAACAAACAGGAACAGGTTGCACTGCACGCTGCTTTAATAACCCTCTTCTGTCCTCAACTTTTGTTAAAAAAAAGGCTAATTTATTTATTTGTAGGGGACTGTTTTTAGTTAACAGCATGAGCAAATTGCAAAAACCATTAAACTATGGACGAGAAGTAAACACTGTCAGCGTGAGATTAAATCTGAGTGAAAACCGCTGGATTTGCTGGTAATGCGTCATCTGGACGGGTCGGAGTGAAGGTGAAGCAGCTGTGCAGGTTCATCCTCTCCTGTGTGGATCGGTAGAATCTCCTGCTCATGGTGCTCTACTTTCCTGCCCCACTTCCTTCACCCGCCTCCTCATACTATATATGCAAAATTCATCTCTGACACACATTCCGCCTCAGGAGGGGAGCTAGAATACACGGAGAGCATTATGGAAGCAGAAATGCACATTGCAGGATGTCAGATGTCCAGAGAGCTCGTAGGAGTTCTAAATGAAAGAGCCGGGCGACGGCTCCAGCCCTCCGTCAGCGAACCTCCCTCCAAAATAATGTAATTGAATGTTTAAATCCCTTCATGAGTGTGTGTGTGTTTGCGTGTGCCCAACTAATCTGTATCAGAGCAACATGCGCACGTTGGATTTAATGTTTTTTTGATGGCTGACGTGTTTGGCACACACACAATAACATGCGCTCCAGTTGGCAGCGTTTGGATGGAGCTAATAATAGACTTGGTTCTTTGGCACCAACTCAAGAGTCTCAATCCTCCCTTTTTACCCCCAAAGAAATTCCACATCAAGGCTCTCGTTCACAGATGTACAATGGATTCGTGTTTGGCCTCCAAGACACAAAATGGCTCGATGTTTTAGCCGTTTCGCCGCTTGTGATCGAGGATACAGCGGGAAAGGAAAAGGACATTCGCAAAATGGGATTGTTCATAGGAGCAGGCATCCTCTTTGCTCAGGATTATACATGTATTTAACCTCCCCGGCCCCGTTAGCGCCTCCCTCCACCCTCCCTATGTGCCAGCAGTTGGCGTTTAACTGTTAGCTCTGCAGGAGGTGGTGAATATTTGATAGAGAATCAGCAGGATGGGTCCTTTACACTGTTACAACAGGATCTGATCCTCCCAAACAGAGCCAGGCGTCTCAGCACCCCCTGTTGCTTTGCCCCTGGCTCCCACGATGATACACAGAGGTTTGGATTCCAAAATATCAAGAAGCCTCCTGAACCCTCGAGGCATTTTAAGAGACGCTGTCATAGGGGCTGGTAGGAAAACAAAGGTGCAAAGTGTAAATGCATTTAGCTATTTTTTGGAGGTTTGTTTAAGATTTACTTTCCTTTCTCATGTTTTGCTCCCAGCTGCCTCTCGTGTTCTGTAGTCTAGAGACCCTGACCCAGTTCACCACATTAACAATTGTGGGTCACAAAGGCTGTGGCTGCAAAACGGCAAGCCTTCATATCAAATTAGCACAACTCCCAGGGGTAGATGTGCAAGTCTTTACATCATTCATATATATTTTTATGAGTGAGTTTTCATTAAACAGATAATATCTTGCAAACTGAATTAATTCAAATAACTGTGAGTAATGTTTTTGAGGATTTATTCTCTCGTCTAATGCAATATGTGATTAGATAGATCATAGACTATTAAGAAAAAGTCCAACATCCAATATAGTTGAGCATTTCTCCAGTGGCCACATCTCCACGTTTTCCGCACCATAATGTTTCAACCCAATCATGGAGGGCTGTTCCCTCAGCAGACTATGGAGAAGCACAGTGCGCTGGACACAACAAACTGAAAGAACATCTTGAATGTCTTGCTCCGTTCTTTGACGGATCGGAGCTTCGTGGAAAAAGAGTCGACTTATCTCCTTCTTGTACACAGCGTGCATCTTGGTTCTCCTGTTCAGTCTGTTGGTGATCAAGACGCACAGGAACTCGTGTCAAGATGCCAAGATTTGTACTGTAAGATTTGTACTGTGCTAACCATATTTTAGTTGAAAATGTAACTTGACAGTGGACACAAATTTGAAATGGTAACACTGTTTCTAACTTGAAAACAACTGCAATGTTGAAGAGTTGCATTTCAACTCTGAAAGGCTTTCAATCTTTAAGCTTATTCCTCGGCCTGTATCTGCATCGTTCTTTCTGTCGCTACCTTGAGACAAATCAGCCGATAAAACAAGAGCTAAAACCAATCTTGTTGGATATGTAAAAACCTTGATACACAAACACATTATCCAAAAACCCTTATCTGATTACATCAGATTAGAAAAAATTTGAATGGACCTATAAAACTGGGTCAGCAAATGAGTGGATATAGATAAATATAGAGCACATACACGGTATTAAGATATAAGGAATGAACATATTGATGATTGAAAAACTAGAGGTGATGATAAAACAGGGCTGCAAATGAAATGTGTTTATGGATCTAAGTAAAGCAGAGAAAAATGATGATCGGTTGATTAATTGACGGAACCAGAATCCTTGTTAATGAAAGTTCATATTTCTATCTATATAACCAAAAATATTTGGAAAATTCTGTGCCTGCCAGAACCTTCCTGATATTGTTGCCATGGATACAGGACAGAGTTAGCATGAGTCTCATACTTACTTACGCAGTATTAGCAATGTCTCAATCTATGGCTTTTTTGGTCACATTTTAACCCACGCAAGAATGAACCAGTCATGAGGAAATATGTTGGTTCAGACAGAAGTAACACACACCTGCATCCAGTCATGGACCGTGTGTGTTATGTGACCTGGTTTTCAGTAGCTAGCGTGAAAGCAGCAGCGTGAGCTCACGCAAGCACAGAAAATGCTGCAGGGAATCCTTACTGCTCGTGCACACACAAAATGACAACGGACTTAGACGCGCACACACAGAAAATCTGGATTTTCTTCTGATTTGGCACATAAACAGGTTACACTATCCCTGTCTCTCTGCAGAGTCCCTTATCTGTGGAAAAGGAAGCAGGGATCTGCCTGGGTGGAAAGGGGGGGCCGGTTGACACATTTGAATGGACGATGATATATGGAAGGTGGTGAAATAATGCTTTGGGCAAAGAGGGCTTTGACGGGGGTTTAAGCTTGTTTTTAACCTCTTCTTCCAAATCCAATGTACCAGATCAGAAAAAGATACAAAAGGGGAATGATGTTACATTACTCATTTTATCACACAATCATGCAAACGTCGCAGGATCCAGAGAGCTCACAAATATCTTTCCGGCCTTTAAGTTACGCGTTCCATATCTTGAAAGTACCAGCAGCTATGGGTGAACTGGAGGTGTGTGTGAAGACAGGGAGAGGGGACTGTTAGTATTTCTTCATTGAAAGAATTAAACTGATTTGTTCTTTGTCTCCCGACTGGCATTTGAATCGGTTAAAGTCAGTCCTGACATCCTATCATCTGCCATGTATTTCTTTTAAAGCGCCTACCCTTTTCCAAAAAAAGATTCCTTCTCAGCGTCTGTAATAAACCATCTGATCTGACCGGTCAGGTTAGGTAGGGTGCACTTTTAGAGGTGCAACACAAGGACTTAATGTTTATTATTGAGGGAATTGAGGGGAAACAGCTCGGTGCTGTTAAATAAAAAATGATTAGCAAATTGATGAATAAAGGATTTCACAGAACTTGACGTAGAGGTGCTAAATTTCATTTTCTGAAATTCATCAAAGGGTGCAAACATTACAAACAGTGTTGACGGAGCCAACGGTGTTTAGCAGAAGGGCAACCGGGGGTGGGTGTTGTGCTTCTATGATGATGCTATCACGGCGCGTTGTCAGCGGTTACTGCCGTATGAGAGCACTGACGAGCTGCATCAATTAGCTACACCTCTACCCCGGTCATCTACATAATCACAGGACAGATAAACAACACACACAATAAGGGGGTGGAACTTCCTTCTGTGCTCAAGTGCTCAGAATTACTCTATTTTTGCTTAACAAATAGTTTTATATGTCTATAGTAATGCTCCTAATTATGAATTCAGTGCATTAAACTTCCATAACTTTTATGAGACATTTCCTTTGTTTGACAGTATGCAATATTTGTCATTTCAAAAGGTCCAATGCAGTAATCAGCTCTTGTAGCAAGCCCAAAAGAGCTCACTATAGCACACGGGTTTAAGGAAAAAGGGACTTTCCCAGCATTTCTCACTGCAGCGGCTCCTTCTGCTGCGTTGATCTGAGGCGTAGGATCATGAGAAATACCTCCTCCATGTTCCCCGATCCTAAAATGAGACGTGCAGGTCAACCAGATGTGTTCCAAGGTCAGTGAGGAGAGCTGCAGGTGACCATAGTGGACTACTGTGTGACACTGAATATAGGTCTGCACAGTATATAGGTCACTGTGCCCGCAGCTCTCTTTACCTCCATGCGCTATCTTTATCTCTGTGGTCCTTTCTCCCCCTCACTTTGGCTGCTGCTAATATGTGAAGTCAGATGAAGAGGCTTGCCTCCCCTGGCTCTCCTCCTGAATCATGCAAAGCAGTTTGAGACATCAGAGGGCTTTACAGGAAGGATACGTACCGTGTGTGTGAAAGTACATTCGCATGAGCAAAGCCGGTTTGCACTGCAGTCATTTTCCAACGAGAACCAACCAACCAACCAACCAAAAAGGTTGAGAGCGAATTCAGGGCTATCAAAGTATCCGAATTTGAAAAGAAAACATGATTATAGTGGCCAAAGAGAAGGAAGAATGAAATGAATCCCAAGACAATCACGCTCTACATCACTCTCATTCTGTCACAACCAGCGGCAGAAGCAGGACTCAAATGCATATCAAAGAATAAAGGCTTTATTCTAATTACCAGACACAAACAAAATACCTCCAGACGCCTCACAAAGACATTCAGGAACGAAATTCAAGGACACAACAAGGGACCAGAGACACACATGGCTTATATACACTGGGAAGGTGCAGGTGATTGGACACAGGTGGAAACAATCAGGGACACGGCAAACGATCACAGGGGAAGACAGGAAGTGAAGCTAAAGGACACAAGAGGCAGGAAACTACAAAATAAAACAGGACACGGACCCACACAGTGACAGACTCTCTCTCTCTCTCCCTTTCAGGCTCCGTCAGGCTCCGTCAGTCTCTCTGTCTTAATGTTTTTCTCTCACCAATCAGTTGTCTTTACGTCTCCCATGATGAATTATTGACTATGAGGCATCCCATCTTGGACTCTCTGGGTAAAACGTATGCACATGTGTGTCTTCACATAGAGTATAGTTTGTCTGTGTATATCTTAATGTGCACCAAGAAGCATAGAATGTCTTTTAAGACCCACCAGAGGGCAATGAAAGAGGAATATAGAGATGTTAGCAAACCTTTTAAGTCACTGACATACTTTATCACTTCGCAGCTTCCCTCCTCCCTGTGAATGATCTAAATCCGGGTTCCCCAATGGTTTGTGAGTGGAACGTCTGCTTATCTGCTGTTAAATGCCTTCCGCTGTTAAAAGCAGCTTTGGCATGATAAGTTATTGGAAAAACCTGAACTGCAGCAAAGGCATTTATTTGCTTTGATCTTATAGTTTAATGTCCTGTTTCTTTTCAAAAGAGATCATCATTGGAGAAACGATTTTAAACATCAAATTCCTTTTACTTTCAATTCATCATGACTTCTACGCACTTGAAAATAGTTCTTTAATGTATTTTGTGACTCTGGAAAGAGATTTCTTAACAGAGAAAATAACCTTGGCAATGGTTATCCTCTGAGAACAAACGTTGAGAGTTTTAGATTATGGAAATAAATGTGGAGGTGCATTTTGCAAACCAAGACCAAAGCTCCCATTTTAGTTGTCCAAGTGTCCTTCTTCCCTTTAAGACATGTGGTGATATATAAAAAGGAGTGGTGTGAGGTTGAGATGTGGGAGAATCAGCGCGGGGTAAATTAATGAAGGGCGGGACGGTGTGAGGGTGGAAGGGATCGGGAGAACAGAGAGAGATGAGAGAGGGGGGGAAGGGATTCAAGAGGAGCAACATTCAAAGGGAAAGTGAGACGGTTGAGTCGAAGAAGAGATGTCTGACACATGAAAGAAAGCAGAGAGCGAGAGTGGCAGAGAGAAAAATAATAGGGAGAGAAAATGAAGAGGAAAGCGGAATAAAGCGAAATTAAGAATAAATTGCGGGCTAGTTTTACCCACTGGTATTGACCCACAGCTGTAGCACTCATGCAAGTAAGTAATTATTCACGGGCAGCAACACGTCACTGCCTTTAAGTACCACGTTTTTAAAAAGGTGAAGACGCATTGAGTCCAGTGGACGGGGTCATAGTGAGGAGAGTCAGCTGCATGAGTTATGTTCCCTCTAATGGAGGACGAGGGGTAATTGGGTCATTTCATCACAGCTGAGTGAGTGGGCAAAGGTTGATGACTGTGGGTTAGACTGTTTTCAACAGCTACCAAAAATACCGATATACAGACGATTGGTGCAAAACACACATCGTTATTTCGTCAAACCCAAACAGCGATTTTGTCTTCACGTGCAGACTGTGCAGTGGAACACGACTTACTGCAGTGAAATAGGCGTATTTAAGAACAAGATGTCTGAACGCCTACAGCGTGCCCCTACCATAAACCAACACATCTGTTACATTAACACACATGAACCCCACACACACATACCGTATGCAAACACACACAGAGCGGAGGCTGGCTGCGAGACTGAGCTGACATTAACGTCCCAGTTCTGTGAGGCCGTCGTTTCTATTCTTACTCAAGTTGATTTTGCTGGTAGAATGGCTTTGATCATCTGCGTGTGTGTGTGTGTGTGTGTGTGTGTGTGTGTGTGTGTGTGTGTGCGTGCGTGTGTGTGTGTGTGTGGAATACAAGCGAGAAAGATCTTGTGTATGTGTGTGTGTGTGTGTATGGTGGACACCAATACACACACCAGGCTGCAATTCACCTGTGATGTCCTGCCGGATCAGATCTGTTACCCTGTCTCCTTCTTCCCCACCTGCCTTGTCCCCTGCTCTCCAGTTGCCATGGCGATGAATGGCACAGAAGAGATAGGGGGTCTGGCTCTGCCCAAAGCTAGAAAAAAATGCCAACCAGCACTTGATCATTGACTACATTATATCTACATAATATCTTCAAAATACATCAAAATCAGTATTGACAGGAAGCGGTCTAGACAAACAGAAAACCAGCAATAGTCTTACGTTGCCAGAACCATGTAGAGCCTTTTTTGTAAAGTGTGTGTGGATGACTTTGACCAATTTAAAATCTCTTGACTCAAGTGGGCAGATGTACAGATAAGCGACAGTCTGTACGTCTCGTTGTCTTCCAGGTGCTGTACCTGCAGCAGGCGGAGGTCACCAGGGAGCGGGTGTGCGCTATGCACCAGTCCAGCATCGACGGGGTGGAGGATATGTCAGCACTTGCTGAGCTGCACGAGGCCGCCATCATGCACAACCTGTACCAGCGCTACCAGAAGGACAACATCTACGTAAGTGCATGCAGATGAGGGGAAGTGTGCATGTGTGTGTATTCTGTGTGCACAAAGTTTACGTCTTGGTGTCGTCCAGCGACATTAACATGCATGAAGCTTTTAGAAGGGAAACACTTATCATCTTATCAGACACATTTGAGTGAAATAGGAGAAGAGGGAAGCTTATTGAGAGACCAAAACACTAAACTCTAATTCATATTTTAACCCGAGATTAAACAAAATGCACACACAATAGACTGGTAATAAATGGTAACCCACTAAAAGTAACAAATACACACAAAAACACTAGTTGATTTTGTATATAAATAGTGTAGCATAAAATGTTTCATTGTCTTCTCAGATCCAGCAACCGACTCAATAATCCCAATATAAATGAATTGCTTTTATTATTTGCTTTTTTGTTTTTGTCTGTAATGAATAGAAGCATTAGCTCAGGCCCATAAAACTCCCTTACCTTGTTGACTTTAACTGATCAACGTGCTGGATCCTTCTCATCAACCGACTCGGGGGGATCGGAGATCCTGACGCTTGCCACGGGGAATTCATTATTGATGACATGAAAAAAACAATAATACCTGGTTGTGGTCACAAGATGGATATTGAAGTAAACTTAAATATGTCAATTTTGATAATGTTCATAGCATGTTGAAAGTCAGACATCTGGAAGCCCTGAAACCGTGAAAGATTACCAGACAACAGACCAATAACAGGCTGCCCCCGTGTGACCTAATCTAGATGATGAAATATTGTCCATACATGGATTTCCCTTAAGCTGATCATAAGAACTTACCCTGTGTGTGGCTTCAGCTGTCTGTGTTGCTGTGTGCTCATGTGTATTAATGTGTATACGTGTCCTTTGGCACACTTTCATAGGAAAGTACACACAAAGCTCAGACAGGGTAGCGTGACATGACGGAAGACCTGCTGACTGGAGTTTTTTTAAATTTTAGTCCAGAGAGATAC
Organism: Gasterosteus aculeatus; assembly: GCF_964276395.1. NCBI lineage: Eukaryota > Metazoa > Chordata > Actinopteri > Perciformes > Gasterosteidae > Gasterosteus > Gasterosteus aculeatus. The sequence continues at coordinate 9,833,141 of NC_135703.1, forward strand.
AAAGCGAGTGACTGTTGAAGCGCAAATAATTCAACATTGAAATCCAGCCACCCTCCTTTTATCGCTTGGATGCATGTTAAATGTGCATGTTTGAAACAGAGTGAAGTGGGAGAAAAAAGAAAATAAACAAAAACAAAACAAAAGACAAAGCTAAATTGTTGCCTCTTTGCTCTTTTCAGACTAATATCGGCAGTATCCTGGCAGCTGTCAACCCCTACAAGCAGATCGCAGGTCTGTACGACCCAGAGAGGGTGGACCTGTACTCTAAGCACCACATAGGGGAGCTCCCACCGCACATCTTTGCTGTGGCCAATGAATGCTACCGCTGCATCTGGAAACGCCACGACAGCCAATGTGTCCTCATCAGGTGAGTTTCAGGCATGGAGGAGGGAATTTATTTATGATTTAACCTTCTGGTTTAACTTCAATTCAGACTTTGTCCATCTGTGAGTCTCCCAAGCCACCAGTCAAACCGTTTATTACATTCTGTTTCACGGGGGGACTGAGCAGCCTAAACATCCATTAGGCCAAAGGGAAATTCTGTATTTAGAAAATACAATTCCTACTGTCCTACTTACCCAGGGTTGTGCATGCATTTTTTAAATGTCTTTGTAAAGGTACACTTAGAAAGTGTGTCCAAACTTTCGACTGGTACTTTGTATCTGCCTTATTTTCTTTACCATAGCTTAGCATGCAGACTTAATCTTAAATAACAAATATTGAGGATGTAATAGAGGTTGAATCTGCCTTGACAGTGGAATCAATAACTGGAATTGCTTGATTGTAATAACAAAATACCACTGGGTGAAGTTATTGGTTCCTGGCCTGCTTGGCTAATCTGATAACATGCTCACACATCTCATCAGGATTGTAACAACATTCAGACTCAGTCTATTTTCATATCCTGATTGATAGACTAGGAGTTAATGCAATATCTATCGGACCTTTATATCAATTAGACAGCCGGACCAGTTGAGGGACGCGGCGTATTTCATTAAATTGTGTGTGTGTGTGTGTGTGTGTGTGTGTGTGTGTACCTCAGTGGTGAATCAGGGGCTGGAAAAACAGAGAGCACCAAACTGTTGCTTCAGTTCCTGTCGGTGATGAGTCAGAACTCAGCTGGGACTCCTCCATCGGAGAAAAGTACACGGGTGGAGCAGGCCATTGTACAGAGCAGGTACCGAGGAGCAAAATCAATTTCTCGTTCCTTTTCCGTTATTGAAAGAACTGTTTAAAAGTATTTTGGGACAAGTCCCTGTGGAGTCTAAAGTAATTCACATACAAATGTCATTTTTTGTAAAATAAAATATCAAGGACTGAGAACCATATCACAAGTTTTAATTTGTACAAATATTTATATTGGGTGCGATTAAACTATGGCGGTTCTCCATAGATAAGTTAGAGAATAATCTTGTTTTGGCGGAACATGTAATGAAGGGCCCTCACAGACCTTGCTGGGTGAATTATATTCTATACAGCTGCATACAGCATAACATGTAATGCACTAACTGCAGGTTTTTTACTCTCTGTGCAGTCCGATCATGGAAGCATTTGGAAATGCTAAAACCGTTTACAACAACAACTCCAGTCGCTTTGGGAAATTCATCCAACTTCACTTCTCTGAGGGCGGCAACATCCAAGGAGGCTGCGTCATTGACTGTATCCTCATATTTATGTACAAAATATGTGTATTTAAATCAGATACACCTGAATTTCTGCTCTTTTATCAATGAATAACAAGCTATGCTAAAGGAGTATGTGTTGTTTCCTTGACTCGTTACCCTTTAGATTTACTGGAAAAGGTAACCACGTCTGCAGCTGCCTCATATTAAGTTAAAATAAATGGGGGTGTTGCTTTGTGAATCAAAGGGAAATGTTAATGTTGGCTTTGCTGCAATGATTTTCCTACAGAACCGAGTTGTGCGACAGAACCCCGGAGAACGAAACTACCACATCTTCTACGCTCTGCTGGCAGGAGCTAACAAAGAACATAAAGGTAATGAAACAAGTACAAATGTTCAAATATCATATGTGAAACAGTGTTTAGGATACATTAACAACAGACTGACGATACAGAAAGATCTGTTACATACTGTTATAATCGGTTAAAGCATGTTTCTATAAGTTCACTACAATCTCTCCAGGTAACATCTATATAGTTGCAGGTAAATATCTCAATGTGCATCTCTTCCAATCTCACCCTATTGACGTTGTATTATATTTTCTCCATAAGGCCTCTACTTCCTGGAGGACCCTCCCGAATCTTTCCACTACCTCAGCCAATCAGGATGTCTGAAGGACAAGAGCCTGAATGACAAAGAACTGTATAATAGTGTTATGGTCAGTGGGACAGAGTCCTTTCTTCGTTTTACAAACATTTCACCTGCTCTCACGCTGCTCTAGAGGCAGAAATGATCAGACTAAAAACTATACATATGAATAATCTTTGTAATCTGACCTGATTTTCTAAGTTTGCACTAGCCACACTATACAATAGCTGTCCAAGTGCGTTAGTTAAACTGATTATTACCTTCTAACATTACATTTTTGCACTGTAATGTTACTTTGATTTCGATTAAGATGTCTGCATGTTATAGAAAGAAACCCAGTAAATACGATACTATGTTTCCACCCTGCAAATAGCACAACATAAAATCACAAAATGCAACTAATGGACAAGATGTTACTAGAATGTCCCAAAGTCTGCAACCCGTCTTAGATGTTGAAGTGTCTTCTTCTGGAGTTGTATCTTGAGGTAAAAATGATTTATGTCTTGATGAACTCCATTCACCAAACCCCTCTAAGTCAGTGTATTTATTCAGAGTCCATAACATATACATTTTTATCTTTGCAATCGCTGTTAAAAGCCCCTCTCATGTTGGTGGCACCTAATCCCCTTTTCTGTGCGTAGGAGGCGCTGAAGGTGCTACAGTTCACTGACGAGGAGATCAGAGACATGTTTAAGCTGCTGTCAGGAGTCTTACAGCTGGGAAATGTTGAGTTCATGACTGCAGGTGGGGCCCAGATCACCACCAAGCAAGGTCAGTGTAAAGCAAGGGGGGGAAAGGAAAACTCAGAAGAATACGTTGCCTTAGTGAAACGCATCTCTGTCCATCTTTCAGTGGTCACTAATGCCAGTGAGCTGCTGGGCCTGGATGCCTTCCAGCTGTCTGAAGTCATGACTCAGCGCTCCATAATCCTCAGAGGAGAGGAAATCTGCTCGCCGCTCACTATAGAGCAGGTCAGCATACACATACATGCAAACTGTTGTTCTCCCCCTGGCACTTCCCGACACACTCTCATGCTCTCTGATCCCTACAGGCCGTGGATTCCCGGGATTCTGTTGCCATGGCGTTATATTCCCAGTGTTTTTCCTGGATCATCCTGAAGATTAATCAGAAGATCAAAGGGAAGGAAAACTTTAAATCCATCGGCATCCTTGACATCTTTGGCTTTGAGAACTTTGAGGTCAGAGCCTTGAACTGTTTAGTATTGAAGCAGTTTTCACTCATTCCAGACATGCAGATCTGTTGGAAATATGTGTGTTTGCTTACAGGTGAATCGGTTTGAGCAGTTTAACATTAACTATGCCAACGAGAAATTGCAGGAGTACTTCAACAAGCATATCTTCTCCCTGGAGCAGCTGGAGTACAACAGGTGATCTGCTGCATACAGTATGCACACTTGAAGCTTATATTAGAGGAATAATTTAAATGTGATGGAAAGAATATAATAGAAAAAAAATATTGAAAATTAAAACCAAAGCGGGATAAACTTTTCGTCAAATTTAATTAAGGTTTTTCAATAAAAGTGAGTTTTAAGAAGTGGTGAGACAGAAGCTACAGAGTAGCTGTTACATTCATACCATGCAACCTTTTTTGTAAGTTTTTTATTTGTATTGATTGAATACCACACACTTCATTTTCTTTGTGCACACTAACTGTTTGGGTTTACTTCTCACTCCACAGGGAAGGTGTCCAGTGGGACGCCATAGACTGGATGGACAATGCAGAGTGTCTCGACCTTATAGAGAAGGTAGTTAGTGGCAGGCGTGATAATGGCAGTTAGAGCATTGGGTGTTTCAAAGTCCTTGAAGCAGCAACTTAACAGCATTCTCTCAATTCTCTCTCAAGTTTGGTGGAAGTCAGTTAGAATAAAGGCTGAGCGAGACGCCTCACATGCCTCCCAGAAGCTTATCCACTCACATGGGACTAATGTCTTAGGAAGTGGTGCTGATGCACTGATACGTTTTACTTTACCCCCTCTCCTAGAAACTGGGCTTGTTGGCACTGGTCAATGAAGAGAGTCGATTTCCCAAAGGAACAGACTTCACTCTGCTGGAGAAGTTGCACAGCAGACATTCAGTGGGTCTTCAGTTAAAAAAAAAATGTTGAGCTCCTGTTGATACTAAACGTCACGCTATATTTCATTTTTTGTGCCGTATTCCTGTTCTTATGCAGACAAACCCTTACTACGTCAAGCCCAGACTTGCTGACCATCAGTTTGGAATTAAACATTATGCCGGGGAGGTGAGTGATGTAACACTTTTCCTTCATATAGACATACCGTATTTTTAATTGCACTGTCTCTGAGATCTATGATGAACCTATTTGTCTTTTGCAGGTCCTGTATGATGTCAAAGGGATACTGGAGAAGAACAGAGATACCTTCAGAGATGACATCCTAAACATGCTCAAGGACAGCAGGCAGGACATTAAAGTTTATTCAATTAATCAGGAATCAGGAATCAGGAAACATTTATTAGCCAAAATATGTCAAACATACAAGGAATTTGTCTTGGCGATTAGTGCGCGACAGTAGACAGACAAGACAACAGTGCACAAGTAATAAAATAAAGTGGAATGAAATGCTAATGCAATGGGTTAGTAGAATAAGGCTAAGGGTTAGTATAAAACAAGAGAATAAAGTTAAAAAAATTTAAATATTAAAAAGTAAAGAAGAAAAATATTAAGCATAAAGTGCACTAACAAACAAGTAACAGACAAGAGACAAAGTGACAATAAAGTGATGAATTGCAGTTAAAGTGGCATGTGCAGTATGAGGGGGAGTGACCGGTGGAGTGTTATAGTCAGGCAGTGGGGGACCGGGCTCTGTTGATGAGCCCGACTGCCGACGGGGAGAAACTGTTCGTGTGGCGGGAGGTCGTAGTGCTGATGGACCTCAGCCTCCTGCCAGATGGAAGGGGCACAAACAGTTTTTGTCCGGGGTGGGAGGGGTCGGCCGCGATCTTTTTAGCTCGCTTCAGAGACCTGGAAGCGAACAAGTCCTGCAGGGACGGCAGATTGCAGCCGATCACCCTCTCTGCAGAGCGGATGACACGCTGCAGCCTGCCCTTGTCCTTGGCTGTGGCTGCAGCGTACCAGACGGTGATGGAGGAGCAGAGGATGGACTCGATGATGGCCGTGTAGAAGTGGACCATCATCGTCTTTGGCAGGTTGAGTTTCTTCAGCTGCCTCAGGAAGAACAACCTCTGCTGAGCCTTCTTGGTGATGGAGCTGATGTTCAGCTCCCACTTGAGGTCCTGGGTGATGATGGAGCCCAGGAAACGGAAGGAATCCACAATAGTGACGGGGGAGTCACACAGGGTGATGGGGGAGGGTGGGGCTCTGTTCCGCCGGAAATCCACAACCATCTCCACTGTCTTTAGAGCGTTGAGCTCCAGGTTGTTCTGACTGCACCACGACACCAGATGGTCAGACTCCCACCTGTAGGCGGACTCGTCCCCACCAGAGATTAGTCCAATGTCATCCGCGAACTTCAGGAGCTTGACGGACTGTTGGCTGGAGGTGCAGCTGTTGGTGTACAGGGAGAAGAGCAGAGGGGAGAGAACCCAGCCTTGGGGGGAACCGGTGCTGATGGTCCGAGAGGCTGAGACATGTTTCCCCAGCTTCACGTGCTGCTTCCTGTCAGACAGGAAGTCTGTGATCCACTTGCAGGTGGAGTCGGGCACGTGCAGCTGGGAGAGTTTGTCCTGCAGCAGAGACGGGATGATGGTGTTGAAAGCAGAGCTGAAGTCCACAAACAGGATCCTGGCGTAGGTTCCTGGGGAGTCCAGTTGCTGGAGGATGTAGTGGAGGGCCATGTTGACAGCATCGTCCACAGACCTGTTGGCTCTGTAGGCGAACTGCAGGGGGTCCAGGAGGGGGTCGGTGAGGGACTTCAGGTGGGTCAGGACTAGCCGTTCAAAAGACTTCATGACTACAGAGGTCAGGGCGACGGGCCTGTAGTCATTGAGTCCTGTGATCCTGGGCTTCTTGGGGACAGGGATTATGGTGGAGGCCTTGAAGCAGGCTGGTACGTGGCATGTCTCCAGGGAGGTGTTGAAGATGTCAGTGAACACCGGAGACAGCTGGTCAGCACAATGCTTCAGGGAGTGAGGGGAATACTTTATGGCATAATACTTTATGGCAACCGTTTTAAGTGCTTGTCTCAGTAGTAGACGCTGTTTGTTTGTGTGTGTAATCAATCGTGTTCGTGTTGCCTCTCAGACTGGATTTCATCTACGACTTGTTTGAGAAGGTTGGCAGCAGGAACAATGAGGAAAAGATGGGAACGGCCAGACGCAAACCCACCGTGAGCTCCCAGTTCAGGGTGAGTGATGCAAGCAGTTTAAGATGATTCAACACAAAGGAAAAAGTTACATATAACATGAGTGATTTGATTTAAAGTGTCAATATTTCTGAAAATCCTTACATTTAAACTGGAGTCTGAATTCATGCATTTCTTTAATCTTTAATTAATTTGTTACTCAATTGATATTAACGAGTTGTTGCCTTTTTGAGACATACAAGCTTGTTACTCTCTCATGCAATGATCATTAAAGGAGTTGCTGTACTCATTTTGGCCATGGGAGAGAAACTCATGTTTCATTATCTTCCCCTCTCTGTCTCAGGATTCCCTTCATGCTCTCATGGCCACTCTGAGTGTGTCCAACCCTTTCTTCATTCGTTGCATCAAACCCAACATGGAAAAGGTCAGTCGGTCTCTTTTCATCACTTCTCAAATTCACAATAACGCTGATATCTCACCCAAGGAAGTTCAAAATGAAATAATCTGGATTATTTTCCTTGTAGAATCCAAGTGTGTTCAACCCGGCAGTTGTCCTGAACCAGCTGAGGTATTCTGGGATGTTGGAGACTGTGAAGATCCGTCGGGCTGGTTTCCCCGTCCGCAGAACTTTTAAGGATTTCTTCTCTCGGTATGCGTCTGTAAATCTGCCTTCATCTTATGTTTTATCTCAGGTGTGTGTGTGTGTGTGTCCCCTTTTTTGCCGGGATCACAATATGTCCTCTTTCCTTTCTGCCTGCCAGGTATAAAACTATTCATAAAGAGAAATCAACAGCAGTGGCAGCAGGAGATGATAAAAAGAGAAGCACAGACCTTCTCTTCAAATACGACAAGACCAAGAAAGAGTGGCAGTTGGGGAAGACCAAGGTAAGATTCAGGGGTCTTTGGCAACACTTATTCAAACATCATGAAGCTAAGTACAGACGTTTGGAAGGAAACAATCCGTGGTTCATTTTGATTTAACTTTTGTTTTCTAGGTGTTCATGAAAGAGTCTCTTGAGCAGCATTTAGAGAAAGACAGAGATGAAGTCCGACGCAAAGCTGCCATGGTTATCCGAGCCCACCTCCTCACTTTCTCTGCCAAGTAAGACGCTCCTAATAGGAGCTAAACCCGTTGGCGTACCCGTACCATGTTGTGTGCCATTTCTTATGCACTATTATGTATGTTTTATCCCCCTTTTTGTGTTCCACAGGAAGCACTTCAAGCGTGTGCGCGCCAGCGTCGTCACCCTGCAGAAGCACTTCAGGAAGCACATCCAACGCAGGCGCTTCGTGAAGCAGCGGAAGGCCACGCTGGTGCTGCAGAGGCACCGGCGAGGTCAGGTGGCGCGTACGCGAGTTCGAAAACTCCGAGAGGAGGAGCAGAAGAGCGAGGAAAAAGAGAAGAAGAAAGAAGAGAAGGAGGACGAGGAGAAAAAGAAGACGGGCGACGGGGAGCAGGAGGCAGCGAGTGAAGGAGCGGAGAAGGCTAAATCGTCGGAGGAAAGCGCTGGTTCTTCAGTGTGTTTTTTCCCTTAACTACACTTCGTTTTGCATCTCATCCTTCTCCCAATGAATGAAATGTTGGGGCTCAAACTGGCCTTTCTCTTCCCTCCTCCTGTCCAGGATGAGGCCCGGCAGATGGAGGACATCCTGCAGCTGGAGCGAGAGATCGAGCGCTTGCAGAAGAAGAGAGAGGACGAGGTGTCCCAGCTGTGCGAGTCCTCCAAACAGGAGCTTCAACTGCGCCGGGACGCCGAGCTCAAGCGAATGAAGAAGGAGGCGTCGCGCAAGGCCACGGAGCTCATCGACCTCCTGAACTTCGGAGGCGTGGACCCTTTGCTCGGAGCAGCCGCGGCCAAGCCCGCTGCGGAGGCGAAAGTTCCGAAAACGCCGAGTGCCACCCGGGGTGCGTCAAAAGAGGAGGAGGTGGACGAGGGCTTCCACGCTGAGGAGGAGTGCATCCCTCTGCCCGACTTCCCACCTCCTGCCGAGACGGACGCGCCTCTCGATCAGGACATATTTGCGCACCTTCCTCCTCCTCCACCTGCTTTTGCGGAGGGCACAGTGCCCCCCGTTGCAGCTCCTCCGCCTCCCCTGCTCACAGACGGCCTTGCGCCTGTTGCTGGAATTCCTCCCCCTCCTCCTCTTGCCCCGGCTGGAGACGGCTCTCCCGTCCCTCATCCTCCGCCGCCGCAACCTCCCCAAGGAGGGGGAGAGATCAAAGATGGAGGCAAGGCAGACGCGGAGAGAAAGGTGAGCATGGTGGAAAGCCTGGGGGACGGCGAGGAGCCCATCTACAGCATGCCGGCCGACACCGAGTCAGACTACGACCAGGAGGAGGAGGAGGGGTCCGTCAATGCCGGAGACGACAGCTCCGTATCCGGGAGCAACCGCGGGAGCGCCGCGGTGACAGACGAAGAGCACCCGAGGAAGTCGACCTGCACCAACGCCAGCGTCGAGTCCTACAGAGGCAGCTCCGACTCCGTGAGGACACACACTCACACGCATCCTCACACGCGTGCACGCAGATATGTATGAGCAGCTCTGCAGCTAAATTTTTAAACATTTACTCAAAAATCTCATAATGCAATGCACGTTTTCTTTTCTAAGCAATTATATGTGATTAACAATTGGTGTCATGGTGTTGCAGTATGCAGACAGTGACGATGAGCATGACGGCATGATGGACACCGATGAAGAAGTGACCAATGGCAGAGTGACCCTGCTCAATGGAAATGGACCACCATATTTCCACGGCTACCTATACATGAAAGGTGGGGCTTTTTTCCCCCCTACACTTTAAACTTGTACGATCTAATTCATCTCCACCTTCTTCGGTTTTTAAACATGTTTTCATGTGAGTAATTAAATTCTCTACTCCTTCAGCTGGTCTGATGATCCCATGGAGGAGGCGTTGGTGTGTGCTGAAGGATGAAACCTTCATGTGGTTCCGGTCCAAACAGGAGTCTCTGAAGTCCGGCTGGCTCTACAAGAAGGGAGGAGGCCTCTCCACTCTCTCACGGAGGTTGTTGTAGTTGTTACTGAGTGCAGCCTGCATGCTTTTTTTCTGTACAATTTGAATGTGAATGACCATCTGTCTTGTGTTGAAAAAGTCCTTGTGTCCTGTTGAGGTGTTTGGGATCACGTTTTTGTTTAACCCAATGCTTTTAGTCTTCTGCAGTGCTGGAAGACTTCAATCCCCCTGTCAAGCAAATCTCTCTCCCAAAAAAGAAAGAAAAAGAAAAAAAGAGGATAATTCAAGCGTGGTTCAATTTTATTCTGTCATAAAAACAACTCGGATAAAACTGCAAATTTTCTTAGAAAAAGGACAAATTCAATCAAACGAGGGAGCAGGACATAAAATGGGCATAAAAAATGAATAAAAGATCAAACAAAATCAGGATAAAAAACTATAAAACAATATTTAAATTAGTTATCCTCTATCAATGTTTTATGTTTTATTTTGAACATTAAGAAATCCTAATTCTTCTAATTGTTATACTGTAAGTGAAAGAAAAAAAGCTTAACATAGATTCAGTTTATAGTTACCTTTACCCGTCTATACATGTAAACAGCCTATTTACTTTTTATTCTAGATGGACATTAAGTCAAATACGTGCATGCATCAGTTATAAAGTCAGATAGACCGGTGACACACTTCTATATCGGATGTCTTGGCCTGTGTTTTAATTGAGTGCTCTGCCTCAGAAACTGGAAGATGCGCTGGTTTGTCCTGAGGGACAGCAAACTGATGTACTACGAGAACGACAGCGAGGAGAAGCTGAAGGGAACCATCGACATCCGAGCTGCCAAGTAGGAAAAACACACACACGCACACACACACACACGTTGTGTTTCTATACTACAATTGCATGTCTGAGAGGTGTGCTTTCCGCGCATTTACAGGGAGATAGTGAATAATCATGAAAAGGAGAACGCTCTGAACCTTGTGACAGATGAGAGGACCTATCAGGTGTTTGCTGAGTCACCAGAGGATGCAAGGTGTGGTGGAGGCTTGAGCCATTTTGTAGATACTTTCTCTGCTTTCTTATTAGATTTGTGTATACAAACGTTTAATGACTTCTGTGTCTTTCTGTGCAGTGGATGGTTTAACGTGCTCAGTAAAGTGCGCGTGTGCACTCCTGAGCAGCTGATGGAGATGTCCCATGAACAGGCCAACCCGAAGAACGCTGTGGTCAGTCCCCAAAAAACAGCATGCAAGCAACTCGTTATGTGTTGAATTGAATATTCTGTCACTGATTTTTATCTCACCACGGTGTGTTTTGTACCTAAAGGGTCTGATGCCCTCATGTACTAACGCTTTTGCACATACTTCAGGGGTATTTGTCTTGCAATGTGTGCATAAAGGCATGGCGAGGAATGTACAAACACGCCGCACTGAGGTGAAAGCGCGCCTCTGTTTTCAAAGATGACGTTGCATCTCCCACTCAGCGTTCACATTCCATCCAAGCAGTTGTTAAACTCCTCGCTGCATCACACTTATTGGCATCAGGATAATTTCAAACCGTCACCGCATCAGCAGTGGGAATATTGCAGCACAAAGTGAAGTACAAAGTGCTTTCACAGGCGGTTTCTGTACATACAAGAATAATTTGGAAATATCAATGTATTTTTTCAATATAAATATCAATATATAGTTTTTTTACACCAATATTTGTGTCCATTGGGACAGCAAAAGCAACCTTTTAAAAATGAGGCACAAAAGTAAAAAAGAAGGTCACTGTAGCAGAATAGTGCACCAATAATTTACATTTAAACTCTTCTCGTCCTCCTTTCGTCCTGAAGGGAACCCTTGATGTGGGACTGATAGACTCTGTTTGTGCTTCAGACAACCCTGATCGGTAAGTCGTACCAATATTTCAACAAAAATAAACCGCTGATTCACGTTGTGTGTTGTTGTGTGTCCTGAAGAATATTGTGGCGTTTCTCTGAAGAAAACAAACACATAATTTGACCTTCGCAGGCCCAACTCTTTCGTCATCATTACGGCCAACCGTGTGATCCACTGCAATAGCGACACGCCGGAGGAGATGCATCACTGGATCAGTCTGCTGCAGAAACCCAAAGGAGACGCCAGGATAGACGGACAAGAGTTCCTCGTCAGAGGTCGAGACTCATTCCACCACTTTTAATAATAAAATGTTGACTGGTTATAAACCACGTAACATAGTGTCAGGTATACATGTAGACCACATAGATCTTTTCCTTCCGATTTGTTACCTTTCAGGCTGGCTTCAAAAGGAGATGAAGACAAATTCTAAAAGCACCTCCCTGAAGCTGAAGAAGCGCTGGTTTGTTTTGACCCACAACTCCCTGGATTACTACAAGAGCTCAGAGCGAACCTCCTCCAAGATGGGAACTCTGGTCCTAAACTCCCTCTGCTCCGTCATTCAGCCCGATGAGCGAGTGCACAGGGAGACAGGTGGGGGAAGACAAGTGACGGGAAAATTAAAAAAAGGGGTCAGGCTTAATCGGGGATTAGACGTTGGAGGTTTGAGACTACATGTTATATAATTCTGCTTTTACATTGGCGACTTGCCTCCTCATTTTGCAGGTTACTGGAACGTCATTGTGTACGGGAGGAAGCACTCGTACCGCCTCTACACCAAGATGCTGAATGAGGCCATGAGGTGGACAGCTGCCGTACAGGGAGTCATAGACAGTAAGACCCCCATAGAAACCCCGACTCTGCAGCTCATCAGAGACATCAAGGTAGAACACGCGTGCCTATTAAGGGAGCATTTTAAAACCAGTCACCGCACACTTGCTCCAAAGTGGGATTTGACGTCTTCTCGTCCTCTCAGGAGAACAGTGTGAACCCGGACATCGTGGAGCAGATGTACAGGAGGAATCCCATCCTCAGATACACTCAGCATCCTCTGCACGCCCCTCTGCTGCCGCTCCCTTACGGAGAAGTCACCAGCCGTAAGTAAAACTCTAAAAAGAGCAAATGTTCTTCTTTTGTTCATTCCTTGTCTTCTTCCTTTCACATTTTGTGTGCATTAAAGCTCCCATACGTCGTACTGCCCTCTGCGGGTCAAACCAGAACATTTCAGTTGAACTAAATATATATGATATATAAGATATATTTTGCTCCTACCTGCACAAAGATACAGAACAATTCCCTGACTTTCATGAATGATTTGCTGAAATCAGTCCTCGTATATGTCCCACGCCACATGGCCTTTCTTTCTCCTTCTCTGTCCTCAATCACTTTTTGCTTCTTGTCTCTTGTCTGCGTGCAGTCCAAAGGCAGCAGGGCTATGCCAGTCTGCAGGATGAGGCTGTGCGAGTTTTCAACTCACTGCAGGAGATGGAAACGCTGGCAGACACGGTGCCCATCATTCAGGGCATCCTGCAGACCTGCCAGGACCTGCGCCCCCTCAGGGACGAGGTACTTCATTGGCAGTCTCCTCTCATCTCAGCAGCAAAGTGCTTTTGTTAATAAAGTGTTAAAACACATGTTTGTTTGTCATCGAATGCTGATAAAACAGTAATTCAATCTCTAACCCACATTTCTGTGTTTCAGGTATACTGTCAGGTGATCAAGCAGACAAATCACGTGCCTCAGCCGAACAGCCCGGCCAATCGGGCCCACTGGCATCTGCTCACCTGCATGAGCTGCACCTTCCTGCCCAGTCGAGTCATCCTCAGATACCTTCGCTTTCACCTCAAGAGGTGTGTGTCTGCATTGTGCTTTTTCCTTTTTAACTCATAGGGTGGATGTGTAATAAATATGATCCCACTCAGGGTGCGGGAGCGTTACCCTGGCACGGAGATCGAGCGTTACACCAGCTTCGTGGGGGAATCCCTGAAGAAGACCAAGGCCCGTGAGTTTGTTCCCTCTCAGGAGGAGATCGCTGCCCTGCTGGTGAGACAGGAGATGAGCACCACTGTCTATTGCCACGGAGGAGGCTCCTGCAAGATCTCCATCAATTCACACACCACAGCTGGAGAGGTGCACATATATACACAAATACACCCACACACGGACACATCCTTGAAGACGCAGTGCAAGAGCTGGTGTTTGAATTGTGGTTTGCTGTTACAAACTGCTTGGTGGGGGCTTTTTTTATGTTGCAGGTCGTGGAGAAGCTGATCAGAGGTTTGGCCATGGAGGAGAGCAAAAACCTGTTCTCTCTGTTTGAGCACAACACCTGCACAGACCGAGCTCTGGAGAGCAGAGTGATCGTGGCCGACGTTCTCGCCAAGTTTGAGCGGTAGACTTTACTGTATATCGCTGTCAGGAGTCTAAATGCTGTTTTAGAGCCATTTCCAACCAGCTACTGCATTGTATAAATCTCCACAAGAACTTAGCCCTGTGTCTGTATTTTTCAAGGTTGGCAGGCAGCGAAGAAGAGGAGGAGGAAGGAGAATGGAAACTCTACTTCAAGCTCTACTGCTTCTTGGATGTAGAGAGCATGCCAAAAGAAGGAGTGGAGTTTGCGTTCATGTTTGAGCAGGTGAGCTTCACACTACTGCACAACAATTTCTTAAAAAGAAGGAACGAGTTATTAATTACTTATTATTTTCTCCCAATTGATCCTTACTTTCTAGTATTTCTCGAACATGTATACCACTAGTGATCACTTGAATTAGAATAGAATATTTTTGAATGGGCTGGACAGATTTATGACTGATATTATTATTGTTACTTTAAATTTGAAATCATTTAAATACATGGAATTTTATGAAAGCAAATGTAGTTTGCTTGAAGCTTTAGAAGGGAATAAGTATTATATAATGTAAAAACCACAAATCTACATTAGATAAAGGGATATTGTTAAATTAGTGAGTTATTGATTGCTATCAACACTTCTACAAAATGTAACAAATTATCATCTTGTTGTTTGGCTCTCAGGCTCATGAGTCTTTGATAAGTGGTCACTTCCCGGCCTCGGAGGAGACTTTGCAGCACCTGGCCGCTTTACGTCTCCAGTATCTCCACGGCGACGGGGCCGGGAGGGCCGGGTGGAGCTTGGGAAACGTTTATCCAATCGGACGTCTACGCAATCGCATCATTCACTCCACCAAACCGGGCGTCGGGGCAGCCGGTGGGGCCGGAGTAGCTGGAGGAGGACCAGCAGATGGGAAAGGAGCGATAGGAGGACAGGGAGGTGTCGGGGGCGGGGCAGAGAAACGAAGGACCCCAAGCTTCCTGGACGGCACCCTGAGGAGAAGCTTCAAGACTGGCTCGCTGAAGAAGCAGAAGGTCAGTGGTGGAAGTGAAGCTTCAGCCCATTTGCTGCAAAAAACTAGACAAGGATTACACAACTAATGAAAGTTTGAAATTACATAGTGAAAGAGTTAAAACGCTAAGAACAGTCTTTTTACTTTTTCCAACTGCATTTGCAGGTAATTTTCCAGTTAAAAGTGTGGCATGTCGTGATGGATTAATGCGTTCTGCTGATTTCTCATGAGCTCATCAAATCTGTCTGGTTTACTAAATGTAGGACCTTCAAAGTAACTGGAATGCTTTCAAACTGAGTTGGACAGAGTCTTGTGATAGACCGGCTGACCCGTGTTGTTGCAGGTGGAGGAGGAGCAGATGCTGGAGATGTGGGTGAAGGAGGAGACGTCGGCCACGCGGACGAGTGTTCTGGAGAAGTGGACCCGGTTGCAGGGCATGCCTCAGCATCAGGCCATGCTAAAATACATGAGTATTATCAAAGAGTGGCCTGGATATGGGTCCACTCTGTTTGACGTGGAGGTGAGGAAACGACAGAGGAAATGATGCATCACAGAGATTTGCAAAAAGAAAAATACCTGACAAGAAACATCTTCTTTTTCCTTCTCCTATGTTTCCTTTGTGTTTTCAGTGCAAAGAAGGAGGTTTCCCTCACGATCTGTGGCTGAGTGTGAGTGCTGACAATGTGTCGGTGTATAAACGCGGTGAACCAAAGCCACTGGAGACCTTTCAGTACGAACACATCACCTTCTTTGGCGCTTCGCAGCCGTGTACCTACAAGGTCATCGTGGACGAGAGGGAAATGTTCTTTGAGACGCCACTGGTGAGTCATTATCCATGTTTTCTTTTTTCTTTTCCTCCTTTACAACAACATGTTATTTATATCATTGATTAATTGTTTGATCTAGAAAATATTGGGTACGGTAGTTGATCTTTTGACTTGATGCTGATCCGACTGGGTAAGAAAGTGAGATCATTAAGTTGGTGGTTCTTTATGCCGGCGTTCCTTTTTTCATTCTTTCATATCTGCTGGGACTTTATGTTTCCCCGATTGTCTCTGCTTCTGCTGCTTTGATTTTTCTATATTTTTTTCTATTCTTGTGAATCCCTTATCTTTATGGAAATGTTTGCCAATTCGCCGTGTACCTTTCATTTCACCAAAAGATGATCATTTGATAGAATCCTGATGAGGACAAATCACATTCTCCTCTCTCTCCAGGTAGGGGAGATCACCAAAATCATGAGGGCCTACATTAACATGGTGGTGAAGAAACGCTGCAGCATCATGTCAGTGACCAGCATCACTAGTTCCTGGGTCAGGTGATTGCCACAAACCAGTTAGAGCCCTCGCTTTCATCCAAGGAAGACGGATGCTTGGAGCCACGTGCATCGGTTGGTTGTTTTTATTAATGGAGGCAGTCGCACCAGCCAGCTAGTATTCCTCAAAGAAGAGCGGTGGATGATCGAATGGGGGGGGGGGAAAGCCAGATAGAGGTGGACACAGAAGCCAAAGGCGCACTCTACTGTCCTGGCTCTCACTTATAAAGGACAAAAGGGGGTGAGGGATCTATTCAGACACGTGCATGACCAAGAAAACGACATGCATTTTTCGGGACGGCGTGTAAAAATTACATGAACCCACCAGTTCCAGTCCTGCATGTAGATGTTGAAGCACACTCCAAACCGTTCCCTTTCCGGACTCAACTCAGTAACAACAAGCACAACTCCGCCGCCCTGTCCCAGTCCGTGTCCCTCCCTCCCTACCCAAATCCCCAGTGCACTGCCACACAGAAGACAGCCACTCTTGCCCAGCTGAATCTTTCTCTCTCCTCCAATTTCAAGACTCTCTCTCTTACTCTTCACGTGTCCTCGCTCCTGTTGCATCTTTGTTTGCTCTCGGTATTGAGTTATTACGCTTATTTCTTGCTTGCTTTTGTCTCTGTCGTTTACCCGTCACATCAGCCGTGTCACATCTGAAAAAAGCGGACTCGATGAGGATTCTTCTCCCGGCTGCTACATGGGAAAATGAGCTCCGTTGCCCGACAGAGTGTTCACTCGCTCACTCGTCAGTGCCACCGTGTGGCCACAAGAAAAAGAACACAGCCAAAGAAAACCTTTCTGAATAATATCAAATAGATATTCTCGCAAATAAAAAGAATAGAGGTTTTCCTTTGGAGGCTCTCTGGTCATGGACACGGAGAGTCCCTGCATGGTTAACACCCTCACACTACAAGTAGAACAATATCAACCAGAATAGTATGAGTCGAATCATTTTCCTATATATGTCTACATGTAACACACAGTGCAAATATCTATTGTATATTCACATACACGTACACTTAAACTAAACCAACATGTATTGTTTTGTACCGTATATCACACATTCTAAGAGTTAATATTGAATATTTCAGTGGACGCTGCACTGTACAGTATATAAATGCCATACCAAATGCAATGTGACACCCCTTGTGTTAAATACATGCAAATGAATGGCGTGAATAATGACCACCGTACTTCCGGATATGATGCCAACACTGTACTTCATTCACTGGCTGTGCCATTAATGTGACTGGAAGATGAATTTATAGTAAAAACAGACTCTAATGAGACAGGCTGCTGTGGTGGTCGTGTTTCCACAGTGTTTTCATGGTTTTACCGTTGTCGTTGCCTGCGAGACTCACTCTGCAGCATTAATTGGAGCCATAGATTATTGTGTACTCTTATCTGCTCATGCTGTTCTCACTTCATTTATTTTTTGAAATTCAGTAACTTAAACAAAAATACATAAGAGCTCCAGTTTGTCTGTGTTTCCAACCTGTTTATTAATGTGACTTTTAATAATGATACTACTAGTATTACTGTACTGTATGCCCTGTGCTATCTTAACCACCCTGAAGTGCTGTGTCTGGAATGATGCTGTGTGTGTGTGTGTGTGTGTGTGTGTGTGTGTGTGTGTGTGTGTGTGTGTGTGCGTGCGTGCGTGCGTGCATGTGTGTGTATTTATGGTTTACCAGTTGGAAAAGAAAAGGGAAATGAGAAGTGTTTATTATGAGTGTATTCATTGGAAATAAGATGTATTTACATGACTAACTTTTATCAAAGAATGGTGTTGTGATTGTGAGTTAAATGGAAAAGCATGGAATTATTAGGGCTAGGGGTTTCTTAATTCTTATTGAACTGTATGTATTGCAAAGTGTGTTTGGGAGGATAATGTGTAACACAATGTATTGGTTATTTTTAGTTTCAGTCAAGGCAGAGCAGAAAAGGCACTGTGAGGATATGGGCACAGAGAGGGTTTTAATTGTGCACTGGGAATACTGACAGTCATCACTGATTCTCTGTGTGTGTGTGAGTGTGTGTGTCTGTGTATGTTTTTGGATGAAAGTCAATGTTCTTTCACCTAAATCTGTGGCCCTGCAGAGAGATGGCAGCAACCCTATAAAACATCTTTGTTAATAAAGTGTTTCATAAACTATCAAACTATACAACAGCAGATATTTAAAGGAAGTTAAACTTCTTATGGGGGTATTGTCTGCTGTTTATCAGCAGGGCCACTTTTGGACCCAAAGCCTGGATTTTCGGGGGAGGGGCAGAGAAATACTGAGGTCATGAGTCTTGACTGAGGTCAAAACTTTCAACCCCCAAACCAACCCCTGCCCTTTAGAAAATGATATAAAACACACCAAAATGATATGATATGGAATATTTCCTATTTGAAGTTTGAAGTTTAGTTATGGATGTGGTTGTGGATTTTATTCCCCCACGTGATTTCATGATGTTTCAGAGCCCACGTTACATGAAATACAATTTGTTGAGGAAATGGCAGATTTCTTTGGTTATTAGTCTACTGATATATATAGGACTTAAACCACTTTTGCTCAATTACCCAAAATTTCTAGAAAATGACCCAGGACATGACCTCAGTTTCCTCAACGGTAGCTTTGGCCCTAGTTGCACACATGCAGCCCACTGGGAACCGGCCTATAGGCCTAGAATAAACAGAACAAACTGACAGGCTCCTGTTTGAACTTTAGGTTATTTTAGTTGGGCTAAAATGAGAGAACCAGCGAACCCGTAAGCCATAATTATGGAGCATCTGTCTGTTCAAATCATTCTACATCTACGGTTATGTCTGTCACTGATATTACACTGAGTAGGAAGAAGTTGCCCGTTGCTGAAATGTGAGCAGAGATAACAATCAACAATAAATCGAATTGAGATTTCTGATCGTTTCCAAGGGCAACTTCATCAACCCGGGTCCTGTTATCAGCCGCAGGCGGCCAGAGTGGGGCCCATTCTTATCTTATGTTATGCTTATTATCATCATCAACATAGTAAACATTGTGCTCGTTAAGAAAAAAAATGAGAAAGAGAGAGATATGTGTGTTCTTTTTTTTATTTGTAACTGGCTTTACAAAAGTATGCTTTAATAAATTATTGGAATTATTGTCCTCTATTTCATGTTGTCTGGGGATTCGATTTGTTAATTTAGGCTCCATTTATGTTGTTTACTACTTACTTACTATACTTCCACTGCATTTCAGGAGGCAGCATTGTACTTAAAGTTCTTTACTTTACTTTTATTTTTTTTACAATGCTGACTTGGTACTTTTGCTTTATAATGTAGAGTACGCATTAAACCTAGTTTATGCTTCTGTGTTTTCAGAGCGACGCAGACGCAAGACCCCCTTGCTGCGGGAGGCTGCGATTGGTCCGCTAACTACGTCCTTTACGGAGTCTCACATTTCCGCTTTCATAGCCCAATAGCACCATTATTAA
This sequence comes from Gasterosteus aculeatus, assembly GCF_964276395.1. Classification (NCBI taxonomy): domain Eukaryota; kingdom Metazoa; phylum Chordata; class Actinopteri; order Perciformes; family Gasterosteidae; genus Gasterosteus; species Gasterosteus aculeatus. Next base: position 9,852,699 of record NC_135703.1, read on the forward strand.
AACGAAGAATGTTTACGAGAGAACGGATCAGATTGAAGAACTTTTGTGGGAAGAAATTCGTAAATATGACCGCTTATACAAGCCGTCATTTGCGGGTTGTAGAAGCGGTGCGTTGGATTCATAGAGGGAGATCGCCGCAAACGCCGGTCGAGAAGTGCACAAAGTTGTGGAGGAAAATACGGGGCAAATGTGTCCGCGATGAAAAGCAGCAGTGGCGATGCACGGGGCAATAAAGTCTATGATAAATAAATCAATAAATAGACGTGACTCTCTAGGTCGTCTTCAACAAAACACGTCACTCCACCTGTTGTTCTGGCGGTGAATTGCTCTGCAACACACGCAAAACTTTTTGAACCATGAATTGAAACGAGTGCGTCGACGCAGACGCAGAAGCATGCGCCAGCCCAGATAAACACGGCACAGACGCGCACGCACGCCTCCCCCCTTTTGTCTTCCGTGCGTAATGGGCGTGCGTCGGGATTCGGCTTTTGGTTCCTTGTAGAAGAAGGATCACTTTTCCAGTTTCGGCAGCCAAAACATTTCCGGCTTTTGCGCTCACGAGTTTTCCAAATCCTCTCAGAGGAAAAGTCTGCGGAATAACCAGCATCGAGGCGTCGTGATGATGGATTCGCGGAGTTTAGCTGCTGCTCTCCTGCTTCTTTTCGGTTTGGCGACAGTTTTCGCTCAGACTTCCGCACCTGGCAAAGGTAGGAGGTGGAAGCAGTGACTCTGCGGTTACTAAACTGCGTTGTTTTTGTTTTTTTTGTTTCACAAATCCACGCTATGACTGACTGTAATGTTTTCAGTTCCTTGTTTCTGACGCTTTCTGTTGAAATAATGTGAGTAAAGAAAACACGTTCGTTGAGCCGCGGTCTTGAATTATACTCCATTGTTCGGATGAACAGTCTGGTTTAAACCCATTTATCATACTTGAGAAAATCTCGGGAAAGGTTAGTCAGCAGGTACAATGTCTCCATTAGGTCACAGCTCCTTCCTCAGGTGTTCTGTTTCAGAGTAACAAACGCACCCTGCGCATAACAATGATACACTTTATTTGACGGAACAAGCTGTTGCCCCACGCACTGTGCCGATAATACTGGTCTGTGTTTACTGTTCTGTCTCCATGGAAAATGCCCCAGGAGGATCAGCAGTAGTTTACCCAAAAATCCCCAGTGAGCACAAGGCCGCATTCAGCTCGGAGCACTTTCTCTGTGGGAAATGTTTGGTGCTCTCACAGTAACCGTGTTTGACTGACTTCCCTCGCTCAGTTGCCTTTTTTTGAGGATGGTTTTGGGTGTTCTAACTGAATTGCCTTTCCCCTCCCCGCCTCCCACAGCGTGTGAGACGAAGAATGGGACGAGCTGCGAGGAATGTCTGCAGAATGTGACGGTAAATCCTGCTGCGTGTGTGTTGGAACTTCAGCCTGTGGCTAAAGTTGTTCAACTGGTTTGAGGAGTACCTGCTCTGTCATCCATTCCCACCCTTTTTGCTCCATTTTCTCATTTTAGTGCGTGTGTGTCCAATAATGGGCATGAGTTGTTTGTTCATATGGTTCTGGTATTTCTACAGTGCCTTTGGTGCATCAAGACCAAGATGTGTCTAACGTATCCAGCGAGGACCATCCTTCCTCCCCATGCACTCTGTCCACTGAATGACGCACGCTGGGGGCTCTGCTGGAGTAAGAGGACACACACACACACACACACACACACGCAGATCCACAATCTTTATCCACGTATGAGGTACCGGAATTATATATCATAAATGATTCCATTCAGTGCATACACCAAAGATCATTAATTAAAAATGATTTAAGAGAAACGCCGTATATTGTATTTGAGAAACAAATGGATGACATTAATCAGTTCTAAAACAAAAGCTGTTGATTCATATTCTGTCAATCGATTACTGAGTCGACCAACTAATGATTTCCAACTTTCTTCAATGGCTCATTGTGGGTCATGTACAGAAAATTGTAATGAGGGCCAAGCAATACTAAATTCAGTTGTTTTCCACAACAGATAATGTGTGAAAATGTTTCGTGGTGTCCTTTCATCAACGTAACATATTCCTTAAAAACTGAAGCTAACATGCTTTCCCCTTATTAATGTGAAATGTTTTACTGTATTTGGTTCCTGAATGTTTACCTTATCAAATGAGGTAAATTATTTCACTGACAATTAAATAAATGTAGATAATAGTTGTTTAAAATTGCATCAAAATGATGTGTTTACACTAAAAAGTGCAATGTACTTAGTTAAATTTATTTTAAATAAAGTTAATATATATTAAACGTGCCAATAACAACACAGCAGTTGATCAAAGTAGGCTGCAGTTTACCAGCAATGCTAATATATATTCATACATAAAGGTAATTTTATACAACATAAAATAAGCTCAATAAATGTATTCCAATGGCCACAGAAAATACTTGCATCAGATTAGGTGGCTGTAATTCCATCCCAGGTAAACATAAGCAGCAACGCATATCTGGCATGTAATGGTTAATTGCAAATAAGTACTGAGACAAAGAAATCCCCATTGCTCACAATGGTCTAATTCAGTTAAGGATTTTTGAGGGCAGCGGTACCAGTAGCCAAATTCAAACAGTACAGGATAAACATACGAGCCTTATCAAGCACCTGAAGGTCAGTGGGTGAGAATGCTCCGGTCATTTATAGCCATCGTGCATACAGAGATTAGAGTGACCGTGCCAGCGAGAGAAACCCAAAAGGCGTAGAATTAGTTTGACATTGTGTTCTCCTGTCTAGTGAACTTCCAGACGTTGATAATCACGTTGGCAGTGATTGGTGGAATAATCATCATCGCCTTCCTGGTCTGCCTGTTCTGCTGCTGCAAGTGTGAGAACTTTGGGTAAGTGTTTGAAAGGACGCAACCGCATTGACCGAGTACTTGTATGATGACCTTCTGGAAAAAGCTCAAACATCATTCCTAAATCTCGATGCTAAGTGGAACCCATCTGACGAGCCATGTGTAAAACAATATTATACGCTCTCACAATGATGACAACTGTTATTTTAGTGTAAATTCCGTGAAAAGTAAAAAAACAGGAAATGTTTTATTGTTTAGATGTATATCCGGTTTTTCTGTGTTTTGCCTGTTTAACGCCGTATCCCATCTCTCTCCCTCTACCCCTTTCAACTATGTTTCCATAAAAATCAATCTAACCTTCTGAGATATGGAGCTGTATCGCCCCTTATCAGTATAAGTAGCACACAGCCGCTTTAGTCTGCGGAAAAGGGAAGGTGATGGATTCATGGTGATTTGTAGAATATTCTGTTTGATGAGCGTTTTATCAGTTAGCCAGTTTAAGCAGTTACAAAGAATGTCTAACCTTCGGTACACAGATATTGTCCCAGAGGGTTTAAGGATAGTTGGCTGTGTTTAAGGCTGGAGAAAGAACTCTCTGTCGGATGGATTCCTTTGTCCATGCTATGTGATTATGATCTATGTTGAGACATTTCCCCCTTGTCAAGATAATATGGCCACATACAGTACAAACTGTAATTTATTGTGTGTCAGATCCAAAAGGGCGGAGGCCAAGATGGAGAAACAGGCTAATAAGACGAGAACCAAGCAGGAGGAAAGGTGAGAACAATAATCTTTTGTGAACGCAAAGAGTTTCAAGCCTTATCTGTCTGTTTTATTGAGAGTGCATCTTTATCTGGAGTTGGCTCCCCTGTGCAGAAACATGTTCCAAGAAATCTTGTCCATCACCACCTAAAATGTCCTGTGTTACCGCTCTCAAGTAGTCTTTTAACCTTAATGTGTTGGATGGTGTCATGTTACAGAATCTTCATGATCCAAATCCGTTTCCTTCATAGCACACAATAGCACACGCCAAATTGTTACCTGTCAGAACTGGTTTGTGGCCACATGACTTTTAGGCGTGTTCAAAATATTATTATGGTCACTGTCCCACTGTCACTCAGGAGAATGCTTTGTCTTTACAGGCGGGCAGAAATGAAACAGAGACATGACGACGTCCGGAAGAAATATGGTGAGAGAACACTTTTTCATAGAAAACGCTGAATGAAATTGAGCTTTCTCAGGTTAACACTTGATCGAAATGAATGAACAAATTATTAGATGTTTTTAGAAAATGTGCCTATATGATTTCTAACTAAAGCTTACATGAAAATAATTACACCAATGGCATGTTTGTAGTAAATCTGACGCTACCAACAGCCAGTGAGCTTAGCGATGCACAGCACTGAGACTGGAAAAAGTCGGGGGGGGAAAAACAGCTACCCTGTTAAAGATTTACCTCCAAAGATCACAAATGAAGACGTTATGGCATTATTAAGACCCTTAATCCTATCAAAAACAAACGTGTAAAAGTGACATTTTGGCGGTACAGTTGCTCCCTGGACCCACAAGTCGCCTCAAAAACTAGTGTTGGTGTGCTGTTTTACACTGTGGTATTTAGATCTATATGATCACAATATAATGCGTTAATAAGTGAACCTAAGAGGTGCTAGTAAGCACTTTATGTACCTTCATACAGAGCCAGGCTTGCTGTTTCCCTTTTCTTTCCAGTATTTGTGCAAAGCTTAAGTAAGCAACCTGATTTTGGTAGCTTTATATTTAACTGGCAAACATGGGTGTCACCGTTCCTCTTGTCTCACTCCCAGTAAGGAAACCATAATCCCCATAACCTCAGAATACTTTCTCATACCAATGACCCCACTGATTGTGTTTTGTTTCTCCAGGTCTAAGTGGGCCAAACCCATACTCCAAATTCTAAACCACGACTCTTCTGTTTTTCCCTGAACTCCGACCTCTCATGCATGATACATCAACATGTTTTGCAGGCATGAGAATGTCTGTAAACTATAATTTAAAAAAAGTGTGCGTTGTTTTGTATGTATCCATATCTATGCATTTCTATATAGAGATATGAAGTCAGGCTTGTCTGGCTTCCTCCAGCCAATGAACAAGGATGTTGTGTTCAATGTGCTGACCTAAGAGGCTGTAACTAAAAGCTAGAATAGACGTGTTGCAGCAGTGTTCTTCAATACTACAATAGTCTTCCCTGTGGCTCTTATAGAATACGTCTAGTTGTACTATTTATTAGGAATAACTCAAGTTTAATTGTACAAAATGGGGAAAAGAAAAAATCAATTCTGTTTTGTCTAATTAAAATCTGTTGCACCTGTAAATCTATTTTACTCCTCTGAGTTGCTGCTGATTTAGCAATCTTCTCTGGGAATGATAGCCTATTTTTGTACTTGGATGTAGATTTCCTCTCTAGTTCCAAATTGCCTCATTCCTTGTCAAAATCTAGGTATGTATGTTTCACAAAAAAACATTTTCAGTTCAATTCATTTTGGATTTTTTAATTTGTTGATCGTGGATTTGGATGTTTATGTAATTCTACATTTGCCGTAATTCTAAATAGAAGACTTTGGATTAATTATTCAATTAGTGCAGATACTTTTATTGCTTGTATGTTGTCTGCACTGTGCTTTTATTAAAACTGTGTTATTAAAAGGTGAAAGTTCATTGATTAAATCTGTCGTGGCTCTAGTACCCGATTTTGAGAAGTTTAAAACTCTTTGCCCAAGTTCTTTAGAGGCCGAAGGTTGACACCTGCTGTTTTACACCAAAATAATATTTGGTTTCAATGAATCCTGAGCATAAATTGAAAATTCTGTATAACAAACACAATTGTGATAAATCATTGTGAAATAATGGGATAGTGGATTTTTAAAAAGGACTATACTGAATTCCAATTTTCTGAAGACATCCATTGATATTGACAAAGAAAATTAAAATAACTATCACTAGATATGTATGTAATTCATTAAATAAATACTACAAAATATTATGTACTTATATTTGAAAGAAATTAGTTGGTATTATTATTGTAGACATTAGGGACTAGTGAGTGTATGCATAATAAACACATTTCAATTTAGTTGATACAAATATTTAATGGCAGACCTTTTTGAATTTGGATACTTCACTGCAGCTATTATGCATACCATTGCATACTCTCCATTGTATACTCTACCATTGCATACTCTTGCATACCATGCAACCATTATTACATAGCTGTAATGGTTCTTTTAAAATACCATGAGGCATAAAATCTTCATTTTTATGCTAGAGGTTTTCTTGAAGGTTGTTCAATTAGTCTTCCGTCTTTTGTTATGGGCACAAATAAATTCACAGCTAATTCAGAAAGGACTAATAAGTATTAAGTATAATATTAAGATATGGAAAAACAATTTGCAGTCAGTTCAGAAAGGCGAAGGCCCAAACACATTGTCACTAACATCTGAGTGTTAGCGCCGATGTTTTATTTTTCAAAGCCATACATTGTTTTTAATTGCACTGTAGTGTGAACTTATGCATGCAAATGTTTCTAAACTTAGTTTGCCACAAATGCACGCTAAAGTACGAGTACTCCGAGGTGTTGATATGGTACTGCCATCATAGGTTATTCTGTCCGCGTGCTCGAGTATTTGTTATAGGTGCGCGCCCCCGTTTCCGCGCTCCCGCGGTTTGGTCGTCACGGGGTCTTCACGGACCAATCGTGTAAGTCCAACTTACGTCCAAAGCGCGTACCCGTCGGCGGAGGAAAGGAGAGGACACAAGGCGGCAGAAAGACAAATTCCGCTCAATTAACCGAATATTCTGAAAACACGCACACGAAATACAGCCAAGATGTCAGAGGAAAAGCCAAAGGTAAGATGATGGTTTAGAGAGCCGCACGTTTGAAGAGGTGGCTGGGTCGAGCTTCTGCCAAACCATTTCTCCAATGTGCAATCTAAAAATGGCCTGGTTTGCACGTTTCTCTGAATCGGCGCAGTGTTTGTTTCGCAAATGAATGAGTACCCGCGCAGCCGTTTCCACGTACCTGCGCGCACACGCTGTAAGTGGTAACCGGGTTTATTCTGACTAACTAATTAAAGTCTCGAAGACTGCGGCCAAACGCAGCAATCGCACCACGGTTGTCATTTGCGGATTTTTTTTTCTTTGTCAAAACGCGACCACGTTATGTCCGCAACCCCATAAATGCCGCAACTGCAGCGGCGATAAAAGAGCGCCAATGGTGGCGAAGAACGCACGTAAAATAACCGGAGCGCTTCTTGCGGTCGTGGTTTAAACGTCGCAGGGTTTGTTTTTGCCTCCGCACAACAAAACAAAAGCGCTAGCATCGTTAGCTCGGCAGCTAAACTTAGCGGTCTTCTTAAAGGGCTGCCGTGCAGACCGACTAGTCCGGAGCTAACATGCTAACGTTAGCATCCGTGACTGAAGTAACGCATTGTGACCTGGCTGCAAAACTCTGCACCATGTAACTTTGTTTGGGTCCAAATATTGACAGAATAGTGGAAACCTCACATTTTGTTCAGGCGTTAAGTGACTTATTATAAAGTTTCAGCCTGAAGTCGTGTAGCTGTTATGGTACTTTGCTGTCTTTATGTGCTCTTGTGTATTGAGTCTTTAATGAGCTCTTGATGTTTGTGGCATCATCGTTACTGCTGTTTTACCTGATTCTCAAACGCCTTTTGGTTTTCTGCAGGAGGGAGTAAAGACCGAGAACGACCACATCAACCTCAAGGTTGCAGGGCAAGATGGGTCGGTGGTCCAGTTTAAGATCAAAAGGCACACACCGCTCAGCAAGCTAATGAAGGCGTACTGCGACCGACAGGTGAGCCCATCGGAATGACTTCCGCTCCCAACATGCTACACCTCGATCTGCTCGACTTGCACACTCTCTACCTCGCTGTCGTTGACCCAAAAATCCTTTCATTCACCCTCTTGTCTTTCGCTGCTCCTGCAGGGCCTGGCGATAAGGCAGATCAGGTTCAGGTTTGATGGCCAGCCTATCAATGAGACGGATACACCTGCACAGGTAAGATCCTATTATCTTACTCACAGATGCATCATCCTATTCCTCACTGCAACCAGATTTCTGCATGATGGTAAAACGATAACTCTCTTTTCCCCCTCTGCTTCTCTCAGCTGGAGATGGAAGATGAAGACACCATAGATGTTTTCCAGCAGCAGACAGGCGGCCACTGTTAAGCCCTCTCCACCTCATTGACGGCCACCTTCAGTGCCCTCTCCCCACCCCTCCCCCCCAGCCACTTTCACTGTCCCCTCCATGCCTCCTCTGCCTATCGTCGTTGTTATTATTATTATTATTATTATTATTATTATCATTATCATTATAATAATGATAATGAATTTTATTTCTTCAGTTTCAAGATGTCTGTCATGGTTTTTCGTCAGGTGTGTGAGGGGCTCCTCAACTGTTTGTGTAGTGTCTAAGCCAGGACTGAACTTTTGTGCGCGTCAACAGTCTCCCCGCTGGCCAATCAGGACGTTTCCTCCTGGCCGCGCAGGCTGTGATTGGACCAACAGCACGTCACAGCTGTTCCTGGTTTATCTCGCACTCCCCATTCATTCTCCGGTGAAAGCTTAGTATCCAGTAGTGTGTCACAGTTTTCATCCATCGTGGTCAGACGCGAGGCTCCGCCGGTTTTTGTCAATGGGCATGAAAATGGTTTGAAGCGGAAGCTCCATCGGAACTTCTTACACACGGGCCCTTCCATTTCACTTTGCTCTAATGTGTTTTTTGTCTGACCTGCTCTTCTGTTAAAAGGTATTTTAATTAAGACCTGCGATGCTTTTGTATTTTCTTTTCTTTTTTTTTCTTTTAAAAATTAACCAGGGAGCTTGTTGATTCTCCTGTACAGAAGTATCAGAGTGAGCGTTGGATAAAAGTTGGGTTGCTTGGACCGATACTCCAAAGACCAAACTTAGGCTTTATATTTGATGTACTTTGATCACTCGTAAAGGAAATTGCAAGGTCGAAACAGTCACATTTTAAGGGAGTTTGTATTTCATTGATGTTATTTGCTTTGTTTTTGACTAATTGAGAAAGGTTGTGGGTATCCATGGTACAGACTTTATTCGCTCATTATGATAAATTCCTAATGGGGTTGGGGTGGGCGCTGTTAACTTATCCTTTGAGATGGTAAGGGTCTGGCTGTGTAAGATAGTCTTTTGATGTAGAATACTTTGTTTTCTGATGAAACGGCCAGTGGCCAGTCCTTGTGTTACGCTTACAGGTAGCTCCGCTTGTGGGTTTTACAATTTGGAGAATTTAAGTAGTGGGTTGGTCCGACTGACTGGGAAGGTCCCTCCTCAACGCTGTTTAGGGGTCTGCTGTCGCATCGGTATTGGTCTCGTAAATATAGGGCGATGGGACAACTGATTCTACGTATGTTTTTGAAGAGATGCTTTCCAGGTGAGCAGGGAGTTCCAACAAAAGTTTTTAAAAAAAACAACGCATTTAGAAGACACTTTTCACTGCGGATGTGGATTGCCAAGCTGTTCCCTTAAGTGCACAGGGCCAGAGTTTCAGGCAATTTGTTGAGAAGCCTGACTGCTGTTCTGCAAACAGTGGCATCCTTATTGGTCACAAGTGTCTTCGATATTTTACAGTTCAGGCTAGGATGCATGACGTTTGTTGTATTTGCTGTGCGGGCAGGGAGAACAGGGTTCTGCACCCACAGGGCCCCGTTCTTTCTACGCAGACAACAGTTTCATTTGGTTGATGGACGGACTTAGATTTTTCAATTCGGTCAGGATGTTAAAGTAAGTAGTCATTGTGCTGAACACTGGCAACGGTGTTAAATTATTCAGTGAGTTGTGTCATGAAACCCTGTTTTTAAAGTTTGTTTTTTTTCTTCCCATAAGGCTACGTTTTCAAAGATGCTAACAGATTGATATCGTCATCTCTGAACAAGTTGTGTGTTTTAGATCATGCATTTTAAAGCTTAAATTACCCTTTGAACACGACTTTTCCCCAATTTCATATTCAACATAAATGCTTACTCGCTGAAATATTCACTACTGTCCACTCTGGCATGAATAAATATAAAATTTAATTTGAAGACCCATATTTCATAATGTCTCCAGTCAGTAACAAGTCATGAGGCCAAACAGTTTGGTCTATTGAAATGCTAAATCTGGGAGTGATTACTCTGCACAAGCCAAAAGTTAACGACCCTGGTTTCTAGCTTTCCAGTCACGCAAAATAAGAGCACAGTCATCAAGACTGTTCCAATTGAACAACGGAGTTTGTTTGACCGAGATCTTTTGAGCAAAATAACATGAGCTCAGCCGTGTAATGTACAAAGAACGGGGCCCACATCTTGTCACGTCATGTTATTTGTTCTCTACTGATTTGTACATTATTTGTGGTCTTTTACTACTGTATACAATAAATATAGTTTGGTACTCAGATATGCTGTTGTGAGAATCATTATTTTGTGTTTGTATGTTTCATAATGGGTCAAGAATTGAAATGTCTCTCATAATACTTTAGATCCACATGCAGAAGGTTTATTGATAACTTTAATTGCCCGTGGTGGTCTGTCAGAGATTTCCGTCTCCTGTTTTATATTATTATTAAGTGTTTAGATTTTTGAAAAGAATATAAGAATAAAGGAAGTGCTCATGTTATTATGAGCAAGCAAAAATCTCAAAGGTGAATATTTTTATATTTGAATACACCATGACTGACCATTCAGTATAGTAATGTTTAATAATTTTTTGCAGACTTCAGAGAGCCCTTTTTCCCCGCGTAGTGGTACGTTTGGCAAGACGAGGTCTCAATTTCCCCCCGAGGTCTTGTCTGTTAAACATGTGCGCCCAAGTAGTACAGAAGGAAACGCCACGTGTCCTAAAGAAAATGGGCCGCTAGGTGGTGCCAGTTAACTCATAGCCTGGCGTGTCTGTTGTTGTTAATGTACAAAACAATACACTTTTTTTAAGATAATCTGAAGTACATGAATTTCAACCAAATGCCGGATCAAAACCAAATTAAGATTTACTTATTTACAAAGGGCCTTGAAATGTATACATATACTTCAGACCTTACCTTGAGAGACAAAAAATCACAAAATTGAAAGAAGCTGGCTAAAAAAAGATGATGGTATATTAAGTCTGAAAATTATTTCAGATCACCTCCAGGAAATCTTGATTTAGAACCTTGAATCTCATCTGACACACTAATTGAATGGCTTCATTCAGCACAACTGGTACCGTGATAAGACTTACTGCAGCAGTTAGAGAGTCAAACCAGGAATAAAGAAGAGCATCTACATTCACTTTATCTGCATTTCAGCAGGTTGTTCTGAACGGAAAGTGCCTGGAAGGCAGAGCGATTAATAAATGGTTAGAGGAAGAAGAGCTGGGTTGATATCTTGCATCCTGATCTGTGTGCAGTCTGCTTTTAATGTGGGCAAGAGGAAGAGAGACTAAGATCATTTGCCTTGTAAATGTTCAAGTCAACAAACCTCAGACTGACTTCAAATTGTGTACCATTGACAATAAAAACGTATAATAATAGTCACCTGTGATTTCGCCATAGTGCAAAGTCGACCCTCTCACTACTTTGCTATTTCGCCGTTTCATAATATCACTGCCCTAGAACTGGATTATTCCTTCAACTGGTGATATTTACAGGTTGGGTTCATGCACATGACATAACAACTAATAGGATTAATAGGATAACTTAAATCCATTAGTGGACCAAAGGTCACATACGTACGTTGTTGTTTTTAAGTTACCTTTTTAATTCATTGTTTTGTTCGCTTAGGCCACTCTCATGACATAAATATATGGAGAAATATGGCTTTTGACAGAATTTGTCAGCTGTAAGTGCACATGCGAAGACACGCGAATGCAGCTCACCCCTCTGGCAGGTCTGTGTCATCAGAGGCGGTTGAGGGAGGATGAGTGACGGGCTGGTTAGTGATTTGCATTCTCTGGTGTTTAAAAGGACCTGCAGGTGCCGGATTCTCCACACAGATGGATGGATTCCTTCTCGAAGCACTGAGGCATCACAGCTCTGGGTCTTTTCTTCTTCTATTTGTGAATCTTAACAAACCAGAATAGCCTTTGATTACTCTAAAGAGAGTTTATTCAGTGGGCATTTTTCTCACCGGAGATAGAGACAAAGCAGCAACGTAAAGGGAAACATGGAGACATTTGTACAGGCAATAGCAACTGAACCGAACAGGCTTGCTATGATGACATGGCTCATATTTGCGCACCTCCTCCTCCTGGGGTTAAGGGCCACCGACACCACCTCAGACACATGGAGACGCTGCACAGGTATTGTACCATTTGAATATATTTCACCTGTTTTAACCACAGCTCACTTCAACAGATCTGATGTTCAGTTAATGATTATTCTGTGGATGGTGTACGGCTTCATCTGAAAATCTGGGAAACCCCTCCAGCTAAAATTCTTTTGGATAATTCCAACTGTCTGTGTCTGCTTACAGTGCAGTGGGAGTGTTTCTGTGTGCAGCATGCCGTGCGATATTGACTTAAATTAACCTCCACAAACAAGTACAGACACTGGATGTGGGTGGGATTCCACAGTAGACATCTCGACAGGGTGCATGTTTATAAGATGTCTCATCCATTTCTGAGCCATTCTCTTCCATATTACTGCTGTTCATAGAGCCTGGTCCTAAAAAAACCTTGCTAAAATCTCCTTAGGCTCAAACGCCACCCAGGGACGCTTCAGGGACTTTGGCATGTCATTAATTGATTTATTGCAGTTATTCTGAAACCCTTAAAAAAATTCTACTATTCAAATGGTATTTGCAGCCGCAGCGTTTGTGTGTACGGTCTGTTCTCGTTCTCGTGATATCCCATCAACACCTGGAAGGACTTCCTTCACATGCGGCACAAGCGTCGACTTGGACTACAGGATAAGTTATTTGTTTACAGTAGGCAAAGGTCAAGGTCACTGTGACCTCTTATCATTCCCGTTCTCGTGATGTCTAAGAACGATTTTGACACAAACTTCCAAACTCAAGAGTGAACTGAGTAAATTTTAGGGGTCAACGGTCAGGGTTATTGGGACTACAAATACTTCACAATTATAGTGAATATAATATCTCAGAAAGGCCATGAAGATTTTATTCAAATTTGTCACAAAAGTCAACATCGGTAGTTGGCGGAGCTGTAAATAATTGTTTTCACTATGTAATAATCTGAAAACAATGTTAATGATATCTTTAATTCCTTATTGTCTCCAGATTTGGTCCCTCTGGATCTTTTGTCTTTTGTGCTGGAGAGGGACCCCTCCCAACTCACAGCAGGGGGGCACATGAAGCAGGAGGAAGGGGTGAGAGGTGTGCACCTCTCAAGCCCTCATGCCTCTATGAGCTTTCCCTCTTCCCAGCTGCTGGTGGACTGCGACCTTTTCCCCAAAGAATTCTCCATTGTTGTGACATTAAAAGTTACTGGCTTTTCTCCTAAGGTGAGCATCCAAGTTTCCTAATTATCAATGGTGGATGAAGTACACAGATTCTCTATTTGCATCTTTAATGCCATCGCAGATTGAGAAGACTAAAGTCAAAATAGTACTAAATGTTCTTCAAACAAATATATTGAAAGAAGGATATGTTGGGTGAAGTTTTATTTATCTAACAATGCACCCTGCAGAATACAGTGGGCCACATGTTTTCTTCATTTTCATTTCTTTTTCAGAGAAATGAATACATCTTTTCCTTGATGGGGCCAAAGCGCGTTAAGACAAAAAGAGTGGGGACAAAAGAAGAAAAGAACAATAAAGAGGACGTTTTGGAAAGGAATGCCGAGAGTTCTAACAGTGGAGGAGAACAACGTGGCGAGAGGGAGAAGAAGCGGCGAGTCAAGAGTGAGGAAGAACGGGAGCAAATCCTCCTGGGACTCAGGTTCTCGAAAAGACGTTTGCACTTCCTTTTTAGAGGTCACGAAGGGGTTGTGGAGCACTGGAGGTTTCGAGGCGCTGGACTGGCTGACAACCACTGGCACACGCTGGTTTTGGGTGTTGGCAGTCAACGTGTCCGGCTCACAGTGGACTGCGGCAAAGCCCAGGAAATGTAAGTTCACCCTTTTTTTTTGCGTCTGACAGTCACTGGGTGGGTGCGATGTCTCTCTGCCTTCTTCCAGCTGCCTTTGAATACCCTCGAGGGATTGTAGATCATTCACCACAATACAGTGGCACATCTGCAGTCTGCTCACAGCCTGCAGCTGTATCACAGAGGCCTGACAGTATGTGATGGATGGTATTTAGTGGAAACGGCCTCTGGCGTGCAGTATCAACTATCGTACGATGCACATATAATACGATTCTTCTCTCAGTCCTAAGAAGAGAGGAGCCTACTTTAACGCCAGTGTCTTTAAGTTACATTAAAGATGAAAAGCAACTAACTATACCTATTAAAAATAATTAAGTTTTATGGCCAACAGTATCCCTTCCAGGCCTTTTCCCTCAGACCTCAACATTAGGGGATCGAAATTCAACGTTGGCAGTCGGGGGAGATGGAAAGAATTGTATTCAGTAAGCATTATTTCTAACAAGCTTCCAGACCACACGATTTGTGTTTTTTCTAAAACAGTCACCTTGTTTGATTCTTATCCTGATTTCTCCATGCACAGGGTCTGTTGCGCCAGCTGGTTTTGGTGCCAGGTGTGGATGCCACCCATCAAATCTGCCCGTCTTCGAACCCCCAGCTAGCAGTTCTCTCAGTTCCACCACTTCTGTTACACCCGCCTGCCACCGGTAGGGAGGGTCACGACCGCGTGACTTCCTACGGTAACTTGTGAACATGTTTCACCGTACATTTCACGCAGCACGATGAAAGCCATGACCTTGACATGTCCTTACCTTTGTGTTTTGATCGTAAACTCTCAGAACTGAATGAGCGCGTCTCATTGGGCTTGGAGCGCTCATGCTCCGAGCAGCTGCAAGGCCAAATGTGGTTCAATCCACTCAGGAGAGGCCTCTACCTCTGCGACGGTGCAGAGTGGGTCACCGTGCTGGAGGGTGAGAGTCCAAGATCCAAAACGTCCGCTCACAAGCAAGTTTTTCTTTTTCACTGTGAAATTGACAAAAGTTTTTATCTCCTTATCTACTCAGATCATAAACGACTTGACTATGTGTTGGAACACCAGGTCCTGACCACCAGCTCAGAGACACACGATGTAGAGGTATCCTTCTTCTTCTTCTTGTATCTTTGTACAATATTTACATGTATTGTATCTATACTCGCTGTACCTGCTCGTTTACAGCTCTGCAAGACTGAGTTTATTCAGCGTGGAATTTTTTTGTTTTTTTCTTGTGAAGCACAAGATACACTGAATTTAATCTATTCAATCTTAGTTGGTGTTGGTTGACACCTTTTTTTCTGTTGCATTACTACTTTTTTCATTTCTGCATAACATGTGATCTGCCTTGATTTTTTACCATTCTGTGATTTACGTATTCTATATTCTATACATGAGGGCGTCAAGGTCAGGTTGTGTATTTATTCACTGTTTTTTGTTGAATCTTTAGGTTTTCCATATAGCCGGGATGGGTCTGATGGCTGCGATGGCTCATAGATCCACTTCTGGATCAGCTGTGTATCTGTGGAGCAAAACAGGTTTTCGTCTTTACCAGAATATCAGCACATATGGAGCTTTGGCTTGGAGACACTTCAGCATGGGCAAGAAGGTATGAGAAAGGAAGACATACATTATGTAACATTAATCCAACTGATATTCTCTGTGTTTTGTTACCTTGATCTAGATATTTCTGGTTGTGTCTAACTCTGTCGGAGGACCAGACAAGCGTAAAAGATCAGAGACGGACACTTCTGTGATTTACAAGTGGAGCAAAAGAAGAAAGCGCTTCGTGCGGTTCCAGACTCTGCAGACCCACTGCGCTCGGGACTGGGAGGCCTTTAACATCGACCAACAAACTTATCTGGCTGTGGCCAACCACAGACAGGGTAAAAACTTTGCACGACATTCCCAAAATAACAAACTACAGTGTTTCATCCTCTTTCTTCCTCGTTTGTCTTTCAGGCGACAACAATCACACCATAGACAGTGTGATATACAAATGGAACAAGCCAACAAAGTCCTTTGAGGTTCACCAGATGCTGCCGACGTCGGGGGCCTACGACTGGGAGTTCTTCACAGTGGGACCGTACCACTTCCTAGTGGTGGCCAATGCCTTTGATGGAGTGACCACCTCTGTGGATTCGGTCATTTATGTTTGGGTCAGTGGAAGCTTCCAGGTGTTTCAGGCAATTAAGGTATGTAGCAAACTGAAAAACGCAAATTAATTTTCCCTTTAAAATGCATGAAAAAAAACAAACAGCTGTAGCCTACCACAACACAGGGTAAATCCAGGAAGCACTTGCGTCATGACTGCGTCACGACCTCCATACCATTCATGTTCTCCTTCAGCTGGGCTTTGATTTGTTCTGGTGAGATCTGTGTCTTTGAGATGAGTATGAACAGCCGTGTCAGAATGCAACAAAGGGGAGGGAACAAACGGAGAGATAAAAGTGTAATGAAAAGAGAAAGAGAGAGCAAAGAACGGGTGTGTCCATTTGGCCACAGCGCCTAAAATAGATGTTTGCGGCTTGCCATAATTTGCGTGAGTGAGTGCAGTGCTTTGACATGTCAGTGAATCACAGAGCCACAATTTGAGGAGAGTGCATTGACACATTGATAGTATCACAAGATATTATAAAGACAGGATTTAGGGGAAATCCGCAGCGGGATAGGAGGTACCTTGGGGCTGGTAAAAATGAATCTTGGTAAAGCATCCAGATTTGAGTGAAATGACACTTATTTGTCATTAGTTTTCACTGCGTTACAGCGTTTTTCGCTTTGCTGTCTCCATCCTAGCAAGCAAAAGTCAAAGAAGTACAAAGAACTGTTTCCCCGAGTAAAAACCCTGCATGCTTTCTCTCTCATTGTCAATCTAGACGTTCTGCGCCACGGACTGGGAAATGTTTCAAATTGGAAATAGAGTTTTTTTAGTCGTTGCCAATGGACACAGGCTAAATGGCAATGGACCAAGTCAATATGCCATCAACTCCACCATCTACGAACTGGACATGAATGGGCAGGTGTTCGTCCGCTTCCAGGACATTGTCACCTACAGGTACAGCTATGCAAAGACTAGATATCTCAGGTGTGTACAGGCAGAACCTGTAAATGCTGTAATCTCAACATCTCGTCTTTACCCTACACACGTCCATCCCTCCAGTGCAGTGGACTGGGAGTTCTTCAGTCTCGGGGAGGAATATTTTATGATCGTCGCAAACTCCTTCAACGGAGAATCCTACTCTCTCAACAGCATTCTTTACAGGTACTCAACTTGCCAGCATCACTGCAAACAGTGTGAAATAACGAATCTATTCTGAATGCACGCTCATTTAGTGCGGTTGTAAAGTAGATCTATTTTCTGTTCTATCCTATGTGAGCCAGAACAGTGAAAGCCGAGCACTTTTGAAATGTGAGGTAGCGCCTGGATCTAATTCTGTGTCGAGAGCCTTTGTTAAACAGATGAAAATATAACTTTTATTTGATTCTTCCTCTCTGTTTTAGGTGGCAGGGATATGAAGGATTTGTTCCTGTTCATTGGCTCCCAACGATCGGGTGCAGTGACTGGGAGTTTTTCAGCTCTGAAGGAGAATCATATCTGATCTACTCTAGTGCCAAAGCCCCTCTCTCCAAAGTGTTTAAGCTGAAAACACACTAGCCAAAAAAAGTGTGTGCGTGTAGCTTTGCTCACTCTTTTTATGTGTGTGTGTGTTCTTGTGTAAGACAATATTAACAATATTTTGTTTACCTCATTTTTACACAAATGTTACGAGTTCAAGACTTTTACGGGAATATATATCTATATATATATATATATCTATTTGTGTAAAATATATAGTTAGTTTTCTAATTTTCTTTAATCACATTTAATATTGACGATTTTTTATATTGACTTGTATGTTGTCAGAACAATTACTGATTATTACTTTATGTATGAATAATATTTATAATAATTATCCTGAAATGGCAATAAACCAGATTGTATATGTTTGTATAGAAAGTAGGAGTTGTTTATGCATCGGCTAACCTTCAGCCATGGAGCAAGTAGCGAGGCAAACAGAATCCTGGTGAGGTGTTTGATTGGTATGCAGGCGCTTTGGGCAGTAACTGACATCCTTTGTAAACACGAACAACTATTAATATTTTTTTTCCTACAGTTGGCTACAGAAGACTAAAAGCCCCATAACTTCATGACTCAACTTGTCGGATATTTTTATTTTTTATTGCTGCAATTATTGTTGGAATAATAATAATGAGATGAATATATAAACGTGTAAGGGCTATATCAGAAGGCGGCGGTAAAGTACAGAATTGTAAATAAACATTGCTAATGATGTTCAAGTAATGCAACTAACATTATTTATTATTTTCAGTGCATGCGTGTAATACTACAAGTACCACAATGCACCGCTTTGCTGTTCCGCAGAAAGAAACATGGCTGCCTACAGTTCACCTACGGTATTTGTATGTATGCCTTGTTTGTTATCTGCTTTACGACAGACAGAGGAGGAAGTGTCACACGCTAACGTCACATTGAGAAACAAAACAGTTTAATAAGTCGCGAAGGTTTTTGGTGGATGAAGCCTTAACGTCACCAAAAGCCTGTTCTGTCCTTTCTTTAATTTTCGCTGAGCCGTCAAGCGCTGCTCACTGTCGGACGACCTGCGAGCGATTTGCCTTTTTTGCTATTGCGTTGAGCTAACTAGCGCAGAACTCGGTAATAGTCGCTATGTTCAGCCCCGTGAAGTCTTCTTATTTCAGAGTCAGCCCGGCCATTGTCAACAGAGAACTCGGCAAGACCAAGATGAGATAGCAAGAGGGCAAATCGGAGTGACGACACGTGATTTACTACAAGGCAAGAGCCCGAGCGACGGTCCGCGAGGACACCCGATACATCACTCACACGGCATGTTTGGGAACCTTTTCGAGGAGGAGGAGGAGGAAGGCGTCTCCCCGGCTTCCTCCAGCGGGAGAGTTGCCAAGGGGGGAGACGAGCCGCCTCCGCCCCGAGGAAGAAGCAATCTGTGCGGCTTAAAGAACCAAGGGGGGACCTGCTACCTCAACTCCCTGCTGCAGACCCTGCTGTTTACCCCGGAGTTCAGAGGTAAGGCGTGCAGCACCCAGCACACAACCCGAGGACCGACGTACATTGTGTGTGTGTGTGTGTGTGTGTGTGTGTGTGTGTGTGTGTGTGTGTGTGTGTGTGTGTGTGTGTGTGTGTGTGTGTCCAGAGGCGCTGTTCAGTCTGGGAGCTGCAGAATTGGGATGTCTGGAACACAAAGAAAATCCAGGGGCCAAAGTAAGTTGCAGAGCACTTGTAGCTTGAACAGACTATGTAATGTTTGTGTATTCGTGTAATGCAGTTTTAATTGCCACCCCCTCCCTCCCCAGGTCAGAGTGATCCCACTGGA
Organism: Gasterosteus aculeatus; assembly: GCF_964276395.1. Lineage (NCBI taxonomy): Eukaryota > Metazoa > Chordata > Actinopteri > Perciformes > Gasterosteidae > Gasterosteus > Gasterosteus aculeatus. The sequence goes on from NC_135703.1 coordinate 9,872,042, forward strand.
GTTGCAGAAGCTGTTTGCCAGTCTTCTGTTGGTGGACCAACAGAGCGCCTCCACCGCCAACCTCACCAGCAGTTTTGGCTGGAACAGCAGCGAGGTCTGAGTCCAACGCGCTGCTCGGGTTAAACTTCTCATATCACCGATTGATTTTCTGACTGAAATACTGACCCACAACATTTCCCAAATGACATGCATAACCACTTTTTCCTGGTCATGGTCGTTCATGCAGTCGTGTGACTTTAAACGGGATGTAGAGCTGATGGAAAGCCGATAACAGCTGGTAGAAAAAAGTAGAGAAGGTTGTTTGATTTTCATCCTTGCAAGTCTCGCATAAGTCTGTGTTTCTCGTAAAGAGTGAAATTGATTTCTTAAATTGTAATACAAAAACAATTTCTCAGAGTAATAGGGGATACAACTGACGTTTTAAAAAGGACTCAGGCCATTTAACAGTCAATGGTCGTTGATGATTATTAAAGACATCTAGGTTACAGCTGAAGGACCCAAAACAGTGAAATTTGCATCATCCTTAAAATCTATGTATTAGTCACTGCAGGCGCTTGGTAGATTTCATGCATTCTAAGCACTTAAGAGGTTGTTTATTAGATAAATTACAGCCATATTCTACAAAGGAACATATTAGTTTATGAAGCAATCCCTTTCTGGATACTGTTAGTTCACATGACGAAACTGGGACACCATCAAATGTCTTTATGATCCTAACTTTCTTCTTTGTTCATTCCTTTTCAGGGAACAAATCAGCATGACGTGCAGGAGCTGAACAGGATTCTGTTCAGTGCATTGGACCACTCCCTTGTGGGCACCACTGGTAGTACTTTTATCCACCAGCTGTATCATGGGACCATTGTCAACAGCATTGTCTGCAAGGATTGTGGCAACGTCAGCCAGAGACAGGTGTGTCTGGTTTCTCTGCCTCATTGGCTCCATTCATGAAGTTGTATTCTTTCCATTAGATACTGTTGAAAAATGTTTATTTTTTTGTCTCTAGCTCAGTGAGATTTAGCAAACGCTGAGAAAAAGATAACAAACTAACCAACCAGGTCTGTGTTTTGGGCCGTCTTCAGGAGGACTTCCTGGACCTGACCGTTTGTGTCTGTGGCGTGTCCAGCCTGGAGGAGGCTTTGTGGAACATGTTTGTGGAGGAGGAGTTGTTTCAGGGCAATAACCTGTACCGCTGTGCACACTGTGACAGGCTGGTCACCGCTGCCAAGGTCAGTGGCAGCCTTCAGACTCTAAGGTTAAACTGCAGCCAACCCTTTTCTCTTTTTAAAACTAATTTTGCTTTCATTCAGTCTGCCAAGCTGAAGAAGCTTCCTCCATTCATGACCATGTCCTTGCTGAGATTCAGCTTTGACTTTGCCAAGTGTGAGCGATACAAGGAGACGGGACGCTACAGTTTTCCCTTATCCATCAACCTAAAGCCATTTTGTGAAGAGGTACCTGACAGGTTTTTTGTTTGACCTAGATTATTATTTTTTTGATCAGGCACATTTATCATGACTAACTCTCTATATTTCTTATTTATTGCTGGTTGTATGGCTCACTGTTAACATCATCCAGGGAGGCTTTGATACACTATACCTGCTTCCTCCCCCATAGACTGATGCAGAGGACTCCGATTACTCCTACGAGCTGTTCTCTGTGATCATCCATAAGGGAGGCTGCTATGGGGGCCATTACCATGTTTATATCAGGGACATTGACCAGCTCGGCAAATGGGAGCCACCGGTGAGAAAAGCAGAGGAGCAAATTGAAGGATAAAAAAGAAACCTAAATTACACTTTTAAAAATAAATTGAACATAAGCGTTGTTTAGTTTTACTTCTATTTAGAATGAGATGTGACTAGTGGTCAATGTCTCGTTGCCAATTCACAATATAAGTAGTGTTTCAATTGGATAGCTGCAATTACTGGGCACTATAAAAAGGTATCATCTGTTTTTTTGTGTCAGGAGGAAGAGCAGAAACCCAAAACACAGAAAAAATCCAAAAACGAAGTTGAGCAAATGTGTGCGCCAATACTACAAGAAGATGACCCTTTGTCTGTCATCACTGCTATCATTGCTCAGGTATAGCAACCGCTTCCTTTGTCTGGACTCTGTGTTCATAGTTATTTATCTGTTGACTCGGTAGTCAGTCAACTAATGAGGTGTTGGTCATATGTTGTCCACCAGGAGCCATCAAAGAGTGTCCTGACGGACCAGCTGGGACAGAAACTCATGGAAAAGATTGGTTCTTCCTGGAGCAAAAAGTTCAGAAAACACTATGGCCCCATAGGAAAGGTATTTTATGTGTCTTTGTTTTCATGATGCTCAAATATTCAGATGTTGTCTATGCATCCTCCTGGTGTTGGGTTGATATCAATATATCAATGGTCTCATACCGGTTTCCGGTGCTTTTCTTGACTCTTTGCTCTTGTGTTGTAGTTCCTGCAGTCGAACAACGATGTTTTCATGTTGGTGTCTAATGGAACTCGAGTGGCACTGAAGGCGAACCCGCCAAGCCCCACGACTGAGCCGCCCGGCGCAGCAAAGCAGGCGACTAACCCCGATCCATTAACGCCATCAGACCCCAGAGCTGCTGAGCAACATCTGGATCTGCAGCAGAAGTCAGAGCCGGAACAAACGGTATTAGAGCCGAAGTCACATTGTTCAAGAATGTAGGTTCTAAAAGGACATTGAAGCCTTTCAAATGATACAATACGCACACGTTTGTCTCTTTTCCAGTTGGCCACTTCTTGTGATTGCTTCCTCACGTTGTTTCTTCCTGTCTGTCTGCAGGGTAGCCACTGGTTTGACCTGAACGATTCCATGGTGACCTCCATCAGGGAGTCGGACATCGAGAAGCAGTTCCAGGGCAAAGAAAGCGCATACATGCTGTTCTACAGAAAGACACAGCTGCACAGACCCAGTGAAGGTAACGGACACCAGCTTTTGTGTTGTAAAATAAGATCAAAGTTGATACAGGTGACTTGAAATAGAAACTCATGTGGTTTGCCACCACATATACACAGTATATGAAGTAATATGACTAACTTGTATCCCATGTGTTTCTACATCTTCAGCTCTGCACAATCCCCAATATAAAATTCCTCTTAACCTCATCCAGATGGCTCAGGAGGAGAACATCCAAATGCAGAAAATGCGGTACGTACAAACATTTCACACAACTATCGCGTAGATGGGTTTTTGATTTACGAGTGTGACATTTCAGTGGCAGCTAAAATGACTCAAATCTTGAAATTGGAGGTCACGCTGAAACCATTTTCTCACAAATTCTTACTCCCCGTTGCTTCTCTTATAAGTGAGGAGTTTGAAGCCACGAATAACACCGTGGACCTGCGCCTCCACCTGGCACCCTCCTACAGGCTCAAGGGTGGAGCCCTGCAGCCACTCAGCAAAGGGGTGGCTGCGAGCAACGCTCTGAGTTTTGACCGGAGAAAGACTGTGGGAGATCTTCGATTAGCTATTTATCAGGTAACTCGATTTTCCAAGAAGACTTGCCTGTTGCGTTCCAAAAACGGGGTAAAAAGCCGCTCGGAATAAGCTGTGTATCTTGCATCTGTGTACACAGAAGCAGGAACTCTGGGAAGGTGATATGGCTCTGACTTTGGCCAAGAGTCTTCCAGCGGGTCTCCACCTCTACAACACCTTAACAGGTGAGACACTAAAATGCCCCAAAAAACCCTCCAAAAGTTCTAAACGTTTGTAACGACATTCTGGTTGCGGTTGTCTTTGCAGACGACAATGTCTCCCTGTACAGTGCAGGCGTTTGTACAAACTCTGACCTGTTTGTGTGGAACGGCAGAGAGGTGAGTACAACACATTCTCGGTCCTCACCATCCTCGTTCCAGTAAATGTCATCAGGCTCACTTGACGAGACCCCGAGTGTCCGACTCGTGTCCTGGATTCTGTCCCTTCAGGTGTGCGGTGCGACTGTGCTAGTTGGAGCCGAGTGGGAGCCGGTGCTGCTGAACGTAGTCCGCCCCAGTTTGGGGGACGAAGGGGGTCAGGAGGAGGGGGACGGGTTGCAGTGTGAGGAGGGAAAGGGAGGTTTTGAAAATGGGGGGCCGGGGCTCAAAAGGGAGGCCAGAGGGTTTGCAGGTGCTGCGACTCTCGGGGAGGTTCGGGAGGCCCTGGGGGAGCCCGAGGAGAGTCTGCTGTGCCAGGAGCACAAGGGAGGGCCGACAGGAGAGCAGGGGCCCGGGGAGGGAGGGGGGGCGAGCGGATGGAGGGTGTTCCCCCCCGATGATATGCAGCGGACGCTCAAGGAGCTTTCGCTGAAAGACGGAGACGCGCTGCTGGTGCTGGAGCCCCAGTCCTTCGACAGCAGGTACAATCCTCTGGTGTGTGTGTGTGTGTGTGTACGTGTGTGTACGTGTGTGTACGTGTGTGTGCGTGTGTGTGTCAATCTGCTCTGCTAATGTCCTCTTAACTTTGCTCAGCATGTTCGCTCGAAACGGAGACGTTGTCACTGTGACTACACCGTCGGACTGCCGCTGGCTCCAGGTGGAGTTTGGACCACATGGGGAGGGAGGAGGCGATGGAGAGACAGAAGAGCAGAGAAAGATCAAAGTTCCAGCTTCAGGAAATATGGTAATCTTTATTTATTTTTTTAAGTAACCTATCTGGTTGGGCTTGTTTTCTTTTCATTAAAGCGCCGCTTTGTTCTTTCTTAGTCATTCATGTTCAGTGCATTTCTCTCACAGCTGCTGTGTGAGGTGAAACAAAGGGCCATAGAGGAGCTGCAGCTACAGGAGCAAATATCAGGCAAGATGCTCAGTGTTGCATAACTCCTTCTGCCAGAGATTTCCTAGTTATTCACACCTGACTGCGTTAATTCTTGTTTCTATAGTGCAGCCAAATGCGTGCATACGTAATGTAAATTTACCTGACAATTTACAAGTTAATTTAAATTCCATGTCCTTTTTTAGTCTCGATTGCATTTTCTGATGATTAAGTATCACGGGATATTTTGTAAATGTTTCTTCCAAATATTTTTGAATATTTTAAATCACCGGCCAATGAACAGGAACACTGCTTTAGGCTCGGACATTTTACTTTGTACATGTGTCCTCAGTACTGGATCAAAGGATTTGAATTTAACAGGATATATAATAATATAGACGCTAAATCATAAAAAAAAAGTTGCTTGGGACTTTGTTTGTTCAAGTAACATTTGTAGTTCTTTACTGTCCTGCATCATTGTTTGGATTCTTACATTTTTATCCCGGCATACATTCATACTGTTGTTTTTGTTTTCCGACCAGGTGCACAGTACTGTCTGAGACATGTGGACTGCACAGGGAAACTCCTTCCTCCAGGTACCATGTCATTTGTTGCCTGGGGGCAAATATAATTTTAATGGCGCAGCTATCTGAGAGCTGGAAATTCCCCTCATTTTCACGACCTATTAAGATAGACTTTCCTTTACACTGCCCTTCATAAAATGTTTAAAAGGTACTCCCCCTGCGTGTCATTATTCTTTCATCTGTGTTTTGAAGTTTGAGAGCACATTTACTGAGTGCACTTGTGTTGTCCCACCCTGGTTCACCCGACAGTGTGCGAGGAGTTGAGTGTTCGGGCTGCAGGGGTGCGACTCATGACCACACTGACTCTCTGTCCCGGAAATGCCCCCAAGGCATCGCAGGTGTGTCTTTTTTTTTTTTTTTTTTTAATTTGAAACCTTCAATAAATCCTCTAACTGCACGGGTGAGTGTTACAGCTCCTTTTAAGTCCCAGTAGACGTATCCTTTTCTACAGTGTAAAACAAAACTGGGATATGAGTTACGAGTGTTTTTTAAAGTTCGTAGTTGCTGTTTTTGATGAAGGATTTCCTCTTTGCATTGTGCAGCTTTTCTTGCACTTCTCTGTGGGCGCAGCGCCCTCTGCTGGCATGGAGATGGATATAATAGTGGAGAAAACGAGTACCGTCAAAGAGGTACGTAAACACAGTTTGTGAAACATGTGCTCAGGTTACAGGTATGTGTACTTACTCAAAATGTGATCTTTTTTTCATTTTGCAGTGTCTAAAGACAATGCTGGATGTGGTTGGACTTGAAGGTAAAACTACATCAATACATTGTGTAGTTTTTCTCTTAAGCTGTAAAACTAATCAAATTTCTATCTTGCAGCAATATGTGGCTGTTAATATCATTGTAATGTGTGTTTGCAGGCACCTGTTGGCACTTAAGGAGGCTCGATTGGTGTGAGGAGGTTGGCGAGCCAATAATGGACGAGGTGAGTGGTTTACAGAGATTTTAGTTTAAACAATATATCATACCTGAATCCAAAATGGTTTGTAGTCATTGGATAGATTCCTTCTACCCTGCTCATCGTCTGTATATCTTCACTTTTGTTGATGATATTCAGCGCCCGGCAAAATGAATAACTAACAACAACATAAACTGTGAATGGAACTTTGTATTGAATCAAAAGCAGCTGTCTACTAGTCGGCAAAACCCCAACGTGACACCAAAGCAATGAAATATTGTTTTTAATAATATATGGATTGTGTCCCATTTCAAAAAGTCCAACCTGTTTCTCTCAGGACGCTTCTCTGTCGGAGCTGAAGATAAACAATGGAGAAACATTAGTGGTCACACAAGGGCAACTTCCTCCGAAGGTATAACGTCGTTATAACGTTTTTATTTTGTCTGGAAATTCATAGAATATAAATGTGCTTCTCTCTTTAGCCTTTATTGTTTTCTCTTCTGTCAGGGGTTCCTCAAGCTGTCTGTGTGGCTGTGTCTGGATCGCCGAAACGATTCCGAGGTTTCTATGGATTTTAATCACACGGATGACGGCCACATGCAGGTCGAGGCTGCCGATGAGTCGCCTCCTCTCGGTGTCGGCAACATGGCGGAACCAAGACGTGCAGGACCGGTGGAGATCTCTGACGAGGCCACTCTGGAGGACCTCAAGGCCCAGGTAGCGTATTAAAAGCAGGAGTCGATGGCGGTTTTATATTGGTACGGTTATCCTCAAAGACCCCAAATTAAGTCTCTGGGATTCTAGTGGCTCATTTTAGCCTATGCGAGCTGCTTTTGTCCAATCCTAGCAGTGCATCTTCTTCCTGAAGGCTTGTGATGGTCCATCCATGATTCTTTCTAACCGAATGCAAATGAGTCCCCCAATGTCCTTGTCTGTTTCTTTGTCAGGTGTTGACCCTGCCTGCCCTGCAGGATGTGTGCGTGCCAACCACTGCGTTCCTGCGTGTCTGGCAGCTTGAGGGGCGGCGGCTGGCTCGTATCCTCAGAGGAGGACAGCTCACGCTCAAGTAGAGACGCTCTCCTGTTACGGCCTGGTCAAAAGATTAAACAAAGTTATTGCTGTTTCATATGATTGACATATTCGCTTGTGTTTCCCTCCTGATCAGGAAGTTGAAGCTGAGCAGTGGGACAGACCTTTGTGTGCAACAGCTACTGAAGGAAGAAGACCTCGGGTAAAGTTCAGGCTGCCTCCTCCTTTTCCAATTCACTCACATGCTACATATTTTGAGGGTAGTTGAATTAATTATGTCCTGTTCCTAAGTCCTAAAGATGTGATGCTGAATGTTAAAATGGGAGTCCCCGGAGAGAGGTGTTTCTACCCGCCAGAAGAGCTGGTTTGGGATGCAGCCCGTGACTCCTCTCCCCGCTCCCTGCGCACTCGTCTGGCTGCGCACTTCTGCCTCTCGCCGGACTCGCTGCTGTTGGCCAAACACCAGCCGGACAAACACGCCTGGGAGGAAATCTCAAACTGGGTGAGATGAAAAGAGTTATTTGTCTCTTCTTTTATATGTTTGGTGCAATCATTATGTATTCTAGCAGTCTATTGGTCAATGGAAAAAGTATGAGGAGAAATATTTATATAGTAATATAGTAAAGAGTCACGATTGGAGAGTCAAGCTATCTTAAGCGTTTTTTTATTCATAAGCAAACAAAGTATTCCAGTATTCTCATATGAACAACACATCTTATGCCTTTTACGATCAGAATCAGCAAGTTTCCAAAAAGAAAAAGAAGCGGAAGGCTGAATCGCTTCTGGGGCCACCATTTCACCTCAAAGATGGCGACACAATCGGCATCAAGGTTTTGAAAACCCTTGTTTGTTTCAAACAATGAGTCTTGTTTGTTTGATTGGTTTTAGAAACACTGAATCCTTTTTTTTTTTTCCTCCCCAGAATCTTTTGATTGACAACAAAAGGGAGTTCCTCACCGTGGAGGACGAGCAGGGCCAGCAGAGGCTCAGGGAGCAAGCGGAGCAACGCAGGAAAGGGTGGGACATCTTTACTCAACCTGACCGTTTCATGGCAATCATTGAGTGGTCATTTCGCTGTAATCCCTCAACAAGTCGCCATTATGCTTCATGCCGTACAACGCGTATTTAAAACCCTTTGTTGCCCTTGCGTCTTTGCAGAGCAGGCTCTGAGCGCGTTGGACAACAGGAGAAGACTGGCCTGAGCAAACCCAGAAAACCGGAGGTAGCGCTGTCAATCAACGTTGGGGTATTCAGATAGCACTCGGACAAATGCAACCTACCTACACAACCACACACAGGTGCCGCGATGCCATTGGGACAATCCACTTGATGTCACTCATGCCATTTTCTTTTCTGTATTTCTCCACAAATCCTTAAATGACTACAATTAAATAATTTTGTTGAAAGGAAGAGAAATATTTAATTTAGGTAATCAGCTGTTTTATTACAATTTACCAGAATTTGTATTGTTTCTATACAATATTACTGGATCTCTTGTAAGATGCCTCATGTTGGTCTTGCTTCCTCTTGCTGTCTAAATATCAACCACCACAGATGCTCTAATTGCAATTGTATCATCAAGGATATACCTAAAATAAATGTTAACTGTGTGGACCAGTAGTTAAGAGAAGCAGGACAAACTGTTTCCATACTTTCAAAGGTTTTAGTACAAGCCAGGAAGGAAATCACAATTACTTATTGTTGGTTTCTGATGAACCTGTCACTGTGTGCCGAGAAGAAAAAACGTTTCATGTTTGCATCATGGGATTTGATTTTAGGTTGATAAAACAGGAGAAATGCCTTAATGTGGAGAAGCCTCGATGCAGCTCTGTCCTCCCTACCTCGCTCTCTTCTCTCTCTCTCTCATTCTACCTCTGCTTCCACCCCCAACTTCTTTTATGTAACTCACAATGACTCAAACTCTGTTTGATTTATGTGACATGACACAACTGACATGAACCACCAGCTGTCAAAATGTAGATGACTACTTTTCTGTACACGGTTAAATAACTTGGCGTTCATCAGGCACAGTCCACCCTCTTTACTGCCGACACTTGAAGCAGACTTTCACCTCAATCTATTAATTTAGTATTAAAAGGAACGGACAGGAATAGCTACATGTTTGGCTCTATCTGTGATGGATGAATTTAGCTGCTTGCAAATATATACTGTAAATCAGTTCTGCAACTATTTTCTTTCTGCACCATGTGAACTTCAGGAAAGTTAATAAGCGTTATTATTGATTTTATTTTTAAAAGAAACTAAATAATTGAACTATAAAGTTGGATATTTTTTCTGAGTTTTAAAACTCTACATGGAGCCTTGATCATTGCTTTCTACATACTCGGCAATAGTGAGAATGAAGTTTGTTTATTTAGTACGGTTTTTCATTATATTTTGGGATGTTAATGATACTACTGTTTTAATTCAGTAGACATCTGTTTGTATATTATATCAACAATAAAGTTTGCTGCTGATGAAACATTGCTGCTTTTGTGATCCATTAAGCTACATTGCTCGATGAATGGACATTTTTATTTTGTATACACATTCATGGTGCTTATGATGCTTTCTAATGACTTTGGTGATCCCAATTTTATAACATATCATCATAGAGACCAAAATAAAGGTTTGTTAATTTGTAGAAGTTTAAAGGAACGGTCAATCATCCAAATAGAAAAGGTGAGTCTTTTTAGGGTTTTAACTAGGGAATCAACCTTAGTAATTACACCTTTTTCTTTAACACCATTACCAGGGCTTAACATGTTCAATTGTTTTTCAAGTGATGCCCCTCCATTTAGCCTTAGCCTTTATGTATTAATTTGTTGGGGGTTTTTAATCATCTATCAACAAATGTTATATATTATCACCCTGTATGTAGCATGCTGGCTTTAGTAGCCTGTGTTACACAAAGCCGGTAGCGTGGCTGTAGAAAAAATAATATTGACTTTATTCCTATTTATCAGCTATGTATACTAGATATTTGATAGAAAAAAAAACGTTTTACATTATTTGTCTTTGTATTAACTCTAAACAAACGTAGATTTTGTATTGTCATGTTTAAAGAACCGAGATAGGCGTGTTTTGTATGTGTGGACGTTTTGTCACGACCAATCACAATCTACAAATATGTAGGACAACCAATTAGAATTCCCGCTGCCGCTCAGGACCCGCCCTCTCTCCCACTATTAATTCGGCAGGCAGACACGCTGCAGGATTTATTGCACAGAGAACGGACACCTTTTGATAGTAAAATACCGAACTGAACCAATAGTATCTGCAAAAATGGTTGATGCTTTCTGCGGCACATGGAAACTGGTCGACAGCCAGAACTTTGATGAGTACATGAAGGCACTAGGTAAGATAGTTAACCTTTTTACTTCAAATGTTATTTATTGTAGGCAATATTGCATTCCGGAAAGGTTGCTTAGCTTTCTCAAATATTTTCTCATGAGTACAGAACTAAAGTAAATGTCTGTTATTGTCTTTATGTACAGCATAATAATGCATTACTACTAAAGGCCCCTTTTTGTTGGACAGGTGTTGGTTTTGCCACTAGACAAGTGGGCAATGTCACCAAACCAACAGTAGAGATCAGCCAGGACGGAGACAAAGTGGTGATTAAAACGCTCAGCACCTTCAGGAACACTGAGATCTCCTCCAAACTTGGAGAGGAGTTTGATGAGACCACAGCTGATGACCGACATGTCAAAGTAAGCTGAGTAAAGACTAGTTGGAATCTTCACTCTGACAAACATTTGGAGATGTTTTAATTTTGTACTCTGCTTGCAGTCTATCTTCTCCATGGAAGGAGACAAACTTGTGCAAGTGCAGAGATGGGATGAAAAGGAGACAAAATTTGTCAGAGAAATCAAGGATGGGAAGCTGGTGGCGGTAAGATTGAATAATACACACAATTTAATGTAGTAGGAAATAAACTACTACAAGTGAGAAATAACTTTTTACTTAAATGTGATCAGTTTATCGATCCTGTATCCCTTTTATTTAAAAATGGCATTGCCTGTTATTGTAATACCTGATTCTATATGAACTGCAGAAAACTTGTTTTTGTTGATACTTAAAACCACATGTGAGTATTAACCAGCATCATGTAATATAGTTTGTCTCTTCTTTGCCTCCCAGACTTTGACTTTCGAGGGAGTCCAGGCCGTCCGCACATACGAGAAAGCCTAACTTTTCCATCCACTTTCATGTGCAAATCATTTATCCACTGCAAACACTACACCAGTTACGCCGTGATTTGCTGTTGAAACATGAGATAAATATTTTGAAAAATGATTTTATAAGATCTATTGTTAGAAATTCCCACTGTGAAGGGCCTAAAAATGTTTAAAATAAACTGGTCGTCGAAACCTTAATGTCTCAGCGTTTTTCATTTGGTATTTAAAAGTCACGAGTGTTCCATCAGTACCACTTTCAGATGAATAAGTCAACCTAAGTTGTGGGAACAGCACTTTCCCTGTGACGGGCCGGGTCGCAGGTGACAGCTGCAGGGTGACGGGGCCGGCCAGCAGCAGCAGCAGCCAGTGAGAAACTCACGGGAATGAATGTCCTTTAGTAACTCCCAGATGGTCTGAGACGATGAGGAGCCGGAGGGGCGGGGGGGCTGGTGATGTCACACGCCCCGGGGTAATCCGGTTTTAGTCGTGGTGTCATTACGTAGAGGCATCATGCGATGGTGTGTGGACCAACTGAGATTGAACGCTGCCGCTGGCGTGACGGGGGACAGCCAGCCAGCGGTAAGAGATCACACCGTGCCGGATGTAAGCAGCTCGTGTCAGGTTGAGATCCTAAAGTTAATAGTTCAAAACGTACAATTTGAATTTGTCAATTAAGTTTGGCAGTATTTACACCACTTCTCAATTCTCTTTTGTGTTCTTTTTCAAATTCAACCATCTATACTCCCGTCTTTCCCACGTTCCCAGAAGCCAAGCTCTCCTGCCCTGTGAGCGCTGTCCTGCCTACTGAACACTTTGACTACAAGTGGCCATTCTTCTTGTCTCAATGCACAGGCCGCCGAGGTTTTTGGCCATCTCTGAATAGAGTGCGACACAAAGAAACTGTGGTAACTGGAGTGGAATTCATTTGTCTGTTGCTCACTGAATGAATTTTAAACAATTACTTACTTCATGCTCCAGTTCTAGTAAGCCAAAAGATGCCTACATTCCCACACAAGCAGGCAATGTGATCTTGTTAGTGTTTAGGGGCGAGCCGGTTACAAGAAGTTTATGTAGCAACTTTCTCAGCAGCACAATCGCGCTGAAAATATAGAAAAAGGAGACCGTCCGCGTTGGAGAAACCGTGAGAAATTACTGTTTAGCGTAACTCTTTTTCTGGTCTAAGTGTGCTACCCAGGAGGGCCGGGGGAGTTTCCTCTTTGTTAGCGGTGTAAACTGACCAGAGGTAACCCCTCTCTGGCCTCATTAGGGCAATTCAGCGCGAGGAACTCACCCTCTCCTCTCAGTTTGTATGGATTTACTGTTTGTGTTGGAAAGATGAGAATTAACAACAGAAACACTTGCTATGTTTTAATGTCACATTGCTACTCTTCACATAGGCACATTCGTTTGGTTACAGTTAAAGCAGTTGCAGTAGTGATGATAAATCGATCAATCTTGCCACTTATTTAACTATTTACAATAAGATTATTTCAAATGTGACTCGATAACTTCCAATGTGTTGCTATTCTCAAAGGAGGTAAAAACCATCACAAAAAACATTAAACACGAACACACTTCATGCATATTTCATTCAAGGACTAAAAGATAAATGTACAGGGTTCTGATCAATCAGATATTCATAAATTAATTCTGTATTGCACATCCTGACAAGTCCATTTCAGGTCAAATTCAATTCAAACCATAAAAACAAATATTCCTCTATTGTCCACTCAAATCAAAACGCCATTTGTCATTCTAGCAGCAATATTTTGCTCCAATTCTGCATCTCAAAATACACATGCAAAGACAGCAGGCTGCGACTTTTGGAAAAAGGACCTATGCCCCATCGACTGCATGGACTATTATTCTAACCAAACAGATAAGGGGATTTGAGTGGACTTGAGATAAGTGGCACAAGCTCCACGAACTGTCTTCTATGCGGCATATGGAGCAGAATTTAAAGAGGCACAGGTAAACAACAGCTTGTACGGGCTGAGAGTCCACGTACCAGTTTACATCCGAGATCATGTGACGCCATCTGCATCCATTTAAAGTGTAGCCACATGATGTGCAGATATTTTCAAATGTGTAAATGTTTCTTCTCAATGTTTCACTTTGATACCAACATAACCACCGTAGCAACATCCAGGTCTTCAAAACCTGTAGAGCTGATTATCGCAGCTCTTGTCATCATCTTTCACACGATCACTCTTCAGAGATTTCAAAAATATAACTTGGATTCAAGTTCTGACCAGTAATTGTATTCAAAATCAATCTGAAATAATGTCACCCATACTGTACAGCACAGGATATTTGTTAAAGGTAATACAAATCCTTTGCATGTAATATAAGTTATGCATGAATAAAATGTCATATGTTAGGAACCTGTTCAAAAGGTTGCTGCAATATATCATGTAGGCTATTTACATATTTGCACACATTTTTGGTCTATCGAGTGACCAGTGCAACTGTGCGAGACAATTCTTTTACTCGCTCTCTCTTATTGACTTCAACAAGTTTCATCAAATTCAAACGCCTAAAGTCAAGGAATTGGAACCGAGTGAGCAGTTGGGAAAATCCTTTTACAACACGTCTTCATTCATTCTGACAGGTACAGGCGAGGCAATGCTCGTTTTCAGCGCCAACGCCCAAATGAGGAGCGTGTGCATATGTCCACAGTTAAATAAGACTTTATAGGTAGCGTTTCATCAGTACGTCTGGGAGCTCTTATATACAATGCGTGGTCATTCCTTTAGACACATTACAGGCCGTAGTCAAAAACGGAAAAATACATCTCTCTCGTAAGATAGAGGAACGTGAAAAACAAGGTTTCCTTGAAATTAATGAAATGATATCAAGAATAATGGAATAATAAACAAACACTACAAATGCCCAATTGTTAATTCCAGGGCTTTAAAAGCAAAATAAAATACGCACTAAAAATCTGCCCATAAACAATGCGATGAAGGACAAAGTTGAAATTACATATGGTGCATAACAATCTTCTTACTATTTCTCTACGAACCACTTTTCAAGTAAACGCTGGGAATCGACGCTCTGTCCACCTTTAATCCACAATTGTGGCCATTTTGTATCTTGTTTAAAGCCTTGTGCTCCTTCTAAAAAAAATGCATTTGCTTGTGTTGCTGTGGGGATCTAAATGAATGATCCACGGAGGTAATACTCGACATAGTTCCACCATTCCACCAAGATATCCACCTTTAAAAACCATTGAACACACAAAATAAATAACAAAACGGAAAGGAATGACACCGGCTGCATGTATTCGGTACGAGAGCTCAACCAAATCTGGAAGTGAAAGAAAGTCCGACCGTCACATTAAATCCCCCATCATCCTTTGCTGTTCGTGGTTTTCTCGTGAGAACCAACAGCAGGCTGCGTTCAGCAACGCAGGGTGTGACCAGGTCATTATCAGTAAAATTGACAAAAATTGTAAACCTCAGACCGGATTTAGACTGAAGCCTCAAATATGCATCGGCGAGAAGGCGTGGAAAGGAAATTGGGCCTCGTCCTCGTCCAAAAAGAAACACTGGAAGTAGGGCAGCTCTTCTGCGGAGGACAATAAAACATTCAGTACAGTTGAGTACACTTTGACCCTTGCCTCGCTCTGACAGAAGAAGACCGCGCATGCAAGCTACACATTTGAGTGACATTTGCCTTATGAGACTGGGCTTTTGTACTTACCTTCAATTTGGAAGCTGTCTGATACAGAAGGCCCAGCTATCAAAATAAGAACACAATTGTAATCATAAAACAATAGTGTTACATTACTCAAAAAGACTGCTTTCCAATACAGTACCTTTTATTTTCTCCTCCATGGCAGCTTTCTTCTCAGTAGATCTTTCTACAAAAAAAGAGCATTTTCTTTGTTTAAAAAAGTTAGTATATTAAATGTTATAAAGTTAGGTCAGAATTAGGTTGCTGTACCTTTCTTTGCTGGCTCTTGTATTTCTTTAAGAACTCTATCCTCTGGAAATAAAATATACACCAGATAAATAATAATTATCAGTTAAAGATACAAAACCACTTCCTGCAGGGGAGACAGCAACTGTTACTGGTACTGCACCTTTAGCTTTCTCCTCCTTGGTTGTCCTCTTCTCAAATGTTTTTTCTAAAATCAAAAAATAAAGTTGATTTCTGTCCATTAATAAATCCTGTCTACAGTGTACAGTAGGTGAGCAGGCGTGATTTAAACGGGTACAAAAGCAGATTTTTGACAATCAAGATACCTTGTTTTACAGGCTCTGCGTTTTCTTTACGAACTCTGACCTCTGCAATGAATCACAAAGTTTCCATTTTTGTTCCAGAATAACAGAATGGCAAACATTACTTTGAATGTATAATTAGTTGTAAAAGGACAGGCCTAAGGCCCAATGGCAAAGTAAACACATCAGCCTCTCAGGATTGTTAAAACAACAGCATGCTTGTTCAGTCATGTACTGGATTATATTGCTCAATTCTACGCCCTCGATCTACGATGCATGTTCCATAGATAATCTGTGCTATTTCGTAAACCACAGATAAACCACAAAATAGTTTCTTAAATTGATCTAAATAGTCGTTAAATAAGATCAAAGTGTCCTCGGACTAAACACTGTACCTTTCTTCACTGCAGCCAGTTTGCTCTTTTCTTTAGGAGTCTCCAGTTCTACAAAAGGGGAGATAAGGACAACTCTGACATTCGGGACCCAGAACTTGAGAGCCACTATTAGCGTGTCCTTCAACTATGCATATTGCAGCTGCAGGGCCACAGCAATACAACAACAATATTGGTTTAACCTCTAGAAGCAGCTTGCAGAGGATGAGGGATCTACAACTAGAAAGCAGTTATTAGTTTTAAACTGCAGTTTTATATTTTGGATTTGTTCCTTTTTGTTTGTTTTCTGCAAAAACAATGTTCACTTCACAGTTTGTGTTGGTTTGTCCGCTTCTGATGCTTCTAGCTTTGATTTTAGAAGGGAATCTCCCACTTCAAAGGGTCAATACGTTCTGTACATCTACAACATTTACAACACATTGCTAATATTGGTGTGTTGAATGGCCTTTGCTTTATTGTACATCTACATTCTAAAAAGGTAAGTGAGGTGAATTATAAAAGCATTACAGCATCTGCGTGTGCAGTAGTTGTCAGTTGTACACCTGTTCACACAGACACTATTCCTCAGGATCACAGGATGGAAACAGCAGTTTGCCGGTGGAGCTCCTACAGTCTCAAAATGTTGATGTATTGTCGGTCACATAGACAAAGCGCTCGTTTCTCTGAGCCATCCAATCAGAGCGTTTACAGAACATGACCTACATTGTCTAACTAGATCACTATAATTACAATCTCACATGGATTACTCTGAAGCAGGACTAATGTACCTTTTCAATTTACGTGGACTGCTTTGGACTTTTTCTTACTTCTGTGAGAAAAGCCCATTAATGCATGTTCATTTGTGACGATACCTTTTTGTTTGACCTTGTCCTCTGAGTAGATGACATTGTAAGCATTTGTTGATACTCACTCAGTAGCTTTGCCATCTATTTGGTTTATGTTGCTGAAGTAGCACAACAGTATATTTGGTGTCTAACTACAACCCAAACCAATCAGTGCGGGCTACCTTTCTTCCTGAGGAGGGATTTGACATTTCCCTTGGTGTCATCCTCAGTTTTAGAAGGAGCTAATTAATGAAAAAAAGGATATTTTTAAATTGCGACTTTTCATCATTTAAAAATAAATATAAAATACTTTGACTCGTCTGTTTTTTTTGCTGAAACCTACCTTTCTTTCCACGAGGTGGCTGAGGCGTCTCCTTTGTTAACTTAATTGCTGAGCATAATGAAAATAATAATTGTTAGTTAACCTTTTACCAAATAATGATAGATTGAGTTGGCTTTACCTTTTCTGGCGAGAAGCAGCTTGGTCTCAGGTTCTAGAGAGAAAGAATAAGTGGCGTGATTAAGATGTTCTTTAACTAAATCACATTTCTTAGAGATTTGATTTAATATGTCATATTATAACATTTCAGGAAAATCTGAATTTTATTTAACAGTTTCCTAATCTGAAAAGAAGAAAATGCATCCATAAAGCTAATGAGCACCTTTCTGTGAGGTTTTTGTCTTTGTATTTTCTTTTAGAGCAGCTTCTATAAAAAAAGGAGGGAAAATGTCACAATAAATCTATTAAAAAAAAACACAAGCTTAGAAATACAGTTTATTCTAAATCAACATAGTTAACCAATTAAAAAAAGCAAAAAACAAAATTCTTTTGAGAAAAAACAAAACGGAAAGCTCTGGTTTATTTAAAATTTGAAGTTTGGAATACAATTGAAATCAAAATATACTGTATACCTTTCTTCAGTTTCACAATCTCCACTTTATCCTTTGCTATGAGACATTTTTGTGCGGTACTTTTGCCACTGTAAGAAAATAATTCAAGCACAAACTGCAGGGGCTGGTTTTATCTTAAGTGGAGCAGGTTCTGCCACAGAACATTTAAGGCTCATCATTCCAGAAAGTTAAATACAACCATATGTCATGTTCAACCCAAACCATAATGCCATAAAGACTTAAGTTGTATGTAATGTTTGAAGTGTACCTTACCTTTTTTTGCAAAAGCTGCTTTGACTTCCTTTTTTGGCACTGTGACCTCTGAAATAGTGAATAAGTGCAGGTTTAGGCTCATCGACAACCATCTCAAACATGGAAGAATCTGAGTCTGATGCAGCAAAAAACTCAAAATTCAAAAGACACACACAGTATGTTGTTGCAGTTCAAGATTTTGTTTATTGTACTTATATTATTATAACATTCACAAATGATACCTCTTTTCATGTTGACTGTTTTGGCCTTTTCTTTTAGAGCAACAGCTTCTGTGTGTCAAACACGTAACCGGGGAAGTTTAATCTCCATTGCTTTTAGGTAATTGAAAACATCAACATGAACAAAAAACGTTTGTGTTACCTTTCTTAGCAGGACCCGCTTTTGCTTTGTCCTTTGAAACGTCTGTGTGACCAAATAGGATAGACAATGTTATTTTTGTTAGTTTTACATCAGAAACATAAATGCGTAATATTGTTCTAGCAAAGCCTTTTCTTCGTAGAAGAAGGTAAGTATTTTTATTTCTCGAAGAAACATATTTCAGTCAACTGTAAACAGTGTATTTATAATCTCAGTTGACAATGTATCAACATACCGTGGTATGGCCAAAAATCCACATCCCGGTATTAAGAAAGATTCTGACGGTATCCCGGTATATCACCTACTGATATCACATATTGCTTTTTTAAATAAACACATTCATTCATTGACCCCGAAAATAACCGTGGCTACCCGAACAGCTGTTCTCCGCTCACTGGCCAACTTACGCGAAACTGGCCAGTGAGTTAGCTAGTTAGCATGTTAGCTTGCTGTGGCTGCCAGTGTTGCCACCAGTGACTCGACAGACTTTGCAATAAATATTTTTCTAATCTAACGCAATTTACGTTGGATTTTCCCAAACCAAAAAACTTTCGAAACAGACTCTTGGGCACAAGTTGTGTTGATGCATCTCTCTTCTCTCGTTGTTCGTCCAGTATCCCTCTTTTCCGTGTTTTCATGTAGCAACCGAGTTAGCGTTACTTCGTGGTGCGGACGATACGGTCAACGAAGAGGTTGAAGAGGAACCAACGACTCAGACCCAAGTCTGATGTTTTTAGGTGAGAAATTGGATGCTTGACGACCGGAATGAGTGACTCTCACGCTCAATGCGTGAGACTTTAGAGCCCTGGGTACGTAAGTAGGGAAATCTTATACCGTGCAGCCTTAACACAAAGCCTATTAATGACGGGCTATAATTAATGCAATAATTATACAGAGAGATTATTTAGCCTACGCTCATTTTTATCTGATTTGTACATTCCTCTGATTGAGAATGTCCTCAAATGGGCAGCATCAGTGAATCCTGTCAATTTCTTCCTACGTTTTCTTTTATTGGGCTCATGACTGGGGGATGAGATAATTGTATATTATCATATTTCCTTTGATATAGCTTTAGCTGTTCTAGTAATTTGTAAATATATTTTCACGTCTATTTTGAACGTGTTATAAAACATTAAAATATTAGGTTGTGCACCATCAGAAGAGGTAACGAACCCCCGTAAAAGTTAACTGTTACAAAATTAAAAGCATCCTCTTACCTTTCTTCGCAGGTTCTGGTTTGGCTTTCAAGTCAGGGTGTTTAGAAATCTCTATTATTGGTAAATATAAAATAATAAAAAATTAATCAGCACAGGAAAATTCATCAACACAAGGGTAACATATTACTGTTAAATAGTCTATTATTTCACCTGCTTTCGTAACATTGAGAAGTACTTTAATCCTCTGTGCAGCCTTCTTAGGTTCATCATCTGAATTAAAAAGGCAAAGCTGATCAGTGAACAGTTTCACACAAAATAAACTGCGGAAATAGATAAAGCCACATATGAATCTATCTTTCCTTCATCAGGGTCCAGTCAGGCCTCTCTGGAACGTTCTATTATTAAGCACTTAAAACTTTAAACACGTTAAACTAATAATTTACCAATATCAATTGCTAATATCATCATACTATTTTGTGATCTTTGCTTCCAGGCTTTCCATTACCTCGTTTAACACGCGTAGGTGTGATTTTTTCCTTTGGTTCCTGTACGGGCTCTTTATGAGCTGCCACTGGAAAACAAAACAAAACCTTGAAGATTTAGGTTTAAATAAAGATCAGTTTTTATGATGTTAAAAACTTATGATCTTTCTTTGAATATGCACCATATGTGCATCTGTTGTTATTGAAATAAGACATTATTGAGCGACTAAACTAAAAGCATCAGATCAACAAAAACATTCCTCATACCTTTCTTTGCAGATTCTTGTTTGGCTTTCACTTTAGGAGTTTCAGGAACCTCTATTATTGGGAAATATTTGAAAAAATGTAATTATTTACTCACCTTATTTTCTTATTAAATGTGTGATTATAGGACTTTATGCACACAGTGATTCTAACAGATGGTTTGAGTCAAGGAAAACATTCAGATTCTTAGACATGTCATATTGATACACATTAAGTGGTTTTGTTGATTCCATAATAAAACCGTCCGTAGTGAGATTCCATTAATATGAATATATGATTGTTAGAATAGTTCTAAATACGGCTCCTCTCTTGATTGATTGATTGATGATATTTTAAAGCTTTACTGTCGTTTGCAATACTCACAATGTAGCTTTAAGTTCCCATTCGGTTACACTAACGGACCTTTTCCTCACCTGTCTTTGTCACAATCATGTGCTCCTTTTTCGGGATAAGAACTCTCTGCTTTTTGGCAGCTTTCAGCACCTCGACTGCCCTCTTGGGTTCCACAGCTGAAATTAACAGCAGAAAGTGACCATTTTCAGGTGAGGACAGGCTCTCGTTTTGTTTTTTATTTAACCAACTTGGTTGGACTGCGTCACTGAAATATTCATCAATTACTAATACTAATAAAAAATATCACAGTGATCAGAACTTTTACATAGTGTAATATCTCACCTGCGTTTGTGACATTACGGTGTTCCTTCTTTAGAACAGATGCAACCTCTTCCTTGACTACTTTAATCCTCCTCTCAGTCTTTTTGGGTCCAGCATCTGAATAAAAAATGTGAAGCTTTTTGACCAGTTTAACGTTGATTATACAGAGGAAGTATGCCCTCGTTCCAATGGAGATTGTCCTTCAAATGCAGTTTAAATGGTAAAATCTGTGAGCGTAGATTTGAAGGACTACTTTGGGAATATAAAACCTTTACAAAGTATACTTATTTTGTAGTATTAAAGTGATATTGAGCTGATGATATTATACACGCTCAACATCAATATGCAAGCGTTGACATAGAGCGACATTAGCATGGCGATGTCTCCATTTTTGTCAATTGTTCAACCAGCGGCACCATCGTGTATTACAACCTGACGCTAGCATGTGCCTACCTTTCTTAGTATCACCAATCTGGACAGGTTGGTCTTTATGGGTCTTTTTGATTTCTTTCTCTGTGGAGGGTTTTGTTTGTTCTACGTTTTCAATAGATATTTTCTTTGCTTCCCTTTGCTCTTTGGGAGTCACTTCTCTCTGGTCTTTGGAGGGTTTCTCAGGGTCTTGTTCTTCAGAGAGCTTCTTTAGTTCATTTTCTTCCTTTCGAGAGAGTATTGTTGATTCCTTTCCATCTCTTGAAGGTTTCTCTTGTGCTTGTTTTCTTCTGGAGAGCTTTTTTGGAACTGCCTTTTCTTTGGAAGGTTTTGCTTGGTTTTTCTCCATTGAAGATTTCTTTGGGTCTCTTTCTTTCTTTATGGGTGTGATGACTTCTTTTTCCTCCACTGAAAGTATTTTTTCTTTTTTATCCCTCAGAGACGGCTCCTTGTCTTCCGTCCCTTTCTTTAAGTATTTTACTTCTTTGTCATCTTCAGATGGATTCTTAACCTCTTTTTTCTCTTTTTCTTTTGTAGGTCTCTTGATTTCTTTGTCCTCCTTCGGTGGCTCCCTTATTTCCTTTTCTTTTGAATGTTTCTTCAATTCTTTCCTTTCCTTGGAAGGCTCCCCTGCTTCCTTCAGTTCTTTGGGCTTCATTACTTTCGCTACAATTTCTTCTTGAGGCTTTTTCAGTTTCAATTGTAGCCTTTCTTTGAGTGATTTATTCTCATCTTTGTGAGACTTCATTTCAGTTTGTTCTTCTTTCAGAGGTTTTATCTCTTCTTTCTGTTCTTTAAGATGTTTCCTCACCTCTTTTTCTTCTTGAGATGGTTTTATTTCTTCTTTCTGTTCTTTAAGATGTTTCTTCACCTCTTTCTCTTCTTGAGATGGTTTTATTGCTTCTTTAACTTCTTTAAGTTGTTTCTTGGCTTCTCTTCCTTTTAAAGAAGATGTATTAACTTCCCTCTCCGCCCTTGATGGTTTGTATACATTTCTATGTACTTTCAATGGTTTGTTGGCTTCTTTTTCTTCTTTTGGCGAATTCTTTAATCCTTTTCCTCGGTTAGATAGTATCTTGACTTCTCCCTTTTCTCTGGATGGAGTGCTGACTGCTTTCTTTTCTTTGAGTGGTGTCTTGACTTCTTTCTCCTCTTCGGGTGGTGTCTTGACCTTTTTCTCCACTTTGGGTGGTGTCTTGAGTTCTTTCTCCTCTTTGGGTAGAGTATTGACCTCTTTCTTTTCTTTAAGTGGTTTCTTGTCTGCTTTGTCCTCTTTGGGTGGAGTCTTGATCTCTTTCTTTTCTTTAAGTTGAGTCTTGACTTCTTTCTTTTCTTTGGGTGGTGTCTTGACTTCTTTCTCCACTTTGGGTGGTGTCTTGACTTCTTTCTCCTCTTTGGGTGGAGTCTTGACCTCTTTCTTTTCTTTAAGTGGTTTCTTGTCTGCTTTTTCCTCTTTGGGTGGTGTCTTGACTTCTTTCTCCTCTTTGGGTGGAGTCTTGACTTCTTTCCTTCCTTTCGGTGGTGTCTTGAGCTCTTTCTCCTCTTTGGGTGGTGTCTTGACCTCATTCTTTTCTTTAAGTGGTTTCTTGTCTGCTTTCTCCTCTTTGGGTGGTGTCTTGACTTCTTTCTCCTCTTTGGGTGGTGTCTTGACTTCTTTCTCCACTTTGGGTGGAGTCTTGACTTCTTTCCTTCCTTTCGGTGGTGTCTTGAGCTCTTTCTCCTCTTTGGGTGGTGTCTTGACCTCCTTTTCTTTAAGTGGTTTCTTGTCAGCTTTCTCCTCTTTGGGTGGTGTCTTGACTTCTTTCTCCACTTTGGGTGCTGTCTTGACTTCTTTCTCCTCTTTGGGTGGAGTCTTGACCTCTTTCTTTTCTTTAAGTGGTTTCTTGTCTGCTTTCTCCTCTTTGGGTGGTGTCTTGACTTCTTTCTCCTCTTTGGGTGGAGTCTTGACTTCTTTCCTTCCTTTTGGTGGTGTCTTGAGCTCTTTCTCCTCTTTGGGTGGTGTCTTGACCTCATTCTTTTCTTTAAGTGGTTTCTTGTCTGCTTTCTCCTCTTTGGGTGGTGTCTTGACTTCTTTCTCCTCTTTGGGTGGTGTCTTGACTTCTTTCTCCACTTTGGGTGGAGTCTTGACTTCTTTCCTTCCTTTCGGTGGTGTCTTGAGCTCTTTCTCCTCTTTGGGTGGTGTCTTGACTTCTTTCTCCACTTTGGGTGGAGTCTTGACTTCTTTCCTTCCTTTCGGTGGTGTCTTGAGCTCTTTCTCCTCTTTGGGTGGTGTCTTGACTTCTTTCTCCTCTTTGGGTGGTGTCTTGACTTCTTTCTCCACTTTGGGTGGAGTCTTGACTTCTTTCCTTCCTTTCGGTGGTGTCTTGAGCTCTTTCTCCTCTTTGCGTGGAGTCTTGACTTCTCTCTTTTCTTTGGGTGGTGTCTTGACTTGTTTTTCTTCTGTTGAATGTTTCTTGACTTCTTCTTGAAGTAGTTTTGTTACGTTTGTCACGTCTCTGTGTGGAATCTTGACTCCTTTCTCCTCTTTGGGTGGTGTCTTGACTTCTTTCCTTCCTTTCGGTGGTGTCTTGAGCTCTTTCTCCTCTTTGCGTGGAGTCTTGACTTCTCTCTTTTCTTTGGGTGGTGTCTTGACTTGTTTTTCTTCTGTTGAATGTTTCTTGACTTCTTCTTGAAGTAGTTTTGTTACGTTTGTCACGTCTCTGTGTGGAATCTTGACTCTTTTCTCCTCTTTGGGTGGTGTCTTGACTTCCTTCTCCTCTTTGGGTGGTGTCTTGACTTCTTTCCTTCCTGTGGGTGGTGTCTTGAGCTCTTTCTCCTCTTTGGGTGGTGTCTTGACTTCTTTCCTTCCTTTGGGTGGTGTCTTGAGCTCTTTCTCCTCTTTGGGTGGTGTCTTGACTTCTTTCCTTTCTTTGGGTGCAGTCTTGACCTCTTGCTTTTCTTTAAGTGGTTTCTTGTCTGCTTTCTCCACTTTGGGTGGTGTCTTGACTCCTTTCTTCTCTGTATGTGGTGTCTTGACCTCTTTCTCCTCTCTGGGTGGTGTCTTGACCTCTTGCTTTTCTTTAAGTGGTTTCTTGTCTGCTTTCTCCTTTTTGGGTGGTGTCTTGACTTCTTTCTCCTCATTAGATGGTGTCTTGACTTGTTTTTCTTCTGTTGAATGTTTCTTGATTTCTTCTTGAAGTGGTTTTGTTACGTTTGTCACATCTCTGTGTGGAATCTTGACTCTTTTCTCCTCTTTGGGTGGAGTCTTAAGCTCTTTCTCCTCTTTGGGTGGTGTCTTGACGTCTTCCTTTTCTTTGGGTGGTGTCTTGACTTGTTTTTCTTCTGTTGAATGTTTCTTGACTGCTTCTTGAAGTGGTTTTGTTACGTTTGTCACGTCTCTGTGTGGAATCTTGACTCCTTTCTCCTCTTTGGGTGGTGTCTTGACTTCTTTCCTTCCTTTCGGTGGTGTCTTGAGCTCTTTCTCCTCTTTGGGTGGAGTCTTGACTTCTCTCTTTTCTTTAAGTGGTTTCTTGACTTTTTTCAGTTCTTTAGGTGTTTTCTTGCCCTCTTTCTCTTCTTTAGAAGTTTCCCTGAATGGTTTCTCCTCTTTAGATGTTTTCTTGATTTGTTTCTCTTCTTTTAGTGGCGTCTTGACTCTTTTCTCCTCTCTGGATGGTGTCTTGACTTTGCTCTCTTCACGTGGTTTTGTGACTTCTTTCTCCTCTACAGGTTTTTTTTCAACTACTTTCTCAACTCGAGTGGGTTTATTGCATTGTTTTTCTTGTCTAGTGTGTTTCGTGACCGTCGTCTGTTCTTTCGATCGTTTCTTGACTTTCTTCAGGGCCTGAGTTGGTTTTTGAGGTTCCTTCTCTTCTTGAGATGATATATTTACCTCTTTCTTTTCTGCAATTGGTTTCCTGACTTGTTTCTCTTGTCCAAGGGATTTTATGACTTCTTTTTCTTCTTCAGATGGTTTCTCAACTTTATTATCTTTTCTTGATAGTCTCTTGACTTCTCTCTCTTCCTCAAATGCTTTTGTGACTTCTTTCTCTTCTTTCTTGTATTGTGTTTCTTGTCTAGTCTTCTTGACCTCTGTCTGTTCTTCAGATGGTTTCTTGATCTCTTTCTCCTCTATAGGTGGTTTCTTCACTTCTTTTTTGTCGTTTTTCTTCACATACCTCTCTTCTCTAGATGGTTTCTTGATGTTTTTCTCTGCTTGAGTTTGTTTCTGGACTTCTTTCACTTTGTGAGATGATTTCTTTACTGCTTCCTTTTCTTGAATTGGTTTCCTGACTTCTTTCTCTTCTTCATGTAGTTTCTTGACCTCCTTCTCACCTTGAGATGGTTTCTCGACTTCTCTCTCCTCTATAGATGCTTTCTTAACTTCCCTTTCCTCTTTCTCATCTTGAGGTATTTTTTTGACTCCTTTTAATGATTTATTTTCCTCTTTCTCTGCTTTAGTTTCTTTCTGAACCTCTTTCTCTTCTTTAAGTAGTAGCTTGACTACTTTGTCTTCTTTTAGTGGTTTCTTGACTCCAGTGGATGGTTTCATGACATCTTGTTCTGTTTTAGATGGTTTCTTGGCGTCTTTCTGTTTTATTGGTTTCTTCGCTTCTGTTTTTACTTGAGTAGGTTCTGTCACCTGTTTTGTTTCTTTCTCCTCCTTAGTATGCTTCACTCTTTTCTCTCCTTTGGGTGGTTTATTGGGTTCTTCCTTCTTTTTAGTCTCTTCTTCTAAAAGTAATCATCAAATTGTCAGTATTCAAAGATATCAGTTACAGACTTGTAACGGCTAACCACCGTTAGCATTAACTCCTATTAGTACTGAAATATGTTACAATTAAAAAAATACATCATCTGATCTCCATATTTTTTGTACATTATGATCTACAGAAGTTAACAACCTTGTTTTTGTTCTTTTGTGCAGTATTTTTCTATTTTCATCAATATGTTTAATTACCTTTGTGCTTCAGTGGTTTCTTCTCAAATGGTTTAGCCTCTTCCTTTAGCTTTTCTTCTTTTGGTTTCTTTTCAATGATTTCCTCAAGTTTGGCTCCCTCTTTTTTCTCCTCCTCGAGGTCTGTAATCAACAATACATCTTCTTTCACGTATCAGGTGTTTCTATGCATTCATTACATTCTTGTTTTTTACTAGATAGGCTACCAAATTAATGCACAATATGAAAACTTTAAGAAATATAAAATGTATATTGAGAGTAAGTAATATAAAAAAGTGCAGAATTTCAAAGTGTTACCTTTGATAATGGCGTCTTTAACTTCTTTTCGTCTTTCCTTTGCCGCTTTGAGAACTACATTACATCATGAAGAGATATATAAAAGTAAACAGAACAATTGACAGCGTATTCTGACCAGAAATCACTCTGCATATTCTCAGCCCAGGCGTATTCGTAGTGACATGACAGGTGAACTTGCTTTCATATCAGCACTATAAGGCTAAAAGCACTGATGAAAAACACACCGCAATAAGGCATCATAACGTTAAAGCCTACATTTGATAGCTGGAGTGAAGAGATTAGTCAGTGACAGTAAGTCACAATAGTTAGTTATTCAGTAATATATTATTGATATATAACTCTATATCATCTAATACATACAAATGCTATTTACTGTCCTGATCCAGAATCCCTTCCTCAGCCTGTTAGCTCCATCTAGCTGCCGTTTGCACTGCTGGCGCTCTGCCTAATGCAACGGCTGTTTGGTCTAAAGCAGGAACCCTGTTAGCACCTTTGAAAATAGATGGGCCTTTTCTGAGTCACGAAAAAAAACAAGATCCCAGCTTAAGATTCTCTTTTGGTGCCGCTATTCACACCTGTCACGATGAGTATATTTAAACACACCATCTTATTGTGAAATATGCTCCTCTTTCGTGTAGTCAGATGAGGAGAAGAAGGATGGAATGTACAAAGTACAAAGATTTGCAGAGAAATCAACATTTTCTAGAATGGGACTAGAAGCCATGCATAGAGGTATAAGTGGCAACGGCAACCTTGTTTCCCTCATGAAAGTGGAGCTTATCATGATTACAGAGCCATCCGGGTCCTACCGCCTAAATGTGCAGATTAAACACAAAGCTAAATTTAGAGGCTTTGCTAGTACAGACAATGTAAGGATATGAGTTGATTTTTGCTCTTGGGCAACACAGATGTTAAGATGTGTCTGAGCGGGTTTTTAAACTCAACTATGGATACTTCAACAACTATTTTATAGCCTATTCTTGTCTACATTTTGGCCCCATTATAAGTATGCCGCATTACATTAACAGGTTGTACTTTGTTCATCTAGAATATTTTCTAAAAAGAATTAATCTCTCACTCACATGCAAGTATTACAATTATTACATTCAACAAACATCTTATTGGTCCCTTATAACTTTTGTCACATTGCAAAGACAATAAAGAAAAATAAATACCCACACTCACGTTCCAGAAACATTCGCATTGCTTGATAATGAAAAAAAGGATGAAATAGATGAGATGATAGTGATAAAAGCGCTGTACCTTTCCCACGTTTGTGAAGGTGTTCCTCTTTGTGAGCAGCTCTGGAGCCGACTCTTCTCAGTCTCTCAAAGGGAACATGAACCTCCCTTTTTTGTTCAGATTCAGATTTCACGCTTTCAATCTCGTCATTGTTTTCATCACGTTCGTTGATGATGTCAGAGTATTCATTGACTGTTGTTTCCTCTTCTATAACGTTGTTGGATTCGGGTATGACACCTGCATTATTTGGTGTTTTAGATGATATAATTTCAAAATCAAGACGTTGGGCAGATGGCTCTTCTTCTTCATCTCCTTTGTCCACTTCCGTCGTCTCCACTCTGAACGGTTCTTCTGCTTCCTCCTCCTCTAAATTCTTTTTATCTTCAGCATCTAAAGCTCCTAGTTCCTGGTTAGTTTTAGAAAGCTGATCGTTGATATCAGTAATTTCATTTATTTCTTTGTCGCTTCCTTCATCAACACGAAGATCTTCATCTTCGTTCTCCTCCTCATCAAAATCTTCCAATGATTTTACTTGAACTTCTACTGTTTTTTTCTCATCATCTATCCCAGCCTCTGCCAAATCTTCTTCAGATTCGGTCTCCTCCTCGTTTTCAATTACAAGTTCTGTTGTTGTCTCTTCGTCCTCGCCGTCTTCCTCCTCCTCCTCTTTATTGTCTTCCAAATATTCAACTGCATCTTCTGTTTTTGTCTCCTTCTCTTCCTCACCATCTCCTATCAACACGTCCTCCTCCTCCTCCTCCTCCTCCTCCTCTAATTCTGCCACAAGTTCTATATTTGTTTCATCCTCTCCTGCATGTTCCTCCATTATAGTCTCCTCCACTTCCACTTCAGTTTTACTCTCCTCTTCTTCCTCACCATCTTCTACTAAAATCTCTTCATTTTGTACCTCCCCGTCCTCCTCATCCTCGACCTCCTGCACCACCAACACCACCACTTCCTCCTCCTCCTCTACCAGAAGTCCTGTTTTTGTCTCCTCATCATCTTCTATGGTGTATTCTTCAATGTTAGTATCCTCCACCTCCTCAACTTCCACTTCAGTTTTTCTGTCGTCTTCTTCCTCACCATCGTCTACGAAAACATCGTCAGTTTTTTTCTCCTCCTCCTCCTCTTCGTCCTCCTCCCTCTCTTTTACCAAAATGTCTTCAGATATGGTCTCCTCCTCCACTTCCACTACCAAATCTTTTTTTAATGCATCCTCTTCTGTATGTGTTTCCTTCTCCTCTTTCGCCAAAACATCTTCAACTTTGATCTCCTCTTCCTGCTCCTCACTTGGTTCATCTACTTGTTCTTCTTCAGTGGCTGTTTTAATAATATCTCCACCTTCTTCTCCTTCAGCATCCTCTGTTTCTTCCGCCTCATAAATCGCATCCTCCTCTGTTTGAATCTCCTCATGTTCCTCCTCCTCTCTGTCGACCTTGTCTCCTTCATTGATGGCTGGTGGTTTATGTTCTGTTTCTTCAAGGTTGATATGTTTCACTAGTGACGTGATAGTAACAGATTAAGTGCCTGTTATCGATCTTGTATCAGACTAATAAATGTGACTAGGGAAAGAAATGATGAATACCATCCTCCTCCTCCTCCACGTCCACTTCGTAGGCAGCTTCAGTGGAAACGTCTCCATCCTCCTCCTTGATCTTTGAGTCTGGGGCTTCAGCAGCAGAAGCAGCAGCAGCATCTTTGGCAGCTTGCATGATCTCTGTAACTGTACCATCAACCCATGAGACCTGTCTTATCTGACCGTCACCGTTGGGGAAGCAGTACCAAACTTATTCTCAAGCACAAAAGATGGGGTGAAATGATTGCAACAGTGGCCATTCATAACATTTTATTGTACACACCGTATGCCGCAGTTAATTACATTCACAATTTGCTTGTATCATTTAAATTAGCTCACTGCCAACACATTGTGAGAAGTGGGGTTTGTGCGTCAATACTTTTTGACATTTCTACTGTAGATGTGCATTTAATGGGGAATATTATTAGTGGCTGATGGGTTTTACTAGTTTTTGGACAGAAGTCGTCTACCGTAGGAATGAGTACTAGTCATACATTAATAATTGCACATGTACCTGATCACTTAAAAATAAATAAATGCTATTGGGAAGACGGTCGCATTATGGGTTCTTTTAGCACGTTTCTCTACATTTGTGAACATATTTTGACTACAGGCAAAACTTGTTAGTTTTATGAATTGTTTTTTGTATTTTTTTAGGATTTGTTAACAAAAATACTAAATATAGACTATAACCGGACTACCTTTTTTTTTCGTCCCACACTACTATTATTACCACAATAAAATAAAATACTATATTGAAGGCTGCGTTTTGAACAGTGGTTTAGATCAAACGACTAAAATGTTAAATAAAATATTCCAGGCAAAAACACCTCATCCAATACAAACCTTACATTTACATTCATAAACACATGCAGTATATCAATGATGTTTAAATGAATACAGGTTACAGTTGGTCAGTAAGTCGTTGGAATGCAAAATATAGCACACAAAACATAACTTGAACAAAATTGGTTTGAGGCCAAAACACACAAATGCAGAGTTCCATGAAATGTTAAATCCAACAAACGGTACGAGTGACAAACAGAGAGCGATGCAGTCACCAAAACTGTAAAGACATTTATCACAAGTGTACAGTAGTTAGAAATGACGCACAGTTGTTAAAGTCCAAAACAGAATTTATTGGAACAAGATTAACATAAAATTTCATCCTATTTCAGGCAATTGCTACATTTGAGAACAATTCACAAACAGAGAAAAACAAAAATCTATGCAAACATGCATATAGGGCACCTATTTGCTGGTAACACACATATCATATTTCCCAACAAAACATTATAGTGCATGGTTGTATTTCTTACCTTTTCCCAAAGACGGAAGAAATTCTCCTAAATTTCAAAGAAAATATGGTAATTGAAGAAAATTGCTTAGTTTTGAAGAAATTATTTTAGTGAGGAAAAAGGATAAATCTTCTATCACTCACCTTTTCTTCGTAACATATTCAAATTAGATGGGAGAGCTACAGCTTCATCTAAACAAAGAGAACAAATAGACATGTTGTGCTGGTAGTATTTAGTAAAATACTTGTAGGTGAAAAAACTTTTAAAAAGTGAAACCTTTTTCAGATACTACATTTACAACAGGTTCTCCTAAAAAAGAGAAGAAAAAGTCAAGGCTTCAATAGATTTTGTATTTCTATATATAATAAATATATGACAAATGTGTCACTATATAACTTATTTATTATTATAGTATTTGACTGATACAAACAATTATACCTCGATCAGCAACAAGCATGCTCGACATGTAAGCCACGAACAAATCTTTCTTGTCCGAGGCCTCCAACAGAGCATCTTCAACCACTTTCATGGGGTCAATGGAAACTTCTGGCATGATGTCTGAAATATTGCCACAATCAGTCAAAAATGCTCTTTGTAACACTATAAAAATGCATCTTTTGATTACGTAACTTAAATTACCATTACCATATGTTAATTTGAGTAATAACAGTGAACAACTAGCAATAGTCAACATGCGTTAAAAATATTACGAGACCTTGTTGACCAATCAGCGTGGAGACGTAGCTCACAAGCGTGTTCATCTGCTCTGTGCTGATTTCTGCTGTTCTCTTTAGAGCTGACGTCGGGCTGAATCCCACAGCATGCTGCAGATCTGATCAACAGAAAGGTAAAAAGGTCAAAAGTTAGCAAATACACAGAAGAGTGCATTGTATTGGCAAACACAGTAGATCATAAGACGTACATTTTACTGTGTCCAGTATCACGTCCAAGGCGGCAGAGAGCACATCCTGGATGTATCCGGCTATTCCACTCAGAAAGTCATTAGTAACACTGAAGACATTTCTACCAACAACCACAGGGTCCATGAAGCTTGTGTCGGTGGTTCCTGAGAAGAACAAAGGCGCATTCAAGCCAAAAAGCTCCAGTGTGTCACTTCATTCAACAAATTCAAACCCTGTTTGTTACACAGACATTTAGACAGTCAGAGACCAATGGGAAAAAGACCTTATCCGCCAGTAATGAACAATTATTAATACAAAAATAGTAATACTACATATCCACCCCAAACACAAGCTAACAGTTACCGTGAGATAATATTGATTAAGGATTAAGGAATTCAGGCAACAAATAAAAATTCAACATTCCAGACATTGTGTTGTGTTGTGACAAAAATACAATACCTTTAGTTAAATCCAGCACACTGTCTACGATGGCACAGAGTACGTCCTGGATGTAGCCCACTAGTCTACTCACGGTGTCATTTGTAAGACTGAAGACATTTCTGCCAACTACAACAGGGTCCACGGAGGGAGTATCCACGGTTCCTGAGGTTCCTGAGGAAAAACAGTGGAAATCTAATGAAGACGAATACGTATGCTGTTTAAAAACGTTGTCTTTTTGATATCTAAGATGTTACAGATTAGAGGGATGGTAAACGAGGACAGTGAATACCTTTCACTACATCCAGAATTGTGTCCAGAAGGGCACACAGCACATCCCGGATGTAGCTCCCCACTCCACACACAAACCCATTAGTAACATTGAAGACACCTCGGCCTACGACCACAGGGTCAATGCAGCTAAGGTCAACTTCTCCTGAGAAAAACATGCGAGGGAAAAATGTATTAATTATTAGTTTATTATCGGTTTATTTGTTGTGAATAAAGAAGGGAAGACATACAAATTCCTCTGTCACAAGTATTAAATATGGAATACGCACCTTTATTTACATCCGATATAGTATTTAATGCGGAGTCTACAATGGCGCACAATGTGTCCTTGAAGGTGGCCACGACTCCACGCATTAAGTCATTGGTCGAATGGAAAGCTTGTCTACCGATGATCACAGGGTCAACATAGCTGAGGTAGAAGTTCCCTGGAGGAAAATGATTACAGCCATTGTCACAGCACATGTATACTAAAATGGAAGAAACGTTGATACTTTGAGTAGTCTGAAGGTATTTTCCTACCTTCCTCATCGGAAAAATTGCGAACAAATCCATCTTTTGCATCAGATATTTCTTTAGCTACGTAGGTGGCAGCGGACGTGGGGTCACTTAAATCGGGTGCACATTCTGGGGATAGAAGAAGTCTTACATTTCACTCGCAGCTTTTACACTGTGAAAAGGAGTAGCATGCATGCACGCTGTCTCTCTCACGCACCCTGAAACTTATTGAGTAGACTTGATGCTTCCTCGACGGCGTCGTTTACAGCTCCAATGGGGTCCGAAACGATTTGCTGAATGTCTGAGATCAATAACAGGATTAGTGATGATTGGTGATTGGTTTGATGATTGGGATACTAATGCTAAAGATGCATCGGTGACGTACCAGGGACCGCCTTGTACTCCACAAAGTCAAACATCACTACTCCGACCACCACCCAGGACAGGAGAGCAGCCAGAGCCACCAGCAGCTCCGCGGACACTTTCAGCTTCCCGAGGAGGCCCAGACCTTTGGACTTGACGGGGATCGTCTGTGGTGGAGCTGCTCCACTGGACCCACTGGCTGTGGAGGAGGAGGAGGAGGAGGCAGCTCCTTCGTGTGGAAAAAAAGAGCAAAGAGATACTTCAGTCACTCAGGAGACATCATCCATGCAGTGATGTTGTCTACAACTTTTGCCGATTCGTCCTCTGCTAGATTGGAACAAGCAGAAACTTTATTGGTAATTTATTCAATTTTTGTAATGTTTACTTTAAAGGATCGAACCCGTTTTCACTGAAAACAAATAACAAATGAACAGTGGCATGCAGGTATTTATATGAACTTGTTTTCGGTGCTATTTCAACCATACACCTTCATTTCTTGGGGCTGTACATTTTTTTAACTATAGAGCCAGAGATGAAAAAAATAAAAAAATAAATTAAACAAACAAACATAGTTGGTCAGTCTGGGACATCATATGTTATCCGTCTCTTTATTTTTTAGATCAACATTACTAGTCAGTTTACAGAAAGATATGGATCTGTAAAAAAAAAAAAAACTCATTTCAATTCTTTTTAAAGTTGTGGATTTTACATATTACTTGTTACAGTAAAATATGCATGAATGGATCATTAAATATAATGGTGAATTATGATAAATAATGAGTCTTAATAGTAAAACATTGTTTTTGTTCATCGGGGCGGCACGGTGGCGTGGTGGTTAGCACCGCCGCCTCACAGCGAGAAGGTCCTGGGTGGACTCCGCCCAGTGGCCTTTCTGTGTGGAGTCTGTGTCTGCGTGGGTTCTCTCCGGGTTCTCCGGCTTCCTCCCACAGTCCAAAGACATGCTCTGGAGATCAGGTTGATTGGGGACTCTAAATTGCCCGTAGATGTGTGAATGTGAGTGTGAATGGTTGTATGACCCCCAACCCCAAAACCCCAACAACTTGTCAGCAGGTTTCCGATCTCTGGTTGTTGTGCAGAAATACACAACTTTTCCGACTTGAACTCAAACCATTTCTTGTCAGTGAGAAATTAATGAAAGAAACAAATATTGACTGCAACAGAACGAATAACCACATTGCTCATAGAAATACATTGATTGAGAAAATTGATTTTTAGGGCCTATTATTAAGCACATGGTTTAGTAATTAATACTGTTGATAAAAAATAAACATAATATACATATTAGCAGTTCTTGGTGTACATTATACTTTGAATATCACTGAGGAATTCCCTGTGGCATATTTACTATAATAACGTCCTTCTATAGCCACTTCTCCAGTTTCATTTCTACAAACTGCAGTCAAACCACGATACATGAAATCTCATCTGTGATCAAATAAAATGTGTTGACTGGCATGGCGCCTTTGCAAAAAAAAATTAAAGTATTGGCCTATTAATTAAATGGCAAAAGGATAGTTGGAAACCAGAGGTCAGCCCCAGCAGCAGTCCCGTCTGTCACAGGAGAGGAACGCTTAATGCTCTGGCTACACGATATCCGGTATTTATAGCAACCAACTTTCAGCACGTTTCCCCAGAGACATTGCCCTTTATTTACTGCACAGCTCATAGATGCTTTCAGTTCAGTTATATAATAATAATAATAATAATTATGTCCTAATGTAGGTATTCCTACCTTCCGCCATGGTATTATGGAGACAATTTCAGCTATAATCCTTGATATTTGGAGCAAAGCCTCCTCATGCAAAAGTGAACGGAAAATCACAGCTTCAGTTGGAGTCCAGTCAGCATCCAGTTATTACGTGACAAAGTCAATTATTCCATTTCCACTTGGGCACCACAATCTTCTTTCCTGATGTGTGTAATACACAGGTTGAACTTCTCCAAGATAAAAAAAAAATAAAAAATGAAAATCACACTTGAATTGTAAGACTTTGGAGCTGCCCGTGTGGCAGCATTGCAGAGGGGGCTGTGACAGAATACCCCCCAGTGTTATTGGTGCCTCACATGGGTATAGTTCAGAGCACAGCACGGGAAGCTTCAAGGTAACTGTATCCGGGAGAAGGTTCCAGGATATTCTTAGCTGGGGCTCTGCACACCAGTCGCTCCGGCGGCCCTTTTTTGGCGGTTGAAGCGTTGTGTGAGTGTGGTCAGTCAGCTGAACAAGGCCCCCTTATGACGCACTATACTCTTTATGACATTTTAATGACATAATAAAGGCTACTATGACTCTGATATTCTATTATATCATCATTTACCATTCATACAATATACAATTCAGACTTTTTGACATTTTGATGATATGCTATAGAATGACTTCTAAATACATTTACTGTATACTTTACTATGACTTTAATGACATTCAATATGGTGATTTCTCATGACGCACTATACTATGCCTTTTTTTTTTATCACATATCACTTTTTATTAATTTATAGATTTTTTATTACAGTTCATGATTTACCATAAGAACCTTTTATGGCATACCATCTATGACTTTGCCAAAACAACAAGACACAATCACAGTTTCTTCCAGCAGGTTTTTACTCTAATTAACAATTAAATTAGTCATTCGCTCTCAACCCATTAAAAGCAAATTACCAACAGTCTTATGCCTTTTTTCTTTTACATTTGATTGACATCCAATAGCATGTTTTTATGATTTACTTATTTTAGAGCCACCTATTAAATGAATCAAAACTGTAAAATAAAACATTGCATTTCAAATTAGATTGATTTTTGTATTATTTGATTGTTTCCATGGAAAATGGTCTTGCTGAATGCAAGATCAAAACTTTGTCCATAGCAAAGGTTTCTTAATCCGTGGAGTTTTATAATTGACAAATCAGAATTTACTCTCTGTGGTCATTTTAATGTATCGGTCATTCTTGTTTAAAGTTTAAAATACGCAAGTTGCAGAAGACGCAACATAAAAGACACATCAAAACAGTGCAGGTGTGTCTTTACACACTTGTGAGGGTCACAGGTCGGATGCTGAGGGTGAGCTCCGGAGGAACAGGAGGAGGAATGAATCGCTCCTCCTTGAGGAGCCGCAGTAACAAATCCTCGGAGTCCTGCGGCCAGCGGTAAACACGCGTGTTCTGAAGCCAACGTGGAACATGTTCCTGTGTGAAGAATACACATGCGAAAATGTTTAAGGAAGGTTTGATGTACATCAATGGTGGTAAGATAAAGTAACCGCTTGCCCTGAAAGTATTAAGCAGAAAACCTGTCTGACCTGTGAGGCATTGGGGAAGAGAAGCGGTATGAATCTAAAATTCAAGCTGCCTTGGTGGATGAATTCATGCTGTATCTGTAAAAATTTGATTAAACATTCTCGTACATGTAAGCAATTATTGTCAGAGTCCTTTCAAATTCAAAAAGTATATTCTCACCGTGGAGTGAATATATTTAGTGTGTAAACCATGGCTATCCATGACGGATCCTTCAATGTCCGCCTTGTACTTTGGACTGATAGCGATGATAATCATGCTGGATGGCTGTTAAAAACACACACACACACACACACACACACACACACACACACACACACACACACACACACACACACACACACACACACACACACACACACACACACACACACACACACACACACACACACACACACATTCTCTGTCTATAAGAAGAATAAATCAAAATAAAACAGACCAAAAACATTTAGTCATATCCTATATTCTCAGTCATTGATTAAGTGGTAATATTGCTTACAAAGATTTCTTTTTGACAATGTAGCAACAACAATACAAAAATGTTTGTAAAATCAGGTTATAATTGTAGTTAAACTTACATCTTTCAAGTAACCATCCACCCACTTGTTGATATCCATACCTCCGATGTGGTCGTCAAAAATGTAAATCTGTAAAATTGAATTCACGGCTTTAAGTGAACTGTCGAGTGTTGTTTGACTGACTTTTGAAGGAAGAGATATGAGCTCACTGGTCGGAAACCCTGCTTTGTGAGGAAGTCTCCAAAGGGGACGATCTCTGAGGAAACGTCCAAAGAATACGTTACAAAAACGTTTCCTGAGAAGAGAAGAGATCAAAAAATCCAAATGAATCTCAGAATGAATCCTTTTAGTTAATTAGTAACCTGTATGCATATTAATGCAAAAGAAGAACCCTGATTACATACTACCAAAGCTAAACTAAATGAGATTCTTTTGTAAAAAACATAGGTATGTCATTAAGATACATGCATTACTAGTTTGGTCCATATACTGATTTACTGTGAAAGAAACATCAACACAATGCAACACAATATAACAAACCACACCCTCACAAATAACCATGAAATTGTTTCAATTCATCTGAAACAGTCAAAAACAATTCTAAATCATAAATTTCAATAAGAATCATTTGCACAGAATGGGGTGTCTGGGTGCTTTTGGATTATCAGACAGATTTTCCTATTATTTATTATGTGTTTTTATTGTGTTTTGTAAAGAAAAAGGAAATCTCATGAATAGTGGAGAATCTAAATTAGATTAAAAGTAAGTGTTGAGGGAAGGTTCTTTTTGCTCTATAAACACACTGAGCAACATAAATACACACTGGGATAACCGGTTGGTTTCTATAGAGCATACAATGAATCAAATATGAGAAAAAATAAACTGTAGTTTAACTTTGTTCACCTCACACATAAACAACCAAGATAACAATTAAGCGTATATGTTGTTTGACAATTGAACAAGTTTCTTTTAGCGAGGCGCAAAACAGGCCAGACAGGTTTATAAAGACACCTACAAGTCCACCATTAATCATCCTACCACCTGCAAGTGCACTGGTTACCTGCAAATACTATAATAAGAAATAAGAAATCAAAATGTCCTGCACAGTTATCTCTTCACAATCATTGAAATATGATCCTACTCATACTTTTTCTGACATTTAAGTGACATACTATACTTGATTTATACTTGCTTCGTTTGGTGACCTTTACCATTTTTACGAATTGCTACTACTATTCTTTATCTATACTATGCCTTTTAGCTACATATTAGCTACATTGACATTCCCATAATGCATTTTTAAAAGATGGAATTGTTTAGTGGGTAAATTCTTATTATTTTTTTTAGTATTACACGCTGTCTGCAGATTAGGGTCAGAAAACAGACAGAGGCAGCAGACTACTTGTAATTTTCCTAAAAGAATCGTAATATGTTAGTAATTGTTTTGTATAACTTAACTTAAAGAACAAAAAAATAAGAAAAGAAAAATAACAAATGAAAAATAGTTATTTTTTCTGTCTTTATTCACTTGCGCTTACTGTGTGTTAAATGTGTTGGTTTAAGAGCATAAAAGGGACTCACGACACTCATCGGGCAGACTGACGGTTCTTCTTCTCTCGTAAGGATGTGAGAAAGACGCCTCTGAGTTCATCACGTTGACCTGTGCCGCACCCTCCAGGGGGGGGGCGGAAAACTGGGGCACGTTGACTGAAACATTTCCCCGAGCCAGGCTGTAGTCGCGACGTCCAGGCCTGAAGGCCACGTCAAAGAAAAATAAGCAAAAGGCTCACGCGTGACGCGCAACGTGGTCGGAGCACCTGGTTCACTGCGTTTCCTCACAAGCGTTAATACTGAGCTCGAAAGAACTTTAGCAACTTGTGTTCTAAGTAAGGTTACAAAAGCACTGCACAGATAAATTCCTTTTTTTTTAACCGATTGTGTAACTGGAAAGTGCCTTTAAAGTCAAACACTCGTACCAGTGTTGTGTACCGTCCCTGTGGGGGCAGGAAGCACAGTGGTGACGTAGCTGAGGAGGGTACGCGTTGAGGGGGCCGGGGTTGTTGTTCTGCACTCCTCCTGCAGAGTGATAATATCTGGCCTCCAGAACGCGATGGAGGTCTGTGGAAATAGTTTAACCACACGATGAAGGCGGGAAAATAGTTAAATAGTTTTTGGCTCCTTTCCATGAAAACAACATTGAACAACATTTTTTTCTCACCGTAGTTTTTCATGTGATGGTGAGGAGGTGGAAGGGGTCTGTAGTTTGGCACCTCGTCCACAGATCTCAGGGGCAAGGGAGGCTCAAGATCCTCCTCATCACTTTGAAGATGAGAAGTGTTTCCGTCAGCCCTTGAA
Source organism: Gasterosteus aculeatus (assembly GCF_964276395.1). Lineage (NCBI taxonomy): Eukaryota > Metazoa > Chordata > Actinopteri > Perciformes > Gasterosteidae > Gasterosteus > Gasterosteus aculeatus. The sequence goes on from NC_135703.1 coordinate 9,911,449, forward strand.
ATAAAAGAATGAAAATAGATGAATGATATAATCCCTGATTAATTCAGGTTGTATTCTATTCTTTGACAGATTTCCTGACTCAGAGATGACCCTTATTTTCTGCCTGCAGGCCCCGTAGTTACACACCTGTCAGGTCCACCGCTCCAACAGGAACTCTCTCCTCTTGTGTTTCCCTCCCACGTCTCTGTAAGACGAGGGTGATGATTGAGATACATAATGGTCGCCGTCGGCTCCACATGCAGTTCATCAGGAGCCGGCTGACTCCGACCCTCTTGGCTCACTTGTTCACCGCTATGTGGTATTTTTGGGTAGAAATTATCTGCACTCATGTAACAGGTCGGTAGGAATCTATCATAATGCAGATTGGCATGAAATATTTGGTTTACTGTGACTTGATTGGAGTTATTCGTGGTGGAAAACAATTTTAGATCTGGTCCTTTTTCAGATTCCTCCATCTTAACCAGGTTACCTCCCAATAGAATGAAGTCCTGCAAGTAACAAACAAGAAGAAGAATATTGTTACAGGTCAAACAAAATTGCAGGTACATTAGCACTAATAATTTCACATGTAGTCAATGTATACAGAATATGCCATGGAAACATTCTCTTACATGAATTGTCTTTTGTACATACTAGGAGTCTGAAAAGAGCAGAGTAATGACATACCGGTCTTCGGCTGGATTCTACACCTGCGCCTGCAAGGGCGTCAATGCGCACAGCCTCAAATAGCTGAATGTGCTATATGCAAATTCTTCACTTCTTAACTGCATCCAATCAGAGGCAGAAGAATATGTTCAGACATATTGGCTGGGAAGGATAATTTACACATACTATTCAAAAGTGGAGGCTTGTTCCTGGACTTTACTGTTCCGAAAAAAGGATCGTTAAAATGATTCATAAGTATTGCTCTGAAATAGCAAGTAAACAAGCAACAATTAAGCTGTACTCTCAAATGACTAACAAGGCTTTATTCAAAAAAATGTTGCTGAAACCAAGATGCAAAAGATGTGCAATGAAAAACCATTTAAAGATTGCGCACCTATCCTGTCGACTCTTGTCTAATTAGAGTGGGTTTGAATGTCTCATAAATACAGCGGGCGTGACGGGTTTAAGCCTGAGGTGAAACCACAGAGACTCGATCACTCTCGTGCCTGAAAGTCATTAAGAAACTTTTAAACCTTACTGAGAAGTGTTCAGTGCAAATTCTTTGAAGTGAGTAAACAGGACGGTGGGGGAAAGATTGTTTATTTCAAAACCAAACCAAGAAGTGTACAATAACAGACAGAGACAATAAATAATGTAGAGACCAAAAGATGTTCTGTTTATCTACTGAATCAAGGCAAAAAAATGATATAAAACCTTTTTCTTTTTCCACCAGTAAAAAGCAACTTAAATACGCGTAGAAATAGCGTATCGTCCTGGAATGCACACAGTAGGAAGTTTGACGCTTGAGGATGATTTAATATCATCCAAAGCTGCAGATTTCTCTGTGGGAAAAAAAAAAAAAAGTAATCACAGAATTCTGTATTCTTAACGACAGGTTTAGAAAATGTTTAGCAAAATAATATGTTTGGTCTCGTAAACATTTTATTTCCAGATACACATTATTGAGGGACAAACACAGATAACTTCCTTCTTCCCAGTCAAGTGGCAGTTTGTTTGTTGTTTGGCTGCTCAAGAGAAAAGACACAAATTCTTACACTTATGCCTTACAATAATGCAACACACATTTTTAAATACTGCCATTATAATAAGCAATCAGCCGAACAATAATTGCAATTGAAGAGAGCGGAAGCCTGCTTTTCAACTACAAGGCGCTGAACTAAAAGTCACTTTTAAGCCGATCTAGGACTCATTGGCAGCAGCTGAAATGGGATGAGTGCACCTATTAGTGCAGATGCCATACACGTTTGGGTGGAAGAGTCCATGAAGCACTAAGTTAGAGTTAGATAGCATGAAGGCATTCCCTAACAGTATAAGAATATCAATAAACATTAAAAGGCAAGAACAGGTGTTAATAGTACATCTAAGTTCCTTGAGAAAGGGAGAGCAGAATCCTTATGGTCACCTGGTAAAAAAAGGGTTAGTGGACACCCAGAAAGATTTCTGAGATGCTTCGGTTCTAGGTGTATTTAACTCTTACCATTCCTACAATTACTATGTCACGGTTATCTGTGAGCCTCACGTTTCTCTACGCGGCGTAAATCTGAAATAACTTTGACCTCGGAATTTAAAAAAAAGATGAAAATCCACACGTTTCCAAAATATCAAAAGTAATATAAAATGAAACAAATAAAAGGGATAAGTAGACAAGCAATTGTATTTACACTACATACAAGTTATACCAGTCATCTTTAACTCCTCCGTTATCTCAGTGCCCCGTCCCACTTCCAAATCATCCTTTGATTCGATAGTCAGTACACTGTCAAAACAGCAGTTGTCCCAGTTTGTAAGAAGCTTGGAGGTCGCGAAGCCAGTCAACGAGCTTTAAATTGTTACAGCCGCGGGATGAGAGCGATTCGGTGGAGATTGGCTCCCTCTGGTGGTCGGTAGAGGAAACAACATGAGGCGAGGGCGGCGGTTTAGAGGTTATCCCCCGGCTGGTACTGAGGCTCAGTGGCGGTGAAGTAGTCCTCCAAAAAGGCCTGCAGGTACTCAAAGGTAGGCCTCTCCTCCGGGTCCTTCTTCCAGCACTGCACCATCAGCTCGTGCAGGGAGGGGGGGCAGTCCTGCGGGCACGGCATTCGGTAGCCTCGCTCCACCTGCTCCAGCACCTCGCGGTTGTTCATACCTGGAGCGAAGAAGACGGAGAAGTGATTGAAAATGAGTCTGAAGACTCGGCTTTCGAACAAGAACCGCACATCACTTTGTCTCATTGACCGGCTTCTTCATGAGCTTCATCTTTTAAAACAATGAAGAAGTGGACCTTTGAGTTTGGATTGTTTTCAAACCTTATCCTGTAATAGAAAGTACTCAGAGTCCAACCAGTACTACACTTTTGAGAAGGACTCCGATAGCAATAGATCAGAGTTTAAGAAGGTTTTTTTTATATACATAATCGAAACCGCTGACTCTACATTGTATACGATATTTGCACCAGTTATGGTAGTTTAAATCCACCATTATGATGTTTCATCATTCCAATGTTCCATATCTCTGAAATGTACTATCATTGTTTCTCAAGATAAAAAAAACTATAATATTTTACTAATTTCGTTAGTTGCTTTTTGGAGCCGGGTACAAAAGAAATTCACTCTATGTTTGAGTATGCGACAAATAAACCCAATTGGAGTTCTATTTTCTTCATTTATTTTCTTCATATTCGCTCATTACATTAACACAGTACACAATGTTTGGTGGATTCCCATATTTTCAAATATATGAAAAAAAACATAATCAGAAATAGGAGTGTATAGAAGTGACTACATTCAACATAATTCAAATGGTTAAAGAATTTAACTTTTTTTTTCTTTTCTGATATATAATGTGAAATGTGTATAGCACGTAATCCATTTGACGTGTTTATAGGCCTAGAAAAATGCTTCGTGCATAATGCATGATGAAATATCCATCATGCAACATGCCGCTCTTTTTTTAGCTTACGTACCCATTGCTCGTGTCTCAGCACACGGAAACACTCTCACGCACTGGTCATTAATGAAATATAAGCCATGCTGCGGTTGAGAGAAAGCGATTATATAATCCACAGAGCTGCTCACTCACCTGGATAGGGCACTCTGCCCTTGGTCACAAGCTCCGTCAGCAGGATGCCAAACGACCACACGTCCGACTTGATGGTGAATTTCCCGTAGAGAGCCGCCTCGGGAGCGGTCCACTTTATCGGAAACTTTGCACCTTGTAAGAAGTACAACGTCGTGGTTTTTGATTTCGAAAATAAAGAGAAATAAAAGCAACAGGATTTACCAAAACCGGAGCGAGTAAGTAGGTCGAGCTCCTCCTGCGTGAACCTTTTCCTTCATCTGAGATTTCATTTGGGGCATAAGTAATAACGTCCCACTAGGGGAACAAAACTGAACAACTCCATTATCTCGCTCAAAGTCAGTTTGCAGAGGGCCTAAGATGAAACATTACATATTTAAAATGAAGTCCTCCTGGTGTACAATCAGGGGAAAACAGCCCCACGATTTGACACAAAAAACAAGATGGATTTAGCAAGGAGCTAATGCGACCACGTACTCCTACCTTGTCTCGCTGTGTATTCGTTGTCCTCGATGAGCCTGGCCAGACCAAAGTCAGCGATCTTACACACCAGACTTTCCCCGACCAGGATGTTGGCAGAGCGCAGGTCTCGGTGGATGTAGTTCATCCTCTCGATGTACGCCATGCCCGCAGCCACCTGGGAAATGTGGTTATGTTTTATTTTATACTCAATGAACAGTGTCAAGGTGAATTAATCAGGGCTCAGCAATATTTGCTATGTAGATTTACAACCATTTAATGAGCCATAAAAATGGCCCCGAAATAGAGAGGATGTCTCTTATAGAGAGATCGATATCACTTATCAACTCACAGGAGTGATGAATTACATCTTCAGAATAAAACAACTGCTGATTTGAGTGCTCAAATGCGCTAATGCTAAATCACTAATTTAAGGTTATTTGTTATCCAAATTGTCTTTAAAATACATTCATTGCAGACCAGCCAAACTGGTGAGTTTAATATTTTAAAATACTTCCATTTTGGAATGAGTGGTTGCCTGATGAAACTGCAAACCTCTTCTTAACATCAAGATGGAAGTAAATGTGGCACACAGAGCTAAAATGAATGAATTGGTAACAGCTGGAGATGGTTACAGTTAATAAATCTCTCTGGAAACAAAAACACAGTGTGCAGCATCAACATTTAACACCACCTGCTGCAGCGTACCTGAGCTGCCATGTCCACTAGATTTGGCAGTTTGAGGCCTCGTCCTTCTCCATCTTTAAGGAACTCAAGCAAACTCCCTAAAACACAAATTGAAAATGAGTTCGGTAACGTAACATCTGCTCCGAAGTAGGACGCGTCCCTGACTGTCCGTGCAGATGTATAAATAATGTACCGGCTGTGTAGGCTTGAGCACAAATGCATGTATGTAATATTCATAGTGTCTGTCTGTAGTGCCAGTTTAAAATAGCCTCTACCTTTGCACATGTACTCAGTGACGATGTATATGGGCTCTTCAGACACCACCGCATAGAGCTGCACCAGCTTGTCGTGTCGAAGCTTCTTCATGATCTGAGCCTCCTCCAGGAAGGACTCCGGGGACATGGTGCCGGGCTTTAGGGTCTTAACCGCCACCTTGGTGGTGCCGTTCCACGTGCCTGAAGAAAAAAATTAAATGTCTTAAATTGTACTTGTAACGTCACTCATCTATAGCAAATTGTAAATTGGCTTATTTGAGGAAATTGCACTTTCTTGTTCTCCTGAGTTTGTACCCTATGGTTGAATGCACTTATTGTACGTCGCTTTGGATAAAAGCGTCCGCTAAATGACATGTAATGTAATGTAAATGAAATATATATATATATATTTTTTTTTTCTTACAGTAATACTCTGGAGACTAGTGGTAAAGATATTCACCATTTGCAAAATATGCCCCATTGTCTGACAAAGTGATGGGAGAAGTATGGAAAACATAAAAGTATATGAAAGTAATATATGACATTTGGTGAAGTCAGTTATGCAATTTGTTTCACCTGTGCCACCCACCAGCTTATTGTGGTCCAAATAAACACAGAAATTCACCAGAGATGAGAACTCCTAAATGAAACGACTAAAGGTAGACCCTCCTCCTCCTGGGTTACATTAGCTGGGGGGTTAGTATAAAGTGCTCCGAACAAGCAGCATGTTTCACAACACTGTCCACCCTGAGACCGAAAGACACGCACCCATCCAGACTTCTCCAAACTGGCCGTTGCCGAGTCGCTTGATGAGCTGCAGTGACTCCCGCGGGATCTCCCACACGTCTTTGGTTTTGACGGACAGGTCGGTCAGGCGAGGCATGCCTTTGTGACACGGTACGATCAGGCGGCAGCACAGCCCCGCAGCCCTGGCTGGATCGAAACCACGCCGGTTCACATTTTAAATCAAGGGTAAAACAGTACAACCACATGACAATGCAAGGCGAGCCGAGCAGACACACTGTCTCCTGACAGAACGTTTTTGCCAATCCGCAACAACCCGTGGCCGAGCCTCACCAGAATAGTGCTGCACGAGCTGCTGGAGTGTCTCAAACTGGGCCCTGGTGGTGATGTAGTAGCCTCCGCTGTCCAGCTTGCGGATCTTGTAGTGTTTGACGTGGTTTCCCTTGACGTCATCCCAGTCCTGGATGGAGAGCGAGTAGGCCCCTGGAACCGACACAACACGGCGATTACCGTCGCGTGCAACATATCTAGGGCAATGAACAACTGCAAAGTTAACAACATATTCAACTTTGCGTATAAATAGAATGCTTGTGAGCGTGTTGGGTGCAGCTCGGTCAGAGAACCTTTGGTTGTTTCACTCTCACGGATGAGGAAAGTGCCTCTGGCGTTGCTGTTGGAGAGCAGTTGCCTCTCTGCATCCTTTCGGCCTAATTTACCAAAGTACCAGCTGCAGGGGAAAAAAAAAAACACAAATCAAACTATGGAGGGGAAAATATTTGTTTAATAATCTTTTAAATATTTGTTACTTCACCGTTCGTGTCTCTGAGCCACAGTTAACAAGACGGGTGAGATGAGCTCCCACGTGTTCAAGACATCCACTCTGCTAATGAGGCGGTGTGCTCATTTAAAAAAATAAAACAAGCTGTACTCACTCCTCAGCTTGGATCGAGTCCACCGGAGCCACATAATTGCTGGGAATGTAACCAGTCCCACCCGTAGTGAGAGAACGAGCCTCCCACCAGTCGCCCTCGCTGAGGAGACAAGGGTGAAGAGATGGAGGCAGGTCGTCCTTTTACACATTATGCACACGGGCACAAAAGAGCACTCAGCGGCGAATCAGACTTATTGTCTGTCTTGTCTCTGAGTAGAGAGGACATAAAAACAAACTACAAAACAGCTAGTTTTTCTAGTGCGTGGGCCCCTGAAGCTGGTTACCACCTCACAATCATACATATCCTTTTTTTTTTTAAACTATTATAAAAAAGAGAGAAAGGGGCTATTGAGAGTTGTTCTGGTTAAAAATGAGATTTGTTTAAGGGGAAACACAACATCAGCGCCCAGATGTCAGTCCACTGCTGCCATGGGAAACGACCATTAAACGTCCAGAAGCTTCGGAGCAGCTCAACAAATACAGCTCGAAACGCTTTGGTTCTCTTGTTAAAATAATAGTGGGAGAATTACAAAAAAGTGGCAGAATAATTGCTGTTCATGTCAACAAACACAGAAAATGAGGATCATTTAAATCTCACTTTGTTGGGATAGGATGAGTACAATGTTGCCTTCAATACATGTAGTGACACACCCCATACGTACTGTGTAGAAGCAGGGGAATCCTGCCACTATTTAACAGGACAATTAAGTTATACTGTGCAAACTGTTGCAGATGTGCTTTATATAGTAAGGTCGTAGAGTTCCAGGGAAATAATGAGTATACGACTGAATATATGAGACTGCTGCGGTTTAACATGGATCCCATTTAATCCCCTTGATAGAAGTATTTATTCTTTTAAATAGCTGGGCCTATAACAAAAACATCCGTGTCCTCCGTTGGTGTCATTTCAGTCCAAATTCAACATTTAGACACCGACCTCGAAAAAAAAAACACAAAGCAGAGAGTGGGAGATAACAACCGCCACCCTCAATGCTGTCATGCAGATGTTTTCACACTTACGTGCTGTTGAGGATCTGGAACCTCTCCCCCTTTCTGAAGCTGAGGTCATCCTCAGTCCTGGCCTCATAGTCGTAAAGAGCCACAAACAGAGTCACCCCTGCAGGGAAAGCGACACGTGCTGGTTAGAGCTGAAATGAATAAATGCATTATTATGTTGGGATGTTTACTGTGGCTTTAAAGTTTGTCTAGTCCATCTGTCTCTCACGTGGGCTGCTGCCCTGATCATTTGTTTCCCGCACGCCGTCTGCTCTTGCAACTTCTCACAATCTATACAAACAAAGTCAAACTAGTCCACGAGAGCATGCCTGAAAAAGCTTAGGTTTAATGATTTTATAACAGGCTTTCTGCGAAATGTTAAACGATTGTATTACCTAATTCGGTTTTCAAATTTAGGCTGGCTGTATTCGGCCACAGCAGGCAGCTGTTTTTAACAGAAGCCCAGAAACCGAGTGCACTCTACCTGCGCAACACCACATGGCATACAGACACAGTTACCGTCCAGCTGGTTAACAAGCCGGAGCATTTACCAGACGAAGAGATCAATATCTCCCTTCGGAATTGGGGGAAATGAAAACAGGGTTTAAAAAAAGAAGGTAAATTTTACATGTTTACCATGCAAATTCAGTAAACTCCTTGAAAATAATGGAGTAAAAGTCCAGCTTGGTCTTCGTGGTGATCACATCCACATGCTTTTTGGATCCTGCGGGTGTAGCGTGCTCATGTTCAAGACCCATGTTGGACTATTCTTTTGAAGGAAACTCGCAGTTCAAATCTTTTTCAGACCGGATTCTACCCACACAAAAGATTAAGTCCGGCTTTAAGCATTATCAGGACGAGCACTTTTAGGAACAGTTCTTGCTGCCAACGCAGATGCATCCGATGTGATCCGGAACGACCCCGGAGTGCCTTTATCTCTCACTGAGCCTGAGACAATAAACTGATTTTCTGATTTGATCTGAAATGTTCCTGGACAGCCGGAGCGACGGTGCTGTGATAAAGTCCAGCCTGGCCGTCAGTGCAGTGACCTCCGAGGCACCTTACAATGACCAAAACGCTCCCTGTCAATGGGGGTCAGTGGAGGTTTTTAGCTTTATCCTGGTTGGCTGTTGTTTGGAGGGTGTTTCTTCTGCAGCCCCAGATGTGAATGTTGGATACTGCTGCCCTCCAGGAGTGATTTCATATTCATGCAAGCACAGCGTGCCGACTCCACATATGCAATTTTATCTGTGCTGGGGAAATAAATAACGCAAGTAGTTTACATCAAAGAAACGGATGCTGTTGATTTGTCAGGCAGTTGATATACATCTTCTGCTGGGACGTGGATTTATCTCATCATCAGACTCTCAGAACACATAAAAAGAATCCCTGAATAATAAAACAAAAAAAATCAAGATTGCAACCTTGATTGACTTCATATGTGAGTGAAAACCTGCTAAGAAACAAACCACGCGTGCTGGTCGGTTAACATAGAAGACCTGAGCCTATTTATTGAACACTGGACGAGGGCCAGTCAGTGAGTGGTCTTCAGAGAAGTTTACAGCTTTGCAATTTAGACGGACATTTTATTTCCCTTTTAATTGCTATGCAGTAGGACAGCTACATATATCAGAGTTACAATGTCTTAAAGGAACCCTTTGACATATTGGGAAATAAGCTTAGTAGCTTTCTTTCGGAGAGCCAGAAGAAAAAGGTTCAACGCCTCTAAAAAACACTTTACAAAGTTAAGACGCGTCGTGAAAGTTTTGCGTTGCACCTCACAGTGGAACCACATCGCGAGACTCCTTCAACCTCACCTGTCCCGCCCCGCGACCGAAGTGTCCCGGACTGCGAGGACGTGTGCACTCCCCCGAACACGGCCACCCCCTGTGTGGCGCCGCTGTGGAAGTTGTTGTAGTTGGGGATGGTGGTGACCCCGAAGCTGGGGTAGTGCTGCGGCGTGGGGTCGGACCCATAGCGGTACCCAGAGTTGTGCGAGACGCTCGTCTCCCGGTCATCGGTGAGTTTTGCTGCTTCTTTATCCTTACATTGGACACAGCCCATTCTCTACTTTCTGTGGGTGGAGAGAGGAAGAGACGGATGAAATCAGTACGTGGGTGAAATAATAGCTCACAAGCCGTCTCCGTTGGGGAAATTCTGATTCAGTGTTCCATTATTTCAGGGCTTCCTCTGAGAGTTACAGTGTCTTCTTTCAATTAGGCTGAAATTAAACACCATTTCTAATCATACTTCGGAACATAATGTGCTTTACTCTGTCACTCTTCTATATGTGCACAGATAACTTAAGCTTACTCAACACTATTAAAGCATTTTATAGCACTACTTATCACGGTTTACTTTTCCATCTTGTTGCACGAGCAGAACTTGTGAGAAGGTTGCGCACCCAGCCGTTGCATTAAGTTGGTATGCACTTTCTGTTTTTCCACAGACACATCATACATATTCATACATATTCAGTTAAAATGCAAAGAGAGGCCCTTTACAGCAAACTGCTGCCCGGCTCTCCACGGAGTCTCATGAGGGGGCCCGGCCGGCCTCACCAGAGTACAGATAAACCACTTTCTGTAAGGAGCGGGGCAATCTGCTTTGCCAATTAAAAAAGAGAAGAAAAAAAAAAAAAAAAGAGCCTTACCGTCTTTAAAAGACCCAGTTAAACTAATGCCCACTTCGCCCCCCCCCCCTCCCCTCCCGTCCCCCTTTAAGCCCTGCGAGCTCACTGAGCCACGGCTAAGAAGAGATCGCTGACAGCGCCGTCGTCTTTCATCACCACCAGTGGCCGGCCCTCTTTGGAGACGGCTAATTAGAAACACACTTGTTTACAGTCGCTGCGGATGGAGAGGGGCGGAGCTACGGGGGCGAGCGCCAGTAGGAGACAGACGAGGAGGGGAAACTATCGCATCACTCTTCAACCTCGGGGCTAAAAGATTTAGAGCCACGTTAACAATACAGAACGTTCACTCTGGGGCTGTTCTTTCTGCCAACAACAATGGCCGTATGGAAAAAGAAAAAGTTATTTACTGGTTTCAGCCGTTAAATGTCCTGGATTTCTTAGTTTTCCAAGATAGCGAATCGTTTTAGTTGGACAATTGATAATATATTTCAAAATGCCAGATGGGAGAGGTGCGCAGTCCAGAATTAAGTTAGGAAATTAGTTTCAAGTCCTTTGTGAGCTGCTGAAGAACACCAGAGCTTAATGCTTGAAAAGGAAAGCTACGACCGAGCGGCTCCAGGCCTGTTTTACATTTACCAGCCAGAAACCCTAAAGGCCTACATCAAAAAAAAAAGTGCAAACAGATGCGCCCAGCTCGCCCGAGCACCGCCTCTCTGCTAGCACTGCAACCGGGTACGGGCGGAGCGAACTACAGCGTGTAGTTAAAGACCAAAGACTTAGTTAGTTTTTAATAAAAAGGTACTGTGAAAAAAGTCAGAAACAGAAAAAACAAACATGAGTGCATTTCAAAAAGGTCCCTGATGCTTTTTCATCATCTGTACACTTCATGCCCAAGAAATAACTCGGACAAGTACAGAACATCTTCACATCTTTACTCACGGTCAGCTGGTACCTGAAAGCATGGAATACACACCAGTGCAGAATTACCCTCCTGTGCACAGCATTTTCAATTCCTCCAGTCCTACATTTGCTGCGCACATTTAAACTAACAGAAGAACACAGCCACTGCAGAGTGAAGGAGACTCACTGGGATCTATTACTGCCCATAACACCCCACGGCCTACCCAGAGGAAGGAACCAGCCCAAAGACCAAAGCTGTGAGGCCGCAGACTGAAATACGAGCAGGACTGCGGAGTCTTTGCTTATCCTTAAAATAACAAACAATCTTCATGGACATTTATTTTTACATCTCCTATGTTCTGGTATTTACAGTAAATGTCACTACGGTAAGGCAGGTATATTAAAATAAATCAAACACATGCTCGGCTTAAAACGTCTATGTAGGGGGGGGACGAGAGAGTTTGTTTACTATGTAACATTAATGCAAAAACTTCTGCGGCCACCAAATAATTGATCAATTAGTCAAGAAAGAAATTGCAAAAGCTGACTGAGTTACTCAGTGCAGAGATGCCTCTTGTTAATGGAAACACAGATAGTGACATAAAGCCCACAATGTTAACTGAACGTACTGATATAAAAAGATCTCTACATCCGGGAGGAATCCGAGTAAGAGAGGAGAGATCTCCGGCCGTCGGGCAGCAAGGGAGGATCACGACGTTCTTCCTGCTCTTGGGGTAAAAAAGACACCTGAACGCATCTGTAAGTCACCTTCTGCCCTGAAACTAGACCACTTTGTATGTGGAGGAGTCGGAGGATCAAATTAACAGTGCTCATCTTGAATGGCTCAAGATGCACTCTGAAAATTGATTTGATTTCCGGCCAAATCTGTTGGAAGTATATTAATCAACTAACCACGTGATTCCTTCACATGAGGCAGTGAGGAATGGAAAGAAGTGTGGACCCAATATCAGCTTAGCGCAGAGCGAGAGGGAAAGGGTGAGTGTCACTTCATCCATCACAGCTGATGAGATCAACTGGAAACTCATTTTAAGAAGCAGCGCCTTTATTCTGATGCTGTGCGGAGTGTCAATAATCTCCAGTAACACCGAGAGCTGCAGACATAATGAGATATTCTGCCATTGACAGAACATCTGAGAGATCAATACAGTGAATTAAAAGCACAGACAGGTCAGGGTCACACGACATGACTAATGGAGTCAGGCCTGAAAAACAGGCCGTTGTCTGAAAATACAACGTGTGGACTGTTATAGAAATAAAAGAGCACGTTAATACATTATAGGCTGCAATAGTCTTAAATGATACATCATACTTTTAAAGTAAATACTTTGTTTTATATGACCACAAGCCCCAAACACCAAATGAATGACCAGGAAAAGCAGCAAATGTGGACATTTATAGAGATGGAGCAGAGGAATATGCAGTTAGTCGCTTCGGATGAAAGCATGAGCTTAATGAAATGTAATGAATACTTGACATTTCTGCTTGAAAAGAAAGACTAAATAAAAAGCCTGTGGTGTCACCTCCAATGAGAACACATTACACATCTAAAGTGGGATTGAATCACATCTAAGAACGCCTTTATTATCCAACCCAGATAAACTCCCACATCTCTAAAAAAAAAAAAAATCCTTTTGCATTCAAACGGAGCCTTTAACAAGGCAGCTGTGTATTATATGAAGTAAGAGGTTCCTTTACATCAGATCATTGACATGCAACAAAACAAGGTCAAACATACCACACCCAGCCCACTGAAGCAGCACTCGCAAAGACCCGATTCACCATGAAACACAACTTGCTGTTCGGTCAACAGAGAAAAGACGTCAAGCCGGATCATTTTCCATTTGAATACTTATGAAACTCAATCCTCTGTTTGCTGGATTTGGTACAACTGTGACGATCTCTCCTAATGGCTGCCATTCTCTGAATAGTTACAATATTTGCTTGTGTTGGACAACTGAGTTCATTGAGTGTATCAACAACAAGAAAATGACCACATGTCACTCTGCTACAAGATTATCAGCACAATGAGACGCAGTGTTGAGGCTTCCAAAGCATTCTTCTCGTACTGAATGAACAGAGATGGTTACAGAACCCACAGCTGACTTTCATGCAGTACGTGTGGGCTTAAAGCCTCGACTGTGTTTTGGTGTCACAATGTTCACAGTGAAGTATGTTGAGTCATGTTTTTAAATCACTGAGCTCATTGTAAATGCCCATTCAGTCAGTGAGATTTGTGCCTTGTATATTAATATTATCCAAACGGGAAAAAGGGGATATTCGATTGTTTTTCTAACAAACAGATGAAGATTCTTGCTGCTTCCGCTTTATCAATCTGAAGTGGTTCTTTCCAGATGTTGTGCCAGTATAAGGCAAATGGTCAGTGTAAGAATCTGCTGCTAATCATGTGGTGGGTCTACAGCAGTGGAGGTTTTCTGGTAAACTGAATATATGTTTAAAAAAAAACTGCAGCAACAACCAGAAGAGAGCTGCAACCAATTGATTAAATCAATAAGTAGACAAACAAAAAGCAAACTTTCTACTATTCTCAGAATTAAGTTTTCTGAATAATAACAATAACATGTTGTCAGATCGGTCTGTTCTCTGTTTGAGCACTTTTAATGGAATAAATCTGTATTTTGGAACGCAGGCTGCACTAAACAATCGATTGGAATCTGGGACACTTTTAACCAAATGTTTATTAGATCAATACAGGAAGAAGGCCAATCACAACCATGTGCTATCCTGAAAGTATTTATTTTGTCTTATCCACAGTCCAAACAAGATATTCATATTACCATCATGTGCAGCTAAAACTACATTCAAGCTGTCAATCAAATGAATCCACTAACTGTTGCAGCTCTTGATTCAAATAATCATTAGTTGCAGGTTTTCAGAGGCCGTGTGGCTGAAAAACGACAAAACAATGTGTAAATGAGCACCTTTAACCACTGAGTTGGTCCTCTTCTGACCTAAATAGTTCACCTCTGCGATGGCAGTGGTTGAACCGAAAATTCTAACGTCATGAGTAGCTTATGTGACAGTGGGTTTTATAAGGGAGTTAAATATGGAGAGAGAGAGAACATGGTCCATCAGCCTTAATATGCTCCTGTCATACAACAATTCATACACATCACGCAGGCCAGTTGTGTAGCTTTCCGGGTGTCTGCCAGCAAGATGGATGGCTGCCCCTCCAGACACACGCGATAACCCAATTAGGACAGTTTTAATTGGATATTTAACAGCGCGGGCAATGCAATTAAGCTGAAATCACACGACAATTATTTGGGGTGAAATGTCCGCGGGCCTTTGTGCCGTCGATCGGGTCTGTGTGTGTGTGTGTGTGAGAGAGAGAGAGAGAGAGTACGGCCTCAGTGGTCAGCTCTTCTATGCGGCGCATCCATCCCTGTTACTGCTGCAACACAGAGCCCCTCTCCACAATCACAGCACTGCAAAACATCACCCACAATACCGGGGCCACCGCTACTTCCCCTCTCTCTCTCTCGTGATTTTACCCCCACGGAGGGCAAAGTTACCCGTCAAATACACGCACCTATCGCCTGCAGGATGCCCGGCCGGGATGCTGGCTCTGGTTGCAGCGACCAACTCCGTGATATTCATCCCCTGCGCTCCCTCTACAGCGGAGAGGAATTCATCTTGCAGCCCACGGCGCAGGATAAGGGGACGAGGCGGTTTGCACCAATTGAAATTCAACACAGGGAGGGTACTTACCGCAGAAAACAAAAAAATCAGATTAATCCATCGGAGTTTCCAGAGGGACTTTGCTGTGGCGAATCGCGGATATTTTTCTGCTCCCTGTGACAGTTTTCCCGTCGCATGAAGAGAGAATAGCGGCGGGATTTCCGTCCCTGCCGATTCGGGAGCTGCTGTCGCCGCCGTGCGTACAGATGATGACGATCGCGATCAGAGCCAAGTTCACAGCAATAGTACGTGGCTTTCCGGTTGGCCCTGTCAAAATAAAGCTGCGCGTCTCGCGTGATTTTCAGGTGAAAACAAGCGTAAAGAGTCATTTTTTTCGTCAAACTATTAGAAAACAGAACGCACAAGGTGTTACTTCCACGTCCAGGACCCTATTGGAATCGTGTTAAGCACGCTCAATTGATTATTTCGGAAGGATTTCACTTTTGTGCTTTTATTTCGACCTTTTACAACGGCTTTATTTTCCGGTGTATGTGTTGACGTCACGGCGCAGCTGAGGTGGCTGATTGGCACCGCGTTCCTCCAATAACAGGGGAGAACGGGTAGGAGGACTCCTCCCCGTTTTGGGGCAGACTGAAAAACATGGCACGATTGCCACATTGTCCATTTTAGTTCAAGTGAGTAGAGCTGTCTTCACACAGATAAAATGCTTGATTAAATAAGAAACAGAGTGCACGCAGATTCTCACGCAGAGAGAAACACTTTAATGGACTTCTGTGTTTAATTACAGCCAAAAGAAATCCAACAAGTATGTGTTCTTTTTTAATCCAACCAAACCGAAAGCAGGTGACTTACCTCTCTGCATGATCGGGCATCTTTAGCTGGAATAGAGTGACCAAGAATAGAGTAAAATACGTTAATAATCAATCAGATAAAATAAAAAGTCACTTGGTCTTTATTTTACGTGGTATTTAGGGGATAAACGTCTCAGTGGAAGCTTCCAGAAGAGCTATTCTTACAAAACAGTCAACCCAACAGCTACTGACAATTACCCACCTATAAAACATGTTACTTTTTTGAATATTTCACAAGATTTACAGTTAATTTACATCATCAGTTTTAGTAGTTGTTCAAACACTGGCCGGAGCTCAAACAAACCAAACATGCAGGTTCATTTGGTTTACTGAAAATGAATCCATTTAGAATGAATCAAACTACCACCCCTGCTGTTTCTGCCACAAAAGACAGCCACTCTGTTACTTGCAGTTTTTGTGTTGGTCGGGGAGGGGGGGTTAACAATATTAGAACATTTTGATAATTTTCCATCACATTCTCCCCGAGTATGAGGGGAAATGTTTTGTGTTGTTTGGCCATTGTCGATTACCTAAATATGTTTAATTTGTAAAACTGAAAATGGACCAATGGACCAGTTTACAATTAGACAAGAATGAACATCTATCTATCTATTTGCTAGTGGCTCATGATAAAAGAGACAATGTGTGTGCTGATTGCTGAATTGAAAAAACAACATTTTTCTTTGTGGATGCCAAATGCATGTAACTACTCCTTCAGATGTGTGTGCGTTTAAAGAAAGATGGGAGCAGCAAAGTGTTCCATTTGACATGGCATGCAGAGAGAAGTCTAAACCTTCAGCATGTTTAAGATCTTGTGTTGATTTGTGACTCTTCAGAAGTCTGCTTGCTGACACACTGCTCCTTCCATATGGGATCCCGACATGACTCAGTATCATCCTGACAGGTGAAGTCTTTATGTCTAAACGTCTGGACTGCATGGTGCTTGTTGAAAATATTCCATGCCCTGCTTTGTCCTCTGGTTTACATATTCATGGCAGCTCACCATAACAATTACAGCTTTGCATGTAATCAGAATATCACAACAATGAGCGTGGCCCACTTAGCCCCGAGGAAGAGAGGGTGGGTGAAAGACATCGCCCTAATCCTCAAACTGTTGTCTGCACTTCTCACTCGTGAACTGCCTCTCACCCTACTTCTCTGCAACCAGGAGTCGTGATCTAAAAAGCCCTCGCTGCACTGCCTCTCCCTTGGAGCCATTTTGGAACGGTAACCATGGAGATGTGGGTCATGCAGTGACGGCAGAGAGGGTAGACTTGTGGCTGGTGGCGGAGTCGGAACACTGCAGGCTGCTGGAGCAGAGGGCCATAAACCCTCATTATATCTGGGTCACTGGGATGCTCCAGCTGCAACAAGCAGACAAGATGCTATTATGCAAGAAGAGGGAGGCTGTGGGCACAGGGGCTTATAGTTCCAGGGGGACGCCGGTGCACTGAGCGAGGCATATGTCAGGAGCGTGTGGTGATTCAACACAAGACCAGCTGAGCGGTACCTTCTCGGTTTAGCTCAAAACATGTTGTTGTTTTGGCCTATCAATTTAACATTTGTGATAAATAAATTCAGCTGTCTTGTTGCAGCTTTGTATATTGAGAGATCTGTTTAATTTAATCTAACATAGTAAATAATGTAGACTGTACAATTGCAAAATTATACCGTACATTATAGTACGTAGAATTAGACGACATATATTATATCTAGATTATGCTTAATGTAGACTGGCCAACATATTAACCAGGGAGAGGGTGAATATGTCTGATGATGAAGTGAAGGTGGTCTATGTCAAATCAAATGTTGGCCATTTTTGTAGTTTTAAAAAAACGTACGGTTTATTTTCCTGTTGGATTATCAAATAAATCCTTGCGTTGTCTGCTAGACAAGAATCTGAGTCGTTATTTGTGGGAAATAAAATTAAGTTTTTTCTGCACTCTAAAATGGAGATAAAGACAAGTTGTTGGCCATGTTGTTGTGTCTCTCCCATTGTCCATGCCCCCCCACCCCCCTCCTCCCCCATGACCCCCGCTCCGTGACCCCCCCGCCCCCACTCCCACTCGTTAGATTCCGGACTTGTGATTGGCGGAGACGGGGTGGCTTTGTCGTCATAGCCCCAGTGCCCATTCATCAGCGGACTTGGGCGTTGTACTCCGCATCTCATTTGCGGCAGGGCCAATTTCTCCATTTACAAACTCCGCTCGAGAAAAAAAATCGAAAGAATTCGTTTTCCCGTCCGCCTTTTGCCACATTTTTGCAAGTTATCACACCTCCATTTGCGGTCATCTCGTCTCTCGGGCTGATTCCTCGGCTTCGTTTGGAGAAGTAGGTGCCGGTGCTTGACTTGCCTTTTTTTGGTGGGGGGAGGAAGCTTTGCGGTCTTTGTTCATTCATTTTGATCGGTTGGGTTCCTTTGTTGCACCAAAAAGCATGGGAGCACAAACCTCCAAAGCCGCTGGAAAAGAGGAAGCCGCCGTAGAAAAGCCAACAGAAGGCGCCGCCGTTGCAGCGAAGGCAAACGGACAGGTACGTTTTACGTTTGATGGTTTGATTCTTAATTGCTGGAGGGGAATTGGTCTGGCTTTGAGCAGCGCGTTGGCTCGATGGCGTGCTCCATGTTCCATGTAGCGCACCCGCACGTTCGCCGGCAGCCTACAGGGAAAGTGGCCACATGTAACGTTATCCGCAACAATTGTGTTCTTAATTTAAAGTCGCCCTTTTGAAGTAGCAGCATTGTTTCAAATCCAGCGCATTTTCTTGTGAAATTCCTTAAATGAATACAGGCACAGCCTTTAATTTAATTTCAAGATGAATAGCGCACTACACTACTAACTAACCCGTCGAATAAATTAAGTTGCTTTTGAAATACATTTTATGAATATGTTCCGGCGGCGGTAAGCTGATTACCGAAACATGGCGGGTTTTTTAATTCATTTGGTGGAAATGGGGTTTGTGGGTGCGCTGACTGGCATGGCCATTTTAAGACTACCACGCCTTTGTTGCCAGATTCACGAATGCAGCCACGTTGTGGTTCGCACACCGCCGACAAAATGCACAATTTACTTAAAAATATAGATGAGGATACGAGGATTTGTATACCAGTTGAATCAACACCAATTAGTTTACTATATGGGCCATTAAAATAAGGGGGAAAAATATCCAAATTCCTATGTTATATCCTCTGGCTCCTCACCGAATGCCACCTAGCGGTTCCCGGCAGAACTGCAGCCTAAGCGACCAGCCTACTGCTGAAAGCCACAGATCTGTCGTCACTCTCCTAGTAACAGATGTTGCTGCAGTTGTAGGGCTATTTTCCCATTGGTTAGTGCTAGTCGATGCGTTTGATTAAATTCCAAAGCACGCCGGATTTTGCAGGGAGTCGCCATGTACACACCTTCATGCGTTGCCCGCGATGCATGACTACACAATCAAGAGTGCACAACGGTTTTCAACTTCAACACCGCTATATACATTTTAACATTATTTTCTGTTTCCTTCAGGAGAATGGCCATGCCAAGACCAACGGGGATGCCTCTCCATCTGCAGAGGAGGCCAACAAAGATGATGTACCGGCCAACGGCAGCACTCCTACAGAGGAGGCGCCAAAAGCCGAAGGCGAGAAAGTAGAGGCCGCTGAGGCCAACGGTGAGAAGGAGCCTGCGGCTACAAACGGAGAGGCCTCTGCCAAGCCTGAGGAAGGCACTCCATCCACCAGCGAGGAAGGAAAGCAAAAGAAGAAGCGTTTCTCCTTCAAGAAACCCTCCTTTAAGCTAAGCGGCTTCTCATTGAAGAAGGCCAAGAAAGAGTCTGATGAGGCAGCAGAGGAAGGCGCAGCAGCAGGAGGAGAGAAAGCGGCGGCAGAGAACGCAGCCACTGAGGAGGCCAAACCAGATGAGGTTGCTGAGGAGGGAGCCAAGGAGGCTGAAGCTGAAAAGCCAAAGGCCGAGGAGGAGGCGAAGGCGGAGGAACCAGCAGCAGCAGCAGCAGCGGCGGCCGAAGAGGAGAAACCAGCCGACGCCTCACCCGCTGAACCAGAGACGGCAGCCGCTCCAGAGGCCACCGCTGAGTAACCCTGCTGAACCAGACACCGGAATGAAGGAGGAGCCCGTCTGAAGGAATGCAAGGACTTGTCTAAAACCAGGGATTTCTTTTGATTGTTATGATTTTTTTTTTTTGTTGGTGTTTGTTTACTATTCTGCAACCATCTCATCCATAATGACTGCAAGATCCATGGCAGTGATGGGCAGGAGGTGTACTGGAGAGTGTGCTGCTCCCTCACTGCCCGTTGATGCTTGCATGTGTGACATTGGCTGAGTGAAAGTATGACTGAGTGGGACTGTTAATTCTTTTTTTTTTTTTTTTCCTACATGAAACCATGACTGTGTTGACACGTTGCTGAATTTGACGTATTTTATCAGTAAGTATTTGGTGCTGGGCATTTGGATGTAGCAGCTAAAGCTGTGTCTGCAAGATTCGACACATTGTGATATTTAAAGGGAAAGACCTAAACCAAGTCGTAAATGTTGTCTTTGCAGTGCACAGTTGTTTACAACGCTTAAACTCGACGCTCCTGTGGACACAACCATTCCCGAATGAAGTAGATTTAGTTAACTGTCAAAACAGTAGGTGCTCATCACTTACCATTAGATGCCACCATTTCAAAACTCTGTAGTAATGCACGTTGTATAGACTTTGATATTACTGGTTTTATGACTGAGATGTACCTAAATGACTGAAGTTTTTAACAGATTACCCATTGTAAATGAAGTTTTTCTTGTTTTTCACCATTTGTAAGATTGAATAAAATTGGGAGATGTTTTAAGCAAATTTTGAATCCAGCTTTGATTATGCCACTTAATCTAGTTCAGAGGGCACATACATGGTCTTTACTTATTATTTTTACTAGTTAAAATGAATGTCACATTGCCTACAAACTGTTTAGGTGTTGTGTTTAATTTCTTGTATGCAATGATTAAGAATAAAGGAAACTAACTCTGAACCCTTTTGTTCAGCAGCAAACATCCCTCCTTTAGTCTCCCAACTGACAATCTGTACAAGATTGTGTAGTGTGACTGAGATCCGCTCCTAGAAGTAGAGATGGTCATTCTTTCTATGGCACCTTTTGTGGTGCGCATTGTCGGAAAAAAAATTATACTAGAGCATTTGAAATTAAATTGATGTTCTGTAATTGTAGTCTCATAAAGATGAAATACTCTCTACGGGGGAAACTTTTTATTTTTCTTCCCAGGAGTAGTTTCATATTCACATAAGATGCCCTACAATCAAATGCAGGGATTGAATTGAACAAAATTGAGGTCAATTCAACCTTGTCAGCACATGTGAAAAATGATTACAGGCCATTTAACTGACACTTTTATCCAAAGAGACTTTCATTACATTTTTAACCCATGGCTTGTTCCATTTTTGCCCAGGGAGCAACTAGGGGTTACGTGTCTTGCTTGGACACGAGCTTGGGCTCGAACCACTAACCCTGCGGTTCGTCAATGCAATATGCACTAACCTTGGGGTTCCCAGCACACCATCTACTCCATGCACCACTGTAGACCCAGTGATCTTGATCAAGACATTTTTCAAGATAAATTGAAATATGCCCAGTACCCTGCAAAATGTTTTCTAGAGAATTACCTACGTAATCAAGGCACAGCCCCCAGATAACTCAAGATTTAGGGTGCACTGCTGCTCACGTTTCAACATTAATGTTTGCAACAAACTTTTGTAGTTTTAATACACTGCTCCAAAAATCATTGTTAACGAATGCTTTGGTGGTGGGTCAGTGATGGTCTGGGTATCGGAGTGGGATCCTCGAACCCATCATCAGACCCCACGATCACCTGACCTAAACCCGATAGAACACCTCTGGGCTCGTCAAACTTTACAGGAGCTCACTGATGAGCTTAGACAGATCTGGGAGGACATTGCACAAGACGCCATCCGTTGTCTCATTAGGCGCATGCCGCAATGTTGTCAGGCATGCATACAAGCACGTGGGGGCCACACAAGATATTGAGAAGCATTTTGAATTGCAGAAATTGAATTTTGGTAAATGGACTAGCTGCCGCCACATTTTATTCACTTGGATTTCTGGAGTGTCTATAAAATTGAGCTCTCTCTAGGCTGAAACCTTTATTTCCATCAAAAGATGGGACATCCTTTTGTTCGTAAGGCATTAAACTGTCCATATCAGGATAGATACCCAACATCATAATTTTCCCATTGAGATCTGATTTTCCCATTGAGATCTGATGTGTTTTCAAAGTGTTCCTTTTTTTTTGAGCAGTGTATCAACTACAACACATACCTAACTGATGGTTATCCATGGATGGGTTGGGATTCCTTCTACCAAACCGCAAACACACAGAATATTTTAACAGTAGGAGAAATAGCTGCAATCTTCTCCAGGGTGTTTTTAGTCACCCACATCTGCAGTCATGCTCATTTTCAAAGCCACTATTTCCTTTGCACCCATTTTAACCCAGTGTACTGCAGCTCAGGCCACCACAAGCAGGGTGTGTTTTACACATAATAATTCTATTTCTGCTTCCTTGTCTAAATGTCCATCTTGGTCATGTTGTTGAGGGCTTCGCTCCCTATTTTGTCCTCCAGTGTGCCTCACAAGCAGTATTCCATGATTCCACACACCACTCCATTCAAGTGTTTCAGGTTCTCTCTGGACAAATTTATACAATAAAGACGATATATGCATACAAATAAATGCAAACAGATGTGCCTGCTAAAAAAACGAAACTATTTCTTTAAGTGCAACAGATCATCTTGGGGTGTGGCTTGTGGAGTTGACCAGAGGCAGCTCTCCATCTGTGTTCCTGTCTGTCCCACCCGATGTGCCGACCGCAGACCGTTTGGCTGTCCCCTCAGATGGCGATTCACGGCGGTTTCTATCACCCGGCTTCCCCTCTCTTCTGTTGCCCAAGGCCCCTTACCTAACCGCCGCCTCGCTTTCCCTCCCAGGGAAGAGAGGACCATCCCTGTCAGTTGTCCCACATGGAGACTATTTTCAACACACCCGTATTCAGACACGATTTTTGTAAAACTTTGGCTCCAACGCAGGCAACCACGGGCCATTACGTGAGGAGAAATGTATACTTTACGATCCTCATCTATCATCTATAGTCTATCTCTGCCTCTATACAGGGCCCAGTGGTGTGTAAGTAACTAAGTATATTTACTAAAGTACTGTGCATAAGTCATTATTACAACTGTATGTTACTTTTACCACACTTCAAAACAAACATTGTATCATGTTTATTTGACACAGTAAATGCTTGCCCTGGAAAAACCAAGTATCAACATATACAGTACTTGTCAAAAGTGGAATATAAGATAATTCCAGTTTAAATTAAGGGGGTATTTACCTTGGGATCATGGATCTGACACTTCTAAAAAGTCTCAATTTAAGAGTGCAAATCCTTTTGGATAAAATTGACTGCCTATATCAGTGATTGTAATGGGAGATTCTGGATAGGTGTACCTTTAACTTTTACATTCTATTATAACTTGTTGGTGTGTTTTTAGCCATACAAAACAACCATAGTTCTATACCTGACAGGAATTCATAATAAGATAGGTTTGTATCTTGTCTATGTTGTTATGTGTTGCTTACGTGCTGGTATCCATTATTTATGTTTTTTGACAATCTTATTTACTTTTTCATCTATCGGCAGTGATGATGATGATGATGATGATGAGTATGAGTATGGAAAACCAGATAATCACCTGATGTCTTGATGGGTGTTTAATTCACAGTTGTAAAGGAAGGCTACTAGAAAGATTTTAAACTTTTGATTGTATCATGCTGCAACTAAGTGATAGCCAGGTGGAAAAGTAACAAGTAAGCCATACTTAATTTCTACCATGTTAGAAATCAACCCAAGTGTTCTTGGTGCAGACACTGAATTCCAACCTGCCCAAATGATTACTATTCTGTAGTTGACCTACAACCCCAATGCATTAGGTGCAATTGAAATGTTGATGATGGAGGATTGACCAGTTTTTTTGTGTAGTACTTACAGTACATGACATAGAAAGTCTAAAAAGTCAAAGTCAAGTTCAAAAAGTACTTCTGAAACAAAACTTTTTTTAGACATCTTTTATTTTGGTCATTATGCTTTACAGGACATAATGCATGTTCAGGGATACATCGTTGTTGATGGTATGGCAATTTTCTGGTGACTGATTTAATCATAATGGTCAATTTGACCATTACCATTTCACAATATTCAAGTCACCTACAAGGATGACACTTACAACATGGTGGACCAAAAGTATTTGTGTACTTTGAATAAGAGTATTGGTCACCCAACCAAAATAACAGTTACAAAAACAACAGAAAAAGAAAAACAGACAAACACTGAATTAAGAATCACCAGTTGAAGTCAATATTAAAGGAACAGAGTGGAAGAAGAAAAAGTCAGGACACAACACAGTTCTAACACCTCAATTTCACATGCTGTTTCTGTTAATAAAGCTAACGGATACTTGTGGATTGCTTCCCCCATCCCTGATACCTGTTCATAAATTAGTTTTCCTTCTTCTAAGCACCTATGTCTTGTAGTTTTCAAGTCGAGATGATTCTATTCCTCAAAGAAGGGTGAACTGCCTGTCGGTTTGAGGAAAAGGGACCAGGGAGTTTACTTAAATTTGAGAAATAGATTGCAAATTTGGTTGGTTGGCTTTTGGGAACTGCTGTATCAACGTATCACGTTGAAGCAATGAGGAACCCAGAGAAAGAGCAATGGACGTTCTCAGCGGCAAAGACACCAACGGCATCTTCATCGGGGATCTGTACATAGACTGTGTCCTGCTCATCAAGCAAGAGGACAGTGCTACCGGACATCTGGTCCACGAAGCCCTTGCTGTACTCATCATAAGTGAACATAACAGGCTGGCCATTCTTGTACAAAGCCACCAAGGCATTTGCTCCATTAACATGGAAGCTGTAGGAGAAATAGTAAACTCCGGGAACTTGGCAAGTGAAGATGCCAGTCTCAGGGTCATAGTGGTTCTCAGCATTGTACACAATCTGGTCAAACTTAATAGGGGTGCCATCAGCGGGGAAGGGGGTGATGAGAGATGCCGTGAAAGCAGACATGGGGGACTTGACCATAACCTCACCCATTCCCATGCCCTTCTCAAACGCAACCTCACCAGGAGGACCAGGGGGACCGGGAGGGCCAGCTGGGCCCATGGCTCCATCAACACCATTGTCACCGGGCTGACCAGGAGGACCCTGAGGTCCAGGAAGACCCTTAGCAGACACACCAGCAGGGCCAGAGGGACCAGGGAGACCTGGGTGTCCTTTTAGGCCTGGGGTACCAGCAGGACCTTGAGGCCCTGAAGGCCCCCTGGAACCTGGAGCACCATTAGAACCAGAGGCACCTGGCTCACCTGCGCGGCCGGGATGACCCTTTGGTCCGGCAGGGCCTGGAATACCTGGGGAACCTGGTGTACCAGGGGCACCAACATGACCTTTGTCCCCTGTTGATCCAGTGGCACCTCTGGGTCCAGGAGGACCAGCTGCACCTGGATAACCCTGCTTGCCTGAAAATCCCTGTGCTCCCTGATCTCCCTTGTTTCCCTTAGGTCCCTGAGCTCCAGTAGCACCTGTGTCACCTTTAGAACCAGTAGCGCCAGTTTCACCTGGGAAACCTGTTGCCCCCTGAGGTCCAGCAGGACCAGTGGGGCCTGTTGCACCAGTAGCGCCAGTATATCCTGTTGGACCTTGCTCACCCTTTGCACCTGTGGCACCTGTGGCACCTGTATTTCCCCTCTCTCCCTTTTCCCCATTTGCACCTGGCTTTCCAACTACTGAGGCCCCAGGGGCACCAGTGGCTCCAGTAGGTCCTTGGTGGCCTTTAGGGCCAGCTCCACCAGGCAGACCTGGGGCACCATTCTCACCTGGTTTACCAGGCATACCTACACCTGGGGCACCTGTGTGTCCCTTAGGTCCCTGTGGTCCCATGGGACCTGTAGCACCATCCCTACCTGGGGTTCCTGACTTGCCTGGCTCCCCGGGCATACCTGCTTGTCCTGGCTTTCCAACTCCAGGCTCACCTGGCTGTCCAGGTGCACCCACGGCTCCTTCTGGCCCTGTCTCACCCTGAGGTCCTTGAATTCCCACCCCTCTATCACCCTTAGCACCTGTCAGTCCAGGTACACCTGGATGTCCTTTCAGACCAGGCTCTCCTCTAGATCCCCTTGGGCCAGGAAGACCTGAAGGTCCAGGCTTGCCAGTAGCAGAGAGGCCTGCAGGTCCAGGGCTTCCAGCAGATCCAGGGGCTCCCCTTGGTCCCTGAGAGCCAGGGGCTCCAGTGTCTCCCTTCTCTCCAGGTGCTCCATGGCTGCCAGGTTTGCCAGGTCCACCTGGGGAACCAGGTTTGCCAGCGACGGAGCGTCCAGGAGCTCCAGGAGCTCCAGGAGGTCCTTGCGGGCCAGGCAGACCTTCAGCGCTCTCACCTGCGGGGCCAGGAGGGCCAGGAGGCCCCTCAGGGCCAGGCTCACCTGGAGCACCAGGCTCACCTGCCACTGACACCACTGAGAACAAGAGAACAGGGAAGTCCATCAGTATCACTAAATACAAGAACCAAAATGTAACTAGTAGTTGAATTGATTATATTGATTTATTTTTTTAGGATATTATTAATTAATTTATAGGCCTACCTACAATATGTGTATCATTTTCATACAATCATATTCTAGAATACAAATCTGGTATTTCTGGTACATTTCATCCCATTCCAGGGACAAAAAGTATATGAGCATGGATGTACTAGCGAGCTCTGAGGTTTGAGTGTATGTGAGCTTTCATAGTATCTTGTGGATTGGCAAACCTTCATGTTCAGTCAACATCAAATATGAGATGAAAAATAGAAATGCTCTTATGAATGTTGCCCTCATTCATCAAAACTAAATTTAGAAACTGGTCTTGGCTTTCTTTTAAATGTTTTTATGTTCTGTTTTAAATAATATGTTTGATCTAGTTCTCATACTGTGCTGGTCAAAGAGCTTCAAGAGGTAGTGACCTGTCTGTCAAACAGCCTTTACTGTATTTGCTGCCTTGATGTGGTCACAAGTGTTTAAAGCTCAGTTGTTAGCAAACTGTAGCCGAGTTCAGATATAGCCAAACAGATGTTTCTACTTCTACGTCTTCTGTGTGAAGCAGGCACACCCAAACAAACCACACTTCTGGGTGACTGGACTGTAATTGACAGTGTCAGACTAAAAATAATTCACTAACAGCTACTTTCTCAAATAACAATTGTATGCTGTTTCACACAAAAGTAAAGCTTCATATTTTATATTGCATTTGGCCACCACTCCAACACTCAAGACCATGCCATATTTACCATATTTGAACTGAAGGAAACTTGTGTTTAACATGAACTGAAATGTGCATTAAACAGCATGTCTGGAAGTAAAATAACAGACATCATTTAGTGGCCAGAATAACAAACTTTGAAAGATATATTTCAAATCTAACACACTCCATGTATATATGTAATAACTAAAGTCTACTCCAGACTACGTGAGTGTCCAAATGTATGCTCATACAGTGAATATTTAGAACCAGAAATTCAACAGGGCAAGGGCACTCTCCAAAAAGTATTTAGATTGTGCATATTGCATTGACGATCTTGATCACAAAATGGAAAAGTACAAAAATCCTTTACTTTAGAAAATGTGGTTGCTGTGCCTCTGTTGAATAAAATAATCCCCTCACTTCTAGGATCATGTATCAAATCCTATGACTGCTAGTAAAAGAAAATTGCAAAACTCTACAATGAAGGAATAAACCGTGATATCAGAATATTACATTTACACAAACTTTGGGATTGGTGTAGCATACATATTGTGGCAGCCAATTAGAAAACAAGTTTGTTCCAGCACAAGCTTTGGTTCAGATATCAAACTAAAGTGCAGCTGGCTGTGGCCAACATCTGTCTGGTTGCTTATGCTGCTCGTATTTGCCACAACCGAGATTCAAAGGAAAGGCTAAACTGTCGCAAATTGTCTTTTGAGAAGAAAATCGTAGTTAAGAGGCAACTTTTGTGAGGAAAAACTATACAAAAAGAGGGAAATGCTATCATGTTGTGTTGTAAAAACCATGTGAAAAACACATTGCACAGAGAGCAGGAAGCTGTGTTTACTTACCATGGCTCTTCACAGAGTAGGGCTGGTACTGAGGGGGGGCCTTCACCAGCTTCTTCACAACGTACCGGTCCCCATGGGCGGCTGTAAAGGCCACCATGATGGCGAAGATGCTTGCTACTCGTACATCCATCTTGCACGGTCAAATCTTCAAAGAAAGGAAGGAGACGGTGAGCACAACAATTAATGCGGTAAAAAAGTTTCAACAAGCTTTTTCTGTAGTTGCAGGTTATGTTACACAGCTTAAAATCGTTCACAGCTAATTGCACAAACTAGACATGTTTGCAAAAACTCACTCGGCAACAAATAAGATAGGTTAGAGTGATAGGGTGTGCATTTAATTATTTTATTTAATCTAGAGCATCCTTCTGGACATCCCGGGATGCCCCTAGCGAGCCCAAATCTGCCTCCTTTCCATTCCCTGCCAAGGACCCATGGCTTAGACGAAGCCTAGATTTAACTAGACTAACACCCTCCAGATAGAGATTTTTACAGAGTAAGAGAAAATACACATACCAGAATTCCAAGGGGGAAAAACAATCTCCTCAGCACCAGTGAGCTTCTGGTACTGCTGTATATCCTTAGGGTAGGAGCACAACTGAGGATATGCTGCCTTCCAGTACAATGATGAGGGTATTTATACTATATCTACCCTTTGCATCATAAAAAAGCCCCCACCATGCAAGTACCTCCCTCCTAGAGGGAGGCTGTAATTAGAAGACAGATCTGCCCAAAGCGGGCATGTCACATCAGGGTGCCGCCATGTCTTGAATATCCAGACACATGATTATCACTTATTTCAGTCTTCTGAACTATGAAATAATCGTGTACGATGCAAAAATAACCAAATACCTAAACAAAGATGCTATAAAGAAGAGATTAACTTAATGTAATTTTCCCTCTTTTTTTCATCTCAATACATTTCACATTTGTCTAGCAAACCTTTTACTTTTAGTATGCTTGTAGGATGTTTTTAACATTGAATGCTTATAAAACCCGGTGTTTACCCATTACAACATCAAAAATAGTCAAAGCACACAGTAGCCGCCCCATCTGCAAATTTACATCTTGTGCAGCCGGCTGGCGGAAACTCGAATTTAGCTTTTCTGAGTGTCTGGGCACCTCAGCGCCAGGTAAACATTTACATCTTACCATAAGTGCATTCAACCAAGAGGGTACAGACCCAGAACAACAATAATCAAGAAAGTGCAATTCCTTACGTACTAAGTACTATATATAAGTGCCATCGCAAGTGCTACCTAGTTGAGGATAATCAGTAGAGGTGTGTTTTTAGTTTGTGTTGGAAGCTGTACAGGCTTTCTGCTGTCCTGATGTCATTGGGGAGCTTATTCTACCATTTAGGAGCCAGGGCAACAAACAGTCGAAAAGTTGTTAAGTGTTTAAACAAGTGGTGGGGAAAGGTTGAACGGGTGAAAGTTAATAGAGATTTTGTTAACCTTAGATTGTCATGAACTTGAACATGAAATTATGGCTTGGCTAATAGAAGACAGGGAGGCCTTGATTTTGGCCTCTATTTCAGGATGAACATTTATCCTTAACTTGTGTATTTTTGTGAGTCCCACTCAAAACAGCTAATAAAAGTATATTAGGAGCCACTGGAAAAGAGATTTGTTTCTGCAGTCTTGTGAATGCTACCCAGTGTGCGACAGTACAAATGTTTGGCCACCAGAGGACAGGTTTTACTCTTCTACAGCAGCTCCCCATGCGTAAACTGCTGCTGTAGGGAAGGGGCCTTTGCCCTGTGGTCTCTTGTTATTTTTAAGTCCCCTCACTGCAAATACATCATCAGAGGTTTCAGGACTATTCCTACAATTACTGATGTTGTATTTCCTCCATCAGCGCCATCCTCCAATAATATCCTCCCACACCCTCCAGCTTGCCTTGCTTACTTTAAGATCCTCCAACTGTAATTTCTCAATTTAAGGTTGGCCACATAGGAACTGTATACACCCAAATAATCACATGTTCTCAGACACACAAGTACATGTGTAGGGTACTCTGTCCCACCCCATTGAGCCATTTATGGTACATGGTCTGTGTTCTTAGAATGTATAAATGCACATATTTCTGACAACATGTGTGTGTTTGCAGAATGATGATGACTGATTGAGGCCTTCACCATGTTTCTATTTGAGGCGCCTATACAACACGTGACAGCGATAGGCGAATCTCAACACGTGTGTAATTAAATATTCTTACACATGGAGCTTGTTTGAACGTTTTTTCTGTAAATTAGACCCAATTATCATCAATTTTCCAAAGTGCTACCTTTGCTGGCTTGTTGCGCTTAATCATGTCTGGCAAGCATTGTTTGAGTTTGCTTTCCTGTCAAAAAAAAAAAATGTAATTGGCATATGTTTCATTTCCAAATGTTTGAAATTCTTTTCAGAACTAAGACACGAAGGACAGCTGACAGCAAAGATGCAGACCGACTACCTGAGGCTGATTGATGAGAGACAAACGTCACTTTACATGTGCACATATCCTATTTTCATCTGGTCTGCACATGTTTGGTCTTGCTTTACCAACCCAGCATGTTTACTTTCTGGTTATAATATGTAATGTCATTCCAAAATCTCTTAATGCTTGTTTCCAGCTATGCCAGCTGTTGCAAGGTTTAGATGAGCTGACAGAGGAAGAGTGGGTGGAGTTAAGATTTTATGTTTATAGGTTGAGATTTTTCCAGTTTATTTATGTTTTCCAAACATTTCTATACCACTGCAGAAAAGCTGTTTTTAGTCAGTCGAGAGGATAATGATTAATCTCTTTATGCATAAAAAAGACAAAAACAACAACATGTATCCTCATCTGAACCTGCAAAGAGGAAGAAACATTCATGCTGAGCTTTGGAGCCAGAGTATACTTTGGCTTGAAGACTTGAATTAACAGTGTAATTTGGATGTTGTTTATATCCGTACAGGCTCGTTTTATTTTCTAAACACGCCACTGCATTCATTTTATGAACTCTGTGTCCTTGTGCTGGTGGTGAAATTAAAGGCTGTGAAAGAGCACAGTAGAGGCCTCTCTGCTCATCTCATTACAGCACCGCAGCAGCTTGATGTGGTCACCAGAATTCATTGTAATAACCATTAGAAATTAGATTTACAGTCTTCAAGCTAAAGGCCATGACGTTGCTTTGCTCCTATATTGTGGCGGGACCCTCACTGTAAAATACGCTTTCAGCTTCGTGGCACTTATACAACATAAAACCCTTTTACTGCATTTGGAAGAATGTATTTTTTAAAAATGTTTTTAATTTTGAACATAACACTGAGAACACATGCAAGCACATAAAATCCATTTGATGTTTGTTGTGATTTGAAAGTTGTGCTTTGGTAAACTAAAACTGTACATAAATAGATTGAACGATAAAAACAAGCATCAGAATTTGTGACAGGGCAAAACGTATTCTTCTGCTTCTTCTGCAGAGAACATCATTTGGCATTCTGACGTCCATCTTGTTCTGCAGGCCTTCGTTGGCATCTTAAATAAACCCTATTTCACGCAACTCCCGGGGGGAGTTCTGCCGGACAGCGTTACGGCCAACGTTACTGATGTTTGTGCTTGTTAACTTCAATGATAACAGTCTTTAAAAGAAAGGATTTTTAATTTTGACTGTTTTTGTTCGCTCTACTGGCCGGGAATCGATGTTTCTGGTTTCATGCTGACCGAGGCTCAACCCACACCCAAGAGGAAAACATAATTGGCGGTTGATGTAAGGGCCGCACACGTGAGTCAAGCAAGGCTAAAGATACACCATCACGGCTGGAATACAAATTTAATGTTCCAATAAACTTCACGGACCACTAAGAGCTAGTTTTAACTTTATGAATGGCAGACTTGCCGGGGGCCCTTTTGAATGATTGGTGGAGAAATTACAGGGTCGTGAAAGACAAACATGGACACAAAAGGAGCGGAAATGTAAAAGTAACTGAAAAATGGGGGTGGTGGCAACCTTTAAGAGTGCTGACGACCAGTTTGAAACCCCTTGATGCCGGGAAAATAAGGGAGAGGGATGACAAAGAAATGGTTGTATGTCCTTCAACAACTGCTGTACAAATGCGTGTACCTGCGTGAGTGTGATGCGGTGCGTTGCCATGCACATCTTCCTGAGGTTCAACAAGCAGCCAGGAACAACTTGTGAAACTTCACGGCGTTTTATTTTGGGAACAAATTCACTGTGTAATTACGTTGATGAGGTGGAAATCAAGAAAAACGAAAGCTCATTGCCCGTCAACCAAGTGCTGCTTTATCTCGACTGTGGGATTTGATTGTTTCCAAAGTTCGTTTGCCAAAAGTCTATTTCTGCAACGGCCTGACTCAGCTGCTGGTCTGAAGCAATGTTCTCAGTCTTTCTTTAGTTGAGGAGGTCGTAGCAGCCAAAAAGTAATTCAACTTGAACTATTCAGCCAGACGGGTCAGCTGCAAAAAAGCAGTTGTAGACAATGTACTGCAAAATGTCAAAAGGCGAGAACAACATATATAGATATTGTGGAGATGTTATGCATGATATTAAAAGAGGGCACTTTTTCATTTTCTTTATTTTCCAAATCCCTTCAAATGAAACAATAAAACAAAATCTCCCAGCCAAACAGATTACACCCTGCGTTAGGTTCCTGCTTACTGTGGGATCAAAGTGAAATCAAGCCACCTTAATGGATTTTCAGGTCTTAGGTGTATAGGTGAGGGGAGTCCTGTATTTAGGGATAATGACTAATCTGCTACATCAAGCCTGCGACAATTTCAGGTCTCACTGTCTGTGTCAAGCAGCGTCGGCCGTTTCACAACAAATGCCCCAAAAGACTTTCAGTGCGTGAAGAACTCTTTGGGAAAGACACAAGGATGAAAACGCCCAGGTCTCATAATGCAGAGTAAACTACATTAGAGCAGAGGTGGATTTATATTTGACTTGTTAGCTCATAATTACATTGACGCACGTATACTGCACTGAGAACGCACGGGGCGAACGTCACTTTCTGTGCTTGAAATGCAAAGTGACAGCCCGAGAAACACTATTTACACACTATGTCACCTTCTGGAGCACACGGTTAGCACCGCACCATAATGACTTGCCGAGAAACAAGACAAGTGTTGTTTCTGTAAACTACGTTTAGTTCCAGCAGCGTCTGTCTCTCTAAATAGGTGTTGGAGCTAAACTGTCAGTTCTTTGCCCACAGAATTCCCATATCTTTGCGGCGGTTTGGGAGTTTGCTTTGCTGGCTGATGGACAGCGCGTGGGCTGATAGTCCGGCCGGGGTCAGAAGCATTGTCCATCACAGAGTCTAAACGGTAAAACATTCCACATAATACTGTATAATATACACAAACAACATCATCCTGTCTACCCTCTATAAAAACATCCACCCATTAGCTCGACTCAGTCAGTCAGTTTGTTTGAGCAACCTCCAAATGGTCAACAAAAAAGAGTTTCAGTTTCAAGCTTCAGGTTTTGTGCTGTTGACTCAGAGGAGTGGCTCTCTGCAGATGTTTGGAAGTTTGACACAAGAGCATCCCGAAATAAATTGGGATTGAGAATTGAGAAACGTGCAAACAGAAGTTTCATTCCATATGGTTTGCACTTGGTTGGTTTCTTGGACTATTTGCATTATATTAAGAGACACGCCAAAGGTGGATCCTGAATGTAGAAAACCCCACATTGTGAGTTTGTCCAGGGCCTCACCAGTGTGTGTCCGGGGTAGTTCTTGCCTTCTGAAACACCCACCGTAAGGCAAACCATAGAGCTTCAAACGTGTAACCACAGGTCATTTGAAACTGCCCCTGACATTTAGACAAAACAAATCTGGAGTTTTAAAGTGTAAAAAAGCGGAAAATACAACTGAATCACAGGGATTTAACTTCAGTAAAGATATTTCATCAAGAAAATCTTTATTGAGCTCCTTTTAAAGGACCTACTAGACCTGTGCTTACATGAAATGAGCTGTAAAACATTCTCTAATTTTAGCAGCTAACGTCCAGTGTTCCGGACAATGTTTGTAACATTTGTATTCCCCTACCTGCCACTTGTTAAGAACGCCGAGGCAACAAATGGTCTGAATCCTGTGTATTACATAGATGAAAGCAATGGAAATGTAATTAATGACCACTACTCTTAAGTATTATCTCAGGGGCTCTGACAGAATTCTCTTTTTCAAACAGCTTTATGAATACACCAGTGGCGTGTTTCCTCCTGCGTGTAAACTTCACGGGTCACATTCTTCTTAGAGTTTATCAACATTAAACTACAAAAAAAATAAAGGCTCCCAGGTGGTCTGCGGGGCGGATGTTGCGAAGCGGAACAAGGCGTTTGTTACTCGGATGAGCCGACCGTTTCCCTGCAGTCAGCCTTGTTTTACTGACCCGGGGTCTAAAGCACAGAAAGAGAGCGAGTCATTGTGCGCACTCCTTAAGTCACCACCACTTCAGACCTGTTAACCCGACCAATGCACACGTGCAAAACAGAGCATCCTTTTGACATAATAACTATAATGTCACTTCCCAGAGCCAGAATACGGCCAAATTGCAGGATGTATAGGTTTAACTGCGATGGCAGCTTGCTGGAAGATCTTTCTAGGGCAGGCCTGATGACTATTATAGGACTCTGACCTTCTTTTCCGACAAAGAGCTTCTGTTAATCTCTTCTATAATTCCTGCACTGAATCCCTTTTTTCAGGGTAATGCAGCTACTGTAAATACCATTTTCCGAGGCTACAGGATTTGCTTCTGAGGCACATCTAAAACCTGTAAATACATGTGTGTCTCTCTCTGCTGACGGATTTGGAGGTGGACTGCCGTGTCTGGACGGCACGAGGTGAACTGCTCTGTCCAGTGGTTCATTCATGACTTTGAAGAGTTTTTAACTGGTGTTTTTCTCAGCTATTTACAGTTCTGTATTTCAAACAAAATCTCCAAATGGGGAGGTTTGAGGTCCTGCGGTGAAGGACGGGAGCATCGCAGTCCTAATACCGGTGGAAGTTTGCTGCTGCTGTGTTTACGTTGGTCTAGTCACATTCTGGTCAGATTGCAAATGGCTCGCGGTTGAATAAAACCGCGGCTTGGATCCCATCTTATGCCAGACAGACAGGTGTCTGGAAACTCTGGTAGCATTTGAATGGTAGAAGCTTTCTCAAGTGGCTGTCTACTGACGGGACAGAACACTTGATCAAACATGTTTGCCTGGATGGAAACAGGCAAATATGTTTGATTTGGTGAGCCAAACCAGACATTTTTAGGAGGTCGTTACCACTTTGGTTGCTGGAGTACAACATCCAAAGCCATCTGTTTCTATTCAGAGTAATGCATATTCAGAGTTAATGTCATATGTGGAGATTTTATATATGGCATCTTTGTTTTTTTCTTGGCTATACTAAGCTACATGATGCTTTAAGCACATTGAGTTCAATAAATGGGGGTAGGTGGGTAGCAATGTGTATTGCTTTAAGGCGCTTATTATCATAAGTGCAATTATTGTTTGAACTTAACACCAGTAGCGGTTCTTGGCACTTCCAAAATGTGCAATAAGCTGAAAAGAACAATACCTACAATTGGTACGGTACATTTGTCGTAAATGTCCCTTTACACACCCGCCAGGAAAAGATCTTGTCACATTAGCATTTACGTAGAGTTGAGTTCCCCGATGATGACTAACGTAACAGTCACTCTCCTTTTTGCTCTACCAGCTCCTGAGGGAAATATCTGGTTCTTGAACTGCTGAAGGCTCCACTTTGTTCACAAGCCAGTTGCTAACTTTGTCCACTTGTGGCTTTATTATAGCTGCCATCAAACAATGCAAATGACTGCTGTGAGACTGAAGCAAAACAATAAAGCAGCAGGCTATAAAACCGAAAAGAAATGATCTCACAGGAGGTAAAATGCAGAGCAAGGAGAGAGAGGAGGTCGTTGTGATACGAAGAAACCACACAGAATAAAACCTACTTTCACATGATCCAAAAACACACATAAATAAAAAACTGGCAACTGAAGAAGAGAAAAAAGAAAAGAAATTGTCATATCTTTTCTGTTTTGATTTAAAGGGAAATTGAATGTGCGTTGCTAATGGCTACTCAAATGTATGTGGGATTCTTTGGAATTGAGTGCAGACTTCCATACTATACCACTCTATTATATTATTTGCACTTAGCTTTCAACACTTTCCAGAATCGTACAATCTATTTCAGCCTCGAATGTGGAAAATATCGTTGATGTCTCCACCCTGTGGATGAATTGGAGTACTGCGTTCATCTTAAAGTCATTCGAAATTCAAAAAGGTTTCACCTTTCACCCACACTGCCTCTATTAAAACCTGTCTAACTCTTCTTGGACACTTTTGAGTTTGTTTGACAACAAATATCGCTAAGACTTCCAGTGAATGTCACACAATAATCACACAATAATTCTTTGTTTCAATGAAGGGCCGCGGTCATTAAGCATTCCTGAAAGAGTAAGGAATCTTGCTTAAACTGTACATATGAGAGTTTTTCTTTCAACTCGAAATGTGAGGCCATTATTAATACGGGATTTCACTCATGCAAAGTGTTTGTAGTCAGGTATTGGACACATATACCAACAAATGCAAAAAATGTATAACATAAATGAGTTTCATGTTCTTACTCTGGTTTCAAAGCTTTTCACTTTCACCATTATACAGTGTGGAATCCCGCTGTTGATTGCAGAGTTTGATCTAATCTATAGCGTACAGACAAAGTGGTTAGCTTCATTGGAATTAAGCTAATTATACTCCACGCCTGTACACACGCTATACTTTCACCAGCATTATCTCACTAAAGTTTTGTGACTGTGAAACACCCTCTACGAAATTAAAGGTCGGAAACGTGCCAAAACCTGACATTATGAGTAGGGAAGCCGTTATTGGGAGTAAAAAGCTAACCAGTGTTTCCAGTCTCTAAAGTTTGACATCAACTGAGAGCTTAGAAATCAAAGTTCTTCTCCAGCCTGTAGAGAGACAGAGGAGAGCTCCTCCAGACATTAACGCCTTCTGCAGTTTCTGCAGTCGCACAGACACACCTTTTCTAACATTCCCAAAACAGACATTCCAAACTTATTAAGCATTTTAGTAAAAATATAATCTTTATTTTTTTCAGAAAACCAGTGCCCAAAAATCAAGGTGTGGAAACTGAAGGACAATCAAAAGAAATGAGATGCTCATGAGTTTGATTTCCAAGGGAACAGAAAAGGGTCCGGATTCATCCAATGCCCCACTATACATGACAATTGTAGTTGGCAGAATATAGACGTATTAAGAGACTGATACCTACTCAATAATGTAGGTTTCTTTAGCGTTAAATGCATAAAAAGAGAAAGATTTGTAGTACTTTTTACTTCAGCATTGCAACACACCATGCTTCCCACAGCCTTTATGGGTTTATTCTGGTTTACTCAAACATGATAGGGGCGGTTGCCATGGTTTTGTTGCTTCATTAAGCAACATATAAAGCATACGAATGTTATGTTATAGAGCTCGGAGTTGGGTTGGGTGTTTAGACAATGGAAAGCTAGAGAGCTTTATTTAGGACGCTGTGATTCACTCTGCTGTCGCCACAACGATGGCTGCTCTTTGATTTACTGCTGCCCCCGGTCCCACGGGGTAGCACCATGTGCTGAAAGCTGACCAAACACATCATTCAGCAAATTATCCATCATCGACAGAGCTGGTGCCTCAGTGGCAGGCAAAGCCAAACGTCAGTGCGAGAAGTCTTCAGATCTCTTTCAAGTAAAAATACCAGTGCTGGTTCCCGTGAGAAGACATCGCATGCCTGATCAAATGTTGCATATGATTGAATTCATGATTAATCAATGTGTGAGTGGCCTTTTACTCTTCAGCTGGTTGGGGTGACGCTTGGAGGCACGTTATACAACGATATAGTTGGTTCCCATTGCTGAACTGACGGTTTAAAAAAAGGATAAAAATAAATGCAGAATTATATACATCAGGATTTATTTCCCGTAGACCTTCTCCTTATCGACACCTGTCTCCTGCATTACCAACAATGCAACTCACTGAGTTTGTTTGACACACCCAAATTCAGAATGTAGTGTGTCAAACTAGAAGTAGTTGCTATAAAAGAGACGAGGAAAGGTTTACAGAGCTCGAGTTACCATTTATTTCCTTTTAAAACGTGTACTTTGCAGCTTCAACCCTTGCTGACTCTAATGACATCACCTGAGGAAATGTATCAAACTATGGTAAGCTCACATTTAGAGGGATTTAAAAAAGTGACGTCACATCTGTATTAGTGGCAAACCTGCAAACATCTGCAATGGCTACCTAGTTACCAGCAAGAATAGAAGCCACAAATCAATTTAATTGAGGACAAACTTTTCTTGTTTACTTCCTGGTCAGAGAACATCGTGCACTCTTTTGAAGACATTTTTTTAATTAACAGGGATCTGCTTGGTGATGCTTGAAATACCCTCAAGCTCGGGTATGTGTTGATGCACAAAACCACAAAAGTGCAGAAATGTCGTGCGGCTTCTTGTCAGCTGAGGATCATTCCATTCTTCTACACTCCTCTGTAGGCTCGTTCATGAAAGACTTGATGAAGGCCTTGGAATATCTTTCGTTCGGTGCTTCCAAAGAGATTTGATCTTTTCAAATAGAATTGTGATTATATTCTAAAGCACAACATACCTCTTATCCGTCTGAGCCCGGATGCAGCCTAGATTGCTATGGACAAGTTTATGATAGGTCACGGGATTAGTTTCAGCTCAAAAATGCAGATTACTATAGATTCCTGCTGCAGTGGCTTTTGGTTCATAGATTGAATGAGGCCTTTTGCAACATTCAAGGTCAGTGGGGTTAGTGTATTTCATTCCTTTAATGTGTAGATTACTGTGAGTTCAGTCCTAGATAGCGGAGGAGGGCGTTTTTGACTCCTGCGGTCGATATCACGCGGGCGCTGGGACATTTTTAACTCGCCGGCATATCTGTTGTGGTCAAGGGTGTGTTCATCTGTGGGAAGGATGGGCGCTAAATGTCTAATTATGCCTCCGCCCACGTTCTCAACTTTCCCAGGGTAGAGAAACACTAGCGTAACGCGGCACACGCTCTGTAATCAGTGATGTCAAACTTCGCATGAGGCACGGCCTCGCAGATGAAGCTCAGGAACCATCGGGGACCCTGGAATGTAGAACGCATGCCCGTCCTGTCGTCAGAGCTTTAATTATGTCTGTTCTACACAGGAGAGACCATGGAGCCACTTATGTGTTGGCATACTGCAGATTGCTAGCCAACTTTGAATTTAATCAACAAGGTAATTCATAATAAAAATGTACAGGAGCAATAATATAGACCCGCTTGTACAGAGTTTATTGCTTTATGTGTTTTCACTGACTGTTATGAAAGTTGATATGATCTTCTTTATTTGATATCCTAAAAACTATAGATCATTTGGATAAGGGAGTTTAGATGTAGTAATGGGTGTGGAACGATAAAGCAATACTCTGCCAGAATGCCGTTATCTCCACAGCTTTGGACTGCTCAGCAGGTCCGTGTGTTTCTGTTCCCAGGAATCCAAATGGTCCAGAGGTGAAAGGTGCAAAACCCGGAAATGCGACACAATCTTCCAGATCGAGAAAAACCCAGGTGGACGGCCGAGCGTTCCCTCTCCACCTGAAACTCCCTCACTGGAAAAGTGCAGCGTCAACACATTGAGATGCCAAGACTTTTCATTCTTCATCTAAAATGAAATTGCACGGAGTGATTAAGCTAATACCACTTAAGTTGTTTTAAAAATTTACATGTATTCACGGTTGACTTCAGGTGGTAGAAAGAAGGGCCTCCACACATGCATGTGTATTCCTTTATATATATATATTTCAAATGTACAACATCAGCCCTCTCTCTATAACATAGGATGTATATAACCCATGCCTCCGTGCAACAGGGGAAAGTGGGTGTCTCTGTGGTCTCCGTCTCTGCCCTCTGTGTCTCCTGTGGGCCAATTCCCAGTGACATTCTGCCAAACCCCAAGGTAGCAAGCCATGAAAATGAGTGTGTTGCCCTGTGGGTTTAAAAAAAGACATGTTTTGATCCATCCTCTTCGACTATTCCTTCCCATGCTTGTTCTCCTATCTACAGAATTAGTTCTGTGGGGTAGAGTGGAAATTAAAGTTCAATCACTTAGGTTTTCTGCTACCTTACCATTATTGCTACCAAAAGGGCTGCAAATTAAGATTCTCCTTGTCTCTCTGCAACCACTTGGAGACTGAAAATTGTGTCACAGGGGACATGATGCAGTAATTTGTGGCGTACATAAATATGATACATTATACATAGAGAAGCTTTGTGTATTCATTTTTCCCATCGGCTCTCTTTAGTTATATCCCTAATGCAATTTTCATTGCCTTTTTTAGACTTGGTACCAACATTTGGAGTATATCTACATGTGTTTTTATGATGTTGAACAAATAATGAACTCATATCTATTATATTTCAAACCAGCCTGCTTTCATCATTGTATGTTGTTGGCATTCCTGCATAGAGTCCCACAGACCGGTCTTCTATTGCAAAATCAAACATTTGTTCCTTAAAGTAAACAAAGTGAAGCTTTTAATGCTTTGCTACAAACTCATCCTGCACATATGATGGGTGATCAAATACGGCAATACCTAAATATAAAAGTATTACATGAAATATGGAAATATCCAATTTCTATTCATTTCTTTCTCAGATTAATTAAGAATTTCTGAGTTAAAAATTGTGTTTGTAAGAAATTTTCATAAAATTTGCTGTAATGATGATCTACAAAAATGCTAAAACATCAGATTTTTCTTCAAGTTTTATGGTTTCCATACGAGCATTAGGATGATGGCAGCACAAAAAAGTCTTACTATTACCTTTCCATAAAAAAAGAAACCCGTCAGCCCAGACAGTCAACATTTTGTCTTAAATTTAGAAAAGAACTAGAAGAAAATGTTCCTGCTTCCTCTCTGCGGTGGCATGGATATTTATAATAGGAGACCAATGTCTGGATAACCCACCATTCGTTCTTTCGGAACTGTTCTGTTGTGCATCCAATCCATCCCCTCTCACGTGAAAAGTGTCCATCTGGCCACAATCTCACAGCACCCAGCAGTGACCTGAAGCACCTACCTCACATGCACTGTGAGTGTTACATTGCTATCAATATGAGTGATGGACATCCACCTCTTCTATACAAT
The DNA here is from genome assembly GCF_964276395.1 of Gasterosteus aculeatus. Taxonomy (NCBI): domain Eukaryota; kingdom Metazoa; phylum Chordata; class Actinopteri; order Perciformes; family Gasterosteidae; genus Gasterosteus; species Gasterosteus aculeatus. The sequence continues at coordinate 9,952,690 of NC_135703.1, forward strand.
GAGAGGAGGATCTGTGGATCAGGTAAGAAGAGTAAACAATAAGTTTAATTTAAATGCACCAAGTTTCTTAACTCGGGTAGAAGAAGGTGCGCTTGTACGTCTGTCTGTATATTTTTACCTTTTGGTTGCTTATGATTGATGGTCAACATGAAAGATGAGGAAAACATGTTTGAGGCACAGCATAACTGCAAATGTACCAAACAACATGAACGCTCCCTAAGGATGTCCTGGCTTCGGGCCGACCCAGTGGTCACTGGTCATCAGGCACGGCCCAAAGATCAGCCAGTCACAGAGCAGCAGCCCCCTCAGTCCGTCTATATAAACTGTGAGAGGCTCCTGCAAACCTCAAAATGTTAGGAGGAGGTTTTCTCTGTGCTCGTACATGTCAGCTGTTCACCCAGGAGCGCTTACAATGATTTAACGGTGGAGCAAATTAAATGCACAGATTATCAAAATTACAAGGAGAAGATATGAGTGAAGTCATGCAAACATATAGAGGAGAAATATTAGGAAAGTGGGTTTCTTGGGTATTCTGGAATATGAGTCTATTTATGGGATATGAGTCAGATAATATATATATATATATATATATATTTTTTTTTTTGTATGTTATATATATGCACTTCAAATGAAAAATCCTAGTGACACTCACAAAGGGCTGCTTTATGCTGTAACACCCACAGTATGAAAAATTAGAACTCTAAGACCTCTGTGGGAAGAATGAAAAGGTACCACAAAAACCTCATTAGAGTAAAAAAGCATTATAGTTGCATAACATAATAGTTTCATCAGCCCTGCAATTAGTCCTTCACCTCACCCCGAGCCAAAAACAAACACCCAAAACTCTCAAGCAGTCCTTTAAATGCAGAACTGTAATATTTGAGTCTCTTAATAAGAGAAAATGGTAAGTATGCATTTTACAATACAAAGTTGTGAAAATACGAGCTCTTCAACTTCAGAATCTGTAAACTGTGTACCCAACCTACTGAGTCTCATTAATAAGTCCTTTAACATCGCGTTGCACAAACGTGATGTTGAAGCAACATGTTTGGTATTGATGTAAATAACAAATTCTGCTCTTTTTAAAGCACTTAAACACACAACTTGAAACGCGCGTAACAAAGAAGTCAAACATTGCATCTTACAGTCACACTGACATAAAGCCGTGTTCTTGGCAAAGTATTTCACTAATTCTTCACCTGAAGGTTTGAGTAACGTACGGTTCTACAGTCGAGCTCACCTGCCGGCAGGTGAGGCGGTTTGGGGCCACCTGGAGGTTTTATTGAGGCATTCTCACCAAAAAGCTTTACATAAATACAATCACATTGCCTTTACAAATCTGTGGATATCTGAGGGAGCCTTCAGTCATATATTAGTATTGATTACATATATCTTTATTATATATATATTTTTTTTTTTGTGGGTTCAGTTCCAGTTTTAGTAACAAATACGACCCACAATGGAGTCATATTAATTAACATCTTACCTTTCAAAGAAGACCATAAATATAATGTTTTATTTTTTTTTTGTTATTTTAGTTTTTGTTTTAGGGATGGGGCTCAGAGGCTAATGATATATGTTAAAGTTTAGGTGCTTTACAAGATTTTAATATGATACATGTGGCAATAATGGAGCTTGCGGGCTGTTATTTGGAGAAGCCGAGATGTCTGTTATCCTGCATAAATGGTGGAGGGCTGAAGTTGGTAAAGATGTATTCTGATTTACATTCGAACACCACAGAAATTTCTTCCTCAAACCGTGTGCTTTTTTTTATTTTTAAGCCTGTCGTTGTTTATTTTTTTGGGGGGAGCATAAATATATATCAATGTGCAGGCTAAATTAAAAAGTCTCTCACAGTTGTTGACTTTCTATTTCCTGTTATACGCAGACAAATATACACAGTCAGTGGAAACCATGATGCATATATATATATATATATATACAGCCGTGTAGGATGGGTGAATTCCTTTTGGTTATCACATTGACCACCGGTGGTTTCCATGTTAAACACCACTGTCTGATCAGTGAATATGTGCCCCTTAGTGTCCTCCCCTTTATAGCTATTGCTGTCTATAGCGTCTCGAGGAAGTGGCTCAGACATGCCCTGAAAAGGGCACTGCTTGCTCTTTTGCAAATCATGAAACCAGTTATTTAAACAATCTATTTTGTTTTTATTTTTGACCTAGGTCCATGAATTGCATCCATGTGCAGAATTTGTCAAGATTAAAACAGTGTAAACGAGAAGTAACATCTGGTATAGGAGGAAGGTACCTATTTGGCTAGAAATGAATGTGACAGTGCACAAAATCACATATTTTATATGAGTAGTTTGATTTATTGATCGGTGTCTTTACGTTAAGGGAAAACCAGAACAGCTTGTGTGCATCACCTCACCGGTGAGGTTACAGGCAAACTCTGGCTCTGCAAGGTCTTTCTGACAAACCTTGCATTTCTGGCCCTTATCCAGTCTGAACTTTCTTTTTGAGGTGTGCATCTGCAGAGTGGAGAAGTAATCGAGTAAAAAATAATAAGAAAACTTGAATTCATACAATGTTCATGAAACAAAATGAAAAAACGTACCCAAATGACCTTGTGTCGCGTGAGCTCCACCTGGGCCATAGCTTTTTGCAGCTGCGCCATTCGCCTCTGGTGGAATGTCTCCCTGAGGGATCCAACTAAGAACTGGGAGACCAGTTGAACAGACCAGGAATCAGGCAGGAGCCCTATGACCTTCTCTGCTGCCAGGACCCGAGGGTGGTTGTTGAGCAGATCCACGGCCGCGCTGCCGAGGTCCTCCGAGCTCAGGTACATTTGGAGCAGGGTGAGCAGCAGGGTCTGCCTGAACACTGTGTCCCTGCCCCGCGCGGCCCTGCAGCAGTAGGCCTCTGCAGCCTTGAGGTCCCCCTCCTGGTGAACAAGCACCTGCAGTGCCTGAGAGTGTCCACCGGTCTTCCCCAAGAGGATGGCTTTCTCCAACCTGAGAGTCGTCCACTCGACTCTCTCTGCAATTACAAAAGTGCCGTATTATTCAGTCAAAATACAGTGATGAATGATTTTACCGATGGGGAATCCACACACCGTATACAGTGGAGACGTCGTAAAATCTGGATTCCCATAGAAGCTGCTGCAACTTCGCCCGGGTCCCCCGCAAATCTGTGTCCTCTTCCTCTCGCAGCAACTGAGTAACATATGCCAGGGCCAGGCGGTTATGGTGTCTCTCATCCTGGGTGCAGATTAAACTGTTAATGTCTCGGTGCATTCAAAAAAAGAGCCGGGGATAGTAGATTAGGTAGCTGCTGCTGTGCCCACCTCACTGTTCAAATCATGGATTAAGAACTCAAGATGATGAAGCATCGCCAGCGGGTACTTCTCCATGAGAGCGAGGACATCCTGTGTCTCAAATTGAACATCTGGCGGACGCTTGTTGAAAATCTGCACCCCAATCTTTTTAAAAGAAAGAACAACTGTTACTGGACATTTTATTAGCAATAATTGTTTCATAGCAAATTAGGTGTCATTTTTTCGCATAGAGTTGATTGTTCAACTCATCCTTCTGCAGTTGAGAGTATGAAGTAGGAAAAAGGGACCTCCTGGTTTCTTTGAAGAGTCCAGTCTGCAAATTTCCACACAACATCTCTGTCCGGCAGCTGGCTGAGAGTCTGCACTATATGGCCATACACATCTGAGCAGGACGGGTCTTTGTGGAGGCCATCTTCAATTTTCACCCAAGTCTATAAGAATATAAAAGGCTAAAAATTACACTTTTAAACATCAAGTTTCTATTAAATATGTTGTTTTTGGGGAATTGATACCTCAATTGCATCAATGTAGTATCCGTGGCTTTGATAGAGGGAACCTACGGCAAAATATCTGTGAATAAAGACAGATCACACAGCAAATTATCCATCAGAATTTGAGAACATTTTGAATATGTGGCTTTTCTTTTAAGACCAGATTTGTCATTTAACAAACCATATTTGTAATTATATATGAGCTATTTAAACCTGTTGTGTCGCTCCAAAACCGGAACACAGCAGTCCAGACTGCACAAATTGGGAAATGCCACAAGCTGCTGCAGATTTTCAGTGTCTCCCACTTCCACGTACAGCCTCAGGAGGGCGTAGTCCACCTCCTTACTGCACTTTAGGCCTTGCACCGTCCCCCTGACAGCTCTGAGGAAATCTCCCAGGAAGGCCAGGTAATGATGAAATGTGTTCCTGTCGTCTCGGCAGACCACCTGGACGTCCCTGCCCTTGTTCAGATGATCGAGCTTGGATTGAAATTCCTCGCTGAGACACGACTGGAAGTCGGGGTAGAGGCGGATGATTTCCCTCGGGTCCAGCTCACCTGCACTGTTCGAATGGGTAATGAACATTGGTTTGTGTTGGATTTAAGTGTAGGATTCAGCATAAAACTCCCACTGTTCACAAAAGTCACTTATCAGTGAACCGCTTGCTGCGTTTAGCTATGAATTGAATGTGCGGTCACAGGCTTTTCACTCTCACATGAATAGATCCATGGCCGCAGAAAAATCCTTTTGGTAAAAATGGACCAATCCAGCGAGGCAAGTGACGGCCTTCTGCAGCTCCTGCCAATAAAGAAAAAAAAAACAGAACAGAGTTTGAACATATTCAAAGCACAGCAATATATGAGGCTGACTCTTTGAGGCAGAAGACTCAAATCTCGAGGGCAATATGTTACACTTCAAATTTAAAAAACAAGAAACGAGAAAAAAAAGGAGGGACTCATCTGCGTTTAGGTTCTAACACCATCACCTTTGACCTGTAACTCAAGATATGGCGCAGATTACACTAAATCTCGGACACCATCTGCTGTCCTCGTTGCATTCATCCAACTGGAATACACCTACAAGAACAGCTTGCAACAATGTCGTGCATCCACGCCTCGACAGCCTGCTTCATCTGTTTAAAGGCCTCGCAGCCAAAATGTGTAACACTTATGGACGTTGTAAAACCTGCATTTAATTATTAAAAAAATATTTTTTCATATACATCATATAAATGATTCAAAAAAACACAAACATTTTCATTCAGACTGAAATGTCTCAATAGCTACTGGATGTATTTGGTGCAGACATTTACGTTACAATATAAATCCATCTGAATTTAGTAAATGTTGACTTTCTCTTGGGCCACAAGCATAAGTATTTTAACATCTAGGACACGGATTGGCACAAACCTCACATGATGCCACGGTTGCTGGCATTCATGTTACGTCCTTTGAAAATCCCATTTTTCTTTAGCTCTACATCCAAGTCATAATTCCTGGTCAAACGTTTTTTTCATCTGCATGTGAGCATTGTCATTTGAAGAATATGAATCTGTAAATAACAAGTGGATCACAGTGATATCACTGAGTATTTAAGGAGTCCCAGACTGGAAAGTGTCCGGAGCTGCTCCTCTGTTGGCCATTAGAAATAATACAAATGTCAAGCACTTCATTGGCTTCATTTCTTTAGAGCCGTAGGTTGCCATCTGCGTATCATGTTGACATTTCCGTCTTTCTCAAAACACTAGTACTACTAGTACCAGAATAGCACATGTACTTTTCAGGATTTTCACATTTCTCTTATAATAATAATTCCTTTGGGTAAAAGAGCCGTTAAAAAGGCAGATTCTGTGTTGGCAGAAGAAAGACAATGAATGTTCTTGTCAGCTATCCTGAGGAATTATTTTGTAACCCTTGAGAATAAGAATGTTAGAAACCTAGATTTCAAAGCAGAGAGTTTTTACCTTGTGTGAGTCAAGTGGAAGTTGATCCTGAACTGCATCCAACAGCATTAAGGCCTCCTCAAACCTCTCATGCATTACAAGTGTGTGGATCTGCTCCTCTGGTGGCACCAGGCGCAGGCTGAAAATGTCCCTCTCTGTGAACACTAACACGCCATCTGAGGGGGAGATTTGTTTTGGGTTCTCAACAACACCGTTCTATCGAGTGAGAACAGTAGGTGAAAGGATGACAGACTGAGTCAGTGCAAACTGAGGCGGACACAGCGACACCTCTGAAAACAAAACCACCATTTGACAGCCGCTCGGTCTGTAATCTGGGCAGGATTAGGTGACGGATTGATGTTGACTGGTTCACCTGATGTGCAGAGGAGACCCTTCGCTCCGCTGAGACTCACAGTCTGTTTGCACTGCTGATCTACGGCGCTGTAGACAGACAGCACTTGGGGCTGCAGGGTTAAGATGTAAGGGAAACACACTCCGGCTGCCAGCACCTCCTGAGGCCACTGGAAGGGAGGGCGCTGGCATATCCCTGTCTTCATCACAAACATGCCTGAGGGAGGAGGATGGGGTGATGATATATTGGAAAAACAAATGTCCTTTGGCAACATGGTAATATGGGGGAGGGGTATGAGATGATTAGCTGTATCGGGCAGCATGTAATGGAACACGAGGATGTCTGTGCTGGACAATCTGGAGAACAACATGTTGAGTTTAGGCAGTTCTTACCCAGAGATTCAGGCCCGTTTAAGAGAAACTCCCCTCGTCCCATTGAGGTTACAATGACACGCTGTCTGCTGTGACTGTGAGGAAAAAGCTCATCGCTGCTTCCAGTCCGAATGTCACAGAGCAGATACCTGTCGCTGGTACCTACACACACACATCCACCATCCACCGCCAAGGCCACGGGGTCCTGGAGCAGCGACACCTCCTTGACCACGTCCCACCTATCCACTCCCACCACGTGGACCCGGATCGCTTTCCTGCGACTGGAGGAAGTCACCATCTTCACACCTTCTGCTTGTGCTGCGAGCAGTGAGTTGCACACCTCAAACAAATTCACATGCTGGATCTTCTTCAGAGCGGGAACAGGCTCCAAGGAGAACATGTTGAAGGCAGTGACGCTCCGGTCCCACAGGATCAGCAGATGGTTGAAAAGTGGGACTACCCTCAGTTGAGCTACAGGGTTACTTGAGCCTAGTTTTCTCAGCCGACACTCTCTGATTTTGCTCTGGCCAGGACTCTGGTCTCCATCTGTGCCACTGGGGAGGATGAGATGCAGGACTGTTGCATCTTTGGTCCCTAAATACACATTTTGGTCATAGCGCTCGATGCACTGTATGCTGGATTTGTCCTTTTCTTTTGAGGCCGGTTGCTTTTCATAGACGTGTGAGTGTGTAAATGCTCTAAAAGCCATTGCAGATATTTAAGGATGTTCAAATACAAAATGTTCAATCTGATTAAAATAAAGCTACAGATCTTTTTGTCAAACGAGACGTCCCTACCTCTCGGCTGTTCTTCTTTCCCCTCTGATTCCTCCAAGTTTATGAAGGGTAAAGTAGTTTCACCTCCCCATGTGACCATTTCCTGTCTGTAAATCTGCATCAGCATTTTTGCACCACTCATCCTGCCACGTGAGGACGCTTACACAACTCACACAGTGGCCTCCTTTAGAAGTGTACTAATGAAGTTAATGACATATAATGTAAGGTGTCAGCATTTATAGTTGGTGGACAAAAGTAGAGGAGAAAGTTATCTGCGGATTAAGGCATACATATGGTCACTCAGTTTGTTGCCAAGTAAGTGAGCTGAGCGTAATGAGGTCAAGGGGCAACAGAGGTTGGTTTTACAGCAATGATTGTCTAAATGGGCATGGTCATACAAGGATGTGGATTTCAAACCTGCAGGCACAGCTATATTTGTTACGCTGAACTTTCGACCCTAAGCTGACAGCAGATGTCCCCATTCTTTCAGCAGAAGAAGACATCGGATGAGCAACAGACCCTCCAATGATCTTTAGTGAAACAACCTTCATGTACACCAATGAGAAAGCATATCTCATCATAATCATGTATACTAACCATAGACCAGAACTATGTGTGTAGTAAAAGTTAGACCTGTATATTTGGTACAGTATCTGTCATTAATACTTATTATTATCTTGATAATAATTCTCTGTTCATAATATTGTCCATAACCTCAAAAATATATTTTTTTCCAGTCCTGATTTAAAAAATATAAAAAATACTGCCATAAAAGTGAATCCCTTAATTGAAAAATAGTAAGAAAATTGCAACATAATCAAAAATAAAAGCTTGTGAGAAGTTTATTTTTTTTTAATTTGAACAATATAAGAATGGCAACTTGGCAACATTGTGAGGGATCGAATGGTTATTTACAACAACAAAATAAGCACTTGACATTGAGAGTTTGTTTATATAAGAGGTTTGCAAAGTAGACATTTCCATGGATACACAATATCTGTACCAGAACAGAAGCACTCTTTGTCATTGGGATTAAGCATCATGGAAACATCACTTCTCTCTGCCGCAGTCGGTGCACAAGATGTTGTCGCGCTCGGTGAGGAAGCCGCGTCCGACCAGCGACACGGCGCACTGAATGCACGTGAAACACTCGCTGTGCCACTGGCGTTCCTCAAAAGAGATGTACTTGGCCCCTGCCAGACCTGCACACGTCAAAGAAAGATGCATGCATTTACATCATGTGCAGGTCGTTCAATCCAAACCCCAAAACAAATGCAAATGAAGGCCTTGAATTAAAGCAAGAGATCTGTATGTCAGAGATTGATTGACAATACACGAGCATCAGGGACTCACTGGTGATGGGCTTGGTGCAGCCCACGCACTTCTTTGCATACAGGTTGCTGAAGCACTCGAGGCAGTACGGGTAGTTTTCCTTGGAGGTGAAGCGCTGACCCGAAAGCTGCTTCCTGCAGCTGATGCATAGAAAGCACTCGCGGTGCCACGGCTTGTCTTGGTAGGTAACTCCACCCGTTGTGATGGCCTAGAGGTAAAACACATCCATGGGAGGGCAAAGTCAAAGAAGGAGAAACATTCTCTTACTATGCATCCTTTTGTTATGTCCCCCCCACCATGTGATTAATATTAAAAACACCAGAGTCAGTGGGATTTACTGCATACAAACACAGAAACTATACCTTCTTACAAATACAGCACTGATAGGCGAACTGCTTCTCGAAGCAGGGCACACAGAAGTAGCCGGTGTCTTTTGGGATGAAGGACTTGGTTCCTATTGGCTGCTGGCAGCGGTGACACAGGAAGCAGGTCTCATGCCAGCTGTTCCCCTTGTATTCAATTTTGCGGGATCCTGGCACACGGGACGAGAGCAGCTTAATCAGCATATGGTACCTCGATGACAGAAACGCACTGCAGCCCTAAAGGAGTCTTGCTTTTTCTCAGGGCCGTGAAGAAGGATGAAATCGCATCGCTGCATAGTGTTCAAATGGTTTATTTGTCATCTGTATGCGGCTTTTCTGACTAAATCGATTGTGTGATGAGGTTGCCTTGTCAACTTCCAAGATCCAGAATACATTTTCAGTCTCAATTCTTGGAATTGTTTAATTTTTTGTAAAATGTACCAACCATAACCAATGTTATTTTATATGCATGACAAAAAAAGTAATTAATTGGATTAAGGATATGAATTATTCAACAAACTGAATCCACTTATAGCACGTCTCAATATTTAGATGCATTTCCCAAATTCCAGAACAAATACATTAAGAATAGCAACAACAACAAATTATTTTTGACCAAAGGATTAACAACCAATCAACTCACAGTTTAGTCAAAACGTTCTTGCTCATTAACTTTGTCATACTATAAATAAAGGAATAGTTTGATATTTTGGGGAAACAGCCATTTGCATTAGAGAGATTTAGAGGTGCTGAGAAGTGGATTTTGTCACCAGTGAATGGAACCAAGCTAACTCATCTTTACTGTGCTGATATGAGAGCTGCAGTAGTATAAGTTATATAAGTGGAAAATATATCGTCAATACAAGTGAAGGGAGGAAAACCTTTCACTTTTCTTGATGGAAAGGATGATATTTTTTGCAAATTTAGCCAAAATCTTTCAGAGAATATCCAATTACTGCTTCTCGACTGGTTCTGTGTTAACAAAAGTGAATTAAGTTGAGTAAACTACTATTTTTCAAGGATGAAAATGTAGTTTGAATGTTGTTCTCTTCTTATGTTATTATTCCATTTAATGTGTGTAATGTGAATGTGCCAATAGATGGTGAAACAGATTTAAAGGTGTTGCCGATTCATCGCCATCATCCTAACCTAACGCATCATACCTGGCATGACGGTTTTCTTGCAAGTGGTGCACTTGGAGGAATAATCGTGTGCGTGGCATTCGGTGCAAAGTAACAAATCATCCTTGGCGGCAAAGGCCTTTTCCACCAAAGAGCGGCTGCACTTTGCACACTTGAAACACTCCTCGTGCCAGTGGCGATCCTTGTGAGACAAGTCCTGTAGATGTTTAACGCATTGTTTATATCACATTTTCAAAAAAATGTGACTAGTTTGTGTTTTTATACTGGGATTAATATGTTTTCTATTCAGTCGTTACTTGAAATGAAAGCAATTGCAAAGGGTAACATTGGGGCTTTCTTACCTTGCAGTCGCAGCCAATTGCTAAAGAGCAGCCCTCGCAGTTATTAGCAAACAGGTTCTCATAACACTTGGGGCAGTACTGTTTGTCCTCTTTCATTATGTACTTCTTCCCCAGCAGGGCGTCTTTGCAGTAATTGCAGTCGAATCGCTCGCTGATGGACATTGTCGTTTGGTTTCCTGAACTGAAGGTCAAAGAGAGCCGGAGGAGGAAAATTGAATAGTGGAAAAGATTAAGAAAGATGAAGAAAGGAGCTTTGTTGTATTAAAGAAGTCTTTACCTGCGTCGATATGGGGCGAGGGTGAGGCTGGAGCTGAGGTCTGCAGGATCAGTCCAGGCAGAGGGAGGAAAAGGGGTGAGGCAGGATTAGAGGTGACCACTGGGGGGGGGATCTTCTATAAATACGGTCCCTCGTATTAGTAGTAATCTCTGGGGAGAATGGACATGCTCCACTGCATCATACTGCACCTTTTAAGGGTACGTAGCGTAGGGCAACAAGCCTTTAAACTGATATAATCATTGTGTCTTTTTTCCAGCAATGTGTACAAAGCAATGAGTAATGCAATAGTTTTAGGACCAAAAAAACTACAATGGAGTTAATGGTAAGAACCTCTGACACATAATATTTGCCTGTTCCCGCTCATAAATACGTTTCTATATTGGTGCAACAAACAAAGATGGTTGGCCATTTGGATTCCGTTGACTTCATCAGTGCCTGCCACACACACAAGCAGTTGCGGATGCCTTTTGAAAGGACCCCTCCAGGTTCTCTGGGATTGCCAGGTACTGAACTATATATTGCAACAACCTCTCCGAAGCCATTGAGAGAGCCTTGGCACCACTTGAAAAGGGAGGCTGAGGGCCTGCAGGATGTCAAGTCCATCCACGGCAAAATAAAGGAGGAGCAGATATTACACTCTGATGGTGATCATCTTGCTGATAACTCAGTACTCTTGTCACTTCATTAAAAACAAATACATTTTGTGTTGCTCTTTAACAAGAGATAAAAGACACAATGAAAAAATCCCTGGCCGATAGATTGTGACAATATAGCACAAATGCAAAACAGTATGAATGGAAATTCCTATAACTACGGTTATTTTGAACCAACATTAGATACAACAAAGACACCCAGAAACATCGGGTGACTCCCACTGGGTCACAGCAACTCCTTGTATGTAAAGTCATTGCGTTGGTGCTGTATTGACCCAAATGTGATACAGTTTGACCCAGCTAGCGTTATGCAGTTTATTACAGTATAATTAAGACTCAAATGCCTCTTTCTGTATGTATGTTTGGTCCAGTCATCAATTCCAGTTGAAAGCACCTGAAACGTTACAAATCTTCTTTTTCCAACTTTTCGAACAAAATTATTCCAGTTCTTCAGCATCTTTGACTGACAGCCGACTAATTGAATCTTGGAACATGTGCTGATATCAGTTTTCCAAAAGGATCACCAGGCGGACATCTTCATAAAAATAGCCCGAGGAGACCACCACAGGCCTAATCCCTCATACGCACACACACACACACACACACACACACACACACACACACACACACACACACACACACGCACACACACACACACACACACACACACACCCACACACTCACAGAGAGACATCCACAGGAAGGTCAGTAACAGGGATGAGGCTGAGAGGAATGCAACTGTCTTTTCTCTACAGTGCCACTCCTTGTAAAACAGTTCAACCCTTGTGAATATCTACAAATATAATCCAGTTTAGATCCGCAGAGTATGTTGGGACAAAGCCTGCGTTGTATGTAGGTGGTATCTACGAACCTCCGAGGAGTAATTTAAGACTCGGTTATTTTTTTAGCAACAAACTGCGTGTTATGAAAGGCCTTTAGCACAAAATAACCGTATCATTTCAGGAATTCAAGGGATGGGGATATTTCTGATTTTGAAGTCATGCCACCCATCAGGTTTTACATATATGTAAGTAGGTGGATCCACCGGATTACAGAGAGTCATCTGCGGATCTGGATTAAATTACCACTGTATTTTACCCCTGCTCCCTGCTGGTGTCCAGATCAGCGGCTGCAAATCTCAAAGCCAAGCAGACCGCAAATAAACCCAGTAACAACTGTAGGGCAAATATAGTCATTGCTTCTCAAAAAGCTTCTAATCTTTGTTGCATTGGTGGCTGATGGACATCATGTCTGTCTTCAAACGAAGGGTGGGGGTGACCTGTATTCGCCAGCAAGCAAAGTATCTCATCTCTCAATTGTGAAAAATGTTTTTTTATCATCAAGAGAGGGCAATGTTTACTGAATATTTAAATAGGAGATTACTCTCTTGTGTAGTGTTGATCTGCAATTTGTCCATGCATGTTTGTGTTAATATAACTGCTCGAATTTGCATCTGAGATTCCAGGTGCTGCTCTTTGTCTCTCGGATTATTAACTTCTACACCACACAGTGCCCACTCTGCAAGGCAAAACGCTTGCTGATCTCGCATTTTCCTTTTTGCCTGCTTAATCCTCTGGAGTCAACTAGTGAGCAGCTGCCAACCGATTCTGTATGTGGCCTGTCCAGCCTCAATAAATAGGCCTTTATTTGACCTGGACTCGGGTGTCCTCTTATCTTAATGTATTCAGCCTTTACAATAAGGTGCCAGTGGCCGATCTTTCCCTCTCTTAATGATCTCAGAGAAGAAGAGAAGCATTTACTTTTTGGGGCGGCTCTTTTGAGGTGGCGACTTGTTGTCGACTGAGACAGATCAACACGACACAGTTGCATCTTTCTGCAGCACAAAAGCCTCGCCGCACCAGAGTTGACAGCTGGTTGGCATGGTGATGACAGCATAAGTGGGGTCCATTAGATTGAGATGAGGGGCGGCTCTTGTAGTTAATGAGAGGACTCACACAAACCTGGCCCTTTGAGTCGGCCTGCACACTCTACTGCCGCATGGAAAGCGCTTTCAACGCAGCTTTTTCATCAGAACAGGATAGCCGCATAGGGGGCTGCAATCTCCAAAAACCTTCATCAGGGAGACCCTGTGAGCCTCGCCTAGTTCTCACCAAAATGAGTTAAGGCATGAGTGGGTGATTAGAACTGTCACATACCCAGACATGTGATCTCTGCTGCTAAGGTGGAGAAAAAGTTGTCTACTCCTTGGAATGCACTACCCATTAAAATGCTCTCAAGTTCAGCCAATGGAAATACTTTCTTTATTCTATACATTTGAAGGGCAATTCCTCAGTGCCTTAAAGCAGAACACTTTAAGAGTCCATCACAAGTGAACAAATTCACTGTCATCCAAAATGCCCAGCAGTCATTGGCATCTTACCTGGGCCTTATTTACTATTATTACAGTACAAATGTGGATATTTTGGGGGGGAGATAACTGACATTTTGTAAAGTTGGATGCAACATAAACCATTGCAAGTTTTGTCCGATATTCATTGTCGCCTAGCTCTGTTTTGGTCGCATTTCCTCCTGAGGTCAATGTAAGGCTCCTTCAGAAAAGCACTGAAGAGGAGGCAGCAGGTGCTATTAAGTGATTTAATGATGACTTAAACTTACAGGATGCAGTCCAAACCACGGCAGGCGACCGCGGAACAGCTAAAAATAAACCAGGAGCACTAGAACAGAAAACTATCAAGTAAAAGGTTGGTCTTTTTTGCACTAGTCGTGACAACGAGCTGACAATGAAACAGGAGAGGCACACGCACTAAATACACAATGAGAGCAGGGTGACGAGTGCAGGGGACAAACAGGCTGTCCACACCTGTTGACGGACCGGCAAAGTCAATTCAAGTTTCATTCGTATTCTTTGTCGCTCAATGCCATTGGATAGCTTGACATGCTATCTATAGCCTTGTTGTGCTAACAGGAATTGCAGAGTCCGTTTTACGATTATCTCTGGCTTTGTCCCTACAGGAAAAACTTTTGACGTTACAACATCTGTGCCAACGTTTTGAAAACTGGATGCGAAGTGACCCCCCTGCCACCTGAACTTTAACAATAATCCCAAACTGACATCGATGGATTATTTGCGCCGCCGATCCCGCCAACGCACACATTTGTCACACCCGCTGACCGGCGGCGTTAAGCAGGGGCAGTTAACAAAGATGCGTCATCTTTGTGTGGCGGAGGAGATGACTCCAAATACCAGAGTGCTAGCGCGGATATTGGGTAACTAACAACAAGCAGAGGATTGAGGCGTAACCAAAGCAACACACTCTCCTTGCACTCATCAATCACTTATCAAGGCTTTTGGATAGCTATTTATACCTCTGCCTGCATTAAACGGCAATGCAATTGGAGTTGGAGATTTGGTTTTAACGTATTATTTTCAAAAGTTAACCATAATTTCTTCACTCTCACTCTCTTATCAAAAGAAAAACATTTGTATGCCCAACACGTTTTCGCATATGTCCATACCTTTATTTTCTTTGACACTATCAGACATCTACGGTTAAAACACAACATTTGGCAAAATACAACAATTTGGCAAAAAATGTGTACTGATTGAATCACTGATTTCTTTCAGTGAACTGGCAGAAAAATGATAATTTCTCAAGATATCGTCACGTTCGGCCACACAAAGAATTCATCCTGCTGGGTATACAGTGTTTTTAAGGACAGTGTCCAGAGACATCCGGATTCATGGTGCTGGGACACACTCACGGGCGGGACAGAGAAGCCACAGCTCCTCCTATTTGTTTTTGTGCAAAAAGGAGAAAGGGGAGAGAAGAGAAAAGAGACGGACAACACAAAGAAAATTGTTCATTTAAGTCACCAACCACATTGGACAAGAAACCTTTGTTTTCATACATGAGACCGGACTGTACAATATGAAACCATGAGTTGCAGTTTCCTTGTTAATCAGTAAGATAACTCAGGTCATAGAGGACAACAGCTCCATCTAAAGACAGCCACCAGCACAGTGAGTCACACAACTCTACGTGAATAAAAGTGCATATCTCCGCTGCAATTTGGCATGACTTTTTAAAATTCGGTCATGCCGAGAGCATAACCGTCTAATAACAAGAAAAATCCAATTTGTGTATAATCGTCTCACTTCTAACTTGGTGAAATTTCCACTTTAACACTAAAACAAATGACTCACACGGTCATCTTTTTCAAGTGCCACTCTGGTTTCACCTTGATTCACAGCCTTTAAAAGCACAAACATTTCTTAAGTAGGCGCGGCAAGATCCCATTCCCTCCCCGACAACACTTGAATCTCTTTACAACATTGAAAATATGTA
This sequence comes from Gasterosteus aculeatus, assembly GCF_964276395.1. Classification (NCBI taxonomy): domain Eukaryota; kingdom Metazoa; phylum Chordata; class Actinopteri; order Perciformes; family Gasterosteidae; genus Gasterosteus; species Gasterosteus aculeatus. Next base: position 9,968,335 of record NC_135703.1, read on the forward strand.
CAACATGTTGTTTCTCTGCCCCGTGAATAAAAATAAAAATATTTGAGCCCCCTCGGCCCTTTGCACATAAAGGAATTATCCTGGTTAGTGGGTGTGTTTGATCCAGATGATGATTCAGTTCACCACAAGGTTTATATACAGGTTTTGCTATGGTGTTTGGAACCATATTCCATAAGAAAAATAATTCAATTCATCCTTATTTACATTAATGGTCCCTTTGACAGTGAAGAAATCTCAAAATCATAATAACCTGAAAAATGCTGGAGTACTTAGACTAAAAAAACGCAGTTTCATCTTGCATAAAATGTTGACTTGGTTTTGCACTGTTCTTTCTCTAAAAGCGAAACCATGACGTCATTAGCTGCTGAGTGCTGTTGAGATGCATTTCTCGGTAGATAAGATGTTTAGAACATTTAAAAGTGATGCGGTATGTACAGATGTTGATCCATTTTTAGCATGATCTAGAGTGGTGTAGGTTGGCTTGTGAGCTGCACAACTGTAAACAGGAGTAAACAAATTAAAAATCCAGAAAATAAAACTTTCACACAGATAATCTTGCAGTAATCTTGACAATTTTACATTTTTCACTTTTTTTGTCAACAGGAACCCAACACGTGGGCAGATCTCACCTAATCGTATTGCATCCTGATTCACACATCTTATTTGATCGGTGTAAATATCTAATGTCACATTGTAAGATGACAGTACAGTATGCACAGCATAGTTCAGGAATATCTTCATTTTGTGGGCTTTCCCAACACTGTATTCAATTAAATTGACGGATGAAATTAGAATGCAACATGATGAGGTGTCTTGGAGTTTCATACTGCAGTACAGTGGCTCTGTACTGTACGATAACACATGCGGAATCCAACTGCATTTTCACACATCACATGTTACAATGAACAATTCACGACATGATAAAAATAGTAACCTCCCTCACACAGAGCAGTCACGTCGACTGGTGGAAACTGGATACATATATATATTGTATATATATTTACTGTAAATACATGTATATATATATACATATATGTACTGTATGTATATATAGGTAGCAGTTAGATTAGCAGAGTAAATGACAGCTACATACTGTAATTCCAAAAATATGCAGACAAAGGTGACTGCATCACTAGCACAGATTTGTGCTAGTTTGGAGATTGATGTTTCTCTTATCACTTAAGAAAAGAGAGTTACTTGAATAAATATTACCTAAACATTAGCATTTTTTAATATCAATCTCCTTCTGCAGCCAACACTGTAGTTGTGTGCTTCATGGAATGGGAATAATTAAAGAAAAAAGACACACCTTATTCCACCATGAATGTCATCTGTGATACAGGAACATCCTCACAATCGAGCATTCATAACAAAAATATTAAAAGAATAGCAGCAAATGTCGTCATGTTAAGCAAAACATGGATTGAAATAACAAGAACAAATGTTGTGCATTTTAAACTTATTAATAATAAAAATGAATACATGATTATCACAAAGGCAAATTCAGGCTTGGCAAAATTGACTTGCAAATAATAACAATAATTTAAAAAACAAGTTGGATGTCTCACTGGGCCGCTGAATCAATATAAAAAAGAATAATTTGGGAGCAACAATAATGAACCTTCATGTTGAGCAAAGGACAAGAATGACTTAAAGCGCAGCCTTTAACAACCAAACAAGCACTGCATAGCCCTTCAAAGTACTATCCGCCCCAGTACCACTTGTCAAGGTTATTGAAGGACTTGTATTCCTTGTGCCTACGCAGATAATCACAAGCCAGGCATGTGTGCTCTGCCCAGAAATAGGCCTTCTTTACTTTAAAGTGCCGCCTCCACTCAAAGTACCTGAGGTACATTTCCTCGTTCTTGTCCAAGAGCAGCAGGTATTCGGCCAGCTCCTTGGGCGAAGTGAAGTCGTCCACGTGGATGAAGGCGTCTCCCTGGATAAAGTTCTCGTAGTTTTGCCTGGGCGGCCCGAGAACCACTGGCACTGAGCCCACGGACAGCGGGTTGTACAGTTTTTCAGTGATGTAGTCCTTGTGAATGGAGTTCTCAAAAGCCAGGTAGAACTTGCAGCTGGCGATGGTGGGGAAGTAGTCTTGGTCCGAGATGTACTCCCCGAAGGCTTGTCCATACGCATGCACCTCAATGTGTTTGTACAGCTCATTGTAGTACTTCACCCGCACGTGGTCCTGGTTCCAGTTGCTCACAATCCAGCAGATGAGCTTGTTTTTGCTGGGTGCGACAAAGTCCTCCTCGCCCTCCGCTGCTACAATTGACCCATAAGGCACTTCAATGTCAGCATCCTGACGGTAATTGAGAGTGAGATTGAACATGTTTTCAATCCCAGGCAGCTGGGAGGAGTGTGACGGGGACTCCAGGTTCATCCATACCCACTTCTGGAAGGATGGTCGCTGGAGCGGCGGCAGGTTGGACAAGTCCGTGCAGATGTCCCGGTGGTGGATGACGACTCCATCCGACTTGTTGTAGAAGTTGCGGTCCGCTGTTATGAAGCAGCCTTCGATGTTGAAGAGAGAGCTGCACACGCCCAGGTCATAGGTTTGTCCGAACGGCCAGAGCCAGATCAGCACCGTGGTCACGTTTTTATCACTCTTGGTGGAGAAGAGGTTCTTCACCCCGTTGGTGGATGCTGTTGACTCTACAGGACCTGACAACCAGCTGGTGGATGGTTTAAAATACATCAAAAACAGAGTCACAAAGCATCCCAGTACAAAAGTGCCGAGCAGAAGGGGTCGTAGGATTCTGTGAAAAGGTGCAGATGGCATACTCTGTCCTGGAACACAAGAAGAAAAAGCTAGATTTAAGTCCTGAGCAAGAATATTCAGAATCCAAACCAATCCGTGATCATGCACAGGTATAGCATGTTACCGCCATGGGTTGATGACTTTGTGCCTCAATTAAATGCAGTTGTGAGTTTGTGATCTACATGTAAATAAAGTGCTACTGTGATAAAGTGTTTTCTTGCCGTAATCTTTGAGCATGCACCCTGCGCTGAGTTACGCACATGTTGATTTGGATCAATATTCATATAAAAATGTATTGCCTCCTGTGGATCATTATAATACAAACCTGGTGGATTCGACTGAATGCTGAAATCCAAGCAAGAGTAGAGGTTGTGGGAATCTTAGGGAGACGTTCCTACATTGGGTTGACGATGGGATCAATCTTCTTTGTGATACAGTGCTCATAGACCAAAAAACAAGGTCACAGCTAAGAGATGCCCCTTTGCTCTCATGCAGATTAACAATAATCCTTAATGATCTAATGGGATGCGTTTGATCTTGAAAGCACAGGTCTTCTTAATGACGCCTCCTTTACGTGAACATAGAGAGAGAGTCAGAGAGAATAAATTAGAGCTAGAGAGAGTAAACCACAAAAAAAGCACACATGGGAGGTCAAATGCAATCAGCATGCAGAGCAGAGCTTCTTCTCAGCAAACAAATCTTTTAGATTAGCTTGAAAATAAAATGAAAACACATAGGTTATTGCAAAATTTCCAATTAAATCATGAATGTTATTTCAGATGTGTTAGTTAAGCATAGATGTAGGCTTCCAGCTGGTTTGAGTTTTTGGCATGGCACGGTAAGAGACTGCTGCCATCTTAAGGCTGGGGAGAGTAGACAGCCCCCCCGACTCCAGTTCATCACACATGCATGTTGCATCAAGAGGCAGTAACAGACCCTGTTCCATACCCCACTGAACATATTTTAATCAATAACACTCCAACATTTATTTTGATCACCGTTTGTGCAATATGACATATGGGTAATGGGATTGGCCGTAGGTACGACAGCACCCCTTGATCTCCCCATCTGTGACATACAGAGATCTGCCTCCAAAGGCCACATAAACCAGAGCCCGATGAGTATATTCCTTTTAAAGACTTGCAGTATCAATACATTTTTATGTACGCAAATCCTCTTACATAGATGTATCAAGCTTTAGTAGTGATAAGCTCTTTGCTTTTCTGAGGTTGCAGCCCTTGCATACTTCATGCCGTGTGTGGTGCTGTCAGATTGATTCAGTATTCCGTGCAGTGTGCAGTGGTTTTGAGTTTAAAAATCAGGCCTGTTAAATATGCATTGTGTGGTAAAGTTAGTGTCTCCATGGTGACGGATCGTGCTGCGGTCATTGTAGAGTAACATCGCTTGCTTTTCTCTCTTCTTTCCATCTCTGCGGCAACAATAGAGTCCCGAGTGAGCAGCTCGAGCACCCATCAGACTTTAAATAACATAACTTGGGTTTTATTAAATGCATTGTGATGTATTTGGGACGGAGCACCGCATGGGTGAGTCTGCAGCAGGGATACGTTAGAATAACTGGAGAGAGGCACAACCACAGATTTAGCATAGTCAATCACAGAGATGCATTACATTCCTGACGTGGTTTTAATAATAACAGGTAGGGCAGAAGGGGAGCACCCTTGTCCTTGTACTTTGATGTATGTGTATCCTGTCATGAAAGTCACAGCACTGATTATAAAAGGACGTCCATCCCAGGTGAGAATGCATTTCCAGCCACAGAGCACTGAAGGTCATTTTAAACTGGGATGCTGTAGTCGAACCGCCGTTTAAAATGGTTGTCTTTAGGCGTTGACTGTGCATCGGTGAGAATATTGAAAGATTCATATTCATATGTGCTGCCTAAACACGGCGCTGCTTGTGCGCACCAAAAGCGCGCAGAATATAAATAATAGTGTGGAGGATGCTAGTGGAACAACGGAGCCTATACTGTATGTGCTATGCAGACACAGCTGGGAGTGCAGTGATTTGTAAATGGGGGATCACGTTCACTGAGGGAAAAACACACACACAGCATGCACTGTCCAATGCATTGAAAATGTATACGAAAAAAAAAAATCACACACAAAAAAATGAACACACCAAGGACAACGGGGGAAGCGCTGGTCAGCGATCGTACGGCGAGAGCGCGCTTCTAATTAGCCGGTGAGGATTCGCCGTCAGGTACCACTGCTCAGCCTTGGGGTTGCAGAGGGGATGGTGGTGGATGGGTGAGGGGACGGCGGGGGGGGGGGGGGGGGGGGAGGACAAGGAGAGGGGGATGGGAGGGGCGGTTGACAGCCATGCATTTCACTCACCATCTCGACAGGCGTGAGTCAAAATAGACCTTTCTTCTCATGTCCTCCATGGGGTCCGTGCGCGCGCCGTTCAGAGACACCTCGCAACGTACGGGAGATGCGGGTGCGTCTGGAATAGAAAGTCGCGCCCGCCCGCCGTATTTGCAAGAAAGGATCCGGGTGAGCCCACATCCATCGTCTTGATTCCCCCCCCCAAAAAAAGAAGAAGAAAAAAAAGATACCTACTGTGGCAATGTGCGCTGAATCTCCCCCCCTCCCTCCCCCCGCCCTCCCTTGCCGCTGTGCACCGACGCGCAGAACGAACCAAAAAAAACAAAAAACACAGGAGAGAAGAATTGGCTGCTACCTCGTCAGCCCGCACACCAAATGCAAGGCTCGGTGTGCGTGGACGCCATGTACGCCCGGTGGTGTGATGCGATGTGGAATAATTCCCTGCTGGCTGCCCATGCGCTACCTTGCTCTGTTTACCGTCAATGCAGCTGCAGGCTGTGGCGGAGATCCAGTGTGTGTGTGTGTGTGTGTGTGTGTGTGTGTGTGTGTGATGGGGGGGGGGTGGGGGGTTCAGCGTTAGTGCATATTACACTTCAGCCATCTCCTTTGAATAAACTGGTGATTCATTGCTGCCGCGGCTCAAAAGGTCCCCTCTCTCTCGGCCTCTATCTTTGATATAATAACACTATGATGGGAGGTGTGGGTGAAAGTGGTTTAAGCCAAATGCTGAACTATAATCGCCTGGTTTTATGTAATTCAATGTGGCACATATGGGTGCTTGAGCTTTAACATCACAGTTTATGCCTCTTTAACTAATCGTTTGAGGCGGCAGTCCTGCAACGTGTCAGTGCTCTTCCATAAACTAGTGAGACATCATTAAACCAGGAACAAAAAAAAAAAAAAGTCAAATCCAAAGTAGAGGGGAGACATCGCTGCTTTGGGTCCCCTTCTGTGGGTCTAGCTCCAAAAACACTTGAACCTCAAATACCCATAATGCAACTCAACGGACTTCCATTAGACGTACTCTACTTGCTGGTAAATGCCCACGGCTTCCCGACTAAAAGCTCTGAAACCCACTTTGCATCATCTACTCGGCCTCAAACGGAGCGGACGGACAGAGACACCGTAGCTGGTGAACACAGTGGAGCATTTAGCAGCTCGAGAGCCAGAAGTTTCTCCCCGCGTTCGTCGACCAGAGTCCAAACTGGGAGCGGAACAACATTGGGGTTTACTTGGTGACCTTATTATGCCGTTGGTTGGGAAAAGAAGCGATGAACTTGAAGTGCCACATAGACTCCATGACATCACGCACTAGGCACAGTGCATGTTTCTCTCTCGGCATCTGTTTCATTAGCTGAGCTGCAGAGTTTAGGTTCCCCAAATTTTTTCTCTTGCATTTTTGTTGTGAAGAAGACGAGTGAACGTTACACCAGCAGAATGCTTTGTTTACATTCCCTCCTCTCCAGGGTGCATTTTATTTTTTTGAGGTTTAATACAGGCATAGATTTGAACAGTTTTTGTTGGATACTTTTGTGGGTGATAAAACATGCTGACTACCTTACAAAACAAAAAGGAGCAAGGATGTGAAAACAAGTAATAAGACATCAGTTAAATTAACAAATATTTACCCAAGTGCACAGAAATCACATAAATTATTGCAGCCAGAACGAAGATCATTTAGTTGCCTGTGGCTGTAAAAATCAGTTGGCTCAGAAAATGTTCCAGCATTTGCATTTTGTTGCGTATTCTGCAGCTAGAACTTCATATGGTTTTCATGTAATCATTTAATACAACCATGAACAAACATTTGCTGTGGCTCAATCCTGCCATTTATGTCGCTCGCCACCAAAAATCGATGCCCATTTGCGAGTTATCTCCAGGTAGATTGCAGGTTTATTGGGCAGGTAGTCCAGATACACAGTCTGGCCTGTTTTTGGAACCGCCATTTCAATCTGGGACCCCTCGTGCCATTCATTAAAAGACGTGATAGAGATGAAATCAGGCCTGGCTTGCAACGCAGCACTCAGCGAGGTTTCGTAGTATTTGCCGTTGATGCGGTTTCGAGTGTTTTGGAAGTTCCAGGGCCGAATGCTCGTGTCGATATACCCGGGGCCCACACTTGGGATGAAGATCAGGTTGTTGTCTTCACAAAAAGCTTTAATGGACTCCCAGTTCCTCTGAGTGGACCCATAAGAAAACCCATTGGTGGCAAAGTAGGTGTAGAGACCATCGAAACCGGCCGTCAGGATATCCCTCTTATGTTTCTCCTCGACCAGCAGGGCGATGAAGATGGCGTCGTACGGGGTATTCCTGATGCTGTTGCTCTCCGTGTGCTTGAGCAGCTTGGCCCACTGCTCCGAGTTGATCAGGTAGGAGTCGTACACATAGAAGAGGGGAAGAAGCTTGCCGGCGTTGGTCCGGTACTTGAAGAAGGCAGGGTGCTCCCCGTATCTGAGATCAGACACACAAATGTAAATTACATATATATATATATATATATATATATATATATATATATATATATATATATGTAATTTACAGAAGAAGTGTTAATATTATTATTATTACTAACAACACTGCAGAAACCCACTCACTTATCAATGATGTACTTGACATTAGCGAACATGCTGACTTCATCTCGGTCTTTGTACGGTTCAATGTGAAACGCCACCTGCAAACAGAGAAACCGCAGCAACGCAAAACCTTTTCATAGACAAGAATGATGTCTTTTCAATAAATCAGTCTACTACACAACAAAAGGCTGCAATCTTCACACGGACCTTAATGTGGTACTTATGAGCCACTTCCAACAGCAAAGGCACAATGTCATCCACTGGCTCACCGTTATCGTCATTCATATTAGGAGGATACCATGAAACACCAAGGACACCTGAGTGGATACACAGTCACAGTTTGAACATGAACACGATAGAAATAAAAAAAATTGATAATTGTTCAGAAATATTAAATGTTATTCCTATAGTGTAATTGCGCTGCAATGAGAGTACATGAGTAGAGGTAATACAGTATGGACACAAATTATTAAACAATAATGTTCCTGATATTAGTCAAAAATATGGATCGTTTGTTAAATCATAACATAACTTTCAATTCGTCTCAGCTAATTTAAATCCCTCGTATTTAAGACGAGTGACAAAGGGATTCTAGAAAATACACTAGAACAACAAAACGTTATTCATGGTTTAAGGTGATTTGGATCAACGCGGTCAGAATTGATCCATAGCATCACAGAAATGGTTTCATTGGAAAGTGAAAATGTTAAAATGTGTAGAGAAATGTCAGTCTCACCAATGGCTGCTGTGCGCAGCTGCTGCATATGAGACTCTATGACGGAGGGATCCCTGGAGCTGTAGGCCCCCAAAGAGGGGTAGAAATTGGCCCCGATGTCATCAGGTGGGATGTGTCTGCCTTGCGGATACCCTTGAGCCACCTTCAAGTCCCAGTGCGGCAGCTGCGGGTGGTTCCAGTGGATGTACTTGCCGTCAAACTTGGGGTTCCCATACCAGACGTAGTAGAACGCATGGAGATAGTAGTTTGGAGGCGGGAACTTCCTCAGCGCCGCCTGCAGTTTGTCCGACCGGTCCGACTCGCCCATTTTGGACCGGTCAGGTGTATCGTCGTGTTCTTCGTTTATCGGACTGCGATTTTTTTTGTCCGGTAACAGCTGCACGCCGACGGGGCTGATGAACGGAGAGTCCTCCGGCGTCAGCGCCTTCAACACTACCGTGAGCGTGAGCACAAGCAACACCAAGACAACCAGCGCGATGCAAGTTTTGCGCCTGAACCTCGCCATTGTTCAGTCGGTGCTGGAGGATCTCCACAGGTCATTGTTGAGACGGCAGGTCGGGATTGTTGTTGTGCAGGACGCCATTGAAGCGCCGTCTGCGAGGTTTTTGTTCAGCCTGGAGGTTTGAGGAAGAAAAGAATAGAGGCGTTACAAAAAAACAATTTACAATTATTTTCGCTGAGAAAATGCCAATTGTAATTTTCAATTACTCAAAAGTGACATTTTTCACTTCCTTGTTTGCCTGACCAACAGTCCAGACACAAAGATCTTTAAATGATGATCTTTAGATCGTTAAATGGTGTGATTAAGGAGTATTTTCCTAATTATTTTTTGATTTAGAGCTGTATTACTTAGATATCAAGGTAATGCCTGAAAAACTTAAAGATAAAACTATAATGTTAGAAAAGCTGCAAAATGAATACATTTCCAGATTTGTAAAGAGTAATTTTCAAAAATTAACTAATAAACTTCATGAGGTTTTCTGTGGGGCGACTACGACTAGTTCAGTTAACTATACATCACATTGTACCATTTTTGAGTCTGCAACAATCACATGATTGGCTGTTTGGTTGGATAAATGTTAACAATCTCGTTGCCAATTATCTATAATCTTTAATATTATTATTTAAAGAGTCAGGGGTAACAGTGTATCGACGTTCAATCATACAAAGCGACTAGCAAACACTTCAGAAACGCACTCGGAGACAATTAGCAGGCTAATGAGGTTAGCTAACGCTACTTGCGTTGATGCACTTCTGACCGGTCAACGGCGGTTAAGCATGACAGCGGTGACACAGTATTAGTTTTAGCGTCCTCGTTTCCGTATTAAAAGCGGGCTCGTGGAAGCACGACACATGGCGTCCGAGAGTTAAACACGACCTCTCTCCGCTGCTTGGAGGACTCCTGATAAACGCTGACAGGGACGCGGAGGACGGGACGCGAGCGGCGCTTCTGGTTCGCAGCTTGTTCCCCGGAAGTCCTGCAAGTGTTCCCACTGCGGCTGCGCAGTGGCTGCGACCCATCCGCAATGGTGCTGGAGTCTGACCCGGTCCAGACAACGACGGCGGTTTAACTATGATCACGCACCAACTCCTACATCCCAAATGGGTTCATGCAGCCCCAATCCTCCACACTTAAAAAAAGGAAAAAGTCTATTTCTAGCTGCATTAAAATTGGACCAATGACAGAACAGTTGTTTGTTTACAATATTGAGTCCGCTGTTAAATGTTGCAGTGTGAACACACACCGAACAACGGGGCAACTGCAACGTTGTATCATTAATTCTGAATCAGGACAAAGCAAAACAACTACATAAATACCCTGAAACCCTGAAATTGAACAAATGTTCAATAAATTCCAGTTACGTGTCTTCAAAAGAGCAATAAGAAGGACGGGGACACACGCACAGGCTCGGAGGCAGATTGCGTCATATTCCATTTACAAACAACCACACATGGCGGATAAATTATTTAAAATTCAAAATGCAAAGCTACACATCACGACGGATCATGAGAGATGGGGGAATTTGAAATTACTTCAACACAGTAAACCACGTAAAGAACAAATAGTGACACATATAATCTCATAAACAGATAAAGGATTTCACACGCAGCGCAGGGGGCTCAGATTCCTCCGTCCCTCTCTGTCTCTCTCCGTCCCTCTCGTGACTGAGAGCTTCAGATGTCCACCTGACAGTTTCCCGATTTCAGCCTGTTCAGCATGTTTTATGAATGGTGCTGAATGAAGTTAGCTGTTAGCTGAAGTAGGCTCATGTCAGCTACTGTGTACGTAAAAGGAGGAGCTGCATTTATTTATTAAATTGTACATTTTTAATTTAAAAACCCTGTTGATTTTTCACGAGTGTATTTAATGTGAATTATTACTCCATTAGACCAACATTGTGTTCCCTCTCGCGCACCCTCTGGAGGCCGCTGCCTTAGTGGTTTCAAGTGCTCAAATCCCAGGGTCTTCTTGGGCCGACACATTGGCAACGGCAGAACCAAAGGCTTCTGAGATCAGGACTCTAACTCCAACATTGATTACTTGACAACTGATGTAGTGAAGGGATGTACAGGTTTGCTAAGACAGGCTTATTGGTTCAGGTTTACCTTAACGTGACAGCCATCATACCCTGTTTGCAGAAATTATAAATATATATTAAAATGAATCAACTTAATTGATGTTTTCTCCTGCCAATGATCCTCTGGTTGTATTCAGGGCCAATTCATAAAGCCCTGAACTGGACCAAGAAGCGTTTGTGGGACACAATCACTTTTATCAATAGGACATCCACCTTTTTCAATTTCAGCTGTATGTTTAGATATAAATGTGTAGAGAAAAGTAACGTTGCAATGTCACATCGGGAAACAACAATTTCGGTTTCCATCCATTTTATTGAATTTACAGACTTTCAAACAAACTTGTACAAATTGCAAAACAGCTTTTGGTAACACCTCATCGTTTCCTTATTACCAGTGTTAGGAAATACATTAAGTGAGTAAAAAGTAAGCAATGTGAATAAAGAACATAGAAATACAACAGAAAGAATAACACAAAGAGCAAAAAAAAAAGGTTAAACTGCATCTAATTTGCAATAGACTGTAGATACCTCCCTGCGGTGAATGACAACATGTTGCACCGACGAAGCAATGAAAAGCCACATTGTGAGCGGTTTGAAACTCCCATCTGATTTGTACTGTACTACTGTATTTACACACCAGGTGGCATCACATCACATAGCATAACTATCTTTGTCCGTCCGGCCACCCACGCTCCTCCAACTCCTCCAGTTTTCATTCCCCAGAAGGGATTTGGGTGATGCGACAGGAAGATAGCATTCGTTTTACTTTTCATTATGTACTCTATAAACACTGCTCTAAACAATTCAAATACTGTGGAGCATTATGTCAAGCTAGACTTATTTTAATATTTGGTTGTCTTTACACTGTACGGCCTACTTAGATACGTTAAACACTACAAAATTGAAGCAGTGCTGTTAAGATAATTTCTATCCTTCTTCATACAAACACTAGGAATGGACAATTTTTCAAGGACTTGTAGTACACCATATATCCAGAGGATAATACCGAGGGAAATAATCTTGCTGAGAACTAATGGTGAATTAAACCTGGAAAATGTCAATACCGGCTCTGTGTGGGGGGCGGCAGGCTTTTGTGATGTTGAGGCACAGGGAGGCACAACGCAGCGGAGGAATCAATGGCCACGGGGCGTTTGGTTTCGGGAGGTTTCGGGAGAGTCCACTGCCAGCAGCATCCGAATTATCCTCTATACTTCATTCAAGCCGGCCTCTTCACATTCTTTGCTTCTCGTTGGGGAGGTGCAATTTTTTCAGGTGTAAATACATCAAATGTGTCCCTGCACAACCACCGCTGTAATGAGTTTGAACTGTTAAACCCAAATACAGGAAATCTTATTTGGGTCAATGGATTTAGCACGGATATCTCGGTGTCATTCAAATCAATTGGAAGGATTCTCTCTGCTTTTCTGAGAGGTCAAGGCAAAAGAACGTTCAATCTGTTAAACTGAAAAACAGTCACTTTGCCCCTCTACACAAAGACGACACAGATCCTCAGAAAGCCCCCAATGGCATCGGAATTAAAACCACAAACAAGAGAATCTATTAATGATATTAGAAAAATACCGACACACAAGCAGAACAGTAAAACAGATTGGTCACGGCAAATTTATGTACACATACACATTAAGAAAAGAGCTGTCAGTGGAATTGGGGATGCGGTGGGCGAGTGGGGAGAAAGGATTTGGGCAATTAGATAAGCCCTGTATCTTCGCTATACAGGGGAGTTACAGGGGTTGCCGTGGTCGCAGAACAGGATCGAACAGGGGGAGAGGAGGGGCGGGGGGGCAAGGCAAGGCTGCACGTTCACCTCTTCTTGGGGGCTTGGGTGGTGCGGGGCGGGGTGACGGGCCGACCGGAATTCACACCACCGTACTGGTACTTGGCCTTCTTCTCTGAAGGCTTCAGGATCTTTAAACGAAGACAAAAGAGCACAGACAGAGAAGGTGTACGCGTTGAGTGTCTCTGAGAGAAGTCAATGCGCATTAACGTGCACAGCTTCAGAATACCTGGAAGGAGCACATGAGGGATTCATCAACGCTCATCATGCCGCCGGCGTTGTCAAACTCCCCGCAGTAGTTCGGAGCAGAGAAAAGTGTGACCAGTTGGCGTTTGGCAAAGAACTCATAGCCATCCTCCACAACCTGTTAGAAGACACATGACATTATTCCCCCGCCTACAGCGATCAATGCCAAGGAACAGATCTTCAGCTGGTTTCAGAATCCAAATCGGCTAGTGTCCGTTACTACCCACACTTAATATAAAACGCCCAACGCAGAGGCAAAGGAGCTGTAACTGAAAAATGATCCATCCCAATTAACTGCATTTGTGTATATGTCCTTCAGGTTTATAAGTCAGACGCAAACAGATTATCTCATCTATTTTATAACATTTTAATAAAATAAAAAAGTGACAATAACTGAGCGTTAACCAAAGTCATAATAAATGATTCATTGGGAAAAGGAGACATGCAGTTGACTAAAGTGCGACTCTAGTCAAAGACACACAAACTAATGCATGTAACCTCTCATTAAAATGGGTGGAAAATCAATCAATGTAAATTGGCTCGCGTGCATTCCCTGCATCCAAGCGCTCTTCTTTCATCCCCTTCATAATTACCTGGTGGGCTCTGCAGATGAGGTCCAGGTCGTGGCGGTTTAAGAACTTGCTGACCACATCTGCTCCGAAGGTGAAGGAGACCCCGCGGTCGTTCTCGCCCCAACCTTGTACATCCTTATCTGGGTCGGACCACAAAAGGTCACACAGGAGGCCTGCGACACACGATGAGAGGAGAGATGGAGATTTGTTATTCTGACCAAAGGAAGGAGAATGTGCCAAAGACCCAGCTGACCTTGCTGAGGGAACACAGCCGGCGTACTGACGTTAGAGTCTAATTATCCTTAGGGAACACACAGTACCTGTATCAGGGACGTCTGTCGGCCTCATGATCCTTCGAATCTGCTCCATCGACTGCAAATCAGGCGAAAGCCCTAAAACAGAAAATAAAAGAGGTTACTTTAGTTTCTGCAACCGTTGACAAAATAAAAGGAGATTCAACGAGTGCCAACAGCTCCATCACCTCCATGGCAGCAGAAGATCTTCTCATCAATGATAGCAGCAATGGGGAGGCAGTTAAAGCAGTCAGTGAAGGTCTTCCACAACTTTATGTTGAACCTGCGCTTGCCTGGTGAAACAAACAAAACGCACATTGTTAAAACCAGACGATACACCCTTTTCCCGTTTGTGCGTTTAGGGTTGGTTTGGTTCATCTCCACTCACACTCATCGTAGAAGCCGTAGATGCGGTTGATGGAGGCACACTCGTGGTTGCCCCTGAGCAGGAAAAAGTTCTCTGGGTATTTGATCTTGTAGGCCAGCAGAAGGCAGATGGTTTCCAGGGACTGTTTCCCTCGGTCCACGTAGTCTCCCAGGAAAAGGTAGTTGGCCTCCGGAGGGAAACCGCCATACTCAAACAGCCGCAGGAGATCTGTGTATTGGCCGTGGATGTCACCTGAAGAAAGAGGCCGAGGCATCAGATACAGTGGTGACGAGCTTTGGGAAGAAGAGGGAAATGACGCGCGCTGCCTCTTATCTCTCTGAATCCATTTTGATATGCAGAGCACAGACAAGCAGGTTGGTGATATTTGTCTGTGCCCGTGCTTTAAGGACTACTATCTAGACGCGCAAAAGGAGCCATTCCAACTCAAGAGCCATTCTAGTTTGGGCCAAGTGTTCCAGGCGGAGGCGACTGCCGTGAGCCTCCCCAAAAAGTCTAGCGCAATAATAACAGCCTTTATTTTGGACCAAAATGGGAATCTAGTTTACACGCTTTTCATTCCAAAGTGGCACCAGATGAAATAGACGGGCGTGTTGTGATTTGCAGTCAGTCCGGAGATTAAAATGACCAACAGAAATACCAACTTTCTATCACATGGAATTTGGCATGATTCTTTTGTGTTCCCGAGCCCAAACCACCGCTGGCATACAACCTATACGCCAGCAAAGCGCTCATTATTTTTGCGTGTCTTAGGATGCCATATAAGAACTTCCTGCTCCGTGCAAATGAACGATTAAAAGAACGGCTCAGATCGTTTGACGTCCAGCTCGGTCTAATGCCCAGTGCCGGTTTGTTTGTCTATCGCCATTCATCATTTTCTTTGCCCTGGACACACACACACACACACACACACACACACACACACACACACACACACACAGCTGGCGATGTGAAGTTTTGATGCAAGTACTTCTTCACATGAATAATACAATACAGAAAATGCAATGAAACAGGTCTTAAACTATTAATACAGCGCTCCAGCAACGTAGTCCAGTTCATAATCTGCCAGTAAAAAAATCAGGAAAGCTCGAGAGGGAAACATCTGAGGAAATTGTGGTGTGAATGCAGATTTGCAGAGTTATCAATGAGTTTGGATTTCGTTTCTTTTAAGCAAAGACCCAAATGAGTCGCGGTTTCTTTCAATCGTCCGGCAGAACCACAGAAACAGACTGTGGGATTCTAAAGGAGATTGTTCTTGTAGAAGGTAGGATGGGAAAAGACTCTCTAGCCTGCAGACTTCTTTTCATCACTTTTAGGACCCCGTTTCCTGAGAGCCATTTGGAGCATACGGCTTAAGGAGATCGAGCAGGTGGGAAGGGTTGTGTCCGCGTACATTTTAAAGTACACGGACAGGAAGTCGGCGACCGTAACAATAAGCTGTTTTTCACAGCAGCCATTTTGGGTTTGTATTGGTATCTTTAAAAAGATAAAACATACGAACAACGTAAGAAAGATTCTGAATGTAGTTTTCTACTGACAATATAAATAAGTGGAGAAAAGCCTGAACATGTGCTGCACTAATTAGATCTAAATCGCCGGTGTTTGTGTGTGTGTGTGTGTGCGCGGTGGCAACTGCGAAGTGACTCCTCGCCTTACAACTTAGGATGAGGCACCTTTCTCATTCAACTTCTTTATGTGAGGATTTAGGACCCCTGGGAAACACATTGTATGAATTGTGTGTGTGTGCGCAGCAGTGTCACAATGCGAGCATGGATGTAGGTCAGAAAATGAGTCCTGTTGTAATGTTTGGTGCAGTTACTCGGAGTGGAGGTATGAATGAGTACATAATGCGGAGTAGAAAAGTCAACTGTACATTGTGATGTTAAAATGAAGCATCTATGTTGAACAGGTCGGACGGAGAAGAATGGCAAAAGATGAGGCGGAATAATAATAAGCATTTTGTACGAGAGCATATGTTGTGGATGCAGCAACTTTTTAATTACTGTTTTAGTTGGCGTTTCAGATCCTATTCTGAGGTTTAACTTTTATGGTAGGTCAGTGAATATTCCTACCTGCCATTTAACTTAAATTTGGTCTGCTACTTCAAATCTGCAAACCGCCGAGTCAGAGACAGCAGAAATATGGAGAATGTCATGGAACATAAATTCCTGACCATTTCTAATTTGTGGAAATTATGTTTAAAAACAATATTTCTGGATACAAGCAAATGCCTGTCTGCATGTGGACCTGAAAATGTTTACAGCCCACATTGACCCTGTATTTGGCAGCACACAGGCACGGATTTCAGTTCTATTGCAAAAAACACTTCGCTCGTCTTTTCGTGTTCCACAACTTCACAATTGCAAAATAAACTCTGTTGTGCTAATCTAAGTAAAGCTGAAGGCAGCAAATACAAAAATGATGAGTTTTCTCGCCAGGGCAGGTTAAAAGCATCACACACACACGACCACAGAGTAAATATACAGGACAACAGCAACAACAACACCTGCTTGCGCCAAAACAAAAATGGACACGGAGCCATTTGCTCAGCTACTTTAATAGCAGTTTGCTAGAAAATGGCAACAAATAGCAGCCCATTTGGGTAGAATGGGACACACGGGGACATGGCAGCACAGACTGTAATCTCCGCACGGACAGTTTGGGGTGAGTCAACTTTGAGGGAGCAGAGCAAACAACATTTGATTGGCTGTCTAATTTGGTTATCTGGTTAGTTTTACTCTTCCCCACTAAGAGTTACTGCGGGACTGAAGGGCAATTTTTGAGATGTCTACAGAGCAGACAGCCCCCCCCCCCTCACCCCTCACCCCTCAAACGCGATTGTAGGATGAGAGTGAATAATTTACTCTGCGCTGACTGCAGTGGTAAAAACCACGGAGAGACGCAGCTCTGAGATGGAAGGACTGAAAAGCTGAGCAAAAGGCTGAAAGTCGAAAGAAAAAAGGAGCACATCCCCGAAGTCAAGGTGGTACGTGAATGTGATGTCTCTGATAACAACAAAATATAGAAATAACGGTGACAATGGAACTTTAAAGTAATACACAGTAGGACTTCAACGTGTGTTTCTGGGCAAAGAAAGATTCGACCACACGAATAAATCGATCACTAATAACGAAACAAACGATAACGTGTGTGCATTCTGAAAGTAACGGCCATCACATGATTCATTTACCATCAGCACATTTGTGCTAAAGGAACAAAGATAAAATAAGATGTGTTTCTGCCTGACCTCTAGCCAATAAACAGGTTCCAAAGCAGCCACATGAAAATGAATCACTGCTGGGAGGAAAACAAATGCTGCTCACAGTCCATTCAAAGACGAAAAAAATGTTAATGTTAAAATACTTTATACCATGTCACATTAGTTATGCAGTATTTAATACAAAAAGTCAATAAGAGAAGAAATGAAAAGAGGGTGCACCTTTGCTCAAGAGGACAAATGTAACAATGTGTAAAGAATGAACACAAAGGACTTTGCGAATGTAAACAGGCTTTTCATTGTGATTACAATTTACTTATTCTAATCTTGATTATTGATGATAATCAAGAGATCCTTGATCCCTTTTGCCATTTAAAAATGCCGTTGTGCAGATTATAAACTGTTCATGCCACTTTTACGTCGGATCGTGTGTGAAAATGTTTCAATGGACAGCAGAATGCAAACCTACACATAAACAGCACACACATAAGCGCGCATTCAAATCCTCACAAAGAGGGCGGGGCTATTTGTCACTGCACAAGGAACACTGTGCATAAAATAAATTGTAACACGTGTGAATAAAAGACGAAGCAGAACAGAGTCAAAGCTGCCGGCTCGGACAAACGTACACCAAGTGGCAGGAGGGCCGTCGTGTGAGGGAGCGCGGCGAGCGCGGAACCCGATCCACGTGGCCCCGGTAAATCATTTAAGCGGTTCACTGTTTGGTCGTCATGTACAGTGATGGGGTTCGGTAAGGCACACCATCACGGCCGTTGGAGGTAAGGCAGTGTGGGGAGAGGGGGTCCCGCAACAAAGCGAAGTAAAAGGAACCCCACTCAGTGACACAATAACACCGCCTCCAACGCATGCCTGTTTCAGTAATACTTTGGGGTGATATGACAGTGCTAAGTCCACATGGACGAAGCCTTTAAGGAGATTATTTCATAGAAAACAAACATAACATCATAACCGTGATATAATATTTGACAGGAAACATTACCAACCAGATCGAATTACTGCTTCCTGTTATCACGTTTACAACTTGAAATCCAAATACTGCCGTCTGAGGCTGACACAGAATCGGGTCTGCACAACAACAACAATCTCAAAGTAAATGTGTGTGGGAGGAAACTGGTATGAGAACAGCCACAAATGAACTGTGTGTAGGCTTGAGCCAATGTGTGTGCTTGTGTACGGCGTGTTTCAAGAAACGGCACATATAGTACACAGTTCGGAGTAGTTTTGCAGTTGCCACGCGGCACTGGAGGAATAAGATAAAGCCTGTGTGCGCATGTGTGTGTGTGTGTGTGTGTTGCAGCCAGCTAGAGATAATGGGGGCATTTTGAGAGATGAGAAGGAGTTCAGATTATTCTGCCTTTCCATTTTATGCACATTAAATAGCGGCAGGCATTAATGTTTAGATCTGTGCATTTCCCTTATGTATCCTTTTACTCAGGTAAAGACAATGTCCTCGTATGACCCGAGGTGAGCCGAGGCCGTCCTAGTATGTGGTTGAGCGTAAATGTCCCAGTAGAGTGTCTTATACAGTACAGAGAGCGAAAGAGAGGGGAGCAGGGAAAAGCAGGGGGTTGGGAGACAATCACCAAAATACAGGGCCACAAATGTGCCGCACACTGACCACAGATCTTCAGGGGCGCCTCCAGCTCCAGCAGGATGGGCTGGCTGAGGAAGATCTCCCTGGATTTAATGCAGAGGCCCCGAACCTCCGCCTCGGTCATCTGCACGATCTTCCCCGGGCGACATCCCCGTACTGGAGAGAGAAAGAGGTTAGTCATCGGCGGCGGGAGCAGCCGCTCCAGCGTCCCCCAAACTTCCTCAGAATGATACAAGAAAGGTAGAAAAAAAAAAACTTTCAGGAGAATCCCGAGGCCACTTTAAAATGCGTTGAGCTGTGGGTGTAATGGTTGTGTAGCTCATAGATGCTAAGTCTCATCCGTACTTAGTAAACCCAGTGCTTAGACTACCACAGCAGCTTGCATCACCAGCACTGCTGTGGGCTTATTGGCTGTGTAGTTGAACCGTTACGCTAAAGACTACTTTCTGGCGGCGTGCCTCCGCTCTGCAAGCAGATTCATCTTACTAAGGAGAATGGAAGAGCAAGAATTGCAAACAGGGGCTCAAGTCAATAGTTGAAATAATCAGAGAAATGAAAAGTGAGATTATACATTGAAACTACTCCCTTGCTGTAGTACCTTGCAGCTTGTATAAGAAGCAAGTTAAACTTTTAGGAACTAGATGGAACTTAACTTTTTTCCCCAACAGCCTGAGTCTTGTGAAACGAATGCACTTCAGTCAGAGAGGAAGTTTCTGCTAACGTTTCCTATTCAACTCTTGGCATGGAATGATAAAAAAAAAGGACGGTGCGGCCCAAAATGGATTAACTGATATGTTGGTTAGTAATGCCTAAAGCCTCGAGCATGCTTTTATTGCACGCTGGCACACGAATGCAAACGCCTGCATCCACGTGCCATTTACACAATGTGATCCAACCAAAATCGGAGAGGAGTGAGCCGACCAGAGGAATAAACAGCCCCACAGATGGTCTATTCAAGTGCCAAAAACTAACTCTCGGGCTTCACCAACCTTACTATCCAAAAAATCAAATCCGGAAATTGCAGAAGTGGGGCTCTTCACTCAACTACCGAGCCTCATCAGAGCGGAGATAGTTAAGCTCGGGAAGCTTACTCTGCCCGGCTTTAACACACAACCTTTCCCTGCTCGCTCCTCTGCAGCTCGGCATTTAAAAAAAAAAAAAAAAGAGATTACGTTCCTAAGAACATTAAGGGGCAACGGCTAAAATGAAGCAATGGCAAGGATTTGCAACCATCGTTGACCAAATCACTTTGTGTGTGTGTATGTGTGTGTGTGAGAGGGACTGTACAAGAGTCTGGAGAAGGCGGCACAGTGTTTCACATGCTTTAATTCCAATAATGAATAGGCACTCTCACTGAGAGTGGGCTTTTTCTCAAGGCAACATTTTCTGCAACTGCAAAACGAACAGTAAACTATTATGCGATGTTGGGATGCAAAACAAGGTTTTAAGAGTAAGACCGTTCAAATGATCTGGTTTAGGGATTGAGCACAGAGAATTTCAGTTTCTTGGAATGGTAACTACGTGCTAAGCATCAGAAAATAACAATAACTACATGTGTCAAAGACCAAAACAGGTTGTTAATTATAGGCAATTATGTCCTTTAAAAATAATAGAAGCAATCATGGGCAGCAAATAGAAAAAGTCCTTCATCAAAAACTGAAACACAAACCAACAACTGGATAATGAAAAAGAGAAATACCTGACGTATAAACCTAGCAAAACATAAATATGCCAATTTAGTGACCCACCATTTTCTTTTTTTTACAGGACCATGAATGCAACGCTGAACTATTATGTGAGAATCCCATGAAATAACATATTCTGAACTAGTCATGTGCGATCACTTGTTGTGAGAGCCATCTTGCACCGACAACATCTCAGCAAAACCGATCACTCATGAGAGATGCCAAGTCCAACTCCCATTCCAAACGCGAGCGACACAATCAACAAGTCGCGGCCGTCCAAGCTGAGAAACAGAAAGAACAGCGCGTGAAGGATTAACAAGCTTTCCAGAGTTTCGCCAGCAGAAGGCCAACACAAAGTGGATTGTAGTTTCTGAACCAATGGAACAATGATGCATATTATTGATCAATTCCAACCATCTGGCAGCAATGTAAACATATAGGGGGACTGCAAGCAACACATGGCATCGGCAATGTGACGGCTGAAAAAATGTAGATAAGAACTTTTTGTGGAGAAGCCAGAGTAACACACACTACTTTCTTCAGTCTCTTGTAATTTTAGTGGTTAATTTAGTGTTAATTTAGTTATTCACCTGAACTAAAAGATAAAAAATGGAATGTGTCTGCTTTAATCTGCCCACTAAAGACATCTAAGTAACAAAAAAGAGTGAGATTAAACAAATAAAGCTAGGATGTAGTGATGACATCCAATACAATACAACCGGGTTCTACATATATTAGAAGTTTATAAGAAAACATGCCCTTTTCCACCACGTAACCGATAGTATATCATAACAAGAACTCAACAGCGCCGGTGATGTATGGAACTGTCGTTCATGACTTTTATTTGAGCGAATAACGGATTCACGTTGACCTGCTGCGCGTTACCGTGATGACCGCCCAGGGCAGCGCCGCCTTACCGCGACACTATTTACACAATAATGGAGTCGGAACACGGCGAGAAAAAAAACATAAATGTCAGTCAAAAAGTTTAATTACACGCAGAAGCCGTAGCACAACGACACAATGACCCGCTCGGAGGAACGTCGCAGCTACCGCGGAAGCGCGGAGGCGTTCAGCCCGCTGCCCGTGTTAGTAAACACGGGCGGTTAGCCGGAGCTACCCGGGGGGGAAGAGGGGAGGGGCGGGCGCGCACACACCAGTTTACCGCGGTTCAGATTGGCTGGCGTTAGCCCCCGCGAGCTAACGCGCTACCTCCCGAGCTGCGAAGAGGCCGCCGCGGCAGTTACACGGGACGGAACGGAGAGCAGCCGCGGCGGACGTCAAACCGGCGAGCCCGGAGAATGGCTGTCACAAGAGACGACCCACCTTCCAGGAGCCGAGAGATGAGGCTGTCCACGTTCAATTCACCCTCCGCCATCTTCAAACCGATTAGGTGGTGTTGGCCGGTCAGGTTCCCGTACGGACAACAGGGGGCGCTGTTGCCGTGGGAACAGTAACGTGGGGTGTGACGTTAACAACAACACTAACCACCGTTGTATTAAATGGAATTTAAAATTGAAATTAAGTTTATTTGTGACACGAGGTGATGTTGATCCCATACCAAATACCGCCCAGCACAGATAAAAGTAAAACTGATATGAAGAAAAAGTATTCGGACCGTAGCCTTAAGCAGTAGCAGCCATATAACATTGACATTTTCTTTAATTATGACAAGCATGAGCAGTATAATCCTCTCTGTTAGAGTAATAGGCTATATTGTAAGCGTTATTATTGTTATCGCTGCACAAATGTGTAAAGCATCATTGCATAATATAATATGAATTATTTGTATATTGCTCTTGTATTTTGCAATTAATTACATTTTATAAAGGTATTGCATGTTTTGCTTTTGAGAGCTTCATCTTCAAAAGACTAACTTCTGCTCTAAAATAGATTTAGTTGAGTGAGAAGTACAATGATTACCAATACAAGCAACTGATGTTTTTCACCAACCACCTGACAGATGTCATCTAACTAAAATAAATACCATGATGGAGTAATAGTTTTCTTGAAAGACATTAGTGGTCTTTGTCCGAATGTCACTTCAACAATGATGCTTGATTGCAAATAATTTATTCCCAACAACAATGAAAAACTTTCAGAATTATTGCACTCAAAGGCATTATAAAAAAAAGTCATAAAGGATTACATTACATAAACGATTACATTACCCGCATTTCCAAGCATTTAGCAGGGTAATGATGCTGATAATATTCATCTTTCCATCCATAAAGTGCACTCCACAAGTCACGGAATATTGTGGCTGAAAGTATGACAGCACTTTCAAATACGTTTTCATCTTAAGGGTCAACTGTATTTACAAAGCCCAATTTCATTTGCCTAAATGGGCTTTACTGCACATATAATGACACCCTCTGTCCTTAGACCGTTTAATACAATCATAGCAGAGCTGATAAGTCCAGTTGTAGCCACTAATTTCAGCCTTTACTTTTCACATAAAATCTATTGTTTGATTTGCATCTAGTTTTAAGACCATCTGAAACATTGGTCACCTGGTCGAGGCTTCATGTCTTGATTGTGGAACACGGCCTCGTTATCACCGGAATCATTTTGAATATTGTTTTGTAAGTTATCGTCTTTGTTAGTCCACTGCAAAAATGGCACCTTATTAAAAAGCGGTGCCCTTCATCTCCTCTGCAAGCGGCGTCGTCTGCTTGCGTCTCTTGGCGCTGCAGGAGAGGAAGAGCCAGGTGACAGCGCAGCCAATCAGAAGACCTGTTACGGCCAGTACGGCAGCGAGCCACACTGGCACATTTTCGTTGCAACGGGCCACGCTGTTAACTTTTGTGAAGATGTAAGGATGCTCCTGGAACGCACACAAGAGGAAAGAGGCCTTCTTTTTAATCAAACACACTTTTATTAAGCATTATTGCAAGAAAGCACAAACTGCATACGGATAAATCTCAAGTGGGTCGGTCGTAGCAGGTGAGAAGTGCTTGTGCGGCTGCTTCCTTACCTCAGTGGGACACTTGATGTTATTTCTGGTGTTTGTGAAGTTGTTGTACGTCTGTTTTTTACCCACTGGTTCCAACTACAGATAAAAACAGAGGGCAGTTTTGCTCAGACCAGGAGGTAATTGCAGAGAATTGTGGTTATCTAGACAGATGTAGACATGAATGAGTTACTAAGCAGAGCGGCAACACGTGTTGCAAAATGTCCTTCAAAATGACACATTCCAAAAAGATGACAAACAAACACAAACACACATAAACAACCACAAAGAGACAGGAAAAGAGTTAAAGAGAGTCAACAATCACATAGAGACACAAACAGACTCACGATCACTATGATGAAGTGCAAAACAAATACAAAGAGAAATCAAAATGACCACAAGATGAAAACAACTACAAAAAAGGGCAAATGACCAAAGAACAAACAAAAAGATCAATTGCATTGTGATACTAAACAACTACAAGGATTCACAACATGACAAACGCAACAACAAAAAGATATAACAACCATAACGTTGTTATCTTACTCCTATGCAAAGAGGAAATGGGGGCCTTTGCATGTCTTTGCCCGGGGGCTGATTTCCTTATAATCCACCCATGGACTTATCCTCCCCCTGTCAAAGAGTTGGCCGTTAACCGGCCGCCCTGCCGCACTCACCATGTTATTCCAGAGAGCTGAAGCCATTTCAGCGTGTCCTCGTTCACTGAAGTGGAAACAGTCCACAGAGAAGTAGGTGGTGTCGGGTCTGCCATCCTGGAGAAGAAATAACAGAATATCATGGTTCTGTACCAAAGGTAGTGTGCACATGTTCGGGGTGCGCAGGAGACCTACAGCGTTCAGAGGAAGCATGGAGTTCCTAAAAAAGGGCTGCACGACCGCGGCAAAGTCCTCTCTCCCAGCATAGCGGCCTCCGTACACCAGTTCCTCCGTCTCAAGCTGAAAGTAAGACCCCATAAGTTAAAAACAACAATAATCAATGTGAGCACAAAGAAACTTTCCCTGTTCAGTGTACAGTGTGAGTGAAATAATGATGTGCAAAACCCCTTTTTAAGGTGGACAGGTGACTTTAATTAGACGCTGGCCACATAGTTCCAGTGTGTTCACCTGCAGTTCTCGATTGATCCGTTTCATTTCAGCCAGCTCGGGGGAATCCTCTCCTGGTAGCAAGAAGCATGGGCAGACAAACCTAAGGACCAGGTGTGAAAATAAAGAGTTGATCGAAGTATAATAAAATCAAATTATCTTAGTGCTGTTTTTTTGAAGAGCCTGGGTCATTGATTCACAGATACGGTATTCTCCAACACCAAATGTATTCCTCTGCCGGACTGACTAGGTATCAGATCAATGTGCTGTTTCTTCAAAGGATCAATTTGTCTTGGACTCTGTGGTCTTAATCCATGTAGAATTGATTTGGCTTGGTTTGGGTCAATCGGTCGTACTTTTGTAACACGTTGCACCCCAGGCTGTCCTTTTTGAGCCTGCGAAGGCCTTCAATTTCCAGGATCTCTAAGATGTTGACAATTGTCTTGGGAACCTACAGCCAGAAGAGAAGAAAACGTAAACCTATTTAATCTGCGAGATGAAACGATGCATTTTGTTTTCCATTACAATATTTATTAATCGATGACGTCATTATTTTACCTCCTCATAAAGCATATCCAAGCTCGTCATCAAATGACGGCTGTAGTTCTGAGGTGACATAGAGACCTGTGGTTTTGAGAAAAATAGAATATTAAAATTAGACACAGAGCTCAAAGCTTTGTATTCATCATTAATGAACATGAGTACTCTAATGCCTTTTGTTGTCACTAACAAGTCCTCCGTGCTGTGGCCACGGACGAGCAGGTTAATTAAGGCCCATTAAAAGGGAAACTGGCCAAGTTTGTTGCTAAAACGTGCAAACCAACCAGAGAGCCGACACCATGCAACATGTATGAGCAACTAACTCTAAGCTGTCACTTTCACAGTCTCACAGCTCATCTCAAATTGATGCTGTGCTTTGATATTCTTCTTTCAAAGCGCAAACTTTAAAAGAGAGATTACGCTGCGAGGGGAGTAATGGAGAGACGGGGAGATGAAAAAGCAAAATGAGAGAGGAAGAGAGGAGGAAGAAGGAGTGCTATGAGAGACAGCATGAAGAGGGCTGGGGTTGACCTCTGTGTTGTTTATGCCTCTTAGAGAACAAGGCCTGTCACTGTGCCCCGTGAGCTTGTTTCATGCAGGCAGAGGCCGCGCTAGAAGAGGGAGGGGCGGGTGTTTTGTGCGACAGAATGTGCTCATTGAAAAGAAACCACGTCTGCTCTCATCTTGCTCTGACACAATAAAACAATTAGGGGAGGGCTGCTCACAAAGCTTGATTATTCAGCTCCAGTGCACGGCGCCGTTTGGACAGTGATATCATGAGACGGCCCTGCACAGGCCGCATCGCACAACACTACGGGAGATTCTTTTAACGTGGAGGGGTGCTTTGAAAATTGTCCTTCCCCCGCTGGATCCTGCTGCTTTGTGAGCACTTCTTAAAGCAACTCACCCGATCATTGCAGTACTGACACAGGTCATTGCCTCCTATAAAGAGGGTCACCAGCTTCCAGTCCTTCTCAAAATCCAAAGTCTATTTTTGTTAAAACAATGGAGATTTAAAAAAAAGCAAAGATTATTTTGTTGCACATCACATTTGGGTAAAAAACAACAACATCAGTGGATGTTTTAGTATGGAACCACATATGAAACTCACAGAGTTGTTCTTCATGGTGTCGATCAGCCGTCGAACCTGCCCTGGGATTCCTCTGTGTGAGATTGTACAAGTGGACAAAAGGCTTAAAACACAAGACATGATCAACAAATTCAAACCTGCCAACAGATGGAATAAATGTTGGAACTCACGCTATTTTAGCTCCTGATACAGCCATGTTGAAGCCAGTCTGCTTTTGCCCTTGTCCCGTTGAAAACCCTTTGATGTTAGGGTTGAACTTCTTAAGGATATCTGATGTGAAAAAGTATGAACATGACTGTACAAAATACAGTTACAGTCCAAATCTGCCATCTAGTGGTTCTGCTGCGCACTATACAACAACAGAGCTATAAGATAAGGCGGAGGACTTACTAGGTAATGTTGTGACAGTCTCAAGAGTTTTGTCTCCTCCAATGCTTTTAATGAAAAACAAAGCAATGAATAAAATGAGCGTAATGCAATGTACACGTGTGCATTCTGCATATAGATTGTGTGCAGTATCTCACCTCCATGACACCCCCTTGTCCTCAGTTCTTAGCTGCAGGAGATTGTTTGCCTTTGCACCAAAGCCAGCCTACATGCAAAGCACAGATGGTACTAGGTTTCTCTCTCTCACCTATTTAACTAAAAATCCTGTCTAAACTACAAATAATTCCACATGTGAGAATATTGTTCTGAAAGGGCGTGTGGGCAATAATGCACAAGAAAAGAAAATGCTAAACCAGTTACAGCTAAAAAGTTTCAAAATGGTATTGCGCTCTTTTATTTGCCTCGCTTGCTCTATTCCATCTCTATCAATAATGATTACATCATTTACGCAGACAAGTGTGAAGTAACGGATTAGAAAACAATGGCTTTACAGGAAAACATAAAGCCTGACATTTAATGAGCAGGATATGAAACGAAAAATACATGGATTAATACATATATCATATCAAACCCGTCTTAAGAAAAGCATATTGCGTGCGCCTTGAATTTGAAAATGAGCACAGTCTTCGGTTCTTGTGTACAAACGTACCGTTAAAGAGTCTCCCACAGCAGCCACCACTTTGATGTCTGCTGGTCGTAACCTGTGAGCTAAAGTAGAAGCATGAGCTCAGTTCACATCGGACCTCTCTATTTGCCTTTAGGTATTAGTGACGCCGTGCAAGGTTTACCTGAAGTGGGCACTGAGGTGGATGGAGCTGTGTTAACGCAGGAAAAGTCACTGCCCCAATTCTACAGAATGACATGTTTGGCCGTTATGCATAAACAATAATTTGTCATTTTACAGCTGTGCTGAGGACATAATAAAGAAACTATGACCTACTGTAGCAGGAGGAGGAGAGGGCGGAGGCCCTGGAAAGGTGTAGTTGCTGTTGATAGCCGTTCTAAAAAATGGGTTGGTCTTATAAAGAAATAATAAAAAAACATATCAGTTCACAAAAATGCTAACAACAGAATTATGACGTACGTCGTTTTTCACTCACCTTAGAGGGACACTTCAGAGCGATGCCAGATAAGAAGTCTTGTGTAACAGTCTTGTTTCCCACTGGCTCCAACTAGAGATCGTGAGAGTCAGTGAATTATTTTGCATCATTACAACAGAAATAAACACCACACATCCCTAAATTCATAGCAGGACATTTCTAATTTTATAGCAAATCCCACCATGTTGTTCCAGAGAGCCTGAGCCATCAGAGTGTGAGCTTTCTGGCTCAGATGAAAACAGTCAGGTGAAAAGTAGGAGCGATCCGGCCGGCCATTCTATTAAAGACAAAGGAGAATTAATACAATAAAAATACCAAAATAGATCCATGAATGAAGACTTAATTGGGAATAATCCAATGTTTGAGGCGTGTTTGTTACCTCTAACTTGGGAAGGAAAACCTTCCTGAGGAAAGGCTGCAGCACCACAGTAAAGTTGGCATGAGTGTCGTACCGCCCAGAGTCTATCAGCTCTTCCATACCGCGCTGCACACAAAGACCGTCAAGAGATAAAAGACCAAAGAAGAGTCTGACCTTTGTCAGTGACATATTTAATTATTTGAAATGTTAAGCCCTTTTTTGTACAAGAGGTGTAAGTATTGTAGACAATAATTTGCTAATAACAAACATCAAACAATGCAGTAGATGCTCAAACACAATAGTAAAGAGTGTAGACATGGATAAAAAGCTCTCCTTGGTTGGGTACCTGATAGGCTTTGTTGAAGTCTTTGACCTTCTGAAGTTCGGAGGATCCCTCTTTAGGCTTAAGTACACAGGGGCAAATTAAACTGAAAAAGAAACACCCCAACAGTTAAAGAATGACTTGGTCAGTTTGATTTTGTTTTACATAAGCAAACTAAAAAAGAAATCACTTACTTTACAAACCAGGTTGGACAGCCCAACGTTTTATCGTTGTGCAGATCACGCAGCGGTACAATGTCTAACAGCTCTATCAGATTCACAATGGCACGAGGCACCTGGAGGGTTCAAAGCATAACGTTTGTAGGCTGACTGTCTTTGGGGTTATGACTTTAACATTGCAATTCATGAGGGAGAAAACGTACTTCACTATGCAGTATGTCCAGAGCTTGACGGATATTACCCACCACATTCCTGGGTGAGAACACAACCTGTGGAAGTACACAAGATTCATGACCTATTTCAGGGCTTTCTTACACATTTATAATATTTTTGGAGTAATGATCAGAACAAGCTATTCTTTTTTATCATAATACAAAGAAGATTTTGCTGAAATGCTCACGCTGTCTGTGCAGAAGTCACATAGGTCATTGCCACCAATAAACATGGTGATCACTTTCCAATCTTTGTGAAAGTCAATACGCTGTGAAGGAGATAAGAGTTCATTATTCAGTTCATTGAGAAAAGATGGAAAATAATACTGATGTTTATGCCGTAGTTTACCAGTTCCTTACCAGGTCATTTTTCATTTTCTCCACTAGTACAAGCACCTGTTGCACCATGTCACTGAAAATAGAACGGTTTGATAGTAAAAAAAGATTGTTTTTTGTGTTCTATACGTTCTGCTGAGGTTTTATTTATTACGGTTAAAAGGGTAAGTAAGTGTAAATAACACTAATATTGTTACTGACCCACTCTTGGCTCCTGCCACAGCCCGATTGAGGAAGGCTTTAGGAGAGTCTTCGCTACCCACCCCCTCTGAGAAGCCGATCAGGGAGGGGTTGAACTCCCTCAAGAGGTCTGCAGACCACAACACATGTTATTTAATGATTTATTGCATTTCTGTTATTGAAATAAACAATGTAAAACCTCTGGTGTATTTCCAAACGATTTTATGATAATAAATGAAAGGCCATTGCAGATGTAAAATCTTAAAATGTATAAGATAAGATGTATAAGTCATCGTGAAAATACATAACTGATTCAGGTGACTGAGGCATAAAATGGAAGACTGCAGAAGCCTAATGATGGCGATTAAAATCAGCAGTTAGTATAGTTATCACGCACAGTGCTACAATTGGCCAATGATGGACTTCTAATACTTGATTAGATAAACCTCAGACCATTACATTTTAAGCAAAGCTTTTGCATTTTAATGTCTTAATAAATAAGAAGTTAACATACTTGGCAGAGTGGTGACGGTGGTAATGTTTTTATCACCACCAATGCTGAAAATTGAAGAAATTGTTTATATACAATTGTTAATATTTTCCCATACTATCAATATTAGAACAAAGGTGTACTTAAGCTTATCGTACCTCCATGACAGTCCTCTGTACTCATTAATAACTAACAGAAGGTTGTTGGTCTTGGCGCCCACACCATTGGCCGCCTGCAGGAAAACAGCAGATATGACATCATGCGACCAGGGTAGAAAGTTCTTATTGGTCGGAGGGAAGCAGGGAAAGGGCAACACTCACTGTCAGAGAGTCGCCGACCGCTCCCACGACCTTGACATCTCCAGGTCGGAGTTCATGAACTGAGAATGAAGCGGTTGGATTGAACTGCATTTCCCAAAGCACACAAACAGAATGAGAGCAAAAATAGTTTGTCTACCTGAATTGGGGATTGCAGGAGATGGACTGCGGTCTGTGCAAGGTATCTCAGTACCCAAAACCTGCAAAACAAACATTACATTTCACTAAGTTTAACTGAACTTATTGTGTTGCCGCTTGACTGGAAGGACTTACAGGATTAGCTAGTGCAGAGGCCTCGCTGTAGACGCCTTCACTTTCAGTGGGGGAATTTTTATTTGTACGCAGGTACGGTCGTTCCTGGGATGAGGGGTAGCATCAGATTAAATCATGATTATATATTGAGTACTAAAATATGGCTGTGCAGAAAGTGCCATGTGATGCCGTTCCTCACCTGGGTGGGGCAGGGAAAGGTTATGACACATGGGTCCTTGACCTCTGTCTCACCTGTCGATGGCTGAAGCTGGAAGACGAAACGTTGTGATTGGTTAACATCTCAGGTTCAAGTGGGGGTCGTGCTGTTCATCCAATGCCATGCAGTGTAAGTACTAGTTACATCACTCATGCACACATATTCATGCAGAATGAGCACAGCTTGAGAGTCTTCCCGTAGAGCAATCTAATCAAGTTAATCTCTTATCTAATCTCACACAGAGTTATAAACGTTACATTTTATCGTTGTTTCATCTTACTTTTGCTTTAAGAGATTAGACGTTTTAGCTGTTTAATCATTTTCAAATGATTCTTTTAGGGATTAAGTTTTTGTCATTTGGCCTTTTATTGTACAGACAAAGAGAGACAGAAAAGGGAACAAAAGCGGGACAATATTAATGTCAGAGCCACATGTAGATCTATAAATATATAAATTTGGCAGGTTTGTCAGACAGAGCTAAATACGCTGAACTACCCTGTAATTAATGTTGAGGACTTTGAGTAATAAGAACTTACGATGTTTGTCCACAGCTGAACAGCTAGTTGGTTGAGGTCGGACGCTGTGTCCTCCTTCAAGGAAACACAACATATGCTGGTTACACATTAGCCACGTTACATCTTTCATGCATTGATACGACATGCCATAATTTAGAGTCATTAGTTGCAGTATATTGTTGATTACAACTGGTGTCGGGAAATCATTTTCTTTACTTACAGAATCTGATATGGGTTGAAGGATAACCGGCTGCGACTGCAGCACAGCAGTGAAGTCTGCCCTTTTTTCAACCTGCCACTTTGGATTTTCCCAGACATCACTTAGAGATTCCTGAGAACACGACAGATGAATATGTGTCAGGCAAGTAGCCAAAAGTATGACTCAATCTTGTATACATGGATTTTACCTGCAGCATTTTCAGAAGAGTCGCTTTACGTAATCGCCAGTTTATGCTTTCATCCCTCATACACTGACATCTGCTACAAAATAAAAATCCAATTCATCACTGCCACCTGCATTTTATGACAAACAGTATCACAGCACAATAGAATTTTCTATTGAAATGTCTCATTCAATTCAATGAGAATTGTGCAAACATTTGACTGGTACTGTATATATATACACACATATAAAGTGTACATAAGAAAGGGCTTTTCAAAATAAATGAATTAATATTTTCTTATGTTAATGTCAGAATAGATCAGATACCAGATTAAAAAATATACTCTAATTCAAAACACTCACTTTTCCTGCTGATGATTTGAGCTCCAGACCACGACGTGAACCAAAGTGTGATGCAGCTGTAAACATACGAGCAATTTAATTACTGTTCATGGGGGAATTTCATTGAACATAAAGTACAATACCTTTTTCTGTAGCAACTGCAGAGCCGCTTTCACTTCTTGGACTACAGCATCGACATCTGCAGCAACCTGAAGAATAAAAAGAAACAGTGTTAAACAGTGTTAACATCTGTTTAACTGGTACGTCTGCTACATCAAACACGATTTAGTTGTAGTTTGGCATCTTACGTGTGATGAACAGGCACACAGGGAATCTGCCGGAACAAACAGCAGCACAAGCTTCCAGTCTTTCTCCTGCACGAGCCGGATTACAGTCAAAAAATCAAAAAAGACTTTTCAATTAAACTTGAACCCCTGCGACTAGTCTTTACTCTTTAAGAAAATGACCTACGATAAACGCATTTGCTTTCAAAAACAATAAAGTGATTTCACTGAGCACACGGAGAGGTGAGGAGCAAATATTTAGTGAAATGCGCACTATGACTTGTTTGGGACTTTTAAAACTCAAAGTTTGGGACTTGACTCAGGATTTGATTGCAAATATTGGACTCTTGACTTTGGTCCGAACTCTGGCGTAAAGTTTGTACAATTTGCAAAGTTCTTCTTGCTCTCAATTGTTATGACTGGGTTAATGTGTACCTGATTTGAGAGAGAGACGGACAGTTCCTCCGCTTCCTTCAACAAGCTTCTGCAACACACACACATATCTAACACACCTGTGGTAATATCCTCATCCAGCGTTTACGTCTCTCACTGTACACGTGTGTGTGTGTGTGTGTGTGTGTGTGTGTGTGCATGTGTGCATGTGTTACCTGGGCTGCACGGAGGTCGGATCCACATGTTGGGTGATGACTTCAGGGTTAAACATGGACACCAGCTCTACTCGACAAACATAGACACAATCAGACTTCAGTGTGTCGGATGCCTTACAATCAGACGGTGGATAACGCACATTATGGGATGGCCGCTGTTGTAAAAACAAAACGCTGGGGAACGCTTCTACACATGTGTCTACAACTTTTGCCTACTTTTATTTGAAATGAAGGTCAATAACCAGCGTTCCCCCCCCCCCCTTATCTTATCTTTAAAGATAAACTAATCAAATCTGGTTCTGTCTTTTCTATAAAGCTTTTCTAAAAAGCTTTTCTATAAAGCGTGCGCTGTGTCTAGCATTTGTTGTGACATAGTCCCGACTGCGACCTTGAACTATGACAACATCTTAATTCAGCAGCATACTGTTGGTGTTGATACTCACTGGTGTGGACAAAGCATTAAAATGTCTCGTCTTAGGTAGATAAATATGACCATTTTCTAATACCAAATTACATTTTAGCTCACTCTATACTTCTTCATTTCTACTTGTTTGTAAAGCCTCAGTGTTTGAGAGGCATGTGAGTGCGAGTTCATGGACTTACCAGCAACTCTACTGACGACTCTGGAGGCTTCATCCCTAATGAAGAGGACGGACAAGTTTTCCTGAGTTAGCGTGGGTCAATTACGGGTTTAAAATATTAGCGTCCTCTTTCAAGTAGCTCAGTCAAGGCGCCACACTTGTGTATT
The DNA here is from genome assembly GCF_964276395.1 of Gasterosteus aculeatus. Lineage (NCBI taxonomy): Eukaryota > Metazoa > Chordata > Actinopteri > Perciformes > Gasterosteidae > Gasterosteus > Gasterosteus aculeatus. The sequence goes on from NC_135703.1 coordinate 10,002,055, forward strand.
TCCCAAGTATTGCTGAGTATGTGCGGCGGTCTACCTGTGTGAGAGAGGAGATCCCAAGATGTAAACCGCTGAGATGTCATCGGGTCTGAGAGTATGAACTGACGGACAGAGAGAAACAGATATAGAAATGTCACGGTGCAACACCAGCAAGGCAGGTTTTCTCAAGTCAGATTAATATGATTGTTGGTGATGATTGCTCAGTGCGATACCTGAGGAGGACGGGGATAAGGGAGCAGGTGATGGCGAGCAGAGTATGGACATGTAGCTTTCTATCTGTAGCACAAAAGAGCAAATCCTCAGACGGCCATCGATACAATATACAGTACGTTTTCAATGCATCCTGTCACACTGCACCTTCTCTGATGATAGTTTATGTTTCCTTACATCAATGTTGACAGCATCTAAACGTGACAATAGAAACAAAAAATTACTTATGAAAAGAGGGGACATTTCAATCTTAAATACTGTTTAAATTCCATGTTGAGAATAAAAGTTAGAAGGTAACAGGAAAGAATAGAACATGTTTATCTTCCATTTTTCCATTTGAAACCTTTTCCCCCTAAAATCCTGGAGCCTATTCAAGCTTAATACATTTTTTTTAAAGGATATTTTTAGATGGAGGGCCAAGATCTTGCTAGAATTTGCATTAGCATTCAATGCAGAATATCTTTACTACTTAACTTAACTTTTTAAATTTTAGTTTATTTTCGTTTGGATACTAAAAGATGATCTGTATATCAGCAAAAATAGACAAAAATATAACCAGAATCTAATACGCCTGGAGAAATCTCATTAGTACAGTGGCATCTTTCACTTAAAAAAGGAATATTAAATGATTCAGTAGAAACAATAAATGTTTTTTCTGCACTCTACCTGTAAACTGAGCGCAGGAACCGACAAGGGCTGCCAGGGTGATGAGTGCCGATCTAGTCATGATGAAGTGAGATACCGAGAGCCTTCACACTGAGGCTCCGTTGTTCTGCCTCAGCCTGAGAGAGAGATTGACTGGATGTTCTCACTGACTGCACTCTATCCGTAAAGGGTGTGGGGAGGGGGAACGTGTTTTATAAAGAGTTTTACAATGGCAGAGAAAAAAAAAAACTATTAAATATAATTATGTTGTTTATTGTCGTATCTCCCCCTTATCTAGATAACCATCAGACAAAGTCACACCGCCAGCTCACTATCTGTATTTATTTGTCAATGTCTATCAGACCAAACAAGGTCATCACAGTAACAACCTTTGTGGACAAGGTGATAGAAATCACAGTGAGTCTCCAGGGAAATCCTAACATTTGCTGTCCATAAAAAAAAAAAATTGAGTGCAATGAACTCAAACAACCATACACGCTCTGCCTCTTAAACTTATCTCTTTTTTTATAGAGTAATACGTCATTATTCACATTGACAGAATATTTAAATCAGTTGCTCTTTAACTTCAAGTCATGCTAGTGCTGCAATATTCACAAGATAGATGGTTGTATAATTATATGTTAACAACCAGCAATTGAATGAAACTGGGTAGGTTCAGTTTTGGAGATGTGATCAGACAGGATTAGATAGTACTTTGCTGATACCGTGACCCTTGGAGTTAAGTTATCTTGATGTTATGTAGTTGTGCGATTTCCATCAAGCAGCTGAACACGATATCATGATATTGCATCCAAATCAGGGCTGTAGTGGAGGGTAAACGCACGTAAACGCCGTTTACGCACCTCTGGAATTTTGGAAATAGCGTTTACGCACCTATAAATAGCGTTTACGCACCTCTAAGTGGCGTTTACGCACCTCAAAGTTCCCTGCACCTTGTATTCTTCCGTTGGAATAATCCGAAATAAACTTGGTGTAATTTTAAAACAGCTAAGACTACGTTTCCTATTGTTGAACATATAAACGCCGTAGTCTGAATCATTTTCATCTGCGCTGTATTGTGGTCTGTGACCATCCAATCAGTGCCTTGCGGCTGTAGCAGCGACACCAATCAGGATCCAGGAGGTAAACATACACGTTGTGGATCAGCCCAGTGGTCACCAACCTTTCTTACCTCACGGACCGGTTTCATGTCAGACAATATTTCGCGGACCGGTCGAGAAGGTCCGTCGGACCTTGACATGTAATGTAATATAATATAATGTAAAATGTAAAAACTCAAGAGACAGGCCCGATATTTTTTGCCAGCAAGAAAATCAAAGCTAAAGCGTCTAAGTTAAGATGACATTTTGCTGCCAATACTCTTTCAAAGTCAATGAAACGTCGAATGCATGACTTTCACATGCAACCATGACGTCAGTGTTTTCTCCCTCTCTGCTGCCTCCTGGCGGAGCACCTGCAGCGCGGGCTGTGACGTCACTACCGGATGTTGATACCAGCTCGGGGCGCAGACAGGAACAGCTGAAAAAGAAAAACAAAGCAGTGGACGACGACGGCAAAAACAACAGATGTGCGTCTAAAATATACCTAAATCGTCGGTGACATTATCGCTGGTGCGGACATTTCGCGCCACTGGACAAAATTAAGAAGGTAAGATGCCGTCACGTGGAGCTCAGAAGAAGAAATATGGTTTTGTTGTTGTTCGCCTTGTTTCGAGCGTGTCGTCGTTGTAGCTTTTAGCTCGACGGCTAATGCAACGTTAGCTTCTTTAAACTTTATGTAACAGCTCGCGGCTCTTCGTCCAACATGCTCAAAACATCGAAGGGAAGCAGCCAATTTGTTTCCTGTTGGCGGTTAATCAAAAGTTGGTGCCTTTTTAACACTTTGTTTCCTCGTACTTCACGATGGCTTTTATTTAACAGCAGGATTCAAAGCTCAGCTGCCATCTACAGTCAACAATCCTCATGGCGAAGCCATCCGGAACGTGGGGAGGCTTAACAAAGAGTAACAAGGGCAAGAGGAGCTGTCACCAAAGCCTTCAAATATAGTTCAGAAAATACTCATTTTAGCTGAATATGATTTTCTTTTGAGTCTTTTAAAAAAATTGAAAATGTCCAAGCCCTGGATTTCTGCAGCAATGCAGGTAAAACTTACTAAATCAGTCATGGTTATATAGTTAAACACAGAAAACTGGGTAATATAGAATAAATCGGGTTATCAAATTAACTTAAAAGTTGTTGTTATTGTGTTGATAGACATGTATCACTCAATGTATATATGTATTATAGAGTTTCCTCATCAGATGTTTTACGTCTCATTCAAAACTCAAATCTCAACTTTTACTGAGTTTGTTTGGAGGTTGTGGAAGTTAAGTTCCATTTGTGGGTTGACTTGACCCGGGTGCACGCTGTATATCCATCCAAAACCCAAGTAAAGCCTTACAACACAGCCTTGTCTTACGTGCCTTACAAAAGGCACGTGAGAAAGACGGAGATGAGACATACAAGTGAAACTAAACAGAAATGACCTTATTTCATTGTGGTCAAATTAATCAAGTGCAGTTATTGTAGATAGCAGGTTATAAACGTTGTTAAAAAAACTTTTCTAGAAGTGTTTCTGTCTGTCTTCTGTTTACAATCTTTTTTCTGTCTTGTTTTAGCCTCTGGCCACTCGACCCCAGAGATCCGACGATGGGACGCATCTTCTTGGACCACATTGGCGGAACTCGCCTCTTCTCCTGCGCCAACTGTGACACCATCCTAACGAACCGGTCCGAGCTCATCTCAACTCGCTTCACGGGCGCCACGGGCCGAGCCTTCCTCTTCAACAAGGTACGGAAACCACGGTGTTCGCCACCTGCCACGAAAATGAAACGAGCCACAGTCATCCAGCATCCAGATCAACGTATAGACCTGTGTCTCCACTCCCCAACAGGTGGTGAACCTCCAGTACAGCGAGGTGCAGGACCGAGTGATGCTGACCGGCAGACACATGGTGAGGGACGTCAGCTGCAAGAACTGCAACAGCAAGTTGGGTTGGATCTACGAGTTTGCGACGGAGGACAGTCAGCGCTACAAAGAGGGGCGCGTCATCCTGGAGAGGGCGCTGGTCAGGGAGAGCGAGGGCTTCGAGGAGCACGTCCCCTCAGACAACTCGTGAGCCCCTCGCCCCGGATCACATAGACGCTCGTTTCCCCCTCCCCTTTACCCCCCGACCCCCAAAGCAAAGTTTGGGGCTTCCACCGCGCCCTCCCACCACACCGGTTCCCTGTCTCCAGCCTATGACCTTAGACCTCTGCCGATGACAATAGTGGTTTGTTGGCTCTACTTTTGCAGAATAGGCTTCCTAAAATCACTTCATTTATGTCACAGGGCAAAACTCCCCAAAACAGCGGCGACGCCGCCTCTGCAACTACACACCTCTCGCTGAATTTCCACCACATCACAAGGCATGCGCCACACTTTTTCTTTTAATGTGGTTATCAAAGACGTGCGTGATAATAGACAAAGTCACACAAAATAGACATCACTTTGTTTTTGTTTTTTTACATAACTAGAGGCAGTAGAGCTGGGATTGACATTTCAAGAGGACACAAAGGGGCGTTAAAGGCGACGATCCGAACAGCACAAAGTTGTACAATTCATCCAAAAATCAATTCAGTTACCCCCCCCCCCCTCTCCGTCCGTTACCGTGGATTTTGTGCCTGCGTGAAGGCCAACGTGTCATTTTCGGTGACTTGTGAAGAACATGTACCTTCCAGCCATGTGTCTTTACGTGTGACGGAGGACGAGTGGCCCTTGAGACGTCATGGAGACATTCTCTGGCCGGCTGCCACTTTAAGGACGTGATTGTGAAAGGATTGGTCACAGAAGCGCTTGAAGGGGGTCAGTACTGGGAGGAAATATGAGACAAGTTTATGGACTGTCTCTGGAAAAATATCATAGCAATCAGCACATTACAATGCTGGACACAACAGATCGGACATGTTTAAATCAAGCCTTCGGTTGACTGTACTCCATTTATTTAAACTGTCTTCATTGCTTTCGGGGTAGTGACCCATCCATCTTTTATAGGCCTCGGCTTTGGGCACATTTAGTCATAAGATGACATGTTTCTTACAACATAAAACCAGGAAAGCTTTAATGGAGTTCATTAAAGTTGACTCTTTGTCCTTTGACTATGCCAGAGACCCCATTTTTTTATCATCAGTGTCCTTGGGGGATTTCAATGAAAATGTCAAATTTTAACAGAAAAGCAAGAAACATCTCAACGTCCCTGACATTTAAGGTTATTTTTGGAGATGGTTATAGTGTGGCGGCAGCGCGCATGCCCGCGGGGGTTACCGGCATGGTCCCAAAAAAGGAGAACAAATAGGACAGGACATGGAGGAGTGTCCATAACCCCGAGTCCGTGCAGTGTAAAGCTCAAGGCCGTGACGGGATATTGTCATTATCATGTTATGGTTCATTTTTACCATTACCATTTTAGTGATGGAACATTGTTTTTATTTGAACTATATGATTATTTTATTGACTGATTCTTTCATCTTGTGTATTTTTGGTTGTGGAGGATTTAGAGGAAAAAAAAAAGGTTTGTTCTTGAATGGCTACTGCCAGTTTTTCTTTGATGTGACTTCTAAATAAACATGTAGTCTTGCTGAGTTCATTTTTTTTGTTGTCTTATTTGCAGCTTAGAACTCATCTGTCTTTGTCTCCACGCGCTTAGTAGTCCTGTAATAATCAATGTTTGTGAATACAGTTCCAAAGTCTCTTTTCTGTCGAAGAGGAAATACTTCTTAACACATGGCTGTGACTGTGATGCCAAACTGCATTTTTAAACCACCTTCTTTATGTTTTCATTTTAGATTTCAAAATGTGGTTTTAACTTGGTCCTCGAGACAAATGTGGAAATAAGCCAGTTTAGTGAACGACATCATTGTGTCAACATCCACAAACCATCTGTTGGCCTCTGGGTGGCAGCAGGATGCTGAGACAGGATCCTCCATGGAGACGTGACGCATGATGAGTCCCTTACCTGACTTTGGCGTTAGCCCGCTCTCAGCGTCACTGCAGTCTGCAAATTTGTGTCATATATATATATATATATATATATATATTTAATGTAGCAGAAGGAAAATGAATTGGTACCGCAGCCCAGTATGGAATGAGGAAAGCAAACATTGATGACCGTAATAGAGCCCATCCAAACTGTGACATGAATTTAATTCTGGTATTTTCTATGAATCACCTGCGATGAAGAGGTTTGACTGCATTGGGCGTATAAATAGATAGTGACGGTTCTCTCCTAATCCACCCACTAATATTGCAGTGCTGCCGTGGAGTTATTTATAGCTCTGATCCTGTCGGAAAGCTTCTTTCTTAGAGTGTGTGTGTCACAGTGGTGGAACAGGTCTGTTTCTCTGCAGTCACTCCTCAGACTCAGCCAGCAGCGCTTGAGTTAGCTCTGAAAAATATTCATTGTTGCAAAAAGCAAATTTTTGAGGGCACTCATTTTTTTGCATCCCAATCTGGGATTAAGATCTGTGTTTTATGACCATATCAAGAGCCAGGCATGATGAGAAGCAAAAAGATTTCCTACTCGCCCTCAGATACCTCCACATTGCTCCTGGGCAGGACATTGACTTCCCTAAAGGCTTCCTAGACACCTATTCAGCTGATCAGTTACTAGGGGAATCATTCCTTAGGGACAGAACCTAATAACAGGAAAAACAAAAGACATACGAGTGAAGCGACGCTCTCGTGTGTCAACATGATCTTCTCTACTCCCGCTGTCCAAACTACCAGGAGAAAGTTTAAAACTTCAATGCGGAGGATCATTCGGAGGGAGGTTGGGAGGCCAAAGAAAAGCCACCAGGAGCATAATTGCACCCTTAATTGGCTCATGATTCATCATCCTGGGACAGCTATTTCAGTTCACCCTCACCTTTTGCCGGCATCCCACCCGCGCTCTTTTCCCAGAGGAGAGCAGAGATATAGAATATACAAATAAACTTCCAGCTTTCCGCCACTCTCTCTCTCACACACACACACACACACACACAAAGGAGTGACATCATTTTGTCAGCCGGAGAAAATAGCATACTTTCCATTGACATCACTCTACATGGAGTTGCTAGGAGACAGGGGAGTTACCATTGGTTTCTATGGTGACTGCACTTCACCTTGAATGCTCCTGACCTTTTCGGTTGTCTACAGTAGACCAGAATGCATGTGTGTGTGTTGTGTAACTTGAGCATTGTTGTGCATTGTTGACTCATTCCCTGCAGTGTAGTGATTGATATAAATCATGCCAGATTAAAGGGCTGCCCAGACAAGATGCTCTGCGGCAACTAAAAGCTTCAGGATAACATGAGCGGAATGATGAATAAATGAGCAAACGCACTGTCACACTTCCTGCGTAATGCAGTAACATCACACTGTTATGGACCACATGTTAAACCGATGTTGCCGTGAATGGACAGGAGCTATTACGTAATCTATCAAAAGATCAATTTGTAGTTGTACAATCAGCAGTCTATATTTTCAAGGTCAGCAGGGAGACACGAAAGCACAATGACTGGAGACGGGAACCTGTTGATATAGCATATTAATTTATATACACATATGTATATATATATATATATATTACCTGAGGACAGTGACTTTGGACAGGTCCAGCATCAGCAAGTGATTGTAAAATGAGCAGAAAAACAGCACAGGGTACAGAACACCAGGAGGAGATGTTGGCTGATTCGGGGTGGATGAGACTGATATATAGTACCATGTGTGGTAAACTACTACATGCCGATGGTAAAATTGTTAACACAGCTGGATCACAGTGACTGGAGACAGCCTCTTTACACATACAGGAGCTTCAGATTCATATCAACAACAAACACAAACAAAATGACGCTTCAGTCAAAAGACAATTGTCTCAGAAGATGGTCGATCGTCTTGATCGCGGTGTTACGGAAAGTGCTACGGACTGCCTGAGACACAAATGTTTCCCGAGTCCCGGGATTAACATGATTTGAAATGGTAAACGGAGTTAGTGGTTACACGTGTGGTAAAAGCGCCACTCCAATCTCGTTTTGATTCCTGTCCTTTTTTGGCACAATTGGAGGGGCTTTCTCAGCTGTCGCGTGCTAATTGAGTTTGGCAGGCGCATCAATGCCAGTCCTCTAAGAGAGCGGCGCGGGCAGAGGTGGGCATTACAGGGTTTTTTTTTGGATTAGGTCAAGTTCGTGGCCAGTTTTCCACTCCAAGTCTGGTTCTCTATGCCACCCTGAGCATGGAGGGGCAATGTTGTACCAACAGGACATTCTTCCACCCCGGCACGAGCACCCACATCGTGCCTCTTAAAGGCATCCATTCGCTCCCAGAAAGGGCACAAAGCTCATCTGCTCCTGCAGACATCAGATCTGTCAGATCTTTGCTCATGATGACTTACTTGGGTATCCTTGCCAGCGTTGGATGAGGGGACCCTTTCCTAACAACACAGACCTCTTTCTGTTTGGTTTCTTCCTAAAGTCCCGCCCTGCTATTCTCATCCTTTGGCTTTTATGTGCAAAAGCTACATGAGCAAACAAAAATTATAACACAGATTTAAAGACCGTTACAGCAATAAACATCATCATCATCTATGATCACAAACTAATTCCCAATTGGTATAAAAGAGTAATAAAACACAAAAAAGGTAAACAATGGTACACATACATATATACCTGTATATTCCTTTAAAATTCTCTGGGAAACCTTTTTTTCCTCAGTAGAGACTACTAATTGCATCATTAAACATTTGACTCATTTAACTAGTCGCATCGGTCTAATCCAGCTATTTGCAGTGCTTGTTTGAATATTGGTTAGAGTCGAGGTATCATATGTACAGGTGGTCTGCACTATGGCTCCACTCCATGATTTATGACACAGATATAAAACCAAGGGCAACATAGCGTCCAATAAAACAAGTTTCAAAGACATGGCAACGGTATACAAATACTAAGAGCATTGTTTCATGACGTGTGTCCACGCGGAGGTTCTGAACGAACGACTCCAATAAAACACATAAACTAATAAAATGCACTGAGCAAGCAGAGACGTACCAAGGGCGAGTGACAACGAATTGAAATGAAATTCTTTGAATCAAACAACGATAAATGTAAATAACATTCCTCTTTTTCTCTTTTCAGACAGGTAAGCCCTCGCTTAACTCATTACTCCCCTCTCTAAGGCACGGAGCATGGACTGAACGGAGTCCTCAGTGTCGTTGTCCAGTCGACCTCGCCCTCCGTCCTCACTGCATCTTCCCACTCTTACCCTTCTCGTCCGCGGCGGCGGCGGCGGCCATGGACTTCCAGAAGCGATGGCAGGCCAACTCCAGCAGCTCCAGCCCGCCGATCAGCTTCTGCTGGGCCGTGTACACTCCGACCATGACCAGGAAGTAGAGCCTGACCGGAGCCCACAGCCACAGGCCGGTGAAGCACAGAGCGATGAAGCTGCTCCAGTACAGCAGCGAGGCTGCTTTGATCAGAGACACCCGCAGCTCCGTCTTACACGGCGGCACGAGCACAACGCCGTCCCCGTCGAAGCCCCGCCGCTGGCCCGAGTAGAAGTCGCGCAGTCGGGTTTCCTTCTCGGCCCAGCGGTCCCGACACCAGGACTCCAGGTCGGAGGAGGAGTCGGGCAGGGAGCTCACCGGGTAGCGGCGGACGTGGAAGTGGATCTCGCGGGGGAAAAGCCCCAGGATGAGGTGGCGCTCCGTCTGGGGGATGTTCTTGGGGTATGCCACCGTGATATCGTGGACAGCATCCAGGTTATCTCCTAGAAAAGGGGACGCCGTTTTAAATGATTGCAGGAACAACATCACGGTATTCTGATAAGCAAAAGGACAAACTAGACAAAAACTCAATGACATTGCTGGGAAACCCGCTATTATTATTATTATCACTAAATTGAAATTATCCCTTTTCCCAAATCCACACTGGTTGTTGGATCTTTTTTATGCACCCTTCAAAATCCTGGCCCGGGGCTCCATTACAAGCGTACTTCTAATTATCCTGGGGCTTAAAACGTGACCTCAAAACTGCCGTGAGCTTCATACTGTCATCGCTGATCCGCTGTGCCCTTACAGCACACGCGTAGAGCTTTATGAAATATCAGATGGACAGGATGACACCTGCCAGCGCCCGCTACCGCACTGCTCAGCTCTGCGCCGGTAAAAATAGTCGTGAGAAGCGCAGTGGACCTGGACAGCGTGTCAGTTAGCAGCACGGGGAAGGGGGAGAGGAGAGAATTAGCCGCTTCGGATGACATCACACTGATTCGCGGGCACCTGCGTGGAGAGTTAGTGGCGTGTTCAGCATGCAGAGCAGGCGGGGGGGGGTGAGACGGCAGGACCAGAGGTGGCATTTAAGAACCCTGGAGGGCTGCCACAGTTAGCTCATAGGGAAACATGACATTCTCCCGGGTGTAATGGCTGGCGGCTTAGGATGAAGAACAGGCCCGAGACGCTGAGGAATGTGTGATTCCTCCCAAACAAACTGCGTCAGGGGATTAAATACAGTCAACACGATAGCAGGTCATTTCCCCTCGGTCTGGCTGAATATTTCCATCACAATGCTGTTTGACTGGCAACTACCAATGACATCTGTATTACCATATGCAGTGTTGACATTTCATGATGTGAGAAATGGCTGAACCTTTTCGTAGTCTGTCCACAATGAAGGTGAATCCAGTGCTGCGGGGATGCAGCACATACTCGAATTCTGGCAGGTTGTTCTGGGCAGCAAACACATTGCTCTTTGCTCTTGTATTTTCTGCAAGAGACACAATGTACAATATGAACCTCTAGCAACTGGAATCCCCATTTCAACTACGGGTATGCAAGCTGTTATTCGCAGGGAAGGAAAGATACACAGCCGAAGCACAGGCGAAAATGAAATTGTCATGTTTTTAAGACTGATCATGTTATTTATTTATTTTTTAAATAGTGTAATTATTTTAAAAATGAGGAGAATTTGGTTGACATAATGTACAATAGCAAAAAAATAACAGTAAAATATCATAAAAATAGCAGTTAAACAAAAAATAATGTGGGTTCCGCGAGATGACCACATCCACCACTAACAAACGCTTACACATTAGTAAAAACCACCGGGGAAATAATCACAGGAAAGATGATCATTCATTAACATTTCTCAGGAAGCCGTTGGAAACATGGAAACTATATCATTGACTCATTAAGTCATATGCTGGCGCATAGGACAAAAAGACCCCGGAGAGATTCAAGGTCATCAGGCCTCTGCTCAAAGCTGTGACTTCTTAAACAATCTCTTATTCAATTCAGTGCAATTCACATGCACATGTTTGTGCACACACACACACACACACACACACACACACACACACACACACACACACACACACACACACACACAGTATGCGTAGCAAGTGAAGTGATCTGTAAAGCCATAAATCTGCGGGCCAATTATGAGGCAACTTCACTGAACCCATCATGACATCATGATATGTAAAGGGCAGTTAAGCTTCCCCGGGTAAAGCTAGTCGGGACTTTGATTGGCTTAGTGGGGGTATGAAAGGACTTTAGACGCTGATGTCGCACCGAGAGATCAGAGCATTCTTACAGAAATGAAAGTATGGGGAGTGTGTCACGGGATTCTGCTACGCCTTATCACCTGGGACCTGTGTTTGCATAGCCGTGTCAGTGCAGAGGTGTTACAGAAGGAACAAACTGAGCTCTGGGTAACATATTCGCAGAGGAACACCTGAAATGTGGGCACGTTGTCCCATGAATAGATGGCGCGTTGCATTGTTTTATTGTGTTACCGGTGAGGTCTGTGCCCTCCGGGAACAGGAGCAGCTGCAGGGGCTCTCTGATGTCGCAGAAATAGTCCAGCATGTTCTCCATGTGCTTCTTGTCGTCCTCCCAACGACGGTGAATGAAGACGAAGCAGGCGACCTGCATGGCCCAGCCTGGGAAATACATGCAAAGTACAGATGTGGGATTGATTGCTTCTCCTAATGGTTTTGGTACAAAAGCAAGTGTCAGCGTCATATTTCCCACTAACATGTTCCCACCCTTTATTTTTAATACACTGCCTGCGGATATCAGGTTTGTCAAACCAGCATCTTCTCGTGGGGAAATTATTTTTTTCTTTCTTTATGTTTGACTTTTACCGTAACATTTAACTAAACTAAACCGATTGATGCTTCTGTTTTCTCTCCAGTCAGCTGTAACTGGGCTGAGAAAATGATGGAAACTTAAGAAAAGAACATTGTGAATAAATAAATGTATACTAATAATTGACAGAGGGAGGAGTCAAAACACTTTACAAAAAATCCCAAGAAATTGAAGCAGTTCTTTGTAAATCTTAAATTGTAACCTGGCCTGCGGGGGTGAGAAAGTCTGCGTGTAGAGGAAAGGTCGGAGCGCCCGCGGAATACCCACCGAAGCCAGGCACAGCTTTCAGGGCAGCCTTGAGGCAGATCTTCTCCAGGCGAAGGTAGCTGTACCTGAGCAGACAACACCAAAGAAACATCCAGTCCAGTCGGGTGCGGTGGTTCATGATGATCACACTTCGCTCGCCCGGAATGAAGCCATCACCCGTTATCACCACCTTCACCCCGAACACCAGCTCCAGCAACGACTATGGAGCGGAGGGACGAAGGAGGAGCACACAGGAACAGAGCGGGAAGGGCGGGGAGACGGAGCAAAAACGGAGAGGTTGATGATCAGGGGGACACAAGAGTGGTCGTTGAAAGGGGATTTAGAGGGAGAGAGTGAAGGCGGTAAGGTAGATTTAAGAGAGACAAAGGTGTACTGCACGGTATACCGGTTGAAACGGTATACAGCTATAAGACTTCCGTACGGTATGAACAACAAGAGACCAGAGAGGCCTTGTGCCCAAGAGAGGAGCTGTCTTGGGCTGTGTCTGTTTGGAGAGTTTTTGGTTTTGGATGTACATTAGATTAGAAAACGATTTATTGCAAAGTCTATTAAGTTTCTGGTATTGCCTCTGGTGGCAAGACTATCGGCCACAATGAGCTAACACGCTAACAAGCTAACACACTAACACACTAACAAGCTCGCCGGCCAGTTGCGAGGAAGTTGGCCAGCGAGCGGCGAACAGCTGATCGGGTGGCCGAGGTCTTTTTCGGGGTCAATGAATTAATGTGTTTACTTGAAAAAGCAATACTGTCACATACCGGGACACCGTCAGAATCTTATACCATGACATAGATTTTTGGCCGTACCGCCCAGCCCTAACAAGAGGAATGCACACAAATGATGCCTTTGATTTGTGGTGTCACTATAAACGAGTTTTGCATAACTGCTCTCATGGGCAATCTAAATAACTGAAAATAAGATCTGATTACTCATGAATGAATGTGTCAGACACGGGTACCGTGGTGCCATACGGCCGGCACGTTAGCGGCCTAAACAAAGAACAAATTGGTGCACACACCACAGGCAGAGTGAGCCAGGTAGCGACGATGCGATCGGTGATCCAGCGGTACCAAGCAGGGGACAGCAGCATGAGAGGCAGGAACGGACCCAGCATGAAGACACTTCCGAAGAAGCTGGCCAAAAACAGGGTGACCACAAAGTACAGGCCTCGCACCGACACGGCCATCTGTGGAGAGGAAGGAGACGAGATTCAAAGAGTGTATCGTGTACCGTGGGGTGTGGAACTAAACTATAACGTTGAGTCAGACATTTTGCCGTACCGTTGCAATTGCGTTCTACACCTTGGAATTTACATATTTTAGACATTTTTTCAATAAATGAGTTGTTCAGATTCACCATAAAATCAATATCAACAACATATATGTTGATATGGGATAATAAAATGACATGCACTGGGACAGGGGTTCAATTCAAATCAATTGAGTGCACCTGAAGCTTTGACTGTTCTCTCTGAGCGCCCTGATCTTAGAGGAATTACCACACTATAAATAAATAAATAAAAGCTTGGTTTAAAATTTCACTCATTTTGCCGAATGCGACTTGCTCAAAAGACCTCTCCCTCTCTCTCCTGCTCATTTTGTTGCACCTTATTACTGCATAGACTTTGGTCAGTGAATTATATGGGTCTAATGAACCCCAGTTTCCACTATAATTTAAAATACCTTTGAGTGCATGACCTTTAAAAAAGCGTCAATAGCCCAGAAATACTGTTTCTATGTAGACAAACATAACGACTTTAAACCTATGGTTAGTGGATAAATAACGCTCTAAGGAATGCCAACTGCCATCGAGGAAGTCAATTAAATGTGTCAATCTACTAAATAAACCCCAAAAAGTGTTGATTTCTACATACAATTAATTCTGGATTTAGTTTGTGTGATGAAATAAGAAGCAGGATCTAGCTCATAAACAAGAAAATAATGCAATCTTTTTTTTAAGCAACCTTAACCACACGACGAGATGAACTCAAATCAAACCAAGCAAATTTGAGCGTCCTCAGAGATAAAGGTCAAAAGGGGTGAAGCACAGGGAGCCTTGATTTGATTAGGCTTCGGCCTTGCTGACACGGGGAGTCTGAGCTGGTGCCACAGGGAGCCGTTTTCATCCAGCAGGTGTTTTTCTCCCCTCAGATGAACCGCGGCTCACACTTTCCACCTCAATTATTGTTATGAAGCTGTTTGTCTGAGCTACCTTCCCCCAACACTCCCATCATCTCGCCCCGGTTCACACCATCTGCATCACCATGACGCAGCAAGTCTCACAGCAGCCACCGTACGGCTGAAGGTGCGTTTGCGTGCATGATCATGCCAGCAACGAGGGTTTATGGGTTACTGGTTTTAACAACGGAAAGATGTGAGGCACGAGAGAGGTGAGAAAACTGGCTCGCTCAGCACAATGTGGCCGTGTCCTCACACACACACGCACACAAAGCACACCCTTGGGTGGCTCCTGGAAAGTGCAGACAAGCTTATTCATAAATATAGCCAAACGGCATGACACACCTGCAGCCTGCCATGGGAAATGGAAACTACAGACATCTGAGCGTTCAATAAACGTTTTTCTTCCACTTGGCGTAGACACACGGGTCCATCCACGGAAACCCATTTGTTTTCATACTGCAAACATTAAATTAGTGCCTTCCATTTGGGCTCATTTAATAGCGATGGTACTAAAAGTTCTTACGCAAGGACCCAAGGCCTCACGTAATGCAAAGCATACTCCTCATAGTTAAAGTCTGATTTATCTGCCCTTCATTTGGCATTTCTTCTTTTAGGCCAAGAACATACATCCTAACAGAGAAGGCCAAAGTGAAGAGGTCAAGCATGTCTGGGCTAAACAGCTGTGTGTGTGTGTGTGTGTGTGTTAATGGAGTAACATGAAGTGAAGAAGGAAAAAAATAATGCCGCAAAATTGATTTCAGAGTAAATATCTACTTTACAACGTAGAAGAAAAAAAAAAACTCGTCCAGGACTGGATTAGTCTTCCGCTGGCTGTGATATCCCAAAACACTGTCAATATCACTCATTTGAGAAATTGAAGATTACTTTGCATAGTAAGTAAATTATACAATGTCTCAATACTGAAATTCCCCAAATTCTGATATTTCTTGACAAGCAGACCGCGTAAGTAGCAAAATAACAAATAAGACAATGACTGGAGCTGCATATCTGCAGCTATACATATATACTCCATATATTCACAGTGAAGAATATACTCCATATTATTACATTACCGGTCATTCAGCTGACGCCTATATCCAAAGCGACTTACATTTCATTTTTAACCCATGGCTTTTAACAGTTTTGCCCAGGGAGCATTTAAGGGTTTAGGTGTCTTGCTCAGTGACACTTTGACATGGGACATCGAGCAGACGGGGCTTGAACCACCAACCTCACGGTTCCCGGCGCAGTGGATATACTCCATGTATTCACAGTGGATGTACTCCATGCATTCACAGTGGATATACTCCATGCATTCACAGTGGATGTACTCCATGCATTCACAGTGGATGTACTCCATGCATTCACAGTGGATGTACTCCATGTATTCACAGTGGATGTACTCCATGCATTCACAGTGGATGTACTCCATGCATTCACAGTGGATATACTCCATGCATTCACAGTGGATGTACTCCATGCATTCACAGTGGATGTACTCCATGCATTCACAGTGGATGTACTCCATGCATTCACAGTGGATGTACTCCATGCATTCACAGTGGATGTACTCCATGCATTCACAGTGGATATATTCCTAAATGTGTCATCTTCCCTTTGCATGTTGCTGCATAAATAACAATCCCTTCGGTTAGCATGTTGCTTCGTAAATAATTAACATAACACTAAGCCTAACATGCAAATGAGTGACAGTCCTATAACTTAAGATAAACAGCGGTGAGACAGCGGTGGGCTCTTAATAGATGATGGAATCGCTTAGGACACTGTTATGATAGTTTCCGTTCTGACACTGTGTGCTCTTCGATGTCACCCAACATGATGGCACGTCCCTCAAAACGCTACGTTGACCACCAGAGAACTAATAAGGAGACTTCACCGTTACCGCTATATCGTAATGACGTTGACCTTTTACGTGAGGGCAAATCGCTTGCTGTCAGTGCAGATTATATTCGGGCTAATGTGCCAATCACAACTGACGTCAAACTGACACGAACAACAGGGCGAATGCTAACACACCAAGCGTGCCATAGAACATAACGTTAAGCGGGCTCTGGTTGGCAATAGTTAACGTGCAGTTTTTTAACATTGTGCATGAACTACTGTGTAATAGACGATATAAACTGAGGGGCGGCAACATACACACCTTTCTTGTTTTCCTCCAGTGCCAAAGTTAATTTCAGTTAGCTGAGATAACGCTAGCTACGCTAGCCTACGAGAAGTCCAAGCACTCGGTTGCGACATAGCCGTTTAGCAAGCCAGCTAGCAGCATGCTAACGCTAGCTAGCTAGCGACGTTTATAAGCCTCACTGGTCCTCGAAGCTGACGCTCGTTCGAACGGCTTCACAACCAATCTGTTTTTTAGCAAGATAGTATCCGCTCGCGGCGAATTCGCGTTATTGAATTGCCGTAACGTTGTATTGCTGCCGCCTTACCGTTTTGCTATTACAACCTTTCAACTTGTTACCTCTACCCTGTCCTTGCACCCGGGCATCGACAGGGGGCGCTGCTTCTGCAACCCACAGCCTTCAGGGAGGTGACAGACAAACCGCAGACAAAGCACGTGGAGGGAACTTTGCAATTGAACTGAGTTCTACGCAGATCTCACGTGTCGAAAGCGGCTACGGCTGTTTAAGCTGCAGTCGAACCACCTGCACACACGGTCTTTGTAGGAGGGGCAGAGAGAGAGCGGAGGACTCCGTGCTTGCTTACAGTGATGGTGGCAGTTCCAGTAGTGGTAGAAGTAGTCATATTCATACCTTTAACAATTCATAATACATGAATAAAAGCAATGCATATTGACCCTGGCCAGAGTTGGAGTATTACTGCAAAATGTACGTAAACGCAAGAAAACATACCTAAGAGTGTTATATGTATTGTCATAATATTTGCTTTAGTTGCATCCTATTTTAAACACTGACCATAATCTTCAGCATCAAATAAATTGTAGTAAAAAAAAAGTATGAAAAAAAGTAAATTAGAAGCATAAAGTAGCATAAAATCGCAATACACAAAACAAATTGCTCTAAATTATACCTATACATCGAGATGTGAAGTTGGCAATCCCCGTAGAAGGTCCATAATACAGTTAATCTAAGGCATCTTTGCCATTTTAATTAACAGATTGATAAAAAAAAGATTGATCTAGTTACCATATCAAAACATCATCCTTTTCATTATAAAAACTAATTGAATTTCCCTTGCTGGTTTAATAAAGTAGCAAATACCTTCTTGTTCTTCTCTGTCTTCTATTTATACATTTTAATAATGAACGTTGTCTACAACACACAGAGAATTTACTCTTTTATGGCCTTAAATAAATTTCACTCAAATGAAAGAAAAGGTATACTCACTTTTGTCATAATTTTTGTTCCCAACAATCTGAGCTCAGGAGGTTTCACTCGCACTGCGATTAAGTTCACGCGGCGTTCTTCCACATGAACCTAATACTACGTCAGATCAAATCTCAAGCATGATATTGATGATAGACGTCTCCCAACACAGCCTTTTAAAGTCGTATGAATTGTAGCTTGTGTCATTTGTTTCTTTTACCCAGTTATGAGGTGTTCTACTGTTACAAATTACCTCAGCAGTCAGTGATGTGTGTGTGTGTGTGTGTGTGTGTGTGTGTGTGTGTATTTGTGTGAGTAGTTGGTCAACGTATCTGAGCGTATCCGAGCGTGCACATTTTCTCTCTTGTGTGTGAGTGCGTGTGAGGTTGAGTCAGACTGACGGACAAGGTAAAAGAGAGAGTACACTTTGTCAAACTCAAGACTTTTCCATGACCTGCTCCCTATGGCATGCACTCTATCCGAGAGACTGAGTGAACTGTATAGTTTTGTCAGTATAAACTTTTCAAGGGTCAACGCATCACTTCAAAAGGGGAACGGAAAAACTTTGCTTTGAAACAAGTTCTCATTTTTTCACTTTAGTGCCAATTCACCTTCCACAGAGAAGCACGTCCGCATGATTAATGACGCTTGTCCAAGATAATTTAGCCAAAGCAATTTGATTAAGCACTCATAATCATATTTCCTTGAAGAATTTTACATATTTATGCCCTCTGGTAAGAATAAGTCGTTTTAATTCATTAAAAACATAAAAGATCTACGCTTAAGCTATGGTTGCTGATAAAAGCGACATGGGAGGTAAGACATGCAACAGATAAAAATAGAAACCGGCAAACATTAATTCATGTTAGACGTGCCGTTCCATGTGGGACAAACAGAGCGACTTGTTTTAGGCACTGTACACTATGTTTTGTTTTGAGTCTATTGATAGCACTTTAACAAGGCTTTATTGGGGAAAAACTCTTCTAGTTTTCTTTTTTTTATTTGTTTAAACATTCTTGCCTCTTGTGACCTCTTGTGCTTTTGTTCAAAGAAAGAACACGGATGATTTAACTTGAGTCTTCTTCTCCTTCACTTCACTTCCTCTTCACATTTACAACAGGTCTCTCGGCCTCACACCTTTATCAGCATTGTAATTCCAGTTTTGCATCTTCATTTGAGTGTTAGCTCCGTCTATGTCTTTTGTCTCTTGTATCTTTCCTCCCTTTTTCCATTGTGGTCTCTAGGCAATAATTAGATTAGAGTGTGTGTGTGTGTGGGGGGGGGGGGGGGGGGGGGTCATAAGCTGTTTGTTATATCTACAACAGCATTTAGAAGAGCGGCAGCATGTGGCTGAGCATCTTACTTTGCAAGTACATTAAAGTGTGGGTGCCAGCAGACTTATATTGATCAAAGTATTAGTTGTTAAATAGAGAATAGGTTCCTCATGATGAGACTTGTTCTAATATCAGCTGTGGTTGTGTTTCCAGAAGTTCCGTTTTAACAGGTTGGTCAGTTTGGCAGATCGAGTGTGCTAGACCCTCATTAAGTTTGATGTTGTGGAGTTTTCAAATGTAAAATAATACATTCGGGAAAAGGACAGATTACAAAAAACTGACTTCCTCAAGTCTAATGCATTTCCCTTTTTTCCATTTTTATTCCACCTATCCTGTTTGTACTGTCATTTTGGAAGGTGCTGTATAGTTTAATTTAATGAGGTGTGGAGCCACTAAGCAAGTTATCAAGTTTTGCTTTGCTCACACGTAATTTTACCTCATTAAAGTCTCATCCAAGTTGGCCAACAAGACACAACCGGTCTAACCTGTGATTTATCCACGTCACGGTGTAGTTCATTTACCTCCTCAACATCCTCCACTTTCCTTTGCTGACCCCGTCACCTTTCATGCTTCCTCCTTGTTGCTCGCCTCTCAGCGTATCTTATTCTAGCTCTTCCCTCGTTGACAGTGCCGGATAACGTGTCTACGCTTGGTGGGCCGTCTCCATACAGGTTATAAATAACCAGCAGCGTTTTTGCTTCAGGTCCTGAGAGCTCTACTTTCTTCTCACACTTGAGGAACCATGGGAAAAGAATCTTTCCCTCACGCACATGGCACTCATTGTAATAACAGACACAGTTAGACATAAAACCTCCACGCACATGTGCCCCTTCGCACAAAAACTCCGACATAGTCGTCGTGCGTGCACATGAACCGGGGCGGCCTGTTCGATAACTTTGCAGCACGGTTTGTAATGAAATGTCGACTTACATAACCTGCTCTGTGGGAATGCAGAGTACATTCATTCTGTCATGCAAGTATGGGAAACTTGCTGAAACAACAAAATGGGATAAAAGTCTGGGAGAGCAAAAAATAGAAAGAACAAGAAAACAACGACGTTAGAGGAAAAAAAAAAAGTGAAGACAGGGAGTGGAAAAAGAGTTCACTGGATAAGCATTAATTCTTTCCTCATGACATACCAGGTTGAGGGGGTGGGGGGGGGGGGGGGGGGGTATGCTATGGGTACATGGTGTGAGTTTATGTGTAGAGTGGTGACTGTGAAACAGCGTTAATGTGGACTTTAGCTGGTAGTCAGGGAGAATTCAGGGGTTGGCAGGTCAGACTGCTGCTGACACACTGGGATCAGCGATGGAATTGTTTCCATCGGAAAGAATTCCAAGAATGAGCTAGAAGAGCTATCAGTGACTTCACTCAGAGGGATCTGACCAAAGTTTTAAAACATAGCCGTACGCACGCTCTCACACACACTTTTAAAGATACTGTGTCTCGCACGGACATTGGTGTGCGAGACGCACTCCGTTGCCATTTGTCACTGAGTGCCCAGTCGCCTCTCGCTGACCTCACCCTTTGCGGAACGGATGCGGTCACCTCTGACTACCAGCATAGTGGTTCATAGGAAAAAAATACTATATATATATAAACAGATTAAATGATTAAAATCTGCACTAAAACATGGGTGCATGTTCAGTGGAAAATTACATTAAACCTCTGAAAAGTTTTAAAATCGTAATATAAAATAGTCAAAAAAGGGCAATACAACATGAAGTTAATGATAGTTGGAGATTTTGGGGACAACATTTGCTTTATTTACGAGTTAGAGATAGATTCAACACTAATATAAGATTTATTGTGTTTCACAAAATATGAACTACAATAAATGAAGCCAGTAGCCTGTAAGCTTAACAGTTTTTCAACATAACACATAACTGCCATCAGGATCCACTTGTTGCTAAATCCGGTTAAGTTCATGAAAGTAGGTCACATTACTTTTTCAAAACTTGAGTGCGAGAAAAGCACAGAAGGTTTTGCCACTGTACTTAATCGTTCATCAGAAACTGAGAAAATAGGTCTCCGGGGCCTTAGGGTGAGATCTATTTAGGAGTCTTAACAGATGGCGGCGATGCATATTTTTATGGCTTCAATCGCATTTGAAGGGGAAAATAACATTTCAGGTACCGGTTGCATTTGAAGAGTCTTTAATTGCCAGAGTTCCTCACTTTAGTAGTTGAGAAAAGTCTATGGAAATCGCCTCCAGGGCCTTGCTTTCATATCTCCATAAGCCCTGGAATCCTACTTTTATTAAAACTGTAAAAAGTATATTGCTTTCTCGCAATTCCTCACAGTAATATTTGAAAGAAAATGAACGTTCATTGGTGTCTAAAAAACATCACATGGTTGCGTAGCTGCATGCATGTTTAGGCAATCCATCAAAAGACTGCGGTTGTCCTTTCAAGCTCTTCTGTGATCATGACATTTTCCACTGAGATCAAGGAGCATATAAGAGGGACAAAGGACAATCCTTTTCTAACCTATTCTGAAGGCACACACACCATTTTGCTGACCACCCCTATCAGCTATGGGTTATTAATAACTCTTAATGCTCCTTTTTTCCAGGAAGAAGGAAGCAAGACAGAATGTCAGTTCATTGTTCCCCTTTCAGGAAGTGCACATAAGTCTGTGAGAGTAACAGCACACAGTCTGTCAGGCTCTGGGCCTTCCAAAGGTCCTACTCCAGCAACTCTGATGGACAATCAAACGAGACCTATTGGGTCACTGATGCAGTACACAGCAGAAAATGCTCAGAAAAGTTTCCACAGCAACAGATCAGAAAGCTTAACGTTTATTCACATAAATGCCCGAGCTTCCCATTGGAGCGTTTTCACTTAACATTTCATTATGACATCTCAGGTCATTGATTTGATTCTACCCATAAAGTGCATCACATCGCTCTGCATAATGCAGAATATGTTTGAACCTTTGTATTTGAACTTGAAAACTCTACTGTAATTAGAATTGGCTGGAAGCAGGAGTCATATTGTGTGTGCAAGCTGAAGACAGGAAGTTGCATGTGGCCTGTTCTCGCTTCTACAAAAGACAATTGATACACTTATGAGAGATAGCAGGAAGTTATGCTGCTTTTCGGTTACCACTGCAGATAAAGTGAAAGGGAAAGGAGAGGGTGCACACAATAACAGAAGTAAAGGCTCTTGGAAACTATGCTTAAAATGGACTGAAAGGTTAGCTCTGAAATACAAATTTACTTAACCTTGCACCATAAAAAAAAGGACGTCAGTCAATTATTCTCGCAGTGGAGTCATTGATAGCAAATTCAAATGTTTATTTACAGCCTCTATAATAGTCAGAGAAAAGTGGTCTAAAACAAAACATGGCGGCTAATCTCCCTGAGCTTTACAACAACGTGGGACCTGTAGGTGACAGACAGGAGAAAGAGAGATGTTCTGTACACAGACCTAATGCCACTCAAACAAGAACTTACACCAAGGGAAAAAAAAGGACATCTCAAACAAGCTTGTACAATAGGATTTCCAATGGAGTACACAAGGACAATGTTTACCATTTTACTCACAGGACTTGTCCACAAACAAGCAGGGTTTTTGAAAAAGTGAACAAAAAATACCCGAAACAAAACTTCTACACTTGAAAAAGATAATCGCCACCAGAGAACAAGATTTCACATAAACGGCGTATGTCAAACAACCAGACTGTTATTTGCAAAGAGTGCTATATGTTCCAAGAATAGAACACGGTCAGCTATAACCTTACTTCTATGTTGTCCAAAGCAAGGCCATTTTCAGAAAGAAAAAGACTGTCGCTCTAGAAAGTAAACCCAACCCATAACAAACCGGATCAGCGCACTAGAAGGCCTCGGGGATTGGCTCATGGGAACAAGTATTTACACCTCCTGCATTGGGTCTGTACGTTGCTTCATCAACTGCTTTAAAAAAAAAAAAAAAAAAAAAAAATTGCAGTCTTAGTCAGCCGTTCCCCAATGGAAGAATATTCCGATTTTGTTCTCAATTTTGTACTTTTCACTTATGCCTCAAAGTGGTTCGTCACACGGCTCACAGGAGGTCGATGTGATGAGAAGAGAAAAAAAAAGAAAAAAAAGAAAGGGATAAAGAAATCACATCATGCTGCACTCACTGCACAACAAGCCTTTGTACAATGTGTTTTTGTGCCCGAGCTACAGATTGTATGCACAAGCATAGCAGGGAATGCTGGTTTATTTCTCTTTCATCCAATTTCTCTTAAATGGTTCCAGGTCGTAAAGACAAATACTCTTTTAGACAAGCAGTCTGGGATCCTGGTAACATTTTACACAACACCAACTTCTCAACAAAAAAAAATAGATCACAAAACAATCACTTCTCAGAAACAGACAAACTAGACAGCAGTGGAGATAACAAAAATTAACACAAATTCCCAAATCAAGCACAAGTATGGACAGTGTTACTGTAAGCAATCATCCTCAAGGGAACCACAATAGTCCTGTATGAGAGTACAAAGTCTCTGGGGTCATGACGCCAGCCATTTTGGAGAAAAGCACAGAGCAGTGTTGGCCTCCTGCGGTGCAAGAGCTGTCCATGCAGCACTGAGCTGCCGCCGTCCTACAGGACATCCGCTCCAGGCCGAGACACACACGGTGGTAAGTAGAGAAGGAAACGTGTAGTTTGGAGATGTGCACATCAGTTGGCGTGTCTGCAGTATAAGTGCCTATGATAATGATTGTGTGTATTGCTTTGATGTCGAGGGGAAAAGGGATGGCATCAAGAAACACTGAATGGGCAAGTGCCTGGGTGCAGTGTAACCAGGGTTGGAAGAGGAGAGTCCATCAGAAAGAGCAAACGAGGGCGTACGGGCGCTGCAACACAGCCTCTAACGCTGAGAATTCTGTGTTGGCTGTCCATTTTGGATGCCGCCATTATTCTGCTCTTCTTCCTCGTCCCCCTCACTGACCAGAAACTCTTCTGGAGGCCAGCGAAGCTCCCCGCTCTCTACTTCGCCTTCCGTCGGCTCGACAACGATGGATGGCAGTCGATCTTTGAGCTTACAGCAACGGTCAAAGTCCGAGGGGTCTGGGAATATCTGAAAAAGAAAAAAAGTGACAAATCCTGGATATTCATTTGTCAATGACTGACACACTCGCATTACAATTTCAAGCTGGGAGAATCAGCGGCTCCTGTTAGTAAGGAAATAAAGGATTTGTGAGCATATTTCTGATCAGTACCAAGTGTGCACTAGGCTCGAGGACCACTGCAAGGCTAAACAACTGAAGGAAGTGATGCGAAGACTGATGGGAAGTGGTTGCTTAAAAACCCAGTGGCATACCTGCTCTTGCCCAGCCCTCTTTAGTCTAACAGCCCTGTCAGCTTTCCACATAGGTGCACGCCGAAAAACATCAAGAAGTCAGTGGCTGTGTATGAGTAAACGAGGCCTGTGAGACTTGCAGTAAATGCAGCATCAGGTTTCATCTAAATGCTCAGGAGGGCGTTGTGCCAACCGGCTTGTAGCTGCTTACAAACTCATCTAGTGCCACATCACCCACGACTAAAACGAAGAGCATAATCATTAAAAGTCCTCATTTGAAAACACAAAACAGGGGAAAACTTTACTGGGACATGATTTGAGTTTAAATAAAATGATCTATCCTCTATAACGGCCAACATTCAGGCCAGAAAATGTTGTATTCCTCTGGATGTGCCGTTGGAAAAAAGGTTTAGGAAAAAAAAAAAACATCAGCCGCATTATCGGCATATCAAACCTGGTATGTCTGCTTATAAATACCGAGTTATAATCTAAACTGGGGGGCATGAGAGACCACATGTATGCCCTGTCCAGGCAAGATTGGACATCAACCTCAGACCCCCTGTTCTCAGGAACCAGAGAAAAGGCCCAGGGGGGGAAAGACTACCACTCCTGTTCCAAGAACAGCATTTTTTGCTGTTGTTTGGATTAAGTGGATGAATATTTTTAGACCTGCATATTTCACTTCCAAGACATTGGAAGGGGGGGGGGGGGTGGAGAGAAGGCTATGTCGCTGTCTGGGCAGAGAGCCCAGTGGAAAGAAAGCATTAGATGAGGCAGGAGAGAGGAACTGAGACGAGAAAAGATAGAGGGGATCCAGCTGTGTCTCAGTCTGCATGAATTCCATTAGAGACAGATGAGAAATGTGTGTCCTGAATGGGACAATTTGTCAGGTTATGAAAGGATCCGCGTGTATTTCAGCGGCTTTCTACATTTGCCAAAAGAGGCGAATACAAAATCGGGCCAAGTGGTGCGATTAAATGCGCGTGCATGTCTGTTCACGTTCGATGCCCGCATGAGTCTCCATTCCCTGGCTTGCATCCCCAATCCTCTGTGCGTCAGCACCAAGGGCAGTAAATGACCTTGCCTTTGGACCCCTAGCCAACATGTCATAACTGGTTTCACTTCCACTGGCGGGAAGCGATAACGCATCAGCCAAGCGGCACAATCAAGGCTATTTTAAGATCTTCTGGGCTATGGGGTACTTGCACACTGTACGCCTCAACCATGAGATTTTATTTTTAACTGGCAATTCACCAACTCTTTTTAAATAGGTGCAGCATCTGTTTCATACAGTTCTTCTGAGATCTGGGGCGCAAGGCCAAGGTGAGGAAATACCAACCGGGGATGGAAAAACTGGAGAAGTGGCAACTTTTTCTCCCCCTCATCCACTGGTCACATCCTCTCAGACAGACACACAGCTGGGGTGTGAACTGTGTGGAGGGAAGCTCTACCTCTGGTCAGTCTACATCCTGTCAGAGTCTATATACAGCATGCCATCAGTCCACTGTATTAGGTGTCC
The DNA here is from genome assembly GCF_964276395.1 of Gasterosteus aculeatus. Classification (NCBI taxonomy): domain Eukaryota; kingdom Metazoa; phylum Chordata; class Actinopteri; order Perciformes; family Gasterosteidae; genus Gasterosteus; species Gasterosteus aculeatus. Next base: position 10,028,063 of record NC_135703.1, read on the forward strand.
TACCGTCATATGAATAAATCATGAAAATTGCATTAAATGATCTTTTAAAAAAAAAAAGGAAATGACCTTTTAGCTCCTGCAGGTGGAAACCCACCCAGCTGGCCCACCCGCTGCAATGCAGCCTCACTAACCATTATGCCAATTTCCTTTCCACAATAAAAATGTCTTTAATACATTTTATTGTTTTCTTAACTACAAGGCCTTTTGAAACTCCTAGATACAAATGCCACACCAAAGTAAACAAGCAGCTATGTGTTTAAGTAGTTTTGCCTTCCAACCTGATGGCGGCTTCTCATCACGCTTGCTTTGTCATTTACAGTCGAGACCAATCGTTAACCTCCAACAATTTCAAAATAAGAGTTTGGAGAATGTAGGAATACACACTTGTAATGTTTCCAGTACAATGTTTTTAGAACAGAAATGTAGAAGTGGGAATTGGGATTGTCATGTGTGCGTGTTGGTTTGCCCTACCTGGAAGGAGAGTCGGTCTTTGCTCGGACTGAGCCTCATGTCCTCCATGGAGGTGCTGTTGATCATCACCTCAGTCATATCTCGGCTGGGCACAAACACTGGGCTGCAGGATTGACAGAAACAAAGTTGTGTGATTAGATACTAGGGTGGTCTGTGTGTGCATGAGCCTGACATCCCAAGAGGAAATATTCACAAGTATGCACAACTTTTTAAATATAATCCAAGTATAAGTGATCAGGTCATATGACAAATAAGATTCACAGTCAAAGTGGTGACAGCTTGTCTCTGCACAGAGTTTTGTTTATACTCAGCACATCTTGACCACAACATACTTAGGATCCAGTTCATGCTCAGTACGCTAATGCGGTGCAAAGCTGCACAGCTCATGTGGCTTGCGCGAGGTGGCCCTTCCTATATACACAATGATGTTCTCTTGCACTATCAACCAGAGAACAATCATTGTGAGAGTGTGCTGGGGGCGTTCTGTGGTATTTGACTTGCGTGGAACATGATGCACTCCGTTCCATAAGAGCAAAGCCAAACTTTCCATTTTAGATGAAATTAACAGGTTGTTTATCCATGTTCGGAGAATTTGTTTTCCAACATCATTATAGTGCAGCTCTAAAGGATGATGTGAAGCAGGTCCCAGGACCGACATAGACGCAGTCTTGAGACATGATGTTGTGCGGTCTTCTCATGCGTTCTATTTAAAGTTGCGTGCCTTATGGTCAGTGCCCAAACGCTTGTAGTTTGTTTACCAGCTATAACGGAACCCAAAACAGCAGCGGCTCACTCGCATTAGCTGCAAATTTGTTTTAGGGGGCTTTGCACAACCTACTTTGAGTTGGTACAAGCAGAATGGTAAAGATTGGTTTAAAAACAAATAAGTTACCGAGTAAACGCGTGTGCCATAGAATTTATTTCACAATCCAGTTGTATTTATAGAGACATCTTGGCTCAGTCTGTTAAGCATTCAAATGATTTATTTTCTACCAATATCCAACAAACAGACAAAACAAACTCCATAGGTTAACGTAGACCATAGTTAAGTCTGTCCCACAAAACGTCATGGGGATATTGAAATAACTTATACTTAAAACAATTTTCCACCCACACAGCACGAGCAACTTCAGCTTGCATTATGTGTCAGACAAATGACATTTATGGATCAAGATTTAATCATTTAATTGCTAATCACTAAAACTGGTGGAAAACTTCAGCTTAACATTTCTTTGCTCCTTGTGCTGCACTAGATTTGAGCATTTAACGTTGCATATACATGCAACATTCAGCAAGTCCCACTATAAACTCAATTTGAGTCCCCATAATTTGCGAGGACCAGGGATCAAGTAATTTGTTCCTGTTCAAGACTGCAGGGTTTTTAAGTTTCCATATTGTGCATCTACAGCTTTTTGAAGAGCCGTTTGTGGATTTAATATTATCTTCTAATTGTAGTCTAACTCAAAAAAGAAACTCATTGAACCCAGTTATCCTGAGGAGTAGAGACTCACGTGACATGAGCCACTCACAGATCATCACCCCATAGCAATGGCATTCAATCAATCAGTTTTTCCATCCCTACATTTACACACACACACACACACCCCCCCCCCCCTCATCTCTTTCATGAGGAAACACTGACATCACAAAAGGGTGTAGGGCGGCTCAATATAAAATAAAAAAATAAAAAGCCGTCTGGCTATATTCACCAGTTAGACAACACAGAACACGTATGTAGAAACCCATATGTACACAGGGCATATGCATGGAAAAAAAAAAAAAACTTAGCCGGGGCTGCTCTTTTAACTCATTTCATCTTCAAGGAGGGTGAAGAGTGGGTGAGGCAAGCATGCAAAAAGCAGCAGAGGTGGGAAGGAGGGATGAATATTGACAGTGAAGACCTGAGCAGAGAATGAAAGATAAACACTCGGGCCTTGCCAGTCATATTTCTGTTCGGAGATCGTATAAACATCCTGCTCGGCTAACAATAACAGAACATCTGCCTAATAAAACATTGAGGGGCAAAATGAGGAGGAAGTGGTGATGCACAACCAACAACTTAACCTGGGAGGACACAAACATCCATTTCCGCTTCTAGTGTCCAGCAGAAGATCTGAACAGAGTCCTTCTTGATTCCTATAGGAGGACACACACACACACACACACACACGCACGCTCTACCTCCACCGATCAAATAGCCCCCTGACTAACGCATAACTGTTCCTTCAAACTTCCTAAAGCCACATCCAGCCACGGCTCACATGAACGCCAAGTGCAAGACAGTCGTCACGTAGGGAAATGCACCTACAAGGCTGGTGAAATGGTCTATTTATCAATAATGAAAATGATTGCTCATTACACACCTAGAGTATTATGTATGATCCTTTCCATGCTTTAAAAAAAAAAAAAAAAAAAAACCTTCCATAAAGACATTGTTTCCCGCTTTGTAAAAAAAAGATCTAGCTAACCTCTATTATACGGCACCATAATCCACAGTCGAAGTCTTTATTGGAGTTATTTGTTAGTCAAGTGGGCTGTCTGATACACTGGCTCATTGTCATCTAGAAAAAAAAGGAGGCCCAATGACTGACAGTCTTTATGCATGACAGCGGTCTCAAGTCCATAAAAAAAAAGGCCACGGCCGTGCCAAGCTCCAGTTTGTCCTGTAGGGTTGCTGACAGGAGCCCAACTGGCCTCCACAACAACCTCCAAGCACAGGAGGGGACAATGCATCTTGAGTTATCGTTGTTCCTCCCCCAGCACCCCGCAGTTCTTACTACCACCAACACCATAAATATCAGTGTCTCCGTGTGGCGACGGGACAAAGCTCATCACCCCACAGAGTGTGCTGTAATGACTGGGTTGGATCTAGATTCCCTTCGTTAGAGTCAGCCATTAAAACACATGATCATTCATAACTGCCTCATGGAAATCTTAATGACAGGAATGGGAGGTAGAATCTAAACCTGCTACGTCAAGCAGCATTCAGCGAGCGTACCATGTTATGTTGTGATACCGTTATGGATGTTGAACACAACCAAGCGTTCTATTCAAAGAGCAAAAAGCCACAGTGCAGACACTTAAACGTTTTAGTGCCTCAGAGACCAAAGGAAGCCGGTTTTCAAATTTCTCAGAAGAAACATTCGCAGAGCATAGATCTGGAGCATAGATCTGAAAGTAAGCACAGAGAAGAGCGCAGTGTGGTTACAGTAAAAAGGTTGACTCTGAACATCCTGCTAGACACAGAAGCCTGCTGGAGGTTTGAACAGCTCACAACACGGAGTTTAAAAAACAACAACAACAACAACAACAACAGAATCCTCTTTACAGACAGGACGACAGTCGACGGATGACAAGCTCCAAGACCCTTTCCAAATTTCTGAAGAAAATCAGGATGCTGATTTCCAGATGGATATTTAATAAGACAATTGTTAGAGTGCATCCCTCCTTCAATTACGCTGCACCTGCAGCATTCAACGCCAGAGATGCAGCTTATTAATTCACTTGGATGTTAAAGGATAAGAAATAGAAAATGAAGCCTGCAGGGCAGAAAGGTAAAAGGAAGAATCCTCACGAATTTGATTGTATCCTTAAAATGGCGAACATGAGGACAGTAAGACTTGACCTTACTGAATTGCCTCGTGCAGCCTAATTTATCAAGCTGGAATCTGTTAAAAACCCCGCAGTAAATCTCAAAAGGAAACACGTGTGGGTGTAACAAAAAGGTGGAGGAAAATCACCAAGCAAAACACAACCACACATAGCCTACGTTGTTCCTCCCTTCCAGGTGACGAGTAAAAAAAATAATTTAAAAAAAGTAGTGTTTGATAACGGATTAAGAAATCGCGTTGCTCCCCAAGCGCAAAAACAAGTGGAAAAGATGCGACTACTCACCAGTATATCTGCGGAGAAAATACAGACATGAATTCACACCTGCTGTCAATTCTGCTGATTAGGAGATCCAACGACAGCTGCGGACTTTCTCTTGACTTTTTTTTCCGAATTCTTCTTTATTTATTCTCCTTCCCAGGCCGCATAGCACGCTCACTTACAACCTGAAAAGTAACAGCGCGACGCGTCTTCCTGCCGAAGACTCTGCTCTGCAATTCGGTGCCTTTGCTCATCACCTCGGCCGCGTAGCGTATTTAAGCGAGAGGCGTGCGCTCGTCGGTCGGGAGACACGCCCCCTCCTCCTCCTCCTCCTCCTCTGCGCACAGCGCACCAAAACCTCAATGGCAGCGCTGTGTCGGGCCGCAGCCAATCAGAGCCCAGGTGACTCGAGCCCAAGTCACGATGACGACAGAGGCGGCTGAAGCCTCTCCTTGGGAATAGGAAAAAAAGGTACTGCATGATGCTATTGATTTGTAGTCTCCAAGGCAACAAAACGACAGTCATACCTCTTGAATGAGAGAGAGAGAGAGAGGAGAGAGAGAAAAAAACCTGATTTGCTTGTTGGGTAATCCGTGACATTCATTCAAACGAGGAGGGAGAGGCTCCTCTGCCTGGGTTCATTCACAAATATATTACAAGGGCAAGTCAATGACAGCGTGTTTCAGCAGCAATGAGTGGAACCCCTGCAGGGTTGTGCCTTTTAAAACAGCACATCTTATAAAAAAAAGAGTGCAACACATGCAACTATACTATTTCATGAATTTGGAAATGAAATGAGAAGCCTGCACGACCAGACCGCATTTGTGTTATTATGAGGAACTTTAGGAAACAGTTGACCTCGTTGACCTTCACACCTTATCAATGCCCAGTTGTCTTGTTCCCTGCACGCAGTATAGTGCATGTCTATTTTGCCCAGAGGACGCAGGTGCACAGACAAGCTCTGCAGTTTTAAGGGCAGATGGTAAAATGCCAGTAGGCTTCTACTGCCACCTTGTGACCCACCAAGTGTAAGTCAATAGTTCTCTTATTCACCACAGTAGACAGAATATTAGGAAGAAGACATTTTGTTAAGAGCAAATATTTAAACACTTCCATATTTAAACAACAAATTTGTTTCAAATTTAATACACAATGCTCTTACTAAAACTGTGACTGCTACTATTTGTAGTATTTATACTGCTACTATTACTACAACAGCTAGAACTAGTGCTAAAACTGGTAATACTAAAAGTAATACCACTACTATAAATGTTACTGCTACTACTAATACTTGCATTCCTGCTACCACCAATGCTATTAGGCCTCCTAACCACTATAAATTACATTTATCTATATCTACACAGCAAATTTCAGAGAGTTAAATTGACTTAATTTTAACTCTAAGCTGGTGTTTACATTGTCCCAATCTTGTTAGTGTTAAATCAACATGTAATAAGTGTCAAAAATCTATCTGCCCAGTGTTAAATACATTACACATTATTCAGCTGACACATTTATCCAATCAACCTACATTTTTAACTTATGTTTTTTACATTTTAGCCTGGGGAGCAATTAGGGGTTAGGTGTCTTGCTCAGGGACACTTTGACATGGGACCTGTTGCAGCTAGGATTCAAACCACCAACCTTGTGGTTTCCAGTTCACTCTCTCTACTCCATGCGCCACAGTACGTAGAGTTAAACCAAACACCAAGAGGTGTGACACTGTACAGTTACATTTCAAACCTATCTAAGAGTTAATTTAACTCTACTAAATGTCGCAAATGAATCTGATCTTGACACTGAATAATGACTCCGGCTCTTTCGTACAATTGACTCTAAGAGTTGAATCAACTTTTTGCTGTGTGATTTCAACTCTGCACTTCAACACTTTTGCCTAACAGCGGAAAATTAACTCTAAGAATGACTGACTGACTGACAGTCTCGCTGTCAAAATATCTTGCAAAATTTGTGTAAATACCTTTGTGTAAAGGACATTAGTACAAGAATTGTGTTTTGGCAAACAAAATCAACTATTTGTGGTAAATACACTTCTGTTAAAGGTCAACGATAGGACATGCTCTGTGAAGTTTTTGTCAAAGCCTTCGATTTTGAAAGAAGTATTGAACATTAAAATTTGATATTGATTACCAACCAGAAAAAGATGATTGATGAAACTATAAACAAGAGTTAAACCAAAAGGGTTGTAAAAAGAGAACTACAAAGCTTCAGTCACAAGAAAAAACAGAATTTCTAAAGTACAGGCTTAATTATAAAAAGCTATTCTCAATAAAAGTTAAGTAATTTGTACAGTTGTACAGTTAAGCATAAAGTCCATGTGAGTAAAAGTAAGTAAAATATAAGTCAGATGCAGTCAGAGATGCAATGTAAAATTAGGTTTGGCAACGAAGAACATAACAAAAAATAACAGTTGTTATTATGCAGAATTGCCCATTTCAAAATGATGTTTATGTATTATTATATTAGAATTATTGATGCAATAAGTGCATCGTAAGGGGTAGTATTGTCACGTCCCTCTGATGGAACCCAAACGCAGACCAGACCAGATGGGTTCAGGTGAAAACAAAGAGTCTTTATTGACACTGTGCAAGAGTAGTCCAACGTGCAGAATGGCGAGTCAAGGTGAGGTGGTGGGGGTGGAGGCGTCTCCGTGGCCAGGCGAGGTTGACGGGTTCCCAGGTGCAGAACTAGAAAACAGGACAAAAGACAAGTAAGTGTTTCTCAAGGGAATTCTCGGGATCTCAGTAAGTAGCGGTGGTAGCGAATGCAGGCACACGTACTACTTCGTCTAACAATCCGGCAAGGACTGGATGTCGGTCTCAGCTTAACTAGGGTGGCTAATCAAGATCAGGTGTGTTGGCTTGATTGGCCGCAGGCCTGGAACTCTCCGCCTCTCCACGTTGCTCGGTAACCATGAAAAACAAACAGACAATAGGGAAACATGCTCAGGGAGCTGGGGTCGTGACAGTACCCCCCCTCCGACGGACGCCCCCGGGCGGACCACCCGGTGCACCGGGGTGGCGTTGGTGGAACACTCTCAGCAGGTCAGCGTCCAGGATCTGACGCCGCGGAACCCAGCACCTTGCTTCTGGACCATAGCCCCTCCAGTCCACAAGGTACTGGAAACCCCGGCCTCGTCGCCGGGAGTCCATGATGCGTCGCACCGTGTAGGCAGGACCTCCGTCAATCATCCGAGGGGGAGGAGGCCGAGAGGGAGGGGGTAGCAGGGGACTGAGAAGGACCGGCTTGATGCGGGATACATGAAAAGCAGGATGTACCTTGAGGGATTTGGGAAGCCTCAGCCGGACAACTGCCGGGTTGATGACCCTCTCTACCTTGAACGGCCCAATATACTTGGGGTTCAGCTTCTTGGATTCAGTTCGCAGTGGAAGGTCCCGGGTGGCCAACCAGACCTTGTCCCCCACCTTATAGTGGGGTGCGGGGGAACGGCGACGGTTGGCCTGGGCCTGGTACTGACCAGAAGCTCTCAAGAGGGCTGCCCTGGCCTGGTGCCATGTCCGGTGGCAGCGCCGGAAATGAGCCTGGACCGAGGGAACCGCAATCTCCTTCTCCTGCGAGGGGAACAACGGGGGTTGATAGCCGTATAGGCATTGAAAGGGCGACATACCTGTGGCGGCGGTAGGGAGCGTGTTGTGGGCATACTCAGCCCAAGGCAGCCGGGAGGACCAAGTGGTGGGGTTAGAAGAGACCAGGCATCGCAGTGTTGCCTCCATCTTCTGGTTGGCCCTCTCCGCTTGGCCGTTGGACTGGGGGTGGAATCCGGAGGAGAGACTGGCAGTGGCGCCGATGGCAGTGCAGAATGCCTTCCATACCGCCGATGTGAATTGGGGACCTCGGTCGGATACGATGTCCCTCGGCAGACCGTGGATCCTAAAAACCTCCTTGACCAGGATAGCAGCAGTCTGTGTAGCTGAGGGTAGTTTTGGGAGGGGCACGAAGTGTGCAAATTTGCTGAATCTATCAACTACGGTTAGAACAACTGTGTTACCTTCAGATAGGGGAAGACCGGTTACAAAATCCAGAGCCAGGTGGGACCAGGGCCGCCTGGGAATTGGTAGAGGGTGAAGTAGTCCTGCACTGGGTCGATTTGTTCCCTTATTCCGTGCACAGACTGGACAGGCAGCGACAAACCCCTGAGTGTCCTTTCCCATGGCTGGCCACCAGAAGCGTCTGCGCAACAGCGCCATGGTACGGGCCACGCCCGGATGGCAAGCAATCCTCGAGGCGTGTGCCCACTGGAGTACCGCCGATCGAAGGGGTTCGGGCACAAACAAACGACCCGGTGGGCCATTACCTGGACCAGGTTGGCTCCGAAGGGCAGTCTTTACCTCCTCTTCGATCCTCCAGACTACTGCCCCCACCACGAGGCTCCGGGGTAGGATGGTCTCCGTCCTGGCCCTTGTCTCCTCGGTCCTCGCGAATACCCGGGACAGCGCGTCCGCCTTGCCATTCTGGGAGCCTGGTCGATACGTGAGGGAAAAGTTGAAGCGACCAAAAAATAAGGCCCACCTGGCTTGACGTGAGTTGAGACGTTTAGCCGATTGCACGTATGCAAGATTCTTGTGGTCGGTCCAGACGATAAATGGTTGTTCCGCTCCCTCAAGCCAATGGCGCCACTCCTCCAAGGCAAGCTTGACGGCGAGTAGTTCTGTTCCCCACGTCGTAGTTTCTCTCTGCTGGGGAAAGACGACGAGAGAGAAAAGCACACGGGTGGAGCTTACCATCGGCAGAGCTACGTTGGGACAGGATGGCGCCTACGCCAACCTCAGAAGCATCCACCTCCACCACGAACTGACGTTTGGGGTCCGGCTGTGTGAGAATGGGTGCCGTGGTGAACCGGTGCTTTAGGTCTCGGAATGCTCTGTCCGCCTCCGGGCTCCAGCAGAAGGGCCTGGCACTGGACGTCAGGGCTGTCAACTGGGCGGCCACCCGGCTGTAGTCGCGGATAAACCGGCGGTAGAAATTTGCAAACCCCAGGAACCTTTGGAGTTGCAATCTAGTAACAGGCTGAGGCCAGTCCAGAACCGCCCTCACTTTCTCGGGATCCATCCTCACCTGTCCCTCAGAAATAATGTATCCAAGGAATGATGTTGTGTGGGCGTGGAAGTCGCACTTCTCTGCTTTAACGAAGAGGCGATTCTCCAAAAGGCGTTGAAGGACCTGCTGGACATGCTGGGTGTGGATACTGTAGTTCTCCGAGAAGACCAGTATGTCATCCAGGTAGACAAACACAAAACGCCCAATCATGTCGCTAAGTACCTCGTTTATCATCCTCTGGAATACTGCAGGGGCGTTAGTAAGGCCGAATGGCATGACTAGGTACTCGAAATGGCCCATGGGGGTGTTGAACCCAGTCAGCCATTCGTCCCCTTCTCTTATTCGGATGAGGTGATAAGCGTTGCGGAGATCAAGCTTAGTAAACACCGAAGCGCCCTGCAGGGAGTCAAAGGCAGAGTTCATCAAGGGCAGAGGGTACTTGTTCTTGATGGTTATATTATTCAAACCCCGGTAATCAATACAAGGCCGAAGGGACCCATCCTTTTTACCCACAAAGAAGAATCCAGCCCCTAGGGGGGAAGATGAGTGACGAATTAGGCCCGCTGCCAGGGCATCCCTGATGTAGGTCTCCATGGCCTCGCGCTCCGGTCGGGAGATGCTATAGAGGCGTCCCTTGGGAAAGGTGGCGCCAGGAATCAGGTTGATTGCACAGTCATAGGGTCTGTGAGGAGGAAGGGCCAGTGCCTGTTGTTTACTAAAAACCTCACCTACGCTGTGATAAACCGTTGGCACCAGAGTCAAATCCGGGGGGGGGGAAGACACCACCTGGCGGGGGATAGAGTGGGAGCAGGCAGATTTAAGACAGTTAGCATGACAGTGAGTACTCCAACTAGTTACCTTGCCTGTCACCCAATCCAGGGTGGGGTTGTGTTTCCTCAGCCAAGGGTGACCAAGAACCAGGGGCATGTGTGGTGAGGACAGGATGAAGAAGGAGATGTCTTCCGAGTGGTTGCCCGATAACTGCATCTTCACTGGCTCCGTTCTCATGGTTACCCGTGCTAGTAGTCTGCCGTCGAGGGTGGTCGCTTCCATGGCCTCCGGAAGTTGTTCCTTGGAGAGCCCCAGCTGTTCCACCAGACTAGCATCGATGAAGCTGTCATCTGCGCCAGAGTCAACGAGTGCATTAATCTCCACAGACTGGTCTCTCTTGGTGAGGGTGACAGGAAAAAGGGGTCTGGCACGAGGGGAGGGAGTCTGAGTGGTTTGGCTCGCTAGAAGGCCTCCCAAATTTAGCGAGCCCGGGAGTTTCCCTGGCGCTGAGGACAGGAAGAGATGTAATGGCCCGCACGTCCGCAGTAGAGGCAGCTCCTGGTATCTCGCCGCCGCTGGCGCTCTTCAGTGGACAACCCCTGTCTGCCCACCTGCATTGGTTCAGGGTCTGGCAGTCTCACCTCCCTTGTCTCGCTAAGTGTCGGGCGATTGGGGTGCTCTGTGCCTTGAAAGAAATTGGGTGACCGTGGATGGTTTGGCAATCCCAACCGTCTCTCCCTTCTTCTCTCCCGACATCTGTTATCCACCCGGATGGACAAGGCCACCAGGTCTTCGAGATTCTGTGGCTCAGGATAGGAAATTAACTCGTCCTTCAGTGGCTCGGTCAACCCCTGGTAGAACACTGCCTGTAGGGACTCGTTGTTCCACCCACTCTCTACAGCCAGTGTTCGGAATTCAATCACATATTCTGCCACGCTGCGGTTTCCCTGACGCACAGCGAACAGGCGCTTTGCTGCATCCTTACCCCGGGTGGGGTGATCGAACAGCCTCCTCAGCTCTGCCGTGAATTCCTGGTATGCGGTGGTACAGGGGTCTCGTTGCTCCCAAATAGCCGAAGCCCACTCCAGCGCTTTTCCCCGGAGCAGCCCAATAACAAAGGCTATCTTAGCCTTGTCCGAGTGGTAGGTTTGAGGTTGGAGGTCAAAAACCAGACCGCATTGTAACAAGAAGGATCTGCAACCTCCCAGATCTCCCTCATACCTCTCCGGTGTGGGCACCTTGGGCTCCCGGACCGATGGGGAAACTTCTCCAGCCTCGACCAGGGCTGGGGGTGATGCAGTTGGCGGAGACGCAGCAGGAGCATTTAGCTGGGCCTGAATGGCAGACAGGCTGGCAGATAAGGCTTGTACCGACGACATGATCTCCTGTAGGGCGGTGCTGTGTTGCCCTAACAAATTTCCTTGTAGGGACACCGCATGGCTCACAGAGTCTAGATCCGCTGGGTTCATGGTGGCCAGATTGTTCTGTCACGTCCCTCTGATGGAACCCAAACGCAGACCAGACCAGATGGGTTCAGGTGAAAACAAAGAGTCTTTATTGACACTGTGCAAGAGTAGTCCAACGTGCAGAATGGCGAGTCAAGGTGAGGTGGTGGGGGTGGAGGCGTCTCCGTGGCCAGGCGAGGTTGACGGGTTCCCAGGTGCAGAACTAGAAAACAGGACAAAAGACAAGTAAGTGTTTCTCAAGGGAATTCTCGGGATCTCAGTAAGTAGCGGTGGTAGCGAATGCAGGCACACGTACTACTTCGTCTAACAATCCGGCAAGGACTGGATGTCGGTCTCAGCTTAACTAGGGTGGCTAATCAAGATCAGGTGTGTTGGCTTGATTGGCCGCAGGCCTGGAACTCTCCGCCTCTCCACGTTGCTCGGTAACCATGAAAAACAAACAGACAATAGGGAAACATGCTCAGGGAGCTGGGGTCGTGACAAGTATTTTCTTTTGATATGGAGGGAGGTAAGTAAAAATATGTGTAACATGATGATTAAGAAGAATTTCAGAATCTAATTACAGTACTTTAAGCGTCGTAACTATTGGTAAACTGAATATAAAATTATCGGTGTTTGGCAATAATGTCAATGCAGCATGTCACGTATTTTGTGATTTTCGGTCGGTGATGTGTTTGTTTATATCTCAATGTGCCTCATTAGCATTGGATGTCAACATCATGCTTTTATGAACAGCTGCTCTGGTAAAATGAATCCACTCAGTATAAAGTTCTGGTATTGCACATATCTATGGAAACTCAAAAAACATGAGTAAGACTTTACTGTAACCTTACAATGTCTCATCTGGATAACTTTATCAAAGTATATATAAGATTCATTGACACAAAGTGACCACAGGATGTCGCTTGTGTCCATGGAATGGCCATAAGTACTGCAAGAGGCACCAATGATGTTAAGGTTTGACATTTAATCATTCAATTTATACATTCTGGTTGGAAAACAAAATTAAGATTAAATTCATTTTTGTTCCCTGAATCTTATCTTGTTTGGATTAGTTTGTTTTTACAAACTGAACATTAAAGAGAAGGTACCTGGTTTCATTATTATTATTTCTATTAATTTGATTGTTTAAAAAAATAAAATAAAATAAAAATAAAATGTAATTTAAAGGAATGAGATAAGTTTAGGATATGTATACTTTAATGCATTAATATTTCTATTTTTTGTCAAAATATGAAATCCGTTCAGTTTTGCCTGGTTGAATATTTTCAGCTAGATCTGGACACTATGGATGAGGATATTTCCATTCTATATCAAAGAATATGAACATAAGGTGGAAAATCAAATGGAAAAGTGCATTCAATTACAGACGACTCTAAAAACACCACTTGCCACATCATTACAAGCATTGTGATTATGCTCTTGCTTCTTTCAATGTTTAAAAAGTGCAAGAGTAAGAAAATAAACTGCTTTGAACCTTTCAGGTGGGGAATCTGATTATCTGAGGCAAAGCGTTCTCTCCTTAAGAGCTACATATTGTGAGAATTGCGACCCCATATGTTCGTTTTGAGGACGTGGAGGCCAGGCCAGCTGTTTTTATTGCTGCTGCACAAAAGCAGCTGCACATCTGGGCAGGCAGAGAGGCCTCAGGGGAGCAGAGGGGAAGCTTAGCAGCGACCGCACGACGTCTGAACCAACGAGGCCCTGAAGAGGACTGCAGTTGACAAGCACCCGTCGTCTTCTTGGCTGCTTTCTCAAAGTAAGATCAGGTTTCTTTTTTCGGACTCGGAAAGTTCCACGATTTAAAAAAAACGAAAAACAATTCTTCATCATTGTTTGCTGATTTTGTTGATCGTAACCATTGTTCATTTGAGTTAAACATATGTGAAATGAACCTTTACACATCACTGTGGCTTTAACAGCCATATATCAGAGAAGCATTACGCATAACAAATGTCCAGCCATAATCATTCCTTTTATGACATGCAGCAAATGTGTTTTTGGGGAGAATCTCTCCTCCCACGTTGCACATCACTTTGAGTGTTTCCATGTTCTCAGTGTTTTTCTGTTTATGAGTTTATGTCCATTAGTGTAACCACATGCAGACCTACAGGTTTATCCTCTGCTGGGACATCGGTCAGTATAATTCTTCTCATGCATACATCTGTGTGTTTGTGCATGCGTGTTGCTGAGGGACATCTGATCTCCGGGCTCGCCGCACGCCACGCTTGCTTGCAGGTGGTCTGTCCACACTTGGGGGCCGAGCAGATTTAATATTTCGTAGGAGCACAGCACACCCCTTGACGCCATCATTGAGTCCACATGGCCGACCGGAAAGCTGCTCTGTGAACACTTGGCTGAAGTATGCAGGCCTGCCAGCCCCCTCTCCACCATACTGCTCATTCCCTTGCTGGGCGTCAAAGTGAAAAGCTACAGATGTTGGCAGCTGTCTTTAACCCATGAGATGCCACTCTGGAGTGAAAGGCTGCCCCTGAAGTGCTAACGGCCCTTGATGAAGTTTGGGTGGCTATAAAAAACAATTGTGCAAGTACGGCCTTGATGAAGTAGGATAAAATAGCCCGATGGCATTTAATTCTATGAGGTTCCAGCGCAAGTATGCTTGCTAAACCTTCAGCTCCTCCACTCTTAATGCCCGCTCCATCTCGATACACCATATAAACAGGAAACCCAAATTGTTTATGACCACCTCGCAAAGTCCAAAGTTAGGAATTCAAGCCTAGGTCACAATTTCATCCACCATTCGTCAGATTCCAACTGAGACAAACCTTGTTCTGTGTTTGCTGTCATGTATCTAGTTGGACTTCCGCCAAAGAGAATAGAGGAAACTTCACCAGCGCTATTATTCAACAAGGTCAAATACGTTTTAGATTTGAAACCACAGCCAAAACAGGGCATCTTGAAGCTGTTAGGAAACTATTCCAGATCTTAAACAGACCTGGGGGACTGTGTACATCTCCCTAATTGCACATGTCAATTTATGTACAAGCGCTTGGTTTAGTCAAGCTCTATTGCTCCCCCCTTTTCTTACCCTCAAGCCGCTTCGCTGTCACTGTTTCCTCCCTTTTATTCTGCTTCTGCCTCACTCAAGAACATGAAAAAATTCACTGACGACCACTGTGGGTATTCTTCAACGTTGTTGTGTCCTCACACAGAGGCACAGAAACACACTCCGGTTCACACAAACACAGTGACTGCTTAAGGCAAACCAACAACGAGTCACTGAGAGGAACCATGTCGGCTCACAGCTTGACAGCTTGTTAATGTTGTGTGACTTCTCTGCGGAACAAAGAACGCATTGCAGAGACTCAAGACTGAAAGTAATTAATCCGATCCCGGCAATAACTCTCTCAAATATTTACTGTATTCCACTATCCGCGGTGAGGGAGACAAATGAAAAGAGCTCAACAAGGACCTCACACAACCATGGGACTGTGCCGGTTCCAGAGGCTGTGCGAGCAGAGCAGGTGAAAAGGACCTTTTCTCACTTCTCGGGCCGTCAGGGCCTGTAAAACGTTTTAATTCACTGACCTTAACCCTTCGGGGACCCTGCCACAATAATGCTGTCATCACCTGGTTTGAGAGTTGAGGCCTTGAATGTGTGACGCAGCCGTCCAGCGTCCATGGGAGACTGACCAGGCCGAACGCAGCACTGTGAGATTGTCAATTTCAGTGTGGGAAGTATGTCTTATGCATACCGTTGACATACATCTGAACTCTTTTGAACCCAGTTGCACGCAGGATAGAAGATCTTTTCTCATTCAAAAGAAATTATTTTGCAAAACTGGCGCAACGCATTCTTGGAGACATTAAAGCTGCACGAGAAGATCTGTAAATGGGTCAGTTAAGGAAGATGTTTTTTTACTAGTGTAAGCATGCAGATAGTTTCGTTTGTTGTAGTTGGTTAGTTCAGTTCATTCTTTCGGCCCCTTGTTTCTTCTGTTTGAATTTATACCCCAGGTAGTTGGTATCTTTGCCTGTCTGTAAAATAACGGGGTTATCGGGCATCCTTTTGCCAAGAGAGGGTTGAGAAACAAAAGTTTGAAGACTATAAAAAAACAAAAAAGACTTTGAAGCTATGTTGCGTAGGAGACTGCACAGTAGGACGATATCGTGGGTTTGTCACCACGGGGGTCACGCATTTAAAAATCCAGACAAATAAAAGTTTTGTTTAATCTGCGCAAACAGACACTTTTTAAAATGATGTGCTACGATATCCCACTCACTCCCATCTTTCTCTTTTTCATTTCTTATTTTTACGGATTTCAATCTCAATATCATTTATTTTTCCATCTTTGCTTTGGCTGTGTGCCCCGCGGCAAGAGCCCATTTATTTGGCTGCCCCTCGTTGGCTACGGTCAGTGTGCCGGTGAGAGGCGAGAGGTTAACTCTTGTAAATGTGATGTTAATGTTCTTCTTGACCTTTATCCCCTCAGATTACTGAATAGATCACAAATACCCAGCCGCCCTGAAACCGGGTCAGAGGAGAAAGAATTTCTAAGTTTGCTGCAACTGTCTATTTTGAATATGCGTAAACAGCCACGTTTGGAAAGCAATCATCGGGTAAACACTTTTACAGATAGTTGGAAGAGGAACGTGGGGAACAGCTCGGGCAAAGTGTTCTCCAAACTAGGATACTTGAGAAACAAATTCATCAACAGGAACTAATAAAACCAGATATATGATATATGGATATCCATGTGCGTATTGTAACTGCAAGCCAAAATAAACAGTGTGTAGCTGACTTATTTAGATTGTTCGAATCATTTGGAGTCAGCAGCAGCTTATAATGTTTTCGTGTGTGAGCTTTGATTAATCCTAGTGTATGTGGGAAGAGACTTTTAAAAGCCTTGGTTTGGGCCATAATGACTTTCAACACTAGAGGGTAGCCTATTCAAGCGGGATTAGGCGTTTTAAACTTCAAGAGATAAAAGCACCCTGCCCCACCAAATATTTCAGTAGTGGGAAGATAGGCCCATTAACATACCTTTCAAAGGTCACAGAAAGCCAAACATCAAGGTTTGTTGTCTCACAAGAAAGGAGTTAGAGGAGTTTGGCGTGGGCCATGCAAAGAGGGGGGCGTCCTTCCATTCTGCAGGTTTCACAGGAAAGATGGCCAAGCGTGTTTGCTCATGCCGTGGGACCAAATGTTTTCAGAAGAACAGCAGGAGCAGCGGAGGGCGGAGGAGGAGGGGGGTGGGGGCGCGGGTGGAAAAGGAGTCTGGTGGCCACATGTCACTGTTGTTGCTCAGCGCTCAATGTTGCAGTCTTTCGTGTTAAACATCAACGCAGAGGTTGAGAATAAATCTTGTCCCAAAGCAGGGGTTGGGTGGTGCACTGGAGAGGAGGACTGGCCCCAGGCAAGACATCCACCAACAACTTCCTCCTAATCCGCCCCGCTGCGGCCCTGTGTGCCTCTGAGCCTGGATTTCACTTATTTGCAGAAAAAACTGAAAAAAACTGCCTGGTCTCACTGCCAGGGCGTTCAATATCGGAGCTTGTGCAATGGCCATCGGCATCTTGATACGGACTTATAAGGCACCATTTAACGTCTTTGTGAGACACGAGGGGCTTTCAACTAACTCTGCTTCCAACCCACTGCCGTCATTATCGGACACTCAGAGCGAAAAAGCCCTTTTAGGGCGGGAGGGAAGTGTAGTGGATTCAAACAAACATTGCTACTCCGGGGGTCGACATCAGTGTCCCGTGTGATTTTTACTGACGTGAGGACGTCACATGAACTTATGTCATGGTTGTAATAATGCTACGTCCGTAGCTTATGTTATGCGTCATAGGAACTTACTTTCAGCCCAACTATGATATTTTTTCTAACTGTAACCACGTAGTTTTGTTGCCGAAGCTCAGCGCCATGCGGCAACGTTTAATTGCAGTTTAAAAAGACGTCTCCGGTGGTCAAAATATAGCTATTTATGATAGAGAATGTCTGGCTGTCCCCCAATTCAGTTGAATGAAGACCTGTCACATTACAGCCTTCAGTTAAATATATAGCTTAAGCCATCTTTTTTTTACTTATAAAAAATGTCAAATGGTTCTGTGATGACAAAAGGTTTAAAGACACTCCCTAGCTCTCCCAAACTCTCCAGACTACCGTCCATTGGGCAAAAGCCCCCCCAGAAAAACTCAGCCGTCCATCCATGTCACATTATCACACAGTAAAACAGGTTGAAGAGGAGCTTAATTACTTGGTTGCTATCCCTTCAAAAGCTTTGTTTTTGTTGAACAGAAAACCTTCAAAAGCATATTAGCCAGGATAGAAGGCGAAGGAAAGAGCAGCTTCAAACAGGGACTGTGCATGAATCTGTCAGCAAAGAGGGGCTATTACTACAGTAGCAGCACCCTGCCCCAGGGAACATGCTGTCAGCTTCCTCATTAAAAGGCTGACCAGGGCAGAGGATGGCCCCGGGTTAGCACGTGTTTTCACGTTGACAATTCTGCTATCTCACCAAAAAATCATATGAATTATTTCCAAAACGATGATAATTATCTCAGGAAAATGTATGTGCGTGTATGAAAGAGAAGGAGACGAGCCAGGAGTGAAATAAACAAAGTGCGTGTGTTGCATCCTGTCGGCAAAATTAGAAACACAAACACATCTGATTTTAAACAAGCTTACCACATCCAACTTCTGCGAGCAATTAGAAAAGCATCAACACAATTAAGCGCTGACTCTGACACGCTATGCCCAAACCCTTCACCTTTCCCAACGAGTAAACACACACGCTGGCGATAAGGCTAATGGGGCTCTGGCGAACGGGGGGGGGGGGGGGGGCCACATGAGGAGTACAAAAGAGAGAGCGATCCATCTCCGTCGCGGGTAACCACCGCCAGCGTCCGGCCCGGGGGACAGACGAACCACCACCAAGAGGCCGTGCAGCAGTTAGTGAACCTGTCTGTCTCCTGTCAGACTGCTGTCACACACACGTAGAGCCGAGCATCAATACGCGGGTCTGTATGCACGGAACGCACATGTTTTGATTGCTGACGGCCATGTCAGGAGTCAAGTAGAGCCTCTTAAAATGTGGCCCGGGGGCAAGGGTCATCCGCTAATGAGTAAAAGCTTTTTTACCCCCTTTGTTGGCCGGGGAGGGAGCAAGGAAATGTGCTCACTAGGTGGTAGGGAGGTGAGGAGGGGGAGGGAGGGGTGGGGAGGAGGGGGGGGGGGGGGGACGTGTGGAGGGATGGGTAGTGGCAGGGGAGAGGAAGGGTGAAAGGGCCGAGCGGGGGGGGAGGAGGGAGGGAGGGGGTGTCAGGAAGTAGACAGGAGGGGAGACAAGGGGTGAGGTCTCAGGTGAGAGGGGGCGATAATGATAAACTGTGTTTTTCTGCCGTGTCTGACGGAGAATTAGAGGGGTGGAGGGAAAGGAGAGACGGCGGCGTTGAGCCCGTTGGTGAACGTTGAAAGAGATTTTGTCATTAAGACATTTTCAAGAATTGAATTGTTTTGTGTTGAAACACGTGAATGCAAACTTTTCTTAAACCGACTGTGTGATTTGAGCAATGAGGTGAAGAGTGAAACAGAATTACCGACAGCTTTCGGTCTGAATCCTTTATTTAGAAAATTAGGATGAAATACGTTTAATTGGAATACGCATTTTATCTTTGTTGAGCCAAATTATTGATTTCAGCTTTTAGAAATAAAACTGATTTGACAAGTTTGATGGCAGATAAGACACTTTTGGATTTGTTACATTGGTCTTTGTTTTTTAAATATAAGGATTTAATCATAATGTCAGAAAAAACACTGTTTTAAGGACGGGTAAAACTCATAATGTGAGAGTAACACTTTTTAAATTATCCCCCTAAAAACATTGTTTTCATAACTATACTTTTTTGAATACAAGAAAATATGCTTTCTTACTAAGAATTATTTTCCCTTCAAAATGATCAGCCTACTTCTCCATCTCACGTCTAAACGCTGTTTATACTTTCACATGCAGTGCATTGATCTTGTGCATGCTGGGTGTCCGGGGGGGCTTGTCAGAGGCCAGACAGCCTGACCCTGACATGGTGAAATTGTTACACAGAAAGCCCCTCATATCCCTTGGCTTTCTCTGGGTCCTGTTGGGCCCGAGGACCCTGGCAGGGCGGCTTGTATCTGAAGATGTGTAGAGATACTGGCTGAGAAGAAAGACGGCCCCTGAGTTAACCTTAAGTGCTGCAATACCTTTGAGGGCAAAGAGACACTCTCTGCTCGCTCATCTGATCTGGTCTTTACCTCTGCAGCCAAGAGGTGTGTGTGTGTGTGTGTGTGTGTGTGTGTGTGTTTGTGTTAGCGGTGGCGGGCTGTTTGAAGGCTCTCTGATGGTTCTTCTGGTGCTCTCCAGGAAGCGTTTGTCTGTGCATTGGATGAGCTCCTCCAGATGTTCCCATGATTCCATCCGATGTGTACGTGCATGCCCGACTGTGTGACTATAACTGGACTCGTGAGTGTGCGCGTGCTCGTCTTTGTGTTTAGATAGAAAGAGGAAGGAGGGGGGCCACGTTCCAATTAGAGATGGATAAACTGTTGATGTAAAAGAAACTAAAGCTAACATTTACAGGCTGTGACTCTGTGATGTCTCCCATTGTGAATTCAGTCTGCACTGTGGCATCAGGCCTAAAGCAGCAGACGAGAGACGGTGCCTGAAGGATTGTTTTTAAATTCCACATTATAGTTTCCAAAGTGCACTTCAGTGATCTAAACATGTTTAAATGTACAACCACTGTAGAAAACACTTAAGAGCACTATGTTCCTCTCTGAACTTTAACTGCCCTGCTGAAGTGTCGATGAGCAAGCGCAAGACTGTAGCTGACCTGGGACTTTGACCTCCCAATGGACTGGGGGGGGAGGGAGTTAATATATGACTTTCCTTTGTAAAAACAGAGGACTGCAAAACCGCTAGGAAATCACTCACAACTTAACGGCCGAGGAGAGACAAACCTGAATGCACAAAAGGTGTGTATGAACTTCCTCCGGGGCAGCAGGGTTCATCTCCACTGGGTAAAAGAATGAGCTTCAGCTCAATAACGGTTCAAATGGAAGTGCAAAAAGTTAGAGTTACAACAAAGGCTACGCCGAATACGTTGACATAAAAGCGTAGAGGCAGAAGTTAAAGTCGAGTGGAGCTTGACGGGTTCCATTTCATCAAGTTGATTTTGAGGGCCCGGGAATGCGTGTGGTTGAGGTCTGTGGGTAAGAAACAACAGAGAAGTCAAGGGGGACGTTATATAAGACTCTTTTTTCAATGAAGTTGATTTTAAATTGTCGTCAGACGTTGTATTTAATTATTTAGGTACTTTACAAGCCACTATGATGTATGAACTTTCCTTCATCTCTACAACCTTGATAAGTACTTTGCCGCGGCGATGGTCACATCAATCCAGGAAGGAAATAATCTCAACCTAATTTAGAATTTTGG
Source organism: Gasterosteus aculeatus (assembly GCF_964276395.1). Classification (NCBI taxonomy): domain Eukaryota; kingdom Metazoa; phylum Chordata; class Actinopteri; order Perciformes; family Gasterosteidae; genus Gasterosteus; species Gasterosteus aculeatus. Next base: position 10,049,154 of record NC_135703.1, read on the forward strand.
TAATATTTAGTTTACCACACAAAATGACAAATGTTTTACGTCCTCTTAAGTCAATTGTGTCACTGCCGAATGAGCCTTTGATCATTTCCCCGTTGCGTTGGTCTTCGTAGTCTATACGTACATGCTTGTGTGTTTCACGTATCTGTGAATGTATTTTGGGGTTTTTGCGTGGCTGTTATTTTAAAATAACATTTCCATAAAAGGTTTGAATGAAGTGTCAGTGGAGATATAAGATATTTTGTTGATATGTTGGGTTTTGTTTGTGCAGTTTTAACCTAGAGGGCCAGTTTCAGAACTTATGTTTTGGCAATTGCAAAAACGTATATATAAATAATTAAAGTTTTTGTTAAATAGCTGTCTAATTAACATGCTAATGCACATTTTTCCAGGGCTTAAATAATGACAATCTTTGCATTAGTGTGTCCTTGTCTGTGCTTGTTTGTTTCCCATCTGGCAGTTTTCTGCTGGAAAAAAATTCCGACCTTCCTCCACTTTTGAAGAGCCCACACTTGAGTTGTGACCTCATTTGGACGGTGAGCACCTGTGGAGTGCAAACAATTATCCCATTAGTGCTAAGAGGGGCAGCTCCTCCTCACCTGAAGGAGCCCTTCTCCCCGCCCACAACTCCACCTCCATCCTCCAAACGGCTTTGGTTTCTTCCAGCTCACACATCTGAAGCCATAGAGAGTATGTTAGAGGTGTAGTTGCACTCTGAAGGGGGGTGGAGAGAGAAGGGGGGGGGCAGGGCGGGGGGCTCATGGGGATCAACGGTGTTCTCCTGGTTGACAAACCTCAGACAAAAAAGGTCCTGCTTTGACTGAGACATACGGGCCAGCCCACAAACACCTGGATGGCCAGGGGAGTCATGAGCAGGCTCACAGCGCTTCAAAGACACTCTGCCACCTGGGCTCATCGCTGGGAGTAAGGCGGCGTGGTGGGGTGTGTGAGAATGTGACACACACACACACACACGACACACACACACCAAAGGGGTTTAAATGTTAAGTCTCAGCGACTGAAGTCCTACTTATCTCAAATTGATAGATACACACAGACACAGACTGCTATACATCCACATGTGCAGACCAAACAAACACTTAGCCCCCTCCCCCCTCCCTGCCCCTCACACACACACACACACACACACACACACACACACACACACACACACAGATATACAGTAATGGCATTATGCACACTCAGATAGACACACACCGCTCCAGTGCGAGGCTGGGAACCTGGTGCAGGGCTGCTGTAGGAGCTGTTTGAAGCCAGCTGTCACAACCTGACAGCCTGTTGTTTTAGAGGCCTTTGGTATGGCCGAGGGGCCGAGGGGAGAAAAACAACACCAGGAATGTGTACAAGTCAGGACCCAACAGTAAATCCTTCGTCCGTTTCCTCTCTCCCAATGCAGGCAGAGGGGAGCAGGGTCGTCCAACGGAGAGAGAGCCCAGGGACGTGGGAGCCCCTGGAGTCTCCCAGCCGGGCCGCTGAAGTGAGACGCGTCTCCCGCCCGGTCTCTACTTTTTCTCACACCTTGAACCCTCTTGTCTTTTCTTCTGCTCTCTCCTGTCTTGTCTTCCACTCTCCGGACCTCTCTCTCCATCCCTCGCTCACTACCCACAGATGTGCTTATTTGTAATGGTTTTATTATGTGGCTGTTTATCCTGTGGCTGTATTCATTAAGAGCAGACACACACAAACAACAGCTTCAGAGGGGGAATGAAAGAAATAAAGGGGTGGGGAATTCACAGACTCTCAAATATTTAATCGCACACATATTCTCGGAGTAAAGGAGGAAAACACACCCACAAAACGGCACGAACGCGGCTAACATGGTACAGTATCGCAGCAGCATTAAAGTCAATAACATACACGGTCACGAAACCCAGGAGCAGGCAGACACGAGACCCACGACGAGGAGAAAACAAAGCATCTCGTCTCGTGAACGCTTCCTTGGAGTGCCGTGTGATGTTGCATCAAGTGCCAACTCAAATGTGTTGTTTAACTTCCGTAAATGAAATTTTGGCATATTCTTATTGAGCATTTCACGGAGTAACATCTCACATGCACATTTTGTTTATTTCTGCCATGTGCGCACAAACATATTGGGAGATTTTTATAGCGTTATTTTCCAGTCACAGTGTTCCATCCCGATCATTTCTCAATGTTTTTGTTTTCTTTTGTTTTCTGCTGTAATCTATTTAATCTTAATGCACATTTAGAAATGGATGAACAAAACAAAGCCACAGTGGATACACATGTGGCCTCCTTAAAGGGATTCTCCCTCAGTTGGACACATGAAGTTCAGTTTACAATAAATTCTAAAATCAAGGTGTGTGTGATTGGGGCTTTCCAAGGTCTGGAAAAACAACCCTGGTGATGTCATGGGGATTAAATACCTACAACCCATTCTCATTAAAACCCACTTGGTCAGGTGTCTTGATGACACTTTCCAACGTACTTGGTTGCCTTTCGTGTCTAAACTTGGCAAGCTGCACTTCAACAAGTTCAACAAGTAACGTAAGTTCGGAAAAACAAGCAACTTCAAAATAACTCAATACCACTTTGGGACGTTTTTTAGCACTGTTTGATGTACCGAGTATGCAAACTAACTGGCATCTCCACTCAAGCGTGAGACGTACATTTTTTAAAAACATAATGCGTGGGTTACAAACTCGGGGTGTGAGGTTCAAAAGAATTGAAAAGAAGCATTTAAAGGAGGGAACTTCTGCTGAACTAGTTCATTACTTGTGGAAATCCGAACATCTTCGTCATTGTGACCAATTATACCTGCTGTGTTTCTTGTGAGTCTCCAAAGTATCTTAAAGTGCAGCGCTTAATGGCTTAAGTGCCCCTTTCATTTTCCTCCCCGCCCATGTTCTCGATAAGTGTTTATGTTGGTCCGGACAAGACGATGTCATCCTGGATGTCATTATAATAATGTGGTTACATTTGTGCTTGTTATCTAATAATTATCACGTTCGGAACATTTTGTACAGGTATTAGTTTCACCGTCATGAAAACAGTGTTAAACTAATGAGCAGGTTGTTAGAAAAGTCAATTCATTCACCAAGCAATCCTATAAATACATATTTTAATGTCTGCTTTTGTGTATGTATGTATGCAACATCTAAGGGGAGGGGTCTTTTCACACACACACACACAGAAGGAGTTACACCAAAGCCATGACCCCGGTGGTCCAGTCGGCTATACATCATCGTCCTCAACACTCCTCAAACTCCTCGCTGCGCTTTGAACTGATCGTGGTTCACTGAACAAGCTGCTGCCTCCCTGTTGGGATACACAGAAGAAGCCAGAAAATCACCACTCTCAAAAGAAAGGCCAACAGATGTTCAAAAAGGCTCGTGCGCCAGAGTCCAGGCAGGTCTCTTCCTCCTCAGTTGATGTCCTCACAGACAACGCGTTGGCTTCATGAAATGATTGGCCTGTGATTTGCATTCATTAAAGAAGAGCGAGTGAGATTGCGGTTTAGAACGGGTTGATGTGTGCGCTACAATCCTCAATGACTTATCAAGTGCTTTGGTTATTACATCATGGCCATGACAGAAAGGGGAGTGGAAGGTCTGGGAGTGATATTGTTGTTTACACAATTACAGTGGTACATCTCGGTTGCGTGTGTATGCTGTTGTGAATGTGTGTGTGAATGTGTGTGTGTGTGTGTGTGGTCGCTGAACGTTTGTTTCCTCCCTACTATGCGTGTATACACAAATGCAAGTAAACATCAAGCGCCTAAGCCAACACTACTTCCCTTTCTATTGCTGCACGGACAGAGTGAGATATGGAGACAAATACATGTGGATAGAGAGAGAGAGAGAGAGAGAGAGAGAGAGAGAGGGAGAAAAATAGGGAAGAAGTAATACATTATACATCTTTGTCTATGTTTATGTGCTAACAGTGTAACCGCCACCTTCCATCATCAGCAGTTCTGGACCATCTAAATCACATTACTGTGAAGGCAGTAAAAACAGGGTTGAACCTAAAGACTCTGAGACCAGGTTCTTTTTACTCAAGATCAAAAACAGGGAAAAAAGTCAAAACCAAAAGCATGACGCAAACCCATCCAATGAACGAAGTGGGCCGGTGGGTCGTACTGGGCCCATGGGAGCAGGTGTAAAGGTGGGTGGGGAGGAGCAGCTCATAGGAATTGGCTGGCATTGTGACAATAACTCACAGGAGTTCATCACTACGCTGTACAATAGCATTTCCTCTCTGAGCGAATCCAACAATGAGGACAAAAGAGGTGAAGAAGGGCTCCGTCAGAACCCTCAAACCTTATTAAACTTGATGATGGATATTAGCAAATTGCGATTAAATGTAATCGACAGCCTTCCTTCAAAATGCCAAGGACCAATACACACAGAAAACAAAAGAGGTAGCCAACTATTTAACAGCCACATTCTTAACCGTGATGTCAAACCCTCTACAGGGACATTGATAATAAACATGTACTCTCTTGACAGCTGCTCGCGGTTGTTTATGTGTGACCTGTACATAAATGCTAACACGGGGGTCTCAAAGTTTCCAGTCCCATATCAGGGCCTGACCCTAAATCTGAACCCCCTTCCCCAAACCGCTGCACGGAACTCGGCCCTGCGGGACGACCGCTGGCCTTTGGGGCTGCCCCCTGGCCCAAAGTACGCCTCCCCCCCCTTCCAAAGGCCCCCGTGTTGCCTTGTGCGCTGCCTGAGTCCTCGGGGAGCCATGTTAAGCAACCATGTCGCCCCCCCCCCCTCGGTCTGTGACTCTCTCACCACCAGGAAACAGGGGCCTTCTCCTGCACCTCTCGGCTGCAGCGTTTGACAGCTAATATTTTTCTGCCGAATCTGCGTCTGTAATCCGCACTTCCATGTAGGGATCTCGTTACGACCTGTCTTGAGAAGGCCAGCTGTTCAAACAGGGTGATTAATTAAAGGAATTCTGTTTGTAAAACAATCCCCAACCATTCTCCCCCCTCTCTCCCCCCATTCTCTCTCTCTCATTCCGTCCCATCAGACTCCCGGTGCGACTCTGGCCGAGTGTTTAAGACCACGCAGCTCAGACTTTGCGGTCTCCTTGCATTGAGTCTCATTCTTCCTGACATTCTGCACATTAGCAAGACAAATAACACAAATAAAACCTGTTGAACTAGCGCGTGGGCGTGTGTGCATTGAGGTTTGTGTGTGTGTGTGTGTGTGTGATCGTGGTAGTTATGGGGGGGAACTGGAGGAAGGAAGGAGTGTTTTGTTTTTTTTATTGCTCAAAGGCTTGTAGCAGGTGGGGTCTCTTGTTGCCAATTTCGGCGCTGGATACTCATTCTCTTTCCTCCCCTTCTCTCCATCTCTCAATCTCACTGGTTTCCGTGAGGAGTGCAGGTGCTCGCTATTCATAACCGCCAAGTCAGATTCCTCAACTCCCGTCAGGCTGCAGCTCATGGCGACCTCGCTCGTTCACGCCGTCCTGCCGTGTCGGGGCGAAAGGTCACATGGGTTTCGAGCAGCACAGTGGCGGCGGGCTCAGACATCTGAGGTTACATTGTGTGTGTGGGGGGGGTTCTTTGACTTTTTGAGTCAGGGGACCCATCAGAAGGGAGAAGATTTTCCGTTAACACAAATAAATCATGCCTATACAATTTGAACTCTTTGATGGTATTAATAAGTACTCTATTATATGCAGATGATCAGTAAATGTGGAAGGCGTAATGTTAACCAATAAGGACTCATTTACATGGACAACCATTAGAGGTTGATGTCATGATGCCAAAACTGTACTCGTGGAATTCTTTTACAAGGCACATAAAACAAAATGTAATACCTCACCAAAATGCGTGTGGTTATGACTGTTGAATAAATAAAGTAGAATACACAATAAATTAGATAATTTAATAATAATACATTACTAATTAAATCCAATAACATCGTATATTTTAAACAAAATCAAATTATATGACTTAAGCATGCAATCAAAAAAGTTTCTTTCTTATTATTTGTCATTTTTGGTGTGTAGAATATAATCCTGATTTTACATGCAGTATGAAACAATCCCCCTACATCTGCTATTGCCTTTCATCTACCCAGCCCTTTTTTAAACTAATAATAGATCAAAGTTCTTGAAGAATTGGCTAAAAATGCAGCTTTTTTGTGTGCACAGCTATCTCATCAAAGGGTCCCCGGAGCGCAGACAACCCCGACTAAAGTGCTCAGAAAAACTGGTGTTTTCACAGTACATGTACCTCTCTGGAGAACACGCAGCACAGAGTCAGGCTGCTCCTCGCGCTTAAGACATGTATGCACCCAGTGCTCTCATCTGAAGTCTGTCGACAAATGTGCACAGATGTTTCATCAGAAGACACAATAGAAGCCATAAAACCGATTGGACCGAATCCCATTGCACACACAACCTTACACAGGCCTCGCCGTCGGTTCTCTCCATAAAAACCCAATAGGGATTTTCAGAAACTATTTCTATTAGCAGTCTGGGCTTTGTCCGTCTAACATCATGTGTTGTAAAAAAGAAGTTGGTGAAAGAATTAAGGCAAGGCCTCAGATAAGGGGCCCCCGCTACCAGGATTACTGACCGATTCGGGTTGTGAGCGGCAACTGCGCTACCTGGTCGCCTTCTCCCACACACGAAACACATCCTGCTGCTGGGGTTGAGATCCTGCACATGACCGTACTTCACACCATGTCCCATTCGGGTGTGCAAAGAGCTCGTTTTAAACGTCTGTATCTGGCCCGAGGTTTACAGAAAGAAGTGAGGATCAATCATGGGAAAGCTATGAATTCAGAATAAGAAGTTTGGAAGTCATATGCTTGGGGATTTTCGAACTGGATAACTCACTTGATCTTTTTTTATTCTTGTCAGGGAACGTTATTTCCTTCATCTGAGCTAAGCCAGCAGATAGAGGGATATGGAGCATAAGCCGACAAGTTTAATACTAAGAGGTGGAACTTAAAAGTGAAATTACATCGCTGCTGTGTGGCTTATGGCAGGCCGAGCTCTTCCACAACTCTGGATTCCAATAGTGTGAGATTCCAGGGAGGTATTAGGTGACTCTAGCCGGAAATCCCCTCTCTGTGACCGCTGGCGTTTGTTTTCCTTAGCTGAGCTCCGAGATGGGTGGCATTGCGGGCCCGGGCCCAGCTCACTCTGTCTCTCCCACTTCCAGATGCCCAGGAGGGAACCGTTAGAGATGCCTTCATGCCCGGCTGGCACCTTGTGGATCGGGTCCAGCGTCTAACATGCTGGGCTGCCTGGTTACAGTTTACATTCTTTCCTCCCTTGCTCCCTCCCTCCCTTCCTCCATCCCTCCCTCTCCCTTTTCCATCTGGCCCCGCGGCCAAGGCTGCAACACCGAAAAGGAGGCTCACACTATTCTCTGTGGCCGAGAAGCTGAAAGACCTTCCTGCATAATTACAAACAGACACATAGTCACGATTTTAGCGAGTTGGTGATCTCACACCTTTGCTCTGCCGGCCACCTCACTGTTCCTCAGGAGTGAGCCAAGGGACAGGCACCGTCAACAAGCGCATGTGACTGAGGGGTTTTGGCTGCTTTGCTGGAGGAGAACAAATCCTTTCTGAATGAAGGCAAGATGCTAACCCTATGTGGTGGCAGCAGTGACTTGTTTTCCTCTTTTATAACAGCCAATGTTGATTTACAGAGATTGAAATGGGCGGGTAACAGTGCAAGCACCTGTGAAAGGTCTGCAACATATAGAGTAAAAGGATTAATTAGTGGATAGAAGAAGCACAGGGGAAACAAGAAAGAAAGAAAGCGTCTGGCTGAGGAAAAAGGCAAAGAGAGGGGAAAACATCTTGAGCTGGAAGCGTTCCTTTATCCTGGCCAATCTCGGCTGCACCTGTGATGACAACCCCTTGTGAGCAGTGCAGTGATTGTGTAACCCGGAATGAAAGGAGGGGAGGCTGTGGATGGCGTAAGAGGCTACAGAAGGGGGAGAAAAGGACATAAAGCGTTTTCCCGACATGTAAGTTCATGACAAGACCCAGACAGTCGCCCCGAAACCCCCACCTAGCATCCCCCTGCAGGGCAGGGACGGGAGGAAGACTGCCAGGGCACAAATCCAACCCGCTCCCTCACCACTCCTGTTACCCCGTATTCCCCCTTCAAGCCCCTTTCTTGCCCTCTACACACACACACTCACACACATTGTGTGGGGCAGTTTGTTCTTCCATTCCACACAAGATGTTGTTTTAAATCATAATAGTAACCAGACTGCAATCACATTATTGCACTCATGGTGATTCTGACAAGTGGTGGGAGTCATGTGCTGAGGCTTTGGCAGGGTTAGCACACCATTCTCCCAGCTGTGAGCTCAGCCCCAGCACCCCCCCTTACACACCAACACACACACACACACACACACACACACACATATGTATTTACACACTCCACCTCCATCTCGATCTCCCTCCCAGGGAACATGTTGCTCCGCTCCGTTCCACTGTAACCTGCATGCATTAGCGCAGCCTAATCTAAGTCAGATTTGGGTAAATAGCAGCTACACATGTGCCTTGAGAAAGAATTGGTTGTTTTGTTCAAACACATAAAAGGGCTCATGTTTACGTTTTCCTGACAAGCGTCCTCTTGTGGTGGTGCAGATGCGAACGACTGTTCCCACTTATGGGCAAAGACAGAAATACCATTATAAAGTTTTTATATTGCTGTAAAACCTATAGAAAAAACAATTGTGGTTTATTTAAACTTGAGTGCAACATCAATAAAAATCGCTCCATTTGCAAGAAACATGGAGAGCCGTTACTGTTAGTGTAGCAGCTTTTCCCCGTAAACCGAGTATATAACTAACTTCCGTCTTAAACTTATTAAATACTTTACTTTTCTGCGCAATGAGCAGAAATTTGTGATATTACAGGTGCGTGCACATTCAGATTTCTAGCTTTCTAGCTAATCTGGCTAAACTGTCATGTTTGTTAATATTTTTTGTCCTTTCTTGTCTTGAGGTTTTCAGTTTGTCTCGTACCGCCCGTCCATGTAGTCTATTTTAAATAATCTCCAAAATCTTTCCCAAAACCCTAATTTAAGTCGCCTAAATCCAACCAGGCATCACCATCGACTGTTATGGAAGGCGACGATACACAACCTGTTTAACCTCTTCAAGGTCTCTTGTGGAATAGCCGACAAACATGCTCACATAAATATCACATGATATGACATAATGTTCACTTTTTAATTTAGACATGATTCATCCAGCTACCATGCGGATGCATCCATGCGTGCTTTTGTTTGTACCCACAAGGCACTGAGAGTTACTGTGGGTGATTCAGGAGGCGGAGGGGAAGGAGGGGGTCCTAAATGGATCTTAGCTGGACTTGAGGCAGGTGAAACAACCACACTGCCAATGGTCCACGCCTGTGGATAAATAATAGAGACCAGGGGTCAAACACGGAGCCCTGCTCTCTTTCTGTCCCATCTTCCCTTTCATTTCTTCTGAGGTGTGGCCGCGTTCTCCACTGCATGGCTAACAAGATCAGGCTGCAGGGTGGGCCTCCACCAGCTGGCTCTTTGTCCGTGTTTGGAACGGACTCGGTTATTGAAAATAGTTGTAAGAGAAACTTTTACGGCATCGTGTGTGAGAGAGTTTGGGGAGAGAGAAACTACCAAAATAATGTCTTACCCAATCTTTCCACAGTTTAAACACACATCAGGCAGCGGGCAATCTGTTCAAAGTCAGAGAGGAAGAATGACGGTACGGCAAATTGAGGATATCCACCACTATTTCCCGCATTTTGTTAACAAGGGGGGATGAATTTAATCATTTACACTAACAAGGGCACGATATTCTACTTCATCCGTCCTGATTGTGTATGTCCTAAAAAAAGCATGCCAAGTGTTTTGAAAGAAAACAGAGCTTTGCTGTCCTTCACTATTGCTCGCTGTGCCATTGTGGTCTCTGATTTATAGCGGAAGGAACAGTGGAGAGAGAACATTTCTCTCTAAACAAAGAAAGCAGATGTACTTTTAAAAAGCCACTGCACTAAAGAAACCTACTGTCCTCTAAGTCATTAGGGTTTTTTTCTTAGCACGTCACAAACATGTTGCGCAGCTACAAGTGCTTAAATGTGCGGTCCCCATCTTTAAAAGCTTGCAGGTTGCCTTCTTTTCTAGGACGGTGGTCCAAACAGCACAGGAATCCCTGGAATGGTTTTGTTTAACACTGTCTCCGGGGAGAAATATATTGTGACGAACTGTGGAAACATGATACCCATATTTGCCTTCTATCTGGAAAACCCAAAGTGAGACCATCACTCCATCAAAGTTTAAGAACCGGAACGAGATAGTCACGGATTGTAGCAGAATGACGGGAATGGTTTGTTAGCATTTTAATCCCTCACAGCCTGTTATCCTCTGTGCAGCATGCAGGACTGGCGCTGCGCGTGCGTCTAATATCAGATGGTAAACTTAAAGCAGGAAGCTGGAAGCACTTGAATTGTACTTGAATCCCTCAATGAAATGGTTGAAGTGTTTTATCAAGGAAGACCTTCGTAAAGACGACTTTTGTGAATGTGTGCTACCTTAAAAAGATTTCAACCCTCTTTCTCAGAGAGGAAAGAAAAAAAACAATAGCTTTGGAGTATGTGGAAAACATGTGTTTCATCGGTTTTGTTTTTGCCTGTTTAGTATTTGCGGGTGTATTTTTTCAATTGGAGAGCCAAGAGAGCCTATTGGCCAGCATGCCAGGCCCCAGTTAGGATGCAGGCTATAATTTCTGCTTCCTTTGAAGTCAATGTATGTGTGTGTTGAGTGTGTATTTGTGTGTCCGTTGTGGTGTTGGGTCTTGTAGCGTGGCGGCTGGAAGGATACGCTAAAGATTACTCGTGTCCAACAAATTATTTTTAGTTTTACTAACTTTAAGATTTTGTCAACGAAACGGCTAACTGGGTAACTGGGTACAAAGGCTGAAAAGAGAGTCTCAACATGATATTTTTCACAAAGGGGGCTATTATGCTGCGTTGCATTGGATTGAACAGGTGGTCATGATTCACCCTGCGTGTGTAGGTGTGTGTGTCTGCATATTATAGTTCATCATGTAAATAAAGCACACATCGGACTGAGTTGAAAAGCAGGCTGTAAATAATACTAAGAAACCCAAATCGGCACTCAAAATACTCACGTCCTCCGCGGTAAGCAGCAGCAAAACTACTTGAGCAGATGGGACGGTTCTTCCTGTCTGCAGCCACTCGACCTGCGATGATGGAAGCCAAACCGCGGCTCTCAGCGCCCCAGAGATAGAAGTGCATAACGGGGGCCGAGTTAGGTGTGTGAGGAATGAACATGGACGACTCTGGCCATGTCTCATGTAAAGTGATGTGGTGGGGTTATGAACGCAGCCCTCGCACTGGCCACTACCCAACTGATTCCATAATTGGTGCCAGCATTTAAAGGGCCCCCGTTGGCATGGTCTCTTTTCCTTTTGGCCCCTGTCCTGTGTAAAGCTATGTGGTAATGTATGTATGTAATCACTTGGCTTGTATGTATGTACGGTCTCCATCCTTCAGTTGGCATTAGCCCTTCTGCACTGTGAATTGATTAATTTGTTCTCAGTCCACAGCTAGCCAACTGCTTAATTTACCCGCCACACGTAATTAAATGAAATACATTTTTTTTTTAAAAAGCTGGCTCAAAACAGCAAAGTATTTGGTCGCTCAAGACACATGTGGAGACGCATTCCAAAGCCAGGTGTGAACCGAGCTGTCCACTTGGGATTGGATCGCCCAAAACTCATGTTAATGACTGCACACAGAATGGTAACCACATGGATGTCTGAAAGAGGCTTGATGACTTTAGTTCTCTTCGGGGTGGCCGGGGGGGGGGGGGGGGTTCTAACTGACAAGAATAAGTAGATTTAGTTGTTAAACTGCTGTTCAACCGGTGTTGAACTGGAATTTAAGTTTGGTAAGAAGGCTTGTAAAAAAAACAACTTGGAACTGCTGGTTTGGTTTGGAAGTCATTTTCTCCTGGTAACGACTTTCCCAGATTTATCCACCTCATTGTGGATGTGGGCTCAGTGACTATTTACTTACAGCCCATTGAGTACTCATCCAAATAATCTTGTTATTTTGTTGCTGTGGCTTTAGGATTTCACAAGACTCAAAACAAATAAAAGGAGCTTGTATTGGGGAACCGACCATTAAGCAGTGGGAGGGTAAACTTGTAATTTGTTTGTGCTTCCTGCAGAGCGACACTGAACAGACAAAAGCTTTTAACTGGGAACATCAAAGTGAGGTCAATTAAGTGAGCTATTCTATCCAAACAGTGGGTACCCGAGAAACCTGAGCTCCTCGTTGTGTTGCGGGAAAACGCGGTGGCTCGTCATGGTGACTCACAAAGAAAATGGACGCACAGAGTGAGTCACAAATGCTAATTGTCTCACTCACAGGTGTAATTGACTCACATACGAGGAACTCTGCATGACCCTGAGAGGGAAGCCCCTGCTACATGCCATCGCAGTAACCTATTTCCAGGTGTTTTTTTAATTATAACAAGTTTCGCCAGATCCATTACACGTTCATACAGTCATCACAGCACATTTCAATACCAGCATGGAGGCTGTGCGTCACAGGTGCACTTTTGGAAAGGGAATAAAATAATTGGCAATAATGTTATGGACTTTAAAAAGGCCATGCAAAAAGTTAAACCAGAGTGTGCTAATTAAACATCCACAGATGAACATGGAGAAAATGAAGTAAACTATCAGAATAGATTACAATCAAACTGTCAGGGATGGGTGGAAGGCAGGACTCAAACGTAGACTTTTTAGAAAACAAAAGACTTAGTCAAAGACAATAGTCAAACAAGCCAGACAATCACAGGGGATGACAGGACAAGGCAGGAAATCAAGTTATCCCGGGACACGAGTGGCGGAAAACTACAAAATAAGACAGGACGTGAACCCAAACCGTGACACAAACAATCACACAAACCCCAAACTTTGGTAATTTAGTGCGTTACCAAGAGCAAAGGTCTGCCAATATGCTCAAGCAGGCATTTTTACCAACTTAGCTTTTAAGTACACTTTCCTGATTGACATCATAAGTTGAGTGTTTTTAATCGGCCCATGTTTGGTCTTCATGGAACTTAAATCCCAGGCCTGAATTTTAAACAGACCGTTGGGTAAAAGCATCTACTCTCCCTTGTTCAAAAGGACCCCCAAAAAATGTTCCATTGCCTCCAAATAACGCCCACCTGGCCCATCGCATGTTTGATATCTTGATTCTGCACATCTGTAATCTCCTAAGGTTTGCAACATCACCTCAGACCGGCCAGATCGCGGCACGACTCGATGCTGTCTGTCTGATCTCGTGAGCTGTGGATATGTCCGCCCTCTGGCCCACATGAAGATAGCTGCGGAATACAAGTGGAGATAGTGGCCCCTGAGCTGTGAAACCCCACGCTTGGAAGGATGCTGGGCCGCAGCGATAACTCACCTGTGTGCTGATGGAAGGAGAGACAGTGTCCCAAACAGATTAAAGGCGAGCTGATTGCAAAACAAGATGCATAGTTTTGCTCGAAGGATAAACACGAGATGGAAAAATTCTAAACAAAGCCAGTTGAAAGAGGCCATTGGATGTTTTATCTCACTGTCTTTGATTCATTTCTGGATTTGTGTGAGAACATGAGCGCATGCACGTGCTTGCCATTTACACAGAATATCAGGGTCTATTCATGTTTGGTTTGGAAATCCTAAACAGCCAAAAGAAAAAAGCATCAGACTCATTCAAATCAACTTCAGAACCCCAATGTCAGTGGCACATTTTCAAAACCACATTCTGGTATGAAATGTCAACATCGATGGAAGATGGGAACAGAGCAGCAGAAGGTCTGATCTCAATCTTCTCTTTTTCTCCCCTCTTTCCAACTTTCAGTGCTGTCACGTAAAGGTTTTTACAGTCTGCTGGCAAAAATGTCATCTCTCAAAGGCCTATCTCTCTCATCCTGTCAGTGCAGGCAGGAGATATCGCACCTAACCTGTGAAACAGGGAGTGCACGATGTGTTTGTGCAGAATGATGGGTGAACATTTTTGTTTATCGCACTGATGGACACACTCCAGTGATCTTGTCTGACAGTTCAAGTCAGTGTCTGCAGGTGTCAGGGATGTGAGTCCCATGACAGATTTTCTCTGCTTCGTGGAAAACTTCAACCACTCTGGATCCCCATGTTTTGGGTGTAAGCGACTAAAATGTCTGTAATGTCATCCTATTGTGGTAGTTGTGTTGAATGTTAAAGGCACAGACAGAGGAGTGTAACCGTTTTCTTATCGTGTCCAACCGTATTTTACGCCCTCGCGATCAAAGTAAGCGCAATAGTCGACCATTACGTTGAGGATCTTCAAGACTACACTTCAATAAGCTCCTACGCAAAAAACAGAAAGCAAAAGGTAAAGACAAATGTTTTATTTCCTTTCCATAATGTTAACAGAAACATTGTACTGTGAGTTGCCAGGGCTAACAAAGCCTAAACGACCTGCACTGTTATTACAAAGCTAGTTGCAACACGCTAATGAGCCTACAGAAGTAATATTAAGCAGTGAAGGCCCTGATCATGAACGATGGCTGTTCAAACATTCTCCAGTTTAATGCTCGCCTTGATTAAAAGTGACATCTGCGGGAACAAGTAAAATACAAGCAACAGACGATAGAATTCAGAGTAACGCTAAACCAATTATTTTGTTGCACGTGCAATTAAATGAACTTGAGGTCATTCGATGAGTTAAAGGAATATGTCAGCTCCACCCTTGCAGTATACATGAGTTTTATGGTATTTAACATAACCCAAAACATAATGACCCAATATTTTGTGACATCATCGTCCAAAGGCGTGGGAGTTTCACTTTTAAGCACAGCACAAAGTCACGCAGCCCTTCTGAAGGGCAGATCTTCGTGGAGGTAACCTCGCCGCGGGTCTAACCACTGCCGGAACACTCAACGGTTTCCTGTAAAAAGGTTTGAGTTTAATACGTGAATTCTGCCACACGCACACGAGGTTAGCACATCTCCCGGTGTGGCTTCAAGGACTTTGTTGAATCTCATAAAAGGGGCAGCCAAATAAACAGCGCTGTAGCAATTCACAAACAAACAAACAGATTTCTATTAAGAAAGAAATTAAGGAAACTAAGCTAAGTGACTGCAGCCTCAGCATGCAGGCGGCCTGCCGGAGCCCTCAGAGGGTGTCTCTGTGCATCTGAGAGTGTTTATGGACTGGCTCTAAGTGGAAGTCATTATGGGACGTTTCTAGTACACTTGCGCTGATAGCAACGGTTTGGGGTCCACCCAAGGCTCCAAACGTAGGTGGTCCGGGCCATCGAGGAGGATGAGCGACAGAAGGAAGGAGGGAGACAGGGAGAGAGACAAACAGAAACATAGAGAGGAAAAAGAGAGAGAACCAGAACGTTTGGCTTCCACCCTTCCTCCACTATTTGCCTTTTCTGCAGATGTGGTCATAAGGAAGGGAGGGAAAAAGAATCACCATAAAGTTATAATTATCCACATGAATGCACACCAAATTCTGGAAAACTGCAATCGGGCACAGACACACGTAAGCACAAAAACACATCCAGGTTACACTCATCACACACACTCTTTTGCAAAAAATGCTTTTACCTTATTCTTAATAAAAGAACACCCAGATCTCTTATTTGTATGTCAAGAATGTGCAATATATATATATATATATATATATATATATATATAGTAATCCTTGTCATGAAAGTACCATGAGGCTGAGACAATATGAGGACGCACAACCGCAGGATCTGTAAACTTCAGACCCCACAGTGCTTCTGACGCAAAAGTCCTGGTGCATTATGAGAAAAGCCTGCTATTTCTGACGTTGCGGGGCGGAGGCAGACAGTGTGCAGCACACTGCTCTGATGCAGGCAGCAACCATTCCATGATCGCTAACAATCTGTTTACCATTGCATGCCGACAACTGGTTTGTATCAGCTAAGTTTACTTAACAGTATATTTCACCTCAGGACATTTGGAGAGATAACCAAATAAACCTTTCAAGGCAGGAATGTTCCCTGGAGCTGCCAGGTTCAAAGCACAGCCCTTGACGGCCCCTGAGCAGTGCGTGGTGGGTGCCTGCAGTCGGGGCGGACATGTTTTACTGAGGTCTCGCTGGTCACTGGGACATGGCGGTGTAATGGGGGAAAAACCGGAAGTTAGGGAAAGATTGCGTGAAGAGGTTTTGGGATGGAGGGCGCTTTGACTTGGGGTACGGCAGCCTCTGTGGCTTTGACACTTCGTCCAGAAGAGCAAACTAAGAATTCAAATGTTGACTCTCAGATGTCCCACTTCCTCTTGTAAATCGCAGGAATTCTTTCATGTGGCAAGTGCTTTTGTTTTACGGCCACGGCCCTGGAGATCGGCTCTGCAGAGCCCCACAGCTCGCAAAATCTTGACCTGGATGGTAGATGAAGGTTTTAAAACTGCTCTGTGTGTGTGTTTGTGTCCATGTTTGCGCATTTGTACAAGTGCACGTTTATATGTGTGTGTGTGATTTATTAAGGATCTAAAGAGAGAATGAGAGAGAGTGAGAGCGGATCACACCTTTTGGTCAACATGACTGTTCACACATCACTGCCTCCTGAGCCTGGCCTCTATGTGGACCGGGCCTGTGAGAGGACACTGAGGTTGGCTCCCCAGACGCATATACCGCTCGATCGTACTAATGATAGGATGCCTTGGCACCCAGACTGTGACGTCAACCTGTGACACACAGGAAAGAATGAACCTTGTCTGGCCGTGGCAAACGGTGATCTGGGTCCCCCAGCCATTTAATTAGGATTGCATATACATGCGTCAATGTGACCACAACCCTGAACCACCAGAACGGGAGGAGCTGATACCAGCTGCTCTCCCAAGAGAATCCTAAATTGGGGACATAAGGATTTCTTTCACCGACAATGCATAAGACCCATATAAAAAACGTGACCGCTAAGGCCAAACAACTGCCAGATGTTGTACGTATTTGCTCCCCTGTCAGTCCTCCACACCGGAGGCTGTGGCGACTGTGGGGTGAGTGGGGAGCACGGTCGTCCTCCAATCAGAGGGTTGTCGTTGTTGTCCTTGGGCAAGATAAGCTACTTAACCCAACATTACGAATGTAGCTGCGACTACAGTGTGTGGATGTTAGTTACTGATGGCAGGTGTCACTGTGTGTGGTTCTCCTGTCATCAGTGTGTGAATGGGTGAATGATGTCATGTAGTGTTAAAGCGCTTTGAGTGGTCAGAAGACTAGAAAAGCGCTACACAAGTACAGTCCATTGACCATTTACCATTTACTGGACAGATAGATGCAGGCGGGCAGATGGAGGGACTTTGGCACAGAGCTAATAGAAATTGCTCTATGAGGCTTCAATGCATTTGGCTTCAGAGAACATGGGAGCTTGATTGAGGTCCTTGCTGAAAGGTTGACGTGTGTCAAAGACGGACTGTCGTGCGGTCGGCTCTTCCACTCTTCTTTTCTCAGTTGGACAGTTCAGTCCAACTGAGAAAAGAAGACGTGCTGCTCTTTTGTTACTTCTCCCTTGTGCCGAGGGAACGAGGGGCAAGAACTGACATTCCGAATGTTATGAAGGACTTTTTACCTTTTTGCCATTTGTAAAACTACTTGTTAGTACTGCAGTTTGAATGTCTGTCTGTGTGTGTGTCTGTGTGTGTGTGTGTGTGTGTGTGTGTGCGCGCGCGTCGGTCTGTACAAATATGTACTCTTGATGTTTATTTATCACTTTGTAAGAGTGTAAGTGTATGAGACAGTGGTGTTGTGGGCGTGCGTGTCTTCAGGCAGCACTTGTGCAGGAATTCATCCACTGCCAACTATCCAAACACAATAAATCTAAGCAGGTGTTTCAATGTGTCGACGGCTGTAACATGAAGGTCGGGGGCTTGCCAGGATATTTATTTTTCTCTCCCGCTGCTAGATCCAAAAAACAAAAGACCGGGATAAAATCAATATGTCAAAAAGCGATGCCTTAAATGGCAGCCACCTGCTCTTATTGTCTCATAAGTTTAAACTGCGGAGCCAAAATGCCAAAAATTCCACTAATAAATCAACAGGCTACTCTTTGAACTAAGTAGCGACAACATCATTTGAAACGTTTTCTGCTCTTTATTAAGACTCAACAGAAATCTCCTGCCCGCCCTCTCGAACAAACTCACAGGGCAACAAAATCTGTTTTGTATTTTGATGCACGGACTCTTTTGCCTTTTTTTCATACCTTAAAGGGAACTCTATTTCCACTGTGGACGGAGAGCAAAAGGTAAAGGCTACGAATGATCCATTTACCTGTGACCTTGTTTTCTGTGCTGTTTGGAGGATAACTGTTTGTAACGTGCAGATGAGTTTGACGCAGTCTTTTATGTTAATTTATTTGAAATGAATGCGGGTATAGAGGTATAGTAATCTTAAATGTTTAAAGAATAACTACTTGTGTCTACGCTGTTGCACAGTTCTCACTAAACATGTTGTGATGATGATGATGATGTGATGATGATCACTTCTGGTGAAAACCCACAGTATTCTCTACCGCAGCTAACTGACATGCCAGGTTATTATTTAAAAAGTCTTTTTGGTGCGGATGTGGCGAGCTTTGGCGTCCTCTCATCATGTATTGCAGAGCGTCAGTCCAAAGAAAAAACTGCACTGCCAAGATGGGCTTTGATTTGTGGCACAACACTTCAATAGCTACGACACAGAGACGAGTTTGGGCAAGCTAATACTCACCAGCTTCAACAGAGCCTGCAACGTTTACTTTTCTACACGCATCTTATGCTTTTCATTGTAATTTATTGTAGAGTACAGCATGGTTTGTGTCATATGAATCATGTGATGAGTGATGAGTCCATTTGATGACACATGGGCACACCAATTTAAAAACAAATTTGTTGTGAATTAACAAACCTGACAAACCGTTGAGATATTTCTTCTCTCCCTTATAACAATATATGACACTTTTAAATTGGTCATTGGGTTCTCCAGCTCTTCTCAGTTATTCCTTCCTTTTCCCTTACACTTGTCATACATTTCATTATCCCCCTTTCTTTCCAAACTGTCGGATGCGTTTTGATCAGACCTGCGCACAAAAAATGCAAGACCTTCCACTCCAGCAAGTATTTATACCTACTATCTGACCCAGGTATGATCAACATGTTCCTTTCCCTTTGTCTCTCATGGCCTCCTTCTTCCCCTCATCCCTGGTTTGATAGCAGCCTGTGCTGGTGAGAGTTACCTCGTCCATAATGCACTCCAGACGGCCTGACTTCCTAATGACTGGTTGTGCTCCAAGCCTTTCCGGGCAGGGCTGTGGCCATGAGCCTCAGACAAACAGACACATAAACAGAGGCAATACAACCCCCCCCCCACCCCCCACACACTCCTCACACACACACACACACACACCGACACAGACCAGTCAAAAGGAGTGCGTTAGTCATCTACCAGATCACCTGTGTCCCATCCTTCATCCAAAACTCTCAACATCTCCTCTACTTTGCCCTTAAAGTAAATATATATCACAGCCAGATCCTCTGTCTTTCTGCTCTGCCTTCCCTTGTACATCATTCAAATATCTCCAATGGCGGGCGGGTATGTGGCAGCAGGTACCAGAGAAGCTAACGTGTGGCAGGAGCTCATGTGAACCCAGGCCTAATGTTGTTCCTCCTCAACTCACGTCTGTAGCTCATTCCTTTATTAATCCACTATTTGTAGATATAGCTCATTCTGATACCTTTTATCGACATTCCGGAGGACTCGTGCACCATCTCAGCAGGGGCCTTTTCCATTGTCAAGGCAACTGGACTGTTTGTTTACTGTGACTCTCTACTTTTTTATCGCTGTCCGCAATGATTCATTTTATGTTTTTAAGATGTTTCCTCCATTTGTAATTTGGGTCAGGGATGCACCAAGAAACACTTCAAAAGGGGAAATTATGAGAATTCTGTAGGTTATTATGAAGTCTAAAACCCAAACGTCCATAAGAGCTTTCATTTCTCAGAAATGAATCTTTATAGTACTTATAAGCATGTTTTAGGATTTTTTTGGTTTGTCTACCGCCTGCTCTGTTTTTGGTTTAGTGAAGAAGCCTTTTTCACAAAGGGAGGCAAAAATATTTGCGGGTTATGACAATACAATACAGTATATCAGCGTTCACTTACACAACCTGGTTGCCCCCCCAGGGCTCGTGGCTGCAGGCCTTAACTGCTCAGACCAAATGTGAATGCCCGACAGTTGTGTACGTTCATGCCAAAAACAACAAACAGCCTCTTGACAACCACTCGCAAAGGAGGGAGTGTCACAGTTTATTCAAGCTCAGAACTAAATCTGGGGGAAAGAGCCGGCTTATTTTCTCTCCAAAATGGCCTGGATGTGTAAATACACACAGATACACCAGTGACTGAAACAATGCCTCCCTGGTGTTCAGCCCACCCCTCCACCCAGGGTTTGAAAGAGCCGTGCTGCATACGAAGCGAGGATAACAGCTCTACCGTTACATGTTGACCAATCTCTACTTATACAGTGACATCTTCTTTATGACACTAACGCTGTTATTCTTCTCTCTCGCTCTACTTTCCATTCGCCTCCGCCCCTTCTTCATCTCCAGGTGGCTCGGCACCCGGCGAGGGCCCCGCTCTTTCACTGAAATGAACAATGTTGTTTTTGGCTGAAGCAAAAAAAAAAAAAAAAAGAAAGAAGAAAAAAGGAAAAGAGTCTAGTTGTAAGCCAGGTCTGCTATCTTTGACAGGATACGCAGCTGATGCTGGGTGGCCTCCGCGCACAAACACACAGCATTGTGCTCTCACCTGAGGAAGCGCGTTCTTTTACTGTCTCCAGATTCAAAAACACACACGCACACAGCAAAGCAAGGCCTTGTGCTGTTGCGTCCTGCCACCAGAGGGTGCAGACAATGTGCCCCCATCGCCCCCGGCTCCAGCCGGGGGATTCCTCTAAGGGACCAAAAGAATGAGCCTCCGGATGTCGGTTCGGCAAAACGGCCCAACTACAATGAGCTGTGACAGGTCTCGCACACACACACACACACACACACACACACACACACACATGTTTCACTTGTACGTATGTTTCAAGATGTGGCTGCATAAAGCTGCTCGGAGATGCGCTGCCCGATACGAGCCTTTCCAAACGAGCCCCATCTGTTTGTCTTTTTCTCACCGTCTGTCCCTTTTGCTCTCTCGCTCACATACAAATTACACTCACACGTTCTCAAGCGATATCTGGGAGGCAGCCTCCTCTTCCTAATTCATCATACTCCTTTTGTATTTACAATCAGTCTTGGTACACTTACCTACTTACCTGCTTCCATTACACTGTTGTGAGGCAGCATATCGGTGGATTGTGCCATGAACTCAACCGCCGAAGCTGAACTGCTTCAGGTCACGGACGTTGTTGGTGTGGAATTATTCAAACCTGTAGATAGAAAATCAACTGCGTCAACTGAAGGTAGGGAGGTCAAAAATATTAGACTTCCGTTCAGTCCAGCTATTCTTTTGTTAAAGGATTTAAACCTGTATATAAATATGGAAACTTCATCAGTGCGGTGAATACAATACAACCTCACTGGAGGCACAGGGAGTAAAAACATGACACCTACTGTTATCTGTTGGCCAGTAGCTGCTTTCAGTCTGGAGAACTTCTCGTGAGTCTAAAATTTTGTGAAATAAATCTACAGTGAAGAACTATTTGCACGTCAATGGCTAATCAAAGCATCTCACGCAACAGGAAAAGCAGTGGCGTCGGCTCAAGGCAATTGCTAACAATTAGCAAAACCCCCCAAAACCGGTTGGTCCGGATGTGTTTTCAGGGGCCATCCGATGTAGAATTGAAGGTTTGCTTATCTGTTCATGGTTTTGACACATTCTTTACATTAACTATTTCTTCTGTTTAGCCAAATGGTCAGTAGAGCAGTCGGTACCACTGGGCACCACAGTTGAAGACATTTAAACAAAATTTTGATTGTAAGTAAAGGCAGAAGATCACTAAAATTGTTTTGAGATATTACAGTTTGACATGGCACTTTACTGAGTACTTTGCAAGCTTATTTTAGAAAGGATGTACATAACATTCATATACTCTGTTGTATAAAGTAATACATTTTACACCATGATTTTGCTTTTATTTTCCACACTCTTCCGATTTCAAAATCGGTTTCACATTCTACTATTGGTGAGCCAAGCCAACACCAGTGTAGCCCTAACACATGGTTTGTGAGGCTGTCATGGGTTTAGCATTTACCCTCAGTGGAGCCGTACAAGTGGATCACCTTAATGTCTACACATAACTTCCTTCAGCGCAAACACACAACCCAAAGAACACCAACCTAACAAAACGACAATCCTTTCCAGTGGTCTCCTCCACCATCACATTTTGATAACCTCTGCGGCTCCCGTTAGCTCAGAGCAGAACCAGACCGCCACTTTAAAACGCACACACACACACGCACGCATGTCCACACCACACACATCCCACCCCCAGCGTCCCTAACCGTGGCTGACACATCAAAGGGCCTTGTCCGAGGAGGGAAGTCGGGGAGGGTCTGGGGAATCATGGGAGACAAAGGAAGCGATTAAGAGATAAGGATCAGTCTAAGATATGACATTTCATCCTGGGCAGATCCGGTAGACACACTCCATTCAAGGAAGGGTATACAGCAACGGAAGGGAGGAGGTGGGAAGGAGCTGCAGGGTCTCCCTCTTTTCTTCCAGCCCTCCTTGCTCCTACAGTCTGTGCACATGGTGAAGAAGGGTCTGCGGTGCAAACACCTCCCCCAAGGTGGACTCGATTAGTCTTGCGTCCTCCAGTCCTGTCCTCTTGTCCATGCTTACACACAACGGGGCAACTTCAAAGAAAAGCAACCCGCCATCGCTCAGGCACATCGACTCAATCAGTCGCTGATTCGCTACCTGGCTGTACATTTTCCTTGGCTTCTTTTCCAAATCGGCCATGGGTTCCCCCATTTTATTTGCCCTTAAATAGTATTTAGCAGCACAAAAGGAGTGAATGCGAAAAAAACGTCGTCATTGTGGGCCTAATTGCCTCGGGGTCGCGTTACAGCTCCGGTTTCGCGTTGTTGCTTTCAAACTGTAGCTCCCCGAGCCCTGGGCACAATCCACCTGCCCCTCAGAGAGCCACACAAAGGGTATGCGTATGAACACAGAGGGAGTCTGTTGGAAAATAAACACACTGAGATCCAACTGCGCTTCTCTTCTCGGAGATGTGTGCACCTGAAGGGGCGAAGCGGACAGAAGCCGAAATAAGCTTCTGTCAGTAACCGCAGCAAAACATGAGCTGTCACCGGATGACACGGCATTGTCTATGAACTATTACCACGCTGAAAGGCGAATTAGTGTTTCATTGGGAGGGGAACGATGGAATGAGATGGAGGAGTTGTGCATAAACAGCTTTGTGTAATTACAGGAGGCTTTTTTTTCTTTTCTTTTTTTACAGCGTCTCAGTTTGCCAGAGGCATCAGAGGGGTGGAGATTGTTAAATGAACTGAGGGAGACTCGCTTTACTCACTGTCTTTAATTTCCTGCCATATGTGTAAATAAAGACAGAGATGTGAGAGGAATATGAGACAATTAGTGTTTCCACTAGTTTTTACTTGACTGTCTGTCCGGGAATACGTACAATGCTGAAGATGATCTTGAAATGGCTACAAGATCCATGTATTATTTTATTTGCCTAAAGCATGGGTACAGTATATTCTTTATGTGGCTTAAAGGGCTAATACGCTTGCTGGAATGAGTGATTCCTGCACACTGACTACAAAACCACAATTTAATTTGAACAGATATTGTTTATATTCCAGTTCGGTCTTAATCAAGTCAAAATATTTAAAAATACTCTTTTAAGCTACAATATATTCCTGACCATCAGTATTGACTTCAACTGGTGACAGAAGGAGGCACCTGCTCTTGTGTTTAGATGATGAAAACCAAGATTGTGAAACAAGAAACAACACGTTGCTTTGAATGAAAATAAGATGTACAATGAAGACGTACTCTGCGGAGTTGAGCTGCCGTAGTGCTGAAGGGCAAGCCGGCACACCTGTTCAGTGGGAGGCGAGAGCTCTAAATACAGGCCAGAGGAGCGTCGAGGGGGGGTGGGGGGGGTTCGCGCTGTCCAGCAGCCATCTTTTCATTAGCCGTGTCTAATGAAACTGCACAGGGCCCGAGGAAGAAAGGCCTACCGCTGGGACACCCTGCCCTGCCCGAAATTACACCAGAGACTCGCCCACAAAAGAAGCATTCCGTCCACACAGGGACACTGGCACTTGACACCAAATTTTAAACCCGCAGGTTGTTTCTTTGACAAGTGGAAATTTCCATTGCGTCCCTCACCCAGTCGGGGAGGCTTGGAGAGAGAAACAAGTGTCGAGGGGGTTTAATCACACAGTCAGTTTGCAATCCCCATTTCAGACACACACACACACACACACACACACACACACACACACACACACACACACACACACACACACACACACACACACACACACACAGTCCCCAGACCCCTCGGTTACTGTACGCTTTGTTTGGAAACAGTTGTCAAGATGGAAATATCTGATTCTCTTTCTAATCACTCAGGCAGAAATGACTGTTATTAAGCTTTCTTTGAGAGGTTTTTCTTCTAACGCCACCGACAGACACCGGGGAGCTGACAGCCTGAGCGGCTCGCGCAACTGCAGATTGTGTCTGCATACTTATGTGTGCATGTGGGGGCAAGCAGATACACACATGCAGACAAACACACGTGAACACAAGCACAGAAAATGTAAGCTCAAAGAGGGTGAGAGTGACCCGAACACAATCAATATCGTCATGTTGTCAGTTCATAGTTTTGGACTAGTTTTCACCATATTGTAACCAAAGACTCAATATTATTGAATTTGTTGATTATATTTGCATTGAATCAACTAATCAGTGAAGCAATACAATGGCAGAAAATAATGTTATTAAAATGTCTTCATAATCCATTTTGATAACAGTCATTCTTCTGGTTGCTTTGGATATTTTCACTATTTGACGCTGAACCAAATTCAAACAGGAAAATATGATGGGTTGTTTTTAACATAAGAGTTCTGTTTTGTTATAATCAGATGCTGCATTGATACAGGGGTGTTAAAATGGTTTTGGCATGTAATATCTTGTCTTTAAAGTGATAGAGTCTGTCATCCCAAATGAGGCAACATACCTCTAAATCCATCATCTCATTCCGGGTTTTCACCTCTTATTAAAAGGATAGTTAATGTGTTTTCTGTCAACTAAAGCGATGGCCCATTCTTTATGATGAACTAACCCGTGTCTGAACCCTGAGGAGTAACATTCTAGGAAGTCTACTATTACAAATCCCTACCTGCACTGTACGCACTCGGTGTGTGTGTGTGTGTGTGTGTGTGTGTGTGTGTGCGTTTTGTGCCCGTGACCCAGAGGTCAAAGCATTCCATCGATGACAGCCGTATCCCCTCAAATGCACCGAGGAGCCATGTGCTGGCTTGGAGGTGAGCTTGATGAGTGGAGATGAGCCACAGACAGGGGTGAGAGGAGGTGTCACGCAGATAACCCCTTACAGACAGACAGCGGCGAGGGTCTAAGGTTTCAGACCTGCGTGCGGACGTGCCCGCGTGTCTTTGTGTAAATATACCCTGAAAAAAAACGGGCTATAGGAAAAAGCGTTTGTGTGTAGATGCATGAGGGGGAGAGTGACACGAGAGGCTGTGACCTCCAGCAGCACTGACATGAGCTATCATCCCGATGGCCCCTCCTGACCGGCTACCAAACAGAGAGGGCACAACGCAGTTGCGTCAACTAACTCTTTCCACTTTGGGACCAGAGCGCAGCGGGACGCATCCCGTCCTCAATGCACACGGCCCATAGACACTTCGTACACACTACAGTTTCCCTGTCTTTTGTTTTAAGGTCAGTTCAGTCAAACCACATTGTTTTTTATTAAATTGCTATCCTCAATGGTCCTGCCAATAGTTTTGGTTTAATTCTATAATGGAGATGAGCAGCATGTGGCGTGCAACGCATTCAATTATGACATTTGAAAACATCAAGAGCAGCATGTCCCAATTAATCATGATTATCTGAGACTTCACTCTTCTTTAGAGTTTCTAAAAAAAACTAAGCCAACCAACACATTGTTCACTACAACCATGATCTTTTAAGGATTTGATAATATACTTGTTTTGTCTGATCACTAATTTTTTCATTTGAAAGAACAATTTTAAAGGCAACACAAGTTTCAGTAGACATCACTTTGCCAAACATTTGCTCTTTCCAGGCTTTACATTTTAATCATGACATTGAATAACTGAGTGTTAGACCGTTGGTTACTGACCACTCACCATTTTATAACATTTAAGTGTCCTAAAGATAGAGGTACTCAAATGGATGTAGCAATAGTTTAAATAAAATAAATAACCAAAGTTCAAAATGAAACTAATAGGATTTTCTTTCCATTAGGGTTACACAACTTAAAAAAGATCTGCAAATAGGCAAGAAATCGTCCACAAATGAAGCACACAAAATCCCAAAGATCGTTGTCGGTTGACAGACTTTAAGCTATAACATTTTTATTACAATGTATGTATTATTATATCTGTCGTTAACATGTGAGGTCTCTCAGAAAGTTGGAACTAGATATATTTTTTCTTGTTCACATAGATTTAGTTTGTTACGTGTTTTTGTGTCACATGACCTTTATAAAGGCCTGATTCACACACACTAACACTATATTCAGATCTCTAATACGAGTGAACTGAGGAATATTTAGTATGTGTACCCACTAAAACAAGGCAACGCAAGTGAGGATCAACTTCCTTTGTTCCTGCGGGGAGGTTTGCTGTCTATAAACAATCGGCTTTTACGGGGGAATGTCCAAATAAAAAGCTTTTTGAAGACTTCAACCAGTCAATTAGTTGAGTAGTGTCAATAGACCTTCTGCATAATGACTCACCTGTAATTGCGTGAGAACGAGCACTTTGCAGGAGACTGAATGGCACGTCACATGAGTATGACAAAAGCCCTCGATCTGTTTTCGAAGACTCCTTCTGTAATTGACCCCAAGCCCCCCCCCACCGTCCTGCATCCTCAACACTCCCGCAGAACACATTTATCTCTCTTATTTCCTGCGGCTCCGATAATCACATGGCCGATGACACTCACTGAGGCATTCGGTACTCAGGGCACGATTCTGCCAAACACCAACCTTGGGGGCTGGTGGACCAAACGGGAGTCGTGCTGGGTGTGCGCAGCGCAGGTGAGCGTCCCTCTTACTGAACACGCTGTGTGTGGGGGGTGAGGGGGGGGGGCGGGATCATGGACAGGCCAGACATACGACAACTGGCTGATGTTATCTCAACTTCAGGCGGAGATTCAGTTGAAATGTTGTAATTGCACCGTCAAGCTGCTGAAAAGACCCCCCCCCACTCCCACTCCCTCCTCCCACCCCCACCCCTTTTTCTTCTTTCTGAACACACACATACATACATCCAACCCCCCCCCCCCCCCCCCCCCAGGTCGCCCCCGCCTCTTCTCCTCTGCCTTCAGCCACTTCAAAATGAAATTCTTTTAGCGGTCGCCCTCGTTTTTGACGCTGATAGGCAGGCATCAAAGGGAAGCCGGGCGGCCGTTTGAGGGCCCGAGGGCCCGAGGGCCGCGCTGGCTCCAGTAGCAAAAAACACGCCTGACTTGCGAGTAAAATAAATCACCTACCGTTTTGAGTATTTATTTTTACCACTTTCTTCAATTTACCACTGAAGAATTTAAACGCCTCCTTTTTTTTAAATATAAAAATGATGACGCTTTGTAATCATTTAGATCGGGGCCCTGTACAGACATGACGATGTACAGGGCCCTCTGCAAAACAATACACAGGAAACGTCTCCCAGCAGTTCAAAGGAGTCCCTCTCCCTAAACATTATCATATAATTTGGGCCAGCCGTCAGCTTGTAAATAAGTGATGTAGAAGCCTATTGTGTGATGGGGCACAGGTTGGAGACAGGCGTCTTTGCTCTGTCGGCATGAGCCGCTGGAGACAAAGGCAGGAGACAGAGCGTCTAACCTTTGATTCTTCTGAGGACTCAGCCGCCTTGTATCAGGGCAGGACGCATCGGCCACAATCATGCCCCCAATGTGGGACGTCAAGAACAATAGAATCACTCTCTCACAGTCGGGCTCAACAACCCACCCCGACTGCAATTGGATTAGCGAGTGTCCAACCACCACATGTTGGCCTAATTGACATAAAAGTGAAATTTGAGAACAATAAGGCCTTAACCCATGAGTGCCTGCCGGCTTTGAAATGGCATTTTTATAACAGCTTCTGTTGAAAAAAGCTTGAAAAAAGCTGGCGAGATGTCATACAAGCAATTTTTATACTGGACAGACAGAGCACCAGAAAGAGTTCCCTGCTTTTATATTTCTTTTAGCTAAAAATCAATTTCAAGGACATCTGGCAAATATTAGGCTTACTATTTAAATCAAAATTCATATTTACACAGTAATTACTGTAATTTTTTATTTTTTACAACCGCATTGTGCTAGATAATTGATATAGTTATATATATATATATAGTTATATATATATATATTTTACACGGCCAAATTATTTAGTTTTAAGGGTCTTTGAAATGTGTTAACACAGTGCTCTATATTACGCAAATAGAAAATGGGTGCATCTTGTGATCTGCTGTACGGTGTAATTGTAGACAATTCAATTTTATTTTTTTCTTCAAAATGTATATCATATGAAAACAATAAATATTACCAGTAAATAAACTTTACTTTTTAGACTGTTTTTACTATTTTCTCAATAAAAAACGTATACAATCCAATGTACATTATGAAAAGTTCTACAGCTTTTTATGTTTAAAATAAGGACTCAATTTATTTTTAATATGTAGATATAAATATATATATTTTGTCAAAATATATGATCATATTGTCAAAGAAACAAGAAAAAGTGAGACAAACATACACCTCAACATAAATGTTATAAATAAGGGTCCAAGTGAACATTTTTGGGAGTAAAGACCTTCTGATTGTTTGTTTTTTTCCGTCCACGTTGCTTTTTTGTTCGTGGCACAGGACCAAGTCCTCGTTAGTCTGTTTGTCAGCGGCAGCCGCAGCCCTCCACTACCATTTCCTGGTAGTTTTTGAGGACCACCTTGTCGTGTTCGTCTAGGTAGAGCATGGAGATGGCGCTGAGCTCTGTGGGCACGCAGCAGGCCTTGGGAATGTTGTTGTTCACAGAGTTCACCAGCGTCTGAACAATGGCATGGTTGGTTGAGTTCAGATGATCCGCCAGAGGAAAGGGACATTCCCCGTGGCAGTAATAGGCCTGGTAACCAGGGGGCGCCACTATCCAGTCATTCCAGCCTACATCGCTGAAGTCCACATATAGCGCGTGGCGCCGGCAGTTGCGGTTGCGCTTGCGGCCCCGCTGCTTGGGGCTGCGCTTGGTCCGACGGGTCAGCGGGTGACCTTTCCCGTCGTGGCCAAAGGTAACCAGGAGGGGACGTAGCTGCTCCCAGTCCTCGCCGGGCTCCCGGTGCAGCGAGCGGCTGACGCGGACGTGCCGGCCCTGGTGGCGCGGCGTCTGGTTGAGGTGCAGGACCTCCACCACCAGCCCGTGGTTCGGGAGGCTCTCGCGAGTCCAGCGCAGCACCGCCGGGCTCACATCGAAGCTCTCCCAGCGCGACGCGTTGTGCCGCACGAGCCGCGTGTCCAAGAGCTGCGTGATGAGCTGGCCCGGCCGGGGGGGCTTCAGCACCTCGTACACATTTATCCGGTGAAGCCCCTGGTTGTCTGACGAGGCGCCGCCGATGGCCTCGTCGATCTGATGGCGGTAGAGCCTGAGCTCGGCTGAAGAGAGCAGCTCGTCCTCCGGGATGCTGCTGAGGTTGAACAGGAAGCGAAGGGGGGCGGTTTCTCCATCGTCCAGATCGTGCACCCGCTCCATGTGCTCTGAAAATGAGAAGCATGACTGATGAGCTTCATGATTAATCCATCTCGATCTATGCAATGTGTAGAAATAAAACTCACTCATGCAAAGATAAACATTTTCAAAGAACAGGATGTTGGTTGACTGTGATCGTTGTTGTCTCCAAACAGCACCAACAGATGAAACTAAACTCACCCCTCACTCTAGCCGGCTTAATTGACACAAAAGAATGTACATTTTTAAGGCCTCTGGGGTGTTCAGGAATATAAATACACAGCGTCCACGCTTCCTATCTATCTGTAAGGATTATCGTGCCCTTCTCTCAATGCCTTTCTCCGAGCACTTTGCTGAAACACGCATTACAAGGAGGGTGGTGATTAACGTACCACAGCTACAGTATAAACACAGTGGAGGTACCCTGTTCCACGCTCAGTCTGCAGATTTCTGGCAAGATCACCATTGTCGGAGAAAGGAATGTTGTGTCTACTATTTTCCTGCTCAATCCACCCCTGTTATTTCACACCCAGGCCCTAATCTCACCCAGGTGGTTCTCATTATTAAAACCTGCTGTGTTTTTGATTAGCTCTGCAGTTTGTTCACTTAAGACATTCATCATTTTCATCATGAATAATCGTTAAGGAGTCACACAATACAGCAGAATCTCATTTATCTGGAGCCCGTGGAAGACTTGCGGGGGAAAAGCAATGTATTCAAATCCTTGAGCGAGGCTTATTCAAAATGTGACACTCACCTGCCACACGCGGCCAATAAGAACATGTCTGTCTTGCTGCGGATACGCGGTTCGTCTATCCTGTAGATATGTCCCCTCACCTACCTGTCCATCTGCTGCAGATGATAATCGCTCACGGTGTTTTGGACAGAACAGTCAACTGAACCTCACCGTCGCACAGTGGTGCCTCCATTCGCTTGAAAGCGAGCACTCCCACTCAGAAGGCCTCAAAGTGTGTTATTAACATAGTTTCACGCAGGAGAAGGACGGTAAATGCCCGTAGAGAGAAGAAGACGCTAATACAGACACATCTGCAAAACAGACCGCAGTCCCTACTCCAGAGGCGGCGCTCTTTCTTCCTACGCACCGCTGCTACTACGAGCCGCGTGTTTGACAAGCCCCATTAAGGCTGACTCATCCCCCCTTACTCACCCCAACCCTCTGAAGCCGGACATGTTCTGTAGCCCTAAAGCCCCACAGTTTTCTCAACTCACTGGGCTCCAAGACCACTTCCTCGCTCGCTAAGACTCGCTAAGACTGGTCCGACCTCCCGCCCTCCCCCGTCTCTCTGCTAAATATTGCCTTCAAGTATTTATCCAACCGCTTCAGTTTTCAGCTTTCCAAAACTGGACTTACATTCAGCACATTGTACCCGGGATCGTCTCAGAGCATATTTGAAACATCTGCGTTTGTCTCTAAAGCTAAGCAGATCCAAGTCCCAATAAACAGAAACCCTTCTAACGTTCCACTCCTTCTATCATACCTGCTTCTCAGACTGAGTTTTTCCATCTCTACAGAAAGTGGCAGCATCTGCTCTCAGCACCCACATTGTTAGCAGCGGGGGCTTTATTTAGACGGCTACAGAGTAGCATTAAAGATAATTGCACGTTAAGGAAGGTCCTTCTAAAAGTGCCCTCCATATAAACTGAGACAAGCACATTTCAATTCCAGGCCAAGATCGGGCTTTTTTAAGCGACGTGCTGCTGGGTGGGGTGAGAAGCGTAAGTCAGTAATATGAAGGCATGCTTTTCCTACAGCTGCTGACCAAACATGTAGCGTTTTCTTCTCCAAATGAGGCTCTTGAGAGCTTGTCTAGCGGATTTCTTTTTGCCGCTCTGCAGACAGTGTTTGGTTACCACATCCTTAGATTCCATGGTTATGGTGGGATGGGTGGAGCTGCGTTATAATCATGTCTAATGTGATGTAGGACATGTTTTTCTTTACCCTGAGACCATTACTACCAAAATCATTGGAATGCCTGGCAGTAAAAACCTCTGGTGTAATGTTTCCGTGGTGACTAGAAGATATTTGTGCCTTTTAATCCCCCTTTACTATATACAGTACTAAATGTGTTCCCTTACCCTCGTGGTGGAAGCCCCTCACAGTGTTGGCCCGGCTGGCTGACCTCTCGGGGTACTCGAAAGCGATGTCGTGCACCCCGGCCTCCTCCGCCTCCCCTGACTGCAGCCGATAGAGGTCCAGCAGGTACCGAGGCACCGAGGCCGATCGGCTGGGCCGCGGCCGCTTCTTGAGGCCAAACATGTGCAGCAGCGTGGCCTCAAAGTCCCGCAGCAGTTCATGGCTCTGAGAGGCCGAACGACCCTGCAGGCCCGGTACTTTCTTTTTCCCTTCTTCAGGTATCAGACTGGCATGGTTGCTCTCTCCCAGCAGGACTTGGCATATTAAAATGACCATCAGCATTCGATTACCAGGAATCATGATGTCTCTGAGGGTAAAAGCAGCGATAGAAAAATAAGAACAGGGCAGAGGAGAAGTAAACACGTCAACGATGGCCTCCATTTTAAGACTTGTCTGTCCTTTTCCTATATTTCTTCACTAGCTGCAACACACTCAAACAGCTGTTCCCATTAAGGGCACACTAATTGGCTTTAATGGTGCAGTCTGCCTTGTTTACAGTCCCCGATCAGATAGACTACTTGGAGTTTATCTTCGGCGACATCCTCCAAAGGTAAACAGCTGGTTCAAGAACCCAATCCCCCGCTCCACTATGATTAGACAAATAAAAGAGGCAGCCCTGGGCTCAAAGCAAATTCTTAACTCAATAGTGGAGGCCCCTCACAGTCTTATTTAACATGCCGTGGGGTGGACTAAGGACTATGTCTAGAAGTCTCCCTCATAC
Source organism: Gasterosteus aculeatus (assembly GCF_964276395.1). NCBI lineage: Eukaryota > Metazoa > Chordata > Actinopteri > Perciformes > Gasterosteidae > Gasterosteus > Gasterosteus aculeatus. The sequence continues at coordinate 10,082,031 of NC_135703.1, forward strand.
AAGTGTCTTACCTTCCATACAAGTCTGGATGAACACTACACTGACTCGGTGGACATAGGGGGGGAAAGGTGAGATGCAGCAATATGTGTCAATGTGTGCAAGTGGCATGGCCCTCTTACTTACCGACAGAAAATAAAGCATGGGAAAACAGTCCATGTTTGTTGGGAGCAGGCAATGGACACGTTCTTCCAGGAAATGTTAGGTGGTGTTGGAGGGCCGCAGGAGAACGTCGGAGTGACCCTGTTCCTAAAAGACATAGGTTAAAACACGTGAATGCAGTAACAGACACTTGTTAGGATATCTACTTAGAGTAGCAGCGGATGTATCTGTGTCGATGTGTATGTTGGTTAGGAGAGACCATTTCCTTTGAGGTGTATCATTTTGGCTCATGGGCAAAGCTAGCTATTTACTGAAACTGGAATGTGAGGAAGTATGTGCTACAAGGCAGACAGCAAATCACTAATGTCTTGCACTCACCTCGGAGAGAAAACGCACCTTTTTGCATCTATTCCCAAAAAATTGATAAGAAACCGGTTTCAAAAAGCAAAATCAAAGAGCAAAAAGAAGAAGAAGAAAAAAGATAAGTGCCGACTTCAACTAACCAAAGAGCTGATAACGCCACTTTGATCATGAATGGTTAAATCTATACTCAAGACAAGTGGGCTGTTTGCTTAGAGAAACCTTCTCCGAGTGAACTTTGTCAGCTTTTATTCATCCAAGCGGCTGCGACCACCTTTTTCAGAAAAGGAACTGAACGAAGCCATTACAAAAGTGCTTCATCTCTTACTAACGCTTCCTCACTTCAGGGATCACACAGGTCAAAGTGTTGCTGATGGCGAGCTTTCTGCTCTTTGACATTACTGTCATCAGTACATTCAGCGCTGGTGTGTGGTGATGCATTTTGAAACGTATATTTGGCTCCTAATCTCATTTATATGTATGTAAAAGTTTTTTTACAAATGATTGAACATAAATCTTGAAAACACCTCCTAAAACACATTAAAAAATCTGTATTTTTCCCCGGGAAGGTTTAACAAGCAGCAGCATGGTTCTAATGACTAATTCTTCAAATGCGTCATATAAATGTGCTAAATGCTGTTAAATCAGACTCGTAAAATTACTGGTGTTTTGGTTGACGCAGTGACCACAAAAACAGCACTACAGAGCAAACATTGCTACTTGGTTCTCTGAAGCAACATTGGTCTTTGGTCATCATTTGGAGCCCGTTCCACTGGAGAGCACCCAAGTGTTGCTGCACAGTGAGGATCCACATTAACAGGAACATTGTGTGCATGTCTGGGTGTGTATTTGTGCGATTATCTCGTCCTGTGCATGGATCACTGTACATGCAATCAAGGATTTTTTTTCTAACAGCATTAGACTTTGACCTCGGATTGACCCCTACCCCCCCACCCATCCCCTCTTTCTCGGTCATGACACTAGATCCAGTGTGAGTGGAGAAAGGGTGATGTGCGGTGCCTATGCGTGCATGAGCGAGGCTCCGTGCATGCCTATACGCGTGCACGAGTGTGCCACCGCTTGCATGTTCGTGAGAACCGAGGCCAGGAGAGAGGAGAGCTCAGAACATGATCAGCTCTATTACCCATGGGGTGGGGAATAACTTGTGTGTGTGCGCGCGTGTGTGTGTGCGCACATCTCTTACAACAAACGTTCATTGTACAGCGAGGGCCTCTCCCATGATTACAGGGATTCATAGCGCTCAAAAACACTGACCATACAGAATATCTTGTAACTGTAACCAGCCACTGACAAAGCTGCAGGCTAAAGCAGACAGATACTCAAAGTGGTGCGAAGATGATGAAAGAAGACATGAGGCGGACGGGGAGTAACTTTCAACTCTGGAAAAAGTCATTGCGATCATTTTTCTGATGTGTTTTCACCGGTGATGGTTTATAAATATATATATATATTTGGATCAGTATTGTGGACTCGTATTTGATCCCATTGATCAAACAGTGACCCAAGATTATAAGAATTTAAGAAGCTTGACAGGATATTTGAACCGACTGTCAGACACAGATGCGTTTCACAACAATAAATGCAGACTATAGTTGCGGTTAGGCCAAAGTCAACTGCCCTTGGCTTTGCTCGACCTCCCCTGGCCCCTCTCTCTCTTTCTGATCAGAGATAATGCGATCAGACTATCCACGTTGCTCTCCAAATGTGTTTTCCTGAGGAATTTGACAGTGATGATGAGAAGGAAGATGGGAGGGAGGGAGGAACGGAGGAGGGTGACAGGTGGGAACCGCCAAATATCTGAAATGATTTCATCAACTCATCTTGTGTTTTTGTACCTCCACATTCATGCTAAATGGCCTTGTTTGCTAAAGGTTATATAGAGTTCATTATGACACCATGTATTAATTCTCCTGATGGCTTCAGGTAATTGCCAATGGTTGCAAAGAAATAAAAAGCCAAAGACTATGGTTTAAAAAAAAGGACTTTTGAGTTTTTAGATAATAAGTAAATTGCAACTAAAGCTCAAATGATTTGAAATGACTACTTCTCAGAGAGACAGTGTACCCAACAAAATGCTAAATACTCATTTGTGTTGAAAGAAATAAAACCACAACCTGTAATTTGTCTGTTGTTTTGTAGCTTTGGGATTTGATTTTCTCAGTGAGCAGTTCAAGAGTAAGAACATTCATAGTCAGTGAGGTCACCGAAGCCAGGTTAATGGTTTATTTCTCTTTGTGCGTTCTGGGGGGAGAAACTGACAGAAACAATGAGTAGTAGGAGTAAACCTATAACCATAATTCTGATTTTTCTCTTCTTGAGAAGAAATACAAATGCTAGAAAAAAAAGCATAATTTTGTAATATCAAATGCGTTAAAAAAGTGTTAAATGATATAAATGTGAAACCCAAATGATCACCAACAAAATGTTCCCCTGAAATGATCCAAAGAAACAGAATATGAAAAAGCATTTTCCCAGATGCTTGTGATTTTTACACTACTTATGTGGTTATAAAATACTTTCGTTACCAAAGTTTGGCATGTCGGTTGCAGAGAAACTTCAGTTAAAAAGCAAGTGTGTGCCAGAAATGCCATGAGCCTGCAGGCCGCAATATATTTTCCGTTCTGCATTTAATGATGCAATTACACTTTGTAATAATTTCTTTCAAAACAGGTGAAAACATTTAGTCCTAATATTACAATGATGAACAATTACAAGCTGGAATCACCTCTGTTGTGGCACTGTAAATTGTTGGCAATGACGGCAGACTTTGTCACAATTTAACAAAAATGCACTGTCTCAATTGGCAATGAATCATTTTTGACAATAATATCTAAATATTGAATTAACTGGAATAGAAATAAATTAAAGAGAGCAACGTTTTTTTCCCCCCTCTTTATTAGTCTGGGTTAAATTCTGCGGCGCGTCATCTGCATCTTCCCCATTACGCGCTGGTATGACACGATGAGAAACAGACACAGGTGTTTAATCAGGAAGAATCGGTGCCGAACTTCAGTTTGAAAGGTTCATATCAAAACAATGTAAATATTTAAATGGTATAACGTAATTGAACGCTGTGTTTGGAAATGACCTCACTATTGTGGTTTGTCACCGCTCAACTCTCCGGCAGAGGCTTCAAATCAGCCCCGAGCTCCACGAGGATTATTGCCCTATTTCACATCTATTTCTATTTCAATCTATGCCCCCTTTTATGTGTAAATAGGACGCGCTATACGATGCATATTGACCTTTACGCTTCTACATTTCCACCTGGAATGCTGTCCAAGTCGGTTAAACGCGCGCAAACAACCAAAAATAAAAAGCCACACAATGTCAACTTCCTCCCGCACAACTAAAATACGTTTCGTTTCCAAAAGCTGAGTTACTGATCCTGTGCCGGTGGGTGTGCGCTTACCATCGGTAGAGGTACAGGTATCCTCGGATGAAGCGAATATGAAAGGGAAGGTGTGAGTCGGTCCAGGCGGAAAGCCGAAAAACGGTGAAACGAGTCTCAAAGGGGAGCCTGGGTGCCTTTTTGGCTCATTAATCCTTTGGCGACACCTGCAAACGGACAAGACGGGAACGGGGTCGTGGCGAAGGCCGGCGGTCGGGGTCTGCGGCGGGGTTTCCTATCCGTCTCCAAGTCAGCTTGTGACGGCGGGCGGTGCGCAGGACGGCCAGTCGTTACAAATGATCCAGCATCTATGGTCCCTTGCAGTTTTTATGTGTCCGCCCAATTTACGGTCCTTGCCTCCTCCTCCCTCCCTCCTTCTCTCCCTCCGTCCCCGACCCCCACCTCCCTCATCTGTCTCAAACACCTTAGATAACCCCCTTCTCCCCTCCTCCACTTTAAATAAGAGTTCGTTGCGCGAAGTTTTTTCTTGTCCTTACATGAAACTTTGTAATTTGACTGTGAATAACAGTGAATGGGTCGGATGCCCAATCTGCATTTAAATGCTAGGACTCGGACAGGTAACGTCGTGGTACATTTATTGCCACATCAAGATTTGGCATATAGCCTAACTTTAAACACAGCTGGTAAACGATTGAAAATCAATTTCTAAAAAAACCCCACTAGACCAGTTTTACTAAAAAGGGCTCTGTTTTGAACGAACGAATTTTCCCGAAAATAATTTTAGCCTCTGCCCCGCATTTCCTTGATGTGGGCACATTAATATGGCCTTAAATGTTATTTGTTCCTTGAATCTATCTCAGAAGATGTTTTTGTGAGTTAATCTAGCTAAGATAAGTAACCATGAAAAGCATTTGATGAATGATTACACATGTTCCAGGTTCTCTAGGGTGTAATGAGTTAAAGGTTTTTCTCCAAACCCCAACATCTCACAAAAAACAGTACACCTTTGGAGTGATTTCAGCTGCACACGTGTAGCTGTAAAATAATGATTTAATCAGAAACTGCACTCTTTCAAAAACTCTTCACAATAATATTAATTATTGTAATAATTATAATGATAAGTAATAATAACACTTCTACTGTCAATAATACATTTTAAAACATGATTAAAATAATAATTTTAATAATTTTAACACAAATATTAATAATTATATAATGATATTAATATGATAGCATTCTTAAAAAATGCGAGAGAAGAAAGAACTTCACAATACTGCAGTGTAAATTATTTGTCTTATATTTAAAATGCTAGAAGAGCTATACCTCATAATACATTACTCTTTAATATTCTTTTTTCACAAGCATTTCTAACTGTTTGATTCAATAATTGTTTGGCAGAAAGAAACAAATAAAAATCTGGTTTTACTTAAGACGTCTGGGAAATGGAACTCTGTTCTTATTTATGTCAAACCGTCCAACAGCCAAAAAGTATTACGACATTAAACTATTTTAAAAATAACAATTGAAGCTCTGTTTTGTGTTGTTAACAATAGTGTCTCGCCCTGCAGCTCCTCTCATCCACACACTTACTATGTACTTATTTATTGCCTTTATATATTGTATGAACCTTTGAAAAACGCAGGGGACCCAGAAAGCTGACCTGTGGCACACCATACAGTATTTGAAGAGGCTGTAATTGATATCATATTAGTGGAATCATTTCAGAGAATCTTGAGATCAAAAGCTGCACTAAAATCTAAAAAAAAGAACCCAAGACATATGGTATAGTTGAGAGTCATATATTTTTACGGCATGCAGACTTTCAAAAATAAAACAATTCTCTTCAATGACCACACAGATATTCATGCACTGCACCTCTCACTAGATTATCCCAGTAAGATCTGCTATTGTTTGATGTAAGAATCCTTTTTGTTTTAAATGGCAATATGGAGAACATTGTCCAGCGTTTTGGGTAATTTGCGTATACTTATAATGCAGCAATGGTGTTGAAGTGGCTTACTGATAAGATGCATATCTCATTTGTGTTGTTGTCACTGCCTGAGGATTTACCCTCAGGTAATAATTACATTTAGTTAAAACCTTTTCACTGATTTTGTGTCCAATGTGAGTAAAAGATAGCTTCAGACAAAATGGGTTAACATTTTACAGATCCCAAAGTATTTAATTTAAAAGTACAAAGAGGACTTGAAGGTCCACTACTTATTTATGAAAAATGGAGGGATAATTACTCTAAATGAAAACACTTCTTGAGGGCATGTTGTCTATGGTGTTGTTCAAAAAGTTATGCAAAAATTGTAGATGAAAATGTTTATTTCATCCCTATTGAATTCATTGATATAACTACATTATTGGAGCCACTATTTCATAGTGAAACCAGCTTAGGGCAAAATGGTAACAAGTGTCATGACTCACTGACACTGTGCTTAAGATAAGATAATAAAACATATTTTTCTATCTATTCTAGGACATTATTGTATCACATATGAAGGGTAAACTAGCGAGGATCCAATTATGACAACATTTAGAATATGATTCTTGGTTGTGTAGTTAAGACAGATGAGATTTTTGTGTTACGTCGGTGTTAAGTCGGCATATAGTACACGTACGGTAATCTGTAGTTAAATAAAATGTAACAAGGCAAGACTACGCAAGCCTTACCTTATACCACAAGATGCAAATCACAGATAAGCCCTATAAAAGTCACGTAAAAAACAAACCAACAACAGAGTCATGGAGCAACTTGAGATGGACAGATAACACAAAGATCAACATGTACCAGTGGCTGGAAATGGAAAGTTTGTAGAAACAAAGAAACGTTTCCAGGTCATGTTTTCTTGGGGTGGATCGGTGGCCGCAGCAGCAGCATACTTTCACACATCTCATCATTTAAAATGAGATGTTACGATCATGACTAGAACCCCAAATCTACTCTTCGAGGACAGTTTCACCAAATTAGCCCTCAAAGCGTCCATTTGGCTTTATCTTTCCTGTAAAAATACACAAATATATTCATAAATGTCATGATCGTTTGCGAGTGAGACAGAAAAAAGGAAGAATGGTCATCCTTGTTTCAGGGCAAAAATTGTATTCTGGTGATAAAATAATTTTGTATTAGCATGCTTGAAGTTACTCATAAATATCTATAGCTAATGCATAATGATCTTTGCAATTTCTGAATGTATTTTCCTTTTTTCACAACAAATATTTTGTTCTTCTTTCAATTCATTTGAATGTGTAATATTTTTGAAAGACACACTGAAATGTGCTCCATTATTTCGTTCATCATCATTAAGTAACAATGTCACACTGACGTTCTCCAGCAGCCTTTAATGACTTCTTCCACACATGAAGCCTCAGCCGTGTTTTACCAACCAGGCTGCTGCGAGCACTTGAAGATATGCCGTTGATGTCCCCTCCGAGGTGTTGACCAGGCTTAGCCCCTATGAGCCCCCTCCAGTTCCGAAGGTGATTACCAACTGCGGGTGGCTTTTTGACCACACCGACTATTGACTTCCTCCACAACTTACAACATTAACCTCTGATCCCAAAGTCTGGGACTAGTAGATCAGAGAAGTTTGCATAAAGAGCGTCCCGTGCCTCCAACTATCTACTTAGTTCTTCATCTTATTCAATTTTCTAGTTTGTTTTTCCTTTTTATTCATGTTTTTCCCGTCATTTTGTTTGAATGCTGTCTATAGAAAACTGGCCGTCCTGTTTCATTGCGTGAACTGAGATCTGTCCCAGTCATCAGTCTCTCAATCTCCAGCCATTGCCTTTGGACATTTAGGAAGAGGTCAGTCGTGCTTTGCTGCTTTGGCGTTTTCTGAGCGATTTGGTGGGGGGGGCAAAGGGGGGATCTGCCACTGAATCCTGCTCGGAGCCGCTCACCTGTGAACACCGGCTCTTAATCAGCAGCAGCTCAAAGGTGACCCAGCCACCTAGAGCCTGAGCCCCATGTCATAACACACCGTCAGTTTCCCTTTCTTCTCTTCCAGACACTCGGTGAAGTGTTCACTAGTGCCGACACGCGCCACGGCCATTGATCAGACCTCAGCCTTTACTAATGCTCGGACATCTCGTTGTGACATTCTTCAACACAGCCGCCTTGTGTTTCTCGGGGCGCCGGGGCTGTAGCTTGCTTGTCCTGTAATCCCCGGACTCGGCCCTGGGACCTGAATGCCTGTAAGTGGTACGGGGCTTTAAGGGGAGGGAGAGGGACAAGGGAAGCAGAGTTTGAGGATGGATTGGACAAACTATTTTAATCCCTGTAATGGAATTGGCATGTAAACTCATGAACCAAGAAGTAAACAGAAAACGGAGAGGGATGGAAGTTGAATTGGTCTGAGGCTTTCCGGGGGGCGGAGGGGGGGGGGGGGGGGGGGGGGTTAAAACTCACATTCAGCCCCCCTCTAAATTCCCCCCTCCCCTCCACCTTCACCCAGAACTAGATCGGTCAAAGTATTTTCCGGACCATCCCCTTCAACAGACTTCACTGTTTAGACAAACACTAAAAGTCTCCTTCTATAAAGAATGTCTGGGTTTCAAGTCTCTTGTTCTGTGGTCAAAGAAACATTTGCACGGAGATGTTTGGCCTGAATAACTGAGCGAGTGTTAGCGGCCGTAGTCATTCTAATGATAAGATGAAGGGATTTGGGTTCAGAATAAAAGCCCTGCCCAGCCCATCGTCTCACATGACACTCTGTTGGAGAGTATCATCAGACCCATTAGAAAGAGAGATCGTCAGTGACACTCCGGCCCGCAAGCGATTGAGGTCCAGTCCTCCGGGCTGCCCATGGCCGTCCTGCCAAGTGAGTGACAAGACTTAATGTCCTTCCATCTCCTGCTGTCGCAGGCGCGCAGCTGCCCCTGCCAGATGTTATCGAAGCGGGCTGGTCAAGTGAGTGGCGGAGGGGGCCATTTTTAGGCCTTTTTCTCGGCCTCTGTCAGGGTGCAAGGAGGCACACTCAGGCCCCAACACTGTCCAGACGCAGCCTGAGTGGGGCAACGCCTCGTGCTGGGACTCTGGGGGTTGAGGGGGCGGGGGGGCTACGCCAGTAAACCTTCTCAATGGATTAAAAAGCTTTTTTATCACCATTTGGATTGGCACTTGAGGATTCTCCTTTAATCTGAGAGGGGAATTGACTTTGCCCACACCGCCGTTTCCTAAGAGGCCGAGCTAAGAGGCAGCCAAATAAATCTCCAGCGCGCAGCCCCGGGTTGTGACAGAAGGGGCCTGAGAAGTGTTGTGTGCTGGTGCTCGAGAAAGAAAGATTAGACTTGAATAGATGGAAATTGATGCATTCGACTGTGATACAGTGTCCCGAAAGGTCCTGCGACCAGTTTGCAAGTTGAACGTCCGGAATTCTTTGCGGGCCAATCAGTCAACGTGTTATTCTCAAGATCAAGTTCTGAAACTCCCAAATAGAATTGCCATTCAGCTAATGAGATTTTCAGATATCACCTTTTATTAATTACATTAACATTATTAATATACAGTAATCTGCATGTCGACTGCATTTTTTAATTCCGTCAACAACAAAGGTTTTAACCTCGTAAATCATTAATGGACCAGGAACCAGCCACAGACATCCCAGCAAACCACTGTGAAATGACACACTGAGCATTTTCAAACCTACGGTTCTTCTACATTTCATTTTCATATCATTTTGGACTATCAAGAAGCTCTAAAACGGGTGAGTGTCAACAGTGTCTCTTCTGACCGTGATATTTAATACAGCGTGTAAATGAGTCCAGTGACCCGTTATTCCTTCAAGAATGTAATTACATACTTTCAAATAAAACTTGAAAGGGACCAACACGTTTTAAAATGCAGTGTGTGCTCCCAAGAGGGCAAGAAGGAATTCCAAGCAGCTGGATTATGCTAACATCCCCGCGTCGGCGGACAGCGGACAGCAGGAGAGACCAGGAGAGTGTTGGTACGGTGACAAAATACATAACACATAACAATCAAAGGAAATAAAATACTCAAGCCAAGGATTGGCACAATTGGGTTTCAGGTAAAAAGATCCAAAATGAGTCTTAAACATATTTGATTTACATGTAAATAGGGCTTCAAGAATGAGGTTATACCTGCATTACTCAAGCAACAGGTCTACAACAGCAGCATTGTTGTATTGCAGTGTAAAGCTCGATAGTACAGATATAAGAAACATGTTTTAGGTATAGCTTATATATACCTACCTAACTTATAGTACATATATTATATGTACTATATTGTACCTAAACTCATTCTCCTAATACAACTGTAGAAGCTAGTTAGAAGTAACTAAATATACAAGCTCACGTCACATCAGATAGATAAACTGTTTATTTCACTTCTAGTAAGTTTTTGGTTAGAAAAACCCACCCACCATTTCCCAACATGAAGTTCTCCTCTGCAGCTCCGTGTGTCCCGCTTAGGAATGTCGAAATTAAAAAAGCCTGGACTCAAAAATTAAATGAATGTAAATATTAAAAATATTGTTTGATTTTGTCTCTCATGGACTGGCTCCCACAATGTAGAACTTTGGAGAAATGCTTAGCAATCATATCCGAAAAGGTTCGGCCACTGTGACAGCGGGTTTATCTGTTGAATACCTCACATTGTTGAATTACTCACATTCTCAATTTACTAAGTTTGTAACATTTCTTCACCATTTATTTAGCCGTCAGGGCTACTGCTCAACAGCCGTGTTCCTGCCTGCTTTGTGAATAATCTGCACATGCTGACTGATTATGTGCTTGACTGCGACGTCAAAACACTAATAAAAGCAACATGCATTGATATATTAGGAGAGGCCGCTTTTGTTTATCCAGTTTGGATATTTGTCAAAGTGAATTTGTTTGTAATGTCAACACTGCACAACCGCTGGAGGTGAAATAGAGGAGAGACTGGTGTCACCCTGCAGCCCGTCAAAGAATTTCTTGGGATTGACTTGATGTGTTAATATACATGTATATTTGAAACTGCTGTGCAAGTTATTGCACATGTAAAAACCATACGACCACGAACACGTAACAGTTACGTATCAGACTTCTCTTCCTCGTGGGTGAAAAACCATCTGAATGGTTACTTTTTGGTCTTTAACCGTTTGCAGGCTGTAGCAATATAAACTGAACCATATGGCTGCCAGAAATGACACATTCAGAAATGGCCCGTTCACCGGTTTAATCCAGTCTGACTAAAGCTCCTGTGTTTCTGAGTGTGTAAAGCTGTTCTAACCGAGGCTCAGCATCCAATGACTCACTACTGACGCAGTATTTCACGGGGCAGTCGGATGTTGCTCTCGGGGGTGTCTGGCCTGCTGCTCGGGATTCGGAGCAGTAGGTGCTCAGAGATACAGGAAGGCTGTAACCCCGGTTTTGGGACGTGCCGTGATTGCGAATGTTCCGTGGGAACCCGATGTACTGCATGCTCGGGCCGTGGAAAATGCACTTATGTCGAAGCAGAGAGGAGTGAGCAGCCTCCAGGTTCCACCCAGCACCACGTAATTAAACTAGGAGGGAATTTGACGCACTTTAAAGAGAGAACCTCTCCACTTTGCTTTCAGGGCAGTGGCATGTAATTGCTTTTGCTGGAACGGTGGACGTTTTAGGAGTGGTCGGAATATGTTGGCGAAGCCGGTAGCAACAAAGCTCTCGTGCTTGGAAGAATGAGCCTGTTGTGGTTGTCTTGGGAGGAAATTCTACAAATATGACCATGATGTGAAATACACACTCTCAAACCGCCGTATGTTGGTGTGCAGTGGTATCTACATCAACCCTTTTACAAAATAGGAGGAAACTATTTTGGAAGCAAGTCACTTCAACATGGCGTTTTCCAAAAAGAAAAAGGTTGAAGGAGCAGCGGAGGACTACTGAAGAATTCCTTACTGCAGGATATTCTATGATCTTTTTCTGGATGGCTGACTGAAAACTTAATTTCTAGCTGGGCTTGTAATTGTAGGCCATTTTGCTCCATGAGTGCAATTGCAGATTTGATAAACAAGGTCCTCTGGCAAGGCACTGTTTACTCCCAGAGCCTTGATTTGAGAGCCGAAGCTCCGGGGTGGGATACAGTTTACCCCACATTCATGCAGGCACGCCAACACAACATACTGTACAGCATGCACACGCACAGACACCCACGCATGCATATGGGACGAGAGGTCATCCTGTTAAGTGATGGTTTTATTCGGTACTTTTATGACTTTCAACAAATCACATGGGCCTACTAACTAATGAATATTTTGTCTCTCCATTCTTCTTCCTTACTTTAGACGGTCTATGCCCAACTAAATATTCTGCCAAAAACGCTGGGACCTGTTGGGTTTTAGCAAACCTCCCTCAAACAGGAGTATATAGCACCTATAGCTATTTTCAGCAACAGAGTATTTACAGATGAGGAAATGAAGTTGAATCACCTATCGGAGCAGATCTTGTTGTAATCTGTGAATTCATTTTTAGGGTTGTTTTAATTCCCTGTCGTTTAGGTATTAGTCTGCACTTCTGGCGGGCTGCAGCAGATCCTAAATCAAACAGCTACAAGACCAGGTGTAAGTTGAGTCGTTGACTGCCGGGAAGCTCCTACACGCATGCTTAGTCATATTACCTATAATTCCACGTCAAATCAAGCTTCTTGTTGGACGTCTGTGCAGAGACAAGAGCGTCTAATGCCGGAGCAATGGTAAATCAGGGGTTAGCATGGATGTGTCGTAAAAAGATACGCTCCACAATCACAGTTTATAGAAAAATAAAGATAGAGAGCGGAGGAAAAAGCAGTCGGATGCAATCGCTGTGGTTGGCACCTGGAGATACTGTGACAGATCAGAGTAAGTGAAGCCACATTTTTTCTCCTCTCTGTGCTTCACCACTGGTCCCCGGGGCTCGTCGACATGACACAAATTTTCCGCTGACAATTGAATAAATTAATAAATATAGAAAGGGTGGGTGATTCCCTGAAATGAGTCAGGACTAATAACAGTTTTGCGTTATTATTATTATTGTGATTTCTGTTACTGAAGAGCATGCTTGAGGGCGGCAGCTGGAGATCACACACACATGCACTTCGAAGGCTCTCGTGGGGCCTGATGGGGTTACAGCTAACATTTAGCTTTGGATTTACTTTTGAAATGTCCAAAAGTAAAAGGTCACGCACTCAAAGCCTTTTCCCACATCGGTTCTTCCAATTTATAACTGCTGTGTGTTTATAAGTATATCAATACCCTTTGATCATTCAGGAAATACGACGTTTCTGTTTCCACCCATGCAAACATTGTATCCTTTTCACCAAATCCCACAATAAATTCATGGAATAGAAGCTGGGGAAAATGTAAATAAGAACACCACTGTTTTAGTGATATTAGCCAGGATTTTGATAAATGTGTCCATTATCCGTTATTGTTGTCTCTAGTGGTTTGGCTCACTTTAAATGGTTTCAAAATATGTATAAACATAGTATTCCCAGTTTGATCTCAACCAGAACACCACTAAAATATGTTAAAAATCCCAAATGCATGGGAGTAAACGGCCCCCTTCCTTCTTTGTTCCTGCAACAAACACCTTTAGTCCCTAGCTGCTCTGTCTCGCTCTTCTAGGTGCAAAAAGACGGGAGGCCTGGTCCCCGCTGTGGGAGCCCGCCGGTCACCAAGGCAACTGCTCAAACACGCCGGTGGTTGGTGTTGGGGTAACTGCCAAATTTGTTGCGTTACTTCCGTCGGTTTTCTCTTCCAGTACTTTGCCCCGCCCACGGGGAGCCTGGGGAGGGAAGGTGAGAACACAGTAGAGAGGGTGGGGAGGGGGGAGGGAGAGAAGTGGGCAACCAAATGGCTTCTTAGAAGTCTCCATCCCTCCTCCTGCTGCTTTGTGTGAAATTGTACCATGCTTCCCCACGGTTTCCTCTTCTCTCCTCCCATCACAGAACGCCTGGCAGGCTTTTGGATTACCTATCTCACGTAACACCACAGAAGCTAATTGTAAAAAGGGAAGGCTTTCCTCTCGGTTTTTATTCTACTAGTCTGTAGCAGGAGTTTAGAATAATTCAAAGCCACCGACCAAGCTCTGTACAACTGAAAATTTAAAATATAATCACAGATTTCCTCGTTTTATCGGTTTGTGTTTTGATTATATTTCAGGTAAACAATATTTCCCATTATGTTCTAAAGATGCTTGATGTATTTCATGTGTTTTCCCCACAGCAATGGGGGCATTTTATGATAATTATTCTTAAGAAAAAACACTATATGTATGTATTTGATGTGTCTTCTATAGTGTTAGGTACTGCTGTGCAGCGATGGATTCTGATCAAATTACGTACAGTACTTGAGTAAATATACTTCTGCACAGTGTTTTGGCAAACTTCTTTAATCTTGGATGCATAAGTCAAAGTTAATGGCTCATATCGGATTGTTCTCACTCGTATGTTCAGCTTCACACCCACACTGTGTCCAGAATATGTTGCATTTTCCTCTAATGTCCTGCTCACACTCAGCTAGATGCATGGCCACCTGTAGGATTTAAACTGTCGCCATGCACCGCCAGCCACCGAGCAGCTATTAGCAAGGTTTCATGCTAGAAGGCACTTTGGCAGGATTGTTTAAAAGAGAGAGCGAAACGTTTTACCGAGTAGGGATTTAATGCTCCGGTGTGACTCACTCACAGATCTTTGCTCATCCACCTTTGTGTCATTTCTCCGTAATACTAAATTAGAAAACATGTTTGAATGAGGCTCCTGAAGAGGAGGTTGTTGAGGAAAGTACAACAAACATTTAGAGAAGCTGCGGCACCCTTCTTGGCAAGAAGGGCGGGAGATGACATCAGGAGCGCACAGTAATTCACTGTTTACGTGGTTTATTTCGGGGGCTTGAAATATGCAACTCCGCTGCGTTTTAGAGGCTTTAAGAACACTTCCAACCATCGGAGCCTCGGCGGTTGTTATTATTGCCTGCATCTGTTGGAAACCAAATAATGGCGGGTGGTCACCTTTCATCACGGAACGCCGGGAATGGGTTCCGTAAGGTGAAACCGTACAACACAGCCATGTCTGTGACATCATTGCTTTTAAATGGGTTGTCTGTCCATTCGCTAGCAGTGACAAAAGCCATCTGTCGGCCGGGGCTGGGCGATCAAGGGAGCAGCAGTGTGTGTGTGTGTGTGTGTGTGTGTGTGTGAGTGGGAGCATCCATGCTTGTGATGGCATATCGAACAGTAACGTGTTAACGCGTGGAGCCCATCGTCTAACTAAATGCTCGTATTTTGGGGTTTAAAGCTGTTTAACACACTAACGGGACAGCGTGTGTTTTTTTTAGGTTTCTGGTTGAATGCCAAAGAAAAGCGGAGATAACACATTGTGTTAAATAGGTCTTGTGCTATTTGTGCAACCCGGGTCTACGTTAAATACACGCACTGCGACTGCACACACAACCACAGGGACACGCACACACTTTCGACCATTATCGCCACCCCACCCACACTCTATTTCAGTCTGGACTTCACCGTTCCAGGGACCGCAGGCCATGCCACATAGAGAGGACTGTGTTGGGCTTTCTAACCCCAGTCAGACCAGGCTATTCGCAGGGCCGGGGTGGGGTGGTGGTGCCGGCGGCGGGGAGGTGGGCTGAAGGTAGTGGTGGTCGTGGTGTTAAGGGAAGAGTGGGGGGGGGCGTAGTGCTATCTCGCAGCTGTTTTGCAAAAAGACGGCGAGGTCTCTCAGCATAAATTGAACTGATATCACCTCCATCAGAGGGCCATAAAGCTGATTTATTATAAATACAGCTCTCATGTGTTTACTGTGTGCATTCTTGGGCCGGCAACATCTTTCAAAGTGAGCACTTGCAGGTGCTCTGGCTCGGTCTCCGTGGGGCGAGTCGGAGGAAATCAAGGCAAAAAGGAGGAGGAAAAAACAACGAGCGGGAGACACGGAGGAGAAGGGAGCGATGCACAGGGGAGGGAGGGTGAAGGGATAACTGATGGTGGCGAGCTAGGAAAACACGGCAGCCATTACGGCGGTGATTTAACTGAGTCCCGATAAGGATAATGTGTGAAAGTATTCAGTTTCTCACTGTGGCCACACTTTCAGCTCCCAGAAAATAAATCTGCAGGTGAAATTCCAGCCAATGGGGCTCCGCTGCAAACATTCCTCCGATGAGATATTGACAAATCAAACAGCTTTAGGCACATTTTGGATAACGGGGCACAGCCGGCCACTGTAGGATCGTGATTTCAGTTTACGGATAGTGGAGAATTACGCGCACTTGTAGAATTTAAAGGATTATTAAGGACAAAGCAACCTTAACTCAGCGTCCACTTACTCACTTGCTCGGGAGCTTTCGTCCGTAACCTCATCATCCGATTGTGTTTGCTCAGTTCTCTTTGAACCGTAGATGTTTAAACGTTCTGTGATTCTGAGTAGCTTAAGGGTTTCAGCATGCTTCAACAAACCAGTTTGTGCAAAGTGTGGTGAAAAAACATATCTCGAGGCACAGGTTTCGGACGGCCACTCGGTAAAGGGATTCCACTCATGTATGAAAAGTTCATTTTTGAAGAAGGAAAAGAGAAGAGTTGTGATAAAAGTTTCAACCTGCGTATTTTTTAACCACTGCAATCAAGCAATCAATCAATTTGCAGAAATATACAAAAATAGTGGCACTAACAATGTTGAGATCATCATAAAAAAGTAAAAGTAGATTAGACCAAAAAAATAGTGAATTAATTCAATTCAACTTTTACCTTTCTGTCTACTTGAAGACCCCCAGGATAACACACAGAATAGTTTTCATTAAAAAACAGTAAATTCTGTCACCTCAAGTTTGAAGGAACATCCACTGAAATAAAGACACATTTACATTCACTTTAAACATTGCATGAATGACTTAACTAAAGTTTAACTGAAAGCAACTCTTTGTAGAACATGTATCTTCTTATACTTTGCATGTTTATAAGTTAACTGCTTCTGTTTTCAGACAAGCGGTGGGATTTCATCTCCCCTCTTGACATGAATGTGTTTGTGTACCAGCCCTGCTGTCATGGAGAAACAACCTTCTGAGTAATGACACCGAGTGGTATTTTATCTTGTTTATGAAATAAAGACTTGGCACTAGTGATGATGAAAACGAACAGTTCTCATCTTGTGCTGTTTATTTTACACACCAGTTACCCATTAACATAACAGGGTTTCGTTCTTAATCTGGCCACTTTATTGTTTGATTGCAAAGCACCATGACACAACGATAGCATCTAAAGGAAACAAAACGGAGTCCAGATGGCCGAGACGCCCGGATCCATCACTGCAGCTCGATGGACCTGCTTTTTCTTGATCTCACCTCAGTTTCCGACGATGACACGGCAGAAAGGACGATCCGGGATCGAGAAGGAAACTAAGAAAGGAAGGAAGGAAGGAAGGAAAGAAGGGGGGCAAATTGGCTCAGAACCCATTAAAAGACCAGCAATAATTAAATAATAATAACTAAAAGAGAGCGGAGACGGAAGAAATGTTAGTCATTTCAGAAATGCGAGGGAGCTGCTTGCTTTGTAGATACAACAGGAGATCGAATGAACGCAACAGGGCCCTGCTGAGCTGCATCATTGTGTCTGCCTGAGCACACGCCAACACACTCGTTTTCTGTTACACAACCTGCCTGACCGGCAAAGAGGAGACTGAGAGTGAAAGAAAAGGTTTGAGGTTTGAATGAGGGAAAAGACTAAAGGGCTGAAATGGTAATCTGCAGATAGAGTCAGGAATCAGGAATCAGGAATCATTTATTACCAAAATATGCCAAACATACAAGGAATTTGTCTTCGGTTGGTGCGCGCCAGTAGACAGTGTGACAATAGACAAGACAGCAGTGCACAGTAATAAAATAAAGTAAAATGAAATGCTAATGCAATATGTTAGTGGAATAAGGCTATGGGTTAGTATAAAACAAGGGAATAAAGTTAAACATTTTAAATATTAAAAAAGTTAAAAATAAGAAATAAAAAAATAAAAAATATATATATTAAGCATAAAGTGCACTAACGAACAAGTAACAAAGTGACGAGTAACGACAAAGTGATGAATTACACTTAGTAATAAATTACAGTCAGTATGAAGGTTACAGCTCCTCCGATGAATTTGGCCTGTGACGTGAAGGAAGAATGAGACAGACTTTCACTTTGATAAAAACCTTTTAGTATACTTGTCAGTGACAATGAGTTCCCTCCAGGCTCAAACAGTTCTAACCTTCTCCTTCCTGTTGTTTCAATGCTTCCTATCAACCCTCTGCTTTGCCCCTCTTCTCTTCTATTTGTTAAACACGGTCACAGTAAAAGCAGCTTTGGAAAACAGTGATGTTATAAGCTACCGTTGTTTTAGAAGCACCTGCTGTGCCACGGAGAGCGGTTAGGCTCGGTATTTATTTCCAAAGACACACACACACACACACACACAGCAACATGTAAACAAATAGCCACAATCGTCCTACCACTAGTCCACGGCCTGGCTTGTGTTTGCTTTCCAGCGTTCTTTCACAGGGTGGAAATATTTAGCCCTGATGAAACGTGCATTTATCTGACTTTTATTTCTCCCCGACCACAACCTCTAAAAAATCAAATAAACCAGGGAGCTCTATTCTTTTTTGTTCCTCTATAAAGCCCCATCAAGAGGAATGCTGGCAACCCATGTCTGCTCCTCCATCTTTCCTTGTTCCTCTCATCACCAGCCACGTTGTTCCCATTACGCCTCAACATCCTCTGCTCTTATCAAGATGAATCATCATTTCATGTTTTGCTTGCTGCCTGCACAAACACAGAGCACAGGTTCACTGCCCTGGACCAATTTGCTGCATGGTTGTGGTGTGGGGGGGTTTCTTTCTTACTTTTTCTTTCTATACGAAAGCTTTACCACTGACTTACTTTACTCTTTTTTTTCTGGAGCATGAGGAGTTGTTTACTTGGCTCTGGTTAAAAGAAGGAACACGAGCCTCAGAGACTCGGTTCAGTTATGATGAGTGATGCAGGGAAAGAATGACAACAACAAGTACGTGACAGATGTACGTGAGAAGAGACGGTCAGTGTTCGTTAAAGGGGGTTGCAGCAAGGACTGACAGGTCACACAGAGCTGCTATTAGGGGGATTTTCATAAAGTCATATTTTGAAATCCCCAATCGTTGTTTATCACATACATACTATGACCTCGCACGGATCCTTTTGAGTATCACAAGGAATCACACCCATACTGGACAACTCTCCACCTGATGACTTGTGTCTATTGCCAACTTTCCAGTAGTGAATATGCAGAAAAAATGTATTACGCCAAACCTTCTGTTATGCAGTCCAGCGTTCTATTCCTTCACCCTGTAACGTTATATTCATAATGTATATATGGCATTTATATTCCTCCATGCTCTCTGTCAGCATCACTTCCTCAATTGCTCTTCAGTTGCTTTAATCTTCTGTTTTTCAAGAACTTTGATATTAGACAATGCTGAAAAATCCCAGATTTCACTCTTTGAAAAGTTGTTATTTAGCACCTTTCTGAAAAGAATTCTACTTGCTACATTTTGTACACGTGCAACTGTATGTTGTGGTTTGGGTGGAGGAAAGATTCTTGATGCTGTCTGTGACTGAATGCAAACTGCTGTCCGGCCTCAGGGTACTAATGCTTTGTCAAACTGTAGACTGAGTAAATCTAATACCAGGAACTGTGAACATCATCACCAACACAAACACGACGTGAAGAAAATGTCACAAATTGCAGTGACTTAATCCGACTTAGCCGGTGACGTTTAAGCTGCAACAGTCTCGGTCTTGTGAGAAATAGTGCATTTTAAATTTGAAAGGCCTCTCAAACCTAAATATTAATAACAGTAGGTTTTTTAAAAAGTTTTTTTTAATCAACAAATGAACAAAACCCTCATTGGGCGAGGTTGTGTTGTAACAGTTCTCGTTGACTCGGGTTTTCTTGTCTTCTATCATGTCTTTCCTGAGTGGGCGAGAGGCAGAGTGAGACAGGGAGGAAGCGAGAGAGAGAGAGAGAGAGAGAGAGAGAGAGAGGCAGAGCGCGGACGAGATGGAGGACAATTACTGTGTGAACAAGCTCTTGTTTATTGACTTTCAGGGAGAAACTTTATTAACCGGCCCAGCCTTGAATGGAAGACACCTGCTGTTGGCACTTGGGCTGTCATTACGGCAGTACAGAGCCACAGGGAGGGCCCTCGCCATGCCCGGCGCCGCCCGCTGTTCCATTGTCCAGCGCCCCATCATCCAGCGATTGAGGGCTACAACGTTTACAATGAGATTGCCCTTTGTTGGGTATCGTCACTAAGCTGACAGACCTTTTTCCCCCTCACTTGTCAGCAATCAAGTTATGGTGAACAAACCCACCGACTCCGGTTTTGTTCCTTTTGCACGTCGGTAAAAACAGGGGTGCTGCCCGTGATTGACTATTCTGCTGAGGTTGCTGTTGGTGAAGTGGGCGGTTGCGAAAGAATTAAGTTCTCTACAATGCTGAAGAATCCTAGTGTGGATGGATAAAGAGCCTAAATTGGAGACACAGAGTCATTGTTGGCTTTGAGTTAACCAACGTGGAGCAGACAGCAGACGGGACCGGCCATTTTGATTTCACACACTTCCTGGTCAAATTTGTTGCACTTCCTGAAGTTAAAAAATGTATAGAACGGGGTTGATCTTGGGCGCAACAATTTTCCTTTAACCTTGGTCGGACAAGCTGCAGCAACAAAAAATCGTGTATAATTCAGTTTGACACAAAATACTCAATTTAGTGGTAATAGATTTGTATTATGTGTCGTATTTATTATTTGTCTTTGGTGTCCATTTTCTCATTGTTTTACTGTTTGATGTTATGCACTAACCGCCATGTCAGATTTTCTTCTATGTCTAACATATGTCCCTGATTCCTGATTAATTGCAGTAGCTGTCTCTGTCTATGTCGGATCTTTCCCCAGAAAGAGGAAGTAACTGTCACCAAGGAGATGAGAGCGTAGATATACCCCTACTGAGTGATACTTCCTCTAGAGTGCATAGTGTCAATGGCTGACTTTCAGCAGTACAGATAAAACCCAGCTATCCTGGCTTTTATCGTCCTTCACGGGCCGTGGGAGCGCTGATACCGCCCATTACAAGGACAGTGCTGAGGCGAGCCTGGATGCGGGGGCTTCGGTATGTCTGCAGCTAAAAGCAGTATCTGTGGGTGTACTGTGTGTGTGTGTGCAGGTGCACTGTTTGTGTGTGTGTGGATGTGTGCGTGCTCATCCGCTAAGTCCGTTAAGAAAAATAGTTGGAATTATTGAGAAATGACCGGAGTGTTGCTTAATCGCATAAAGCAATTGTGGATTTATTTATATGTTCTCATTCAGGAAATGAGGTAACTTGAAACCAGGAGCAGTTTACAACCAAACATCCACAAATATACAAGCGGTGCACATTCAACTTTTAACCTTTCTGGAGCCAACATGTACGCTGTGGACCCCTCAAGCTAACTTTATGTTGATAATAATCACAGTACAACAAAAATAATGTTGCAAATTCAATTATTGGCTACTTATTCCGCTACCTCGTTTTCCTCTCATTCCTGTTAAACCGGCCTACAGTTCTGAGCATGTTATGAGGGCCGAGGTGATTAGCGGTAACAAATTACCAAGGATTACCAGCCAGCTGGCAGTTACAGGTCAGCCTTGCCTGCCTTCAGAAATACCAAACTGTAAAGGCCTTCGGGTCAAAGCCTGACGTAAGCCGTGTTTTGGTCCGGCCCGGCTACGAACCTGCGTTCTACTGCACCCACAAACAAGCCGCTATACGACTTTATTTCAAGAAAATGCATTCGGCTTGAAGGACGTGTCAGTATGTGCGTCGAGTGTGGGGAGTGTTAATGAGGTGGGGAATGATGACCTTTGCGTGGCCTAAAGGGACCTTTATGCACAGCAGCCATGGAGAGATTAATAGGTATTGCTAGGCGACGTCAATGAGCGGTCTGCAAATTTGAGTTCATCTCGTTAAAAATACTCCATTTATGCCGCGCCAAGACCAGATCTACACAGCTACGATTTAACCCACGTGAATGTGTTGATAGTAAGCCACACGAAATGAGCAAGCCTCCACTGAGTGATAACTTCACTTAAAGCTTTCGTTCACTGTTCTCAGACCCAACTTCCGCAGTAACGTTTAACTCTGACCATCAGATGGATTTCTGTATAAACATTAATGCTTTGTCGTCTACAGAAGGTGTCGATTTTGTGACTTCAAAAACCTTCCGTCCCACCCTTTGTCTGCCACTTGCTGGCCAGACTTTTCTAACTGGGCAGCTCAACAGAAGAGGCCCGAGTAGCGAGTGTGGGGTTGGATTGATCTGTTCAATCATAAATTATAACATGAAGGCAGTGACACTTTCTGTCTCTCTCCATGCATATTCCACTCTGTCCTTGGTTGTTCAATCGGCTCCCGTATGCGTCTGTACGCTGTCGAAGCCATTTTTGATTTTTGTGGTGCTTTTCAAGAGGAACTCCTTTGAGAAGCAGCTCCGCAGGGACTGGGGACAGGCAGTCGGCCAGCTTCCAGGGTAAACATATAATCATCCTTGGACAGCTATAATTATATCTGGGACGTGAAGGAACAGAAATGAGAGAGAACCAGGCAGATGCACAGTAGGAGAGGTAAAAGCAGAAAGCTGTGCATTTAATATTTGTTTTCCTGCCACCAAGGCAAATCAGCTCGTGTTGTGTTTGGGCAAACCAGGAGGAGAGAGAAAAGATGGAAAGGCAAGTTCGCAACATGTTCATTTGGGAGAATCACTGTGGGCAGCGGCGTTTGTAGGTATGCACGCACAGACGTTTGATGTTAGGACACGTCAGCGTCAATGCGAACACACACACACACACACGTCAGCACAAGCGCACCTTCCATGCAAATCTCCGCCCAGGTTCAGTTCCACCGCACGGGGAATGGTGGGTGGTTTCGGGGGCCGCGATGGGGAGCTCCCCTAACGCCCGTTCTTTAATCCAACATCTCAACAACTTTAAAGCGGTTCAGGCTTTGTGGTCAACAAGTATTCCACCAAACAATGCTGAAGAGAAATTGATTACAGTGCCTGGCTGGAAAATGGAACGACTTGCAGGATGTTTATTCTGTAAATAAAACTAAATGTGTTGCTAGTGAGCAGCAGAAATCAGCCTGGCCAGCGACTACCTGTTTCCCTCCTTCCTGCATCACCTGACCTGGAACCAGCCAAGCCCTCGTCTTTTATGGGAAAGTTCCCCTCTAATTTTCCTTGTCTTCGGTGCCCCGAGGCGAGCTGCTCGGGGGGGGGGAGTGTGACATCACACCGTTTAGGCAGATTCCATATGAAAGAGAAAGAAAAAAAAGAACATTGAAGCCATTCTCCATAAAACAGTGGAAACACTATAAAGTTATAGGAAGCGATTAGCTAATAATTAAGCAACCTACGCAACCCCCCCCCCCCCCCACATCGTTGTCACACATCATTACCGCCTCCACACACACACACACGAAGCGGCGCGCATGTTCACACAGTTGAAGCTGAGGATGTCTCTGGGGCCGTGGGTTGGGGTATCGGGGGCAGCAGGGACCGAGCGAAGAGGGGACGAGCTAGCAGGCTGCAGCTGGGGGGGTGGGGGGGGGGGTCAGGCGAAGGCACGTTAATCACCGCTATTCCGTCAACAACAAAGAGAGGGCCTCACCCCAAACGCTCCACTCGGTAGCCATAATAACACCGCGCAGGTATCACCGTGAGTCAGGCAGAGGTGTCACTGGAGAACCGAGGTGAAGGAAGTGAAGAGGGGGTGTGATGATGCAATTACAGGAGTAAAACAGGAGAAGGGAGGAACAGAGGGTTGGACCGAAAGAAAAAAGAAGAAGGAAAAAAAACGTGTTTTTTTTCTCGCTGGAGTATCACTTAGGACTGCAGTTTTTTTCTTTGGAGAGGGATCCCACACACCCGCTCACCCCTCAATTAAAACACTATAAATTATCATCACTGGCTGCTGTCTGACGGGACTCATTGCCTTTATGCCCCTCGAAACGCAGCTACTTTTTAGACCCACGCCAGTCACAATGGAACATTGCGTGTAAAGTGTTTTTAGTTCCGTCCAGCAAATGTGTTGATACAAGCCTCTGTAGTTGAAACACAAGCTTTTCCTGCAGTGACCAGACTGCGACCCCACATCGTGTCACATTACTGAGCAATGGGCATGTTTAGATTATTCACTCCAAGAAAAAACATCATTAGGATCTGAGGGTGGATTTCACTTTTCCCTTATGTCCGCAACTCAGAGGGAATGACGGCGTGACCCCCCCGGCCCCCAGGAACGACTGCAGCCTGAGACCTGACATTCGACCTACTGACCCGCCAGAGTAAACACACGCACACACTACTTTTTTTTTGCATTTCATTTCTTGAGCAGCATTGTCACTTACACAAGTGAACTGTCTCCAAGTGATGTTTTTCTCTCCTCCATCTGGACTGTCTCTGCTCCAGCAGTTGTCTGATCTGACACAGTCTGATAATAGGGTCGGGCCCAAGTGAAACCAGAAACAATTTGTTTTGGTCTGAGCTATCATTCCATTTCCCATAAGCCGTGCCTCTCCCTTCTCTCCTCTCAGCCCCTCTTTGTATCTCTTGCCAAGAATTAAAAGGAATGACTTTAGACACAGTTACAAAAAGCAGCTGCTGAGCAACATCCTTCTTAGAAACGTACTAAAGGCCATTACAGATTTACATATCTTATTCCAAATCACAAACTGCATGCCTTTCAGAGAGCCCCGAGGCCCTCTGCTCGCTCAGATGGAGCGGCGTTTCGGAGCTCTCCTCTGGAATGAATAAGGGAGGAAGTGGAGAGGCCACACTCACCCTAAGGCAGGAAGTGACATACACCCAATGACGCTAGGAAGCAGTTGTTTTGAATCTTGTGAGACAAGAAGAAAGTTCTTAAGAGCAACGATAGACTGTAGGGGAGAGGATGAGGAAAGGAAAAAGGTAATTTGATTAAAGTCGTTGCCTTCAGCGGCATTTCCAATTCCAAACATGTCCGTCCTAAACCCGCCGATGTAAACACGGCATGCTCTCTGACCTTTGTGGTAAACATCTGTTCAGGGATACGCTTTCACCCTCATTCAAGCACCGCCTGACACGACATTGATGAAAACGCTTTTAATCACCAAAAGCAACACGTAAAATGAATCTTCATTATCTACTTAAGCAACTAAGTAAACACTGCTGTCTTGTGAGCAAACAAGTGAGTCACAAGAAAAGCTGTGCGAGCAAACTTTATTGACAAAAACAAAAGGGGAATTTCAAGCGGGATGTAAAGTGTATAATCTGTGAAGATTTCAAATCATCAAATCATTTTGGGGTGAAAAGTGTCAAACTCCTTCTTCACTAATTCTCTTTTGTTCGTTTCATTCTCTCTCTCCATCTCGTCGGCCACCAGGTTCGCGTGGTACAGCTCTACTGTGTCGTCTGAACACGGAGACAATTGGAGTGTAGGTGCCTGAGGGGACAGAGCTACGTCCCTATGGAGAGAAGGAGGACCCTTGAAAGGGGTGAGCAGCAGCCGGTGGGTCCGGAGCCTGGGCCTCGTAAAACAGCCGCAGCCGGCTCGACCAAGGGAGAGGAAGGAGGCAATTAAAAGACCCACAAGTGGCCTGAGCACCAGCTGACTTTTATCACGTTGTGAAATACCTACACGCAGGGGGTGCAGGGATAAAGACCGAGAGGGCGGGAGAGAGAAGGAGAAGGAGAAATGAATTGAGATTGAGGTTGATGAGTATAGTTGACTGTGTGCTGGACTGGTGGTCGGCCTTGCCCGACCGCCGCTGAGAAAAAGGGGAAAGGCTATCGAGACAGACGACTTCCTACCGAAGTCTGATTATCCCCCGGAGGCCTAGGGAGAGCGCTATAAAAGCCTCCTCATTAAGGCCGGACCATTTATAGACGGCTTAATGAGTCTAGGCCACTAAAAGAAGAGAGGGAACGGGGGAGTGATAAAGAGAGTGTCCACTTACTACTTTTGGGGTTCCTGTCTCTGCACCTCCCTGCCCTCAGAGGTCTAATCGGAAAAATCACCATGGTGGGTAAATATCAGACACAGCCAAGGCGACCAAATTTTACAAATCCAAAAGTCAACTTATTTGCCCTGAAGTCTTTGCAGACCCCCTTTAGCACGGTTGGCTCATTATGGGAAGATTGTGTTTTTATTAAAGGTCCCTTCCGTGTGGATTCAGCTCCTCATGGAGTAGAAGTCCCTTGTTTTTAAACAAGCAGACATTTTGCGCCATGGAGACTCACGTCAGAAGTGTGCGAGTTTGTCGAGGGTGCTTCCGTATTTCCCCAATGTAAGTTGGAATGTACTGAAACCTCCCCATGACCTTTGACACGTTTAAGGAGCAGCACGAATGAATGTGCCACTCGGTTTACACTGGTCTCTAATCACAGATGTAAATCCAGACCACTGGTTGCTTACTTAAGTTGCGCAACAGCTCCGGACATTTTTACATTTAGCTTGAAGTCATCGCATATCATTTCCCCCAAGTACACATCAACTCACAGTTTTGCCTAAGAGACAAAAACTGAGCTCCAACCATGTGATTGGATGGGCCCTCAGCATCTGATCGGTAGGTCGCACAGCACGAACAGAGCGATGAGCTCCTACAGATCATCTGTCACAGCCCTCCACCACTGATAAACCACGCTGATCCTATCAGGACCACAAACGCTGCGTCGTGACACCTGAAACACAAACATGCATGTGCCCGCGCATACGTACCCACCTGTGTGTGTGTGTGTGTGTGTGTGTGTGTGTACAGCCATTACAGCCATATGCTTCTTTGTGAGATATTTGAGAATCGTTTTTTTTTTTCATTCAATTCAATTCAATTTGTGGAAAAGGAGAGAAAAATATCATAAAGCCTCCCTCATTTACACTTTATCCAACACCATCCCCAAGACCGCATTGTAAAATCCCAGTAAGACCAATCATGCAAAACTCGTAATAAAGCAATGCCAATAACTAGTGCAATAAAAGTGCTGCCGTAGTCCTCTCACAGTGCACGTCTAACGACTGCAGAAGGATTGGTCTCTTCGCTTGCTTGGCGGCCCACTGGGTGTTATTCTCCCCATTGAAATTAAAGAGGTGTTTTGTCTGTTCCGAAAAGGGCTTCGGGCTGGTATCGGCGTGCCACCAAGGCAGAGAAAAACAAAGTGAGAGCAGGTGAGGCTGTTTGAGGAAAAAGAGGTTTAAAAGAGTGAATGATTAATAACAGAAAACAATCAAGAAGGGCTGAGACACCAAAATAAGACAGCATGATTGGAATCCTTCACAACAAATTAAGTAGTTCCCCTCCCGCAGATGCCTTTAGCGTTGCATGCTAAAGGATCCCATCAGGAAAAACAGTGTCTGACAATCAAAGAATAGCTCAATTTGAGGGAATCTTTTTTTCTTTTCCGTGAAGCACCTTGGAGCAGGAAATGTGTCTCCAATTGTTACTCTGTGTGTGTATCCACCCATAGCACTCGAGGAGGGTTATTGGCAGGCAGGAGGAGGGGAGTTTCGGGAGGGGATGCTGTGCTGAGAATGCCAGGAATGTCCAGCCCTGTTTACAGCCCGGGCTGGTTCACACCTGCAGGTCAGGGTGCTATCACCAGCCCGGCCCCTCCTCTCCTTTCTGCCATCCTCATTACAAGAGGGTCAAGCTCAGAGGTGACCTAATTAGAAGCTCATTACATCACAGACAATCTCCATTAGCATGCCAAGCTGGCCTGTTAATCCATTAGCACCACGGAGGCCCCAGGGCGGCCTTCACATTCCTGCCCATGTGGCCCTCGCTGAAGGCCCCCCGCCACGCAGAAACACAGACTTATACCTATGTGGATGGTAGAGACGGAAATAATGCTATTGTTCTGGCGCAAATATTAACAATAGAAGCAATGCTCATACAGTGTCACCCAAAGAATATTTAAAAGTCAGCGTGGTTACATGGATTCGATCAACTGGCTTAGTCGGACTGAAATCGAATTATCCGTTTCATGTTTGTCCGACTATGTGCGGTCCGACTACGATCCGACTAACACCCCTGGATAACTCGATCCGAGCCAGTTGATAGTTCGACTATTGCGGCATGTGACGGTGAATCGGATAAGGAACTGGACTTTGCGTCTTTGCGCATGTTTGAGATCCCGACGGCGTCTTTTCTCCGTTATCAAATCAGCCGCCATTCGCATTCGCTGTGCTCCTATTAACATCATGCAAACATAGTAGAGGGACGTAGCTTCACCTTGCTCTCCGTTCGCCATCTTTCTCAAAATGTTGTTGTTGGTTGTTGTTGGTAGTGGTGAAGCGGTCAAGCGCAAATGGCTGTATCACAACTAGTTGTAATGAAAACAGCGCCACCTATATCGTATCGGATATGACATGCTTTCGGCCAATGATTCGATTTATTCACTGCCATGTATATTGGGATAATAGCACTTGCCCCGAAAAATAGCAGAGTCCGACCAAGCAAAGATTCTAATAATACCATCATGTAAACAGAGTATTTATTTACCTCTAAGGAAACACCCTCCTATGATGTTGCTGATGTGCTTCAACAACGGGCTCATCGTAACAGCCCTGAGTTACTGTTTTATCACTGTTACAATACCACAACAATAACGGGTCATTTTGACATTTTTCATAAACTGCCTACTTGCTGAGGATTGGATCAACCTCTCGAATTATGCTACAGTTGTTTTATCTCTCTCTATTTTAAACCAACCTCATCATTGTTTGATAAAATAAAACAGCTGCCAGTGGGTCACGTAAAATATATATATTTTATTTATAAATTAATTAAATGAATATATAATCTTAATTTGTCGTACAGAAACTTTGGTTTTCTCAAGTTTATCGGTGCAGTGAAAGCTACTATTCAGAAAAAAGGGAGACGTGGCCGACGTTAAAGCGATCTTGATGAGTTGGTGATGTCTTGACACTTTTTGTCACAATGGGACCGGCAAAGGAAGAGGGAGTGCGTCAGCTACTTCTGGGCTTTTACACACAAGCAATCTGCTGACGAGCATGTAGAGATAAATCCATTCCTCCCCCATTTGACCATTACAGAGAAAGGAAAAAACTCACAAAACTGAAAGTCATGTTTCAGCAAGCGGCCCTTTGGCACTGAAATCTCAAAGTTACGACCCTCTTAGTGCTTTCGTGTATTCTGTTCTCGGTCTGTTTGTCATTATCGTACACTTCCAAGTGAAGTTTTGAAAAAGTGCAGCTCCTCTCATAGTAAGGTGCCGAGCTGGAGTCAGGCATATGTCAATGGTCTGCATTTCCTTGCCCTGTTTCCACTGTTTACCACCATCAATGACCTTCCTCCTCTGTGTCTTTGTTGGACAAGGCCTCTAAAGTGCTGCAGCTGTGGGGTTGTGGCCCAGTGCTGGGGACTGAAATAATCAGTATCTATCTCACCAGTGGGGACCTGAGAGACACTGAGCCCCACTACCTTCCCTTTGAAACCTGTCCCCTCTGGTGACTGGCAGACCATACAACGCTCAGAGCTTTGTAAGTGACTCCATTGTCAGGGGCAGATTGAGAGGAAAAAAGGGGTCTAGCCCTAGGGATAGAAAAGCAAGGTGAAACAAAAAGGTCTGGCTCTGTGGTCTGAAGAGGGCAGGCCCGGATCAAAGGGATGGCTGCTGACCTGCGGCCTTTGTCCGTCAGACAGCCCTGGCTTCATTTAACCTCTCTCCGGAGGCCGGCAAAGCCCACTGGGATATCGTGCTACACAGAAGCCGTGCCCTATGGGGACATCTCAGTGCCTCCTGTGCAACCCCTCCACCCTTTCCCTCCGTCTCTTCCTCCACCCCTCCACCTGGGACAATATCACAGGGGAAAGTCGAAGGGAGGGGTTGGTCCGCGCTTCGCCCCAACCTGTCAGGGATCCACCACAAAGAGAGCTGAGCCCTCTCTCCGGATGCCCGGCGGCCAAGTCTTACCTTACTGCACAGCATTCACATGGCCTCGCTGCCTCCCTGCCCCGGCTCCACTGGGAGAGCCACGGCATGGAGAGAATCCGAACAGAGAGGAGCTCTCAGTTGCTCACCTGGGGATGATAAACCTCAGCTATGTGGCAAACAAAGGTGAACTTAGTGTCGCATTGTTTAGTTGGGGAAACTTAAATCTTCCAGCCTTAATGAACTGCTGAATGGAGGGGATTTTCTATGGTTCAAGGGGCCATGTGTGACTTTTAAAAACCTGTCCATCATGCTTTCTGCAGGGGCAAGCCCGACAAACAAATGCACACAATCTATCCTAAGACCGTCGCAACACTTTTAGGCTAGTTATCGCATTAATTGATATATCAAAATAACAGGATTGGAGGATTGCTCTTCTATCATCATGAAATTCAAATTGTTGGAGTTTAAAAGCGCCTTTTACAGAGGCTGTCGGGGCATTAGAGCACCAGGTGAGTATTTCCAAAAGAAGCTATTGGCGTGATTGCTTGGACACTCCAAACGGCAAGAGATGGTCAAGGTGTGGAACAGTTGAAGAGGAAGAAGGAAGCGGCAACCAATGGAAGCAGAAGGAGTACCTGCACTGAGATGGGGATGGGGGGTCTAACTATGTTGGGAACGAAAACGGCCAAATCGTCCTGCTTTCATTACTGCGCTGAGTGAAGCCTCTGCCGAGGCCTCGATTCCCAAGACTCTCAGATAACAAGTGGCTTCCCACACTGAGGCTTTCTGTTTTCTGTTTCCTATCCAATAAAACCAGCCAAAGAGCGAGAGAGAGAGAGAGAGAGAGAGAGAGAGAGAGAGAGAGAGAGAGAGAGAGAGAGAGAGAGAGAGAGAGAGAGAGAGACAGGGGAACAAGAGTGATAGACGGGTGGGGAAAGGAGAGAGGGGACCCCCTTGGTCTGCTGTTATCTGTCTAACTCAGTCATTCGGGGGAGGGGAGGGGCAGTTTGGTTTATTTTCCCTAAGCTCAATGAATGGCTGCTGACAAGGCATTTCTGATGGCTATGATAAGACGTCCCACACCCGGCGTCCAGCCCCTCTAGCCCTGACCAGACCTCCAGCTCCGGCCTTTCAAGTAACCAGTTTAACCGTCCTTCCAAGAGGTCGTATTGAAAGACAAAGTGAGGTGGTCTCGCACAGAAAGGCACGGATGTAGCAGACTGAGTGAAAGCGGAAGGCAACGAGTGGAGGTTACTTAAATGACCCCCCACACACAGTAATACGCAGACCGAGACAAAAGCATTCCATTGGGAAAAAAATAGCAATCCTGTTGGTGATAGGCTCTAGATAGGGTCTGTATAGGACTCTGCTCCATGCAGCTGGCTGGTGTATGCAGAGAATGTTGTGTTTGTCTGAGGGCCAACAACGCTCTTTGGATACAAACATTTTGAACGTACAGAGGTCAGTGCTGTGGACTGTTGAACCAGCTGCCAGCTGCTATCATAGCGTATGATCATCAACACATATTTTGTATGTACAGCAAGAATGGAAACAGTGAGGGCGTGAAAAGTCATTCATCCAGTCTGATTGGCTCTAGATGAGTGAACGGAGGTTCCTCGTTCTCCTCAAGGTAGTATTGTGGAAATTGTTAGGGCCCTGTCACACGTAATTTGCGATTGTTAGACAGTGGTAAAGGTCAATATTTTTGAAAGATGTGTATATTTAGTACAGGTGCCGCCCCATGAGCTCAACGCGGATTGGGCTGCAGTGGGCCTGTTAAATGCCACATGAAGAAAAAGTTAGGAGGAGGCCAAGACATCCAGCAGCCGCTTTCCTTCCTGTGATGTACCCTATGACACCTCCTCCCTCAGGCATGGAACACATTCACAACACAAATTAATTACATTGAATTAAAGTGCAAATACTAACTCACACTGTCAGAAAACACAAACAAGCAAGAACTTCCAATCAAAGCTTTCTTGTCAGCACTGAGCGCACAGAAAAGGGGCTCGAAGCTGAGGCATGGTGAGGTGAGAGGCAGCATCGGCACGGACATTAAACACGTGTACACCAAAACACGCAAACACACAGCGACGGCGCACTGAGCAAAGCTGCTTCTCATACAGAGCTTCTATTCCAGAGCAAGCACCCCAGCGAATGGTCCAAATGGAACACTCCCTGCCATGCCCTGTCCGCTCACCTCAGCGACAGCGGACGAGAGAGCGCGCGGGTGTTTGTGTTGGAGAGGTAGGGTGGCAGCCCGGGTGATAAACTGTGACCTTCTCCTCAAACTGCAACGTGCCTAATGGCTGCCCTGAGTGCTCCAGCTCAAGGTGTCTGAGCCTCTAAATGGAGGGGTATTTTTATCCAACTCACTCACACTCACACACACACACACGTTAACAAGCGCTGCGAATGGTGTGTATGGCCACGTCTGACGTCCGGGTGCACCGCAGGGTGAGGGAGGGCCGGCGAGTTGGCACGCAGCGCTGGCAGTACTCAAGTTCCTGATAGCTTTCAGGGGCCTTTGATGTTCTTTGCATCCCCGGGCCCTTCACCGCACCACCCCCCCCCATCCCCGCCGGCCTCCCCCTCGCAGGAAATTGCATTCTGTCCGCTGCCACAGCAGATAAATGAGTCAGGAGAGGGGCTGCACACTGTCACCAGCCGACCTGGCCTGTCTCACCAAGCAACCTGCTGTGTGTTAGCCGCGTGTGCTCGTACCCGGCAGCCACAGCAGACTGGCCTCACGGAGAAGGCATTTGTACGTAGATGTTAACACAAGCGTGTATGGACGGACACATATTTGTACATAATTGTAGACAAGCAAGTCATGGTACGATCTCACACAGTTAAACTCATTTTCGACTCGTGCAATTATTCGGACAAAGCAGTCACGTGTACCAAAACGTCCCAATATCTGTGCAAACACATACTACCGGACTTTAGCCGTAGCATCACACAAGGGTTACAACGCTTGTCACGCTTGCATCTAGAGAAGGTAGAGGGGTTAGAGAAGGTGTGCTGGGAAGCACGAGGTTGTGGGTTCGATTCCAGACTGCCCCATGTTCCATGTTGAAGTGTCCCTGAGCAAGACACCTAACCCCTAATTGCTCCCCGGCCAAAAAATGTGAAAAAAGCCATGGGTTTAAAGTGTAATGTAAGTCGCTTTGGATAAAAGCGTCTGCTAAATGACATGTAATACTAATACTAATAATCTAGCGTGTCACATCTGATTACATCAGGGTGAGCTTTCTGCTATTCCTCCGAGGACATTGTCTGGGAATGTCGAAGAATAATACAGCTAAAAAGGACTGCTCACGCGATGGGGACCCCAGCAGTACTTACACCCATGGAGGTGACTGGAAATTTACGGGACTTTGCCCGTGAGCATGTGTGTCCGTCCATGTGTGCTTTGTCATTTAGTGTATGTGTGCGTGTGTAGCTGTCTGTGAGGTACTCAGATCTTGGGCGTTTCTGCGAGTGACTTTGCCTCAGCCAACAAGTATGTATGTTTAATTAATGTTGCGCTGCATGCAGCAGGGTTCGCTGTAACGCAATGAGTTACAGCTTTAAGGTGATGTCAGTCCTACTGACACCCAACGGTACAACCACACACAAAGACACACCTCTTCAGACTCTACCTCGACTAAAAGACTAACAAATTGTAGCAATTCAATTGTTCTTATAATGCCATTTATCTGTAGAAAATTGTAAATTGGCTTATGTGATGAAATTGCACTTTCTTGTTTCTTGCTCTTATGAGT
The DNA here is from genome assembly GCF_964276395.1 of Gasterosteus aculeatus. Taxonomy (NCBI): domain Eukaryota; kingdom Metazoa; phylum Chordata; class Actinopteri; order Perciformes; family Gasterosteidae; genus Gasterosteus; species Gasterosteus aculeatus. The sequence continues at coordinate 10,115,575 of NC_135703.1, forward strand.
TTGTATCCTTATGGTTGAATGCACTTATTGTAAGTCGCTTTGGATAAAAGCGTCAGCAAAATGACATGTAATGTAACACAACCCAACATGCTATAGGATGTAGGAGTATTTTTACATACAAACATGTGCTATTCAAGTCAAATTCAACAGCCGTGTCCAAATAATCACAAACCGTGGCTCCCATCTTTCTGAGGGCTTTATCAAGTTGTTTAATGGATATTTTGGGAACTTTATGGTGCAATACCACATGGCCACGTGGCATTGAGGTTTCATGGTGTGTATGACTCATGGAGCATGTTCATAACATGGAACATTTATTTTCTATTTATATACTGTTGTTTATCTTCCCACTTGTGGCCTTCCACTTTCCCTCAGTCAAATGAATGAGAAGTTGGGCTTAAACGGAGGGAAATCTGCTTCGTGCTCTTAATCGTGTGTGGCCTGAACCAAATGAGCATGCTCTCTCTCTCTCTAAAAGATTGTATTTTTACTTCCACTTTTGTTCCCCTTTTTCCCAAACCATGACCCCATTAGACAAATATATTTGAAGACATTAAAATTGATTATTAAAAAGAGTTGTGTCTCAATTAACATACATTTCTGCAAAAACTGCATTGTATTTTCCACCTTAAAGGGCATGTCTGTTTTCAATGAAGACATTTATCACTTCTGTTCCATCTTTACTTTTTGTGGCTTTTATGAGTCGTTATCGAAATAGAGTGGGGTCGTATGCAACAAGCGCCACGTCCGACCCCCAACATCCGGCTGACAAGTAACATTGCATGGATGTTTTTTTATCACACCGGGATGCAGATGCAATGACAATATGCATATATCTTTCCATCAGCCATTACTATGTCTTCCTTTTTGGGATATGGCAACCTTTGTGCCGGCTATATCTGCATAGTTTCTGCCTCTTATTGGTTTAGGGTTTGGGTCACATTGACATAGCCTGGAGTACAATTACAGAGACAGTAGCAGGTGACAGAATGTGGGATTCATTGCTGACACAATGAAGAATTAAGCTGTCAGTGAAAACATATTTGCTTTAAATATATTTACTTTAGACGGTATTTTCAAAATAATTGTTTGAAAGCCAATTTGGAGAGAAAAATATGTTTTCTGTTATAGCAAACGTGGCCTAACTTCATCAAGCTTTCCTTTGAGACACTCCCCTCCCCAAAACACTCGCCTGTTGATTGGAGTGATCCTGCATGTGGTGAGTGAGGAGAGCAAGGACACCATGTGGTTTTCTCCTGTGTAACACACACACACGCACGTACGCACATACACACATCACACCGACCCCATTACCCACCACCGCCACCTCTGCAGCTGCCCCATATGACCCCTCGTGCTCTCCTGAGCTGTACCAGAGCGCCCCTACAGATCAGCGGGCTTCTGATTGACAGGCCGTGAAGATACACCAACATGGTCTCCATTTAGCTCAAGTACCACACCGCCATCACCTCAGAAACCCCCACCCGCCCTTCTCTCCCGAGTCCCAGGAGAAAACACACTTGAGCCAAAGTGTTTCAGAGCAGGATGTTTCCTGGGGAGAAAAGGTTTCGTCTCGGGTCAGCGTGCACTGCTGTGATGGAGGGTGCTTTTTTCACGAGGGTGTGGGAGGGGGCGGTCAGCTTATGGTGAAAGGGTGGAGGAAAAACCAAGAGGAGGTGGGGTGGTGAGAAATGGAAACAAGGCGTTTGGATGTTTGAAGAAGCGAACCACGGCATAGGTAGGCAGGAGTGTGTGTTTAGGTGCCTATATGTGTGTGTGTGTGTGTGTGTGTGTGTGTGTGTGTGTTTGGAAGTGGAGGTTGGGTCAGTGGATAAAGGGCTAGAGGAGTGTCAGGGGGTTGGAGAGTTTGGAGAGGTGAGGCGACGGAGGGGGTGCTGAGGGTGTTTAGCCCTGAGAGGAAACATTAGCAAAGCGAGGAGGAAAAACTGCCAAATTAACTTCTCACCCTCTCAATCACACCCCTGAGAGTTCCTGCCTCACTTTTCTTCTGCCGATCTGGCTCCACTTTTTTGGATGTGGGACTTGTTTCTTTTTATTCTTTTCCTTCTTCTTTATTTTTCTTTGGCCCTGCACATTTTTGAAACATTGCACCCTCACACCAACCTCATGACTTCTCTATACTCTCGCCCCCCCGTTGCACCCTTGTTTCACCTACTGCAAACACTAGTTCTCTGCCTCTGCTCCCGATTCCGCAACAAAGGAAGGGCCTGACTAAAATACCAGTAATGTGTCAGAAATCAAACTCATCCCCGGAGAAAAGAGAAAAACACTCTCAATGTATCGGATCATTTCAGTAAGAGAAACATGCATTAATATGGGTTTAAAAGATCACCAGAGGAGTGTAGCAGATGTTCTTCCATGACTGGTGCTTTTGTAAAGCCATCCATGAGCATTCAGCTCAACCCGCTCCAGCTTTTGCAGCGTGGTTTGGAGTGTGGTAATACAGTTCAGACTTCTCCCCTCCTCTGTCGTTCTCTCCCGCCCGCCCTGACATTCCTACACAGAGCTGTTCTGGCCTAATTTGTTTGTATTTGTGCATTTTTTTTTCGGCTTTCTGCTTTGCCTGCTTTCTTTTCTCTCTCCCTCTCTATCACGTACCAGATTAGGTGGTTGGTTCCTCCTCTTTGGGTCCCTTCAATCGAAAATAGATGATTAGAGTCATTCTGCAAGACAAATGTAACTTTTCTGGACGCTCTAAATCTGTTTAGGCACATTTAATAGTGTCAATTATAGTGGGGCCAGACGGGGGACTTGGGCCTTTCTGTAGTCAGGGCCCTTAATAACATTGGCTACAATGAGAAGCAGATGCTGACCCGCTTGGTCTCTTTGAAAAAAGACATTTGAGTAGCTCTGCTTCTAATTTATGAGCCCCCCTCCACATCTGGAATTCTTTATAATTAAAACATAAACCCCAAAGTTCTACTTCCACCTGTCAAACGTTGAGAAGATGAACATAGTAATGGGCTTCTCCTGCATTGGTGGAGAGATGGAGAGACTGGTTTTGCTTGTTCTTTTTTTAAGGGAGGGAAAAAGGGCCAATAAAGGGGTGCAGAGAGAGGCCTTGTTTTCTGATTGTTTAGCTTTATGGCATGGTCGGCTGCACTGCACAATTTTGGGATCAGGTTTGATCACATTTACTAGATAGTAGTTAAAAAAAATCTGTTTGGAGTCAAATCCTTTCTCGGTCAATCGTCGGGAAGGAAAACTAGAACAAATGTGCCATTTTTCCTTTTAAAGTCTTTTTTCCCCCTCAAGAATCAGGTTCAAAGCGATGAGAGACAAAAGCATTACAGCAGGACGGAAGCCAAGATTTCCGATCTCGCACTCAACGCGGACCGGAAGCAACACGTTCAAGCTTAGTAGATTTTGTTTCCATGTATTAGCCAGTAATGAAAGCAAAGAAATGGATTTGCCATGGCTGCCGAATAACATAATTGCCCATTATAGGGTTTGTTCCAACAGATCAATAGGACCTACATGTGTGAGTGCCGAGTGTGTGTGCCTGTGTACGTGCCTGTGGAGTTGTGCGAGAGCTAAGCCTCTCAGACTTAAAGCTACCTTCGTTAAATCGAATTAAGATCTTGCACCCAGCAGATTAATTTTCTTTGCCTTTTTCTTCTCTTTTTTCCTCCCTCCGCTCCCTCCTCCTCACACCCGCCTTACGAGACAAAAGCAGCTGTGAGAGGGGCCGTCGAGCTTGTGGAGGTTGCAGAGTGCAGCTCGTGCAGTTAATTACGCTGTGAGTATGGCCATGAGGACAGCATTCCTTCCATTTTCTCTGCTAGTACCAGATCACCATAATTAAGCCTTCAGTGTTCTGTGGGGCACCGGGCCCAGCCGAATGAGCCGCATGTGGCCACTGTCAGAAACGGAGGAAGGGGTCCGAGTGGGAGAGGAAATGTGCGTCTGAGACTCTTCTCCCGAATGCACACCTGTAACACCTGCAATACGATTCATGGGACATATGAGCCTGCATAAATGAACACATGCTAGACCACATGGGAGCACAGACCATAAATTACTTTCCCCAACGTGGAGGTCGACATCCTGTAGATGTCTTGCTCCTAACGGGGTCTTTGCAATCATTCTCCTGGAGACAACTGCCACATTTTGCTGCCGTCGACTCGCACTGTCAGCTGTGATGCAGAGGCGCCATTGTCCGCAGGTGTGAGGCCGTTAAAACCGGAACAGAGTAGTTCCCAGCAACGGCATCAAATGCGCATCTCAAAAGAGATGAAGGGGGGGGGGTTTAGAAGGGAGAAGGTTGAGCGGACCTCCGTCTTGAGGAGGAGAAACTATTGCACAGTGTGTGACAGGTCTGGGGCAGCAGGCGAGGTTAAAATGAGCAAAAGAAGGTGGATGGAGAAAGAGAGGGCAGACTTTTAGTTGAGCCCAAGTTTTAAAAAAAGGGGGGAGGGGAAGTGGCAGAAACATTGGGGGGGAAACAGGGCGAGCTGCTGGGATGGAGAGGGAGTGGGAGCGAGGGAGGAGGGCCTCTTTGTGGATCATTGACAGATAATGGGCTCATTAGGCCAAACGCAGCTTAAAAAGGCTGTGGCTCTCTAAACAAACAGAAAGGGCGCTGAGGAGACGGACTTAAGGACATGGATAGAGATATAATGAGGCCCTCCGCCCTTCGTTTTGTAGAGCAAAGGGAAGCTCAGCAACCGGCTGCCCGCTCAAATTCTCCAACGATCAGCCAACCAGCTTCAACCCCAGTTGCCCTCACAATTAGTTTTCTACATTTTAAAACAGCTCTTTTTCCCACATATTTTGGCTTTCTGTGTGATATTTTTCACATGTGATTTAAGCTCACCTCATTACCTTGAAACAACCACACAGTAGCAAGTAAAAGGTAACAGGTAACAGCTGTTGACTGACGATAGATTTTCTTTTTAATAACTTTGCAGTGTTGGCCCAAAGAATTAATGCAAAACAGAGGGGCATTTACCATTGTTTGTTTCAGAAATGTTTTATCGGCCGAGATTTTTCTGAAAACCTGGAAACGCTTGTGTGGATGTGGATGTTGTTTTGACATATGGCTGCTGTTTTCGATATAGCCTGCTTAGAGCAGACACAATCAAACACACGCAATACACACACAGTACAAACACTACAAACTCCCCTCGCTCCACTTAGTGGCCTGGCCCACACATCAGCCACCCAGTCTCACTCATTGCAAACAAGTCTGTTTGTTGACGAGGGGGAAATACTCATTTTGACTCATTGCATCGGATCGGTTCTCCCTCACAAAACACCTGGAGTTATTTATTTTCCGTCACCTTGTAAAAAGCAGTCAACATCCCACGTCATCGTGCTGTATTGCTCACTCATTATGCTTTGCGATCCGGCACTGTCCTCCTCCCCAGGAGCAATATTGCAAATAAAACCCCAAAATTCCGTGCAAATAAAATGTTACTTAGAACGACAGAAGAAATGTGAGCTGCGGTGTTACATTTTTGTGGTTATAGGGCGCCGTCCCAACAAAGATGCTTGTGGGAAACTAGAATTCCTATTAAACAATTGGGATGTGAGTTTCAAGTCCAGAAGAGGAAAGGCCTTCAGTTGTGTTCACCCAGATGCCATTTGAGTACCATCTCTATGCAGCAATTGCTTTGGTGAATAACAAATTCCTTTTGAAGTCCAAATTGATATTGTATGACAGCGCGTGCGATTGAAGTGCTCCACTGTAGCGTGCTATTAGGCACCACGGCTGTAAGCAATAACTGAGCAGTTCGCTGTAAACTCCTGTAATCAACTCAGGGAAACGTTAACACAGAGCACGGCCATCAAACCGTTGAAACTGCTGATTTATAGCGAGAAGAAATATAGAGGCTGCTGTCCGCTTCTCCGGGAAACCTAAATATCTTCCTCTCCAATTACAGAAAGTTTGCCATTGTTTTCTTTTATTAATACCAATATATCACACCGGGAAAATAGAGCATTTCTTTGGAGGACATAAAAAATGCAGGTGATGTGAAGGAGGCCCGGGCAGTTTCAGTTCATCTCCAGCTGCTCCCCTGCTCATCATGCTGAGAACTAACATGACACACGCTCACGCTACGGCCTCCTTTCACACACAGCTGACATCCATTAAGGGTACTGACGGAGGACCGAGGCGGCCCCAGCGCTCCGTTCCTCTGCTAAAAAAGATGGGATGGAAAGAGGACGAGATTGTAAAAAGGGGAATATTTCAGGATATTGGTGCAAAAACATTTTAGATGGGCATGTGCAAAATAAAGTTTATATAAACGTATATATAATATAACGTACATTTTTTGCACAAATACCGATGAGAATTGAGGGATGTCTTCCAACTTTACAAACCATCACAGCAGGTGTCCAAACAACACCTGGCAGGCCATATCATACCGGTTAAAATAACTACGTAGAGCAAATTAATATACCATAAAAATACAATTGTATTACTTGCTACCACAGCATCACCTTTGCAGCGCCCGAATCATTTCCATCTTTAAATGTTCCTGGGCCATTCTGTAAAACATTCCGAAGGAGCCTGCGGGATACACGTATTCCCTTGGAACTATTCCCCACTCAGATAAGTCAACCCTGACAGTGTGAAACATCATCTGAAAACACTGACGATCTGCCCAACACATGTAGCCCTCCCTGCAGGGCCACCGCAGGTCCTAAGGGCAGAACACTCACCTTGTAAATGACAAGCAGATCAAGAAGAAAACAGTGTTCTCATGGATGATATATGCAACGTGACCTTTTAGCCGACCGACACGGACAATACAATCTTTGTGCAGATAAGTCTACTGATTAGCATGGAAATTTCTAACTTGGCACTATCAAAATGTTAAATCTCTTTTGCTCAATCCTTCCTAGCTTCCTTGCTTTATCATCAGACAGCTCTATGCAAGCTGTTGGCCCCTGTTAACAAACGTATCATTAGTATTGGAAGAGAGACGTATCATTCGTCTTAAATTACTCTCAGCATGAGCGCCTGTTTACACGCATTTTCCCATAATGTCAAACTGTTCATGTCACTTTTGGCAAGAGAACACGTTCAGCTCGGGAAATCAATGACGGGTAACAAGTGTGTAGTCTGAAGAGACCCGCGTCTGGAAAAGAAAAACGAGCCGGAGAAGGTGTTTGTCCAAACAAGGTAACACTAGCGCCGTGTTTGATGTGTATAAAGCCGAGTGAGAGGAACATCACCCTGCTGTCTCCTCTACTTGTTTACTTCAGCACGGTACCCCATCAGGCCACCCCACATGGACCCCCCGCCCCGCACAGACAAACACAGCGACAGAGAGAAAGGTAGTGTGAGAGAGAGGAGAGACACACCTCATTAATCTTGCTGGCACTTTCCACTCCGGGGCTGTCTGTTTTGCCAGCGAGTTTACTTTTACGCGGAGGTGAAAGTGACTGATACCCAAACGGCCTCCTTAAAATGCAAAATGTTCAACATCACCCACAAGTAATATTTTACACAGTTTTTAAATTCACTCGCCGTCGTATTTTCCAAAACTCTTTCATTGCTCTCTGCATTTTCTCTTCCCTCAAAATGGAATTCCAAATATATTTGGACAAACACCTTTTCCTCCTGGCCGGCGTTGTAAGGAGTGACGTCTATTATGATGTGTTAAAGAGAGGACATCAAAACTTACATGTACAGTTAGTGGGCCTTCTTGATAACATTTGTGGTCTGAAGATGGCCCTCGTGAAGTGCTTTGACTCACTCACCCCAAGTGATTTTACACAAGTGAAAGAATTCTGTCTGCAGACACAAACCAGGCGGGCAGACTTGTCCACCTTATAAAACGATATGGCATGTCCGTTCTATTAAAGCAGGCCAAAATAAATGTTTGAATGAAGCAGTTGTCTGGTGATGCATGAAAAGAAGTGTTCAACCGTTATCCGGGAATATACTCGCTGGCTGTCTTGCAGAGACGAGAAGATTGCAGTCTTGTCCAGACTGTGAGGTTTCCAGGCAACCAGCAAAGCTCTTCTCTTGGCAAAGAAATAGTCTGGCCGCATTCGTCATTTTCTCACTTTGTTTTCAAACAAGATGCAATGAGTTTCAAAGGGCTTAGCACAGGAACCTTTTAACCTTCCGTTACAGCCGTGTGTTTGTTGTTTCCTCCAGTTTACAGCCTTCATGCTAAGCTAAGCTAACCGTCTCCTGGTCCCAGATTCAAATTCAATGCGTAGGTATAAAAGTGGAAGAAACTTTCTTACTTAAATCACAGCGAGAAAGCCAATAAGTCCATTTCCAAAAATGTCTATTCATTGTAATGCAACTCTCGTCTACCTAAGTTTGTAGTTGAGCTTTTTTTGTTGTTTTGTTGCAGTTTTTAAGTCAAACTTTTAAAAAAAGACGCACACAGACGCAAGAAAAAAACAGTAGACTTATTAAGAGGTTTATAAGAATTATTTTAGAATAATTATAAGAATTAATTTTTCATTAAAATACCACCACATTTAAAGGCGTATTATTATTATTAACGCTGTCACATTATCTCAAACAAACAAACATGGCTGACAGCAGACAGGCAGCTCCAGCGTCAAAGGGAAATCACACTTGTGAATGGTGGCGGGGAGTCTGAATGACAATGGGTCCGGGATCCCCGTTGTAGTTTGTTATGGGCAACAGGACCAGGCAGCGGCTGCCGTGTGCAGGAGTCAACAGCCCCAATCACCCACCTGGAACCTGGAGCCCAGACAGCCGGGGGGGTGGGGGTGGAGCCGCCGCCCAGACGACAACGGCTACAGGCTGCGGGGACAGAGGAGCCCCCGGCCCAGACAGATCACCCGGGACCGCGTTGTCTCTCCGCCCTGCTGGTGACCTGCGTGTGCCCCTCCCTTCCATTATAGTTGCCGAAACCAGCCTTGTTAAATTCCACTTCATTTGCCCCCCCATCTACCACAAGCTCCTCCTCCTCCTCCTCCTCCTCAGGAACCGTTTGACCACACCCAGCTATCCCCACCTAAATCTGTTGTGCTCCAGTTTTAATCACCTCTGGATGTGGGTGGAGGCGGGTGGGGGCTTTGAGGGAGTGGAGGCGAAAACCACACATTACATCACGTATTTACTTATCCAGGGTTGCTAGCGAGTGACATGGAGAGTGGAGTTGGGGGTGAAAGGTGAAGGATTCAGGAGTAAATGAGTCATGACCAAAACCAAAGGCTTGTGTGCTGGGCACAAGGTTGCTTAAACACACAAAGGTTCACAACGCATCCATTAAGACACCAGCTTTTTGGGGTCGGAGCTTAAAAGTCCTAAAACTCTCACACAAACTGTGATTGCAACAGACACATTTCTAAGCTAATCCTTGGAGGCTTCACAGATGTACACGTCTTGAACATAACGCCATAATGTTTCCCAGAATACAGAGTAAGCACTTTAAGATTATTTGCTCTTAATGAAAACAATTAGGGGCTCGGGCTTTTGGGAGCCTGCCAACTACCGTTTCAACATTTTTCCTCCCTTGCAAGTGGAATTTGAACCCCCTAAATTGCTTCCCTTTGGTAACAATGCCGTAAACACCCTCCAATCCCCTCCCGAACATCTGCCCATGGTCAACATCACCCCGGTAACTGCTAGTGACATGTGCCGCGGATCAGCCTTGTAGTGCGCCCGGCCACCCGACCTTAGAGAGGTGGTGCGACTCAGGGGGACCAAACAGACCCGGTGAAACCGATCGGCAGACGGTTCCGTTTACCGCCAGGGGCGAGATCACTTGGTTTGAAAGTCGAGCGGTCCTCAACCTCGAGATCGTGGGCAACGCAGAGGGGATGAAAGAGAGGTGAAAAATAAAAATAGAGGAGGTAAGGGAGAAAGCAAAAGAAAACATAAGAAGGGTGGATGGACTTCCACTCATTTATCTCTCATGTCCCAGCAACCCCGGCCTCTCTGATGGAGCGGCAATGGTCCGCGCAGAGACATCAAGCACATTCCAAGAGTCGGCCCAATTACGGGAAGATGAGGGGCAGTTCTCTTTGTTTAAGAACAAAGCCAGAAGTGACACAACTGGTCTTTAAAGGGAGCTCTCACAGCCGTGGCTGAAGAGAGGGGGGCCCGTTGGGAGGGAGAGGGGGGGGAGGAGGAGGGTGGCCAGCTGGTTATAAATATCTATTTGGTCAGTTACTGGAAGGAAAATTTGCACTTTGTTTGTCATCCACTCATCCAGGTGGTGGGCCTGGTGGTTGCAAAACATCAGAGCACAGAGAGAGAGAGAGAGAGAGGGAGAGAGAGAGAGCGAGGCCAACCTGTTTTAGTTTGACTGCCAGAGATGTGGAATTTGACTAATTTGTATATGAAAGCCACATGTCATTCTCAAGTGTGTACCTGTAGTGAGAGAAAGCTCTTGGCAAGACCCATTATGCATTTCATTGTGCAGGCTGTGCCGATTAAATAATACTACTGATTAGTCTTGCACGGAGGGGGGTATTTTTCTAATGGGTATCATCTGGAAAATGCCAATATTAGAACACTCATGTTGAATTGACTGGGATTGAAGGACATTCTATGCTGAGAAATGTATTACTGATTAAGAAAATATGTTCTTCCGGGGGTTGTGGAATCAGACATTTCAGTTCCAGAGTCAAAACTATCAAATGCAATTATAAGATTGTGTGGGATATTTGGAATACTTGTTGTGGTGACTCAAAATCTACTTTTACATAAGAATAGCTGAACCTCAAAAAGGCTTAAAATGTCTCTGTGAGAAGTGTTTTTGTTGCTATTGAGTGGATGGTTAGGGGTGTGAATTTCTGACAAAAAAGACTGGTCTTGGTGTAGAGAAACAGTTAAAATGAACATTGTGCAAGTGGTTATATATGGCCAGAAGCATGGAGGACTGGACTGCAGAGGGGCGGGACAAGTTTAAAGTTTAATTCCCACTCTGCAGTAAATTAGAACACAGCAGGGTAATGTCTGTTTATCCCAAATACAGCTGCCTGGGTCTCTCTCTCCTATCCCTCTCTTCCCCCCAACCGTCCACACCGTGGCCCCCGGATCACCTGGCCCAGCAGTACACACACAAATGGAACTACACAAAACACACATTATGCAAACACACGCACTTGCATATACAAATTAAACAGTGCATGCATACATACATGCATGCATATACACAGTGTTACACACACAGAATCACACTGTACTCATGTAAGCACACACAGAGACATAAACACAATAGTTGTGCGCAAGAACAGATACATTACAAAAAGATTTTCAAAAAGAGGAGTTCAATGACACACGCGGCTTGTGGAAAAGTTAAACTGAGACGTAATTCCTTTGTGGCCACTTGCCTTATGTTGTAAGGGGAAGTGTGTACCCATCTAGATTGTATCTCAAAATAGTCAATAAGAACAAATATGTGACCGTGTCAGAAAGGTGTTTATTGTGCTCTGTTTAAATGCTTTGGCTGTAGCAACGTTTACAGTCATGCTTTATTGGTCTGTTCTTGATACTGTGGTCGACCCTCTGACTAGAAGAGTTGGAGGAGTTCCTTATAGTGTTTTAAACAGTACTTTCATTCTGATCCCTCCAAAAACAGCAGGTCAGCAGGGACAGCGTTTTAATTTGAGTCGTTATGTGTAAGTATGTGCTGCCCTCTAGAGGCAGCTCGAGTCATTGCACGATGACCACAAACCATCAAATTAAGAGCTGAAACCCATTAATGGGTGTTTGTCTCCATCTGGTGAACCATGAGGAGAACGCTGTCTATTAGTGGAACGGATTCCGTCATGTTCGCGCAGTTTCTACGTGCGCGTTCACGGTTGAATCCTGCGCTCTATGCGTCAGCTGTCAAGCCGTGCACACGCACATTACTGTACTATCTCTATGCGAGATTTGTTTGGACACAGAATGAATCTGAAATTCCAGAGAGACCGGAGCACAAACAAAGTATGGTGACTGCAGTATCACGACCCTCGAGCTGGACTGAAGCGACTCGGTGACAAGAAAGTGGTTTGATAAAGGCTCAACGTGATGTTAGTGGCGGGGAGGAGAAAATGAGAGGACCGGTTTTCCGGGTCGCAACGTTGCAGACTTGCTAATAAGCTAGCCACGGAGTTCCACAACCGTTAGCTCAGCTAGCTAGCATGCTAACAAACTGATGTAGCAACGGCTGTGGGGCAGCTGAGGGAATGCGGCGGGAGCCGCTCCGGAGGTCTTTTGTTTTTGTTAAAACTTGATTCATTTTGAACACTAACCACTATGGCGTCACGCGACGGGCTCCGCGTAGTGATACTGAGAGCGTGAATGCGAAGCGGCGGACGAGGTGGTCGTGAGGTTCGGTCTCGCAGGGAACGATAGTTATGAGCGGTTTCAACACTACAACCAAAACCTCCGCGGTAAGCTCTCCTCTGAACGCCGACGGCTCGCCGGTCAACAACAACATCAACCGGGACTGGGCTCTGGGGGGCGATGCGTTCTCGTGCTGTTACGAGATGAGTCCCATGGACGACACGATGCAGGCGGGGATGTCCTCGGTCCAGTCGGGACTGGACGGACACCTGCCGCTGCTATACGCCGGAAACTGCGGCACGCAGGACGGCTTGATGTTGGACCTGAACTCCCCGGCGGCCTTCCTCGACTGCGGCGGCGGCGGCGGCGGCGGCTCTCCGGACTACAGCGCGGGTCCGCTGTTCGAGAGGAGGAAGAGGTCGCGGTCCAACAGCTCCAGGCAGCGCTTCAACGAGGTGGTCACGGAGCTCGGTCCGGAGGAGGTGCGCTGGTTCTACAAGGAGGACAAGAAGACGTGGAAGGCGTTTCTCGGCCACGACTCGCTTAACATCGAGCACATGTTTCGGAGGTACTGTGAGCGGAACCCCGGCGCGACCGCCGACCGGGTCGTCGACGGCGGCGAGGAGGACCGCGGGAATAACGGCGAGGAGGGCCGGGGGCTTAACGGCGCGGTGTCGCCGGAGGCGCGGACCGGCAGCGCGGACGGGTCCGCCGTGTCCTCCTCCGAGGTGCGGGACCCCGACGGGATCGAGATCAACATCGAGCCCGTGTGCGTCCGGGGGGGCCTGTACGAGGTGGACGTCAAGGAGAGAGAGTGCAAACCCGTCTACTGGAAACGTGAGTGTCACGGGGGACAAACCGTAAACAAAGCGTGTGGATCCATGTTGGTTTTTGTTTGTTTTTGTTTTGCGTCCGTCACAGGGGATGCAGCTCCAACAGGCACTGATCCCAGCTGTGTGCTCATTCCACATGTGTACACGCACTTCATATTCTGCTGTGTAGGGGCCCACAGCCACTCACGGGCCACAAAGAGGCTCAAAAAGACACTAACTAGCATTTGATGACTAATTAAGTCCCGTTACTGATTGACTCCTGCATTTGTTTTCCCACCGGCTAAGTAATCAAGTCTTCTTGTCTTTCGGAGACATCCAAAAATACACAGGAAGTCTGTCTATTAGAGTCAGCTGATCTGTGCTGACCACTTTGTGTTTCCAGGAAAAGGGCCGGGGAACAAATGAAGGCGGTCACTTTCAAAGAAAGGGTTATTTTGAACGTTCTTGCCAAGTGACTGTCAGTGCAGCAGTTATTATCCTCAATGTTCCTGCTATGGATGTAAGTCCTTTCGTAGACTGCTTGCACATTCCTGTGCCTTTTCAGCCCGGCCTATGCCACTGAAAACACAATGTTGTGTTAACACTTAGGGGAGGGGGGTTGTTATTAACCACCTTAACAAAAGAGCGAACAGTAGCTACTGTGGGCCTCTTATCAGTGTGTCTTGTTGGCGTGCCTATCGTAGTTGAGTGGGCCTCTGTGGCCGTGAGATAAGAGCGTGCTCCTTTGCTCGCAATTCTAAATTCTGAACTGCCTGCACGATTCTCCTTCACCACCAGAGAATCTTTTAATAATGTTGCTCACTGTAATCAAAACTGTCCTCGCTCCATAAGCCACGGAGACTTGCCCCCCCCCCCCCCCTGCGACCAGCTGGATTCACCAGACTTGTTGAGTTAAGTGTCGTCCTTCTGAAAGGTAAAGTAATGCGCTCAGTTACTATAGAGAGTGAAGCGCATTTAAAATGTTTCTCGCTCGCGGTCTTCCTCCTCCCTCCCTTTGCTGGCCCATTGCTGGATGTCTTGGCCTGTTACCGTCCCCTTTGGATGAGCGCTATAGTGCGAATCACCCGCATTCACTCGTAGGAAAACAATGCAATGGGAAAAGCTAATAAAATGTCATATCAATGAATTCATCCTAACAGTGATGATTTTTCCATCACATTCTGTGTCCATCCCTTGACATTATTATGTAGCCGAATCCGTGTTTGTTTTTTGTTTTTGACTGTTTTACAGAACAAGACAATATTCCAGTGATTAGGGGCCAGTGGTTTATTGATGGCACCTGGGTCCTGTTGGAGGAAGAGGAAAGTGACCTCATCGAGCAGGAGCACCTGAACCGTTTCCGCGGGCAACAAATGCAGGACACCTTCGAGACGGACATGCTGGTCGGGACCGTTGACAGCAAAGACGGTGAGAGAAACAGGAAGGGGGAAGAGTGGAACAACACGTTACTGAAGCGTCCATTCTGGTCACACAAGTCTGTATAACTTTGTTACAGCTAGAGAGTCCGGGGTGGTTTGTGGCGAAAGCGTTAGGCCAAAACACATTATTGCTCACTCACCAGTATTTACTGCTGCTAGAACGCCAGTATAGTGCTCTGTTAGGGCAGTAGTGTAGAGTAGATGAAATACTGTTGTCGGCATTATTCCTAATAAACGCCATTACAAGCAAAGTCCTCGTTGTTACAATAAACTAAAAAGCATTGTGGGTCTTGCACAGTGAACTCTGCGACGGCGCCGCGCGGTAGGATCGATTCAAACCCGGTAGAAGTTAATGGAGCACGTGCCTCCATTCACGGCAGGGCAGGTTTTTTGTCATGTCATCCTCCCCAGGCAAAGCAGGTGCAGCCTGCGCACTTATAGGCTTCTCTCTGGCTCGGGCTTTGCCCGTGAGAGGCAATAAAGAAAGAGGCTCTTTGATTCAGCAGTCTCCTTAAGGCTGCCAGATCTACAGGACCTTCACTGGGGATGAATGTGTGAGTGTGGCAGATAAACGGAGTATAGCAGAAAAGCAACCCGCTAAAGAGAGTGACACAAATGTTTAGCGTGCATCATTAAAACTGAGCAAATATGGGTGAGACATCCAGCCTTCACAAATACATCCATTCAAAATGTATAAACCATCAGTCTTAATCGATTGTTAGCATTTACTCATCACATTACTCGTGCATTCATACGGCTTGCCTCGTTTCTGGCCTGCTGCACTGTAACTGACACGTCGGGATACAGTCACTACCCCTTACTCTGAAGAAATGAAGTCCTATAAATACGGATCAGAAGACCGTCTCCGCTGCAGGGCGGTCAGCCCGCCTCGCGGCCTCACCGCATTTGGGACGTAGCTCGCAGCTGCCAGAGCTTTTCCTGAATCAAATCAGGTTTTGAATCCAGGACAGGAGGCTCACCCCTGTTCCACAGGTATCCATGTACATGTACGCATGGAACAGGGAAAGCAGGGCTCAGAGTCTGATTCTCTGCAAGCAGGGAGTGTGAAATGTATATTGGAAAAGAACACAAATTGATTTTATAGCGTCTACTGGCGCAACAAAGAGATGATAAGAATTTAGCTTCTCCACGGCTGAGCTACCACAAGGTTGACTTGGACCTCCATAATTCTAATCCCCGCAAAGTGAGAAATAAGTACCTAGCCGAACAAAATATATCTGTCTGTGAAACTGTATTTGTACCCGCTCTTGTGATCTCCTTTATGCATGGAAGTGAGCATCTGTTTGAAGCCCTCCTGCTGCCTTTGTTGGCAGATTGTTTTCCACTTCTATATTTAGCAGAGGGTGAAGGGAAAGTAAGTGAAATATCCTGCTAATTCACCTTGTTTCGGTCTTTATTACCTGGAGCCTTTACAGCAGAGTATTTCATCTCAGAGGTAATGACTCGGAGCCATAAGCATCCCACCTTGAACTGCTCCACAATTGATAAATGTACCATAAAGCCAGTGAGCTGCGCTCTGGCAGTACTGCTGCACTTGCATTACCCTGCTACCCCCCCCCCCCCCCCTCTACTCTCTTTTCCATTCCTGCTCTCTGTGTCTGAGACTAAAGCAGCAGCCGGTACAGACGGTGTACCAGCGTAGCATCACAATGTGGCCGGGACCACAAGGTCCACAATGTGCGTGAAGGTCCCGTCTGTCTGAGGAAAGGAAGGAGGCGGACCAGAAGTACTAGGGCGTAGGCGTGATGTAGTGTATGCCGTGTGGCGAAGCTCAGTAGTCCGTTCCAGTGCTGCAGTCATACATCAATAACCATTGATTGGGTGGAGTTTGAACTCCAAATGATGAATTGATCAGCTTCAACAGCTTCAATGTCGTATCAAGTTTTACTATTTTCTTGTACACATACAGTAATGGTCTTTGTCCGCTCAAACTCATGATCCCCTATGCGTGGGAGCGCAGAGGAAGGTCGACCGTTGATTGAAAGTGCCCACGAGGGCATTGCAGTTTGACAATGGGGTTTAGAAACTTCTTTTAATGATTTGATTTTCTTTGGCCAACTTTGTACAGCAGAATTATTTTTCAAGCCTGATGGTCCCAATGTTGTTTTCCAACCCTGACTGAGGAAAATTAGGTTTGTCATTTACAGAGAACTGAAAATCAAATCGAAATGACAAATAAGAATATAATCCCTTCTATTTACTTCTCCACAAGCGTCTCCACTGTGTGTGTGTGTGTGTGTGTGTGTGGGTGTATTTGAGTACATAACAGTGAGCCCATGCTGGAAACCTTCGGGTGTGGCCCAGTCTGTCCGCCTCTCGGACGTCAGAGGGACAAATGAAGCCAGCGGGCTGCGTCAGGGTTATCTGAAGGCTCAATGCTTTTGGTATGTTTGAGGTAGGCAAGGCCCACACGTTTTGTTTGTGGGCGCCACACATTTTTATTTATTTTTTTCAACCGTCACACAAGGCAGGGCACACGCGGCATGATTGATAACAGACGCGTGCTTAAAAGATCAGCTGATTGTTTACAAACGGGCTCTGCTGGTCTGAAACCTGCCTTTAGGGGACCCGAAAAGCAACGCAGTATGATCCCAGCCCCGAGGCTGAGCGTGCGCTGCCAACAATTGTTCTGTGTGTAGTAGATATTCCAGTCATTAGGGAACGCCTATTGATATTGATGGATCCATCAGCGCTGTACTGCTCAAATGGACTTTGCTGATAGCTTTTAAAGCAAACAGACTTCCTGTGCACTCGCCATGTCTCTCCCACCTTCTCCCCCTCCTCCTCCTCCTCCTCCTCCTCCACATTTGCAAGTCAGACGTCTGCGTTGTCGAGGAATGAAGGAAGGAGGAATTTAGTTGAGTCTTTTAGACTTTGCTGATTTGATTAGCAAATGCAGGGAAGGTCTTTTTAAATGTCAGGACATCCATTTACAGCCAATTCAAAGATTCATTTATGTCATTTGACAGGTCCTTTTTCCTCACCAGTCAAGCTCAAGTTATATTATACCCTGCTGTTTGTATGCTTCTTGTCAGTATGTTCCTTCTTATATTAGTTCAACATCATTTCCTAACGACAAACAAAATGTTTTCCAATGATTATGCCTTCTTTTTTCCAGAGTAGTTTCGGTGCGTTACACATTTGACAAACGTCCTGACATGCTGACCTGCACCGTAAAGACGGTAGATTCCTGTCATGAGTGTAAAGCAGACGCTCCCCCGGTCACCATGTCAAGCAGCGCTGCATGTCGGGCTCACCCCGTGCGTACTACGTAGTCATTGCCTGAGGCTCGGGCCCCGTCTGTTACCGGTGTCCCCGAGGGCCTCGAAGCGGCAGTAACCGGATCGCAGCGCTACTTGATAGACTGTCCTGATCGTTTGGGTGATGACAGTGGTTAGCCTGTGTGTGTGTGTGTGACTGACACAAGGTTGATTACTCACTCTCTTTCTTGGTTGTTAGTTCTCTCCCACCTGCCCCCTTTCTACCTCCCTTTTCTGTTCAAATGGAGTGGATATCAGACGGGTGCTAAAACTACATGTCACAAGCGCAAACGCTGCCAAGGTACTGTAAAATACCACGTTTTTTATTTATACTTCTGCTGTGTTAGA
The DNA here is from genome assembly GCF_964276395.1 of Gasterosteus aculeatus. NCBI lineage: Eukaryota > Metazoa > Chordata > Actinopteri > Perciformes > Gasterosteidae > Gasterosteus > Gasterosteus aculeatus. Next base: position 10,133,699 of record NC_135703.1, read on the forward strand.
TATGCTACCCTGTGTGCTCGCTCTCTCCTAGTTGAACCTAGATACGTGTGGGGCTAGATTTTCCTTTCTGTTTTGGTCCAGACCTGCTCAATCTTAATATTTTGACCTAGACCTAGGCTCAGTTAGACATGGTTGTACAAAAAAAAAAATGGATTTAGGCTGCTCCCTCAGTTCTCCATTGCAGCCTTAACTGGGCCTAGTTGCTAGAGCGTCTCCCTTTTGTGCTGTGACCCAAAGTTTGGTACCACTGCTGCTTTTTGAGGAAACCTTTCTAGCCGTCTCCTCTGCTTGCCGGGATATTGAGTAGGCAGCACGGTTGACTCAATTGCGAGGGAAAGATCTTTTTTAGACGGGTAGCTGCTCCTCAAAAAGCCACCCTTCTTTACCCCTTTGTACCTCCACAGTCTCCCACTTTCTCATCACTTCCCTCTCCTCATCCCTGCGGGCATTTTGACCGACATTAATGTACTTCCGCCGGCCCTCGCTCTAAGAGCAGTGGACAAAGCTCCCTGTTGAAAGCCAAACACCAGTGATGAGCTGGACAGTGGAGCCATTGTGGTGCTTTACTATAGCCCCCCTAACAGGATGCATAGACTCGCCCTTTTAGAGGTCCACTGCTGTCCTAGTTCTGGGTGTATTGACCCTTATCACAGACTCACCGAGTGGAGAATTCTCGGGGTCTGTGTCCTCATTTCATGGTTAACGGTAAAAAAACGTTGACCGCAGCAGAGACTTGTGATTTCCTTGCATTACGCACCGCCTGGGTTGAGATTACTGCAGTACTGCTAGTCGTACACTCTGGCAAGACATTACATTCAGATTAAACTAATAAATCACCTTCATGAGAGGAACGTCGCTGATATGTTTGTTTTTTTATTCTATTGCCAGGCAAAAGTCGTATCTGGTATCTTGCCACTCATCATTGGACAAGTGTTCTCAAAGCAAATTCTAGATGTTATTAAAGAGGCCCTTCCTTTTAATTCCAGCCCTCCCAGCTCTGTGCTTCCTGTCGATTTCCCCACGCTCACACGCAATTTCCTTGTTTCTCTTTATCTGTAGCGCATTGTTCCTCCACGCTCTGTCACATTCTCTTGCCTTTACCCCTAACCGTTTAACCCTGTTCCTCGTCCCGTGTGTCCCATTGTCATTCGCCAGCAGTGTAAGAGAGCGCTCTCGGTAAACTTTCCAAACTTCCCTGTACATTCTCCGTACTTCCGCAAGGCATTGCCTTTCACTGTAAAACAGGAAGTGTCCTTAAACAGCCCACACGCACCACTCCACCCGGCTGGCTTCATTGACACCTGCTAACCCCTTCATGTGTATGGGTTAGGCTAACAGTTCATATACTAGCTTGACTAATACCTCCTGTTTTACAGTGGACTCGGCTATAGATAAAACTCAACAGTCTGTCGTGGCTTAACCCCCCCCCCCCCCCCCCCCCACCTACCCTCTCCCTTATGTACAATTAAAATGTGTTTCAACTGCATCCCTTTTTCCTTTGCCCCTCAACCTGTGATACCACAAGGTAGATGAGGAAAGGAGGCCACTCTAAACTGTTTGAGATGAAGCCAAACCAGGTGGTGAAGGGTCCTCTTCGCTGCTTCTGCCCTAGATTTGTTAAGTGATATCCTGTGTGGTGGTAGAGGTTATGCTTATGTTTGCTTCACTGTCAAGGGGGCTTCATTGGAGGATCTGCAAAGAGAAATGGAAACGTGTCACTTAGGAAACTTTATATCTCAGCTCGGGCGCCTCAGGAAATGAGCTTAATTGTTTTATGTGCTTTTTGTTATTCCAAATTGAACAATGTGCCCCTTAATCCGACACGTCTGTTCCTTTTAGCAGATTCTGCTTGTTCTTCTCATGTAGAGGTATCCATTCCTTTTTCACACTGGTTGCCCTCAGAGTGAACGTCTAAGGCCCCAATAACTGCTCAGCCTCACATTAACCCCCAGTTGTCCTTGTCCAATGAAGAAATGAGCCTGCCCAGTTTATCTCTTCCATGTGACACATAAACCCATGGCTCTGGTTGAATGTTGTGTTTTATCGATTTACATAGAGACCGCAACATGTAGTCTTCACAAATTAATGTTTTTAGTCCTTCCTCTTACGTTCTATTTCATTAAGCAATTGTTGGTCCATATGGAACACCTAAGGAAAGGTTTGACAAGTGATCCTTATTTCCCCTCCTTTATGATAAAAGATGTTCAGTAAGCCCTAAAGAGGCTTTTAGTGTACTTATTGAAGCCCAATAGCAATACAATGCTATAATCTTCTGGTAGGACATCATCTAACATTGTTTGAGGGACTATGTTACAAATTTGTCAGAAAAGTGATCTGGGACATTCTTTGTTTTTTCTTACTCCGCCAAGTACTTCTTTTGAGGCTTCAATCCCCAGATTTGTTCAGAGGCGCACAAAGAGCCCCGGCCGTGCTCTGGGCCCACTGCTGCAGGGACACAAATAAGCCTCTCAAGTCAACCAGTTTCATCCTCTCGCTCCTCTGTAGCAAACGTCGTCTCCTCCCGAGCCATACCTCCGCTCTTACTTGCCTCAGCCACTGCGTCTCAGCTTGGAGCGATTGAACTGGAGGTGAACTGAAGATAAAATATATTCCCTCTGATGACACTCGATCAGGGTAGACAAGCAAGAGCTGAAATATGCAAAGCATCGTGTGCGGTGGTTTGGTGTGTTTTTTTTTTTTTTTTTTCCTTTCCAACCGCAGATCAATTAGTGTTTCTGGACTTTGGGGGTTTTCGTATTGCGTTCATGATGATCACAACTTGGTGTAATTCTTAACAGTGTCTCCACCCTGTCTCCCTCTGTTCTCTTGAAACTCCTAATTGCATCCCCTCGGTGCCGGTGATCCTTCGCCCCATTTTCCCTCGCCATCTACCAATGCCCCCCACTCTTTGCTCTGCTCATTCAATTATTTATTCACTCGTCTCTCACTGCCTCCCTCCCCCCACACAGCCATCCACCATCTGAAGCTGAGTCGGACCCATGTGGATTGGCACAGCGTGGATGAGGTGTATCTCTACAGCGATGCCACCACTTCCAAAATTGCTCGCACCGTCACCCAGAAACTGGGCTTCTCCAAAGGTCTGTAACCTACACCGTGTTATTGTATTTGGCGACGCTAAGGTGTGGAGAGCGTTATCTCATCATACTGTGTCTGTGTACGTTCGTACCGTATCGAACGATGAATGTCTTCAATCAGTCATTCAAACTGTTTTACTCTTAATCCAAGCAGCTGGTTTTCTGTCTATATTACTATAAACTATACTTTAATTATAAAACATAATCCAAACAAAAACATGGATTATTAAGGATCAGAAGTCATGCAGGCATTGAGGCCGTACCTGTTGATAGTGCAAATACCAGCATGCCGACATGCTCAAGACAAGAATGGTACCACGCGGCTGTTTGGTGGATAAAGATTACAAGATTCACCATCTTAGTTTCTTTTGTGCAAATAATACCAGTCGCTGATTAGAGGTGGGAATGTCGTCAGCTCAGTAGGTATTTGTTCATGAACCATAATCTTGATGTGCCGGCGGTCTGACAACAGACAAACATCCATAAAGCTCCTTCGGCTAGAACCTTTACTGCTTCCTCGAATTCCTTCCTCCTTTTCCTCCCGTCTAAAGCAGACATGACGGGTTCAGAGTGTCGCCATTTTCGATTATTCAACAGTTGTTCTAAAAAAGCTGTGCATGATGCAGTTTCTTAACTGGATTAACCCAGAAAATCAGCCACGGTCCATCTGTTATTCTCAGGCAGCCGGCAGCTGTAGTTTGGCCTCATGTTGGATGTTTGATTTGTGTGGACGACTCTAATCTGATCCCTCGACCCCAGCTCCACTGCGCAGACGCAGCGAGTGCGACTAACCACTGGTTATGTCAGCCTCCTCTACCACACAGGGAGGGAAATCTCCTTACTGCTGAGTATGCTCGAGCACATGACTGGACCAGACTATAGATTCTAAATACGGTGTCACATTCAACCCTCAAGGCACGTTACAAATCTCACCTACTGGCCTCTTGGGACGAAGAGCAGAATTTTACTTGAAGCCTTCTGCTGATTGAACACACTGAGGATGTGTGTTACATTATTGTCAGCAACGCAATACAAAATGTTGAAATGTTTTCCTTTTCTTACGGTACCTCAGGCCAATAGCTAAATGTTGGCTTTCCTCTTCCAGCCTCCAGCAGTGGAACGCGGCTCCATCGGGGTTACGTCGAGGAGGCCTCGCCTGAGGACAGACCCCCTCAGACCACACACATTGTCTTCGTCGTTCATGGGATCGGACAGAAGATGGACATAGGACGCATTATCAAAAACACTGGAATGTGAGTTAAAAAAAACACAATTGGATTTAGAAGTTACCGGTTTTTTGTCAGTCAAAATCATTTCAGTTTTTCAATTTTGCTCCATTAAATTAGGGCTAAGAGAAGTTTAAGTTTATTTGCTAACTTTTGTTCTCCGGCCTGCCGTGTTACATGTTGTGTTTTCATTGACCGATTAGTATCAGGTATCTGTCGGGCAGGTTCTGGTGATTGCAGATAATTACTTGTATTATTACTGTTCAGCACTATTGCCTAGTATGAGACTTGTGTATTTATGGAATGTGTATTACAGTTGTCACAGAACAACTTAAGCACTACTTGCTATACATTCATATATTTGAATACAAGTGGCTTAATACGTAATTTAGTAAACATACCACAAACACCGGTATACTCATTTATTTATTGTTGAGGTACATTTAATTCCCCAACCCCCCCAACCCCTCCCTCTGCATCCGTCTCACTCTCATTTTCTTCTCCTGCTGATCTTTTTTTACATATATTTTCCTGACGCATTTAGTGAGACGAGTGAGAAAATAAATGCATGCAACACAACAGTGAAATATTACAATCCCCTTTTACATCATAATATTGGGCAGAAATCTAATCTAACTAATATGTACCAAACAACTGGGACTAAATCTTGCTCAGTGTAGCAACATATGTAATAAACAGGTCACACCAACAGCACGAATCCATATTCCAAGCTTGGCTGCTACGTAAACAGTCTTGCATTTTTATATAACCCTAACCTTTTACACCACAACATCCACACGCACGTCCGTACACGGATGGCAGAGGCTGCCATGCAAAGAGCCACCTGCCCAACAGGCTCTGATCTAAATGCCCATCCACGCACCCCCCACCTCGCTGGCACAGCCCTGAACGCTTCGGAGCAGCACAAACTAAAGTGAATTTCTGGCACAACCAGAGAGTGCTATCTCATTGGCACATCCATACTAATAATACGATTATCAGCATAGCCGGATACTGCCAGTTTATAATTGAACTGCCTGCTGAGTTCTTTTTTTTATTTTTCAAAGGCATCACATTTTAATAGGGGACTCAATGGGAGATATCTGTGTGAAGGCCGCAGTGGGGAAGTTACGAGAACGGGCCACAGTAATGACTTCTGCCTTAAGAGACCTGACTTAGCAAACTATGCCTATTGTTCTCCATTTTAGGAGGGAAGTCTCGCTGCATCATCATCAGCCTCAAGGTTGTTGATCGTATTTGATTTGTCATTTAAGCTAAGCCCCGTCATTCGTGTCTTGGAGAGATGTACTGTGAGGGCATGACCCGGCCCGCGACGGGCACCGCTGGCCCTGGGCCACTAGCATTCGAAGCAGTGGTAAAGAACCAGTTGACCAAAGCCATGTGTGTCTCTGTGTCACTAAGTTAGCGTCGGGCCACTGGTCGCAGCTTAGGCCAGCTAAGGAGGTAAAGTAGACCGCGTCAAGCTGCAGAACACTTTAAGCTTCACTCCCAGCTCCCTGTGGATTACAGCATGCAGGCTTTCATTGGCCAAGAAGAAAGATCAAATGGACACGTCCGGCCAGTAGCTTATTATTTTGTTCATACTAGAAAATCTAAATTAATTTCTCTTCTGTGTTTTCCTGAATGTCATCAGCAGCATTGACAGAACATTATAGTTGTTTTTTTTAACTCAATTCAGCCAAACTTGTGTATAACTAAAAGTCAATAATCGATATGCAGAAAGCTCTGCGATGCAGCGCTCAACCCTCTTGAGTATTTTAAAACATGTCTACAGATAGTCCTGTCAAAAGTTGCATTAGGTGCTCTATACACAGACCAGCCCCCTAAAAGCTTCCATTTCCAACCCACACCCTCCCTCACCTCTCTCTTTGTGTATTTCGGATTCGCCATGAGCTATCGCTGCCCTTATACGACTAGTAGCACCGCGGCTTTTCTGTGTGTGTGTGTGTGTGTGTTTGCATCAAGGAGTAGCCAAATGGCCGTGATTCATTTCTGTGTGAGACTGAGTGCAAACACAGACTCCCTAGTCAGTCAGTAGCAGGGCGACTGGTGCACATTATGACGCACTGCAGCCCAGACAACGTGATGATGACATTCGTTGATTTGATAAATCAAGCCCGTAGCTGCGTTTTGTATCGAAGATGTTTCAAGAGCACCAAACGTGTACCGGAATCCACACACAAGTAGATATATTTCCCTTTTATGTGCAATGTTATCCTCACATCTTTTTATGATGTGTCTTTTCAGGCTGAGGGAGGGCGTGAGGAAGATGGAGGAGAAGCACTTTTCGGAGCACAACGGCGAGCATGTTGAGTTCTTGCCCGTCGAGTGGCGCTCCAAACTGGCACTGGATGGAGGTCAGTCACTTTACGTGAATGTGTGTGTTTATTTACTTTGATTGGTTTGTACTTCAACTGTAAGCAGTGTGTTTTTTTTGTTGTTTTTAACTCTTGAAATTGTGAACTCTTTGGTCTTCCCCACTTTAAGAAATGAGTTCATGAATTATAACCCAACTGAAAATAATAAAAAAATCCATTTAATTCCAAGATCACACAGGTATAGCTGATAAAGTGGCCACTGGGTGTATAAACTGAGAGCGTCGTTGTGTGGATCTGTTTCCATAGATACGGTTGACTCCATAACTCCAGACAAAGTGAGAGGACTGCGAGATCTACTCAACAGCAGTGCCATGGACATCATGTACTACAACAGCCCCCTTTACCGGGACGAGGTGGGAGTCGCACACCTTCACACAAAAACAGTTTCACTTCTATGCGACCCACTATTCCGACTTGAAGTTCCCCCCTCCTTGTCTCCCCCCCCCCCCAGATAACCAAGGGTCTAACACAGGAGCTAAACAGATTGTACACACTGTTCTGCTACCGGAACCCCGAGTTTGAAGAGAGGGGGGGCAAAGTCTCAATCGTGTCCCACTCCCTGGGCTGCGTCATCACCTACGACATCATGACGGGATGGGACCCCGTGCGCTTTTGCCAGCAGGAGCATCACGCTGTGGAGGAGGAGCTGGACCTGCGCTGGATGTCCTACGAGGAGAAGCACATTTTAGAGCAGCTCCAGCTCACGAGGAAAAGGTAGAGCTTGGTGATGTTTCTGCTGGTTTTTGTGAGGCGGCAGGGTATTCTGATACTGATTTTAATACATTTCCTTTGTGCTCAACAATCCTTTAGTTAAAAAGGAAGCTGGCGGAAAATAAGTTTGGTTGATCTTTGCTGAGATTGTCTTTTTTTTTAGACATAGATATATATATATATATATATACACGCCTCATAAGCACCGTTTCCCGTTCTAACTTCTTCTCGCTTCTAACAGGTTACAAGAGTTGGAAAGCCAACTCCTCACACTGGAAGCCTCAAAACCTCCGGCACGCCCAGCCCTAAAATTTAAAGTAAGATGCCCAATAATTTCATCATATTGTATGCGTGCTATTACAACTTACAGTTACCCTAAATCAGTATGTCATGGTGGTTTTCGTTGCTTGGATATTTCCATTGAAATTATTAACAGCAGTCCACCTAATGCCACAACTTAAATGTGGGCTCTTTCATCTATTGTAACAGTGGTACCATTGAATGGTACAACTATGGTGAGTGGTGGGAAAACAAAATATAAGCAGTAACAGCATTTCTTAAATGCTATCAATGTCAGTAGTAAAAGACATTTATGGCATCTTTTGTCTCAGATTGAGAACTTCTTCTGCATGGGTTCTCCTCTGGCCGTGTTCTTGGCTCTGAGAGGGATCCGGCCTGGTATCAGCTGCCACCAGGACCACATCCTGCCCACCTCCATCTGCGGGCGGTTCTTCAACGTCTTCCATCCCACAGACCCCGTGGTCAGTCTCCCTTGAATGCCCCAAACCATACAGACGCTATCTCTCCCGCACTCAGGCCTGCAACACAAAGACGTCAACATTTACTTCACCTAGTTATGTGCCACACACAGATTTAGGGTGTCCTTTTTGAAGTAGGAGTTGGCATTTTTTTAACTCCACTCCATTTCTCCCTCACTCAGCCGAATATCAAAATTGAGAATGAGCACTGTTCACATTTGACAAGCTGGAAAAGGTGAAGACGTGTGTCTGCACTAAGCTAACCGAAGTTGTATTGGTCTGTTCAGGCCTACAGACTGGAGCCCCTCATCCTCAAACATTACAGCAATGTTGCACCTGTTCAGATACACTGGTAAGAGCTTCCGTCTTTTAACCCTTGACGCCAGTCCTTCTACGGACCTGGAATGTTTTCAGATAATGTATTTTTTAATTGTTTATTTTAATTGTCAGGTGTAGCGCCATTAACCCCACACATTACGATGAGCTCCGGCCTACTTATCTGAGCCCGGTCAAAGACCCGCCATCCGACACCGAGAGCATCCCCAGCCCGAGCACTTCTCCGGTACTCGCCCGCCGGCACTATGGAGAGTCCATCACCAACCTGGGCAAGGCCAGCATAATGGGTAAGACACAGACATCATTCTGTTCAAGCTACCTCAGGAACAGGAATACATTACCAGAGAGTCTGGACTTCAAAAGTGTTGTTTAAACAATAGGATGATTGATTACTATACATCAGCCCAGAAGACCTGTAACAAGGTTAAACATGTAAACATATTTTACTATTGAAAAATGTGTGAGGAATTCCAACAGCAATGGGAGGCCAAGACAAAGAGTTCCACTGTTAAAATAATAATCAAAAGGTTCTCCTGTGTGGTTCAACATTTGAGATGCCCACTTGCATCAACAGTGCCATCATGTGGGGGAATAGAGAATTGGCTTATGCACTTTGTTTCTCCTCTACGTTGAAATATATTGAATCAAGAAACCGAATATAAACAAAGAGAAAGTTGTCCTGTCTACCACTCTTTTAGTCCTTCCGTGACGTGTCATCCCACCCAGCATATCTCTTTTTGTGTCTCCTGCTACCAAAACCAATATAGGAGCGGCAAGCATAGGGAAGGGCATCGGAGGCATCCTCTTCTCTCGTTTCTCTCGCTCCAACAGCCAGCCATCGGTCTCCTTAGGGCTGGAGGGAGGGGCCAACGCTGAGGAAGAGGAGCAGAAGCGGACGGAAAGCCAGTCAGCATACGGCCTCTCCACCCTGATTCGGCCCACATCACCGGTCACCGACACATCACGTTAGTTCACTTCACCGGTTCCGGCGCGAAACCACATCTTACGTCGGTCAGTGGTACAAATCAGTGACGATGTCTCTATTTCTGTCCTCGCAGTGGAGCTGGAGCGGCGCGTCGACTTTGAGCTCCGGGAGGGTCTTGTGGAGAATCGCTATTGGTCGGCGGTGACTTCCCACACGGGTTACTGGTGCTCGCATGACATCGCCCTCTTCCTGTTGACCTTCATATACAAGCAGAAGACGACACCCTCTAGCCCGTCAGGAGATACTCCGGAGACGCCGGACTGAGGCGGAGCATTCGTCGCACCCGAGACACAAAAATAAACCTAATTTGTTTATTTTCATGCACACAGACTGCTCGACCACAGTAACAATCTTCCTTTTGGGATATCTCTCTGTGACCACCAGCTTTGCACTCGTGGGAATCATTACTGACGAACTGACTTAAATCCGAGATGTGCATTTTTAGTCTTTGTTTTTGTGTGGTTCATACACAGTTGCGCACCCTAAGGGTGACAATGTTGGACTAGGAACCCCTAAGGAGGTTCACCCTTTGCCAGTATGGCCACAAGCAAGACGTAGACATGGAACAGGAATAAGACTCTAATAAGTTTAATCCAGGAGAAGAGTCTTTGACCTTAAAACAGCTGGAGCCTGTTAAACAGTGCTTAAAGCCCCTCCTCCCCCTCCCTCCCCCACCCCTCTCTCTCCCGCCTTGTGACACACATGCCTGGTCACTGAGGCTTTAAGTTCTGTTCTTTTTTTTGTTTTTTACTTTGAGAAATTGAAGTTTTGTCATTTTATCTTTAAAATAAACCTTTTTAAGTTACTAGATCTCTAAAAAAAAAAAAAGCTAATGCTAACAAGTAAATGCAATGCCTTTCAAAACTATCCAAATACTTTCAATCTTGCAAAAAGTCTGTTATATTTTACTAACAAAGACTGAGGGCATTAACCCTTTAATAATCATGAGGTATGAAGAAAGACAGAACTATTATATTGTTGTCTGCCTCTATTTAACATTGCATCTTTGAAAAGACGCTAATTTCATACACGGTCAAACGGTAGATTTCTTTTTAAAGCAACAGGTCAAAAAAAAAAATGTTTCAGCCAAACAGTCTACAGGACAGCTTTAGTTCCCATGAAATATTGATTTGTATACAGATGTTTACAACCGCACGAGTCCTTTATCATGAATTGCATTAGTCAGAAATTATTTTCCTACACTCATTATTTTATTTTTACATTGATTCACAAGAGTAGAGGTCTCACACAAAATAATCACTGTCATTTAAACTACTGCTTCTATGTTAGGCATACGTTATGGAGAGGCTTTTCTCTGCTATATCTTTATATTGATACCCAAAAGAAATCAAGGGTACTAGATGATGTATTTTTTCTTAAAAATATATATTTTTTTTTTTCCTAGTGATTTTGAGGCTCTTGTGAATAGAACCGAGAGTCATCTCTGGGAAAATGGGATTCAAACCTGCGGCCAAATAATATTTGTGTCCAGCTTATTAGCCACGTGGCATTAGTAATTCAAAGGCATACATCATGAAAAAGTTATTGACCTAGCGTTAAAATAGCTTCTTTATTGATTATTATCTTTTGCCTTTTCTTGTGACCAATTTTCCCTTTCCTCATTTGAACGATGGACGTGTCTGCTTGTCTCTTTATTCCTGTGAAAGACGGGTTTTTTTAGTCCTATAAAAAAAAAAAAGAGCTAGACATCAGACTGTGGGAAATAAAAGAAAACAAAAACGTTGACAACTGGAGACAGCAAATCAGTTTGACCGCTGCTTATTGTGACACTTGCCTTGGGTTTGTCAGAGCCCTTATAAAAAATGTAATAATAGACCGAACATCTGTCGAATGTGGTCCCTTTTTAACGAAAGATGGCCAGCAAAGATTATGCTGAATCCGGACGTCTTGCTCCCTCTGCATTGCGTCATATTAATAGTAAACGGATGCTGGAACAGGACGACATTGCAGAGCGTGCCAACGCGCATCCAAGAAACCGCGTTGTGTTGTAGAAAAGCACTCATGATTGTTAATGGACTTCTAACGCGATCATTTATAAAGGAAGGGAATTTACCCTCCGATTAGAATTAGTCACATGTAACACACTTGTTTGTTCTCAGTGTCAAATTTCAAAAGTCCTACTCGTTTGACATTCTCTGAGCTTATTGTAAATCTGCTTTTGGGGGCCAGCTGCTGCTTTTCTTTTCCCACATAATCAAGGGCTGTTGACCGGTTTCACCACTGAATGGAATCCATTTGATGGTGTTTAATGTCTGTGTATTTTATGCAAAGGAAGCCGGGGTGCCTCTCTCCGATGGCCGGATGGGTGACAATAAGGCGGAGTGCTATGAAAGTGTTTCTGTATTTAACCTGGTGGCTTGTGCTCACTCATCAGCTATGGTTTGCACAGAATTGACGTAGAAAGCCCATTATTGATGTTTTTTTTGGGGGGGGGGGGTTTCCTGATCATGTTTTATATTGCAGCAGCCGATGCAGAACCCGACACGCAGCTTTGACGGTGGGCCTTGGAGACCTTTAGACATGTAATGCAAAATACAAGGACAATTCCTCTTGTTGCCTCTGTATTGGGTTTTCGGACGCCGCTTAATAAGCAAAGGGGCGGACCATCGTCGCAATGACAGCGAGTGTTTTCGTGTTTCCAAATCTCGACTTTGCACATTTTTCACTCTCTCAATTCTAGACAGCAGCACAGACTTTTTAACTCTGTTCTCTCTGCGTGTGAGAAAAGTCACTAAACTGGAGAGCGTTGACACATTCTACCACGTGAGCATTTAATGCACAGCATTCTGAATGATACCAGTGTATTTTTTTTTTTCTGTTAAAGGCACCACAAGCGTCAGGGAGACGTCTGCCGTGACGTGTCTTGTCGATCCGTCCGTCCCCGCGGTTGACATCAGTTTGCAGCCATTACGGAGTCGGATAATTAGGTCACAGATGTGTTGTCCGTCTTTTTAATGTTCAGTGGTAAATAAATAAGGGCCCGCAGCCATATGTAATCAGTCACTGGGTGAGAAAGAGGAAACAAACACATTTGCTGTGGGTTTATTGAATGAAATGTGTTACAGTTTGTGAGGTAACACTGTTTTTGTCTGTCCTGTGCAATAACCCATGCCTGTTATGGATTCTAACTGCCATCCAAAGGACTGTATTTATTTCCTTTTATTAAAGCATTTCCTTTTTGGATACAATACTTCTTAATCTGTCATATTCCACGGATGATAATGGGGAGAAAATGATTGAATATGCACTCTTGTTACAGCTGTAGGAGGTGGAAATCGACGGCCTCATTGCTCTTTTCCAGACTGATGTAGGCGGAACAATTGAACTACTTGTCCATCCGAAGCTCAGATCAGATTCTTTCCAAGGCGCCCCCCTGTTGTGAATAACAAAGCTGACTTATGGATCGTGAATAGGCCGCATTGTGTTCCACAAGCGGTCTAGTCTTCCACATGAGTTGCTATCTTTAACGCAGTTTTAGCAACATCTGCAAAGGCGAGGCTCACAGATGAGACCGTTTAGAAGCAAGCTGGTTCTCCTGAATAATGCATTTGTCCCTGCGGTTCTGCGTTTGTCCAGAAGAGGTCAGTCATCTTTAGGTAATGCTGCAACAAAGACCCCTATCGACCCCCCCAGCTGTCCAGTGGCCTTTATGGACATGTGTCCATCTCATGCCCTTAAATTATTGAGCTATTTTGACAATTGTAAAAGCTTTTGTTTATGACTTATGATCAATTTTTTTTTCTTTTTCGGTTTGTAAAATAAAACTTTAAATTTGGAATAAATACATCACTGATATTGTTTTAACCAATAGTGTAGAAGTGCGCTCACATCCTCTTCACCTTATCCTCATCATCATCATCAGCCAAGCCAGCGCTCTTCTCCATCTGACTCTCCTGCTCGGCATCAGGCTGACTCAAATGTTTACTCCGCAATTAAAACACAGCCTATAAAAGGCAACGGCTCGGCTGCCAGACACTGACCGGGTGAGGGGGGGAGCGGGGGGTTATAAATCGCTATCCCTGTAGTCTGAGGAACTATACGAAGATTCCTGGGCGGAAGAATTGGAGACTCAGAGCCAGAAACGTGGATGATTCATGGCCCCGTGCTGAGGACCACTCTGAGAGTGTGTGATGGAGTGTGTGTTGTGCAGCTGAGAGGAGACAGCAGTCTTTCTAAACCCCCCCCCCTCCACCCTTCCACCCCTCCACCCCTCGCCTCCATGCAGTGGACACTTGAGCGGCAACCTGCGGACAAAATTTAACTTTCAGTTCATTTCATGGATGCAACAGAGCCATGATCCTCACACACTGATCACATGCTACCGTACTCGCTTTCACACATTCCAATGTTGAATATTTAAATTTTATGTAAAAAAAAGGTAATGAAATATTGTACTTCTTAACTTTTAAAACCCCATAGAGATTTGGAAGTCGTTTGACGAACCCTCACCTGCACCGGCTCACCGGCATGCTGTGCTGTGTCAGGAATTCTGCCCCTCAAAGACCTTCCACTGGGGCTTCTATAGTTCTAATGAACTATAGTCTACACCTTGAAAGGGGTGAAAACAGGAGAAACAGATGAAGGGGAGATTTTTGGAGAAGCTTCTCAGTTATCTGAACTGTAAGATGGACAAAAGAGCCCGGCTGTTTACTCCCGGGGCTGAAGACCCAGAGGTCCCCGGTGCTGCTGCAACGCTCAGCAGCATTATTGCCATAAAAGGCAGCTTGAGATCTCCATGTCCATCAACCACATCGCCTCGAATGCTGAGCCGGAGAACAGCTGCAGTTTGACAAAATCTTTACAAATATAGACGCAAGTCCGCCCTTTTCTGTTCACTTTTGTCCGAGTTATTTTATTTATCATTTCCACAAAGCCCAAAAGGATATTAACACTCAAAAGAACAACTGTTTTTGGAAGATAGTTCTTAATGGTATGTTATTATTATATGCCAAGGTAAATATTGTTCATATATCTTAGTGTGATAACTACTTATGGCCCAAAGATGACATATTCTGAATTAAATTAAATGATGCTATGATGACTGAATGCAAAAAAAAAACACATGGATACCTGATTATTTTACCTGTCTTGGTGAAAGTGGAAAACATGTTAAGATTACTTTTGACTGTTGGTTTTAAAATAATAATTATTATTATCATCAGGTCAATTAACTAGTAAAACAATTATTTAATGACTCATGCATCGATAAGGAGGGAGAAAAAGGGCTAAGCTACAAATTTCCACTCTCAGCCCCCCCCCTCCTAAAAGACCTGTGTGTGTGTGTGTGTGTGTGCGTGTGTGTGTGTGTGTGCGCGTGTGTGTGCGGATGCGTGTGGCAGCGGGGGCCAGTAGGGGACCAGCAGCAGCAGCAGCAGCTCCCAGTATGAAAGGAAAAGTGGGACTGGAGCAGTGACGTTACACGCTGCTGGAGAGAAGGAGGGAGGACGAGAGGCGGCCGGACTCCATTAAGCTCACAGCCTGCGGGGGGAAAGCTTTTTTTTTCGTGGAAGGGGGGGAAGATACTTCACTTCTCCCGGGCGACTTCTTCGGGGTGGAATTTCTTTGCGTTTCCATCGTCCACGGAAGACGGTCTACATGGTTTGAAGAAGGAGTGGACGCGGGGGGCGACTTGTTTTGTACCGTGTAGTCGACTCTTTTTTTTTTTTTTACTGTTTTCTTTTCCGTCTTTTGTGAAGGTGAGTTTCACAGATTCAAACCGTCCGTCCTCCGCGCTGCTAGTTCGGCCGCTGTGACTTCTGAACACGTCGGCTCTTTGCTGGGGGGGTTGTTGGTTGTTTGTGGTTCCGCTTCTGCTGCACTCAACCCGCACTTCACGTTCACGACTCGTTCGCTCGTTTTCAGCGCGTTTTCTTTTCCACTTTGAAAGCCTCTTTCTGCCTCAGCTTAGGCGCTAGTGAGCGAGGGAGCATGTGAGGAGAGCTGCTCTCCCTCCATCACACGCCGATTTGGAACCGTGCCTTTTTTTTCTTCCTTTACCGTTATGTCGTCTTTAACAGGTGAACAGATGATAACTGATAACAGCTGCCAAAGGTCTTTATCGAACTTGTGTCGAAGCCTTTTTGTTTGTTGTGTATCGATTCGACTGCTCTTTGGGTCCGGACACTTTCTGCCGGGTCAAAGATTAACGACAGTCGGGCTGTCATGTAACTTTAAAAACATGTTATTTGTATCTTCTTATCGTCTTGTTTTTCACGGTTTTTACTCCTCTTTTTTTTCGTCGTCGTCCATGTAGCTCAAATGTGCTTAGGCGGGCTGAAACATCGCATCAGCCGACGCCGTGGTGATTTATTTCATAATTGTATTCAAATGCCGGAGGAAGTACGTCACACTTGGATGGAGCGAAGGGAAGAAATCGCAGGAAAGTTTCTGCTGTCAAGCGTGCAGGAAACCTGCTCGGGTTTGAGTTAAATCCAGTGTAATGTGGAGAAACGCGACTGAACCCAAACATAACTGTGATTTATGTTTAGTACCGAGCCGGTGTACAGAACTGCTCATCATGAATCCGTCTTCCACATACAGTAACCCGGATGACGTCACTATTTTTAAGGCTTCTCAAAACTCCTCCGTGTATTACACAAGTAGTCCCGACTGCATGATGACTGGTCTATTGTCATATTGCCCCCCCAACACAACCCAACCCCTCCTAGGTGCAATTCCATTTCATACCATTGCTTCCGTCTGTTGAGCTAATCCACTATTTTCAATGTAAACCATTAATCTTCAAACTGCGAGTTGCTGTAAATGAGAACCGAGCATTAACGCTTCGGTGTGATGTTTGGAAATGAGTAATGCGCTGCGATGGAGAACAACAATCTGTTTCTACACACCTCGTGAGTGCCCATGCCATCGATATCTGCGCCCACTTACGGTTCCCCCTTCGAGCGAGCTGCGTGCACTGCCATCGCAGCCACGTTTATTCCCTTCCAGAGGGTCAAAAGGCTTTCTTCTTCTTTTCTTTTTTACTCCCAACGTGACCGAACCTCAGCCCGTCTCCCCCTCTCTTGACCGTGTGGTTCTGTTTGGCAGGATGGCGCTGGACGGGATCCGGATGCCCGATGGTTGCTACGCCGACGGGACGTGGGAGCTGAAGATGCACGTCACCGACCTCCACAGGGACGTGTCGCTGAGGGTGACTGGGGAAATCCACATCGGCGGAGTCATGCTCAAGCTCGTGGAGAAACTAGGTATGTAATGTATGTATGTATGTATGTATGTTTGCACTCACGCTGCTGCCGTCCAGGGGCTGGAGCGGGGGCTTCAGATCCTGGTCTTAATTGACTCATTTGGACACAATGGAAGTGACAGCATGAGATTTATGATGTATTCAATAGAGTGGACGTGGTTGGCAGTAATGAATGGCTTTTCATTTGACCTCATGTCCCTGTAGCTTGTGTCAATGGCAGACTGGTGTTATCTGTTCGTATTTGTTGAGCAATAAATACCTCTTTTTTTGTGAGAGGGAGAGCGATTCTTCTGAGTGCCACACATCTATGCAAGCATAGAAACGGTTTGTCACTACTGACCCAAGTTAAGAACAGACTCTCTCCAACTGTCAAGCCTTGGAACTTAGGAGCATGTTTTGTGCCATGGAAACTGAGAGAAAGCATGAAATCTGAGGTCATAGACAAGCTGAATTATTATCTTTCATGCACACAAGGAAACCTGTTTGCTAAAATAAGATATGAGAATAAGATAATATTCCATTTTCAATACATCAATGGGGAAGCTGGCTGTTAGTGTTCATTCATTCATTTATTCATAGACATTGTTGGATTTTCATATCGTACACACGACACAATGAGCAGCTATCTGTCTTTGACCTTTTGTTGCGTGACGCCTCATAGGAGTTTGTGGACTTTTCCTTTCGGGGGTTAATGTTCCTCTTTGTTACCCTGCAGGGTATATGGGTCAGTAACCCAAGGTATAAAGACACCACACACAGCCCCGCTACCCCCTCTCTCACCCCCAACTGTATCATTCACTGTTCTCAGCTGCAGTCACGCTACTTGACATGTTTGGCTTAAAGTAAGCACAGGGGATCCTCTGTTCCAGTCCCTTGAACACTGCCCTGCTTCATGAAAGCCTGGAGAAAGTTCCCTGGTGACGCTAGTGGGGCTGGTGTTGCTGGTGGGGCTGGTGGGGTTGGGGACGCTGGTGGGGCTGCGACCATTTGGGAGTGACGGTGTTGTGTGTCCACGGGGCTCGGACGCTCTGCATTCCTGCAGGGCTCCGAGGTTTTGAGTCCCCGCCCGTGGTCCCGTTTTTAGCTCCCCTTGGCGGAGCGCCACATGATTTAGGTCTTTGTCCCCCCCCCCCCCCCCCCCCCCGCCGGCCCGTCCGATGCCGATTTGGTCGGCGTGTGGGACGGCGGGATTCGTTGGAGGACGCCAACGCCACCGGCCCCCTGGGCCTTATCCGTTGTCTGAGTTGTGTTTGCGCTTTTTGTTTGCGTCCTTGTCGAAGGGTGTGACCTTTGTGGATGTGGAGAAAAGTCTAGCGGTGGATATTTTGTATTTATTTTGTTCGAGGAATCGGCTCGTATCAACAAGCTGTTCACCAACGACGCCGAGTGAAGGAAGTTTTTTCTGCTGTTTTCCTCTGTCCTGATTTCTGTTTCCTTTTCTTAAGGATGTCGCCATTTGCGATGACCTTTTTTTTAATCTTGACAGTTGCAGTTGAGAAAAGTTTTGATTTGCCGAAGATGTTTGGCTGTTGTTGTTGCACCAAAGTAAAGAAACAAAAACAGGACATATAAAGAGTAGTTACTGTAACTCCTCTCTCGCACGTACTCCCCTTCCCTCCAGGCGATAGCACCACTACATCTGCATCTTACTGCAGTCACGTGAGCTCGTGAGTGTAAGCGCGCCTTGAAGGTAATCGGCCCTCGTGTGTCAAACTGCTCTGTGTGAGTGTTTTCACAAAGTAATTGCGCCCGCCATCTCCCTCCTACCCTCAGTCAACACGTTGCTATCCGTCGTAATCATTAACCCGACAGCAACGTGGGGTTTTCCACATGGCCACACACAGCAGGGAGCTGTACACTATTCACGTGACGCACACTTAGGAAAAGGCGGCGATGTGCTTTCCGAAAGCTAAACCATCATTTGGGACGGCGCTCGTTTTTTCAAATTTGTCCGCAGACGTAAACCTTAAACCTGATTTTTATCAGCGACTTTTGTTCGCGGGTAGCAGTCCTCCTCTATCCTCACGTTGCGTACAGTCTTTGCAAGTGAATGAGATTAAGAGGGATGGAAACCTGGATGGAAACCCCGAGCGCCTCCGACGGGCCGCGACGCACACCCGCTATACATAAACACTGTACGCGTGCATGGCGCCGTGAGAAGGCGCACGCGGATACCACAGAGTTTTTGGCAGGGCGAGCCTACGTGTCAGTCTAATATTGAGAGGTCCCGCCCCCCTCTCTGTCCTTCTTGTGATTCAGTAACAGCGTTCCACGATGGTGCTCCGTTTGTCCCTCGCTTGGCAAACATTTGTGGCTCCTTGCAGGAGCGGTGTGGGTTTGCGAGAGGCTGTTCCTCTCTTCCTGCGCGCCGCCGGCCTTTCGTCCACATTGCAGCCTCGCGTGGCCTTTTTCGATAATGGATTAAATAGACAAATGCCAGGAAGGCACTCTGCTATTGATCACGGCAGCGAACGCCGCTTCCATTTCCCGTGCAGCCCTCCAAAAGAGCAGTATTTAAGGCCAGCTGATTGACCGCCCGCTGCCCCCCCCCCTCCCCCCCTGTGATCCTTTCAGCCGTCATTGCTTACCATCACTCCTGCTTCCCTCTCCAAAAGCTAACAGTGCCGTTTGGTCGGGAAAGCAAATATTGCGCAGCATTTATTTGATTTCTAAGGGAAATCAAATCAAAGTTGCATTGCTTTTAAACCTGCTGTTGTTTACAGTTAGCTGTCAATGTTTCACACTAATGCTTTGTTATTTTGCACTCCCTTTAGGGGGAAAGCGCAGTTTATGATTTATTTAAAAAAAAAATTTAGATAATGATTCACTCCGTATCCCTCCTCCCGTAATGACGTGAGCCACGCTGCTAAAATTCCATAAAAAGTCTTGGATGAGACAGGAAATGACTCCCAGCGTTTGGCATGTTGTTTTCTGGTGGCTGCCGTCATTGCTGGAGTCTCTGCTTCATCCACCTCTATGCCCCCCCCCACCCCCGCCTTTGTCAACTCCCACCTTCCTTCCTTCCCTCTCCCGCCCGCTTCCATTTGTGTATGCGGAATATCCCATTTAGTTTTTTTATTCTTATTTTTATTCTTATTTTTTGCGTGGCAGCCGTTTCTTAAGGTTCGACGCCACGTCCAGCCACGTGGCAACGACTCGATAACGGGCGGGAAGCCTGGAGGTACACATTGTTCCCTTTCTCATGACTTCTGAACCAGGGCCGTGCTTGCCGACTGTTCAGTGTTCCATAAATAGACCTGGAGCAAACTAATTGGTCCAGTGTGACTGTCGACGGTTCATGGGGTTGTTTCCAGTGAGCGGCCTGCCGTTTTTTTTTTCGGCTGCCGTTCCACGGAGAACTTTCCCTGCGTGTCGGAGAATTTGCAATTTGAATTTGCGATGACCTGCATATATGCGTCGAAAGTCCTCCTCCCACCTTCGCTTCAATTTTGTTAACGCAAATCATTGAGGGAATGTATCTTAAAGGGAGAATAACTTTTTTTCGTTTCTACCCGAGGCACATCTGGCAAAACGGGAAGTTAAAATCATAATGTTCAATAAGACTTGACCTACAAGTTATTTTAATGTTTCCTCTGAGCGGCTTTGATTTTCCAAGAAAGGCTGTCAGATATTTGAACTGTGCGTCCTTTTTTTTGCGGCGCAGCGGTGATGTCTGCTGGTGGTGAGCGCGGGCAGATCGCTCGGGATGGGACAATGGAGCGCAGGATTCACTAGGAAACAGGCGCGTTTTAACACCGGATGCCAAACTTCCTCTGGGCTTTTTTTTAATGCCCCTTCTCCCTTGTGCCTTCCTTGCGTTCCCGCCTTCCTGCCCCTCTTGTGTTTCTTTCTCTTTTTTATTAAGGTAATGGCCGCGTTGGGCTGAAGGGGAAAGACTGTATTTCACTCCCTACAGAGCGCCGGATGTGGCGCTGAGTCGCTGTAGTCGCATCTGTCTCGATGACCGGAGAGCTGTGAACATCTCCGCACATCCAACGTCGCTCACCGGCACAGTGGGAGACGGCGGTTGTCGGGGCACAGATCTGTCGCCGTGTGTAATGAGACTCATTGATTGGGGCCGTGGAGCCACACTAAATGTCTGGCATTTCGAAGTGAGAAAAGGCCTTGCAGCCCACCCTCTAATCTCTGCGGACAGGAAGTAGTTAGCCTAAGTAGCGGCCCTGCCCAGGCCGGAGCTTTCCTGTTTCACCAGCGAGATGCTGCAGTGATTGTGCTGCTCTGCGCAAGTGGACGTCTCAATGAAAGAATGCAGCTGTGTAGGTAGAGCTGTGCTACGCTATTTTCAGGTGCATTTGGCAAAAAAAATCGCACAAATCAAATTTTGAAAATTCGACATGTTCTCCTTTTACTTTGCTGGTATTCTCATCTATGGTTATTTGTATAAAGCACACATTTCAGATAAGGAAATACATAATTCTATTGTTTTATATACTTCCTTTGATCTATGAATAATTGTATATAGGCAGTATTACTGAAAATTCTTATACGGGTAAATGAAATCCAGCGTTCTGATTGGTTGAGAGTGAGTCACGGGGGGTAAATTATTGAGCGATAACTAACAGTTGCTGTTCACATTGACTGGCGTTTCATATCACTGCGTGGTCAAAGTAACCGGTTCGCTTTTTGCGTGACCGTTAGTTGACATTTCAGTCTTTTAGCTCTGTGGCGATCGCTGAAAATCCCCCAGAAATCCCACAAATGATCGGTTTCGGCAGTGCGAGCTTTCGCAACCGGACAATTAAGGTGGTCGTCCTGAGCGATGTGAATAAATGAGAGACCCAATGCGGTTTACGTGCACGTACGGGGACTATTCTATTCTGGACTACTGAAATGCGATACATAACGTTTGTTTTGCCGGTAACCGTATTATAAAAGCAATAAGGTACTTGAGGCAGTACTTTATCTTCAATAATGTTTTATAATATTATTGGACGATAAAGTACAGCCTCTCGTACCTTATTGCTTTAGAAAGATACGTCTCATAACGTATTCTCAAATCTATTTCATATTGCTTTGAGAACGTAGGTCTACCGTGAAAATGTTTTACATCAAATATGAATAAATCAGCTAATTGTGTCAGTGCTGCATTTGATTGTCCAAACATTGCACTAAAGAAAGCTGTCCAAAGAGTTCCTAGACATATTCAGCTAGAAGCCACTAGCTGTCAGTGGGGCGGCCCGTCCCGGTCCTGAGGGGACGTCTGGCAGGATGTACTCACGGGCAGAAGGACTGATGAATATTTTCTATCTGCTCCATTGATCTTAGTCCCAGAGTTTCTTTAACGTCATTATTTCACCGGTTCTCTGAACACGTAATTGCATAAAGCTGTTTCACGACGGGAGGGGCTCACCCCCACTGTTGGGCTGTGTTTTGTATTATGACACAAATGGAAACAAACTGTCTCTAAGGAGGTTTGTCTACTATCCCTCACGGCCTCTCCTAATGCTTCGGAGCCTGTTGCACTCTCTTCTTGCTCTAACGGGATTTTTCTTCAAGCCTAAAAAGACTATTTTATTAGAGTAAAAGTCATGATTGGGCCTCCATTGGCCAAATCGGGCTGATCTCATCCTTTTCCGAGCAGTTAAACCACGATGCGACAAAGGTCGGGTACCGTCCAATTTAAGAAGCTTCTCCTGGAGCATCGTCCGGCATCATCCTCGGCCCTGGAAGATGAGAACACTTGGATTTGTGTGTGTTGTTTATTTGATGTCGAATCAACTGGCATCTCACTCTCCGACAAACCGAAGTGGGCTAAATTTAGACTGCGTTTGTCTGCATGTGGTCAGTATAATTATTTTAAATGCAATCAATATCCGTCTGCCACAACATCCCCAGACATCCCTTTTCTTTTTTAGGCCAGCGATGACCTTAATTGATCTCTTACTTACATGAGCTGTGTATCACCAACGACTTCGACAAACCTGTTTTATTTCCGCAGCCCAAAAAGCTTTTAAGTGTCTCCTTGTCTAAAAGCTCCTATCAGGTAAAGTTTGACAGCTTGAAAGGGTTGCAGTGTGTGTTTTGCATATTTAATGACCCAGGCAAATGGGGCCTGTTTTGATTTGCTATTGGCAGGAAGCTGAGTCGGCGCATAATATCTGACAGAAATTGGCTCTGCGGCGGAGGGGAATGCGTCTAATGAATGAGCTCGGTGCAGTTTGGCGCCGATGAGCTCACCGAATGGGAGTCTCCACTCGCATCACGTGGTTTCCTTTATCAGTTCAAGGCAAACTGGTATTGGTATTGTTATACGCAGCCCCAGTGGCCAGTGCCACGCACTCCGGGTTGTGTACAAAACAGAACCGCTGCGTCGGTTTAACGTGCGTCAGAGGTCCAGAGGCGAGTTTGCAATCCTGTGTTACTTTTATTACATGTCTGCAACACCGCTATCGTCATCACCTGTCTCTATCAAACTTCTTTCATACACGGGGGGATCTGATGTTGATACTAACTTGTTCGCCTGTGCAAGCGAGTTGAGTACCTCAAGATCATTTACAGTGGATCTTATATAAGGAAAGCGCTTAACAGTTGCTTCCCTTGGGTTTCCTTTTCGATATCGACTCTCACCTCAGACGTGGAATGCATGTGTGTGTGTGTGTGTGTGTGTGTGTGTGTGTGTGTGTGTGTGTGTGTGTGTGTGTGTGTGTGTGTGTGTGTGTGTGTGTGTGTGTGTGTGTGTGTGTGTGTGTGTGTGTGTGTGTGTGTGTGTGTGTGTGTGTGTGAGAATCTGCAGCTCGTCCTTTTGCTTGTGTATGAAAACAAGTTGTTGCCTCACACCACTTCCCCCGCGGCGTCAGCCAGGAGTCACCAAGGAAACGGCACGACCGGCCTCACCCAGCTGTTGTGTTTTCATCAGCTGATGAAGATGACAAAACATGCTCGTGCTGTTTCTGAAACACAATGGAGAGCGGTTTCGCTCTCAAACCGCCTCCACCAATGACGCCAGAAATAACTGACCGTTGGTGCTTTGCCGTATGAAGCTAAATAATTAGTAGATATGAGTCATTGAGTGCTCGTGCAAATTAATTGCGTTTTAGGCCAAAGGGCAGCGCCAAGCCTTCATTTAGAATCGTCTTCTCATTCAGAATTTATCATTAGCACTTAAACTGATCATAAAATCAACTCAAAAGACGACGTGTATCGTATTTCCTTGATTGTAATTAACCGATGCTGCGTCTCAACTTCCTTCCGATCCGCGCTTGCTATTTTAGAGTGCGTAGGGATATTTTAGATTTTAAAGCGAACATACAAGCAAAGGGACGATCATTTTCAATGTAATGTAGTGGCGGAGCTCCGTGATGTTGCTGTTCACCCTTAATTCAAAGAAGAAACGGTCGTAGATCATGTTTTCCTGTAAGTGCACAACAGCGGTAATAGATGTGGGACTGAACCACCCGGATGGAAATGTTGCACTTACAGCGTACACAATGTACTACGCGGAAGCCTCCTCTAGGAAGAGACGCTGCGTATTCTGATTTTATTGAAATGTCACACAGAATTATATAATATTGTTCGGGCAACAAATCGAAAACCAAGCAATGTTTCCAGAAGCATAAAACTATACGGCAGACAGCTGAGAGTCAGCAGATGCATTCTGTCCATCTTCAGCTTAAAGAAGGCAGCGTTTACATTTCATGCTATTAAATTTGAGGCTGCATGCAAACTTTAATTTTGTCCCTCGTCCTCCTCGCGCTCGCTGCTAAGTCTCATATAATTTTGTCCCCGCTGCTCCCTTGTCCTCTGCTCATCCTCTTGTTCCGTCCTTTTCATCGTTTCTTCTGTCGTCCGTCCCCTCCCCCCCCCCCCCCCCCCCCCCGCCGCCGGGCCTCCATAAACATAGCTGCCTCATAATGTAAACACCGCAGATAGCAAAGACAGCAAAGAGGAGTGATGGAGAGGGAAGGAGGAGCAATCTAATTTATTCCAATTAAAGCCCTCAATACGATATCTTAAGTGCTCTTTGCGTTTTCTTTTAACTGCTTTGTTCGGAATAAATATTCAGGATTTCTCCGTGTGGTGTCTGGTGCTCGACGCAAAGGGGGTCTTGTTAGGGATCTGTGATGGTGGTGAATGAAAAGACCTCGTTTTGACAGAATTGATGGATTAATTTGGCTTGTTAACACACACACACACACAAAAACACACTGAACTAATGTAGTCAATGGATGGATAAGAACATCCTCCCTCCACCATTCCCCAACACACACACACACACACACACTTGGTATCATCTTTCACATCCTGCAGAGGTCATAAAACATTCCCCCCCCCCACACCCTCTCTCCTCGTCTTTCAAGCTCTCCTTGTGCGCACACACACGCACATCACTCTATTGTGGGTCTGTGGGTCCACATTTCATGTACCCAATTACTTAGGCCTCTGGCTGCCGCATTACGTCAGGCTTGGCAGGCTGTATTTTTAGCTCGGAGGAGCCGTTGGCCCCTCCCTCTCCGTGGATTGAGTTACCAGCTTGTTGCTGAAAGAACCCAATGGGCGCCACGCAGGCTGCCCTCGTCCAATCACAGCACATCGAACCACCGCGCAATGACACAAGCGAGCACGGGGGGGAGGGGGGGCGGATATGACCATTAAGGACGGTGCACGTTGAGGGAAACGTGGACCAGCTGAGGCGGCCACTCAGGCCTTTCCACGGACTGAGGACGTTCCTGTAGGACGGGGCCTGTGGTGAGGACCGGAGGGCCCAGACGTTAATACTGGCCGTCCCGCATCGCTTCCAGACACCAGAAATTACAAGGTTGTCAGAGGGGGGGAAAACTGTGAGCAGAGTTATGAAAATACAGATCTATTTTCTATTTCCCTCTCCTTACTCCCTCTCATTATTTCAGGCTTTAATAGTCGCAGTGTACCTAAGGGAGCAGTTTGTTAGCGATGAAGTTGTTCTGTGCAGCTGACGCATCAGAATAGAGCGATGACAGCCAGAACCCCCTCTCCCCTCCCTCCCTCCCTCCCTCCCTCCTTCCCTCCCCCAAGCTGCTGAAGTAACTCACACAGGGTCTCCGAAAGAAAGCTTGGAATGTTTTCTCATAGGTGCCAAGTGTTTGTCCACGCAGTAAAAGGTAGAGCACCCAACAGCTTGACAAACAAAGTCCTCCCCAAATCAATCCACACGGGCCCCCGGGGGGGCTTCACAATGACGTCTGCGTGGAGATGCTGGGTGGCCGCTCTTCTTTCAAAATGTTCTTCCCCATTTTTAATCTACAGTGTATTTTATTCCTCATCCCAGTTTGCTGGGTGATGATGAAAACTGCAGCACAAAAAGAGGGCCACTCAAGGTTTTGGTTACCATGACAGCAGGCTGTTTAGAAGATGTCAACAAAGGCCAACATTCAACTTCCCCTCGACGTTGTCACTGTATTCCTCTCCCGATGAGTGTTAGTCGGTCAGCGTCTGACTGTGATGGAAATAATCCAAGCTGTCGTGTCTCCTAACTGCTGCTTGCTCGCCATTATCCAGAGTAATTTATTCCATTCATAGCTGTGTCCTTCCCCCTGTTATACGTTGATGTAATGTATTGATGCCACATTTAGACAATGTGCTTCCAGCCTAGAATATAAAGTAGATGTGTTTCTTAATGAGGCGCTTGCCTGTCTTTTTTTCCCCACCATGTTCACCGTTCATTTCCACTATATACAATGATTTGTGGGCCTAAAGGATGTATGCTTTGTTAATTCTTTATCCCCCAGAAATGTATATACTGCTCCAACAATGAATTAACAAGTTTTTCAATGGAAAGATGGTTAACACGTTGCTGTTCATGATCAAATCAATGACATTTTGTTCCTTTCTTCTGCATTTCTTTTGTCTAAATTTTATTAATCCATAATCTGGGTATACGCCTTTTTAAACTCTTGCTAGCAGTGCAGTATGCCTGTTGAATCAGTTCACATCTATGAGCAAACCTGCCTCTGAAAGGAGGGAGTGAGACGGAGGACAAGCTGGAGAAGCAATGAAGGAGTATGTGGGTGGAGGAAATGAGACACCGCCTTGGGAAGTGCCTTCCTGGATTATTGCTGAAGTAATGACATCACTGAATGAACTCTGGTAGTGGTGTAGTGGGGGTGGGGGGAGTCTGAAAGAATAATAGGCCTAAAACTAAAGGTGTATTCACTCGACAATCGTAGACTGCTTATTCTGACGTGCATGTTATGTAGTTTATTTAGAAAGTGAATACCAGCTTTTGGCCTTACAATAGTGATGCAGCCTTTTCCACTTTTACTTTTTCTTACTTTTTTGGTGATTGGCAGCTCAAACCTGTAGTTAGGCACTTCTCGTGTAGAAACCGGAGCGAGGTGAGTCGCAGAAACGGCTGCTTTGAGTCCCCCCCCCCCTTACAGATCCCTGCAGTGTTCACCTTCCCCTTGAAGTCAGACACACACACACACACACACAACACACACCATGAGACCACAGGTCGGTACCCATTGTTTCTGAGACCCTGCAGAGAGCGAGCCTGGAGCTATGTGTGGTTTTGGGTGGCTTGTGTCTCCTGTGGGGGGGGGTGGGGGGTGGGGGGTGGGGGGGGGGGGGGGGGGGGGGGGAATCCCAGTGTGACTTTTGAACAAAGAGGGAGGTAGGAACCCAATATCCCCGCGGTGTCACACAAACGGCCACGTCTTTCACACAGTCTGTTGTCTCCTCTCTCTCAGCTTTTCCGCCCCCCACCCCCTCTTCCTATCTCCCTTTCATCCCAAATGTGACCCTCTGCCCCGGAGGGACATATTTTGAGCTCGGGTCAGTACAGTGTGATGGTTGAAGACTGATTTGATTTACACTTTCCACATCGCGCCTCGATAGATGAAACCGTCCCAACCAAGATGGCGGTGCACTTCAGCAAAGGGTGCTCGTGGCTTCGCTCTTTTCGCTCTGTTTTCACGTGTACCTCAGCAGTTCTCACGAGACTCACCCTACGTTTCTTTGCCCTCCGCAGACGTGAAGAAGGACTGGTCCGACCACGCGCTGTGGTGGGAGAAGAAGAAGACGTGGCTGTTGAAGACCCACTGACGTTGGACAAGTACGGCATCCAAGCCGACGCCAGGCTGCTTTTCACGGCCGCAGCACAAGCTGCTGCGCCTGCAGCTGCCCAACATGAAGCACATGAAGGTCAAGGTCAACTTCTCGGACCGCGTCTTCAAGGCCGTCTCCGACATCTGCAAGACCTTCAGTAAGTGGAGCGGCTGACTCGTGTAGAAGGCAGCTGGCGGAGAAACGTCGGTAACGCCAGGCCGACATGTGGAAAAGGGTCATCAAGCAGATGCGAGACGAGGTGCGGCGGGTCGGCTCGGGGTTATGGGAGCGGGGGGAATAGGACAGTGGGGAATTTTCCTCGGGAGGCCCCACAGAAGCTGCCCACGCCGGCAACGTCTCCCTGTAAGACTACTTTTGAAAAAGGCTCAAGGGCTCTACATCAAACATAGTCAATCATGTCCTTCCCTCCTTTTGTTTTGGTCCCTTGCAATTTGTTGTGTTTATTAAACACGTTCTGAGCTCTGCGAGCTGGAGCCACGTCTCCGCTCACCGGCAGTCCACTGTACTCTGTGGAGTCACGTCCTTGGAACCTGGGCTCCATCGGTCTCACAGCAGTGTTTAGTAAACAGAGATTATTACTCCGCCTCAGGCTTATAACACAGGCGCACATTGCTCGACGTCTTGCTTACCTGCTGTCTCTTCCACTCATATCAACTCCAAATTTAACCCCCCCCCCCCCCCCCCCCCCCCCCCCTCCCGCGCCCTCCTAGCCCTGTGGTGTATGCCGTTACCCAAGGGCCACACGCACTCCATCGGTATTTCCCATCACTGGCACCACCATGTCGTGTCATAGGTCACACACTGGGCCCCAGTGACCTTTTCCTCAGCTCGCTCCCCGCTCCCTAGGCCTCCTTTAAGACCTGGTGAGCACGCGCGGAAATGCAAACCGCCCTCCCGAAACCTATTGTATGCTTAGGGATTTTATTGTGAAAGGTAAGAATGTCAAGGTCGTCTTGGTTCAGACTGTTTGGGACTGTTTCATTTTAATAGGATGTTGCTATTTTGATAAATTTTGATTAAACAGCCTTTTGTAAAATATAAATTTACCTACAAAATCGCACAAAACACGCAAAAGGCTTCTATTGGCCTCTACAGGTAGCACTCCACCTTGCTTTTTTTAATTCGGCAGGAATGAAGCTTTGATTTCTTGGGGGTCAAACAAAGTTTCTTTTAGTGTAAATATACAAAAAGACTGTTTTTGAAAGCAGAAGCTGCGAGGCGGGGGAGAAGCAGGCCTGTAGCCTTTCAGGCCCAGTAAGGAATGTGTCTGCTGCTTCTGTAAATCTATTTCAGCTTCCAAGAAATTCAGGACGAATTGCTTTTGGCTGACATGGCGCGTGCCAGGATGTCACAAGATGTTGTCAGTGGCTGTTGTGTTGCATGAATGCGTGCGAGAAGCAGAACCTGCACTGGGGGACGCTGGGGAGGTTCTTCTCCAGCTGGGTGTGGCAGCAGACCCGGCTGACCCTCAGCTGCACGGGCCTGGAAGCCATTTTTTGGTTTTGGTTATCTGGGCAACTTTGAGTTTCATAATTTCCTGAGAATATTTTTTTGCTGACTCCATGTGAACGGAACAGTGTAGAGAATCGGACGGGACAGGAAGAGACGAGCCCCGTCCAAACTGCCCTTCCCTCCAGACAGCCGGGAGGGAGGGACGGATATACTGGACGACAGAAACAAGGAAAAGTAGTTGGATTGTTTGTTTTTCACATACTGATTTACTGAAATTCCCCAAAAAGATTTGCTGCAGTGTGTACATTCAGTTGGTCACACATGAGCCTGGTCATGTCCTGTTTTCATTCCCACCCTCTCCTTGGTTTTAGTTTTTGTTATTTTACTTGATTCTGACGTTGTGCTGACAGCATTCTGTCTGTTACTTCTTAATACCAACAGTCAGCTTTTTAGCACAGCTCAAACTCTGTCAGCGAGGGTTCCATAGAGCGGAAAAAGCATAGAAAACCAACCTACCCCTCCAAGATAAAAGTATGAAACCAATTATCAGCGCTGTACTTCTCCCATGTCCATGACAGCTGTGTCCCGACACGGACGCAGCCAATCTGGGCAGGCTGGGAACCCAGAGGACCACATGCACCGACACACGTGGAGATCACTCCGGTTCACTCCTGTTTGGCCCTCTGATTACATTTGGCTGCTCTTACATCCTGTGCGGCGCTGCTCATTCGATAGCGAAGAAAAGGCCTTTGGGGATTTTCCATTCTGAAACGGTGTAAATATGCTGTTGTAAGTGTAGTGAAGACTCACAGTGACGACATGAGCTTGTCACTTCCAACACACTGATACACCTCCGCCCCTAACAAGACCCTGTTACGTTCCCCCTGCGATACACAAAATGTACTCTTCGCTATTGACTCGCACACAACAACAATTAGCGGACCGAGACCGAAATTAGGCCGTTTCCCTCAGCGAGTCCTGCTGCGCCACTTCAGCTGCGTGGGTTTTTTTTCTTAGCTAGCGCTCGTTTGCTACCTGGAATATAACTATGCGGTAACTTTTTCCCATTAGTTCACACGAAAACTTGTCTAACTAGATGTTGATGAGGAAGGAAACGGGTAAATGGGTTGCGTGTCACTACAGTGAGACAAGAAGAACACCACAGGAGGAGTTTATTATTTACCGTTAAGATTGTGTGTGTTTGTGAGTGTGTGTGTGTGTTGGGGGGGAGGGGGGCTGTGGTCTGCTGGACTGGCCCGAGTGAGCCGACCTCTGTTGTCATAACACAGAAGGAGTGAAGTTTCTCCTCGGCTCCAACCCCTCAATTAAAGGGCAATCACACCCTTTTTGAGGGGCCTTTTGGATTATATCTAGTATCTCAGACACCAAGCAGGTCTATTTATGTCTTCTTATTTTCTTCTTATATTTTGAGCCTGTGAGATATTTCGGAGTCTTAGAAGTTCTCCCTAAATGCCAAAAACCTGACATCACTGTACTTGCCATCAGCTAAATTATTAACAGCTATGAAATATATCTCCACCTTTTTAGATTGTTGTTGTTATCATTAGCTTCGTCCTGCCGGACTGCGGCTGTATGAGAAACAAATGCTTTTCATAGCCCTTTTGAGTATTGATCAGTCCGCCTTATGGCCCAATGAGTGCCTCTTCATAACATGAAGGAGTATGCAGATGGAGAAACAGAAAGTGAAATCACTTCATTTTTTTTTTTTTTGTCCATGTAGGGTCTCAAACTTGTTGTACGGTGAACGTCGGTGCTGTAAAATTAGACGGCGTGACGGTGTTTGTGATTCTTCCGCGGTTGGCCTTACTCACTGCAGTGAATCATGTGTTCCGAGGAGTCGGCCTCGCTGGCTCTCAGTCAACCCCTCCTGCTCGGGCTCCCCGGTCTTGGTTACTGCCGCGTGTCAGCGGGATGGATGATGTGGGTCTCATCGACTTGAGGTGTCGTTTCTGCTAATGGAAACCCACCGAGCTTCTGTGAGCGCTCTCAACCGGCGCCCCGGCCTTCCTCCGGCCACAAGTGTGCGGTGAGCCGAGTAGCGGTCTTTCCCTCCAAGTCCTTATTCTTAAACGATCACCATAAACATACAATTCAACACTTAAATGAGAATGTCAGCGGAAATTGAAGATTTTTGCTTGTTTTTCCCCTCTTCCATGGGAGTCTTCACTGTGTTGGCTATATCTCTTCATGGGAATGATGAGAAACGCATATCCTCACTTTTAAGCTCATTCTTCCCCAGTCGCCCTTTCATCCACTTCTCTTGTCTCCAGGCGATTCAGCAGAGACACCCAATCGCTTCTACAGGAACGTTTTGACTCATGGTTTGCTTTTGTGGCCAAAGTACTCACTCTCTAGCCACACATTTGATCTATAAAGCATTATCAAATGTCACGAACCGACGGTTCCATAGAAAACGGATAGATGATCGTGGCTCATGTGTGACGATCGCGTATCAGATTCTTCGTTGTAGATATTCAGGCCCGGTGACAGTGCGGTCATAAGAATGAACATTTAAAAGGGACTTTGTAGTAAAATGTCACACGCCTCTGCAATATCTCACAGAGAGACACTGTCCAGGCCCACGTACGCACAGTTTGACACCATGTGTGTATTGCCCGCCTTGCACGGGGGGGGGCTGAAGCTCGGCGGCACGCCTGCACCTCGCATGGCTGTATAAGGGCACAGGGATTGCGCTTCATCGCTGCGGCAGAGCGAGAATAAAAGAGGAGGAGAGCGGGCCTGAGCTCCCATCTGGTAGTTCTTAAAACTCCTGGAATGCTTTTGCTTTAGTTACACAAACCAAACAAGCTTTTCTCACTAAGCCCAGCCGTTTTCTCTCTCTGTCTCTCTCTCCCTTTGCGCACGCCAACGCCATCAGCAGCGTCTTCAATTGGCCGGCAACACCTTTCCAATCCATCATGGATATGAGAAAATGAGGGGATGAAAAAAAAAAAATGCTGCAGTCCTGCACAAAATAAGACTCGAGTATCAGCTTGTGTGATTGATTCGTGCGGGGAAACCACATCCAGCTGAGGATCCAGACGTGCTTGCATCCAGACGAGCGCCATCGATTATGTTCCTGACACACTCAAACATCAGAACCGTCTCGAGCCCATTTTAAATCACCATTACTGCTAGCGAGGGATGTGCTCCGTGGCCTCCGAGTCCGAGGGAGGGAAAAGAGAGGGCAGAGAAGCTGCTCTGTTTTAGTCGTCGTATCCAGTTTGATGTGTTGCTGTCGGATTGGGACCTTCAACACGGGTCGCATACTAAGAGAAGCCTTCTCAAAAACACCAAAAAATCATCCTTGAAGATGCAGAGATTCCATAAATTAATCTTCTACTCGCCAAAAGCAATTGAATGTTTTTTTTTGTTGTTTTTGAGGCAAAATCAGGGGAAGGAGGAGGGTAAGAAGGAGATAGTGGTCGTGTCTGCTCTGCCTCAGTTGGGGATTACAGTTAAAGCAAGATTTGTCAGGGCCCTGAGAAAAGGGATTTGCAATTTTCCACAGCTGTCTACATTCCGATCACATCTCCTCAGCCCCGTTGCTTTCTCCTTCTTCTCCCCCCTTTTTTAAATGTTTTTTTTTTTTTTTTTACCCCAAACCTTTTTCCATTTAAGTTTCTTCAATGTCTCTGTTTGCATCTCCATTACAGGCTCATGCACATTGTTCGTGTGCCCTGCAAGAGTCCATGTGTTTTATTAGCCTGTACAAACACAAATCACTGTATGCTTTTAGTGATTTATCGTGGTCTGCTTTGGCTTGATGTTGTCGAGAGGCAAGATTATGTTGACTTGAACATGAAGACAATGTCAAACTCTCTCTCACTCCGCTTCCCCTCCAGATATCCGCCACCCAGAGGAGCTGTCTCTGCTGCGTAAGCCCCGTGATCCCAAGAAGAAGAAGAAAAAGTTGGAGGAGGCGGAGGAGGACGATCTGGAGCTGCAGGGTCCGCTGTTGACCCCTGGATCAGGTGAGCGGATGGATAGTTACTCCTAAATGGAATGCACTCGCTGCAGTGTTTGCTCCAAAATATTACAACTGAATGCAAAAGGGTTAGTAGAAAGGGATGATCAATAGAAAGAGGTACGTTTGGCACTTTACATGCGTAATTGATGAGTTGAAAGAGATTTGGCTCAAAACAGTCTGAAGTCTGATTGAAATGTTTAGGTTTAAGGTTGTGTTATTGAGCATCTGGGTTTTATTTTTGTACTTCATTGTGAAAAGTGATGATCTTGTTTCGAATAACAGGTTCCCATGGCTGCTACAGAGCTACTCAGACTTATTTTAGCGTTAGATTGCTCTTGTGGTTCGAAAAACCACCGAGATAACTCCAGGGTGCTGCATCCCGCCGCCAGTGACCAAATATGAATGTGCGAGTTTCAGGCCTGCGTGATGTCTACAGACACGGCTCTCGATTCCTTGGCAGGGAGGAGGGAGAATGGTTGAGATTCCGCACATAGTTGGTCACGCTGCCATTTTAAACCCAAACCAGGCTGCACAGCTATCCTGGGCCTCCTGCCCTCCTCCCCTCCTCGCGCCAGTGAGAGTTAAAACCATGTGAGCCGAGGGGAGCAGAACAAAACAGTCTGTGCTGCTGTCACAGAGTTGGCATTAATCAAAACCGCTAACACTATGAGGGAGGCTGAATGGGACTCTTTGTGCGGGTCCAGTTTCCTCGCTGCAGGCCTCTGGTCTGTCCGCTGGCTCCTTAGGCTTGGCTCACCATGCAGAGATGCACTCTGGCGCGAGTCCCAAGATGCTGCGATTGCTGTGAGCTCGGGGAACCGTCACAGCGCTTCAGTCAAGAAAAACAAAGGATACAGATTTTGCTTCACTGTGAAGCTAGCAGCAGATCATCTATTTTTTTACTTTTAAGTGAGTTAGAAAACACCAGTTATTATTTATTTTTTTATAGACTCCACAAGCTGGGGTCACCTAAAGGTGCATCATTACATCACATGGGCAGCTACGTCGATGCTTCTGGCAGTTTTTTACACGCCATTAAGTGGTGCAGGGAAACAGGAATGTGCAGACTCTGTTTAATGTCAGTCACATTTCCTGCGTCCTTCATATCGGACGAATGTTTCATGTAAAAGATGTAAGGCGTTATTGGGTCCCTTGTGGGGAAGGGCTGGTCTCCGAACTCATGATCTCCTGATAGGAATCACAAGGCTTTGCAGAGAGGCGATGCAATCACCTGCATGTGCAGCCAACAGCTTCTGCTCACTGAATCCCCTCTGGGTGGGAAGAGAGGAGGGTTCCATGGTCTTTACTGTGTAGTTTTCTTTTTTTCATAATTTCTCCAATTTTATTTGATATTATAATGTTTATGTTTATAATTATAAAGATTTCAAGTAAGAAATGGCCTGAATTCCCCACTTTTCTGACTTTCCATGGACCACGGTGTTAGTTGACAAAAGAATTGTTAACTTAACCAATAATGAAAATAATTGTCTGCAGCACTAAACTAGTTGTAATTATTTTAATGCATTCATGATAAGCAGTAGATTCCTCCCTGTGGCTCAGACAGTGTGCACATGCTGCACAGTGAGGTCCACACTGACCTCAGAGTCAAATCACATGGATATATGTGTAAGGTTATAAGAATATGACTAATTATTTCTATTTAAGAGTGACAACCCTTTGCCTCAAGCTCTATCCTTAAATGTGCTGTTGAGGAAACCCAAGGTCCCGCGTCTGTCTGTGCACACGTGTCATTTTAGTTAAAAAAAGAAACAACATGTTTCCTATCCTCAGCTGTAGGGGTGACTCACAGAAATACCAGTCCACCGAGCGCCCTCTGGGTCCGCCACCTTCTGATGTTCCTGCTATTTCAGAGCGTCTTTTGCGTCATCTTGGACAACATCACTCAGAAAATCCCGGAGCTTTTTCTATTTGTGCTGCAGTTTCTGCATGCACGGCTGGTTCAGGTTGACCAACGCCACGCCTGGGTTTCCAATCCGTCATTCTGTGCTGGGTGGCTATGAATGGGTGGATGGGAACGACAGAACCGCGCTAGTCATCCCAAGGGGATCTCCCTCTGAAAAGGGGTAAACGGAGTCACCACTCTGAGGAAGTTGGCAGTAACCATGGAAACGCTACACGTCTCCCCGTTCTCGTTTCTCTCTACGATTGTCTCGCTCGCTTGTTTCTTCCTGTTCTTGTAGAGTTTTCACTATCTTCTGTCCACTTGATAATTTTTGTTCCCTCTTCCGCTTCTTTCATCAACCTATCTCCTGTCTTTTCTACTCTTACTCTTTCTCTTTTCATCCTAGCCTCTGAGGTAATTTACATCGGTCCAGTCAAAGGTAAGCTTTCCTCTGTCCTTTTCCCTTCAGCACTGCTTCCTCTGCCTTTCCTTTCCTCCCTAGCCTCTAGCCGCCACAGCTGGAGTCTTGAGGTCACATGAGACCCGTAACTCTTCAGGACTAACCGCCGAGTCACCTGACTGCTGAGAGGAAGTCAGCTGATTTGGGTGGTCACATGATTAAGGCTTCAGCTCTCATTAGAAATTAGCGTGAAAGTGCACTTTTTCTTACCGCGGCCCCCGGCCTGCTCACTGTGCCTGCTGACTGTTGAGCACTATTTTACTTGTGAAAGTGGCGATTAGTGAGATGGTCATGAGTAAATTATAATTGTTCAATACCTTAAGAGGTCAGGATCAGATCTGGAATGGTTTTCATTGATCCGTAACCCTACATGCATACCAGAGCCGAAAGCCCACACAGAAATGTGTTTAAGGATCCAATCCACAAGAGACACTTTCATTTATTGACAACGCTCACATGATTTACTGCTGGTCTTAACAGCCCATGGTGGTCCAGCTCCATCCATCTAAGTCCTTTATGAATCCCCAGTGTGTGGGAGCATTAGGGAGTCGAGTCATGTTAACATTCTTTGTGCCTTTTTCGCCTGCATTGGAGTCGGTAAACAGGATGGAGGAGGCCCGGTTGTGTTTTTCTATGGGCTGCAAACTTTCACCTTGTTCACGGTCTCTCTGGATATCTGGTATTCTGCAAGAGACCCTTTGGGAAAAGGGAAGTACTCTGTGACCTGATGCACTCAACATTTGGGAAAAACCTTGAAGGAACCACCAAACACCCTCCCCCACAAGGGATGTGTGGCCTTAGCCTGCACCCCGTTCTCATGACCTCCGCTCACAAGCACACACGTGCACACTCGCATGCACAAGCCGAGCCCACTTCCTGATTTCGGAAGGGATTTAGTGCTTTAGCCAGTGTTGCTTTGTGACCTAGGCCCCACAGAGGGAGGAGGGAATGGAGGATATGGAGCCTCAAATACTACCATAAGGCCAGCCAACAGGAAATGCACAAAGCTTCCTTTTGGTGGTTTTAATTTAGACTAAGACTAATTTAGACGTAAACGGATACAATCAATTAAATAATTTCTAGCCCTTATTTGTGGAAGATTTTGTTGCTGATTATTATTTAATCTGAAATGTATTTATTTTTTAATCATCCATGCATCCGCCTATATATCTTTGCGTTTCCCCTCTCCTTTGTGTGTGGCGAGTTGTGTAGCAGTAGTTTGCTTCAGTTTTTTTTTTTTATACTGAGTAAGTGAGTGTCCCTGATCATGTTCTGTGCCGTTTGCATGCTGATCCACATCGATCCCGCCATCAGCAGGAGGACGTGGTTGAAGCCACTTATTTGCAAAGTGTGTGTGCTGGTAGTCACATGGTGCTGTTGACTGCTAGCTGGCCTGGCTAGGCTGCGTGTGTGTGTGTGTGTTTATTTTGTGTGCGTGCCTTTTAAAAAGTGTACACTCCCCATTCCCCCGATGCTGTTTTCATTGACAATCAGTAATTGTGAATATGCACTCTGGTGCGTTTGAAGTGAGAGTATTACATTTTTTTTTGTCACTGTTTCTTGACATTTATGACATTTATCTTTCTTATTTGGACGTCACTGCACAATTGGGGACTAACAAATGACTGCGTTTTTTTAGGGAGCATTTACTCCAGTCCCGGCTTGTACAGTAAGACGATGACCCCCACCTATGACTCCAGAGATGGAAGCCCCCTGTCACCCACCACTGCCTGGTTTGGGGACAGCCCACTCTCCGAGGGCAACCCCAGCATCCTCGCTGTCAGCCAGCCAATTTCCTCTCCGGACATCTTGGTCAAACTCTACAAGCCCCAGTCCCTGCTGGACAAAGCCAAGATCAACCAGGGGTGAGATGACTTTGCTTAACGGTCGGGAGATAAACTGCTTGCAGTCGGAGATGTTGTGGTGGATTGCAATGTCATTCATGTGTGATGTGATCAAAATAATTGATGCGGCGGAGAGTTTGTTTCTGAAGATGCTGTATTCACTTTCCGTGCAGGTGGTTGGACTCATCCAGGTCTCTGATGGAGCAGGATGTAAAGGAGAATGAGGTGCTGCTGCTGAGGTTTAAATACCACAGTTTCTTTGACCTCAACCCTAAGGTACGTCCCACAGCCAATTCAGTGCACTAACCTTGAGTTATTGAGATCATTTGTTTGATGGCGTTTTATCAGTTCAGAACATTGGTCACTGGACTATTCACCCATTCTCACACTGATGACCATATACAGTGCCAACTGCCCATCAGTAACTATTCAGTAACATTCACACACCGTAGTCACAGCTACGGGAGCAACTGCCGTAATACGGCCGTATTTTCACTGCTATTGTTATGTTAAATCAGTTGCAATGCAGTAGAGTATTCGAAAGTAAATGACACCAGTAACCGCGTACAGCTCCTAACTAGCGCTTCACACACATCTAGTTGTCCCGTTGTGAATGAAAGGGACTCTGTTTTTTTAATTTGCTCTGTGTTTGTATGGATGTTAACCTCTGTGTCAAACCTCTCCACAGTATGATGCCATCCGAGTCAACCAGCTCTACGAACAGTCCAAGTGGGCCATCCTGCTGGAAGAAATTGAGTGCACGGAGGAGGAAATGATGATGTTTGCCGCCCTGCAGGTAAAAGAGCTTGCATGTGTGTCTGTGCCTAATCCAGATTTTCCTGTTCCAGCGTTCAATTGTCACGGTATGAAGACCTGCAGTCCTCTTTTTCTGGGGAAGTGGGCACGTTGCCTTCTCAACCGTAAGCCAACGAATTAGGTGGGCTGCCAGCTGCCCTGCACGGATACTTAGACTTTGCGATTTCACATTCATACAGAAGGAGCTAATGGGTGCATTATCCCACATTATTCCCATTCAGCGTTGCAATATGGTGCACTGGGCCGAAGCTGTTAGGGTGATGTCATCGAGTAATTTCTGCAAACCTTGAGACAACCTGCTGCAGCCCCTCACACACAGTCATATACAGATGTGAGTCCCTTTAACCCCCCATAGTCTAGGGTTGTTGCCCTGCTATTTCTGACCCTCGTAAACCTTGGGCTCCAAGACCCGAGGACGCCACTCTGTCCTCACCCCCAGGGTAATTATAGAGCATCCCGGCCATGGGACCCAATGCTTTGGTCCAGACCACCCACCCAACCCCCCCCAAGCGGTACACCATCGTAGAGATCTGCTGTCATTCCTCTCAGAGCCCTCTCACACTCTAAGGTGTGAGGTGTGTTTCCTCAGACCAGCTGTAATTACACCTAACTGGTTTCTTGTTACTCTTGAAGCGAGAGATGCTAATCCGAGTTGGGTGTTTAGACTGGCCGCTCCTCTGTTGCTACCTATCAGCCAGCACGTTTGCCAGCTAACGCTATGTTTCAGCGGAGTAGTATGAGCTCAGGGTTGTTTTTTTTGATAATGATTCACTTATGAGAGATGATACACAGTCCAAATAAACAGCAGTGATTGTCCACATCCGCATGTTGCTGGCTGGTGTTGGCAAGCTGTCGCCTGGACGTTTGACTCTGGCAGCACGGAGAAATGAGCTAATCGGGAGTCAAACAGCAGTTCTTGTTCTGAAGAACAAGAACTGACCTCAGAGTCTGAAACCTGGGTGACAGCTTGTGCTTTGAGCCTCAGCCGCGTACATTCAGACACGCGTGCAAACAAACATGAAATGAGCCGGTGTTGCCATCTTTTTTTTTTTCCTTTCCTTTAAAGACTGTTAAAGTGGAAGAGGCAGATGAATAGAATGTCATAAGCGAGCCCTTTGTCCCACATTCTGAAACCTTAGCAGGCTGCGACCTCGCATATCCCTCTCAAACTCTCCCTTTGTATCTCTCACTCTCTCGACAGCTGTTCATTCATATGTTGGTGGGGGGTTGGCGATGGGTTGACATTATAAATGCCATTTGTCAACAAGTTGTATTTAGTGTCTGACTCACACTAAGCGGTAAACGCGGTTGGCTTTTCAGTTCGTCCTGATGAATCGGCGGTTCCAGTGTTCTCTGATCCTTATTGGCTCAATCTCACACGTGTTCCCAGTACATTTACATTGCATAGCCTGTTGCTATTCAGAGACCTACTGAGAACACAATGTTCAAACCACTGCCCTCTTTTCTCTCAGGGAGTCGTCACCATCTTTATCTTCTCGTCATCCTGAAACGTATCATCTTCGTTCTTCAAGATAGTAATCCCTTCCTCGCTGATAAACTCGTTGTTGCACACTGGCAGCACTCTCTTAACATAAATGCCAACACATGTTAAATAATTAATGTGGCTATTAGCACAGACCAAGTAACTTTTATAAGATGAAGTTGGAGGGTTTGTGCACCGGCAGTAAACTTTATAGAAATCAGCAAAAGTGTTGACAAAGGTGTTTGTCAGCTGTTCCCTCTTCCATTACTTGAAGTTGATGTGTGTGATTATAATTCCCCCCCCCCCCCCCCCCCCCCCTTATTGAAGGTTTTAACTCAAAATCATGACGTTTTATAAATTATTCTTAAATTTCTCTGGATGTAACTTAATAGGCACTGCTGAAAATATAAGGACACTTCTTTTGAGGATTTCTTTCTTTCTATCATGAAAGTGTTTGGAGTTTGACCCAAATCGCTGGTCTGAAATGATCATATTAAAAATGTTAAAAATGAAATAAGATTGAATAACCTGGTTGGACAAA
The DNA here is from genome assembly GCF_964276395.1 of Gasterosteus aculeatus. Lineage (NCBI taxonomy): Eukaryota > Metazoa > Chordata > Actinopteri > Perciformes > Gasterosteidae > Gasterosteus > Gasterosteus aculeatus. The sequence continues at coordinate 10,173,991 of NC_135703.1, forward strand.
ACCAATACAATACAACAAATATAACTTAAAAATGAGCCTAACTGAGGTTGCCTCTTTCCTTTCCTCAGTACCACATCAACAAGCTCTCCATCATGTCTTCAGACAACCACATGAACAACAGTGAGAAAGAGGTGGATGAGGTGGACGCCGCCCTGTCAGACCTGGAAATTACTTTGGAGGGAGGAAAGACGTCTAACTCACTGGTATGACAACGCCGCTGCTCCTGCAGATTCACCGCAGCGGAGACCTTTCGGTTGTGCATTACATGTTTTGGGTTGGAACCCAAAACTCATTTTGTGAATTATTTTACTGCAGCAGCTTTGCAGTGTGTTTGTTGCTTCATTGCGCCACTGTTTTATGAACCTTTTGTCAGCTGCATGAAACAGGAAGTTGAACCTCCATAGACATAGTGCACTGACCCTGGGAAGTGGAAATTACAATGGATTTTGATGGAAGTGCTAAATTTCACAGTTCTTAATGCGGCCGTCATCTGATGTGAACCCGGGGGGCGTGAGGTGTTTTACACCGAAGTGAACCCAACAAAGGCTGCATGTGACACGGATACGTTACATGTTCACAGATCCATTATTACAGCTGCTCCTGCTCAACAACGTTTCAGGTTTACGCAGCTTGTCAGAGGAAACTGCTCTTTGTGATATACTACATAAGAAGTGTTGGTTTAGTAAACGACTGCGCATGAGGTCATTGTTTCTTGTGGTGCTTCGTATTAAAATCGTAGTTTTATACTAACAATGTGTTTTCCCTTCCTCTTAGGGTGACATCACTTCTATTCCCGAGCTAGCGGATTATGTCAAAGTCTTTAAGTAAGTCCGAACAGAGCAAGCTGGTCCCATCAGGTCACATGCGTGTTCAGTTATAAAAACATGACTAAAACAAACTTGAACAACAGTGAATCAATGTGTAGGACGACTGCATTTGTCCAAAAGATGTTGAGTCTCTCAGCGAATTAGGAATCGATATTTCTCCGGCTAAATAAGAGTTGCTGCCTGCTTTCCGCAGTGTAAGATGCTGCATTGCTCGCCAAAGGCATTTATAGGCTGAGCTTTCACTTTAGCTTTTCAAAATGATTACAGTTGGACCGAGCATATTTTTTCCCATATTATTATTTTGGCTTTAAGCCTTCGCTGACTGGCAGGTGGTCCCTGGTGTGGTTGTCTCATTAAATGTATCAACCACGAGGGGGTAGGACGGGGGGGGGGGGGGGGGGGGGGGATATCAAGAGGCATTTCCTCTTAAGCTGTTTCCCATTAATGTTCGCGTCCAATGCTGACTTAGGACTTGAGGCGCTCTCTTTTGTACTCTCTCTTATGATCTCCCTCTGTTTTCTACATCTTTTCCAGACCCAAGAAACTGACACTGAAGGGCTATAAGCAGTACTGGTGCACATTCAAGGATATCACAATTTCCTGTTACAAGAGTAAAGAAGAGGCACATGGGACACCAGCGCACCAAATGAATCTTAGAGGTGCAAACTAAAATAAATGTCATTGCATGCCGAAATGTCGCAACAATGCAATGCTTAATTTGTGTGAACTTTGACCTAATCCTCCCCTCCTCATTTTGGCTTCCATTTATAGGTTGTGAGGTAACTCCAGATGTCAACATCTCTGGGCAGAAATTCAACATCAAGTTGCTAATCCCAGTGGCCGATGGCATGAATGAGATCTGGCTTCGGTGTGACATGGTGAGACATCAGAAGTTAGCGCATCGTGTTGTTCTTGTCGTTTTTTTTTAGCCGTTTTTTTGCATCATCAGCGTTCATCCTCCCTCTCCAGGAGAAGCAGTACGCCCACTGGATGGCCGCGTGTCGCCTGGCCTCCAAAGGGAAGACCATGGCCGACAGCTCGTACAACCTGGAGGTCCAGAACATTCTGTCCTTCCTCAAGATGCAGCACATGAACCCTGACCCTCAGTTCATTGAGCCAATCACCACCGATATCAACCCAGAATGCCTGGTGTCCCCGCGCTATCTGAAGAAGTACAAAAACAAGCAGGTATGTTTCAGGAAGACAAGCTTTGCATGCGGGGCAGGGCTGTGGAAGGTAAAGGGTGTAGTTTAAAAGGAAAAAGCCACACGAAAGGCAACCATGTTGTGTGAAGACGTTTACTTGTTTGATGAGTCTGTTGTCGGGTTAGATGTCGCAATTGATACTGATACTTCCCAGATGGGCGCCTCCTGGCATCGGCCTCGTCTTCAGCTGGAATGTAGCCTCCTCCTCCCCCCCTCCTTACTCTCCTCCTCTTCCCTTGGCCTCCCCTCCCTCCCTCCTTCCCTCCCTCCCTCCCGCCCACCCGTCCGAGGGGAAACCAGGACAGCAGAAGTCCAAACCACTCAACATGTTTAACAGTAGATCCGTGTCGGACTGCAACGGGTACTTTTTGTGCTCAGAGACAAAAGTGCTGAGGTCTCAGCCGCCGGACTTAAAAGCGCTCATTTAATCTGGTAATAAAACGTGGTCACTTCTTAGCGTTGTCAGCAAGCAACCAACAAACATCTTTACGACCAGGTGTGTAAATTAAGCATCCCCCTTAAGAATCCCTTATTAACTTTCTTGACAACGTTTGAAAAAATGTGACAATGTGCTCAGCAGATTTGCATGCAAGCAACAGGCTGTCGTGTGTGTGTGCATTGGAGCAGCTGAGCACACGGCTCCCAAAGCTGTGTTAGTTGGGGATGGTTGTTGTAGGAAAGGGGGGGTGGGTGGGGGCTCTTCGTAGCTGACTCACGCAGTCTGGTTTTGTTCAAGTTGTCGTAGAAAAGATGTCGCTGCGGATTGGAGGGGTGACGGGAGGGTGTTGGTACCACGAGTGATGAGTCTGAAATAATCTGGACCTGAAATGTGCTTGGATATCTAGAGTCAATGAATGAAGTCATCTTTAGTATTAAAGCTTGTTTACCAAACCTGGGGAGGGACCTAACCATCTTCACGTACAGTAACATATCATAAAATCAAACTGTAAAACAGTCTTTGCTTTTGAATTTAGAACTTCAGCTTCCATCAACCATATGCACACAATCAAAACCTCGTGGGAGGGTTAAGATTCTTCTAATCACGAGCTGCTCAAACATCCACGTCCACTGACCCATTTAGATCAGAAAAACTCTCGTCTCAGCTTCATTTCTTCTTAAGTTTTACACATTGCCTTGAACAAGGGGCGGGACCTACACAGGACGGGGTATTGGCTCAGGGTGCGACCATCTGGGGGCCGGGTTTTTTTCGGGGTTAGCTCCAGCCCCTCCCCCCCCAATGAACCCTGTCCGATGGGGGGGGTCCTCAGGCATATACAACATGAAAGAGCAGTGACATATTTACAGTATGTTTATGTACCCGCGACACACACACACACACATGCGCACCCCTGCAGTGGGCGTGGGGGCATCAGGAAATGAGCCGTGCCGGGGAATGCTGCGCGGGAAAACTGGGGGGGAAAAAAGCCCCTCTCCTAGTCAGCTGTGACCCGCGGCTCCCCCTCCTCCCCTCTCCCTCCTCCCCCACATCTGCCCTAAACCGGACTTCCTGTCGCAACACTGGTCCGAGGAGACTTCCCCCGCTGCAGCGCTCAGGCAGGAATGTTTTTAGATATTCTGGACCGGTGTGGTCTCTGGCCAAAATAGATACATTTACACGAGAGAAAACAAGCCTTTAAGGACACGATAATAAACTCCTGGAGTATCTGAAGTGTGCTCCTCTGGTGCAATGCCGCCACCTAGTGGATGAAAGCGGAGCGAGGAGACGCTGTGGGATTCTTTTTGAAGGGCCTTTGTAAAGTATCTGGGGTTCCAGTGCTTTCTTGCCCCGTGTGAACCCGTGATCTTCCTCCTTTCTCTTAAAATAGATGACACTCTGACTGCTGCTGTGCTCTCCTCCCTGTTGTTGCTGAATACTGCATGATCTCTAAAGATTCCACAGCCCCTCTCACCACTATTTTTTTTAAATCTTTTATTGCAATCAAGGCCTCCTACTTTATTGTTTTTTTTATCTTTCCTCCCTTGACATTGATCTTACTCGCTTGTTCTTTGTCCAACCTTTCTTTTCTCCTTGTATGCATCTCCTTCATTCCTCTGTGCCCTTCTCCCGTCTTCAGCCAGGCTCTATCAGGGACATGGTAAGTTGAGTTGTGTGTCCACTGGGTGACTCGTAAGCCTTAGACACATGGATCTGCATGTGTGTCCAAACACTGAACGCGTTGTGTGTCCGGTTTGCCTCACCTAACCAAACGTAGAATCCTATCATGTAACATGTCACAGTAGCACAGATAGAATCCTTCTTCTTGGTTTGTTTGTTGTTTGTTGTTTACTTGTCACCGTTTCCAGTGTGCCATTAGACAAGCAGATGACACCAAATGCTGTTGATACAACATTTAGACATCTGTATCTTCTACTTTCCTTTACACTACCATTAGCGACAAATATAAATGATCCCAAAAACACCATATTCAGTGATGGTGGTGTTTTACATGTTTCAGCCCATTTAACAGCAGTTACATTTACCAGTAATGGGGAACATTTATCATTGAAATTCAAGAGAAGTACCAATGTGTTGGGGAGTATGACACGGCCCAACAGAAACATCCTGAGGGTACATTAAGTGATCCATCGCAGTAAAACTCATTGATTTTGTAGTCATTTATAAAAAAAATCTAACGCAGTTGAACTAAGAAGGGTTTCTTCTGAACACCACAGAAACGATCCGCCTCGTCCATTCATTCCCAACGCCTGTGTTTGCATTTGGTTTTTCCCTCCAAAGTAGCGCAAGTATGCAATGCTAATCATTAGCTGACTGCAACATGTGGAAGGTTGGCAAAAGTTCACCGCGATGGATTAGTTATTACTGGCTCTGCAGGTCTCTGTTACTCTGCTCTTCCAGCCAAATCCATTGATCAAATCATTATGGGAACACACACCTGCATGCACACCCGCACGTTTACCTTAGTGTGGCTCCCCGGTGGGCTCATAGGTTAATGTCTGACAGCCCTCTGCTTATTGGCTGACTCTGTGTACGCTGATGGCTTTATGGAATTAGCCACGGCTTGTTTATTTACTGTTTGTGTGGATTTGGGTGCATCAGGTGGTTGACGTTTTGCCGACGCGTGTTGGTGTTTGTCTGGACTCAAATAGTGGCAGCACGCCGAAATGTCACAAGCGTAAAGTCGGCCATTGTGTCTCCTGTCAGATTTCAGCTCGGATCCTTGAAGCCCACCAAAATGTGGCTCAGATGAGCCTCATCGAGGCCAAGATGCGCTTCATCCAGGCGTGGCAGTCGCTGCCCGAGTTCGGAATCACTCATTTCCTCGCAAAGTAAGCCGATGCGTCTTTACACTTGTTTTTACAAACCACCAACTCCGTAAGAGTTTCATGCGATCTGCACAGTTTCATTTCACAGTGGCCTCCCTTCTTCTTCTTCTCCTCAGGTTTCAGGGTGGAAAGCGGGACGAACTGATTGGCATCACTTACAACCGTCTGATCCGGATGGACGCGAGCACTGGAGATGCAATCAAGACCTGGCGCTTCAGCAACATGAAACAGTGGAACGTCAACTGGGAGATCAAGATGGTAGGCAGCACGTTGAACAGGAATACTTTCATAAAATGGGATTTTTTTCAATATTCCAAACGGGTTTTCGACCTGTTGTCCCTCAAAGGGTTTTTAGTTGATGTTGTTGTTAGAGCTGACGAGTGGATTTAAAGGGAATTACAAAAGATTTGGCACATCAAATCTTCCCGACAGATTAAAACCTTTTTTGGGGTCTACCCTGAGCTCCACAAAATCAGACAAAAGTGCCCCATGTGATGTAATTTGAGTCAGCGTTATTTCTGATTGGAGCTTTACAGTTTGGAACAAGAAAAATATCTGAAGGTAGATTTAAAAAAAAAAAAAAAAAAAAGAAGTGCGACATCAGACCACTGTAGCCTGATGCTAATCTCAGCTCGAGGTTAGTACACTGGAACAGCTGCAGCGTGGACAAAGCTGCATTGTGGGTAATTCAGGTGCTTTGTTTTGAGGAAGAAAAAGAATGTGTGGAATGATGTTAAGGGGAACAAACGGGACAAGTTACTGAAACACAAATCCCTTTTTGCCGGTTTCTTTATTGCGTACTTTTGTGCTCAGGTGAAGGTGGAATTCGCCGACGAGCCCTGCCTGTCTTTCATATGCGCTGAGGTGGACTGCAAGGTGGTCCACGAGTTCATCGGCGGCTACATCTTCCTGTCCACGCGGGCCAAGGACCAGAACGAGTCTCTGGATGAGGAGATGTTCTACAAGCTGACCAGCGGGTGGATCTGAGCTGCCCAGAACCGCCAGGGGGGCGTTTGTAGGTCAGGCGCCAGGAGGGGAGGGGCTGGGGCACCGCGCGCGTGGCCTTTTATTTTATTCTCCGTCTTGTTTGATTGTTGTGCCGAAGAGTCCAGAGCAGCGCTGTAATCACAATAGCTCGCAGCCTTTCCATTGTTGACGCTGACCAGGTCCTTTTTTTTTTTTTTTTTTTATAACGCTGATGTTCTGGTGAATGCAGCAAATCTTCACACGCACCTGAACCGGGGAAGTTCCTCTGTTCTCCTTCGTCCATCTGCCTTCCTCTCCTCCTGGACTTGATGACCATCAACTAACGTCCACGACACCCTCTTTTTAAAACCAATCAAACACCACACGTAATCCCAAAGAATCCCCCCCGCCCTCCTTTTTGCTCTTTCTCTCACTTCTTTTCCCTCCTTCCTTCTTCTCTTCGGTGTCACTGATACTTACAGCTATATTTAATTATTTATCCTAAGAGACGGACTTGGTGGGAGAGTCTGATCATGAGGCCATCTGTGAGGAGCAGAGGCTACTGAGCACTACGTGTCCATCCTGTTCAATCACATGTAAGCACTTCTTCAGTATACGGTCCTGTTAACAAATAAGCTGTCGTTAAATGTCTTTTTGCTTTGGGTGTGCGTTGTCTTTCCTTCAGAGCCATTGTCGGGTCTGGTCGTTGTATTGGCCGACAGGAGTTTTGTTTTGTATTTAATAGGCTGTTTATTGTGAGCATGTCTGGAAAAACACTACAGTGTCTTGTGGGTGAGAAAATCTGTTCCAACTGATTTGTAACAAACCAAAAAGAAAGTCATCTTTAATAAGTCATCAGCTCAAGTGTTCAGCGTATCTGATGTTACTTGAAAACAAGTTTTTAATCAAAACGTTTGGGGTTGGTATGTTGAAGGAGGATAACTAATGATCATGTGTATTTAAATTATCTCAGTTCCTTGTTATCACAAATGTTTGAAGACTGAACATAGCTCGCTCTATGACTCTATGACTAGATAACCTGCCGAGACGCATTGACGATTTACTCAACATCTTTGTTCATTGCTGCTGTTTTGAACGTGCCGAGAAGTTGCTAAAATCGCAACAGATTTTTTTTTTAATACAAACAAAAAAAAACGATAATTGCTAAGTACACTACGCAACATAAAGAATCCTCGTACAATCTTTTAACTTTATTCTTGTTTCCCACACCATATAGTATTATTATAATTATATCATTACACACCAGCAAAAGGTCACAGTTTGAAGAATGAATATGCAACGTTTTTTTGTCCTTCTGTCCTCAGTGTGAAGGATCAGTAAATGAAGTATTATTTTTTGTAACTAATGTAAAAACACAAACGTTTTATAGAAATGTACAGTTTTTTTCTGCTTTTTGGGGTGTTAGGAAGTTTTTCCTTTCAGAAAAGAGGGGGGAAGCCATCTGTCAACACGTGTATTATTCAGAATTGTGCCTGCTTATGTTGTGTCCTTACTGAGTATTCCTATGAATATAAGTATGAAGATATATGAAGATAACACTACAGTCTCAAACTCCAGGTTTGTTTAAGATATCTGTCAAGTACATATTATAATTGTTTTTTAAAGATACAAATACTTCTTTAAATGTGCTCTTTGTTTTTGCATTTCCACTTTATTTTGTTGGTTTTCTGCTTTCTCTTCTGTCCTGTGGCCCTAAGTTGTGTTTTTATCCCATCTTGAGTTCGCATAAAACTGCATTTATTGTGGCAAATTTGATTTGCTTAGCGCCTTTTTTAATATACTCATTTGTCTGGTTTTGTCACAACTAAAGTGTGCCATTTAATAATGTCCATATGAAGGAGACCCACATTGTTTGAGACGAATCAGCATAAGTGAGTAGAAAACCCAGCCTAGTCTGTTGTTTCTCTGATGTTGCTTTTGTTTGCCTCCAGTGTCAGAAGCAGCGGTGCATGTCCAGCTGCTCTGTTTTCTGACTGTAAAAAAATGCATTTATTTTAAAAAATAAAGTAATTTTTATTTAAAAACGTCCTTGTCTCATTTTCCCAAATGCAGAATGTCTTTAGGTATGAGGCTGACGTGATATTTTTTTTCAATAATGAAAATAACAATCTGTTATTGCTAGACATAAATCTCCAGAAGTGGGCCTGAATTTTAAAGGCTTAATTTGCTCGAACTACAGCCCTACTGGTGGAGGTTTTATGATTATAAGAGTGAACAGTAAAATCAAGTGAGTTCGTTATAAATTACATGATGGAGACCAACGTTTGCATAGAAATATGATACCCAAAGGCAAGGAAGTAACATCCGTATCCTCACACACTCCCTGCCTACCTACATGAGCACTGGTGGCGTTCCTCCACTTGAGGGCACTGCCCCGCCGCCTGTATTTCCTCTCTCGCCCGTCATAATCTTGGTGCATTGCAAGTGGCCCCAAAAATGTTTCTCTGGCCGAGTCTGACGCATCTACCTGGCGTCCCAGCAGAAAAGCAAGCGCCAGATTGCCGAGGAGATTGGACCAGAGAGCGCCTGCAGACGGTCTGTCAGTGAGCGCGCTTTGGGACACACCACAGGTCTGCAGGTGTGAGTGGCCATGACAGCATGGGGGCCTTTTCCCACCTCCTTAAGTCCACGGTACAACCATGTGGAAAGAGCTGCATGGGCCAAATGAGGAAGGTTTTAGAAAGACGACTGCGAGCACAGTCAAGGACCCTAAATTAGATCTATTAAAACACTTTTAATTCCTCTCTGGTTTTATTGAGATCAAACACTACTTGACGAATGAGACGTCTCTGTTGCAGATGTGCAGATTTCATCGGCCCCGTGAGCTTGTGTGCTCAACGTCTCACCTGTTCCATTCATCACAGCAGCGTCCTGGTTGAACCCAGTGCACAGTTCAGTTCCAAAGAAGAAGAATGGCTCTGCTTGTTCTTCCCAGCTGGCTGAAGTCATTGTTAATGCCATGGGGATCTTTCTAGGAAAGTGTTTCTGACAGTCACCATGTTGCCTGCGGGGAACGCGATGCTGGGGATAATGTCAGCCATGGCAGCAGATGTAGTGATTGGCTGGTTTCGGATAAAGCTTTTAGGAATATTTTTTTCTCTTTAGACTAGTGTGTTGAACCTGACTACATCCACTCTGCTGACAACAACTCAGAATAAAGGAAATCTAATTTGATGGAAAATAACTAATAAATATCTAGCTAATTATATAAAAGTATATGTCCAGACTAACAATTTAACAATTTTCTTTGTAATTTTAAGGTAAATTCTATTAGTCTCAGTGATTAAAGACAGCAACTGTTGACTTTAATTAATGTATTTAATGTCTATCTTTAATCAATAAGTAGTCTTATTATTTCCGTCATGTGATTTTTGCAATCAAAACCATTGTGGAACCTAATGCAGCACAACAATATGATTTTTCCTTTTAGCTGGAGATCTTAATAGGATAAATGAATAGGATAATACAACAAAAATATGTACACATATTAAAGAATAAAATAATCAACTCTAAAAAGGACTCACGTGTTATTCCCGTTCTCTTGGACTGTTCAGTCTCGATGTGTTTTCCATGGAAAAGGCCAAAAAGTCCTTGGCTTTTATCTTTAAGTCATCAATTTCATTCTGGAGCAACTAAACTATTCCTCTAAAAAAACAATATATATCATCTAGTCAAAGCTGTTTTTTGGTTCCAGGGTTAAAACATCAAATCTTTTTTAACTCACTAAGTCCTGTTTCTTGTCTTTTGTTCACACCAATAAATCCATGAGATCTTTGTCATTGGTATTAGTTTATTCCTACTGTTAACAACGAGCCTTTCAAATACCCTGTGAGGCTGCTTTTATAGAAAGTTTACACGTTGGTCATTGTATGTTGTGAGTTCTCATATAGAAGATATCCATCTACAGTTCTTAGCAGCTTCAACCACAATCAGCGTTTCACACTACTACAGCTCATCTGTTGGATGATTACTAGAAAGTTTTGGTCATCCACCTTGTTAGTTTGGCCTTGAAGTCCAGGACGTCCCGCATGCAGTTGCAGAAATTACAAGCATATCATCAAAGTCTCAGAAGTGATCCGCAGGGTGTCTTCTCAGCTAATGAGGTCATGTCACATGGTGTTTACAGATAAGAGTCAGGCCTGTTGTGAGCCAACGCGCTTGCATCATCAAATACATGCAATGCAAGAATTTCACAGTCATGCGTTTGTACTGTACACAAGTACACACAAATTGTATGCGATAAATAACAGCCAGAGCTACAGAGGTTGTGTAACATTTAAAGTTGAATCTTCTCCCGGGCGAGTCTTTACTAAGATCATCCACTGGCCTTAAGCACTGTTGTACAAAGTTGGTTAATTCGCATTGCCTCACGCACTAAAACCCTGTTTGGTACATCTTATCTTTCACTTGAGTTAATGCAGTTTACGGGGCTGACTTTGTTCGGGGATTTGTTTGCGACAAACGCGTGCCGGTCCCTTTTTCCCCCTTTCTTTACCTGAGCCTTTATGGGAGTGCAAGTCTGATGACTTGTAAAGGAGGAAACAAGAATGCTGGGAGGTGTTGTTTCAACACTGCAAGACTCAATAGAAATCTTGCTTTTAAAAAAAAGGTTAACAAAATACACAAATAAAGGTGGAGTAAAGGCTGAGTGGGGCACTACAGACACATTTATCTTCAATAGGGGCATTTATTTAGTATGAATATGGCTTCAACATAATGAGATAATCCAGTTGTTTTGAAATCATTCCCTTTCAATCAATAGAATTAAAAAGGCCTCAAACACTAACACCTTCTTGGACCTCATCGGTGTCCTATCCAATTTAATTTCATCCACTTTTTTACCACCCGTGTACCATAAATCATTCACGGACATCAAGCCCCAATCCAAAAACAAGTCAGCGAGGGCCCTCCGCCTCCATGTGTCTCCGCACTGTGACATTACGGCCATGACACCACGTAAAGACAATAAACAATACTGAGACCAAATAAAGACCAAATTGAACTTGCAAAATGAAATTGGATCCCAAAAGGCTTTGCTGATTGAACGGGCAAATTAGCTGCTTTCACCAGAGTGGGTGAAACGCCAAAGTCCGAGGGCGCCAGTGTCCAGACGGCGTCACTGTTTGAGCACCAAAGTTGGCACCAAAGATGCCCTCTGGTCGGACACTTTGAAACTCAGTCGCGCCCTTGTGGCTACACTTGTGGTGACTCATGTATACAAACCCATGGCCCCAAAAGCAGCACCTAAACCGGACTTTGAATGCACCACCACACTCTCCACCTCCACACTACCTCCCTCCCCAGGACTCGGACCGTAGCTCATGGAGTAACATGGCCCACGAACGAGTGGAGCGGGGACGCCCGTCCGCCTGCATGCAACCGCGGGGTTCTCGGGGCCCGCTCCGGCCCCCTGAGGGGAAACGCGGGGGCGGGCGGCGAGCGATGCGGTAGGGTTTGAGAAATTGTGTTTATCGGACAAGCCCGGTAAGGGTGTCCCCAAGGTGGGGATTGCCAACCAGCATAGAAGGTAACGCGCTCCGTGGAAGGACTGCTAGGTACAGACAGGTCGTCTTGGCGGTGGTCCGGAGGAATAGGCCAGCGGGCAACTTCACTTTATCTCATAACCTATAACACCACACAGAAGCCCGGGTCCAAGCTCCTTACGCATTTGCTTCAAAATGAGGTGTGTGGAAAAATCATGGTTCATCCACCCTGCACAAGCTTCAAAAGTGTCCCGATAAGCTCATACTTTTGGCGGGTAGAGCCCGCCGAAGTTCAGCCCTCTGCTCTGGAGGCCTATGTTTTGAAAAACCCAGTTTCTGAAAACGGGCACCTGGAGGCCCTTTGATGTCTGCTGCAAAATCGAAACAATAAGGAGAGGCCCAGACCGGCCCGGGACTTTCTCTTTAACGGGCTCCCGGCTTGGGACGTGTGGACTACACGTCGGGGGGACCAGGGGACAAGTCTCGCCTGTATATGCGTTTAGGGTTGTCCAGGTAGCGCCAGTGATGGAGCCATGTAGCCAAGGAAATGCCGGACTCGGATAAAACTTTGGACCCGGCGTTTCTCTCAATGTCAGATTAATGTTCTCTCAACAGGAGACATTTGGCAAGGTGTAAAAAAAAAAAACATTGTTAAACGACACATTATTTCCATGAAAAGTGTCCAAAAACCATCGCTCGTTAATTACTGAGGTGACCACACACAAAACACACTCTGCACACACACCTATCAATCAGCGGCCTTGCGTCCGTGATGAAGATTGAAATACTTTGTGGTATTTAATGGTGCCCGGAGTCTTTTGCACACCTCGAAGTATAAGCCTTGATGATGAGGTTCTCCTTATGAACATTTCTGCGTTAAGCTGCTGCCTTCGGGCAAAGGGAGATAAATGTTTCTCCGGTGTTGGCACGGTGCGTGTGAGCAGGTGAGGGCAAAGAGAAGACTGACAGAAACTTACTCTTACAGCTCTGCATGCTGTATTGTGTCTCCTTTGTGTTTCTCTGGTGTAGAAGAGAATTGGGTTCACAATGGATAGTTTTGATGTGATGTTAACAGCATCTACAGTGCTTAAAAAGTGGAGTCTTGTGCCACCAGTTTAATGCCAATTATTATGAGATTAGCAAGACCTCCGCTTTCCCCGTAAAACCTACACGTCTAAATCTAATTTGATATTGATTTTTGGGTATTAAAATAAAAGGTGTTGTTGATTGAACAACTGCTCTCATATTATTGATAATAATTAATTATTAAAAGGGACTGGAAGACATTTTTTCTCTGTTTTAGAAAGCGGTAAAGCAGCCATGATTGATCTGAGCATGAAAGTCATTTGGAGCGGCTGGCTGAGCGTTCAGATGATGAAATCTAATTAAGGTTGCTGTCTTTGCTCCCAAAATTCATGCTTAAAAAGTCAGTGTGAGCAGTTGTTTGGAGGGATAATCTCAGAGCAGTTCCAGGTCCTTCGCCTCCAGTAGTGCCTTAAAGGTCATTTGGATCATTTCTACAACCTTCTGGACCAATCGGAAGCGTCTTCACAACCATCACATGAATGATTTATCGTAAAGTGTGGAACAGCCTTGAAGTGTGGCCCGTAGATTTCTCTTAACGGCTACACGGAGGTCAACATAACAAGGGTATATGCTCTTGTACGTCTAATGTGAACCTTCCCTGAACGATATGAGCTCATTGACGTGCTCTGTAACACGCGTGGAATCTTAAACGAACGCACACCTCGTACACTGCGCGCGCTTTTTGGAAGCAACACATGTGCGACGGCTCGGCTTCCCTCTCTAGTCAGCTCTCGCACAGCTTTGGAACCAGTAACAAACCGCACAAACTCAGTGTTTGATTTTAGTGCAATCCCCCGAAAAATGAATGAATACGGACTAACAGGAGAGTGTGTGGGTGTGTGGAGAGACGAGAGGCAGCCGGAGGTCGGACCACAGGGTCCTTCACGCCGTTTCCACCCCTCTATCGCCTGGCCTCCGTGTTTACCCTGAGGGTGGAGGCTGGAGGCAGAAGTGCTGCTAAGGTGGAGCTCCTGATGGGGAAAAGAACAAATTGTGCTTCGAGGAGCGGGAACGCCGTGGATCCGTCCACAATTACAAGCTTGTTGTGCGCACTCGCTTTATGTACGATGCAAAATACTTCACGCAGAATAACAAGGAAATATGTATAAAGTAATGCAGAAGACATCTGTAATTTTTCTCTTTTATGTGGCCTCTTTACGCATCGGTGCAGTGGAGTTGCTCTTCATGAGGGATGAACCAGTGTAACAAGCAGGTATAGAACATCAAAAACAATCTTTAATGCTACTTGAGAGGAACTCTGAGGGGAATATTACACACATGAGTTTCGAAGCGGATAAACTGCACCCAGGGCAGGAAAGCACAGCTGCTCCTGAAAATGACTCAGGCGAAACCAAACAAATGACTCCCCATATAGCGGTAAGTACAAGATACCCAAGCAAATTCACCGGAAAAAGATGTGACTGGTGAATTTTCCGCCCGAAGCTCCCAGTCCCATAACTCAAAGGAATCTCAGCCGCTTGAGCAAAAAACCCCGACGGATGATCCGGCCTCTGAGGCGTCAGGCGTCCAAACGCTCACCTCGGCTTGGAACTGAGCAATTCACATCGTCGAGCGTTCGGCGCGTATGTTTTTCAGCTCGTTTTTGAGACAGGCAGTGCAGCGCAGGTCACAACCTTGTCTTGTTTTAGTGTTTCGCCTCTTTCATCACTTCGATAACCTGCCACGTCTTTCAGCTGCCCCGAATTCCCAAACTCACCAGCAGGAAGCCGCTAATGCCCTATGACCCCTCAATGCCTGTGTGTGTGTGTGTGTGTGTGTGTCTGTGTGGTTTCATGCTCCTGTGTGTGTGTTGTACCCCCCCTCAGACCCTCTTCACTGCCTCTTTTTCCCTCAACCTGGAAAGAGTGACTCATCCTGAGCGTTTGCTCATGTGGGGGAGCGCCGAGGTGCAGCTCAGTGTTCCTACAGTGTGAGCGTCAGTCTGGTATCCAGACTCATCGCTGTCCCAACGTGCCCCGCGGCCATAACGGCAAAACACTCCCCTCCATTTACAGCCTAACACTCACCAGAGGAGCCTGCGCGTAAATCACACTGAATTGCCTGAAGCAAAGCGCAAGGCGATGGTCTCAGAAGACTCAGCAAAACATCTTTCAATTCTTATGTTCTCGAAATGAACTATTTCCACACGCCGCACCAGATGGTTGAGCAGCTTGATGTGGTGTGGAATTACAATGCTAGACGACTTTAATACAATCCAGGAGAAGAAGGAATTTGTGATATTGGCGTTATTTTGTTTTTCAACTGCATGGATGAGAGAATCATTTGTGGAGGCGGTAAACGGATTTTATTCATATGGGAAAATAACAGAATAGCGTCTGAAGGAAATGAATACGGTTGTCCTTATATTCTTAAAATGACACCTTTTCAAAGGACTTTGGTGTTGCAGCAGATTACCACAGACAAACAAACTAACTGCAGTGTATTGAAGGAAATCCGAAGCATTCGTTTTTGATCTCGAACTGCGGTTTGTGCGCCAGAAGTGGATTTGTTCATCCCTCCTCATCAAATTGACAGACATCTGCCCCGGTCGAACCGGTCCTCCGCTCATCGTAAACAGTGGCTCCACTGCTCATCTTTCCCCTTCTGCAGCACGTTGACAATCAAATGAAACAGAAGCACGTCACACTTGAAGCGTCTCAGATGAGGCAGCATTGCCCAAGTGTGTCCGAGTGCGTCCACGATGTAGACGGAGCTTTCGAAGGCAGTCGAATCAAGGGAGGAACTACAGAAGGGAGACTGGAATGACTTGAACTCAGCCGAGCAAAACAGAGACAGACATATGCAGTTCCACTGCCTCTGTGTGTGTGTGTGTGTGTGTGTGAATTCCCAAGGAATACGTCTCTGTTGTCGTGGCTTTGGAAACAAATAATGGTGGTAAACTAGAGGTTGAGCACAGGTTCCTGTAGTGGGCGGCCGTAAAACAGGTAAAAGAAGTTAAGCAGCTTTTTCTGGGGAAATACCCTGATACTTTTCTCATTGACGATCATAATCTCGGGAGCCGTTATGCGCTACATGCAGCGTCACGTTTAAAGTGTTTCAGTTACAGGGTGAAAAAACTAAAAGACATTACCTCCATAATGCTGTTACAGTGGATAAGGACTTTGAGTGACTATTGTGGGGCCATAACCTCGTCATAGTCCTCTGTGCGAACAAGTCATTCAAAAAGTGAAGAGCTAATCATTTTTATATAGTGAGCATTGAAATGAATTATTCAGTTGGCCACACTGTGGGAAGCTGTTTAAAAAAAATACTCATTACATAACATCCCCATAAGGATTCCTCAGTGCAATTGTCATGGACACGTTTATTGCGTTATTGGGTTTTTAGGGTCGCAAACACAGATACTAGATTTGTTTAATTCATAAACTGCACTGTAACTTTTATTTTTAAGCTTGTTTGTTAAGTTTATACATATGTTTCGATAATAAACACCAAAAACAATATTACTCATCAGTATCTACCAAGTCACATTCTAATCATCTGCCTATTATTAAGCTGCGGAGTTGGAATGTAACTTTTCGGGATTGTATCTTTGAGTAAATCCACTGGATTAACTAGTTGAGTCTTGGGTTTGTGGATGGAAAAACCTGCGCTACTAGTTGTAAACTGTCACGCGGACGCGCGCTGCGTGCTGCTCTGACACCGTGCGCGAGGACGCAGTTCGTGCGTCTGGGAACCCGGCTACTGGTTTGGTTTCATGTGCGCACGCACGGTCGCACAACCCACCCACACACACGCGCGGACACACGCAGCCGCAGTCAGACAGCCCCTCCGCAGACACGTCGGCGGGGAAAACAAACTCTCTCTCCGCTCCCAGAGCGACGAACGGCCGCCGTGGAAGTGAAGTGGACGCGATGTTACACGCGAGTGGCTCCCGTTCAGCGTGACGAGGCAAGCGGGGAGAGGCGTCTCAAAGCGGGACACGTCGGTAAGTCCACGCGAGCTCCGACGTCTGCTTTCAATCCGGTTTGACACAATACGTGTAGTTTGTTTCTATTATTTTGTCTCCACTGCTCAACGACGTTTGCACCGCGTCGCCTTGCCAGTTGCGACAAGTGTGCGTGCGCGGTGACTGTTGGCGCGCACGTGCTCGTGTTGCGCCAGGCTGAAGTTGCTGTTTTTATTTTCTCCAATTAGTCGCGCGGGGTTTTGTTTAGTCGCGTTGCTCCTGTTGAGCGTTGCGGGGGCCTTTGGAGAGCTTGGCGATGACGCGTCGTTGACTCGGAGCTTTTGGAGAATTCGAGTCAATTTCCATTAATTGTCCTGTTTATGTGTCTTTGTTCAGAAACCAGTTTCACTCACTACTTCGGGTCATTCACAAATAGTCCAGTGAAATTCGGTGTCGGGTGGAGTCTACCTCGAATAGGATGATTATGGGCTGTGGGCTTCTGTCTGTTCCTTTTTTCACAAGGCCACAATTGTGGTCACCTAAATGATCATAAAGTCTCCACATGGTGACGTTATGGTCTCATAATAATGGCAGTTTGTGATGAAACGCTTGTTGCAGACCAAAATAATCCTGGAGGGGAAAAGTGAATCAATATATTTAATCAACATTAAAAGTTAATTTAAACTATTTCAAACACCCAGTTTGAACTGTAATCTATTTGTTTACAGTTAAACCCATTACATTTCCAAAATACCTTCTCATTGGAAACATCTAGATCTGGATGAAAGCAGAAATGACCAAAGGATAAAACATTTGGGCATCACCAAAATAGAAGAAGCGAGCCTTGAATCTTCATCATGACCATTTCATTCTGAATGAATGTTTACCCAACATGCTTGGTGTTGTTTTTCCCTGAAATGGTTGGTCTTGTGCTTTGTGTAATCAAAAGATAGAAGTAAATTCCTGAAGGCCAATTATCTCTCCGGCGCTGTATCTCTGACGGGGACGTTTGGTTCAGGGGATCACTGAGCCTCCTAATCGCAACCCTCGTGACTCCCGATGGCGTTAACTAACCCACTTAAATGAAAAACATTGCTTCTCCCCATGCAGGAGTTCAGCGCTTAATTTGCTCTGGCATGCCATAAAAGATAAGATTACACCCCCCCCATACTTCACTGTCCCATTACAGTCAGCATAATGTAAACCTTCGGGCCGGCCGCCTCCCTGTGTGTCCGCCACCTCGGCTTGTTTGCTTTTGCTCGACAGATTTATCGTTGCGAACGTACAGACCTTTTTTTGTCGTATGAGGAAAACGATAATGTCGGTAAGATTGGGAGTCCGTGAGGAATCCGTATGCTCCGGATGTGGTTCCTCCCCCTGCAGGCTCTGTTTGCTTCACCTCTGTCTTCATATGTCATCCAAATCTAATATGCACGCCACTTACACTAACGCAGTGCTGTTGCTTTCAGCTCCCCCTTATGCAAACTTATTACACATTCACCTCTTTTGTGCCGTGAATGCCTTGAATCATTTCGCCAGAACGTAAATGACTCATCGCTGTGAAGTAGAATGGCCGTTGCGTTCGACGCATCCATCGGTAAGTGCTCTATGTTTGCTTGTCTGCCACTTACCTGTCAAGTGTTTATGGCCAAACGCTGCTGGGCCATAAAGAACGAGCTCATTAGAGGGCCTCGGCGTGTCATTCATTGATTCACGGTTCGCCCACAGCGCCTTGGCCACTACAACCACTAGCAGGGAAAAAGGGTTGTTCTTCACATTTGTTTCCTTTCGTCTGTCTTCTGATCAATGGTTCCCAGTCGTTTTTAGGACATGTAACAGACGTCAGTATACAAGGTACATTGTTTGCTTTACGTATTGTAAAAGGCAAAATAAATGCTGCTCAAAGTACAAAGACTGATTACTAGGGCAGGACAAAATGTAAGTGAATGAAACCCTGAGAAGGATCTCAACCTCTCGTTCCTCACGCTCCGCTCTCTCAGAGCGTTGCAGACAAATTGCAGATATGTTCCCTAGAGAATAAATTGGGCTACGTAATGCGTGATCCACTATCTGAACACCAGTTTTATCCCATTGCTGAGCACAAGCTTTTCTCCCGTGGGATACTTCGAATCTCTTAAAAGAACTTCTTTCCTGTCATTTCCTGTTCCACGTAGCGTTGTCATGCACACAGTAAACCTCTGGATTTGTGACACAAAGAAATTCTGTATTTGGATTTGTTTGTGAGGGATCCAGATGCTCTGCTCTCCACAAAAGTAAACAAGGGCTGACATGCACTTGTTGTCGTTATTATACGTATACTTACTGCGTCAGCTAAATGACATTTAATGTAATGTGAAGGGCAAAGGCCGGTTTTTCACATGAGTGTCCTTGAAGGAAGCTTAAGGAGGAACCTTGGTGTCGACAAAGCCAGACTTTACATAGTAAAACAGTGTTGCAGAATAGAATGAATTATGCATAGAAAGAAAAGTGTGTTTTTGAGCTTTGCTGAGTGACATGCACATTGAGTTGGTTGCTGATCGAGGGATTTGGGTGTTAGATCTCATAGTTGGAGGGAGAAATCCGGCCTGAAGTCCTGTCCAGCTTAAGTAAGCTGTCCTTGTTCTTGGGTTAGTAACAGCTGTTGTGTTCTACACTTTGTACGAGGATATTTCTGACAAAAAAGTCCAGATAGTTTTCGGAGTTGTACATTTCAAAACTACTGATGGGCTCTCTTTCCCTGACTATAATTTCATATAAAACACTAAAGAAAGTTTTTTTTTTTTTTTTCTCAGCATGAGCTGAAATGTGAAGAACATAATTCTTGGTGAGAAATGATTTTTTGTTTTTTAAACCCAAGCTGGGATCTTTCTTTCAGACATCTCTGTGCTGTGTGAAATCAAACAAACTACATTTGTCTTTGAAAGCTTCCAAATCAGTCAATTCTGAATGAGCGTTGAGGGGATGAGTTGCCGCTTGGGCAGGATTATTTTGTGTTTGATTTCGTTATCTTGTAAAAAAAATCATTCTGTTCCAAATCCTTCTTTTGTATCACACCCGTACGGCAACTCTCCGCATCGCTTCCCTCTAGTTCTCTGCGTTGGTGGATACTCTGTAATGCGTTTGTCTTCTTGCTGTCTATCTGTTGCTTGTTGCTGCCCCCCGACCCCCCGAGGGAAAAATACTTATTGACACACCAGTGCAGTTGACTTGTACGTGTTTGCAGAACGTGTGCCATTGCCCACGCCTCTCAAACACCGCACACTTTGTTGCTGGAATGCACTGTGCACATTTTTGGTCCAAGTAGGTTTACACAAATACCATTTTTTTTTTTTTTATCCAAAAAATCAACTCTAAATGAGCTCTC
The DNA here is from genome assembly GCF_964276395.1 of Gasterosteus aculeatus. Taxonomy (NCBI): domain Eukaryota; kingdom Metazoa; phylum Chordata; class Actinopteri; order Perciformes; family Gasterosteidae; genus Gasterosteus; species Gasterosteus aculeatus. The sequence goes on from NC_135703.1 coordinate 10,194,138, forward strand.
GACGCCGCGTAGCGTACCGCTCCGCACCTGCACTTTTTGCCTGGCCACAGTTTGCCTCAACTTTGAGTTATGTTAACAATAAACGTTTGTGTTTGACAGAAAAAGCCACAGTTTGCAGGTTGCAAAAGATTTAAGAGACCGTAGCAGCGAGCGCATGGAAGAGCTTCCCTGTCGTAAAAGCTGTCAGGAAGTGCATGAGTAGTGTATCCCGTCAGTTCAACATAAGGTGCAAAAATGTGTTGCCTGACCCCCGCCCCTACCTTAACCTGAACCGCAGCCAATGCTGTCCTCGGCCTCATGGGCGAACTTGAATCCTTGCAGAGAGACGTCGCACGCAGACTCAAACCGGCGGTATACCAAGCCTTCTTCTTGTATACTGCCTTGGCTCACAAGTGCACATTCTTGCCATAGTTTGTATCTATGTGATCAATTTGTAATGGCTCACACTGTCAAAATATTTATTGCACCAGCTGCTAGCAATTTTGCAGGTTCCCCGAGCAGAGGAGTAAATATACGCGGTTATACTCACAAGATGGACGTCGACAATTTATGCGTCCCAAAAGGGAAATTGTCGACACACCTCAGATCGAGTGTGACGAGGTCCACCCCGGCCCTTTCCCCTGCTTCTGCCCCAGTGGTGGGTCGCAGCAGGCCGCAGAGCAGGGCTGCGTTGATGCTCAGAGAACTCTAAACGCCCCACTCCAACGAGGGCCCGGGAGAGGCCCCGTGCACCGACTCAACACCGTTCACACTGTCAACTGCCGCGACGTAAATGAGGTGCCTTGACAGGTGCTCAGCTTGGAAATGGGGTGATAAGCAGCCGTGAAATACATGCGCGTGGTTCTCTTCCGCGGGCCTCCTGTACATCGGCCGAGGCATCGGAGCTGGCTACGTTTCACTCCTCTTCCTACTTGTTGTTTTTTTCTTCCTCGCATCCCCCGTCTCCTCCTCCGTCCTTCCTGTCATGCTTCAGCAGGCCACCTGAGGGGAGAGGGGAGGAGGGGGGGGGGTATATGCTCTCCCTTTTGCCTGGTGACAGCTGGCAGGGAGATGTGGGCAGGCTCCCCTCTCAGCTGGAAGAAGGCGATATGGAAAAGGGTTTCCACAGCGTGGAACTCTGCCGGGGCTGATCTGTTGCAGGGAGCAACACGACAAACCGCTTTTAATCTTAAATCATCTGGTTTGTTTTCTTGATCCTACTTTCCAGTAGCTGCGAAGGGAAGATGATATTAACAGATGTGTACCGAAGGGAAGGGGTGCGTTAATTAAGGATGAATGCAGATGTGAACGGCAAATAAAATATAAAAAAACAAGGCGCTGAAAGCTTTGCTCCACACAAGGGTTTAAACTGCTGTCCTTAAAGACCAACATGCTACTTTTTGTTCTGAGCTAAGCTCTGAAATGTTGGAAGCTTTTACTCCGTTAGTTGATCTTGCTGAGGGGCACAGGGGTCACGACACCGCATACCTGTGTGGATAATGTGAATATTCACAGGGCGAGATGTGTCTTTTGAGGTCAGTGCTTTGAGTCGTCGAAGGTTTTACGACTTGAGTGGGACGTGCACACGCGGCGCAAAACACGGCCTTTACATGACTCTTGGCTTGCTTAACAGCCCCCAATGGAAAGAGCTCTTCTGTATGTGTGCGTGGAAAAAACATGCTTTTTATTGGAAGGTTAAAGGCTTTTTCCTGGCTGGATTGTTGGGCATCCTTTAAATTCCAAAGGCATATTTATTTGCTTCTCTAATTACCTTTCCACAAACTCTAGCCCTGTGTTTTTGTTAAAAAAGCCAAGAGGAAGAGTAGATATTCAGTGAGACTATGAGCTGCCTAAAACAGAGTAGCTTTTCACACGTAGAACTGATGGAGTGACACTTTCATACGGCTGCCTGGGTCCTATTAAAGGAGATGTAAAACCTCACATGAACCACACACTGGCCTTGCGATACATTTCACCTTTTGAGTGACTGAGAAATTATGATTTTACTGCTTTTTTGTGGACCTCTGTTCACCTTCCCCATAATCACTAGACGTAATCCTGCTTCAACAATGATGACGATGGCAGCCCTTCAGCTGCTGAGTCTGGGGGGCAGAGGAAGGGGCTTGTTCACTTTTTACTGTCCATGCAAACCTCGTACCCCCGCCAATTCTGCCTTTATGAGGATCGATGAATGAAACTTCTCCTCCGCTGCTGAACGCGCATTTAAAAGCTCGCTGCGTCATTTAGAAAACAACTTTGTCTCTGTAGTCTGTTATTTATTAGTGAGCCAGTTTGATGAGGGCCTTTCTGTTTAAAGTCTGGCTGGCTTTGCCGCACAGCAGAGTAATTAATTAAATGGTTGAGACGGACGGCTGATACGGATTTGTACGTGTGTGGTTGTGTTTATTTGTGTGTCTCAATCGAGTGTGTGTGTGTGTGTGTGTGTGTGTGTGTGTGTGTGTGTGTGTGTGTGTGTGTGTGTGTGTGTGTGTGTGTGTGTGTGTGTGTGTGTGTGTGTGTGTGTGTGTGTGTGTGTGTGTGTGGCTGAGAAAATGATTACACTTCATGGCCCTCACGAGAGCATTTGGGCCTAATTAACTCACTGCATCCGGCACTCAAGCACAGTTTTCCCTGACTCTGTGAGACGTGGCGCCGTGTGTCCTGTATATTTCCAGTCACCGAGGAACGCAGACAGACACCGGCCTGTAATAAAAGAAACACGATTGCTGCCCCGAAGACACGGAGCGTTGGGAGCCCTTTAACTTTTAAACATGCTGTACCCTGTGAGCGGTGGTGAGGACCTCTTTAGACCGAGCGCAGTGATTCGCCCCAGGCCCGAAGATTGGAACAGACTGAAGACGTGCGCTTATATTTGTTGCTGCTCGCCTCATGCTCTTTGCGTTATCTTTACACGAGGGTTGGTTAAAAGCTGTATTCTACTTTACGATATGCTTGCAGTTTAGACTTTATCGTCCACCAAGGGGAGATTCCATCTCCACAGCAGCACAGTAACAACGTTCAAAAGTCCAAAAGTCCAAACTCAGGGGTATACAGCATGACCTTTTTTAGTGTTGTGTCTCTTTGCTCATCAATTAGTGCCATTATTAGACTAAGTCTATGTGATTATCAATGTGACACATCAATCATTTTTCATTAAAAAACTTTTTGGTTTAAAATAGCAAAAAAAGAGACCCAGTTCTGTCTCCAAACACATCTGTGTACTTGTCATCGTAGGTAATCACAGAACACACCACCAGCCTGTTTCCATAGGCGCTATTTGATTGGGAAAAAATGAGCTGTGCATCTCAAACGCAACCAAATATGTGGTTGGCCAGTAGATAGGAGTGAGACGGTGTTTCCTTGGAAGCTGGACAGTCAGACTTTGGTGTACAATCCTCCAAGTAGTTAGCCTGCTCTGTCATTTCTACTAATTTAGTTTGCTGTTCTCTTCCCCTCTACAGGAAGTCGTGTCCTCTCCACCTTTACTCTTCGCCAGCTGTTGTGATTCCTGATCACTTCGGAGATGAGTGCCAAGTCAGCCATCAACAAGGAGGTGTTCACACCCCACGACGAGAAGATGCTCGTTGCTGTGCAGGTGAAGCGGAGGACCAAGAAGAAGATCCCCTTCCTGGCCACCGGTGGGCAGGGGGACTACATGACCTTCATCTGTGTCTCAGGTCAGAGGACAAAGGGAAAATCTCGTCTTATTGCTTTTCTATTGTATTTTGTGTTTAAGTGGCTTTCATGTGTGTTTTCCTCCATGTGTGGGTGTGTGTGTGTGTGTGTGTGGCTTGTGTTGTCACATTTCAGCACGTCACCCTCGATTCTCCCACTAATGTTTATACTGATGAGCGTGCTTTTTTCCTTTGACAAAAGAACGACACGTTCAATCAATGTACTGCTGCGCCTTAGGTCAATCCATTTTAGATTAGATTTGTGCTTAAAGTGAATAATTATTTCACACAAATTGAGCTTTTAATTATTCGCCTTATTTGAATTTTAACTGAGATATTGCTTGTTAATTGAATTTGCCGTGCATGGGATTCACAAGGAGGAGAATCATCGTCGGTTAATCCTACTATCTTAATGTTAAACTGTGCTTTGACAGCAGCAGATTCTTTCACTTAAAGGTTCCAAGTTGCCCGATTGTCACTCGGAGGAGTATGTCGGCACAAAGGCCCGTACCAACTCTGTGCAGACTCAAATTCAAGGTCATCTTTTAGCAGCTACTCAACATTGACATTCTGTGTTCATCCTCTCGGGCTGAAATGAAAGGAGTTCATGTCAAGCGCAAGTCACCACTAACCACAGGGTTCTGAAAGCGCACACTTTTCCTTTTCCAAAGGGCTTTTAAAATGAGTCATTTCATCCCTTGATGTGGAAATGAGTGTTGCTTGGTATTCTCTTGTCACTCTGCCAGTTTCCTAACGTCACCCAGCAGCTCTCACCTTCGTGCCTCATTTGAGCTTTGCTGCTCTGAAATCCATCAAAGTCACCGGATGTCCTCGTCTGCGTCGGTTATCTGATCAACCTGTCTCCTTGATTTATTTTGAATGGTCGAACATGACGTTATATGGATTGATTTTGAGATTGATATTGAGTAGAAAGCTGAATCCACAATGTGACATGACTAATTGTTTGGTTTATGTTTTATTTTGTTTGTTGCCAACTCTTTCCTTTCTTCTTCAATGTCCCGTTAACGGTCCCTCAGGGACATAAATGGCTCTCCTGGTAAATGGTTGACTGAGGACTTGAAATGGTGCAGATACAAATGGGACAGTACTTTGTCGGAAATATAATTTACAATTGAGTTGGTTAATGGTTATTTGTTTCAGACTTTTCACTGATTTTAAACAGGCGTTTTGCTCATAAGATGAAATGTTCTATTACTGTTATTCATCAAAACAGCTTTAATGAAAACATTCAATATTTTATGCATATGTTTCTTTTTTCAATGTTTTAAATGTATACATTTGAATATGCAAATCAGCCAAAGACTCCGACCTTGCTGTCGGGATGTAGAGGCCTAATGTTGGACGGCGTGACTAAAGAGACTGTGGGCTGTGGATTTCTGACCCACTGGTACTTTTTATAAAACCCAGCTGAATAGGTGCATTTTCTGTTTTGGTCCTATAAAGGATGTAAGTGGGAGTCAAGGCTAACCTTTCTTTTCAAGAGAAAGAACCTCCATTACTCATTCAATGCCATGCTTGCTTTATCGGAGACATCAGACTATTCATCCTTCTGCTGAAGAGCCTTTGTTGATCCGCAATCACTTTTAAAGGATGAACATTTTTTCCCTTATTCTCCTTTTTCAATGACATGTTGCATTTGTGAATGGATGTTCCATGAATGTTTCCAAAACAAAATGCCATTAAGCATCATCCCGATGTCCATAGCTCACGTTCGTTACCCTTTTGGTAACAGTCCTCTGACTAAGAGCTGCTGTCGTGTGTCACACGTGGGAGCTCAGTAGTGAAAGCAAGCACTGTTGTGTAGCTCACTCACGTGGCATTTCTTTAATCCAGCCAAGCATTGTTCTCTCGTGTGTGTGTGTGTGTGTGTGTAAACACATGCCCGACCATGAGTGTGAAACCAGAGGGTTTCGCCTCCCAGCGTACTGGAGACACAAAGATGGCGTGCGTGACTTGTGAGTGCTCCGCATGTGCGTGAACTAAGTGTGCGCGTAAAGAGGTGGGGGAAGGTGGGGTCGCTGAGCGTCTCACGGCTACAGTAGCTAGAGCGCTTAGGAATGGCAGGTCGTACAGTGGCACAGTTACGTAACCCTGCGGCGTGTCACTCGGGGAAGTCCGCGGCGCGAGGAGCTGTACGGCAGAGACGGCTTCGGGCCTTTCTCTCTCAAGCAAGGGGCCCATTGTGAGACACCGGGCCGTCACTGCTGCTGCTGCAGGTCAAATAAACTGCTTTCTAAAGCATGTAGTATGGATGTAATGCGATGTAGCGCTGCCTCTTCCCTGTGGGTGAGTCATCAAGTCGCTTTTTGTGACTCGCACAGCTAACTGTTACTCTCAGTTGTAGAACAACACTATTTCTTCTAACAATAAACAGATTTGCATTGGAGGAGGCTTTTCATCCCTGAATCGGTTGTACCTGAGTAAACGCGCGGCTGCTACATTTATTTTTTAAATCTGACGTGGTTCAAACAGCAGTTTGCTATTGTGGTCTGGTGGGTTACAGTCAGATTGTGTCATGTGTTATTCCACTTATCTCTATCCTTGCATTAATCACAGGATTACATACGACAGTAGAATCCATCTCGTCAGGCCTCAGGTGATCAGCGTTGTGTGAGGCGCTGCTGGCGGCTGTGGGCGCGTGGAGGTGTGTCACAGAGAGGCGACTGCATCTTCCAAACAGACGTGCGTTGTATCCGTTCTAAAATCATTTTTCTGAATGTCTTCGTCAGACTTTTCTCCTGACTTGCTCCGGCCTCCAGTAACGGCCTCTCAGGGTTCCGTGTGAAATAACATTGTACAACCTGTAGAATCCAAAATCCAGATGGTCTTCACTTGCTGTGCGTAGGATGCAGGATTCTTATCAAGCGTTGTATAAGACAACATGTGTATGGTTCCTCATGTTGGACTGATCTGCAGTGCACCGTCACTTAATTGTCATAAGCCATTATGAGCCCAAAGCCCACTCGAGGTAAACTGCAACAACTGCTCATTGGTCACACAGCCTAAAAGCATTTAGACGATTTGCGTGTCGTTTATCGTATTTTGGTATTTAAGGAAATTGGACTTGTACCAAATGTAGAAAACCAACCTCCCTGTTCCTTGCTCTGTTTACTCTTGCTCTGCGATAACAACCCTGTACACGGAGCTGCTCAACTACACACAGAAACCTCTGTTAGCGCTAACAGGGGTCCTGATGACATAGGAGTGCTCTGGAGCGAAGCCAGACGCTCAACATGGACCAGGTCGGTTGGTGAGCGTTCCCTTTGATCACTCGGCTGCATGCCGTGCCTTTTATGGCTGCACCTCAGGGCCCGCAGAATGTTTGCCTGGAGAAATGTAAGGACAGACAAGCTTGATAAGTTCACTGTAGCCTGTTCCTCCTATTTGTTTATTTCATTTGTTTCTAATCCGAAAGGAAAACCTACTTGTTTCCCCCCTTTTCCCCTTCAGGCGATCCTCATGATTTTCCACACCTCTTTTCACCCTTGTTGTTTACATCTCTGCGTGCGTGCGTGTGTGCGTGTGTGTGTGTGTGTGTGTGTGTGTGTTACAGGTTGCTGGCTCTAAGCGTCCTTGTTATAATCTCATTGTAATGTATTTATATGAAACCCGAGAAGCAATATCTGGGTTTCTGATCATTTGTTTGCTGTTGTCTATGTTTCTGAAACCGGGATAAAATCATGTGTAACACTTAACCGGGACACTCGATCATAACCAGGATACTTGTGAGGATTTAAATCAACCATTTTGCATAACATGCGTGGCAAGAAGTAGAATCTTTCTGAGGGAAGCGTGTGGGCATCAATGTTTTATCCATATATTCATGGCACTGTGCGTCTATGCAGTTATGCTATTTTGTGGGTTGGTTTACATGCGTAGGCTGTGTCTTTTGTACAGTGTGTCGTATGCTTGGTGTGTCATGCTGTTGTTGGTTCGTTTGCACCTCATTTTCTGGTGTTCGATGCCGTTATTTTCAATCTTTTGTGCTTGTTATTTTAGAAAAAATAAATTCAGTTGGTTGAAGGTTGAACAAACTCACGTATGTAGGTAATCATGAGATGCCTTGGGAATTATTTGCTTTGAAAAGCTTTGGCCAGGGAATGATGACCCCTGTATACAATCAACCAACACTTCCGTCTTGCGTCTATCGGCTTCTGTTCGTGGGACAAAGATCTGTCAGCGAAACCCATTCGGTAACGGGGCATTGTAGGGTTTAGACTGCACCGGTTCTTGAACCTCACTCTCTTCTTGGCTTCATTAATCAGCAGCTATTGATTACATGGTGAAATGGATGGGCAGGCCGGGCAGCTCTCTGGTATATGTGTGCTGCTTATAAAGTCAAATCAGTTATGACCTTGTTTACTCAATGCAAGAACACATCAGTCTGCATTTATTTATTCATGTAGGAATATTTTAGGTTGCGGTGTGTTTTGCCAAGGTTAGGCCACATTTATGTGTCCAGATGGAAAGAGAAATGATTGACCACAGATGAATAGAATGATTCAGGAGGAGTTATCACTGCAATTACTTTCAAATTCAGAGGATCCAACATATTTAGTTTAGACTTACAAAAACAACCCCAGATCCCAGAATCAGATTCGGCTTTATTGGCCATGTGTGTTTGCACATACATGGAATTTGTCTCCGGTTAAACGTTGCTCTGTCATACATAGATATACAAATAGACAACAGAAATATCAAAAAATGTGAAAAAAGACATTAAGGACAACAGAATAGAACGCAAAAACTAAGCATTACTGATATGTACAATAGAAATATGAGGTGGCAGTAGTCCCATATAAATATGTAGTGCAAGTCACTACTTGGAGGTGTCTGGTTAATAGTTCATCAGAGTGACGGCCTTTTTAAACATCACAGGAAGTGTGGACAAATCTGAGTGAACAAAGTTTATTCAGTCGTGTGTGTGTGTGTGTGTGCGTGTGCGTGTGCGTGCGCGTGCGCGCGGTCCAGTGTAGCAGTTCTGACTGCTGCCGGCCTCCCAGTATTTACTGATAGCAGAGACATACAGCTCACTCACACGGGGCCAGATGCATCAGCACATTCCTACCACATAAGGTATGCGTGTGCATATACGTGCATTCATCCTGGTGTTATGTCATCCAAACCAAAACCTCCTTTTATCAGAAAGCTACGGCAGGCCGCTTTATCTGCACTGATTTGGCTTGTTCAGGAGAAGCTTCGCTTATTTTCTGTGCTAGACTCTTTTGAAACATGAACCGTCTTCCCTCACTCAGCCTCAGCAAACCGTGCTGACTGGATAATCAGGAAATCTGAGGAGCCAATATTGTGGCATCTGCAGTGGCTTACTGACCCAGTGATATTACATCTGAGCAGTACTTGTGGCTTGACATCCAAGTAAAGCCGAGGAGGCCCAAGAAACCTGCGAAGCAAATGTTACCTTCTCTTATTGAACCGTGAAAAAAAAAAAGAATGAATGAATTTACGTGTTACTTTAAATTTGATTGAACAAATTCATACACGCAAAGACAAGTCTTAAAATAACCGTTAAACAACTTGACTTCATCATTCATTCATCAAACACTATACAAGTACAAATTGGGATCTCTTTTGGCCCGTTTGATGCAGTGCCTCCACAGAGGTCTTTTGTATTGCTATAACATGGGTGGCCTTGAGTACTCGCAGATGTTAGTTTGCTAATAAATTCTTCATTAATCCAATATGCCCGTCCATTTCATTTGGAACTGGGTGTCCTCCGCTTTGGCCTCGTCACCAGGCCTGATGTGACAAACATTCTTTGGTTTCTGTTTCGCAGCTCCACTCCTTCTTTAAGATTGTGTTTAGAACAGGAGGATTCCGCCTCTAAACACGGAGCAACACAGGAGATGGAAATGAAGAGATAAAGCAAAGGACGGGGGCTTCCTTTCATTTATTTAGTTTACAGCTAATTCTAGATGTGGTGTAGAAATGGATTTCCTGATCTCTATATATCCCTAGATTTCTATATATCTCTATACATCCCTAGATTAAGTTGGCCCTCACATTTTTCGTTGTGACGTTTGCGTTTTACAAGAGCAGAGCATCAGCTATTTAAATGGATGGCCGACTTTCAGAAAACCGGCACCCTTTTGCTCTTTTATTACAACTCCCTGTTCTTTCCCTCCCTCCTCCCCTCGTTCCCTTCGTTTCACACCGAACAGATGAGAGGAAGGTTCTGCGGTACAAATGTTTGCACACAGCAGAGAAAAGCTGACGAACACCACGCAGATGACTGCATCCATTTACGCAGGGAATTGTGTTGACCCGGTCTTTGCTCTATCCATGTGCCAATACATGTGGTCACAGTACACAGTATGAAAAACATGTGTGGCGTGATGCTCTTCTCGAGCAATTAACCTCCTCCATGGTCCCAAAGTGGCCACGTCACCTCGTGTCTCTGAGCCACGGCCTGCGGTCGCGTGTCATCGACACTTTCAGAACATTCAGAGCAACAACAATGGTACGGCGGACAAAGGTGGCCAGGAGCTAAACCGCCTCACAATGCTTCTATCAAAGAAGACTCTCCCGGTAAAGAGGGACCACGCCTAGCTGTTTTGTTATAATGTCCAGCTGAAGCAGAATGTGGACCCCTTGCCGGGAACCATCACTTGTATCCACTTTACAGTCAGATCAAATGCCGCATATGAATCCCATGCATGCAAGTAAACCTCACCCTACTGAGGGAAATACAGTGCATTACCAACACTACCTTCAGTTAGTCAATCCAACTGGCTTTCCAACACATTTTATTTGGCTGTATTAGAAGTGTCCCACACAGTACAAATGGCCCATACAAATTAAACCTCATCTGCCGGTTGGAAAATAAGGCTTGTTCCTTCTTATTTCTCAGTGTATTGACGTTCCTCGAGTATCACAAAATGTCATTGCGGTGCTTTTTAATGCTTGACACTTTGCAAAGCAATTTTTTTTCTGTCACAGAGATTTGGAGGCAATAACTCTCCCTTTAGGGTGAGGAGAGGCCTGATTAATGGGAAAGTAATCAAGTGCTGCTAGGTGTAAGGCACATTAGTCCTCTGGCGTGAGTGCAATTCACCACCGATCTTTTTATATGTAGATATCTTAGAACAAAAGAAGGGAACTCATTTGTTTGTAGGCCTGGAACACAGCAATCACAGATCGTGTCCTTACACTCTTGAGACCTTGTTTGTTTGTAGGCCCTTTTTCAACAACTGGATTTCACGTCGACTTTCTGAAACAATGGAGTTGCTTGCTAATAACTCTTATGTTACCAGTTGCAGCTTTTTATCCAATAGTAGATCCATATTTGAAAATGTTATGTAGTTTATTCACATTGTGTGGACCGTTTTGATGAGTTTTGGCTTGAAAATGTAGGAAAAGCACATGGCTTAATGTTTAAGAAGGTAAAATGTACAAGAGGAGGAGACGGGGAGGAGCTGTTGGCAGGTTTGGAGACGGACATTTCGGTGGAGAAAGGGAGGAGAAAGATCTCAGGGGTCTGAACCTCAGATGGTCTTTACTGGAAAGGAGGAGGGTATGAAATGAAAAGAAGAATTTGGCGAGCCATCGGTGTCAGTGACGTGTGGTGATGTCAGTAAGAGGGTACGCACTGAGTTATGAAAGTCATATTACCTGATTTGTTGTTTAGGCTAACACGTCAAAACAGTAAACGCTACATTATTGCTTAATTATTGCACAGCGGCCAATTATGTTTGCCAGTCAGCAACAATAAAAACACACACTGCTGAATATGAAGGCAAATGGCTCGTAGTCGGCATTCATTCAACCACACTTATCAATTCCATATTAAGCCTGAAATAGTTTCTGACTCACCAATCGGTAGATTATTTGTACATAAAATCCACCCGCCGCCTTATTCTCGTGAAGACCCCCCACTGTTACTGCCACCCTTGTGGCACCCGGCCCCATCGGCTTCCCCCACAGATGGTGAGTCCATGGGAATAAAGAGTTCTGGGGTGCCGCTTCCCAGCCACCAGGCTCCACATGGGGGCCCCGGGCTTCCTCCGCGCCGGGAAGCTCCGTCCCTCTTTTGCTTTTTCAGTGTCTTTTGAACCATTCTTAGTCTCGCCTGAGACCACTTTGCCAAAGGTTACCGTACCAGGAGCATCATAGGGACACACAAACCTCTCCACCACGATAAGGTGAAGGTTCCCCGCAGAGGAATAACACACATATTGTACATATAATTATAAGAATAAACAGTAAAAATAATGAATTGATAAACCTTTTTCATGTTGGAATTTTCCCTTCCTACCCTGACTGCACAGCACTGATTGCTGTAGGACCTGCCAATCTTCAGTTTTTCAAATGTAACACATCAGAATTTTTTTTTCTATTATACCTACAATTCAGTAATGGTCCTCCTAAGAACTGGACTGAAGATTCATAATGGTTACGATGTTGCTGAGCTGATGTATTGTATCACTTTAATCTCCTGCTTTCAAATTCCTTGTTTATTTGCAGCTCAATGAAAATGTATAATGTACGGTGTATTTCTCCTGGCACTCACCGCTGGCCTTGAGCCATGAATTGTGACAACTAACACATTTCTTTTTAAACTGGCAGCTTCTTCTTTGTCCATTCATACATAAATACATGTTTCTCTGTGCTCATTATCTCCGTCATTTTCCTCCCACAAAGTTTCTCGAGAGCCAGATTGTGAAGAAGAGTTGTAGCAGATGTGTAATATTATTGTGGACTTGATGTTCTCTCAATCCTTGTTTTTTTTTTTTTTTACACCGCATTATTCATCCGCACTTTAGTCACCCACCACTGAGCTTTCTCTGTGTCTCCTCTCAGCTTTATGTAAACCATTATTATGGGGTTAAAGCAGCTCAAAGCCCACTGTTTCTGAGCCAGCACACAGACAAACTCTGCATTAACTTTGCAGACTCATCTCTCCCATTGGAGTAGCTTGACTTGGCGTATGTGTAAGATTGTGTGTATGTGCTTGCTAAAGTAGTTTCCTATGGGAAATGCTTTGAGGGGATCTTTCAGCTGACAACAAAGAGTTAATGATGCCCAGAATTTCACCCATATCCTTCCCCATTACTGTCTAAAATAGGGAACTAAAAAGGCATCATCATCATCTTTTCTAAGACCTATAGTCTCTGCTGTAACATTGTGGTCCCATTGCCCAGGGAGGGGAACTGGCCCGTTTGCTATTTTACTGCTGTCACAGTAAATGTCTCTCTCCAGCTCAAGTTACAGAACAATGCAGAATGCATATGCCAAATGATATACTTTGGCAAAGCAAATATTGGTCGATTGGGTAACCCCCTTGCCCCCCCCACCCCCCCTTGCCCCCTAGCTCTACTCATAAATATAGAGACCAAGTAGAACTGCTGATCCATCTATTCCTTCCATGCAATTCATTGTGGTTGTCTGGCGTGGTATAGCTATACGTCTATTTTATCTTGCTTTTTCTTTTTTTTTCTTCTTCTTTTAATTCATGAGTCATGTCACAAACTGCTACTACGGCAGTTTCAAAGGATCCAATTGCTGGTGCGTCTCGCTTCTCATGAATTTCAACTTGCGTCTGGGCGATTTACTGTATATTATTGAACGTTTAATCTGCAAAATTTACAAAGTGGGCATTCGCTACAGCAAGGATGCATTTCTTCTAACACGTAGCCTTACGCGACGCCTCAGCTGGTTCGGATCTCTCCTCTCACTGCATGATCATTCAGAGATGCATCTTCTTTTCCTGCAAGCTTTTAATGTGTCGTGACTACATAATATCCACATACATACTGACAACACAATAAAGCCAACTGCTTTTAAATAAGCGTGCTGTACTGACGGATGTGTAAAAACGTCCTATTTTTATTCTCATCAACTCTGACAATACACCTTACTGCACTTGATTTTCTATAAAGCTGCCTGCCAGTGATGATTTTCTGAGGCTCCATTCATTCATTATTCACTGGCAGGAATGTTCTCTGCCACTGTTTGCTGTGGTGTCTGTTAGGGATTTAGGGGTCTATGGAGAACAAGGGAAATGGGTACAGTAAGAAAAGCTCCCCTGTTAGGGGTTCTAATAAGGCGTAGCTGGGCTGATACCATCAGATGTGATGAATTCAGTGCCGTATCGTGTTCCACGCTTACATGCTGGCTCAGCCCGATGATTCTTGTATCATTTTAAAGCAGCTGGTATCGATTTTTGAAGCGAGGCTCATGGATTTGCTCAGCCAGTATAGGAATTAACTCTTTCAGTCTCTTTAAAGGGAGAGTGGTTTTATATACGGTCCAGAAAGGAGGAGAATTCTGCCCTCCCAGCAGATCTCCAGAGTCCAGCTGCTGTCCGTATGATTGAGGTGCAGAGTTTGATTTGACAACTCACACCACCCAATGTTATATTCAGCTTTTATTTTAAGATATTTTCATGAGAGATTGAGTGAAATTGTAGAGTTGTCGTCAACCATGCAGTGCCAAGAGACAGATGTGTGGATACACAGGTCCCTTTTTCTAACTGCTGCTGTTTCATGTCTGGCAGGAAGGACAAAGTCTCGTCGTGGAGCTACAGACAGTGTGTGGATCGCCCATGTTTTTCCTTTTACCGTTTGAGCTTTTGTTTGGATATTGTGTTGTTTTTTTTGCAAATGCTGCCTTGTGTGATTGGTCAGATCGGGCCGTTAGATGAGCTTTAATGCGAGCAGACAGCAATAAGTCCAGTGAGCCTGTGTAATTGGATCTTATGGGGAACATTGGACCAACATTTGGAGAATACACACACACACTCATGTCAGCACTCCCCGACACAAACAATAAAACATGCAGCTTCGGCTAATATCTCTTTGAGTCACAGGTATTAGATGAAAGCCAGCCTGTTGTAAGGTTACAATGAATTGCTTTTTCAAACAAAACATTTCCACTTTAGCAGTAACAAATCTTAAACAAGGCTTAAAGTCAGACCAATACGAAATCTTAGAAAAAGATTTCTCAGTCCAACCAAGTCAAAAGTCAAGCCAAACCGAGCCCTGGATTGGGACAGAGGGAGGAAAACTGCCCAGCGGTTTCCATCGGTGACTTAAACCCCAGTGGAACATTTCACTAAATCATGTTAGATGGCCTATAATCTTTCAACTGACTTTATCTTCCAAATACTGCAAAAGCCACGTGTAATTGCTTTTTATTACCTTCATGTGACATTTATATTTGAAAGCTGCAAGCCGTTATGGTAAAAGTCAACGTGCAAATGGACAATTTGGATAGAATACATCTGTTTTTATGAAGGTCTTTTTATGAAGTTCAGACTGTTGTTCAGAAGGATTGTGGTTGGTAGCTTCTGACTCATTGGGGTGAACATAAGGTTTCACAAGGATCCATTTGTTTACTCAAGTTTTCAGTTTGTGTATTTTAATCCATTTTTGAAGCAGATGTTTCTGGAAGCTCTCCTCGTAGACGGCAGGCCTCGCACAATTATTATGATGTGCCGTTTTCAAACCAGATGTTCTTTAATCGAGGCGTTTCATGATGGTCAAGAAATGAACCAACAGGCTGCAGCTCCAGTCAAAACAAAGAAAACAAAATCAAATTTGGCCTTTTTTGATAAACTTATCAGACTTGTGAAAAGTTTTTTTTTTTTTTATGACGATGCCAGAAAAAAAACACCCAAATAGTAACGTTGCATGAACTCCTTTTTATTAACAAGTTGATGACACCATGCTGACTCTATGAATGTTTCCAGATACATTTATGACAGTTTGGACTCCCTCGACCTTCCAATGCTCTCCCCTCCCATGCAACCCTCGACTCTGAAGGGACAGAGTCTCAAGGGACAAGCTGAAGAGATTTCAGCATTCCAGCCAATAACTTTAATCTCCATCTTTTTCTGTCATGCGTCTTTTATCTGTTCGTATTTCTTCCTCCCCCTTTTTTTTATTATTCCCGCCCACTCTGACATGTTGACTTTCAAACCTTTGACCTTCCACTTGTATTCATCTGTTAGTATTCATCTCCCACCTCTCATTCGTATTATATTCAACATTTTGTTTCTTAATTATCATGATGATGAGATGGCGTGTTTTGAGTTTGACGCTAAGGAAGAGAAATAGCCCTTACAGGCCCAGCTTGTGAATTTTGTGATACGTTTTTCATATTCAAAATAATTATTTTTAATAAGCAGTCTTCTTTCCTTTTGGTTTTATGAGTATCCTATTTGATCGTCATTCAAGAATGAAATGCTTTGATGATGTTTTGACCCGAGGAGCTAGTTTGTGTGTCACCTTCCGCTTCATAAAAACCACGGTGGTGTAAAAACCTTTCGACTGTCAAGTTATACTGTTGCCAAAATTCAGAGAATAACACCACTGCAGTTTTACTTTTGCTCAGCTCACGTTCCAATAAAGTGGGTGATAAGAGTGTGTCATGTGACCTTTGGTCACTCTTATAATAATAATATAATAATAATATGAATAATATGTCCCATACAAAATTGATCATAATTTCCATTAGAACGCTTATCAATGGTTCTCAATGAATAAAACGCTATTAACCGTTGTCCAATAGGTGGATTGTCTGCCTGTATTGTCCTCTCATAGTCAGGGTTTTTGACAGAAATGGGGGGGGCAGTTCTACCTAACATAAATGGCGTGGCTTCGTCTGATTGTTTAAGGTGAATAACATATTTGTCATTGTACTTTCTATTCCTGATGCCAGTAACGCTGATGTGTAAGTGGCTTAGCAGCTCCATAAAATGCCTCAAAACTGTTTTACTTCAGCCAACTGAAACATTGATACTAGCAAGTTGACCTCAATGAGTTGTGATTCTTTGTGCGATGCCGCTGTGGCTGTACGATGGTCATAGACGAGCGCAGTGTGTGTGTGTTTGTATATATGTATTCATAGAGGTTTAATAAGAACTGCCAGCTACTAGCCGCTTTAGTCTCTGCCTTATTACTGCGCTGAAAGTGCAAACAGTGGTACAATTCTGCCGTTTCGTGGGCGTTATGTAACAAGACATTGATCGGGGACGTGCACAATGACTCACTCATCCTTAAAGTGAGTCTACGGAAAATGTATCTGCATGTGTTGTCGTCAGCCCGCAGCTTGTTGCGAGTGGAGCCTGGTGTACAATAATGTCCATTTTCATGTTAACTCATTATTGTATTGACATCAGATCACACCGTGGATGGAAATAAAGCTTGTGTGTTGATTTAGGATCAACTATGGGCTCATTGTTCTTGTATATACTATTAGATCATGTGCAATGAACATTTTTTTTTTTAGTTAATTCACGACCGAGTAAATATTAATAAAGTAATAATCCAATATATTGTATTAGTTTGATTCACACGTTACATTTTTGCTTAATTTTTGTAACCTTTTTTTTTTTCCTCATTGGGCAGCTGTGTCGTGGTCGTCGCCCTTCCCCTCCTCGCCTTTGCTTATAGTGCAGAATCCACACAGGCCTTTGAGTGGCATGCATGTTAATTGTGGTAATGAAGGTGACCCAGAGGACCAGCTGGAGTCCTTCTCTGTATCTTCAACACTCCCTGTAGGAAGGTTCCTGCCTGGTGGGAACCTCACCAGGACACTGAAACACCATATGCTCCACAGCCACCGCCTCACACGCTGCCACTGAGAAATTCAATCACAGAGCCCGGAACTATGCACAATATCTGAAATGAGGCGATACTATTAAGAAATGACAATGATTTATGTGTTTTTTTGCAAATAAACTCAGAAAACACCACCTTGAGAAAGGCAATATAAGTGTTTTTGTCAAGCAGGTGTGGCTACTGTGGATTTCAACAGGTAATTGCCTTTAAACTTTTCAAACGTGTTTTTGACCTTTGGATGTCCTGGGATTATTATCAGAGCAAAGGGCAGATTAAATATTTAATACTGACCAAGAGCACCTTTTCTTTGTTTTCTTATTCTTATCGTACTCTGATGCCGCAGAATCCAAGTAATCTTTATTTTAGACAAGCCAAACCTTTTTGAAAATGGTTTTATTTGCCAAAGAATTTGGACAATGTTCTCCACCTCCTAGTCTGAGAATGCAGGAATTGGGTAATGCTGTAAAATCCTGGTGTTGACGTCAAATGAAGGGCTCACCTTGTACGAAGTGGTACATTCATAGTGAAACTCTGTGTAATGATATACTATGAATATGTAACAAAATGCAATACTCCCAGCATATTCATAGAGACCAGTTGTCACACACGGGCGGATGCTGTGGGCTGCAGGGCAACAAGGCAACAAGGATCCTTTCACAGAGAACTTTTTTATGGCAGGTATCCACACCATCACCAGGCAGGCAGGCAGGCGCTTTTTTAATGTCTGTCATGATTTAAAGGTTAAATGTGATGTGCACAGGCACGTTGGCATCTCGCTCTCTGCAGGCAGCTGTGTGGTCGGACGGTCCGGTGGGCACAAGCTGCAGGGACTCAAGTTGTCTACTGTTGAGACCTCCTCTGTCAGGCGCTGGGTGGGCTTTGCGCTGGTATTTCACATTAAGGGCACGGCTCAGCACGCCTGCAGATTGGTGCTTGCTCTGTTTTTGTGAGATGCCAAGCACATATAAGAAGGAAGAAGAAAATGTGTTTCTATTGGACATTGTTTTGTTTCGTGATGTCATAATAACGGAGGGTTTATGGGAGCATATTTCTTTTTAATTGTAGCTGTTGAAAATCTCTCCTCTTACTTTTTACTGAGTTTTACAAGTTAAACCGTGGTCTGAAGAATTGAGTTTGCCATCCTCTGTCTCTTGCGGTACTATGCTGAAGACGGAAGGAAAGGAAGAATGATATCACAGCTTAATAACATTCTCACAACCCCCAGCTGTTTTCCTGCTACATGGATCATCCACCCATGGAAGGACCAGATGGAAACGCAATGACAGAAGGAAGACATAAAACTGCATGCACGGTCGTTATCTATCTTGGCAGAGTAGCAATCTGTATCTTCAATGACACTGTGTGTGTGTGTGTGTGTGTGTGTGTGTGTGTGTGTGTGTGTGTGTGTGTGTGTGTGTGTGTGAGAACTGTAAGTCCTAATGCCTCAGAGATCAGTTTAAATTCAAGGAATGGTACTGTTCCAGTAAATCTCTGACTTTTCGGGAATTGTGCCTTTTTTTTTTTATGTTTTGACTTCGAGTCAGACGTGAAAAGCAAAGATCTGTTTTAGTGTCAGTTCTTGGTGAACAGATTCATTTGGGATGCTATTTGTATATATATATTCAAATGTAGAAAAGGGACAGATTATGTGACAACCGCTAATCGATGTCTGCTGTAAAATTGATCAGAAATGCCACAGGACAGATCCAGGTTGTGTTACGTAGCAGTTTATCACACTGAACCTCTCTTTGATAAATCACAACACAAATGTGCTCCTAATGAGCTGTTATATATTTAATGTAGCCAGACTACTTTCTCTTTGTTCTTTCCAAGGAACCCTTTGTTATGGGCCCTGAATCATTTATCCGCTTCTTCACCTTGGCCAAATGTTCCCGAGAACACGACTAATGTGTTTTAAAACAATAGTAAAGGCGACAGAAGATGGACTTCCTGGCTCAATAGAGTGTTTATAACCATCTTAAACGCACCTTTAGGTGACCTTCCACTATTCCTTGGATTTTATACTACTGAACAAGTCAATTTGGGGACACGCCTCAGTTACTTATCAATTTCCAGTTAAATACAAAACACATGTGTCCTGCGCAGCCTTCAACTGCACACGTCTGTCCCCATTGCGTCATTTTGGAGATCCGGTTATGTCATCTGTATCATCTTTTAGATCACCATGGTGATTGCGGACAGGAAATACAGAATGGGGCTGGTATGTGGGGGGGGGAGGGCTGTCCAACCGAGCCACACTGCAACATCCCCCGCGCTGTTATTCTAGTGATAGTTTTAGCATTATAGCTACAGTAAATGGAAGTAATCCCAAATGTTTTAATTAAAAAGTTTTTGTTTTTTTTCTTACCTCCATACATAATGGAGCCGCCTTTTGTGGCGCGGTGTTTCTGTAAATGTCACTTATGGCTGATGGGCTTTGTGACCTTAATCCCGCTGTAGTTAGGATTTCTGGCGAGGAAGATTGATGGATGCTCATTACCATGCAGCCCTCCGCGCTGACACGCCTCGTTTATCATGTACCCCAAAACTTTCGCCAAAGTCAGAAGCTCAAGCAGGTTTTGCTTGCTTTGTGTTTTCTGCTTGGAAAAAAAGATTTCAAGTGTGTTTTTTTTGTTTAAATCACTTTTATTTGCATATAGTTGTCGCAGCTGCTCCCAGAGCCGGGTCCACATAATTTAAATGGATTTAGAGTTGACAAATTTTTGAACTTGTATTTACTGTGCATGAACTGTTGACCGTGCCATATAATGGCGGTAAGATCTAATCCGGTCCGGGTAGAGCATGTGGTAGGAACTCTGACTGCAACCATCTTCCAAACACACTACTGTGTAGAGACTACTATAACCCTGTTGTTCAGTTCATAATTTGATTTCCCCGTTCACTGGCGCACATCTGGAGACACATGTTTTTTTAGCCTTTATCTAGTAAAAAGTAGACTGTCCCAAAGTTGAAAGAACAAAGCGCCCTGCAGCATAGTACTACATGAGGGAATCGTTTTCTTTGCAAGTTAGAAAAACACGTTCTGCTGTTGTAGTGCCAAAAATATCTTTCTGAAGAGTTTCCACAACAGGGAAACTTCTTCTGTTGTTTTAGGCCTTAACAACAGTATTTACTATATTCTTGAATTTTGGAGCTGGATTGCACAATATTAATCTCCACGTCTCTCCCTCCATATCCAATGCAGACGGTTCTTCACTTAAACCGTCTCTAAAAGAGAACATATGCGGCAGGAAATGAGGTATGGAAACAATCCACCATGGAAACAGACACCGTAATGCTTTGATTTCACTTTTTGGGGGGTTAAGGTAGAATTCGCTAGGGATGACTCACCAGTGTTCAATCCAACTCCAACAAACATTTCAATAATATCTATCGGATATTTGGATAATAGATACATTAGAGGAGTAGAGTAGAGGTTTAAAATGTCTTGCTAACATCATAAAAACAAAAGCCAGACCACCCAAGAAACAGACAAATAATCTCTCTCTCCAGAGTGACTAATAATGGATGTTTGTTAAGGGGATACAATTACAGCAACCCGGGCTTTAGTTGGTGGTGAACTGTCTGCATTATATAACTCATCGCTTCGTATTGTTCTCCCTCTGCCCCCAGCTTCAAGTTTTCCTAAACAGACATTCCCGTTTTAATGCCTGTATGGTGCAGGAGGGAATAAGAAACACTGTGCATACTGAACTGATTTGGAGAGTCACTTTTGCAGCAGTCGAGCAGCACAGCGTTCCCAGACTCCTCAGATGGCTTTAAGTCAAAATGTAGAAAAGTACCTGGACCCCACAAAGAAAATGTGTATTGTGTTGCTTAAACGATACAGAAGCTGCGATCTCAACACTGCGTGAATGTAGTGAAACATAATGCACAATGTACAAGCACATAAACAAGACAAGACGAGACAAACTTGGCTGAAAACATAACCCCTCGTGGTCATTATCAAAAAGTTAGTCCTGTTGCAAGATTGATCGTTGCGGCTTGTTGTATGCGGGTTGAGGCAGGCCGCTCTGGTCCCCTCTTCCCCCTCAGCCCTGAATCTTTTAGTGGTACAGATTACCTGATCCTACCAACCTACATTGATCCCTGGGTTCAAAAGGAACAATAACATAATGCACATTTGCAAATTTTCCGTAAAGTTATGCTACAAGATTAAAGTACGACAGGCTTCTGCTTTAACACATTTGACCTCATCTTAGTGATCAAAGAGCACTCTGTGTCTTGTTACCACAAACGGGGGCATCATTAACCATTTCTTTCTAACGCTATGTGACACAGGTTTGTTTTTGAGGATTTCTTTTCCAGGTTTCGGTCATCTTTAAGAGGTCAGTGAATGGGCTTTGCTTGGACTGTTTCAAATTCCGTCGGATACTATGATTACATCCAGATACGGTTGCAATGAGGTCTTTGTGTATTAGCACTCACCAGAGTTTTGGCACATGCAGCCGGATTTGTGTGCGTTTTGTCCCTTTTCTCACCGGTTTGAGAAAATGCACTACGGAAGAATGACACGGCCTCTTTTGTCTCTCTCACGCAAAAATCCACACGTTATCTTTCAAAAATGTACTTATGTGCCTTTTCTTGTGTATTTCGTTTCTTGTTCCACCGATAAATACATGCAAGCCAATTGACCAAATATTTGTGAGATTATGTCAATTTTAGTTTGAGCCTGGCAGAGTCCTGCTGAAACCCAATCGGGTCCGGTTCCAGTGGGGAGCCGTGAAAAGGCTGATGGGAAGTCCTCTCTTTGGCATCAGAACAGGGGAGAAGCCTCAGGTCCCCCCCCCTAGTGTCCGTGGGCTATGGCTTCAGAGGAATGTCTACTATGTGGAACGAGGCCTGGCTTCAATAGGCGGGTTATTAAGCGTTCCACAGAGCACCGGGCGATGGACGAGCTCACAGGGTCACAATGCGGATTAAAGGCCTCACAAGAGAACTTGTGTTTCTCCCTCAGATGTGCACAGGAGCAGAAGGCAAGATGAGAAGGAGAAACGCAATGAGCTGCCTCAGGAATCAGGAAACATTTACTACCAAAGGATGTCAGACATATAAGGAATTTGACTTGCCGATTGGTGCATAACAGCAGACAGACAATGAACAAGAAGACCGATGACATGCAGGATCAATGAAAGAAAATATAATGCTATGGGTTAGTATATGAGGTATTAGATTTGTTAGTTTAAAAATAAAGGGATAAAAGTTAAAAAATAAAGTGCACCAGCGAACAAAAAGTGATAAGTGCATGTGGAGTGTGAAGGGAGTGACCGCTGGGATGACACAGTCAGTCACTGGGGGACTCGGGATCTGACTGCTGACGGGAAGAAAGTTTGTGGCGGTCATCAATCTTCCTCGCCAGAAGTCTTGGTCCTGATGGACCTCGGCCTCCTGCCAGATGGGAGGGGCACAAACAGTGGGAGGTTTGATTGGGTTCTTTACCTCCTGCATGTTTTCCTTGGTTTCTCTTTAAGAAAGTTCTAAGACGTATTGCTTGAGGGCCTTTGTGATTAAATGATAGTATGAAATCATCTATCACTTGCTATAAGACAGCAAATATAATTGTATTTGATTTAGTCATTATTTGTCTATGTGAAATAGTTCAGCAGCTCAGCATTCTCTGCCCCAGTTTCCTTAATGGCTTCCATTCCTCCCGTCTTATCTCGCACATTAGCCTCATTTCTTTCCTTTTTTGTAATCTGCAGCTCTCTTTTATTGAGTATCATAAGCTGTCAACGCGGCATCACATCACCCCGACCTGCTGCTGTGACCCCATGTCACACTGCACTTTATATCTTAATCAAGATTAATCAGGTTTAGTGAAACTCATCCAAAAGGAGAAACTAAAGAGCTGCGATCACATTGAAGTATAAGATGTTTAGAGAACAATAAATGTCATTTCTACACTGTGCGCTACCACTTTTGTCAGCATGAAACTATCCTAGTGACTATCCTAGTGTTTTGGCTCAATCATGAAAGGTTATTCCATTTGGAGTGACCCTTGTTGTGTTGCACTCAGGTAACTGACATGTTATGTTTAGCCAGTCACATGCTTATAAAATACATTTCTGATTTGCTTTTAATTGAACACAACTTCAATTAAAGAAGCTTTGATACATCAAATGTGAGCTTTTCTTTGGGGAGGCTGCCACACTTGATTCGTCAAGCCTCCAGAATCCTTTTAACTGGTTGTCGTGGGGGTGAGTGTTTTAATTGGATGGATAACAGATGTGACTGGAGGCAAAAGGCAACTATGTTTAAAAAAGCTCATTTGAGTTTTGAATTCTCACTGTTTAAGAGATGTCAGATGAAAGCAAGGACTTTCAAGAAGTTATATTCTGAACATGGTTTTAAAAGTTATAAAAACACAGAGTCATATAAAAAACAGGCAAATCCTCTTTTATTTAACATGAAAGTGACATTCCCTGCCGTATCCTGGTTCTTTTACTGGTTATAAAAGCCATTAGCTGTATTTCATGATATTCCGACTGTGAAGGATTACATCTATTAGCAGCGGGGCATGATTATTATTTCTAGGGGTGGTTAGTCACTAAATTAAAAAACGCTGTGGCTCTGTGGCATAACACACAAAAAGTATGAACCTTTCCTTGCAGCAGCTCGCTGAGCTGTCTGCCCGCTGTGCGAAACCGCTGAATTGGCTAAATATTCCAGTTATTATACTATTAACAATATTTGAAACTTAATAATTTCAAGGATCACTGCAATTTTGATCGTGGTTAAAATTGGATTGTGATTTTACGCTGCTCACTGACTAAAAATGCTTTCCATGGAATAGTAAATCTTAGCCAGTTAGGATTTATTTGAACTAAAAGTAAATATAAATCATATTTAAACTTTGTTTAACAGCACATCTGACTGAACAAAGTGTGTGCCCGGCTCCATTCTTAGTGTTGTTGTGAGCTACTAGTGTCTGTATCTGCTGTTGGAGTACAACGCTGATCTCTATTCTACAGCTATTATTCACCATGCACTGTTAGTGCCTTGCCACTGAAAAGGCTCCATCCTATCTGAGGAAAACTTGTACACAGAAGTCACTGTTTTCGGACGCATGAATAGACTGTAGAGGCCTTTGTGCCGGGGGAGGTTGTTGCACGTCTAGCCAGTGCATGGTTCACTCCGGCGACAGCTTCTTTCTGAAGATAACAATGTGTTCCAGCTCAAGCACAGTGCAGGCAGCTCTGAAATAGACCTGTAATCATAGAGCCAGACAGGGAAAATGGCTAAACAGACTCTACAAGAGCTCTAATACAGCAACAAGCCGCAAAGTTCAACCAGTAAAGCAAACCGGTTGAATATTTTCCAGTGTCCTCGCTGCAAAACCATTCTCTATTCCACATAGCAGGATGTCATTTCAGATTTAGTTTATTTCTCAGAGATGAGTTTATGAAGTAGGCAGTAATGTGATGTGGTTTAAAGAGGTTCAAACCTGTGTAGTTGAAACCCCCAATCTGCTTCTACCTTAATGTAATTTTTACTAATTTAATGCCTCCTTAGTTACTCAAGGATGAACGTATTCTGCTGAGGCTTTTCCTAAATCTTGAACTCATTTAATATATTTCTTCAACTTTTTGGAATCGTCATGTACTGCATAAGGGTGATCCATACACATATCATCGATCTCTTTTAATTCATATCTGGCTCTTGTCCGAGCCCAAAAAAAGCATTAATTAGCCATTAGCATTTCCTGCTGTCTTAATGATTTCCAAAGGACTTTGAGTTCTTTGTAATTAGGATTCAGTGTAGAGTCAAAATTGCATATGAAATGTCCTAACTCGCTGTTCATGTATGAACTAGGCCAGGTGCCAGACTCCTCTTCTCAGGTGTCTTTTGTGCCATGTAAATGAGATCGCCATGGAAACCTCACTGTCAAAGCACCGCCGAGCCGACTGATGGCTAACTGAGGGTGGATTATATTTCCAGGGAGTCCTCAGCCCACCTGCTTGAGATGAATGCTTCTTTAAAGAAGTGCCTTCATCTTTTAAGCTTAAATAACAGGGACAACTTCAATCAGAAATAATAATATACGTACACATCTGTTAAGGAAGTTTGCATAATTTATTTCACTATTTGTTCTGACACACAGGAATAATTAAAAGTTTTGAGAAGCAGCTTTCAAGGCTTTATTTTGCCATGACTGCTTTACTGGCAAGAATAATAATAAAGATATTCCATGATTTTACAAATGTCAGCTAACGATGGCTCGACGTGTAAGCTGTGCGTCGTGTGTAGTGAGCACTTTTTGTGCATGTTATTTTCTTGCTGGGTGTTGAAATACGATTTCTTTCCGTGGGCAGCGCCGTGCCTCCCACTGAACAGTCACACGTTATCTTCCAGATCTCATGTGATCTTTTGTTATTCCCTGGTTTGGGATTTTCATTTCTGCTCCCGGATGGCCCGAAATGCTGATGTTTATCATATTTTTGGCTTGTGGATGGACATTTTTGATAAGCGTCAGTGTTGTCGAAGGAAATTATATTATATCAGTGAAAGAAAGTTATTAATATTATGAACTAGATGGTGGTCCTTCTTCATTGCGTTGGCTTTTAATGGGATTGTTGACACGCTCCAATGTTTCTGCATTAATCCCAGAGCTCAAGCGTACTCATCATAGTTGTACCAGATTACATTTGTTTCCATAGTACTGCACCATATTAAACATTTCCATAAATGCTGTATGCATTTATAATCCACAGCCTGCACACTTCTCACACTCACATTTGCCATTACTGCTTTTTGCAGAACTCCTCCTGGCTCTCCCATTTCCCGATCAACCGTAAACTATGATAATATTTCCTGCTGATCCAAAAAGGCTTTCCGGTGTGATATCTGCAGTCTTTGACTACACTGTAGGAGTTCTCTTTGAGGCCGCACAGCCAAGTGCAACAAGGGGCTGATCGCAGGAACCGGGCAGGAACTCCTACCAGGGCCGTTCTCTGACAGCTCACAGTGGAACAATGGCTTTGGCAGCCTCTCAATGGCTTTGGGCTTTCATTGTTTTTAGAAATATAATGTTGTTTTTTTACTCATTCTGATAAAGTTTATTATGCTTTCACATTGTTGTTTGTGATTATTATGTCTGCTTTATAAAAATGAAACGAGTCAGGAGGGCGTGTTGCATTTGTTTCATATTTGCTCCACTTCAGTGCACGTACAGGGATGGGATCTTTTTCACTGTACAGGAGATAAAGCTGCGAGCCTCAGTCCATAATGACCGCTTATATTCCAATTTCGCATGGAGGAGTGGCGGTCAGGAAGTAGAGTGATTTTACAGTAGTTTAGCTGAACAAAATTACAAAAGCTCCTTTACTGCAATACTGATAGTAGAATATCAGCATGTCTAATTACATAAAACAATTTTTCTCATCAGTAGTTGTATTCCTGCTTGCCTCCGTCATTAGTTTTCCTCAGATTTCTAAATTCATTTTCCTTCACACTCGTATCACTAGCTAGTTGAATTTATAATGTCAGAAACTTTTGGTTTGATGTCAGTTTCTTACAGTCTCCTTGATTCCTCTTCCAATAAAGCCGTCTCTTTCAAGCTTCAGTTTAATATGCAGAGGAGCAACTCCGACAAGGTGGGATCAACAACTGAATATTAACAGGATCTGAGAGGCACACAGGTGTCTTGCAGTGCGATTAAGTCCTATGTGTTGATGTGTTGAAGATTTAGAGACCTGTGGCCTCGTCTCTCCCATTTTCATTAATGCCTTTCAGCAGTCGGGTCTCAGTGGAAGAACCCCCCCCTCACACACACACATACACACCAAATGGCAGTACCAGATAGCAACATACATTTTCCTCCCCATGTGAGTAACGGATAATTAAGAGTGCCTTTGTTATTTGCTATTCGGATCCTGGAGTGACTGTGATTATTCTAGCAGACACAGCTCGCAAAGCGTGTGATATGTCAGCTCGGTTGACCTTTGACTGAGTGGCTGCTACAGTAAATCTACTGTCTTTGTATTTTTAGTATGCAGGTCGTAATATTTTTATTCCTCTACAGTGGCTGATTGATCTGCTTTACGTCACAGTTCATATTGCTGTTGGCAAACAGTTTGTCATCAGTCATTTATTTGACAAAAAAGGCCAACATTCATTGGTTGGAGCTTCTAAAATCTAATTATATCCTGTACTTGTATGTTTGTTTTACTACTGATACTAGTATTCTGGCTGCCTATGCACTGAACCAATATTACATTACTATATAATGGACCAGCACATTAACGCTACACGAGAACAGGAAAAACGACCTGTGTCACCTGCCAAGTGATCCGTAAATCCTGCCCAATCCGGACAGCCCATCCGTTTTGTTTATTAGACAAAAAAAGGGCATTGGAGCTCATAAACTTGGTCTCTGAGTGCTCGCGTTGGACGGTTTGACATTTTATGGAAAAAAACAGTGTTAACTCAGGAATTAAAATTGTAAAATGATATGAAAATAATAATTTTTTGCAGCCCTATAGTGTTTGAAGTTTCTGGTATTTTTCTAGTTGAATTCATAGTCGTACATTTATATGCTACCAGTCCTCCACTTATCAAGTGCCTGCAATGAAAACCTCTCTCGACTTTAAGTAGTAGTGTTTCACTGATATACTATATCATTTGCCACAAATGTAGATCAGAGACGTATTTTTCTTGCTGAGAATTGGTCGTTAGTTTCAAGACTCCTACTCTTCGACACGCCGGTTCATTACATCTCTCTACCCTTCATGAAGTGTTGTGTTTTTCATATCCTTGGTTAGCGCTCTGTGTGACTAGAGAGATCTGATCAGTCTGTCTATTTGTCATGGTTCTGACACTCTGCTTGAGTAAAATATATTCTCAAGAAAAGATTAGAAAGAAATAACTGCCACCCTTTTTTATATCCATCTGCCTGTTCCACCTTGCAACACCAGCTGTTAACAGCAGCTGTCTAAATGGATACAAAGAACCCCATCAAAACATCCCTCTGAGAGACGTGTCTTCGTGAATGAATCGGCTGATGTAACATTCAGCCCAACCTATATTTTCAAAATCGTTTTGCCGAAAAATAAGATGTGTTGGAGCTTTAAAAAAAAGACAAAATGTCACACGCAAACCAGCAAGGAGGCTTTTGTTTTTTTCGGAGATGAGAAGCAGACTAAAGACTGACCGAAGGGGAACATTTTCCAAACACATCGATGTTTCTGAGATGACACAATGGGAAAGCGGAAGCAGGGGTTTGCTGCCAGGGTTAAAAAAGCAACACAAAAGCTTGTAAAAAGATAATAAAAAGGGGGTCGGTATCCAGCCACACACCCATCCAGCACACAGTAGAACTATGTGCTTCAATGATCTGTAAACATGGACATCTCTGTATGTTAAGAGTCAAACACTGATGTCAATGGGAATAAAACGGAAAGTACTGCAGTGTTGAGATTAGTGCGGCAAGGGACACAATTATCTCATTAAAGGTAGAAAGGTCCCAGGCGCCTCTGTTAGTTATTAAAACATGTTTAGCCTGTATCATTAAGTCCATTTGTCTCCTGTGACTTGTTCATACGTCCATTCTTGGTCGCAGTGCAGCATGTTAGTGACTCAGCAGTAGAAGAGGAGACAGGTTGTGTCCTGCAGAGTGTAAACACACTCAGCAAGTTGTGCTTTGGCTGTAACAATAGAAGAGAAACTCTTCATGTAATATTTTGTATGAATGATTATTCCGCGCAATTTGACGGGGTAAATGTTAGAGCCAGATCCATGTTTAGAGAGTCTGTTAAGGGTTAGGCTTCGTAGGAAATGTTACCATTGTCTTTGTTGCTATTGGCTTCAAAAGGGAAACGTCTACTCTCAAAGCCTGCCTTTGTTTCTGCCGCCCACAGAAGGTCTTCGCACTTTTGCTTGACTTGAATGTTCCTCCTCATGTGACCTGAACTGTCCATTAACCTTAATCAAGACTTGTCCAACTACACAATAGACATCAAGGCTGCACATTACACAACGTTTCAGTTAAATCTTATCTGGTGTGTTTTATTGTTCTTGTTCCAACAGTGACAAACAAGAAACCCTCTCATGTATCCATCACCAAGGTGAAGCAGTTCCAAGGATCTTCTGCCTTTGTGAAACGGTCACAGTGGACAATCGACGAGCTAAGACAGGTCAACGGCATTAACCCGAACAAAGTATGTAATTCCCCGACCCCCTACAACCATTTCTTTTATCCAACTATTTAAAACCCCGTTGCCACTACCTTCCTTGTTAGTTTAGATGTTTCTCTTTCCTGAGCTCACATATTCACTTCGCTCACGTCTCTCTCTATCGCTGTTTCAAGGACTGCCCAGAGTTTGACCTAATGTTCGAGAATGCCTTTGACCAGTGGGTTGCTGGTTCGGCGGGAGAGAAATGCATCTTCATTCAGATTCTCCACCACACCTGCCAGCGCTACAGCGCAGCGAGGAAGCCGGAGTTTGTCAACTGCCAGTCCAAACTGCTGGGGGGTAAGACGGTCCAAATGGACACCGCTAACTGTCCTGGTTAATGCTGATGCTGCTCGGCAAACACCACGCGGCCGCTGCCATACTGTGCCGTAAGCCAGTTTGAATCTGATTATGCATGGTGACAACCAGCACCTGGTGTGTATGAAAATGCATGCTTAATCCTCGTACACAGCATCTGTTGGGTGCTTTGCCGAAGTGAGGTCGATGGAGACGGCCAACAAAATGAGTCGGCTGTGACTCAAAGCAGCTGGCGCACTTCAACTGGTTTAAAGCACGCAGAAGGTCGATACGACCACTAAATTATAATGTTCCTTTCATTTATTTGATGTTGATTTAATTGTGTGGCTTAAGCGTGAGACTCTTATTTTCAATTGGTTTATCACCCTTCAAAATAACATACGACACTAAAAGCCGTAACACTAACTTTCCTCTTTGAAGTCAGTATTCAAGTGAAGCCCAGCTCATATGTGAACACACGCTGATCGGTCTGCCTCACATATATGTGAATCGATTACAAAACACATATTCCTGTAGTTAAAATGGTTTGCTTGTAATTGGTGAAGTTTCCCTTTGAGAACTTTCATTCACGAAGCAAAGAAAGTACTTTTCAATACTTTTAACTCTGATCCTCTGCACCTTTCTGGCTCAATGTGTGTGAGAACCCACCATCTGCTCATTGATGACACAGCTGTCGATCTCTCTAACGTGTTGCCCCGACCTCCCTCCTACTCTGAATACTGTATCTCTGTTTAACACGCTTAAACCAAACCCTGGTGCGTATTATAGTCTCAGTATGTGTAGGTGGAAAGAGTCCCTGACAGCACTGAAGAGGACAGGGGTCTTTAGAGGAGGAGACAATCGACCACACACCTCCAGTACATCTAGTTACAGATGAAGCATTGGTCTCGTGGATGATTAGGATTCACATACCGCTGCCTGTGATAAAAGGGCTCGCACAAAAACAACCCGTCCTGTCTTGGAATACACTTTTTTTTGGAGAGACATCCGCAAACCGCTTTTGATCAAGATGTAATGACGCCATGCTGCCAGTCCAACTAGCTAATGATGCGGCCGTGACCTTCTGGCTCAGGGTTAGAGGATGTCGTCTATGACGCACATTGAGACTGGAGCAACAGAAAAAAAGATGCCAACTCTGTCCACCGCAGTTTAAGTCTCACACCAGTGCAAAACAAAGATCATGACGCTGCTCAGGTGTGGGACCATGACTGTGGGAGACTCCGGCTGCAGGATCCTCTGGGATGGCATCATCCACAAATGTAGACTGAACTGATTCTAGAGTTTTAGACGTATTATTGCATACCTCCCACTTACCTGACTCTGAACAAATAAGTCTGATAGCAAACCGGATGCTTTTAAACTCTCAGCCTTCGACAAACATTTCAGCCAGTTGCTTATGTTTCATTCTTAAGAAGGTCAGCGGTCAGTTGATGGATGACTCATCAAACAGTTACTAGTTTCTCTGTTCTTTTCTTGCATGGCATTTACAACTGAACCTCTTAATGATTTAATAACCACAAAAAACGATAACCCCCCCTTTGGCTAATTTCAAAACCTGTTTTCAACATGAAAGCTGACTGTGACGTTTGATACTTTCTCATCACAGAACACCGAGCTGTAGATTCAGTCATTTTCCGTTGCAAGGTCTATTTGAACAGAATATGGAAAGAATTTGTTGCACACCACGGTCATCTGCTAAGACGAGGTAAGCCAGCCGAGTACAGTACGCAAACTACGTGGACTAAATTCACAAACTTACTAACATCTTAAAATTCCTCCAGAAATCAAGAAACTTGTAGTTTCTCCTTTTTTTAAATGAGTGTATAGTTTTCTAACACGTGATGTGTCCCAATAGAAGCCACACTAAAATACAATAATTAGTACATTTCCACAGGAAGCCTCACAAATTGAGGGCTGTGCGCTTGGTTCTCCGCTCGCCACCGCAAGCTCCCGCTGAGCTCGAGGTCAACTCGCTCCCTGGCTCGTGTTTTCACTGTGGGGGTCGACTACATGCTGAACGGGGTTTTAAGTTTGCGTCCAAAGGTTAGCGTGAGTTATGTTCGCTCTCGCTGTCAGCCGGCTTTTGCCGAGGAAATGAGTAATGCTTCGCAGGGGTAAATCACATTTTGACACCCGAGCGCAGTGCAATGACTGAGTGCTTCTTCACTAATGGTTTTCTCAGCATTCCGTACTTCTGTATATCATTTCACACATTAACATTTAATCTTAGACAAGATTATGATGGAAATGATGGTCGTTTAATGCAAAATGTGCTGTTGACATTAATCTGCTGATTAAAGCTGGTGAGAAGGCTGTTCATGAATACCTATTAGCTATTTTTCTGTCAGTGTGAGCGTGACTCCCTTGTACGTTCAGCGCTGGATGGTCCGTGTTTGTTCTGCTTTTGAACTAATATCACAGGGACTAAACTAAAGGCCAACTGAGCGAGCGAGGTCAAGCCTTTCACCTCATAAAAACATGTCATGGCTGAGTGATGGCTCTCTCTCTTTAGGTGAACGAGAGGTTCAGGGCACACATCTGCTTCACGACAAAGGAAAACAATGCCCGTTGGACACATACATATGTAAATTAAAAGTTAATCAAATACAGTTCAAGAAGAGCAGAGCAAACCCTACACGTGCATATTAATGGCTTAATGACTATTTATAATGGGATCATTTGTCCCAAACCTCAGCACTGGATGACACGTTTCACATTAACTATTGAGTGATGGAGCATTGGCTGTTATCTAGGTCAAGGATGATGTCAAGCGAATCAAAGTCCTGGATGCTGGGAAGAGTGAGCGAAGGAAGGAGCAACATTGTGGGCATTAAAATAAGATGATATATTGAGGCCTGCGCTGTTTGTTTATGCTTTTTGTATTTATTTGTATAAATCTATTGCCTAAACATTTGTGACAGGGACAGTTTTTTGGGAGTGACCATTGAAAGCCACAGTTATTTGTATGTGGACCAAGTGCAGGAAGAATATGGATATCTTTTCTGGTTGAACCTTTCCAACAGTTTCACTATGCTTCTCTTGTCCATTTGTGAAAACGCCAGCAGTTTTTGCGGCAGCCACCGTATCACTTTTGATACATGATATTCAAACAGATTAAAACAGCCACATTCAACACAATCACTTTTAATTTATTAATATATATATATGGTTGATTTACTTTTAAAACAACCATATATATATATATATATATATGTAATATATAATTACATAATATATATATTTCTCTTTCTCTAAAGCAGTTGACTGTATCGATCAGATTTTTTAAACACTCTTTTCCCTGCTGTTTAAAGCTGATTTTGTATTGCTTTTACAGTAAAATCGAATCATTGTCCGTGCAGAAACTTTGGAACTTTCAGAGGTGGAGAGGCTTTCGAGGGTAGGGGCAGCTATGAGAAGATTTGGGATGACTTACTGAAGAGTCTAAGCAGAATGCTTTATACCTTTCTTTAGATGAAAAGGAAAATCCTGCTGGTTAAATCCGGGTAATAAGGAGAATTATTGATGGAACTTTTTTGAAGTGCAGATAAGGGATCGCTAATACTTAGGAAATCTCTTGAAGACACTCCCTCTCTTCAAACACCCCCACATTATACCCAAAAGCATTATCTAGCAACAGTGCTACGGGGATCTTGTTTTCCTCCCCAGTGAGCGCAATAAAATCACTGAAACATGTCGCGCGTCCTTTGAATGCATCTTTTTAGTTTTGTGTAGGTGTTTGTTCTTGAAGTTATCCAATCTAATCTGTACCGAATACGTGATCTTGTACAGTGGAGCTGACATGTTCCTTCTTATTATCACCCCACTGCAGCTCTGAAATATTTTGTTTTTATTCAGTCTCCATTGTTAAAGGAACCCTGGCCTGATATGATATTATGGGATATAAAAACTAAATTCCTTGCGCATTGTTGAAAGATCACACGTTACCAGTAAACGGAAGTTGACCAAAATCACCTCAAAAAGCCACTTGTAGAAGCACCAGTCATCAGTGTCATAACACAAAAGAAAGTTAACTCCTGCATGAATATGTATGTAATATTTAATATCAGTAACTTAATTTTTCAAATGGAAGCGGAGCAGGAATTTGTTTTTTTTAACCTTTGCAGAAAACAGAATTCCCATGAAGTAAATATTACATTAGTAGTTGTAAACTATAAAGTTCCTATGTGCTACTACACAAGGATAGAAGGATCCTAACACGTGTGACGCTTATTTCATCACATGCCAGAATGTTTGTCGTGTGCAATGTGTTCTGCAATCTATAGTTAATTTTTAGTCATTTTTCAAAACTGGCCCAAGGGAAGCCCTCGTGTATGCACATGTTTTCCCTTTCGCATGCATTGCTGTGGGGAAGAACATGTATACATCCCTTTGTGTGTTCTCGGCACAGGTGTGTCTCTCCATGAACTTCTTTGGAATGAACACTAGCTGCTTTGGGGCCGTCATATCAGCCACTGCAGTGCAGACAGCAGTCCGAATGATCTGTCGCTCAGCTCACCTGCTTTGATGCCACGGGACACACACACTCACTATATTGCAATTTCCTGTGGGAGGAGATTGAATCTGGCGCGTCAAGTCTTAATGCATCAGTACTTGTCAGTCTTTGCTCGGTCTGTTCCTTCTCCACAAACTCATTTACGGTATTTTCAAGGTTATAGACCCGAAATCCAGCGTATTTTCCACAGGGTGTTTGTTGTGTTTTTCTTTATTATTTTTCACCCGTTCCCGTGTTATAGTTGACAGTGTAGTCTGGTATTTGGCTGTGCTGCAGATGGTACCCTAATGTTATTATATATTACAAAAGGAACAATATTGTGCCCCTGGTGATTTCCTTTGTTTCTATTTAAACGCTGGGAACTCAGTGACGCCGCTTTAGTGCTGTGTAAAAAATGGCACATCAGGACCTTTCCTCCGCAGATTGAAATCCTCCTTATTGCCAACAAAGCGAAAGCAGCAGGAACAATACTGTTCTGAGGCCCCTTGCTAGCATAGCTCATAAGGAAACATCCGCAGGGCTGCTGCCTCAGTTATCGGAAGATGTGTTCTCTATCTTAATGTATATCCACTATGGATCCCAGGGGCTGCAGCCAAGAACGTAGCATCTCTTTATTGCACCACAGGGAGGGGAGAGGAATACGATGACGTGCTTTATTAAATCTGGTGCTGCTGTGGCATGTTCAAAAGGTTAATTTCACTTGAACTTTACTTGAAGTAGATCAACTTCAGAGGAAATTCATTAGCCACCTTCCTGTTGCCCCTGGTGGAAGCCATTAACTGGTCCTAACGTCACAGGTACATTCGTTCATACAGGTCTCCTAACCTCCGTTGTCGAAGGAATCACAATTCTTTCCCCATTTGTCTTTTCTTTCCCCTTCGTGTCGCACTTTTGTCTTTTCTTCTTAACGTGTCCTGGCTCCATCTCTACTCCTCCCCCCCCCCCCCCCCCCAACCCCCAACCCATATCTGCAGGTAACAGCATACTACACTCGGCTGCTGACAGTGTGACGAGTGCTGTGCAGAAGGCCAGCCAGGCTCTCAACGAACGCGGGGAGCGATTGGGTCGGGCTGAGGAGAGGACTGCAGACATGATGAACAGTGCTGAACAGTTCTCTGTTACTGCACAGAAGGTGAGGCAATATATGTCTCCTTGTATTCCTTATTGGCTCAGCCCAAAGATTAAGCATCTTACCGAAACATGAAGATATTTGCAGGGGTTTCTTAACGACATCTGCCTCTCAGCAGCGGGGCTCTCTGCTCTGTGTAGATAATAGTCTTTTTTCAGTCTTAACTTCAGTAGTGTGTTCCCTCCTCCCACATCCATCCTCTTATATTGTCATTTGTCAGCAAAACTAATTGCATGCTCTTTAATGAGGCCATTAGCATAATGTTTATTTTTTTTTTCAACAAAAAAAAAATGGATTGCTTTTTAACGAGCTCACCTGATTGCGATCATATCTGTCCATCCAATAGCACACAGCATATAACATGAATAGCACATAGTGTAGGATTCGTTTAGTTTAACCCTGCTGCTTGTTGATAGCTTGACTGTGGGGCGCAAGGGGCTGGGGGACAAGAAACTATTCTTTAAAAAAATTGTTATTATTTTATTGAACAACTTTATTTGCATTGTTCCAACAAAGTGATGCACATTTTTATTGGTTTTTGTTTTCACCACCGTAGGACCCCCGTGAAGACGTGCTGGCGTTTCTCATTTCATTGGCTGTCATTAGCTTTCAGATGTTTTCTGCGTCACCATTATCATTCGTCTTGCACAATATTACACATTCTCATCATTTTACACGTCTGTTGAAGGCTGCTTGTGGCCTCACCAAATCTGATCGATTACATTTTTGTCTGAGGTTTGCTTTAACGTTGACACGAATCAAGACATCTGCATGTGTAGCTTAAAATCAATAACTTTGACTCTTTTTCTCTTAGTCCCCTCCTGCAAATCCATCTCTGCGCCTCGCTTGGTGTCAGCACGCAGTTTGGCTGCTTTGCTTTGAAACGTGCTCGTCATTTCTGCGTGCCGCTCTGCTGCCCCCACTTGTTCAATCTTTGGAATTCAGTTGTCCTCTCCTGCAGCAGCAGACTCCGTACTCCGTAGTCTGCGTGCCTGCAGGTTTCTGCCAATGTGCCCCATCCTCCCATCTGCAGACCCCCTGGCTTTGTATTAGATTGGTGGGCCGGGCGTCTCTCTAACGAGCTTCCAGCTGAGCCCATTAACAACCCTGTTAATGAGACAAAGGAAGCTGCCTTGACATTGCCTGAATGGAAGAAAAAAAAACACCATGACACCTGGCTGCATTCCAAAACCTGTGTAATAAACTCTCCGTAACAGCTTTTTCTCCTTTAGCATTGCTGAAATATCTAATTCAATCTGTGGCGAACCTCCGTTCACTCACCGCGCTCGCTACTGCATGTATTGTACTTTGTGTTGTTAGCTGGCGAGGTGACTCAAAATTCTCTTTGTATTATCCCCCCTCCCAATCCCTCTCCAGCTTGCCATGAAGCACAAATGTTAGACCACCTCCGAGTCCAACTGAAGGCGGTGGAGGAGGCGCGGGCGGGGTTCGCCAAACGCAAGTTGCTGTACAGGAGAAGGATTCCATATTTGACTATTTTTTTAAAGAGTTAATATGATTTCTTTTCGGTTACAATATTAACATTTTAATGTTTTGGATTGTTGAATTCTGGTGCTCCCTCTGAATAGGAGGAGGAGGAGTTGGGGAGAGGAAGGTAACCAGGTAACCAGCGGTACTGCAGACAGGCGGCAGAATGTTTCGTGCTTTTCTAAAAACATTTATGTGCGTGTACACGTGTTGAGAAGTCAGTATCAGCAATCAATCCATGACAAGGAACGGCTTGTTTCATTGGTAAATATTTGTTGTTAGTTATTTATGAGCACTGCAGTGATTATGCAGTCTAATTTATGATTAGCCGACCCTCTCACGGGTTTCACCGACTGGATTTGGCCTGAACATCAATAAATCCTAAATTTTTTATTTTCAATTTGTTGTTTCCGTCACTCTTGGACGTTGCACTCCTTCCTTCCATCGTTTCAAAAATGTATAAAAACAGTATTAGTCAAATGTTAACATAATATTTCATAAACTGCTTATGATATAATGTACAATATGTAACAGCCGTGAAATATACTACTCCTCTGTCAGATTTGTCTACAATTCATAAACAACCAAAACCAAATGGAAAACAGTTGCCAACTTTCTTTGGAGTGTTCTTGAAGAACTCTGATAAGTTGGATTTTTATGTTAAATTCGGTAAAGTGCTTTGCATTGTAAAAAGCAAAACACATACTTCTGTCTGCAGATCTGGGATGTTTTTAAGTGATTCTCAGCTGTATTTCAACTTAGTATTCAGAAGTATTAACTAATTATTTGTATAACTTGGGTTGGTCATTATAGCAATATGTAAACTGATTAAATGACAAAATATCCTGAATACTAGTAGCAGTGTGTCCTATAGTTTATTTTTGGTGTCAGCGTTCTCACATTGACTGTAACTTTGGCTTCCTCACTTGCAAAAGAGCTTTCTCTCAATCGAGATGTATTTGATTATTTTCCTGTCTTGAATTTTATAATTCATAACGTTGCACTGTAGCACAACGCCGATGAGGTCATACTGAAATGTTCCAGTTGCCTAACTCTTAGTGTGCTTCTGTTCCTCTAACACTTTGGATGTTTATTGTTTTAATAAAGAAATGTATACAAATATTTGATATTATTGTGAGTGCCTTTTTTGCATCGACCAAAATAAAACACCTTTCAGTCAACTAATCTCATTGCCAGGTGAGATTGTCCGGTTTCCCCAGTAGAGGGCAAGCTATCTAAGGCATCGAAGTATGCAAACCCTCTCATTGATTCTGGCCTGAGTCACAGGAAACACTGTACAACAACAAAAGTATCAACGCAAAACCTACAACAAATGAACCTGCAACTTTCTCTCTTAAAAGGTTCTTTTAACACCAGGAGGAACATCACAACTGTTTTTCTACATCAGTAAATTACAGTTAACAATAAAGTTGCCTCTTTTCAATTGTGAGCATTGAAACATAATGCATATTTCTTTACTATTATATTAAGTCTTCAGGAATGTGTGATTGAATGCACGGATGTCTTTGTGAGAGCATAGTATTATGAAGCATTCGTGAGAAAGTATGCTTTGTTTGCTAACAATTCAGATAATGTGAAACCACTAATCGTAATATAAAGTTTGTATATTTATTTTCCCATCAGTGGAGCAATGCAAAAAGTGTAGAACCCTTTAACTCAGAAATACACTTCAGTACAACACTACAATTGGATTATAGTTCTTTATTTGTGTTTTTAAAGTAAATTTTCCAGCAAGTGTAATATGTTTTGTTTTCTCTTCAGGTATCTTCTATTTTTTTTTAATTTCCAAAACTGATGGAATCTGGCATTCCCATAGTGCAGCTCAACAGTACATCATTTGTAGCCCATTGTTCAAACTACTAAACTTTTTAATGATGACTTTCATAGCGAAAGCCTTGATTCCAAAGCTGTGATAACACTGATATGTTCTCCTCCAGAGGACATCAGACTGTAGTGCTTAACATGGTTGTTAACGGACCCATTTGTTTTGGTGCTTTCAATGGATTCCCGACCATAAAACTTCTCTTAACGGCTTCATCTTTTGAAAATCTTGTTTGATATGAAGTAGATTTTATGTTATCCTCTCCCTCCATGCCAAGTCTTCATAGTATTTTAATCGTCCAATTAACGATGCGGGCCGATCTGACAAGCAGAAAGGCAGTAAGCACAGTAGCAGTGCTGAAATACATGATCTATTGCGTTTAGTGCTGCAGTGGGGGAGGGGGTAAGTACCTCATAAAAGCCCCAGTGCTGGTCTCTGCTACCATTAGTCACTCTGGCCGACTCCTGTGAATCATTCTCTGGCTCCTTCTTAAAACCCACCTCTAATCGTTCACTTCTCCCAATTTCTTTCCCAGCTCTGGCAACACCGAGGTGCTAAAAGTGTCTACTTTTGTCCTCAACCTCAGCGCACACACATCCTGGCTGACCGATTGTCACATGGAAATGATTAATGGTCTCTAAAGCTCGGAAAGTGGTTCATAGGGATTGCAGGAATAAAATATATTTGTTTTACCTTTTACGTGCAAGCTATTTGATCACAGTTAAATTGCATCTTCACCCCAACAGAGGGGGCAGTAGCCTTGTGCAAAGAGCCATCTCCTCCGTCCGCTTGCTTTATTGCCGAGTGGTTTATTGATTAGTAGATCTGATCGTTAGTGTGTAATTTGCGTGTAATGTACACATTGATTGTTGACCAAAGGTGTGAATTAAGGACTGATTGAAAGCTGTTTATTGTCAGTAATTGCTACTGTAAATGTCCCGACAAGGACATGAGTTACAGCAGGACACAGCAAGTGGGAAGATAAGACTTCACCCAACCAGCACACGGAGCACAACACACACAATACAGTAGAATGTGTGTGTGTGTGTACTAACTAAAGGTGGCAATGGCACAATATAAAACTACTTCTTTGTGATGTAGTACTACTTCTTAATCCTAAAATAAAAATAAAATGTTGCTTGTACAGGAGGATGGCCTCTATCACTTATAATAAATTATAATAAATATCATATTGTCGGATCATTATTACAGACACTTTGACATAGTTTTATTGTTTTTTTAAAGTAAAGCTGATTTACTGCCTGGTAGTTTGAGATATGACAACACTATTATATAAATTCATCATGCACGACTGAGCAGGGTCATCCTTCAATCAGAGGATCGGCAGTTCGATCCCCGGCTCAGCTGGGCCGCATGGCCTTGGGTAAACCAGTTAATCTCCAAATTGCTTCTGTAGCTGTGGCTGCAGGTGTATGAATGTTTATGACACATGTGAACAGGTGTGAAGGGGTAAATAATGATGTGAAGTGTAAAAGCGCTTTGAGTGGTTGGAAGAAAAATGAACAACTTCAACTGCCAAAGTGACCAATGACTATGGAATAAACAAAAAACTGGTTTAACTAAAAAATAGTTTTCATTAAAACGTAGCTCAACACTTTCATGCCTGTACATGCAGAGTAAACTACGGTAACTCAAGGTAGTTATTTCTTCATGCATCTTAGAACAAATCAAAAGATGTATCCGGCAGATGTCCCCTTTAAATGTGCCGTGCCGTCCCTGTCAGCCAGGGACTCTGTCTCACTCCACAAGAGCTCGCTGGCTGCCCTCTACCTTAGCGGCTTTCCAACTGGCCTCAGGGCAACTCTTTTTTTAATCTGTCAACCATCCCAAAGCTCCACAGGAGTAATTACAAGTCACACCCAGAGGTGAGTAGGCGAAAGAATTGTGACTGCACCTCTATTTCTCATTAACACAATACAATGTCTCCTGAGCGTCCTATTAGTCTGGACTGGATTCCAGCCCAAAGTTAAAGATGAATAACTGCAGCGGGATATTACCATCCTCCCTCAGGTGTTCCTGAAATTGGGATCCAGAGGAATGATGTTGAGCTACAGGAGAATAGGCTCCAAAATTGTTTTCACACTGTCTAATATACTAATATGTGATGCATTTATCACCATTAGTCAAACAAGACTTCCGAACTAAACCGTTCATTTGAAATAGGTGATGCATTTTAAAGAAGTATCTTTACGAATAAAGACAAAACCAAAAACCCAACTCAACTTTTGCGAGCGTATTCATTGATGAAAGGACATTGACTCTGACGACACTCTGACTTGATACGTTGATACCAACCATACAATCTCCTATGAGTGTATATAGAAATTACATGTATTACCTCAACCATTGCAATGTGAAGCTATTATTACTTACTCTACCATAACATAAATTGTATATCCACTGGTGCAGTGTGACAAAATCCTTTTCCATCAAGTGCTTCATTTAAACTGTTGAACCTCTGCTCACTGTTAAGCTCAGCTGTGGTGCTGCACTGCTGAATTGCTAACTCATCTATGACACTGCTTCAAACGCTTGCAGCTGCTGCTCGTGTAAAATGTCATAAGCTTCAGTCTGATCGCGTTGCCCTACATTGGATTTGTGAAATAAGTGTGTGTCTATTGTTCATAAATGTTTACTTTAAACCAGAAGTAGAGCGTTTTTGTGATGTCTTTGCTCGGGTTTCGGTAGAACTTCGGTGGCGGTCAATAACTGTAAGCTAACATCACGAGGCTGCTGGTACTACTGATTTAATGCTGTGCCTGTAATTGATGTCAAGTGTCTGCTGGCAATTTCTGTGTTTATGCTGCTGCCGCTCATTACCTCTGTACGCTGTTGCTAGTTTTGGGGATTAATCGATGATTTGATTAACAACAATAATTGTGATAATCAATTGTCATTTATTGGGTAAAACCTCAGAATATTCTGTTTTCAGTTCATCAAAACTTTGTTTTAATGATATTAAAATCAACATGTGTTAAAAAACAAAAGCATTAATAAAATAAGCTTTTTTTAATCTTTTCAACTTCTAAACTAGGCAATGAAAACAAATGGTTGTTAAAGTTCAATTTTCACAGGTCGACAATGGCAGTACCAGCTGTTGCAGCATACAGGGAAAATTCTAAACACTAGAATTAAAAAAAAAACAGTAGCAAATTATCCCTTGTGGGCAGACAATATGTCAACCAGCAGCATGGAAAAAACTCCTGCCTCATTTTATGCAGTGAAGCATTACCCTGGGCAGATTATTGACACTGTTTAGCTCGGCCTGCTCTGACACACGGCACCGACAAGCAGGAGCTACAGCTCACCGACAGGCGCAGAGTCAGCAGCACGTGTGATGCAGATTACCGATGAGCGAAGGAGGGCGGGAGGAGGCCGTCCTGTTTCAGGACCGCAGTGCCGGCCTGTCAGACCTCACCGCAAAACATGCCATCGACCACATATTGTCCAGCGTGTGTTGAAAACGTCAGTTTATAGCCAGTGAGATTTGAATTTGATGTAAGTAAGAGGCAGATACGGACGGGTGAAGCTTGGGGAGTCACCCAAGCTTCACCCGTCCGCCGTGACTTGGCAGATGTGTAGCGAAGCAACGTGCACACAACAGCTGCTCGCTCTAAATCGGGCCTCCCGTTTCCTCCTTTGCCTTTGAGGTCCTGTGGAGTGCAATGTCAGCTTTGCAGGAATCATCATCATCTTCTTCATCATCGTCATTCACACCTTGCTCACTTTAGCATTTGTGGTGTCCGTCCTCTTCTTGTGAAAGTGGGTCAAAGATGTAATAACTTTTATGTACCTTTTTTTTTATTGCTTAGCTTTTCTGCATTTGGTTAGTAAAAAGACGTTTGTTGTGTTTATTAATAAATCCAAAGGGATATTTTTGAACTGAAGGGAAAAGCAAAGAGGCATCTATTCTGCTTCCAGAGTATAAATACAACCTTAAGCTCCTGCTGTAAATGAGGCTAGTTTCAGGAGACAAACAGGAGTGGATGAAGAATATCTGCTGTGACCCACTTCCTTGTGGACCTTTCATACCATTTATGTTGAGAATACATAGGATTACTGTAATAGTAGTGTTTGATCAGACGAACGTGCTGTTTCTTGGCGTCTGTACCACCTTTAAGCCTTGTGAGCATAAAGCATAGAAAGAAAAAAAAGCTCATTCTTTGTATGTTTCTCGTGGGCGAGTGTGTACTACACCTGCACGAGTCTCATGTTTTTAAGTGGCATCAATATTGATCCAGCAGCCCACTCCTCCAGTGTGTCCAGCTGTTACAGTATTGACTAGACTGAAGAAACAGATTGGCTTCAAACAAGCAGTGACATGCAATCTTTCCCTCTTCTGGGACCACTTAAGGCTCTCGCACCATCACATGGGTGAAGTGATCAGGTCGGTCAGTCCGCCCATTTTCAAGACACACAATGCTTTTGGTCTGTGAGCTTTTGGTGGATTTAGGAGGACCTCTTTATTGTCGCTTAGAATGATCCAGGACCAAGTAAGCAAGAATATTGTATCATCAAATTTCAAGCTGATTTAGAACAGAAACAACAGAAAAATATTTTTAACAACACGATTTCATAGAACTTGAGTTGGCTCCATTTGTGAACAACTTACCTAAGACACCAATTTAATTTGTGCTTTAAATTGAAAACACGCTTCAATGAATGTAAGGTTATTTGATTAATGAAATGAATGAGGCCATTGGTTTTGCATGTTTTGGATGGATTAGGTTGAACTAAGTGTTAGGCAGACCCGAACGGCTGTCTGTCGTTTACAGGGTGAGAATCCGCTCAAACTTGGTCAAAATGTTGTCCTACAACATCTGTGCTTGGCGTGTAGTCTTGTTAGAACGATCGAAGGAGGCTTGTCGTCCTCACAGGGAGCACGACATCAGTATGCAGACGACGCCCCACAGTTTTGCAGCGCAGGCTGCATGAAGCCTCTAAATGAAGTTGGAATATGCAGGCGGGACAATTCATAACACAATCTGTCCCTTCCCGTTTGTCTATGATACATCACTGCAGCCGTGTTAATATTCTCCAGCTTGCACCAGATGACTGGGGGGGAGGGTGGCACCAAGGATAGTTTTTTCTTCTTTCTTTTTTTACCTGTAGCAATTTC
This sequence comes from Gasterosteus aculeatus, assembly GCF_964276395.1. Lineage (NCBI taxonomy): Eukaryota > Metazoa > Chordata > Actinopteri > Perciformes > Gasterosteidae > Gasterosteus > Gasterosteus aculeatus. The sequence continues at coordinate 10,238,014 of NC_135703.1, forward strand.
CTTGTTGGTGCGAGTGGGCCGGAGGTAACCACAGCGTGAAGCTGTGAAGCAGAAGGAGTTTGTATCTGTCTCCCTATCGACGTGGGAGATTTATCTTCTTGGCGAAGAGGCGGCGCCAAAAAAGCGAGTGTTTCAGCAAAGTAATAACAACTGCAGCACTGACACCAGGGGGCAGCAATTAACATGAATTGATAACATTGATTCTGGCTTCATGTCATCCGGTGAGAGCTCTGTCTTTCCCTGCTGCACATTCCTTCCCAATGAGACACACACACACACACACACACACACACACACACACACACACACACACACACACACACACACACACACACACACACACACACACACACACACACACACACACACACACACACACACGCCTTTCCTGGTATCTATCACTGGCTCTTTCTGGAATATTTTAGGAGAAAGTCAAAATAGCCTTTATTACATAGTAGTTGTAGTAGAATAGCGCCTTACTACCAAAACATGAAAATGATATGTAATAATATAATAATTGAAACTTTAAAAAATGTGGACTTATTCACAAAGGAGTAATCACATCATGACGTTTAAGTTAATACAAGTCATGCTGTTTATTGCATGTCCTTTGCATGCCCTCGTGTCTTTTCTAATGCCTACATCATTTTGAGAGGATCAGCGTATACGTCCGTATTTAACCACCGAGGGGCACTGCAGCTCAAGCGTAGTCCTGCGGAGCAGAGGAACCCGGCTGCTTGAGGAGGAGAGGACGGACGGGCTCAGCAGCTCGATTCGGTGCCAGCCCATAAAAGTTACCCGAGATGCCCAAATCTGCTGAGCTGTCTCCTCCTTCCGCTCCCCTCTCTATACCGCAATGGTGCTTTTCCACCCAACTCCCCGAGAAACTTCTTTGTATCTTATTCTTCCGGCTATCCTCCTTCCCTCATCTCGGCCTCTGCGATCCCCCCTCGCTCGCACTCTCTATTTTCTTAGAGGCATCAAGTCCAAGCCGGCTGTAGTCAATCTAATCCCTCTAATTCAGTTAATCTAATTTTCTGGATATGGTCACAGTGCTGATCTCCACTCCTGGTCCTTCACAATCTTTCCTTCCACACGCTCGTTTTCTGGCCAAATCCCCCAGAGCCTCCACTTTCCCGCTTCTCATCCACATTACTCATGAGAGATGTAACTGATTGACACTAATTTGATGTGGTGAGTGTACAAAGTATAATGCAACAAATATCGGTGGCGTATTTTGAAGGGAAAATGTAATATGAACATAAATTTCACTTTTACCTGCCTGTACATGCCTCCCAATGAACACATTGTGGCAGGATAGGTTCACGACATTGCATAATACCTGACTTTCCTCTCAGTGTTGCTCTGTTTGTTGAATATAGTTGCTTTAATTATCATTTAGAGCACCAGTCAAAACACTTTCTCTCTCTCTTCTTTGAATTAAATGAGAAAATGTGTCCACGCTTTTGCCTCGTAGTGTATCGAGCCACGCGGCATACGATTGTGCCCGAAGCAGTCCTGCAACCTTCAGATCTATTTCTGGGTTGTCAATGTTATCAATGGCCAAGAGTCGTTGATAAACCACGTGGTTCCCTAGTGGGTCCTGACTGACGTCAACACACCTGGAAAACAGCAGGCTGCACAAACAGTAATTTGAGCTATCTGTTGGTTTCTAGCTGACTCGTCTTTCATCAGTGTTCATCAGAAGACGCTGGTGTGCAGTACACGTGTGTTTGAGGGATTACCGAAGTCTATTAGCAGATAAGAGGGACTTTCTCTGTGGAAATCGCTTGAGATGGGGTGTGTGGGCTACAACATGTTGTGTCCCAACAATGGCTTTTTAATCACATTCACAGATGAGCTCAGTGTTATTTGCATCAATGGCTCAAAGCGTCACAGTTGCCACTCTCTAATTTTTCCTCTTCTTTCGCTCTCTTTCCCTCACCTATCTGCGTTTCCTCACTGCGGCAGAGCTCTGCAGTGATTGTCAAAAGAAGGATAGTATTTCATCTACAAGGAATATCATCATCTCTTCAGAGCCTTTTGTAAAAAAGGAGAGAGGGAAATAAATTCCCCTCTGAGCAGAGAAGGTCGGGAATGGTCTTGTGGAGAAGATTAGGGCCAAGCCATCGAGACACTCACAGGAAACGCTGGGGGAAAGTGGGCTGAGTCGGACACACCCGTGTGCTGTATCTCACCGCGTGGACGTGGAAAGCACATCGTATTCTTAATTGTCTCTCTTTTTTCTCCCTCCCCTTCTTTTAACCTGTCCTTCGATCCTACCCTCTCATCCTCCTCATCGTTAAGCCTTTTCTCCTTGTACCTTCCCCTCGCCACCCCTGACCCATTGTGGGTTTGTAGGTCAACTGTCGATTTCAGATCCATCTTTTTAAAATTCCCTCCACGGGTGTCAGGAAAATCAGTGACCTGCTGCTCAGTTCTCAGAAATACAGTCAGTTACTGCCTGTTGTCTGCTGAACTGATGGACTGCATTTGCAATCATGAATAAAAAGAGGAATTATTAATTAATGATTAGGTGTGAGAATTACTTTTCTCTTTCTTCTTACTTTTTGCTTTCTCTTTAAAGTAATTCCATCTCTTGCATCGGCGCTGTCCTCAACTGCCTTTTCTTCATCCATCTATCTTCTTTGCCTGCGTTTGGGATGACTGCAATGCAGCTGTGAAACTAACAGCGACTGTCTTACTCCCAGGTCAGAGGAAGGGAGGATAGCCGGGCCATCACCCCCCCCCCCCCCCCCCCCCCTCCCTCATTCCCCCCTCCTCCCACACCCCGTCCATTGCTTTCTGAATCTGTATTGGACTCGGCTGGGCTGTCTGTGCCTCACCGTCCAATCCTCAACGATGTGGGGAAGAGAAACACGTTGCTTTAGTCTCAGCACCGGTGCAGAGAGACCGAGATAAAACAGCGGATGAAAGAAATGAAAATCTATCCACTCTAAAGGTAGACTGCAAATTCATTTAGAGAATTATTGACTGCGCAATGCGCATGCACCAACATCGCATGCGTTTTCCCTTCTGCGTCAACCTTTTGTTTAGAATGGCTCTCTAGCATCAGCCAGGCCCCGCACCAGCACAACGGGTGAATCCGTGTCACCCGATGCGCACCATGCGTCAGCAACGCACACGTAACGTTCACCCTGGGGCCTGGGAGTTCTTTTATATACCATAGAAAGCGTTCTGTTCTCCGTACCTTGAATGGAATATTGAGTATAAAAAGCAATTGTTAGACAATGTGTGCATAAATCAAATGACACCGTAATCAGTAAACAGGCTGAGCGCTATTTGTTAGTCTGATTACCAGGCGTGTCTACATTTATTCAAGTACTTGGGTACACTTTTGAGTGTAAGTAACAGCACACATTGGTGAATCTGTATCAACATTCTTGTTATATAGGTAAAAATAAGTCGCAGGGGCCCTTTTTCTGCATTAGTACTTTTGGTGATTATATTGAAGCAAGGCTTTGAAGCAGCAATAGACCAGTTTTCTGTTGTTGTCCTTGCACTTTTACGTAAATAAAATGTATAAATACTTGCCAATAACTTTCCTTCCATAGACATACAAAAATATATTTTTGTGAAACTCGAGCTTCCACTTAATTTGGGCATTTAGGCTCCTTCTTGCAGCATCCAATTGTGTCCCATCTCAGTGATCAGTGCTGTCTGTCAGTGTCTTGCTGCCCATCAGCTTGGGATGACAGACAATTAGGTGGCAGTAGAAATGGGTTTTAAAGCAGACCCATTCACCCTGAATTCCCTTGTCACAGCTCGTTGCAATAAGACAGCGACTGTAGAAGCACTGCAAGTGGGAGAGCAGGGAAGTTACACCATGCATATATATTTCAACAGCCACTTGGGCACTCTCATGCACATGCACATTAAAGGCTAACCGTAACACTAAGAAAGTGGGACCTGCTGCATTTAACACACACTCTTCACTCTGCTTTCATGTTGTCATGCTGAGGAGATTTTTTGTTTTTTCTATCCAGTTGACGAAGAAAGAGACAAAAGAAGCCAAATGTGATTGAGCCTGAAGTACTCTCTTGTTCAATGCACAGAAGCAATTAGCATAAAGTTAAATCTCCGCATTCCTGTGCACAGCTGATGTTTATCGCTCTGTCTGTGGAGCGGAATACTTGAACATGCTGATTTCCAAGAATCCAAAGTCTTCTGCGAAATAATCGCTTTCCCCCCATTTATTGTCATGTTAATGTATTGGTGGCTAAAAAGAGTTGCTGGTTAAAATTTTCCACAGTAAGCATGTAGCGTGGATTATCATCATTGTGATTGACGTAACATGTTCAGTCTTTTACTTTCATCAAAAATTGTCTCTTTATTTGTTTTTATTTAATATATCCAAAAGTCAGCATTATAATTAGTATAAACCATTTGTGTGTATAGTTTAAACATCAGTGATTAAGTGTAAATGAAACTAAGGTAAATAATAGTAATAGGTTAAATCAAATATATATTAGACAGGCTAATAATTTAAGCCACATGTATTTAAAGCATTGACATTGTAGTCTCCAGTTTATATCGACACTTTATCAGTGGAAGAAATTGTAACCTATGTAGCTAGGAAGCCTCTGTTATAGAAACATGTATACATAACATATATAACAGTAACTTTATTCATTCATAGTTGTGTTGTCAGGTGAGCCTGGGAATCCCCTCCATCACCCGGACTATCAGCACTGGCTCCCTCCACTGCTTTTCACCCTCTACATCAACGACTGCACCTCAGAGGACCTGACTGTCAAGTTTGCAGACGACACAGCGGTCATCAGCCTGACGGGAGGTTTTACAGCTGCTCCTCTGGTGTGGTCGGAACAACCTGGAGCTGAACAAGCTCAAAACTTGTGGAGATGACAGTGGACTTCCAGAGGAGCCCGCCAACACTGTCGGGATTCAGAGGAACCTGAAAAATGGCCAGTGAACATATTGCGATTGCTGCGTGTTTGTTCGTATGAAAGTGTGTGGGCGGTTGAATGATGTGTGTTGCGTGTAGGTGTGTGCCGTGATGAGGATGGCTCTGCGAAGTGTAGCTTCATATATACATTTTTAAACAGGCGTGGATGTGAACGCATTTGAAACAAAAAGCATAAAAATCTCACTAAGACAAAGCACATTTCTCAATATTGAATTTCTTTGTATGGGAATCACATTCTTTTCAAATATATAAATAGTTAATGTAGAATTCCTGAAGAGGACATTCTTAAGATACCCTGATGGTACATTTGTATGTTGTTTTTACTTTACATATCTGATTTTAATCTATAACTTATGTAAACAACTGTCAGTGCAAGCATACATTTACTGCATGAATGTCTATGTTATGCAAAAATAAAACACAGCCTGGGAGGCACTACAGCAGAGGCAGATAAGGTTGCAGCACGAGCACTGCATACTTAAAACTAGCGACACCAACAGGGAGCAAAGCTCTGCAGAGGACACGGGTGCCATGCGTAAATGGCAGGGGTCGTAGATTTAAAGCTGACCTTTGCACCTAGAACCTTTGCTTCTCTGAGTCGGCAGAATTAGATAGTGTGCACTCAGCATCCGGCTGCTGGGCACAGAGGGAGCAGAGGAGGCAGAAGATGTACAGCAGGAGGAGTTGGTACTCTGAAGTGGAGCTTCAGAGGTTATCGGGGTCAAAGGGAGGCAGTGGGCCTTTGAGATCAGACTTGATCTCCTGGTCAATGCTTTCTCACCGCCTCACTTTGTGATGCGTGTGCTTGTGCACCACAACACCGCCATGCCAAATATATCACTTGAAAGACAATAGAGAGGATTGTAAAACAAGCATTTAAAAAAATGAAGTGGGCAACTTGCCCATCATATTCTTGTCAGATGATCACCTCATCCCATGTGACTCCAATTGTTTATGACTGTTCACCTTTTGCATACAGATATGCACAAGTCAGTACATCTCACACACACCCCTGCAGTATGTTATTTTACTTGCTACATTTTAACCACAACCTGTAAAGCCTGTTATAAACACTGTTACCAAAAAACATAAGAAGGGCGAATTACGAGAGCTGGCACAATAACGAAAGCCTTCCTATTCCTTGTACCTGCTAAAGTATTATTTCGGATTAAAGAAAATGTTCCTTAAGGCCCTGGAAGCAAGCTCCATTAATTATCCCTGTGTGAATTTGAAAAGTTGTATATTGAACCAGTGTTAATCATAAAGAAATTTGTGTGTATTCCCAAGATCATAATCCACGTGGTTCTTTTCTCTAACGTATAAACCAGTGTGGCAGACACAGTTTGCATTGGTTATTTCAATGCCATTTAAACGTCATTAGGCAATTTATGATTAACCACAAGTAGGAAATGATGTAACTGTGCACAACTCCCTTCAATTTACACCCCATGCATCTACTCCCACAGCACTCAGACCCCCTGCCCCCCTTGAGCTTCCTAGGTCTGGAATTGTCATAAGCAACAGGAGTTGCTGCGTTAATTAGATGAGGGATTCAATAGATATTCAGTTGTGACCTGGGAATTTAGCGTAGAAATGCATGTTTTTAAGGATCTCATTAGTGTTCTTTCTAGCGTTTTACATTACAGCTGTATCCAATGTGTTCTAAATCACCACAGCACCACAACTAAAACTCATTTAGTTGTGTTGCACTGCAACATATTGAACACAATGCTCTTCCGTTGGTCTGTTTTATTTATGTGTCTTCCCATCAATGAACCTGTCAATCTTCAGTAACAGTGGCGTCTGCATTGACCCTGACCTGGACCAAACATCATGTCAGAGCTATCTTCCATTTTAAAAGCCAGCACATATTGCCTCCAGGCCAGCTTGGATGTCTCTGTCCTTCTTAGCATAAAATAAACATATTCACCTTTTCCAGACAACATATTTTCATGAATCTTCTCTCTTGTTCATAATCGTGCTTGCTGTGCACTTCTCTCTCTCACCAAGCACAAGCAATGGGGTATTCTCTGCATTACCAGATATAGAGCAGCATACAAACAGTACATACTGCACCGTTTCGCACTCTTTAGGATGTTTGGTCGTCAGAACTGAAGTGAAAGTAAACAGGAGTCTCCAAAGGACTGCAGCTTGTATTGTGAATACTAAACTGATGCCCCAGTCATCCTTCGACCTGCTCTTCCTCCCTCCGTTGCTCTCCTGACAAAGTGCCAGGCTCTCCTGTGTCTCTATTAGCCACGTTCTCCACCACTGCCTCTCCCCCTCTCGCCCTCTCCATTCCTCCGTCCCTCCGTCCCTCCCCCTTACTTTAACCCCTCTGGAGAGAAGCGATACTGCTGATGCATCACCACCCGAGATAATTTATTTAAATGACAGATTACACGGGTAACTCGATTTGTGTCCGATACAGTATGTAGTGTCTGTTACCAATCTAATAAAGCCAACCTCCCTGCCGCCTTCTGCTTCTGCCTCCCAGCCCCTCCCCTGATCCGCACACCCTGCCCCCCTATTCCGTATCTCCCGCAATGAGCTCCCAGTTCAATGAGAAAGAAAGAGGGGAAGCGGCCATGGCTGGTCTCCAGGGCTGCGACGCGATCGCAGGCAACGGCCACCAAGGCCTGCACGTTAATTGAATTGCGAGGCTGGGAAGCTGCGAGGTTTGGCGATGTGCTTATTGACTCATTGATCGGCGCCGAGGGCCCTCAGAAATATGCCTTGCAGTCGCAGCCAATCAATCAAATAATTAAGCCTGGTCGCTGTAGCCGGCTGTGCGCCACTTAGGTCTAACCTCACAGCTCCGGGTGCTGCACATTCCAAATTAATTGCTTCTTACCACAGAATAGTCCCACCAACTCCCTCCCCGGCCCCTCTGTGTACCCGGGGGAAAAGATAACTGTGAGGCTGCATTTCACACAATTCCCATGTCTATAAAGCGTCGGTGTAACCGGTGGCGTTGCACAGTCGCTGCTCTGCACATTGTCTGTGGAGGGGGAGGAGGAGCAGGAGGGAGGAGAGGGGGGTCGTCATGGCGTCCTGCGGCATTCCCCTCCTCCTACCAACTCCTCCCTCTCTCCCTGTTCATCTTATTGTCTTCCCTGCTTCAAGTCTTGCAGGGCAGTAAAACCATGTCTCACAAGAGGGGCAGGAGGATTATTCCTGGTTCATGGCTTCGTGACGGGAATGGACATTCTCTCTCCTCTAGCCATATGGCATTATCAATTTTGTTCACTATGGCAGAACCTGTCACCTTAAGACTGCGCCTCCCTGGCATGCCGCCCCAGCTAGCATCTGTCAGGGTGGGCTAGTGGGGGTTTAATGTCTCCTTCTCCCTTTAAACTTCCTCCTTTTCTCGTAATATCCTCTCCTTCACCCCCATCCTTTTAGGATGTGACACAGAAAGGTTTAGGAGTCTCAAAACGCTCTAATTTCTGCCGAAATCCCTGATTGATTATTGCAAAGATCGTTGTGGCTTTTGTCATTAAGTGGAAATCGAAGGTGTCTCTTCTTTTGCGTCCTTTCCTGCTGGCTACCTGCTCTGGTTTTTGACCTTGAGAACATGTGTCTGATGCTGGGAGGACATGATTAAGTCAACTCGGGGCATGTGACAAGTTGTTGCAGCATAAGTCAGAAGAAGTGAAGGACTTGGATTGTCACCCAAAGAATATGGAAGGTGTTGAAGAGTAACTCTACTCGCTAGCTGGCCTTACATAAGTAGAACATTTGCACCGTATTGAAAGCACCGTTGGCATGGTTGCAGCTTAGCTTATTTCAGAAAGTTATTTTTTGTGTCCTTTATCTGCACTATTTGGAGATGTTGATTCAATGTGCTGTCTTGTGTTTTGATACACTGATACTCGCCGGAGGGCTGAAAAGCCTTCTAAATAGTTCCTGCTTTGTTAGACGTGATGATGTGTATTCCGCTTTTGGAGAGATTGTCTTTCCACTGTTCCACTTCCTGTTATCCAGGATGTCTTGACAAGACCGTTTGTGCAATAAAGCAATGATTAAAGCCAGCTGGCAGAGACAGCAATCTCTGGCTAGAACTCAATAGGACACTGGCATTCATACAGTATTATGTGTTGTTAATTTGTCTTTTTATATTCACGTCCTGTTAGCTTCCAGAAATGGTCAATTGAATTGCATATGCTTTCACCCTTTCCCTTGATTTGGTGCTGTGCAGCCGGGAACAAAAAATGGGAATGACTATCACACTTTCAATCTCCAATTAGCTAAGGAAAAGAAAAGGTTAATCACTTCTCATAATATTCACCAGCCAATCCTTCGGGCTTTGCAGAAATATATCATTATTATATATTCCCACATCCTCTGAACCCAGAAAAAAACATCTCTGTCAGGACCGATTTTTATTTCTCTTCATGGTCGACTAGAAATTTGAATGGGTTGGAAGTACATGATTAAATGGTATCATTATACATACATAAAAGTAGAATAATAAGCCACCAGAGTAGATCCATTTTAGTCATGGCTACTCAATTAGCAGCTTTGTTCTTCTGACCGTGTCTTACCTGTCATGAATCACACACAAACCGCTCTGCATTAGAGAGCTTGTTAATACCTGTCCGTTTCCATGTTTGTGTCAGAGGGAAAACAAGACAACAACTGGAGCATGTCGAGGGGAGGAACAAGGGAAGGAGGACACATCCAATTATTCTGGAAGGTTGAAGAGGGTGTAAATTTTGCCGAACAATTATGACTGCCTGACTCATCTCAACACTCCAAAACACTCCACTGGAAGCTGACAGATGCATTTTGATGACTGATGGTTGTGTGTATTCTGAATGTAAGAGTGTGTGTGGGGAGAGAGAGAGAGAGAGAGAGAGAGAGAGAGTTGTATGTCCCATCTTTAGTTTTGGACCCCGGCTCTGTCAGTTCTGACTGCTGACAGTGCGCAGGTTCACTGTGAAGCACTGCTGAGGAATCCCACAGGGATCTTATTAGGGACACTTCATCCCTTGCTGAGGCTGCATTGCAGACGTATTACTTGCACGCACGTCCTCAAACTTATTGTCTTCTGGTTTCTGCAGAACTATCATTTCTTTACATTAACTGTGCGGAATGGTTAACAACTCTCCTTTGGCAAAAATGCGTTTTACTGTCAAGAATCAAACAATTTTTCCAATAGAGTTTTGTTCTTTTGATTGTCAATACTTAAAACGTATAGTTTTGGTACAATCAGACCAATTAAGGCCCCCAATACACCTTTTATTGTTAGGTACGGCAACTAAGATGAAGAGGGGCAGCGGGTTGAGTCAGAAGCAGCGTATTATTGAACCGTCTAAAGGGCGATGGATCTCGGTTTGAGGTCATCAATAAATGACCCTAATGATAATCAAAGGCAGATCGATACATGACCTTGTTGCCAAAATGCACATCAATACACAACCTTTTGTATCATCACGTGATGTAATTAATGACCCCTTGAGTCATCAAGCCCTTGTGATGCCTAAACCTTTATGTTTAGGTTAAGTGCTCGTGTAGGATAATTTGATGTTTTTTAAGAACCAAGAAACCAAGAAAGGAAAAGGACATACAGTGTCTGTGATATCTGTTATATCCCATTTCCACGTTGCCGTGTTCATATTAAAATAGAAAACCTGTACTCGTACCGGCCTTTGGGAGAAGAAGACAAGATTGACCGTACGTGCTACACACAGTATACTTGCATTATTTGATGCTCCGTGGAGTTGTATCAAATCTGAGAGGGATTATGAAAGGGAATGAACACATACAGGAGGCAATATATCTACTCGTATCAAAGTCGTCCCAGAGGTTCTCTATTACAATACAGCACTTAAGCATTGTGGCGGGAGAGGATGAAATGAGAACTGCCTTGTTGACAGATTGAGGGCTCATTTTCTTCGTTAGCAGAGTTTGTCATTATGGACAATTTGTCCTGTTCATTTTATGTCTTACAAGACAAGGCAGAGTCCAACAGGGGAAAGAGAACACAAGCGTAAGATTTATGAATAGAAAATATAAATAGAAGCATTGTACATTATGTTTAGGGGATCAAACGTAAGCGCTGTGCTGCACTGATTCTGATATTGTATAGATTCATTTCCCCCTATGATCAGTACATTCTGCAGTTATTTGCTAACTTGTTTTTACATATAAGCCGTTTGAACGCTTTGCATGCATCGGTGTGTGTTACTTACTGAGGATCAAATAATGAGAAAGTGTTGCCCTGGAGGAGGAGTGGAGGGAGAAGCGGGTGAGTTGGGTGGTGGTGGTACCGTTTCTGTTCTGTCCACCAGCAGCATTTATGAGTTCCTGGCTCTGAAACAGATAGTCTCTCACACAGAGGGAGGTGCGGGGAGCAGGTGAGGTGAAAGAGATCTTTCAAGGTGAACGAGGCAAAGGGATAAAAAAAAAAGAAAGAACCCAAGACAGATAGAGGGGACAGAAAACTTTCTGAAATATAACAAGGTAGAGAGGTGAACACAGCAGGGAGGCAAGTGGAACATTGCATATTTATTGCCTCCCAATTTACACAGTGTAACCCCATTTCATTTAAATGAAACTTTAAACTTTCTTCATTACTTGTACGTTCATGCTTTGTAAAACATGTGTCATTACTAAATCTATTTAGTTGTTAAAGAGAACGCAGAAAGAACCATCTTCATTTAAAGCTCATGAAGCATCCAGACCATGAACAACGACCCGTACTGTAATTATGAAAGCTGATCCAACATCTTAGCTTTTTTAAGCTGGCCAACAATGATGTGTAAGAAAACTCGCCAGTTTTGACTTACATCCAAAAAGCCTCAGGAGAAAACAGGAAACCTCAACAAATGTTATTTGCAAATGAACAAGCAAACATCAGCTCACCGCCCTCTAATGCCGTCAACCCATCACCCTTTACAGTGTGAGACATGCACGGGTCCAGCAAGAGAGTCCCAAGTCTGTCCAGTCACAAATGCAGGTGCAGCGACATGAGAGACTTCACACTGCTAGGGAGTCGAAGATTGATTTGATGGTGGCCGGGGGCACAAACTGTTGTGCAGAGGGGAAGGGACCAAGGGGAAGGATAGTAATGAGGTTTCTTTGGTTAAGACCCTGGTTATCATATTGCAAGGGATACAGTAATCAGAGAATGCAGAGGAGGTTGTCCTCTGCTGAGAAGCACTGAAACCAGCTCCATTCCCTCCTGTCTGCTGGGGAGCATCCACATTCTCTCCTGGAGAGCAGCGGTCCTGAAAGAATGGAGTATCCTGCAATCGTCCTTTAAAAATATGGACTCCTTACAATATGTAACAAATATGTAGAAGTAAGATGTCCAACAATTTAAAAGACTATCTAGCAGGTCAACAAATATGCAGCTTGTCATAGTACCATTTAGTTTTGAGTGAAAAATGTCACTACACCAACGTTCGTGCACTATATCTGTTACCAACACCAACACGGCTTTTACCTTGGCTTGCAATTGCTATGCTCCATGCTTAAATGTTACATTATCTTGTGTTTTATTCAGCAACTCTTTTTATCAATGCGCGAGCCGGCAGATTGCAGCAGAGAGGGCGATCGGCTGCAATCTGCCGTCCCTCCAGGACTTGTTTGCCTCCAGGACTCTGAGGCGGGAAAGAAAGATTGGAGCCGCCCCTCTCACCCCGGACACAAACTCTTCCCTCTGGCAGGAGGCTGCTGTCCATCAGGACCAAGACCTCTCGCCACGGAAACAGTTTTTCCCCGTCAGCAGTTGGTCTCGAGAACCAAGTCCGAGTCCCCCGTTGACCGAATACTCCGTCCCGGAAACATTTTGCACTGTGGTTTCTCTCACCATGGAAACACATACACATACAGTACATACGTGTTTTGTCGTACTTATCTTATCTTACTTGTTAATATTGTTTTCATTTTTGCTTGTACATATTTTCATTTTATTTTACTTTATCTTATTTTATTTTTTGTTATATTGCACCAATTCATCAAGTCAAATTCCTCTGTGTGAAACATGTGTGGCAATAAACGGCTTCTGATTGTGATTCTGGTTCTGAGACGTGTTGTTTATGTAAGTACAATCCAGTATGAAACTCACAGGCATCGTAGCTTCAGTGAGAGTACCCACTTATTACATTTTTGGTTGTTATTTTCTAGTTTCAAAATGTCCCTATCTATGAAAAAATGATAATAACTTTTGAATTTTTTGCTTTAATTGCATGCTTGTTTGCTTTCAATTGGTCCAGGCCTTGAATGCTTGCCTGTGGAGTATATCCAAATAAGTGGAGGTATACTTAAAAATGTAGTGCTAAAACAGTTGGTGGTTCACTCACCCCTCTGAACATTCGCTGCCTTTCCCCTCTTAAACCTCTTTATCTATTTGAGTGGGAGAGTGTGGCAGGAATGATGTCAGAGCCCAACACTGATTCAGTGAAAACGCTTCTGTCTGGTACAAAGGCTATGAATTAAATAGTAGAGATAAAAACATTGCTTGTGTGCGAAATCAATTTATTACCTGATTTTGCTGCATGATTTCCTCTCAAATGAATACACAGAAAATAGAGTTTTGAGTTTTAAAATTTAAAATTGTTAATTTTTTTACCTCATTTTCATGAGATAATTCCACATCTGCAGCTACAACACGTCCTATAGTTGTATGTATGTGTATGAATGGATTTGTGAAAGAAGTTAATCATCATTATTAGAGAGCCGTCAAAGACAAAGAGGGCTGGTTGGGGCCTTTCAAAGAGGAGACAAAAGTATTGCATTTCTTACAGTGTACTTAGGGTGTGTTATCATTAACCCCATAACAGTCTATTACAATGTGCACATCATATGTTCTTTTTTCTGTGAAATGGATGCATGTGGCCTGAACTCCTCGCTCATATTTCAGTACCAAAGCAAGCTGTTTTCTTGTCTACGTGTGTGCTGAAGAGCTGGAGGTAAATGCATCTATTTATTAGAGCGAAACCAATATAGTTTCATTTCTCACTGCCGGAGGATTGCTTTACACGGCTTTCGGGTAGTAGAGACCAATGCATAGAATAACATGTGAAATCAATCGTCTCCATCTGTGGTTCTCAACCTATTTTCTATGATTTATACCCAGTCAAATTATTTTTCAGGAACCCCGAATCCAGCGCATAGCATTTTTGTTGGAAAAGAAATATGTAATACACAGGGCTGCGCCATCAATGTCTTATTTATTTAACTGCTTACACTGAAACAACACAAAGCTCTGGCTTGGTTGCAGCTACTGGATGTAAATCACATTCAAACACATTCTTCTGAATACTGAAATTTTGGGGAGTCTGGTTTTGCCTTCTTTTTGCACTTGTCCCTCTGTGTTTTCAGCAGCGTTGCTGCGATGCTTCAACCTCAACTCCATTGTTTGAGTTTTCAAGGTGGTAGTGATTGACAGGGGATGACCGGTGGCTTGTGCCAGGTTGGGTCAAACCATCCTGGGGAGACAGGATCACATTACATGTCATTTAGCTGACGCTTTTATCCAAAGCGACTTACATTGCATTTTTAACCCATATAACCCATCCCACACAGTGGGGGTAGTGTGCAGCCATAAGGGCTGCCCGGGGAGCAGTTAGGGGTTGGGCGCTTGCTAAGGGACATTTTGACATGGAGCAGCCGGGGTTCGAACTGCCAACCTTGCAGTTCCCGGCGCACCCTGTCTCCTCTCTACTCCGGAGTAGAGAGGATAAATAGGAAAGTTCCTGAATACATAATGCAATACATTAATGTACACATTTTATTGAATGTTTAGTAAAAAACTGTTTCAAAGGATTTTTTAATGGATGCTAATTAGAAAACATGTTTTAATTCTTTAAATCCCACAAACCACTTGGGACGCCTAAACCACTGCTCTACATGACAATATGTAAAACCGGTTTTTAGGGTCACAATAAGCTACTCATCAATTCATTTCTACAAACAACACGTAATAGGCGATGAATTGACAAGGTCAAAGTCAGGGGGATTGTTTTTCCATATGCTCCTCTCATTTGATGTGCTGGTGTTAAAGGGGAAGAAAGGATCTTCAAAATTGCAAACTGAGCCAAATCTCAGAGGAAGTTAGCATTTGTGAATAGAAAGAACAAGCATTGTTGTGACAATGGGAGAATAACAAATGACATTCGCGTACATGCACAATATATATATTTGTGTTTAGTAATAAAAAATGGATCAAAAGCAGTTATAAAGAAATAAAGAAATGCAGGTATCACTAAGTTGCTTTTTCTTCAAGACGTACGTACAGTATTTAAGCTGCTCTTGTTCGTTTACATTTTGTTGAAAAAGGTCAGAGAAGAATAATCTGATTCAGATGTGATGTAATCCATCTCCCCAAGCTGACAAAGCAGAGGCAAGACAGCCTTTGTGTGCCCGTAGTGACTAATGAGCCTGTAAGCACTGAGCTGTGGGGGTCACGGGTTTGCAGGCACGTGTCATACAAGGAGAAGACTCCAACCCCCCCTACAAACATCTACCGCTGGTCCCTCCTGTCACATCCCTCACCAGATGAATTGCTTCTTAAAATCTGAAAGGGCCACTTACACCAATCCGTTGTGATCTGTTATGGGAAAGTAGAAAATCTTTATTTTCTCACGATAAAAGAAATGGAGAGAATGAGGGGATGGAAAACCGAAAGAGAATTGATATGGACTTCGGTTTATGCCTTCAGGGTCAACTGTGACTTCAGCTCTGCTTTGACATTGGCTCCCTATGACAGCCACTGCTCCAGTTGCAAGACACCCTACACTGACAGCTGTGTGTGTACGTTTGCGTGTGTGAGCGTGGCTGCGTGTGTGTTGAATACGACTGGAATGACTAACCCAATATACTCAAAACGTACTACGGAATGATTACACTTTCATACCGCTACATGTACTGCTAGAGATAGTATGAAGCCAGAAGGTAAAAGACACGCGGACGCACACATAACACACCGTTCATGTTGAGGACTTTGCACTGACAAAGACAGAAGGAATTAGTGAAATCAAACGTTCGTCCACCCATTTGCGGTGCCAGCACAGCTTAATTACTCACTGGCTCACACTCTGGCCGAACTGAGGCTCTGGCCTGATTACTGAAACTCGGAGGAGCTTTTGATGTGTCACTTTATTGGCTGTGCACCACAAGTTTGTGCTCTGCCGCCCCAGACACCTCGAAGGATTCAGTCACAGTGCGGATCTCCGCCATGTGTCTCTGCAGCGACTGGACACAGAGCAGCGGCCGGGGGTCGATTATGCACTTATGACTTATCACTTGAAGGCCCCTACCAACCAAGGGCGGGTTAAGAGTGGTGAGTTAGGAATCAGCAGGCAGTCAATGGCAGCAGCTAATCAAATGTGTTTTGAGAAACCGTGAGTCACCGCAACTACAGCAGGTCCTTGGGCGTGCAGCCTTAACTGGCCACTCGGGTAATGATGCAGTTTTCCGTAGCAGAATGCAAGATTTGCCACGGACAACATGGAGGTAAACACTTACTGACTGACTCACTCACTCCTCCACTCTGGCTGTTTACTTCCTCCTGGCCTTTTTTTTTTTTTGAGAGTGTACATCATTAAAAAACTGTTACTGGAGGGCGGAAACCACAGATAACAAACTCTCAAGCCTAACAAGCTTAGTAAACTCGAGTACAAACAGAGCAAAAGGGTTCACATCGTTGATCCAAGAGAAATCATTTTCGCCATCCGTCTCATAACTGGTTGAAGACGTTTCCTGTTTCGTGGAACGATTTATACACTGAAAGAGGAGGGTTACTTTTAGATAAACGCGGATGATGCAACGCAACAGAAATCTCTCAGTTTACGTTCAAGGTTAGCATTGTAAAGACAGCTTTCTGTGTGTCGGCACCGCAAATTTGGGAGTCAAAGTACACCAAAGACCCAATAAAGGTGTAAAAAAAGAGGTGACAACAGATTTGCTAATTGCAGCTATTTGAATGCGTTAATTTCACAATACTTGTGCCATTTTGAAATGAATTAAAATAGCACAAATATAATTTCATTTAAAAAAATGTTGCTGGTCGTCTTTGCTGTAAGACTTAAAACCGCTACCTAAACGACTCCATTAAGACCTGCAGCTGATGTTGATACTGTGGGTGGGATGATCTGTTTCTTCTGCCATGGCGGCACATTGGCTCTTAGATTTAGATCCACAAAAGCGCCTGCCTGTCTGTCTGTTTCTCTATATAGCCCCATTGGCCATTGGTCAAATATAACGACAGGTAATTTAGACCTAATTTGTCACAGGCAGATTAATGCTCGGCCTTTCTGTCAATTCCCTAAAAGAGAGAGAGAGAAAGCTAATGAGAAAGAAAGGAAGGAAGGGACAAGGGGGAGTAGTGTGTGAGACAGAAACTGAGATATGCATTTTGATGGTTTTAATGTGTGCATCACGATGAGCCAAAGCCACCGTCAGACTTCATGCTGCAGAGAAATAATATCCCTGGCATTGATCCAAAGACCTATACAATCACTCCAGTGGACTGTGGCCAGCTTGGCTCATCTTTTTTTGCTTTACAGAGGTAATGGATGCACGAGTGGGTTGCAGGTTCTGACCCTAACAACCATTACTGCTGCTGTTTTCTATGCATGAAGTGTTTCGTGAATGCTGTTGGCTACTCGTGGATCTTGTGGTAAAGTTAGCGTCTGGACATGTAGATTTATAGTATGTGATTAGGCGTGTCGATATTTGCAGTGATATTGTGAGTTTTACCCTTTTGGCCCTGAACCCACACACACACACACACACACACACACTAAAACTGCTTGATGTGCATTCATGTGAAAGCTATTGATTTTCTTCCTCTTCATTTCTCAGTGGATCAATAGCTGTCCTGGTCAATGTACGTGAACATGCAGCTGAAGTCGGGATACAAGTCGTCTTATATGTTTTTTTTCATGGGTTTCCGACAGAAAAAAATAAACGGTACTAATTGGTAACTCACACGGAGCACATTGACCAGCGTGAGCTTCACTGTTTTCAATGTAAAGATTTTCCGTTACCAAGGTTTCTAACCTGCTACACTGCTCCGTCGACTAACGCATGGTTTAGCATATAAATGATAATATTGTTTCAGTCTTTGTTGGTGTTTACGCCATGGTTTAGATATGCAATTAAGAAACACATTTATGATAACTGCATGTAAATCATTATTAAACCCCCAACAGTGTGTGAGTGTTATTGCATTGTTGTTGTTGTTGTTGTCGTCCCTAATTTTTCCCCTAAGTTTTAATAACTTTCGCATAAAAAGGCATTATGCTGCAATAGCCAGCTCTGTTTAATAACCACAGTTTTATTCTGCATTGTTGCAGGCCAGTGTTACACGATTTCATTCCTCTGAGCCATTAAATATTCATAGATTCTGAATTAAAAGCAGTTCAGGGTAATTAGGTGTTTGGCAATGCAGAGACTAATTCTTTGTAGACTATTAAAACTAACTGACAGCTGTCAGTTTACTGGCAGTACTGTACAGTTGTTTTACCATAACACTTTTGCAAATTTACTATACAGTGTACTACTGATAATGCATCCTGTATGCTGTGTTTACTGCAATGCGTGACAGGGCGCAATAATCAGGTACGTTTGTTCATCTATCTCATGAAAATAAACGTGTTACATGTGGTCCGTCTAGTTTTCAATCTGCTATATATATATATATATATCTGAAATATACATAGTTTCTCTTCACACATGTGAAGACACATATGGAGACTAACATCGTAAGAGGGAGTTTGGTGGAAGACAAGGGGGAAGATGAAGGGTTAGACAATGGGTAAACATTCGGTTGACAGGACCTGCTGTAATCTGAAAGACCGCTGTCGCCGCTCCAATTTTATAACCCCCCCCCCCCCGTCAACACCGCACTGAGGAAAGCAGCCCCACGCAGTAGCAGGTGACACCTCCACGGCGCATCACAGTACTGCACGTATGCAACCACACACACACACACACACACACACACACACACACACATAGGACAGAGTTTGTGTGCTTGTAAGTCTGATTGAAGGTCTCAGGCGTCTTCAAAAATCAAGTTACATCACACACATGACTTGCAGCATCATAACATG
Organism: Gasterosteus aculeatus; assembly: GCF_964276395.1. NCBI lineage: Eukaryota > Metazoa > Chordata > Actinopteri > Perciformes > Gasterosteidae > Gasterosteus > Gasterosteus aculeatus. The sequence continues at coordinate 10,257,031 of NC_135703.1, forward strand.
TCCTTGAAGATCCGCCTGTTTTTGTTCCCGTGGAGTTCAAACCTCATTTGTGAGCTGGTGCATGTCAGCTTTGCATCTGTGACTTCATTTTTCCGATGTCATAAGAAAATTACATCAGCATCCTCTCTTTGTCCAGCGAGGTTGTCCTTGACTCGCCAGCAACAGATTAAATCCCTGATGGATTAGTGACATACCGCCATGTGTCTGCTGTGACTGTCTGAGGCATCGTTGCTTAGAGTACTTCTGTCGTATGAATATGGAACGTACAGAGCTTCCAGGGACTCTGCGTATAAACGGTCGTCCTCAAGCGCCTATGAAGACAAATCTCCTGACAGGCTCCTGAGAAGTTCTTCTATTTCCGTGTTGCAGTAGTGATGCTGCTTAGCTAACAATCAATTCAGGCTCATTTGATGCTGTGCTTACATGTGCACACAAAATCGCTCAGCAGGACAGCGTCTATGGCAGCCTCCAAAAAGAGAGAATGACAGTTATTGAGTTGTTGTTTTAATGATCAGATTTACACCAAGCCAGAAAAGGCCTCTCCCACCCCTGTCCTTGAATGATTGATTTCTTTGAAGGTGCACATTTAAATACCGACTAGTTGACAATATTTTGTCACACTAAATGCAAGGCAAAGGGAATTGGTTCCCTGTTTTGATCTTATTACTGAATAGTAACTAATTATTTATTTTTTTAAACATTATTTGTTGACATTGAAATTTACCCGCGTGAAAGTCTGAGTTAGCTATCCTGTCCGTTCTGCACTTACGCACATGCATACACATGCACACACAAACACACACACACAACGCTGTCCAAAGCTGACAAGCTCAGCAGGACAGGGCTCTCTTCCTTTTCATCATTTATTCACCAACACAGCACACCCTGGCCACTACATCCTATGGAGCCAACATTTATTCTCAGCATTATTCAATTTCCCCCACAAAGCTCTTTTCAAGCTATGCTCCTCTTCACTATTCAAAGCACAGGCCACGTTCAATTTAGGTTGCTGGCATATTTTGATCTGGTCAAATGGTGCTGAGAGGAGACGTTGGTGTAACTGAATCCATGCCTACATGGACAGTATTGTTTATGAATAGAGAGGTCATTCATTATGTATGAGTGGTCGGACGGTCATGTATTTCACAATGTGTCCCGTCAAGGTGCAAGATGCACTTGAACATATAGGAGGCAATTAATGAAAAGGATAATTAACCTTATGAGCTTAGTGGTAAAATATTAAAACGCAACTATTATGTTCTAATATATTGTTAAACAAAAACGATTTCTAATTCAAAATGTTTAATAGTTGTTTTGCTGTTGTTAATTAGTTTCCCCAATTGCATGAAATGATGTTGGTGATGTATTTTATCCAGTGTATTCGGTCTACAGTCTTTCTGTCAAACTATCTCGCCTTTCATTAAGTGGCATTTTTATGTATTCTACAACGGTTCTGTTGCCAAAATGAGGCGCAGAGATGTCAATATCATTGAACAAAAACATTACACTGTGCAGTTTTCTATTCAGAATTTGTATCTCTTTCCACCTCATACCTGTCATTTGCCAGAACTCATTCCACAGTGAATTACGGCTCATGCTTATTTCTCATGGACCTAATGGACTCTGTGCTTGTTCGCTGTTTGATCGTTTTTTCTGATGAAAATGGGACAAACGCAATGGCCATCATTAGTATGCTATTGAAATTAATAAGAGATGGTAAAACATTTTCAAGGCCCATTGGCGCTGTAGCGAATAGGAAAAGAATGAAGGCGGTATCAAGGTTGATGATTTCCCTCATGTGTTTTCGTCATGCATTTTTCTTCTGCCTTTATGGAGTAATACATCAATAGATTTGACAATTATCCAATTTTAACCGTAACCCTAACCCAGTTTATGATAAGAAAAATGCACATGATATGATGAATGTTTTAAACATCTTCCATTTTCTGTGTCTCTTCTTATGTAGGTTATTGGATTCCATGCCAGTTAATGAGTATTGATGAATGTCATTTACAAAACCCTAAGAAAAGAAATGGAATGCAAGATTGAGGATACAATCTGTTTTTAGCTCTCCAAAGGAAGACAAGAGACAAAGCTGAACCCTATTCTGAAACATCCCAAATGCTGTTTTTTAGATAAACCTCTCAACATCTAAGCGTTAACCTGAAATACATGTTTCCACAACTGATCCCACTGGCAGGCAAGTGCATCAAAAAGCATTACAATATTAGAAACTGTACCGATTCTCTACAACACGCAATATTATTCAGTTCCTCACAGCAATGTTCACATAAGCCAGAAGATTAATCACCAAATGTGGGGTTCTCTATCGAACATCAATATCAGTTGAGATGTGTCATGAATCAAAAGGGTGGGCAGCATAATGAAATCACAGCAAATGGCCACAGTGCTGCGCAATAAAGAAAGCACAACGCTACATATGAAGAACTTGAGTGCAAAGTGTGCAGTTTGTTACATGTGTGTGTGTGTGTGATGAGAGATAGTTTCTCATTGCCTCCACATGTCTTTCCTACGTCGTCACTGCTGCTCATTTTATTGAGAGCAACCCATATGGTTATTGTCGTGATGACCTCCCCCCATTTACGCCAAGGTCTGCTCAGAAAGTACAGATGATCATCTCTCCTCGTGAAAGTGAAAATGGGAGACAAGTAGGCAGAAACACCACTGACTTGGGTGTGACTCACAGCTTGACAATTACAGGGGATGCTCCAGAGCTACATGAGTAAGGTCATGAGACGTACCGCCTCGGCTCGCAGGGGGTTTATATGAGCTCTGCGTCACTCACTCTCCCCGTGCCTGTCCGCCCCTGAGGGACGCACAGGAAGCTCCTTACCCGCAATTTCCTGCCTGGATACAGCGATGACATTGTCCCCCGACTTGAAAAACCTCTGGCCTTGAGTTGCTCACTTATGCACAGAGGCCACAAAGTTCTATTAGAAGAGGGATGACGCTGCAGACTTTTTCCTCACAGCTTGACTGAAAAAGTCGAAGCCTAGGTCACCAGGCGGACATGTGGGGCACACGCTAAGGCGTGCAGAGTTTTAGAAGATTAGTCACTTGAGTAACAGAAGGATATAACAGGCTCAAGGCTACAGGAGCTTGTACGACTTGTAAGGGAAAGGCTTGAGCTGGTGAACAGGCCCGTTCAGACAGTGATTGTCTGTCAGTGTACCATCCTCTGACTGAAGTATGTTTCAGTCAGTTCTATGCAACGGAGATATTGCTTTTAATACCAAATATATCGTTCCTACTGGGGTGTTGTTGCACTTGGATCTTTATTCTTAGTGAAGTGTATCGCAAAATACAAGTGATCCAAAGCAAATGTGGGATTGCTTTTATTTATCTTCTTTGCTAAGAATCACTTCCTTATTTAATTTAACAGTGGTTCCTCTACAGGAGGCTTCAGAGAATCCTGTGGACTGTTTACTTGGGCGTGTCTCTGTTTACAAGGAAACCGTGCCTTGATGTATTTCTGCAGCAGGATGGGTGTGGCACCATGAGGTTTTGCTGCATGGCAGCTCAGAGGTATACCCCCTCCTGAACAGGACACACACACACACTCACTCCAGCCTCCTGCACACAGCTCACAGACAGCAGCTTAGCTCCTTGTCGACCTTGAGAGATCAATGCAGAGGTGGTACAACAGAGCGGAGTGGCCGTGTGGAAGCTCATAAATAAGAATGAAGGATGGCCCTAGGGCCCAGAATGAGGAGGATGTGGGGGCCATCGCGGAACACCCCAGCATAGAAAAGCAAAGCACACTCTGCTGCCCAGCACCCCCTAACCCGTCTGGAGATTAATTACGCCTGTTTCCACATTACCATCCAACCTCCCATCTGGGGAACCTTGACTCCTTCAACCTCATGCACACTTGTCTCACCCACCACAACATCCACCCGCACACTGCAGGCCACGTCAGGGAGGTCACTGTAACTCAATCTCGTCTTTTACAGCTCCATGAAAATCTACCAGGCTGCAGATTACAGTATGTTGCTGATGCTTTTGAGTCTGAGAATTCCTATTCTTGTTATCAACAGTCACTTAACACGACTTCTCCCTTTAAACGGCACATAGGTAATCATTTGTGCAATTCAGGAACTGTTTTCCCATTAGCCTTCCCTGCATGACGACAGTGCTGCACTCATCACTCAGTGCTATGCCCTCAGAGCTTATGCTGCCATTGGATATTGATAGGGCCCTTGAAATATCCCCCTCATAGAAAGCATTCTGCCAACAAGACCCATAAAGTGAGCCGGGGATCTATCTACACGGTTAATGGAGCTTAAAGGCTGCTACACTGCACAGCCTCATATATTAACCACCAATTACAGGGCAGTTGTGGTTTTCTGAGACAGCATGTCGTTTGTAAAACAAAACCTCGATTTTCACTCAAGTTCCAGTTCTTTGCTTTTTATCAATGCTTTGATTAGAAAACAGGTTTTTAAGAAAATAACTTAGTGGCATGTTTCATGGGTGGGAGAGTGACACTTTAATTGTCTAACTTGATAACATTAGACCAACCCTGGAAATCTTTGCCCTTTAGTTGATTTATATTATTTGCGATGGACATAAATGAGGTGTAAAAGATGTAATCCTTTTGTTGTTGATATGATATCTGCAGGAAGGGTACTGCTGTGTGAAGCTATCCCTCTTCTCCTGAATGCATGTAGATGAGATACTGAGTTCAGTACAATTTCTGGGGGTTTCTGTTCAAGCCAAAATGTAGCCATAAAAATGAATGCCGCTACAGCAATAGCTGCCCACATTTCAGATAACCTTGTAATAGAGCATGATGTGATAAAGGTGATGACAAAGTGTCTGTTTACAGCTGGGGGATACGAGGATTACGTGTTCTGGTTTGGGATGTTTCCTTGAACCAGCGAGACATTTAGCAGCGTGGCCTCTGAGAAGACCTGGTAGAAGGTCATCGTTGTTTCATCCCAAATCCTCCTTGGCTTTTTTGTGTTATTAGAATTACATATGACTTTAGAGTCGGGACCCTTAATCCTATAAAAAGGGTGAAAAAACACCGGTACACAGGTACATCAATGACATTTGACTAGTGCAATGAACCCATTCAAGGCCATTAGAAAAAGTGAACTGCTGTGAAGCATAAAAGCAACTTAGCGTTCAGTTTCTCCATGACACTTTAAAATGAGGGCAAAAGGAGCAGAGGATTGACGACCTGTTCTATCCCCTTGAGCTGTTTCAGTCGTTACAGTACAATGCATGAATCTAACACAGTGAAACGGAATATGTAGCATCTTTATCTTTGTTAATGTCAAATTTGTTACAGGTTGTGCGGGAAGGGTCTATTGGAAGCTTTAAATCAATTCCTGCGGTTCTGATTGGATTACGTTTTAAAATCAGGAGGAACAATTGTTAAATCAGGCCTCAACCGTGCTATTTCTTAAACGTAAGGAATATTCTTTTTCAGATTAAGATCCAAGGACACACTTAAATTAGCTACTTTAAGCGAGCAGCAAACTTTCAAGTGCAATTTTACATGATGGATTAACTAGTCAGATCAAATACATTTATTTATACACCCAGAGTTTAAAACTTCAGAAGCATTTTTTAACATTACAGTCAATCAAATATGAAATAACAGCAATAGTGAATATGTGTAACATTGTAGGAATGCTGCTCCAATATATCCTGTGTTGTTTACCAGCGACTACCTGTAACTTGGTAGCGTAATTTTCAGCCCGTTTTGTTAATTCTCCATTTTATCGGTTTATCTCTTAAGCTGCATTATTAACATGAATCTAGCACAGAGGTGTTTCCCCTAAAGGAGCCGGGATAACACCGAACCATCTAATTAAACACAAGCTCCTACTCCCAGGATGCAATGAAGAAACGTGTAACCGCTGGAGATGGAAAGCGGGATGGCCAAGCCAGATTTGATGCACGTTCATAATACACTGAGATAACAAAGGACAAACCTTGGCTATATATGTGAATGAATAACAAGGATTAATCAGAATATTCAATCTGATCCTTTCTTGAATTGTAAAATCAGAACCACCAAAAACTTGACACCATCAGGATTTATCTTTTCCTCCTAGCATCCCAAAGAGATAATGCTTATTAATTCTTAACTTCCCACTTGTGCTGATGCTTATGCATTTGCTGGATTTGTCTGCCCACTCTCGCACATCTGAGGGATTTCTGGATTATTTCATGGTCATACGCCTACAGTCACTGTTTTTGACTTACACTCTATGTTTTAATTGTCTCTCCCTTGCCCTCTCTGACCCTCTCATCCCCCCTTTAATTTTCCTTAACTAAGCCCATGAAGCCTATATGGAAAAATAGCTGACGGACCCTGTCAGTGAGAGTATGACTGACATTCTCCATCCTCACTTCTGTGTGCACGTTGATGCTGACCCGGAGACAATACAAGTTGTTGAGAACAACTTGTGGCAGACAACTTGTCTATAACCTTCATTCTCTGAGACTGAATAAAGTTTGGAGGGAGAGGACAAACATGAAAGCTTCCACCTAACTTTTCCACCGCGGTCTTTTCCAAACCTGGAAACCTTTCTGGCAGGTAGAACAGCTTTGAACAGCATGTCCCAGAACACTGTGGAGTTAGCACACCTTTCATCCTCCCCTCTGCATTGCAGCACGGAGAGCGTATGCCCAGTAGTCGCTGTTTGCTCTGGGTACGTATTGATTCTAAACGCAGGCCCGCTGCTCTTGAAATAGCATCAGCAGAGGCACAGAGAGCCGTTGCAGGGACAAATACCTTCCCGGAGTCGAATGAATAGCAGCGTGGAAAGGTGTGCCAGTCAGAAAATCTCACACCCCTTTTTGCCGCTCTCTCTCTCTCTCTCTGTTGGGGTCTCACTCCACCTCCTGATCCAAAACAAGATGACCTCTCTGAAAACAAACCTTGGCCTTGCACTCCGGAGACTGTGGTATTACTTACTGCTGGTTTGGGCGTGTGTCTTGAAACTCCTGATCCACTACAGAGACTCTCATAAATCAAAAGGACTAACAGTTGCTCTTTTCTGCTCTTCTATGAGGTTATTAATGATGTGCGATGTGGAGAGCTGAGCTCGACAAAGCAAAGAGCCTGCTGCAGGGATCTTCCCCGCTCAAATCCCAGTGTGGGCCATAAAACCCCTAATTCTGTGCAGCCACATTAACATGTGTATGTGGTGTGCGCACGTCGGAACTGGATTTGAGTATGCACACGCACGCGTGCTCATTTTGTTTTGAACAAAGCAATCACTTCGACACGTCTAAAAAAAATAGACTCCATGGGGAAAACAATGCAAATCTCATAATCCTCATATTTTGTGACAGGGCATGATTAAAATGGAGCTTCGAGCAAAAGAGAAAAGTGATATTCAAACCAATGAGCACTATAAAGTGTGTTTAGGGTGGTTCAAGCTGCTGACTACCAAGGCAGACTGATGGATTCTCCCACAAACATTTGTGCCCATTCAAAAAAAAGTGTAAACCAGCGCCTATAGGGGAAAAGCAGATGGCGCTTGAGACAAATGAAATGGCGTCCACTGACCTTTAGCTGTGGCTGTCTGTTACAGTAATACAGCATTTTTCATCCCTAACAAACCTTGTACCCTTTAACCTTCTCACACAGTATTCTAACGTTGGTGACTTTAAGTAGTTATTTTGCCAGCAGAGCAAATACATCTTTTCATTTGAAGCTGATCGGTTAGAGAAAGAGGGGCACAAGCACACTGTGCAGATTCATCTTTTTGTTGTAAGAGACGCAATTAAACTGATAGATGTGTAAAACCAACACTGGTCTCAGTGTGCTTGGGACCAGTGTTCATGTCCAAAAGGGTTTTTGTGTAGTGACTTGTTCATGACATTTTGATTACTTTTTTTTGTTGCACCAAACATGCTAGTGCAGTTATGTTGTCTACACACGTTACACTGCATACGTGGGGCTTAGTTGTTCTCATGATTCCAACCCATATTTTTTTGTGCAAGGTTTCCATGTGTATGAAGAGTCAGTGGCCTTTCCTCCTTTTGCTGTGAGATCATGTTGTGCATTGTGTTACACTTTTAAACTCAATAAGACAGAAGTTGAAAGTTAGGAGCCAAGTTGAGCGGACTAAACAGGTGACACGGGATGAGCGGGAACTTACTTTGCTCATGTCTGCTGAGTTATAGAAGTTGACGGATGTACAGTAGGTGTCAGCGGAATTTTTTATGGAAACTCCCCCGTCTCAACGGGTTGTCACGGCAGATATTTCATGTCAACGTGCGGATGCAGAAAATATTTCCAGTCCTGTCGCGCTGTAACCTCTAAAAAAGGCAGACATCAGCAGGGCGACGTGTCATCCCGCGTTGGCAGCCACCGACCTGGCCTGAGCATTCTAGAGCGGGACGCGGTCAACAAAACCCAGCATCCGAATCCAGCAGGACACCAAAAGAGACTTATTATCCCATGAAAACAACATGCATAATTAATTTCCTTCCGAACTGTGCCACCTCCAGATTAGGTTTTGTGCTGATAACTTAAAAACAGGGTTCTGTGACCCAAAGTGCTGTCTCAGAGTGCGTTTGCATAATCCCTCCAGTATATGCAAAATCCATGCAAATTCAACGTGTTTTCAAGGGCTGTTGAGTAAGGGACTTGGCAGAAATGCAAGTTTATTTGGCAACATTCACTGAAAAAAATGGTGGTGAAATGTAAAACAAGAAATTGGACTAATGGCTGTAGCTCTAATGGTCATGGTGAATTAAATCAAATAATACAGAACGGAGAGGTGCTCGTTAATTGTTTGCACATCACGTCTCTCTAGGCTGTTGATGGTCGCTCAACGTCATTTTTGATTTTGACTTATTATCCTGGGGTTTATTTGGATTGGCTCTCTGATTGGCTATTATTCACTGGTCGTATGCTTTATCGGACAGATATTCAGAATTATGGTCATTTTCCCAAGCTACCAGGAATGTATCCATCTTTGGTCGTGAGCGCATACACCAGCTTCATGTTGTAGTATACTTACTACTTAATTATAATATTGATTCTGAGCAGGGGTTTTCAGATGGCCACCTGTTTTCTCACACAGCTTCTTGTCAAGTCTGCACATCTGTCCCGTGGTCTCTCCGTGAGACAGCTTTGATCTTTGGTGGGAAGCTCATTAGCTGTACCTTCTTGCCTGCCTGTAGCAGGCAGTGGGAATAACCAATCCCTAATTAAGTCACACATGGCTGCCATTTTCTTTTCTGTTGGTGAGATTTGCATGCTTTCATAAACCTATTCCTAAGTTAAATTAAGTTGGATATATACAGAGCTAGTTGATGGGAATAATCAAGATAGAGCCTGCATTGTGATCCCAGGGTTCACTGACCAAACCTAAAATCCAAATCTCAATTATTTGTCTCATTTACCTTGTTAACTATAATAATACGGGTGGATGAAATACAGCATTCTGATTGGTTGTGAGTGAGTCACGGGGTGTACTGTATGGAGCCATAAGGTAGTGTGCACCTGTTTAAATTGTTCCATATCTGTGCGCACTCAAAATAACAGGTAGATTTTGCGTGACCGTTAGTTGAAACATGTTTTCTGTAAACTTGGAATGACTTTTGATGAGTAGTTAACTGCACTGGGTCCAAGGTCAGTTGTTTTTAGCTAATGATCTAGTAAATTATTGATAAAAAAACATGTAATGTTTCCAGGTGATTTAACAGTGTTAAACGTTAGCTCCTTACCTTTTGAGCCAAATACTGTTTTAATTATATAAGTTTAAATTGCCTTAACCAAAATCGATAAAAAGACGCTAACACCTGTGAATCAGAGGTGTGCTACCATTGCCCATAACCCATAACACCTTCATTGTCATTGTCACTGTTTTTTGCTGAGATTAAACATCGTTTAAAGGTTTGCCAAAATTACATCAATACGTTTAACATATTCAGAACCCCAATTCTGGCCTTCGCAATAAGGGTTTAAGGATTTGCCTAACAAATCTGATTCAGAGTACAGTAGTGAGATGCACACCTATAGGGCACACACTCGGGGTCAAGTAAAATACTTTTTAAAATGTTTAAATAAAATGTTGCACAATGGGTCAAGTTGAGGTTTGTTGTGAATTTGCTTTTGCTCCACTGGGCCATTGTATTGTCTCCATGGGGTGGAGCTCTGCAGAAATGAGGTCAAATGCATAAGGAAAGCTTTCATGGGCGCTAGGGTGACCTTGTTCTGTACTTATCCCCTACTTGTCCTTCCTCTGCTTTCCTGCTGAGCCCTAGGAGTCACACACCTTGGGCTCCCATCACTCCCTCTTAGCTCTCTTTCTTTCAACCAATCAACAACCTATCTGTCTCCCTCTTTCCTTCTCCTCCTTGGACTCTAGGACAGTGTCGGTCCCTGAAGAATGAGCAGTCATTGGGATAAATGAGATGTACTATCAGAGGTTTCGCCGGCCTCCTGGGCGGTACAGAATCAGGCCCTTAAAAATTGACAAGAAAAACAGCGGGAGTGGGAATTGAAGAGAGGGACAAAAACGTACGAGATAAGGGTAGACCGGGTGAGATTAAACATCAAGGGCTGCTTTGTACATTATTAGGTCGATATCTCCATCTCAGTGCCTGCGATGCAGTTCTGCCAGGCTTCATCAGCCTCTTCTCCTCCCTTTGCAAAGTTAGAAGCCTTCAGAAAAACCATTTACTCTTTTTCTTTGAAGTGAAGAGCATGATGTCGTTCTGAGGCCTTTCTCTCCACATTAGGATAGAGATTCCTGAGCTTTCAGATATATGTGATAGTGGTGGAGAGTGTTACTGAGAGCTGATGCAGAAATTGTCCCATGGCTAAGGAAGTGAACTTGAGTTGTATTAGCCGCTGTAACAAAAGGTCGAGGGAGGGGAAATACCCGAGAGAGTTCTGCTTTCTCCTTGAGGAAAGAGAAAAAACTGCAAACGATTAATTTCACATAATATATTTGTGACAATCTCCAGAAGCAACTAATTAATTACAGCTATAACAGAGAGCGAGAGCAGGCGTAGATCCCCCCTGTAGCCACCGGTCACACGGTGAGGGATTTGATCTTGTCACAGTGTTTTAGCTGTAATTAATGCCCTACCCAAAATGCTAACAGAAGATTATGATTGTTATATTTATTTATATTTGTGCGTTTTTAATATATTCAGAAAGATTTGCTAACATGCACCAGTTCCATCTGAAGTATCTGAAGTAACATTTTGCCCACTGGCAACTTTGTTAAACTATTTTTCATTATAAAATTAAAGGACAAAAACAGAACTTAAGGCAGGACGTTCAAAGCCTGTCCACTTTTATTCCTCTGCACACATGGCCAACCGCTGCTTACAGTGTCCACGTGTTACAAAAGTTGTTAAATGAGCAGCCCAGGGGACCTTTCTGACTTTTCTGTAAAAATAAATGCCCCGAGTTGAGTTCACTTACATCTTCACATTTTCACCACTGCTCTGGGTTAAATTTCTATCCCCCTAAACTCTTACTTCAAATCTGGTTACCCATTCCCCAAATATCTGACACAGTTATGTGCCAGAGAAACGTTTGATTTCCAGTGTGAGGGATTAGACTGTAGCCTGGTTATAAATTTGCTGCTGCTCTGATTTAGTAACCATGACTCCTGCGGTCCTCTGACAGCTGTGATTTGTTGATCAAATTAATCTTCTTTTCGTAGACAAACAGGGTTGGTGCTGTTTGGTATTCAGTACCCTTGTGTGGGTTCTCCTCTTGATATGTTTCAGCAGCTGCAATTTAAGAATCTTATTATTTTATTTTTCATTCTAAAAAAAGATTTCACCGGGTTTTGATTATATTCACACAATATTGAAATAATGATTTTATCATTTTAAATGATATATAATTTTGGAATTTCTAATGCCTACATTTGCTCTATTTCATATGAGCCTGACACTGTCCTTCATAACATATAAACTGTGAAGCTGTTATTGAATAGGTAACAATTTTTACAGAGAACCTATATGCTGCCTCTGTCTGGCCCAATCGCAAATCGCAAATGTTATTATAAGACAATCAGAATCTTTTTCCTAACATTAATCAAATAGTTTAGTTGCCTAAACTCAACCAACCATTTCACAACGTCAGACACAAGCAATGTGGGTTTCTGCAAGCATGGTAAGGCTGATATAGAAAACACATTTATTGATGCATTTTTTTTGCAGTGAAGCGCTGACATTCAATATTTTCCAAAGTTTCCAGAAATGTACAATTTACTTTCTGTCGACTTGTTTGTTTTGTTGATTGCTGGTGTTATGACTGGGGTCATCTGTGTAGTGTTTGTGGGTTTCTTTTGGTGTCTTTCTGGTTTCTTTATTCAAACAGGGATGTGCCACCACCAGGCGCGGATTGGTGGACGGTCTCCCACCCGTCCTGTGATTGGCTGCAGCCGGCATATAATGGAAGCCAAGATGGCGTCCGAGGCAGAGCAGACCAGAGCAGGGGAGAACAGCAGCAGAGCACAACCCTCGTCCTCCTCCTCTTCCAACCAGCCACTTGTAGCATACCGTGAAGCCGAAAGTATTCTGTTTTTCTTTTGAGTTGGTTTTCTCCTGTTTTAAAGTAGTTAGGTAGGTAAGACTGATGTCATTATTTTTCTCCTTTGTTTTGGGTAGGTCAGCGTCTTATATTCCAGCTAGGTTCGTTTTTTGGTTTGGTTGTTATATTGGGGATGGGCAACGGCGAAGCCGTGGTTTGTCTTTGCCTCAAAATACTGGGTTTTTCTCAACCTAGAGCTTTTTTTCAATAAATATCCCCTATACAAACTTAAAGTGTGTGTGGCTATTTGGGAGACGGGGAAGATTGGGGCCTATTCATGTTGCACCTTAGGCACCCCTAGACTGGGGCGTAACATGAATTGGGGGCTCGTCCGTCTTCTTGTCTCGCCTCGTTTTCTGTGTTCTATGGAAGATTTTTTGTCTGGTTGGCAGTGATTTGGTGTGTGGGGGGAATTATGGAGTTTTCACTGGATGAGTTTGTGGCTGGTCCATCTTTTGCTAAAATTGAAAAATGTAAGAAAAAGGACCTTTTGATGGTGGCAAATTGTTATAATGTGCAGGTGCCCTACAGTGCCAATAAGGGGGAGATCAAACGGTTGCTGTGTGCAGAGTTGGTGGAGCAGGGCATCATACCTGAACCAGCTACTGATGTTGCTGTTGCGGGCGGCGCGGCGGGTGACGCACCGATGGCAGACGTGAAAGCGGCAGGGGCTGCTGGCATGCTCGCTACGGGTGTAGGACTTGAGCCCGTCATAGATCCTGTCATGGGTAACATGACCACAGAGGATCTCCGCATAGCCCTCCAAATAAAGGAGGTAGAGACCAAAAACAGACAGCTAGAGGTGCAAGCAATGCATCTGCGCATCAGGGCTCTCGAACTGGAAAAGGGAGCCCCGGTAGTCTCCACCCCGATGTCTCCTCTTGACCGCAGTGCTATTTCTACTCCGGCTTTTGACATTAGTAGGCACATAGCTTTAGTCCCTCCGTTTCGCGAGTCAGAGGTTGACTCATATTTTAGCGCTTTTGAGCGGATAGCTGCTGCCCTGAGTTGGCCTAAAGAGTTCTGGTCCCTTCTCCTCCAGTGTAAATTAGTGGGGAAAGCTCAAGAAGTCTGTGCCAGTCTGTCTATTGAGGATAGTCTTGACTATAAAATACTGAAAAAGACAGTGTTACAGGCCTACGAGCTGGTCCCGGAAGCATACAGACAAAAATTTAGGAATAGTGATAAAACTGCTAACCAGACATATGTTGAGTTTGTGCGTGACAAGAGCATTCTGTTTGATAAATGGTGCCAGGCGTGTAATGTTAAAAACATGGCGGAAATCAGAGAGCTCATTTTGCTCGAGGAATTCAAAAAGTGTTTGCCGGAAAGAATTGTGGTCTATTTGAACGAACAAAAAGAATCATCGGTAACGAAAGCGGCTGTTCTGGCTGATGAGTTCATTCTAACTCATAAAAGCGTTTTTTCTATGCCGGCGCCTCGCGTTTCTCAAGTAATGCCTGAGCGCAGAGTTCGGTCGCCAAAGATGATGCGTAAAAGCACCTCACCAACAGCGGGTGAGGGCCGTGAGTGTTTCTATTGCCATGAGCCAGGCCATTTGATCGCGGTTTGTCCGATTCTTAGGAAAAAAGGACCACACAAAGGTACTAAACCTCCTGCCGGTGTGGGTTTCATAAACACCGTGTCACCACCGGTAAAACATACTGAGCTGTTACCTGAAGAAAAATACGCGGAGGTTGACCCTCGGTTCAAGCCGTTCGTATCTCACGGGTTTGTTTCTTTAACTGGCGAGCAATCGGAAAAAGTGCCAGTAACTATTCTTCGAGATACAGCCGCCTATCATTCATTCATGCTGGCTAATGTGCTGCCGCTCTCCAACGAAACGTCGTGTTCTTCTGATTTGCTAGTGTGGGGAATCAAAATGAGTGAACTTCATGCCCCACTGCACATGATTCACTTGCATTCAGCGCTTGTGTCTGGACAGGTGAAAGTTGCCGTGCTCCCACAGTTTCCGATTAGTGGCGTTTCGTTTATTTTGGGTAACGATTTGGCCGGAGGAAAAGTGTTTCCTCTGCCCGAAGTAGTTAGTGACCCAATTTCGTCGGTGTCTGCTTGCTGTTCACCCTTTGCCTCTTCTGCTGTGTCTGTGCCAAATCTGTTTCCTGTGTGCGCAATTACGCGTGCACAGGCTCGTAAATTGGGTGAAAATGTGGATTTGTCTGAGTCGTTTATGGCTACGCTAGTTGAGGGTGAGCCCTCCTGTTCAGTGTCATCCGATGAGTGTGAAAATGTATTAAAATGCATCAATGAGTTTGATCTATTTCCTGCTGACACAGACCTAAGTTTAAATGTGACCCGAGAAATGTTGACTAAAGCCCAGATGAGTGATCCGTCTCTAACTTCGTGTCTGTCCTCTGTTGTAGCCGCCGAGGAAGACAGCAAACCAGTTCGGGTTTTTTTGGACAACGGTGTCCTGATGAGACGGTGGAGTCCCGACTCCAGTGAGATGTGCGCTGTAAATCAAGTGGTTGTGCCAACTGACTACCGAGCGCAAATTTTGAGTCTGGCACATGACTCCAGCTTAGCTGGCCACCTGGGTGTTAAAAAGACGTACCATCGTGTGTTGCGCAATTTCTTTTGGCCCGGATTAAAAACTGACGTTTCGAAGTATTGCCGCACCTGTCACACATGTCAAGTTGTGGGAAAGCCCAACCAACCTGTTCCGCCGGCTCCTCTGCATCCGATCCCGGTGCTTGGTGAGCCGTTTGAACGAGTGTTGATAGATTGTGTGGGGCCGTTACCCAGAACTAAATCTGGACATCAGTATATTCTAACGGTGATGTGCGCCGCGACGAGGTATCCTGAAGCTATTCCCCTGCGCACTCTCAGAGCAAAACCAGTCGTGAAAGCTCTCACTAAATTCTTTTCAACGTTTGGCTTGCCTAAAACTATCCAGAGTGACCAGGGCACAAATTTCATGTCCAAATTGTTCGCACAGGTAATGAGAGAGCTAAAAGTTAAACATGTAACTTCAAGTCCTTACCACCCGGAGTCTCAAGGTGCACTTGAGAGGTTCCACCAAACCCTAAAATCTATGTTGCGTAAATATTGTCTTGAGTCTAACCGAGAGTGGGATGAAGGTCTCCCTCTCCTGTTATTTGCCGTGCGTGAAACTCCTCAGGAGTCTTTGGGGTTCAGTCCTTGTGATTTGGTCTTTGGCCATACTGTCCGCGGTCCCCTTCGGCTACTTAAAGAAAAGTGGTTAGCAGAGTCGCCAAAAACTGAACATAAGCTGCTAGATTATGTCAGTTCCTTTCGTAAGCGTCTCAATTATGTGTGTCAGTTAGCCCGTGACAACTTGTCACAAAGTCAAGCTAAAATGAAGAGTCGTTATGACAAAAAGTCTGTCCTCCGTGTCTTCCAACCAGGTGACAAGGTTTTGGTGCTTCTTCCGTTGCCGGGATCCAGTTTGCATGCTCGGTTTTCGGGTCCGTACACGGTGGAGAGGAAAATTAGTGACACTGACTACGTTGTTCAAACTCCAGATCGGAAAAGAAAATCTAGAGTGTGCCATATTAACATGTTGAAACGTTATTTTTCCAGAGTGAGTGAATCCCCGCTGTCTCTTGCTGCACCCGTGATGTCCGTGTCCGCTACTCCTCCTCAGTACCACCTAGCCGATGATGGGTTGGCAGAGAAAAGTGGTTTGATGCCGGCCGCGCGTTTGAGAAATTCAGAGGTACTGAGTAACTTGGAGGGTTTTTTGGCCCATCTGTCGGACTCAGCTCTTGCAGATGTTAGGGATTTGATAGAGAATAACCTATTGCTTTTCTCTGACCATCCTAGGCAAACGTCTGTCCTGTTCCATGACATTGACGTGGAGGGTCACAAACTCATTAAGCAACATGCGTATCGCGTAAATCCGGCCAAAAGGGCTATGATGCAGGAGGAGGTGAGCTATCTGGTTGAGCATGGATTAGCTGTTCCCAGTACGAGTGCGTGGAGCTCACCCTGTGTCTTGGTTCCGAAACCCGACCACACTCCTCGTTTCTGTAACGATTACCGAAAAGTAAATTCAGTCACAAAACCTGATTCATTTCCGCTCACCAGAATGGAAGATTGCATAGATCGTGTAGGCTCCGCTAAATATGTGACAAAGCTGGACCTGTTAAAAGGTTACTGGCAAGTACCGTTAACGCCACGGGCCTCAGAAATTTCAGCTTTTGTCACACCCGATACTTTCCTCCAGTACACTGTTATGCCATTCGGGCTGCGTAATGCACCCGCTACTTTCCAACGGTTGATGCGTATCGTGTTATCTGGTGTAGAAAATTGCGAAGCTTACTTAGATGATGTTGTTGCTTACTCCTCCACCTGGGCCGACCATCTCCACACATTGTCCCTCATTTTCAGTCGTCTCCGTGAGGCCTCACTCACCCTCAACCTCGCAAAATGTGAATTTGGTAGGGCCACTGTTACCTATTTAGGTAAACAGGTAGGTCAGGGGCAGGTGCGTCCTTTGGCTGAAAAAGTGCAGGCGATTATTGATTTCCCGGTCCCCCCGTCCAAGAAAGCGTTGCGCCGTTTTCTTGGAATGTGTGGGTATTATCGGGGTTTTTGTCGCAACTTTTCGGACGTTGTTGCTCCTCTCACAGGACTTGTGAGTCCTTTAAAATCGTTTATTTGGTCCCCCGCCTGTCAAGCTGCCTTCGAGTCGGCCAAGGCATTACTGTGCAATGCACCAGTTCTCGCAGCGCCCTGTTTTACGCGACCCTTTAAGTTAGAGGTTGACGCCAGTGCGTGTGGCGCAGGGGCTGTCCTCTTGCAGGAGGACAGTCAGTCCATTGATCACCCCGTGTCTTACTTCTCAAAAAAGTTTAATAAGCACCAGCTTAATTACAGTACCATTGAGAAGGAAGCTCTTTCGCTATTGTTAGCCTTACAATATTTCGAAGTTTACCTTGGGTCTAGTTCACAGCCTGTCTCGGTATTCACAGATCATAACCCATTGGTATTTCTGGCTCACATGCAAAACTCTAACCAGCGGCTGATGCGCTGGTCTCTCCTTCTGCAGGATTTTAACCTGCAGATCCGCCACAAAAAGGGTACGGAGAACGTAATCGCAGACGCCTTATCCAGGTGCTCAGCTTTATAGGAAGTAAACCTTTTAGGGGAAGGTTTACTTCTTGGGTGTGGGGGTGTTATGACTGGGGTCATCTGTGTAGTGTTTGTGGGTTTCTTTTGGTGTCTTTCTGGTTTCTTTATTCAAACAGGGATGTGCCACCACCAGGCGCGGATTGGTGGACGGTCTCCCACCCGTCCTGTGATTGGCTGCAGCCGGCATATAATGGAAGCCAAGATGGCGTCCGAGGCAGAGCAGACCAGAGCAGGGGAGAACAGCAGCAGAGCACAACCCTCGTCCTCCTCCTCTTCCAACCAGCCACTTGTAGCATACCGTGAAGCCGAAAGTATTCTGTTTTTCTTTTGAGTTGGTTTTCTCCTGTTTTAAAGTAGTTAGGTAGGTAAGACTGATGTCATTATTTTTCTCCTTTGTTTTGGGTAGGTCAGCGTCTTATATTCCAGCTAGGTTCGTTTTTTGGTTTGGTTGTTATATTGGGGATGGGCAACGGCGAAGCCGTGGTTTGTCTTTGCCTCAAAATACTGGGTTTTTCTCAACCTAGAGCTTTTTTTCAATAAATATCCCCTATACAAACTTAAAGTGTGTGTGGCTATTTGGGAGACGGGGAAGATTGGGGCCTATTCATGTTGCACCTTAGGCACCCCTAGACTGGGGCGTAACACTGGCTTCAAGTAATTGGTGTGAGGAAGCATGAACCACTTATTCAATTAATACTTCACTCTCTGTCACTCTCTGTCCCTGAAAACATAAAATAAAGCCAGAAATCTGGTGGTTATTATGGATTCAGATTTACACTTGGAGAGTCACATCAAATCAGTAACAAAATCGGCCTACTACCACCTCAAAAATGTCACACGACAGCTCAAGACTTAGAAACACTTGTACATGCCTTTATAACTAGTAGGCTAGACTATTGTAATGGTCTCCTTGCAGGTCTTCCAAAAAAAACTGTCAGGCAGCTCCAGCTTGTTCAGAACGCTGCTGCTAGAGTTCTAACAAAGACCAAAAAATGTGAGCACATTACACCAATTCTTAAATCCTTACATTGGCTCCCAGTATGTCAGAGAATTAATTTCAAAATCCTACTGCTCACATATAAATCACTACATGGTTTAGGGCCAAAGTATATCACTGATATGCTTCCACTACATAAGCCTTCAAGATCACTAAGATCTTCTGACACCAATCGGTTAGTGATTCCCAGAGTAAATACAAATCATGGGAAAGCATCATTTAGTTACTACGCAACAAACAGCTGGAATAAACTTCCAGAAGATTTAAGACTTGCCCCAACTCTGACCACGTTTAAAACAAGACTGAAAACTTTTATGTTCAGTTTCGCCTTCTGCTAAATTTTACCTACATTGCACTTTTAACCTCTGCTTTTAATTAAACAATTTAAATAAGATTTTAATTAATAATTTTATTTGCTGTTTTTAATTGTCTTTTAATTCCTGCATTTTATTTCACTTTATTGTATGAAATATTATAATGTGAAGCACTTTGAGTCTGCCTTGTGTATGAAAAGTGCTATACAAATAAAATTGCCTTGCCTTGCCTTGCCTTTTATTATCTTAAGGTCTATATCTATTCAACAGTTACTGATATGCCTGGCTAAAGAGCTTAGGAGTAGGCTGTAAGCGGGGGGGTAAAGACCTTCCTCGCCCGAAGTTTAGATGAGAGCAGGTCGGCTGGTGTCCGGCCACAGTATTGATGGACCACTTGGATCCACAGTCCCATCACACCACTGCTCATCCCATTCTCACATGCCAAAATCCTGACTGCCTTTTCAGTTGCTATTTACTTATTGATCGCAGATATTCATCAGTCTCAAGTATTGAAGCGTTGCTGAGAGGAGGGCTATGAATTATATGACAAACAGCACCACGAGCTATAAGTTAAAGTGAGAGACGGGGGTTCTTGCCCCCCCCACCCGCCCAGCCCCTCTAGCCTATCAGTCTGGGTCCAGCATTGTATATCCAGGCCTCAATGCTTGTGATGGATATGTGGGGATTGGAGTGATGGCCTTGATACCATCAGGCTGAGCTGCAGGTTGAACACGATGCATAGAACACCTAAAATCCCCCCACACATCTCTGTAACACACGCACCATACCAGTTTTGACACACACACATAAACATACTGTACTTTTCCCTCTTTATGTGTGTAACAGCATTCAATATTTTGAATTAGCACGTTCACTCTAGTGGGGCAACTACTGTCCATATAACATGGGGACCCCCCATGGTGCTACGTACTGCACCTAACTGCTAATAGTTTAAATGTGTGAGATAGATTGTTTTGTACACACTTTCATACTTTTCTCTGATATGTGTCTCATTGACAGAGCCTTATTAATGTGTGCATTTCGCCAATGTTCTGTCATTAACACAATGGGTTTCCCGGTGCAATCAACAGCCCACTACTCATCAGTCTCTATAGCAATGAGCTACACTGTATTTCCACAAATGTATGCTGCCTACCCTGTTATCCACACTCAGGAAGGCATATACTTTACCCCTAAAAGGGTAAAGTATATCCCTTTTAGGGTAAACGTATTTTTGCCATTAGACACAGTATCCTAACCTTTTGTCTACATTGAAGGTAAAAAACAATTTCAACTGTCAACTGTTGCTTTTAAAATTGAATCTGTTGAGCGTTTTCTGTTAGTTGATCAAATTCCTCAGAGCTCGGCCCCGCCCCCTTCGGAGCATTTCTCAAAGCCCTGTCAAGAGAAAAATAGTTTAATTACCTGGATCTTAACTAGGGCTGCAGTGACCTTTCTCTCTGACCCTTCCAATAAAGCCCCCCCAAAAAGAATTTCAATTTCATAGCCAAATCAATGGTTTCGTATTAGTAAATAGCTACCTGGAGGGTTAGGGACTAACCACTGTATAATGCAGATATTCCTTTATTATACCTGTCAATTAAACTTGCCAAACCTAATTTTATATACAAACTTTACTGCCGGGTCCTTGACATATTGACAAAACGATTGTTTTGGGTTAAGTTAGAATCGTTTGTAGTCATCCTTCTTATATGCATGCTGAAATCCTAAACTGCATCGACTGCACATGCCAAACAGTAACAACATGTAACCAGGCTTTCACTGCATTCCGGGTTATCTGGAATAGTCTATTGACTGGACATGGATATAAAACGATGTATGGGTGTTATTGTAACACATAATTCTCAGTGGAAGTCCCTGCTGCCCGTCCATGTAGTCAAAACAGACACTTATATGCAGTAAAAGGGACATCGCAGCACTGGAGGCCCATGGCCCTCAATGCAATGCCATAGATGAAGGAGGGAGAAAAAATGAAAGAGGGAAAATAACACAGAAGCCCAGAGCTGTAACTCATTATTGTTGGCCTATCTCTCTCTTTCTCTCTCTCCCTGGGTTTTCCCGGCCTCTCCCGTCCTCTCCACTGTCAGTCAGCCTCTAGCCCTTTCGCTAGCATCTTCCTCTTTCTCCCAGTGGGTTCCCACCAGTTAGTCGATCTGCTGGCACTAAGCGCTAATTACACTGTCCTGCCCCAGTGACAGCGACGGCCAGGGAGATCTCTGGACCCGTGTTCGCTAATCCACAGCTGGGGAAAACAACAGCAACATCCGGTTGCATATGTCTGATGACACACAACTTGTACAAAGATCTTGAATGATTTACAGGGTAATCCACTTTACTATCCTTTTCTTTGGATGGTGAACTCCCCCGATCCTGTTACAATAAGCCTTCTTTCCAAACCCGAGGCTCCAGGTTGCCAAGCTCATTGGCTGTTAGTCCCTGCTATGCGTCCAAGAAGGAACCGTATACACCTGTGTGGTTTCTTAGGACTGTAATTAGTTTTTTCCTTAGGTTAACAGCTTCTGGAGGGTGCGGGGGGGACACTGATAACGATAACGTTTCAAAGTTTCTTCAGGGATTTTCTTTATTTAGTGCAGATTGGAAGAGGAGACAAAAACAAGCCAGATTCCAACCCACACTTACTGAACACATTGAGAGTGCCTTGGCCCATTTAATCCACAAAGGCTACTATACATACTGAAACAATTTGAGCTTTGATCATAGGTTCATTATAAACTTGTGCATGAACTAGAACAACATATTTCCATGGTCATTAACTCAAATTAACCCTAAAAAAACACAGATGCTTATTTTCTGTCCAAAGAATGAGGACTGCTGTCAACATTTACTTATGTGTCACATAACTTAAGACATTATTACATTATTTTAAAAAACGGTATAGTAAGCATTACATATGTGGCATTGCTGATGATGATATACGTGGAATGCCAAATTTTCTGTCAAACCAGGGTCTGAAGAGCCACCGTAGACGATGGACGATTTGGACACGTGGCAGTCTACGAGAGGTCATTCTTATTTAATTAGCTAAGCCTATTAAAAGTTTTCACTCTGACGTAGAAGTTCTCTGGTTGTCGTGTTGACAAGCTACCCTTTTTCAAACCTCTGACCCCGACGCCTCCTTCCAAGATCAGGCAAATTAAAGGAGTTAGAATTAGTCCGCGTTGTAGCGCGTTGTATGTCTTCGAATTGAATGTTCTTTAAGAAGGTCTTAACGGCAATTTTCCCTACAAGAAGTTATTTTATCCCTTCTTGTGAATCCAAATCCAGGTTTTATAGGGGTTATCCAATGACAACTGCTAAATAATGACGAGATACTGTAATTACACACTTTAAAATGTTACATAAAATGTAACAATCAATGAGCATTCCATCACTTTAGCTCTAATGTATTTATTATCTCGCTTCGTTCACACAGCAAAGGCCAAGGGTCAACGGGTGTATAAACCAGACACTTCACCATCTCTGTGACAAGTTGTGCAATCATGCATGTGTGTGTGTGTGTGTATGAAGGTCTTTAAATCACTTCTCCTGGGGGGGTAGCTTTTCAGGGAGACGCACCACCACATTGACGAGTGCTGATCTGCAAACGTGGGACGATAAACGTGTCATTCATGACCACACGGGATCCCTCCTTCATTTGCCAATGGACAGGAAATGAGAAACAGTCCGGTCGTGACATTGGCCATCACAGGGCGGGACAGCGGCGGGGATACTGGAAACCTTTTAGAGCTCCAGCCCTTTAAGACCGTTGCTGACCTGTACTGTACAGTACACTGCAACGACGGTGGAAAATATCCGTTTGGGTCAGCTCCATGTCCTAAGTCAAGGTGATGTAAAAGAAGCCGAGTCCTGTCTAAGTGAAGCCCTGCTGACTGCTGACCTTTGTGTCTTTTCCAATCTATCATGCCGACCAGTGTTTGCGTGTGTGTGTGTGTGTGTGTGTTTGTCGGTGGTGAAGGATGCTTGTTTGCATGCCAGTGTGTGTATTTGGATGTACGCGTGCAAGCAAGGGACTTTGAAGGATGGGTCTTTGTCATTGTGTTGGGCGAATGAGCAATCTGTCCTGCTCATATTCAGCCAAGCATATCCAGTCATGGCCCGGGCCCTGCCTGTGGTGACAGGAAAGCCGCGGTGGTTTAAATCACTTGACATTATTCTGGCAGTGGGAAGTGCTTATGCTGAGGATATATCTCTTTGTTTTCTGCCATCTGCAGCAGTAAGAGTAGCCGTATCTCTGATACACGCCAATCCAGTTACATACCAGGAGGAGAAATAAGCAGAGGAAGACTAATGCACAGAGCACATCAAACTATGTAAAAAAACGTAACTCTGAACTTTAGAATTGTAAAGCAATCATGTTGTATAGCAGATGTGCTAAAGTTCACTTTGAAATATTAACTTTGTCAATCTTAAATGAGAAAATCTATGAAGCATTCTCTGTATGTTGATTTGATGTTGACCGTTATCTGTACATAACTGAAGTTAACATGTTGAAAATGGCTTGGGAATGTGGTAAAACAACTGGCCTTTCTGCTACCTATTATTTAGGGTGACATTGAACTACCGGCTGAACTCACTTGAAGCTCTAGAAGACCTTCATCACAGCATAACATACAGTTTATTTGGTTTAGAGATGACATTTGCCAACTTAATTTGGGCAAAGTATCTAATATGTTGTTTTTATCTACTTTTTGCAACACTTGATTAAAGCTGTACAATGCACACTAAGAAATGGGTAAAACCTATGTTGTATCAGATGGGAATGTTTAAAATAATTTGCATCTTTTTTTGTGTAATTTACTCCAAAATTTAATAGCTGCAGAACTTGATTTGAACAAAACAGTAGGCTTGACTGAATTGAAGAGCGTTCACTGAAATAATTTGGGGCTACATGCTTTTCGATTAAACCTATAATATACATCTAAAATGCTTGTCAGAGTCAAACCAAAAGTAAAAAACTAGCCCCTTGATTGGAATACAAAAAACAACTTCCCTTTCAATTTTAGGTATCAAGTTGTTATTAGTTGTTGTCATATTTTGGGTGTTCTGTCACCCACTGACTCAAATCTGTGATAATATATAATTAAACAACAGGAGACAGACCCATAGATCACGGTTACAGTAGCTATAACTACGAGTGCAATGACGAAAATAAGTAATAACAGAGATCAACATTCCAGCATCTGGGGTTCTGCAAGTGTCACCTCAGGTGGAGATTAGTGGTGTTTCTGTCTCCCACAGGGATAACAACGGTCTACACAGCACAGTGAAACAGATAACGGGCCTCAGACGGACAGTTGGTTGTGCTTATCAGCATCTGAGGCGCCCCCCCCCCCCCCCCCCCCCCCCCCCCCCCCAAGGCTCCACAGTAATGAGTCCTGCTTGCATCTTTATGGCTTTGGAGGCTGACCAACTTATTTCCACTTATTCCCTTCTTCTCATCCCATTTCTCTCCATTTGACTTAATATTCCCTCTCCTCCTCTTACCTTTTCTTCCTCCTCTTAGCCCCCTATCTGCCCCTCATCCCATCCTTATATCATCCCTTTTCTCCTTTCTAAACTCTTGCTCTTTCTGTTGCATGCCGCACGGTACCAAGCCTTCTGTTTGTGTGTGTTTGCGTGTGTCAGGTCTATTGCTCTTGGCTTATTTACCACGCTGTAGGGGAGACAAAGGTGCAGGAAATGGAGGTCAGAACTCATCGTTAGTGGCCAATGAATTCTTAATTAGGGCAACAAATGGTGCAGTGCCTACAGTGTGGCTGGAGCGCTCCCAAAGCACCAGACACTCGAGGCCAGTCACCTACACTCCATGTGTTAGCTGAATATATGCTAGGCTGCGGCAAACACGGCAATCATTCCACTTTGCGATATTGTCTGCCATGCGTCATGCATCAACGACATACATGCATACACTTATGTGGCTAATGCAACGACTAGAGGGAGTTTAAGCCGATTTCAGCTCTAAAATGCTGAAAGAAATCCCCTTGTTCTCATGTATGGTATGATTAGCTTATCATTGTATTCTGATGGAAGGCAGCAGGGGGACACCATAAGAAGGCCCTTCATAAAGACACTAGGCAGTGTATGAATGTGATATGCTGGCTATATAATATATATGTATGTATGTATGTATATATGCTGTAAGAAGGTGAGAATGCAGCTATGATTATTATTCATGTACATGTCAGGAGGGAAAAAGAGAGCATGCATTTGAAAGTGCCAATAGACATTATTAGTATTAGTAATAGTAATAATATACTAAACTAATAGTAATATTAGTTTTCACTTGCCTTCACATATTTCAATCAGAAACATTACTCTTTGGGAAAATTATTGAGGCAGGCAGCGAAGATGAGCAATTTCCTTTCTTTTTAAATGTAGGTCATGATCAGTATGAGTTTAATCATGTTGTTGTTTTACTACGCATAAGTATTTAATTAAATCTCAAGGTGCACTAAAAATTTTAGATATAATTTATGTATGAAAACTACAATTTTCTGGCACCCATCAGATTTCATGGATTTTTCATCACAAAGCGCTCGGAAGAATACCTTATCGATCCTCTCATTGTCTATTCAAAAATACACCACTATCTTTAAGAGGCTTTTGCCAGTTTTAAAGTTATGTTGTTTTCGAAACAAAACAACCTAAAGCATATATTGATACCAACCATGACACGCCAACTGGTTGGAAAAGTGTAGCTAATTAAGGCGAGGAAAAAAACAGGCCGTCCCCTGATATCTTACCTCAAGATATGCTTAATTAGTTTACCCGTAAATCTACCCTTTGCAAACGGCCCACTGTATGCTAATCCGATGCAATTTTGTGCAACAATCAAGATTTATTTTCTGCACTGTATACATGTGTTATTGTTATTGTCTATGCAAAAAATAGTGAGAGACGTTTCTATTTGCACCAGTCACAAAAACAATCAATTCCTGAAAATAAGCAGTGCATTTCCTTGGATTTTCCGTTTAAATCGAATCATAATCCTCATGATGGAGGTGTCCACAGTTGCCCTCCCCTGGTGCATGTGTTACTTTGACCTGTGCCTCCTTTTATATGTCCCCTTCCATCCCTTCCATGCCTTCCTTCCTTCCTTCCTCCCTCCCTTCTGTCCTCTCATGCGGCACATCAAACGTCCCCAGCCTGACTGTGTGCTGACAGCCAGCCCACTGACAAGCTCCCAGGCCATTCTGACGGGGCGCCGAGCCTCCTTCCATGAGGCCCTCAAAGAGACAGCGTCACAGTGAATCCACTCTGGAGGCTGGCCGGCACATTCTGCCAGGTTCACAGAACACACCAGAAACACACCTTCGGAGCGGTAGTTAGTGCTTCTGTACTGGGTATAAACCAACTATGATGACAATACAGGGGTTGTAAGACAGATATAGAAGCAATGGGAATTTAGAAAACGACAACCGAAGGCACTACGATCAGTGAGCTGTTAGCAGCGAGCTGTTAGCGCCCTTTAGAATATGTGATTCCCATTTGTTAGCATGGCTGGCTAACTAGCTTATAACCCACTGCTAATTTTACTTACAGTAAAACATAAAAGGAGCTCATGTATAATCTTATTAATTGCAATTTAGTTTTTCTCCAATTTGTGGAAGACGTTTTCAGAGATAAGGGTGATGTAGATGTAGATCTGTCTTGCTTTTTATTAGTCAAAGGGACATTTTTACCAATTGTACATGAAATAGAATAATTGTTTCATAAACAGTCTTTATTCTGTGACCCCTTTTACCACATCAGGAACGGATGAATCTGCCACCATTACACCTAAAAAGAAAGCTTGAGAGAAATAGCAGTAAGTAAGTAAGTAACGGTCAATAAATTTGCAATATCTCCTATGTAAATGTGAATGATTTTCTGATCAACAAATGTGATGCCGATGCCTGAATAGTTCCTAAGCAATCTTATGATCTTATCTGCCTAATGAAGGCTTCTGGCGTGTTTGCTGATATACATTTGCATTATGTTTTCTTTATATCTACATATTTAAATAGGAAATCATGCATACAAATTCAAATATTGAAATAATTTCAGTAAAAAAAGAATATTCTGTGTGTGTGTGTGTGTGTGTGTGTGTGTGTGTGTGTGTGTGTGTGTGTGTGTGTGTGTGTGTGTGTGTGTGTGTGTGTGTGTGTGTGCGTACGTGTCTGTGATTCTCATAACATCCCATTCTCTTATTGAGGGTTTGGCCACACTGACAGTCGCAGCCGATAAATAACTAAAGACAAGACCCACAGCCCTGAGGAAATAACAAAGAAACACATAATAATACAGATATAATAATACAGAATTAAATTCTCCAAATTGTGACTTTTCCTTCTGTGATCTAATAGTCCTCATTGTCCAATTTGTTTTCATTTGTTTCATTTTTCTGCTGCCATTGCTACCTTTTGGTGAAAGCTGCTCTGAAATCGTTTGAACAAATGTCACTTAACTTTCCTCAGAAGCTTCTTTGTGCGGGGAAGAGGTTGTGTGTATGTGTGTGTGTAGGTGTGTAGGTGTGTTTGTGGGAGTTGGGTGGGTGGTACTGGGATGAAGTTCACCCTACAGTCCGCATATCTTTGCTTATTTATGGGAGATGTGGGATTGAACATGAATATGTTACAGCAAGCCACTGCTTAGAACAGCACCTATCCCTCTAAATGTAATTATCCCCACACACACAAACACACACACACTCACTTGCCTACACACACAAGGAACACAAGCGATAATATACCCACAGTGACACACCAACACAGTGCCATCTTCAAATGCACCCGCGGGCGGCACGGTGAACGTGACAGCAGCCCTAATGAGCTCGGCTGAGTAGGTGACCCCGGTGCCTCGTGAGAGGAGTGGTGTCTCCATTGAAATGCGGAGGGTCTGAGTCATGGTGTCATGCAGGTGCCTTTTGAGGGGGAGTAAACACCTTTATTTTGTTGTTAGGATTTGGACATTAAGTGCATGTACAATATTAACATATGTGTTAACTTGTGGGGGAAGTGTGTTACTACAAATACAGGCGTAAAACTCCAATTTCTATACGAATCGTCTCATGATGTTTCTGCTGTAGCAACACACGGCTTCAGCAGTCGGAGTAATTGGCCGTTATTCTGCGTGACAGGCCAAACCATGACACATTTTGGGGTTTGAGGTGTATAAGGATGAGTGTGAGCTTCTCAGTCTTTCATCATCTTCGGCAAAACGGGGAGGCGGCAAGAACGAGAGGCTGTAAAAACGAGAGAGAGAGAGACCGTAACGAGAGAAATGCAGAGAGCTTCGGGGTCCTTGGTTCGCTCGGTGATGATATGCGGGGTAATGAACGTTCAGATTTTATACATCAGAAGCGTGACGCTCCGCATCGCCTAGACTGTCAGCGAGTTCTGCCCCGTATTGGTGAGATGAGGGCCCCTATAATCTCTTTCCGTCCACTCCACACCAGCTTTTGAGGCTGGCTCTTCCGACTTAAAGCTTGCATTTCATTTGTCAGCCTAATGGTGAAATTTGTAAGGAGTTTAAATTCATGCTTCTCCTGGAGGTGTCATGTGGAGTTGTCAGGGGTGTCACAAGAGAAATAAGTGAGTTTGCTGCTTGGTGTGAAAAGTAATCTCTTTAAACTTGGAAAAGTTAGAGCGGCTTAATAGAGGTAAAGGATTCAGTGAGGCTGGCCATGTTTTACATTAATGAAACTGTGAATAAACATCAATTGCCATTGCATTGGAATGCATGCCTAACATAGCATATTATACATTATAGCTAATAGATAGAAGTTAATTTTTCTTGTAAGTTAATATTCAGCATTATTAATACCTATTGAAAAAAATGTGGCCTCCATTTCTATTGGTTATGACAATAATGTTCTCATCAAAGTATAATAGCTGATCTGGGAACATTGTGAACTGACTACAAAGTCCAAAGGGGCAGGCAACATTGGTCAAGCATATGTTAGGTTTAATGGATTAGTATAATTGTTTGCTAATTTGAGATAAATATTCAGATTACTTTGTTACTATTTCTTTTCCCAGCTAAGTTTAGTGGAACTTGGGGTTTGTTTAAAATGTGTATAATCATCTGGCCCTGTCTGACCTTTTTTGCAACGTCACTGGCTCGGTATAATTGTCACTTTTTTGGAATTGCAAATAGGAACGAGGGGCAAACTTGTGGAAGTAGAGTCAAACTGTAAAGATCAAGGTTAACACTTTAAATATAAACAGACACGCTCACACAAAAGGTTATATAGTAGTTATATTGACACGCACCCACATACACACCTGCTGTAGAGGCACTTTTTTCTTACCTTGCAGTGGAGAGGAGCCGCAGCCTGTAATCACACATGAATAATTAAAACCGAAAGAAGGCCTTTGCTATTTTTGCAGGATCAGCGCACAATGAGTAGGAAAGGTTGAGAGCGGGGACGCTGTTCTGAAGGGGGCAGAGAATGAAAACAAGCTGCTGCTGCGCAGAAGAGAGGTGTAGAGTTGAGATTAGGTGAGAAGGATAGGGGAGCGGAACATCGGGTGAGGGTTGCCTCCACTGACACCACGTCACTGGTTGAGAATGAGATGAATTGGATTGAGAGACAGCAGTTTGATCTTCAGTGGCTGATATCGTGGTTTGTGTGATTGGACTTGTTCATGACTGTGAAGGAGGTTGAGAATACTTTTTTCTGCTGTAGTAATCCAGCTTTGTTCTGTCTTGGGAAAGATGCGCTGTGTCAGAGTCTCAGATTACTGACCAATCTTTACATTTGAATGCATTGATGTTTACATGAAAGGAACTGTAAAGAGTGTCAGTAAAAGCTTGCACAAAAATGAAAGAATCAAAATAATCAAGGTATTGCGGATTACAGTGCATGTATGATTGCCTGTAAATGTGAGTTAATGATGAAAGGAGTGACTAATGGACTGTATTAGTCTGTATGCTTCTTAAGTAGGGCTATCAACATAAACACATTAATCTATGCGATTAATGTGGCTGAGATTAATGCAAAATATTTTAACATAGTTAACGTACGTTTGTTTACTTGGAAGTTGACCACGGAAACGCTAAAATGTTAAGATAACATTAACAATTAAACAACAGTGTCTAAAATACGCGCTTTCTAAAGTTTCTCCTTTTTTAAAGATTTAGTCTTTAGAAGAAAAACAAACATTCAATAATTAATCAAGATTAATGAATTTCAAAATGTGCGATTAATTTCTTTTAATCTATTGACAGCCCTATTTTTAGGTATTGCATTGAAAAAACATGGCACTTACTCATCCAATCATTGCTGTAATGATAATAATAATTCCACTACTGTTACTTACTTACATTAAAGCAGACAAACAGAATGTTTAATCCACTCAATATCATTTTGCTCCTGTTTATTAGGTTAATTGGGAAGAGAAAGACAAGATCCCCTTAACTCTAGATGCAGTTGCTAAGTTATGGTTGGCCAATGCATGTGTGAGGGCCGGAGTTGCATCATACAATTCAAATGGGATAAAACACTTTTCATATTCAGATACAGTTATTTCATGATCCCCACCGTTTATCTTGCCACACATTTCCTGGGCCCAAGTTTGGAAGTACGTGTCTACCCCCTTCACATAAAAAACTTTTTTTTACATAACAAACATCATGTTTCTCTATAGGATCATATGAATCGCCTCGATTATAGTGTGTGCACTGTAAAGATTACCCACTAGCTCCTGAATGAAGGATAAACTTTGAGCCTAAATCGCACTTACTAAAATCGCCCTCCACTAACAGACAGCAGACTTTTACATGACCTTAAATTGGTACCAGTCCATGTGTCCATTCTGCCCAGTCTAATCATCAATCTGCAGCCCTGTTCACCAGCCGCTGGCACCTGTCAGGATGAAAGACATGGATTAGAGCGAGACAGAGAGAATGTGAAAAGGTTGGGCATACAATACCAGCATCACGTGTCCCGTTGCTAGGGAGGCTGTGTGTGTGTGATGTAAATCCAACACCGCTGTCAGGCCTAGCTGCAGGCACAATGGGACAATGTCCAGATTTGTGTGTGTTTGTGTGTTTTCCTCCAGGAGTCATGTGTGCCTTATGTGATTGTGTGTGAAGTTTAAGATAGCTTGTGCCTCTTCTGCTACGTTGTTTTGGAAAAGACTATCACTGCACATCATACTCACCCATAGAATCAAACAGCCTCACACACACACACACACACACAATCCGCGCGTGCACGCTGCTCATGCTTATCCCCTCCCCATTTCATGTCTAAAAATAGATATTTCCTCAATGATCTCTCTGCTTCTCAAAGCAGCAGGCTGTAAGACAGGCATGCCGGGGTTAATACAGCACTTCCTCTGAAGAGCTCTCTATTTCTTATAACCCCCCCCCACACACACACACACCTCCCCTCTAACCCTCACATGCCCCACACCTCCATCCTCACGCAGGCACACATACACACTCCCATTCAGGGTGCAGATGGCAGCTAGTGTGTGTGAGACAAGAGACCCTTTTGCGCGCAGTTGGTTAACGGCGAATCGGGCTCATTTACATGCAGGCAGTGCTTCGACTCCAGTCCAGGAGAGTATGCTTCACTCTGGAGCAAGCAACTCACAAAATATGATGACCATATGTTCATTACAGCCTGACTTCTTTCTTCTTTCACTGCCCTTGGAGCAGATAATAAAAGATCAACACGCAACAATTGAGTGTAGGAGTCCAGTTGAGTGGTGATGGTCAGTCAAAATGGACAAAAGGAGCAAGCTCCTGCGCTAAAAGGCTTTGAATATGATGTAAGCTAAATGCTACTTTCAGCTGCTTCATCATTTTTATATTTCTGATTGTGCGACAAATTTTGTTTTTCAAACAATCATTCTGTGTTATTGGTTTGTTTTGCTTCCCAGTCAGTTAATGTACCTGTCCGGCCATCCTGTCCAAGCATTTTCCTTGTGTCCTCTCAGGTATGTATAATGGACAGATGTAGAATGCATATTCATTTTGAAAGAACACAAGTTTTTTTTTTTTTTTAAATGACAACAACAATAACGTAAATGACAATGCTGGCGACGATCTATAATTGAAATCATTAAATCATTTTAATCAATCATTAAAAGTTTTACTTAAAAAAGATTTGTCAGACATTGTGAGAAACAAATGCCTCAAGGTTGTGCAACTTTGTCATTCAAGAAATACAACAAATATAAAGCCAAAAAGCTGCTTATGAGTGACATTCTTTTATTATGATGAACAGAGTATTACTATGTTTTTCCTCTAACGTCAGAAAACAGTCCGCTTCTCTGACCATGCCTGACTTGGACCGAACCTCTAGAGACTGACCATATAGAGCTTCATTCCTGACCTTGTTTACGGCTGTTGACCAAACAATCTCATCTCAAGGTCCACTTATTCAGTTTTTCCGGTGAGTTTGACCAACGGTTGAAGATCAAGGTAAAGATTTCTTTCCAAGTGGGAATTTATATGATTTTATGTATTATTTCTGGACATAATTGTGCACAGGAGTAAGCCACTGTATGCAATATATGCAGTACAAACAGACATCAGTAAAGGTATTATTTACTATTTATTTGATTGTCTGTTTTGTTTATAACACTGTACTTTCCAGCATTAAGCACAATGTACAAATATTTTGGATGAGGGCATTACGCATTCATTCATTGTAGGACAGGGACAGCTGCAGACATTCAAGTAGGTAATGTCCTCATTGTGTGCACTGCAGTGGGCTAGTTAGTGCTGCAGGTAGAGAGAAGGTCATTGTGGTGTGATTCCGGTCTGTTTGAGTCTAACAAGCAGACAGGATCATCCAGTAGGATTAGCACAGCCGTGCAATCTCTTAAACACATGCAGTGTTATGAGCGCTTCAGAGGTTGATCAAAGGCATATCTGCAATTGCAATAGAAATGTACAGTATAGAGGCGTTGCTTTACAAATAGTGGAAATTTGTTTGATTTCTACGTTTTTACTGAAACAGATAAATTCTCTTCAGCAAATTTCCCCTATCCCGTTGTATTGTGACTTATTAGCTGTGTCGAAACAAAGCACATAAAATACAAACCCTCCCTCGCACTCACTGCCCAATTAGTCCGGCTCCAGTCCATTCATGTTCACATCTTTTTTACTGCCTCACACCGCCATGTTAATTAACAAAATTGTCATCCCTCATAAATTTCTATTCCGTGTGTGTGTGTGTGTGCCTAACCGTTGCCTCTGCAAACTGAAGCAGTAGGAGCAGTGTGTGCATCAGCAATAGCCGAGCTTTAACGCAGCACCATCTATCACTCGGCTCAGCCAGGCTTCAATAATAATTGGGTTAGAATAAATGGGCCATGATTTTGGAGCAGAGAGGAAAAAAAGAGAAGCCAAAACAAAGCCATAGACAATTCAATAACTAGGCCCCACCCAGGAGGCAAGAAGCAGGAGAGCGGGGCAGAGGGTGCAGACACTAAGCGGATTGATGTGCTGCCCCTGTACAGGGCCAGTTCTGGATAAAGATATGTCTGTTACCAAGGCAGGCGGCAGGTTGAGGCAGAGTGAGACAGCAGAATCCTGCAGCATTATATCAGATGAGGTACAATGGTGTGCAGGAAAGACAACGTTTTGTGATGAGAAGGAGGTAGGCCACAGCGATACGATGCAACACGAGGTTCCCTTCATTGACCTGTGGTAACATTTACCCGTCGCTATTACATGCCGTTAGTAGCCCCGCTGTGGGGCAAAACGTTTTCACTGTCATTGTGACAGGGCCACTGCTTTTGTTGTAACCACGTGAAGCTGAACAGCCAAGAAGCATGTAGGTACAATTTTAATCAGCTATGAAAATTAACAAATGTATTGAAAAACAAGTGATTGTTATTAGAAATATAAATAAATAAATACAGAACCCAATGGTGTACAAAACAATTAAGACCCAGTTGACTAAAGTATGCTGTTAATGAGTTGTCGAATTAGTTAGAATAAACAGAGTTTGGCAGCGAACTGACGTCGGAGATAGTAAATGAGTACTCGTGTGTGTCATGAAAAGAAACTAGTTATTCAACAGCTAGTTGCAGGTTGGAAAAATATTATTCAATATATTGTTGAATTGTATATTTCATTGAAATTGTACTGTAGTCATATGAATATGCATGTTTATTTATAGGTGAGGAATTAAAAACTGAGTGGAGAAGTGCAAATGCTTCCCTACAGAGATCATGGTGGATTTCTCCACCTTCATAAAAAAAACATCTGCATTACAATTAGGATATTTCAAATCAGGCAGTTGTGGTATCTATACAGTATTTAATATACGTTATGTTATGTTTGGAAAAAAAGTATTTCATGGTAGAAAGTAAAGGCCTTAAAGTTGAGAACAACATTTCCAGCATGGACAGTAAATCCTCAATTTCATGCAGGAGGGCGGTGAAAATGGGAGCAGGGCAGACGGAAAGAGAGAGACTTTAGATGAGGAGAGAAGAGCTAAAAGTAAGAAGTAAGTCGCACGGAGGCCTAACAAGTGGGTCCAATGGACTTGGGCATCCAGTTATGGCACACACACACACATACGCCCACGCATAAACATGGATTCGCACTTGTGACAATACGCTTTACGCACTCATCCCCTGACAGAGACCCAAATGACAAGGTGGCAGCCAGTCACCGTGTGAATCCTTTGGCACACGAGCATCCTTGTGCGCGTAAACACATACGTGACTCACCTTCGGATAGCACCTAATGTATGCAAGAAGGGAGACAGATAGAGACGCCGCGGATCATTCTCACAAACAAAACAGGCCGATTACACCTTCCTCTAGTGGGTTTGCATCGTGAAGCAGATTAACTCCTTTTTCAGAATCTTTTGTTGCGTAAAACTGAGTAGTGGCTCGGAGACAGCACAGCAATGTGTTGCATTGCCTAAAGTGGGGGTTTTGAAGTCACAGATAATCTGCTTTTGAAACAATGCGATAGTGTTGCTTTTCATTCGGCTCAGTTAAGCCATGCTCCAAATGAGGAGAGGGAGATAGCGGATCAAAGGTTTTGGGTTGAATCCCAGAATTGTGTCGCTCTTTAAAGTCGGAAGAAATTCTCTATCTATTGTGCTGACTTCTTTTGGAGATGATAGAATTTAGCATCTCGGACAAAAATAATCCAGATGAAGTAGTGATCTGAAACATCAATGGAGAATCCAGGCTCTCCTTTAAAAGCTGAGGACTGCATTTCAGTTTTATTTGCAGATTGGTAGTCTCTGAAAATACAGAAAAGTATAAGAACATTAGGAGATTTTAGCATAATCCCAGCCTAACGAGTATCCGTTATCGGGCTACAAATCTCCCAACACAGCACACACTCTTAGACAGAATTTCCTGGGCATCCATGACTATAATAGTTTGACTGCCCAAACAAATGAAGCTCGAGACAGACATTGATAGCTGGAGAAATTTCTTGACACACTTGGATAATGTCTGCATTACATCGGCATGATTGTTGGATTATCTCTTTCATAAATGTATCAAAATTGTCTCTTCTTTATTTGAGGAAGGCTTACTTCTTATCAGTGTTATTTCCATACTCCATAGTTCTTTCAGTTTACCTGATTGATTTGTAACGCGTATTGTATTATATTTATGTTCAAGTCATAACATTCCAAGGGCTTTAGAGAACATAAAACAATTATAGTTTCATCCATTAATACATTCTTGAGCTGAACTCTTGCGTCTGCAATGTAAATATAACTTTAAAAAACAAACTTCATGCAATGTTGCAGTTTGTATGTCTAATTCACTTTTTGAATGCGCTTACCACTGAAAAATCATTATTTGTTACGTTAACGTAGCCTAATGCATAGCTTACATGTCAGTGACGGACAGCTTTTTATTACTTTTACTACTATCATTAGCGAGGCAGTGACGCATGAAGCTCACTTATTTAGATTCATGCCGAACATAAATTCTGATGCCTTCGTTCTCCTGCCTTTATTTGTATGGTAATGTTTGAGAAAGAGCCGTGGAGCTGAATGACATTTCTGTATTACACCCCAATACAAGCCGTGCGGTGTGGAATACCAACGACTGCATTAGGATGTGAGGGCGAAAAAGGACAAAGTAGGACACTGCAGAATTGGAACAGAAATCTTCGAGGATGTTTTTCATTGAAATATCAGTACAACATTCTAATTCTAATTCTATTATACTGTACACGGAAAGAGCTCGTTGTTGGCCTGGAGAGGTTGGGAGCTGACAAAGGAAACAGGAAGTGAAAGAGGCAGAGAATAGAGAGTCCTGAGCACACACGGTTTGCTATTGGAAAAAGACTCACTCTGGTCCCCACTGCACTCAGAAGAGCCCCGGACCGTTTATTACACTTTAATCTACGGCAGGTGCAGAAAACAGAAAATATACATGGGGAAGGGGGGGGGGGGGGGGGGTTTGGGTGGGCGGGGGTGGACAAGGGTTAAGTGGAAAGAACGGCTTATAAAATGGAAACCATAGCAACTTACTGAAGGTAGAAAGGAAAAGCCTATGACACAATACAGCCTAATTGGCAAACACTAAATCACACACTGTTTATTTAACGAGCAGCATTTTTATCAATAGCATCAACAGAGACATTTATGATTACTGACATTCATTGTTTGGATGCAGTAACCTGATAATGAATTGATGCCTTCGTGCCATCGTGAAGCTTATAGTTTATTTTTTTTCCGATGTGGGTTGACTGAACCCTGCATTGGGTTGTATTCATTCAGTACATGCCAAGAGATTAGTAAAGCATTGTGTCCTTTGTGTCAACCGTGAGTGCCCGTAAGACATCTGTATGTCAGTGTGCATACTCTGAATGCTCACGTGTTTGTGTAGCTCACAGTAGTATGCTCGCCGTTCAAATAGCCTCCTACATCTCCCAGAAAGGGTTGTCGACGAGAGGTGAGGACGGTACCTCGGCCACAGCTGAGCTCTGATGAGACAACAGGGAAGTGGTGAAGTCCGGTGTTTTCATAACTCTGCGTTGGTTGGTTGATCGCATTTATGGTGCAGGCTGGGTTGGCTGACTGGAAAGCTGTCAGGCTGATTGTGAGTTGTCATCAGGTTGTCATTAAAAAAAAGAAGAAGCGAACAACATATTAGACATCTTGAGCCAGCTAATAGAGTGTGTAAGAAAGCAGGCCAGCAGCTCCCGTCTCCACCCTGTAAGCTGCCATCTTGGTGGCGGTAAAGCCCCGTAAGCTTCCTCGCGCAGGCTGAGGCGGTGCAGTTTGGAAACCATCAGGCAACGGTGACACTTGTTACCCGCTCTCACTCAGACGTGTTGGTCGCTCAATGGTGCAGAAGGTGTTCGAAGCCTTTGGAATGGTAAACACGGGGAAGTGTGGCCCATACACACTGAGAGACACAGACCGTCCAATCAGGTTGACATTTCAGCAGACGTTTGAGAGTCTATATATACACGATATTAACAGGTTTAAAAATAGACCTCTACCGGTGCGGGTTATGTATTATGCAGTGTAAGTGAAGATGGTTGGAAAAATTCAATTAGATACTGCAGCAGAAGAAGAACAGTATTCTTTATTCAATACGGATGCTTCACAAAATAAATGAAAAACTTCTTAGCCAGACAGATCATTTCCCCCTTATGAAAGAGTTCTGCTGTCAAGACTCAACCCTCTAGGAGAACATATTCAAATTACATGAGACATGATATATTAAGGTACATGATTGTCTATTGATTTTTTTTAACTGTTCCTACAGCTACAGCTCCATTTGCTACAATATTAAACAGAAAAAGAATGTACTGTAGAAACGATGTCACCGGCTGAGTGGGAAACTGCTGACTCGCTATGGAATGACTCAGGAGAGGCTACATGAGACATCCTTGAATCATGACGTCCTGTTTGTGTGTTTGTTAGTTTATGTATTTCACAATGATCAGTCCCTCCTGTCCCTCCAGTCCCCTTTCTGGGGATGGACATCAGGACGTCCTATGTAACTGGTTTGTCTGTCAGCGCCACCAAACAGTTTGAGTTTTCCCAAACTCGCTTTCCGCCTCATTGTTCCCCGTCACTTGAGAGGCTAAAGTGGAACATCGGGACATTGGGCAGCAGAGAGAGGAAAATGGTTGGCTGATTGGAGACGTCAGTCCTGTGGGAACGCTCTCAGTCTGTTGAACCCAAAAAAAAAATGACTGACAGTTTTTGCTTGGCTGGCAGACGTGGGCACCCAGAGGTGGGTGAGTGAAGAGGGCCAGAATGGCAAAAGTCGTGCCAGAACGGGGACATCCAACAAGGTCATGCAAACCGCGTCACCATGCAAACTTTAAAGGGACAAAAGGGCATTTGAGGTGACTGTAGACTCTTTTTAAAGAGTGATATCGCTCACTAAAAAATATTTACGCTTAGGCACACAGAAAAATGTATATTAAAGTAGGAGTGTTCTCAACTGTTATATTCAAAAATGAAGAACCGCCGGGCGGACAGAGGGCATCGAAGATCAAAAGGTTAAAATCAAATGTACAGTATTTAATAAAAGAGATGGTGTTGTGGTAAAAAGAACATCTCAGCTGAGGAGCCGCTGTTCTCAGCAACCAACAGGCCCCAGGTCAGTCCTTTGACCATCCCTAGTGCCCGTCTGTAGCCTCCACCAGCAAACTCCAGAACAATGGTTCCTACAGGTATTTATAACAATGCTTAAAGGTGTGAAAGTCAGTGTCCACACCTCTGGGAGTGGTCTTCTGGTGAGTTCAATGTAACTCGGATTTCGAATGATTCTTAGTCAATATCAGTTGTTGTTCAAGTATTTCATGCATGCATTCAAGTTGATTACATTACATCAAATACAATCATAACTGTACATTGGTATTATTCTATTACAGTTGCAGAATTACAGTGGTTTTACAATATTGTCATTACTTTATTGATTACACAGTTTCAGAATCTTTGCTGTATTCTGGTGTACACTATATGCATTTTTATTAATTTTATGAACCGGGTCGTCAGTTTATTTCTAATATCCTACACAACCGTATGTCATTTCTTAAAAAGTCTAACTACCCCATAACTACCACGTGGCGACCCTTCAATGGGGCTTTTGAGTGAGTTGTCTTAGTTGTTAATGTTGTGAGGACATTCTGTTGTGCCCGTCCCTTTTCCTTGGGAAATATTCTCATGGCTTCTCCACACATAAAGGTTGCTTTGTGTTTAAGTGTCTCCGGGGCTTTGATGATTTTAGCGCCTCATTTGGCAGGATTTTACCACCTTTCAACTGTACCCGTTTCCTGCCTCGGGGTTGTCTTTTACATTACTTATTTCATTTTGAAACTGATCCAGAATGTGTCTCTGCATCCCAGGGAACGTGATCATGACGATGCAGGTTTCATAACATTTTCTAATCTAATCTGAGATCTTGTGTTTCTTGTCTGTTAGCCTTGTCACTGTTCCCCCAGATCTCAAGATGAAAAGATAATGACAATTTAACAAAGAGATACCAAACCGCATTGTAAATTAATTCAATGCTCATCTCTGACCTCAAAGATCGGTATCGCCTACAGTAGGGAATTTTTCTCGAGCAAAGTTGCATCTCCGCTCTGATGAATTATGCAGTTCAGGATCGTTTTGGGGGATTTGAGCTGCTCCGCTGTACCCGGTGTAGTAGTAAACACTGCATGATTTATCAAAGGCTAGAAACAGCTTGTTTGACTGCTGCAGGTTCCCGCAGAGGAGGGGAGCAACTTGCATTGCAAGTATTCGGCTGCTGCTAGTTAATGCTGGATGGCACTGGCTCCGTCTGCATGAGTGAGGTCATATCTAAAAAGAAGAAAGCTGTGGTGAAGTCACGTCTGGCTGGCTGGAAGAGACAGCAGACTGAAGAGAAACACGCCTGAGGCCTCATCCGCTGCTACTTCATCGTCCC
Source organism: Gasterosteus aculeatus (assembly GCF_964276395.1). Classification (NCBI taxonomy): domain Eukaryota; kingdom Metazoa; phylum Chordata; class Actinopteri; order Perciformes; family Gasterosteidae; genus Gasterosteus; species Gasterosteus aculeatus. The sequence goes on from NC_135703.1 coordinate 10,296,919, forward strand.
ATTTCCCCTTTTTCTCTTCATCTCTTACTCTGTCTTCCGTCCCTCCCATTGAAGTGTAATTTGATGTGTAATCACCCCCCAGCCCGCCCTATTTACCCTTGCTTACCTTTCCATAGCTCTGGTCTTCTTCTGATTCATTCACAGCTCTCGTGATGAGGTACAGAGATGGTGTTAGTGCAGGTCTGCACTCATGAATGTTTGAGCAGGAATTTCACACTCTATTTCAGTCATGGGAGCGGCCAGTGCAAGAGTTGAATGAGCATTTTCATAAAGTAAGTGTGCATCTTAGTCTGTGTGTGTGTGTGTGTGTGTGTGTGTGTGTGTGTTTGTGCATGTGTGTGTGTGTGGGCTTGTGCCTTCCATCCAATGAAGAACAAGTTGTAAATTTGAGAAAATACTCAAATAAAGCTACATTTTGAACAACCTAAATGAATCATCTTGCAAAGACAATAATTTCATAATAATCACCCTATTATGAAGACATTAGGCCTGTGGAGGAAATATTGTAATGAATTTAAGATCTTCACTACGAGCAACAGATACCAAACCGTTACACCTTAAGTACACCTCCTGCTAGAAGGAGAGCACGAATTGTCCTCGAGTAAACTGGAAACGGGGAGAGACAGTGATGATAATAGTCATGAATAGTCATGTCTTTGCCAGATGTGGGATGTCCCCCCGGGGGGGAACTCTTGTGTGTGCTTCAGGATTAATCGTTTGAATAAAAGGAAACATAATTAACACCTTCCCTCTTGCTTTGATGGATAACCAACTCTAGCCCCCTACACACACGCACACACACACACACACTCACACACACACACACACTCACACACATATACACTTGAACATTACGCCTTTAGCTGAGATGAAATACTGTACATTGGCATCGTTTGGCATTGATGGCTCCTGTCTCTCAACTGCAGACCCGTCAATGTTTCCTGGGTACCGTTGCAGCGGATACGAGGCGGGATGCCAGATGAAGTTATGATTGTGACTGTGCAGTACGACTCAGAGGGAGAGCCATGCAGTTATTGAGTCTCATAGACGTACAGTATGCATGCACTGTTACAGGTGTAGACGGAGGATGTCATCCCATACAGACGGCTGCACTCTAATCTAGTGTGTGGTTTATATCCTTTATATACACAATTTCACAAGACAGTATTTGTTATTTTGAAGAACCGATCAGAATGTATAGTTCATTCGCTGGGGAGAGAGTTGTGTCAATTTAATCTAGAGAAATCACGGCTACACAATTAAAAACAGTCAATTTTCTTCTATGCCGCTGCTCCTTAGAGGGTCGCGGGGGCGGCTGGAGTCAATCCCAGCTAACAATTAACAACACGTTAATGATATGTTCTGATCGGCATTGTCATCGATCAGTTCATAAAATCAGATAAAAGCAGTTGCTAACAAATGCATTTTGTATCGCATTATTAGTGACTATTTTTGAGTCTTATTCAGGAACAAATGGGCTTATGCAGTGAAAATTTACGCACAAAGCAGAACAGATTACTATATGAACCATTATCTACTACAGACAGTCTCATATGCCTTCTGGCTGTTTATAAAGTTGTCAGTAATGACTTGGCTAGCTGCAAATAGCACTTGATATTCATGAGGCGATTCTACAATCCTGTATGTCAACACGGGGAAAACACAGCGTTCTGCCCACAATGGTTTGTTTTATCGTGTGCGCACGTGCGTGTGTGTGCGTGCGTGTGTGTGTGTGTGTGTGTGTGTGTGTGTGTATGTGAGCGAGAGAAGGCCCTGTTTTGTTAAATCATGGTCTACACATGAGCAAAGCAGAGGACATTCCCATTTGTCAGTGTGTGGTGCTCCAGGGGAGGACTGTGGGGGACAGCTGCTCGCTCAGGTCACGTGAACCCAAATTTCTGTTTGGAGGGAAACCAGCTTGTCTCCAGTTGTGCCTCCTAAGGCCATGGAAGAGCTCCCAGACCAGCCTGAGCCTGAGCAGCTCTTACTGGAGAGACACTGCACCAAGCAATGGAAAGAAAACAAAGAAATGAAGGAAAGAGAAAACACCTCGGTACAACTGGCAATAGATTTTGAGCCAGGTTAGATATTTAGAATCCTAAAAGCTCATCTTCAAAAGAAGACATTTGAGATGTGGTTCAGCCTTTTTGTTTGACTTCCATTGCAAATAATGGGCTGTGCTATATCATTATGCAAATGCACAAAGAATGCAGCACTCATCTTCCATCTAATGGGTGTATGGTGTAGGATGAATAAATACTTATAAACAAAATAGTTAGCTAATTTAAAACATGTTTTTCTCACGTCGGGGTAGCGAAAGCAGAACTCAATCGCAGATTTCCAAACAAAAAGTACTTTAATCAAAAGCCGACAGGGATCCAGAACTCACAAACTGGGTGACGCCAGGGAGCCGGGATGGACGCCAGGCGTTGGTGGAGCCGGGATGGGAACCAGGCGTCGGGGAGCCGGCGTCGGGGAGCCGGAGTCGGGTCAGGCTGAAGTCGGGAGAAACAGACCTTTGGCAGGTAGAGCCCATCTCTTTGCTGCTGGTGTATTGATCCCAGAAAACCAATAAGCCCTTTCATTAAGGATTTCAATGCATCAGCCCCCTGAAGCCACAGTACCTTCCTCTGGCCTCACAGGCCTCGTGCAGGTCATCCCACCTAGGTAATGAGGCTTGGCTTTCCTCTCCAGTTATTGCAAATAAGTGGGTTTACCCCAGCAGACCACTGTGCTTTCATACAAATCAGTGGATCTTTCTTAAACGTTTTTGAATTATTTCCATTTTCATTTAATTTTTCTTCATTTCTACAATCTAATAAACAAATAAATATAGTGTATTATTATATATTAAATATGTAAGTTTATGAAATCCTCCCCACTTTACCAGACATTCCCTCTTAACAAATCCCTCTTAACAAAGGTTATGCTATTATTATGTAATCTATTTCATGCCTTCTTTTCAATTTTAATTTTGTCTACAATATTTAGTCCTTGCAGCATCCAAATGCAGTGTGTTGATTATGAAATCATAGCAGTGTAAACCCTTGGCTGTAAAAACAAGCTGGCAGATGAATCGCACAATCAACACTTGCTGCATGCCAAAGCCCGGCTGCTACCATCTCGTCAAACTAACTCATTTTACAGCTTCAAAAGAGAAATGAATGACACTTGCATTACCATTGATCTCTCGTTACCAATTGGTGTTTCATGCACACATTACAGGTGGCTTGCAGCTAAAACAACTTCTGGCACACAAAGCTGACGTTCTTCTGGGAGTTGTGTATGCAGCTTTTTTATGTGAGTGTGTGTATGTGTGTGTGTATCGGCTTGGATGGAGGCTCGCAATATTTCTCAGACTAATTAACACCTCGGCAACAACAACACCAGCATACGTTTCTGCATAAACCTCCCAGAAGCTGAGTTTTCAGTTGAAACCCTGAGGAGGGAGCAGCTCGCCATGTGTGCTTGGAGACTTGTGGGAATTGTGGGCAGAGTGCTGGTGTGTTTTTGAGTATGAGTGTCCTACCAAAGGTCATATTGGTCAATTGTTGCGTTTTTATACGCAACAATTTATTGGAGTGTTGTTGGTATATATAGCCGACAGCCAGCTTGGGGTCAGCGCTAGCAACTACATCATATCGACAAGATGCACAAAGATCAGAGATATCAGAGTTTTTATGGCAAACAGACAGGTGTGGGATGCTAGTGTCTGACTTTTGATAAAGAATATGTGACATTTTTTGTCATCTTTGTCCGTCTTGAAGCTCACGTGTACAGGCAGTATAATATTAAAAGTCAATAAGGCCCATAATACAGAATTAATTTTTAGTATGCTGTATGTTCTGAATGGGAGAGTGAGATGTGTTTTTCCCATTTTTGGAACATAAAAGAAAAGTCTGATCAAGAAAATGTAAAGATTATCCAGTGCAGTGTTTTGGATGCGTGATAAATAGGTGATTCAGGAAGTAAACAAGAGGAAGCATATTTTTCCTGAACATTAGAGTAACAGGCTGTGTGGATAATGACATTGAATCCTTCTGCAAAACCTTCCATCATGCAAACAAAAACTAAACATCTCAATTAAGCAACACTATATTCATAGTATAACTAAGTAAAAGTGAAATATTCAGGCGTCGGCAGAGAAGATGTAGTGACCAAAGCAGGAGCATAAAGAAGTTATTTAGCTGTTTTCTTATTGCATTTCCACATGGATGGACTTCACAAAAAAAATGCTACACTACTGTTTCAAATTGACTCAGGGTAGTCTGACCTGTAATGTTCTATAAAAATTCTATTAAAGCTATTGAAATATTAAAAGTTCAAATGAAATGTGTTTTGCTTATAAGAGCTTAACTGATGCCAGATTTATCTCAAATCCCCAACCAATTGTATTTTCAAGCATTGGTTTAAAACCAGAACATGGTGTTTCTAAAATGTGCTGCATCTGTATTAGACAAAGATACGCAATGAGAAGTATGATCTCTTCTTTGAGGATGAGTAAAGCAGCAGCTACGTGATTATTGGTGAAGTGACATCCGATCAAAACGGGAGTGGGGGGGTGGTGTACGGTAGAAAAAGGGAGAGAACGGAAAAACACTGAGGAGGATGAGAGAAACGCTGAGGGAGGAATCTTAGAAGGGTTTTGTACAAAGACAAACGTGAATTCTTTCCCAGGAGGGGAAAAAAATACGGAAGGAAAAGGAAGGAAGCAGAAACAGAGATACCAGCAGAAAATCAAATGAAAAAGAGGAGACGGCGCGTGGCTGGTTCACACACAGTGCAAAGGTAAACCCCAGTGAGGTGGAGTATGACGAACAGACCAAGCAGCAGCAGAGGAGTCAGTGAGTCCGACAAACACTGTGTAATCTCACACTCCCCCTGGGATCAACACGGCTGAACTCACCATCAAAGCAGCAATTTTTCATTGTTTCTTTTGCTCTTTGTTTGCATTTCATTACCCGTCCTCGTTATTTTTTTTTTCATTCTTTTTTTTTATAGCAGCAGCTTCATCGCTCATCTCGCTACAAGTAGAAAGGTGGTAATTTTATTCAGCCACAAATCTCACAAAACAAGCAAAATATCTTGCATTCCTGTGTGCCTTTGTAATAAAAACTTTGTGATTCAATTTCTCCTCCATGTGTAATTTCATTTCAATGGGGATTGTAAATGAATAGCTCCGTGCTTCTCCCTCGGTGTCCCTTCTTCCAATGCACTCTGCTTTCCCTTTACCTCCTATATCGGTCCGATCGGCCAGTGGACGCTCCGTGTCCGATTAAGACTTCCCAGACATTGATTTTTATTGGCTGTGTAATGGTGCAGAATCTAAACACTTATCAGCGTCAATGTGCTCTATGTAGTAACAAGCTGTTAGGGAACGCGGAGGAGGCGATGGGGCATGGAGAGTTGGAACGGGCAGTAAAGCAGTAGATCCAAGAATGGAAAAGAAACTGTGTGTAGGGTTTGCTTTTGGCTTTGCCTTGCCTGCTTTGCGTTAGTGACAAAATACTTTTGAAAGTTGGTGCACTGTGGTGAAACGTTGTACCATTCAGAGGGGTTTGGCCTCCAAATGCTGGAGGCTCATAAGGGAGAAATGCTGAATGTGGAGAAAATTATCAAAGTTCTAACTTCACCCAAACTAATTCTAGCTGGACCTGACCTTCAGGTTGGCTAAAGAGAGGATGGTTGTGTCAGATTTTTGGGTTTGGGTGCATTGTGTCCTCACCCAGGTGCACTGGCTGTTCCACTGCGACCCTCCGGTTGACAAATCTGTGTATAATCCCGTAAAGTTTTTAATCCCGGGGTCACATTTTTAAAATGGATGAGAAATTAATCTGCTGTCATGTCGGTCAGGTATATTTTGACAGTTCCAGTGCTTATTTTCAACCAAATCCTTTTTTATGATCCAATACGGCCCAACCACCAACCAAACCCACCTAAATCCCTTTGTACAGACTCCGTCAAATGTTCTCTGTCCTTTTGTCCTTGTACGGTGAACATTTCATTAAAATAACAAAACACCCAAAGCACAGATCACAAAAAGAAGTTTTCCCTGATCTTCTATGAAGCAGCAGTGATGAAGAGACAGAAAGCGTCTTCAAAGCCAGAACAGATGCTTTTGCGTTGCTGGCAAACAGAAACTTAGAAGTTAGAAACTTGGTCACACTGTAGAAATGCGTTATTTCTTCCGCCTCCACATGGATGCAAACCTCAAGTATATTTTGTTTCAATGTCTGCCATGTTTGCCATATCTGCCTATGCCATCCTATGCCATGCATATGTGCTGCAGTAACCGGGCTAATTTCATTGCTTCTGGCTGAGTGGATCAAGAAGACCCACATTCACTGTTTTTCTTCTGTTTTCTCTCCCCCTTTCATGCACTAATCTGCACAAAAGGCAGAATTAAAGCTCTGCTCCCCGGAGCCAGCATTCTCTTTTTAGATTGGTAAAAGAGGAGAAATTGGGAGGACATGCTTATTTTGTGGCAGAGGGAATTCAGGATTCACTCTGAGGTGAAAGTTCTGCTTTAATCTGTGACATTTTTTTAACTGCCACACTGAGCAGAGGCTGCCATAAGAAAAAACATGTTTTAGAATTTCCATTTCAAAATAACTGTCCTCTGCTTACATTTAGTTGGTCGGTTGTAGTGAATTTAGTGTAGTGAAAAACACTTTTTGTATTATCCGGCCCCACAGAAGTAAAATCGTTGAGTTTGCATGTTGCATAGAAATGTGTACGGATTGCTGTGTTAGGACACAAAATTTGAATGCCAAATATTCCATTCGCTTCAACATTTTTGAACATTCACCAATATAATATTATATCATGATGATACTGGAGAATAAGACTTTTTATACTGCAGAAATAAAAAAATAAAATGTTTGTTTACTGCCTGATGAATTAAGAATATTTGATTACATTATAGTTAAACATTAGACTTTGCTTATTAGTGCTTACATTTAATTATGGAATATTTTCCCTGTTATATTATGTTAAGCATTAAGTGTGTGCACATGTTAAGACATTTAATTGTAATTTTTTTTTGACAATTAAACATCCACAAAATGGATGGGTATAGCATATGATAACTTTAATAAAAAATCATCTTTTAATCCTGAATAATGATGGATAGCGTTATGATGAGGTGGCGCACATAGCTCATGAAAGTAGTTTCTTTGTCATGTAAGTGCCTTCCAGCCACACAGTACACATCCAGGGAGATATTAGGGTGTCTCTTTTTCGGAGACTCACATTAAGAGAGGAAATACGTCTCTAACAATCGCTGCCTTCACCCTTAGCACCTGCAATCACATGAAATTGGAGGTGTTCCTTTTGCCTTGTAGTCTTAAAATAGCTTATGTGCAGCATGGATGTCTTCTTTTGCAGTTGTCAGGATGGGTATAAGGCCAGTAGGACCTTGAGATTACTGCATTTGCAATATTTTAGATGCGCAGATCTATACCAAAGTGTGCATATTTTACATACCATCTGCCAGCCTCTGTGTGGGCTGTAACCTGACTGTCACGACTACAAAAAATGCGCTCACAGGTAGATTGTAATCTCTGGTGAGTATGACATAAATGCATGACAGCATAGATAATTGCATTGGAACATACCTGAACAATTTTGCCACTTTGCTGGAGTTTAAATGCAAGCTGAATTCATCAATCAAACACTATGACAGTTGAATGCAAGCATTGTGCTTTATTTTTTTATTATTTGTCGAGGCTGGTGAATAATTTACCTTTTAGTTATGTGATGCCGTCAGGTATCCTTCTGTTTTACAGGTTTTGTAGTTGGAAATAAAGGACAAGCTAGATTCTTAAAAAAAATACAGATGCAGAGAAAAGAGAGGGAGACCAATATGCATGAGGCACCGCATTGCATCAGATTGAAGTTGACAAACTGTCTTTTTTTTATTTTTCAATTTCCGTTAATTTCATGACTTTCATGAGGGAGAATTCTCGGGTCTTTGCTGAGTTGGAGATGGAAGTGCTCTTCAATTTCTCTCGGTTTTGCAGGGGAATCATGAAGAGAAAAGACCTTCCCATATCACCTGCAACGGTCGGCATCACACATCTCATATTGTCTCTCTGTGTCTTTATTTCATTAGCAGCATCTTACCCTTGTGTGAGCATATTCTTAAGCGCTTTCTCTTTTTCCCCCTTGCTCCATCTTTTATTTTTGTTCTGACCTTCACAAGGAATACTCAACCTTCCCCTCTCTTCACGCTGCTTACTTACATCCTTTATCAAATGAGAGAAAAAGGATGAGCAGAGCTGAAGAAAGGGCAGCGCCGTCATTATTCAAAATAATAATTGACTTTATTACTGCGGCGTACAAGGCGAGTCCCAAACTAAGTTCATAGTAAGAAACTGAGAATATAGCCCATCATAAAGGCTGGGAGCAGGGATAGACTTGATGCACAGAGAAAACAAAAATCCTTTCTCTGTAATGTATCATAAGAATTGATATGTCTTATTGAAGCCGCATCAGCAGTACAGCACATTGCAGACGGATGAGGTTCTGTGCAAGGTGTGTCCTGCAGTGGGGAGTTTTTTTGAGTCAGTGGGCGTGGCTAAGATCTTCACTGCACCAAGGCAAAACCTCCACTGGATATATATATACAGTAGGCTATATCTGTGTGTTAGGTCAGGCAACACAAGTAGTAGCAGACAAAAAGTACTGCACCTCACACAATGCTGGTGTACATGAATCCCACTTTTATTTTCCACAGAAAAAAATGATGTTTCTTTTTTCTGGTTGGTTTTGGTTACATTGAAACCACTATGAAAAACCGTAGCACCGGAGCAGATTCCTATTGCCCATTCTTTGATAAAAATGTCAATTTGTGCTATTTTTCAGTTTTGATCAGCTGTGATTAGGGAGAAACATTTACTTGTTGAATATAAAAAGAGACTAGCATTTCATTTCTTTTTCCAGTCATTTGCAAAATAAAATGGAGAAAACTATATCTTGTAATTTTTTTTCTGTTTTCATTTAAATCACAACAAATACATTTAAAGCAAATAAAAAATTGGGAGGCATTTAGCATAATCCAAGCAGGGTATCAGCTTTCATGATGATTATTATATATTAATATATTTATATGTATACATATATATCATGTTTATATACACGTATGGCACTTGATTACACAAAAGCAAGAAAAACACTTCACAAATAAAAGCAGTGGGCGCTTTGGTGTGTCATAAATTAAGGAAGTCACAGACGTTAGCATGTGCAGCAAATTCACCAGATATTGTTTTGCAAGTCAGCTCTAAAGCAATGGAATGGTTACATATGTTAAGGTCAGTGGTGCAACACAGGCAACATAAAATATGAATTACGATGATGTATTTCAACTATCGGCCGTATAGCCAGTAAGGATGTTTATTCTATGCAAATATAAATCTGGATGATAGCACTGTCCTTTAAACACCGTGTATGATGCCATTTAATTAGATTGATGCCAAAAACAGTTAGAAAGAAAATGTCTTAAAAACACCGTCAGGTCAGTAGCACATTTTGGATAAGGTCAGGCCCTCAAGTGTTCACCTCGTAGTGCAATTTTTGCATTTACTCTCTTCAAGTACAGCAGAACAAGCCCACAAAGAGTAAATGTGTGAACACGTCCATTAAGCATCTTACAGAGTATAAACGTTACTAAAAAGTTGCATCAGTGCAATAATAAATGAGTCAACAAACGTGTAACCCACACTTGCCATGAAGTCCCTTAAAGACCAACCAACAAATCAAAGAAATCTGCCCACTCTTAAGGTCATAACGCGAATTAGGCGTGCGAGCTGTCCATCATGTCCATCATGGTTGTGTTTATGTTTTTTTTACATGTTTTCGCTGCTTCTTTTCCATGTGTTACACATAAGCAGAGTCACTGGACTGAGTGCGGCCGAAATTAGGCACACTCATCCTCGGCAAGTCCTTATTTCTGATCTCATAAATGGACTTCCGCCGAGCCTGCACACCGCGCACGGCGGTTTTGATTTTCCTCCAGCCCAAATGATTGAGTTCCGCCAGGTTCAACACCACGCAAAAGCCGCTGACCGCGAACATGAAGACCAGGAACACGGTCTTCTCCGTAGGTCTGGAGACGTAGCACTCGACATCTTTAATGCAGGGGTAGCGATCACATTCATACACCGACGGGACGTTGAATCCGTACAAGAAGTACTGACCCACCAAGAAGCCGATCTCCAGCGCGTTTCTGAAAACCACCTGGATGATGTAAAAGCGGGAGATGCCCTCTTGTCGCCTCATTTTGGACTTTGTAGTTCTCATTGCCGAATTTGGGATCTCCTTGACTTCTAAACAGTCCGGCTCGGCTTCTTTGGTGGAGTTCTCTGTGTTCTGAAGTACTCCGTTAACAATGGTGTTCTTTATCTTTTTGCTCTCGTCTCGCTTCAGTGAATCTTGATCCTTATCTAGCGTCAGATAGACTGTTGAGTACCGCCGCTCCTTCTGCTTGGCCGATTGATGCACCGAGTACGTGATAAAACAAAGGCTCGGGGTGCACACCATGATGATTTGAAAAACCCAATATCTAATGTGTGAAATGGGGAATGCCTTGTCGTAGCATGCCTGGTTGCAGCCCGGTTGTAAGGTGTTACAAACAAACATGGTCTGCTCGTCATCATAGACAGTCTCTCCAACTATTGCTACGATTAGAATCCGGAAGATGACCACCACTGTTAGTAGGATCCTAAAAAGCAAGCAAACAAACAAACAAACAATGTGAAAATAAGTGTAAATATATGTGTGATCACTGATACAAATGTGGTTCGGTTGTGCGCCGCCTCGATGGCTGCAGCGCTCACAGTCCAATTCGGGATGTGTGAAATTTGGGGAGCTGTCCAGTGCTGAAACAGGACGCTCTTGAGAAGAGTGAGTGTGTGTGTGTGCGTGTTTTCTTCTTTTTTTACTGTATTCTTGTTAATATGCGCGTATCGTGTCTGTTTGGTGTGAGCTTTCTGATTAAACGGCTGGAATGAAATGACACGTAAACAATTGCCATTGCTTTAATTGTGTAAATGTGTGAGCTTTGTCAACCGAGAGAGGTAACAACGCCGACTCTCTCTCAATATCTTTCTGCCACCCGTGAGTGCACAACCACCACACAAACTCACCAACACCAAACATCGAAGGGATAAGTGGAAGGCTGAAAACATTAAATGCCGTGAATTTTAGTTTGGTTTATGCGGGTCGCAACACCATCCAATCTTCTGAAAGGACAGCTGTCAACTCGTTTACTTAGCTGGCTCGGTTTGAAGAAGGAAAAAAAGGGAAAATCTGTGAAAGAAGAGAGAAAAATCCACAACACAGACACGAAGCACTGGGCACCATGCTAGAGGAGATCCTTGAGGCACAACACAGAAACGGGGGACTGGGAACCATGCTAAAGACGATCCTGGAGGCTGCTGCGTTTCTTCGGTCGTTCTTGGTTTCTGTTGATCATCTTACCTTCCTATCATAGTAGAGTGCTGCTGGACAGCAGCCTCCAGGAGCCTCTCTAGTATAGTCCATTCCCCCATTTCTGAGCATCCGGAGAAGACTAGCGCACAACGGCACTCTTTTCAAATCCCTCCAAAAAAAACGCGTTATTTCCCGTCCTGTTTCTCTCTGGCTCGCGTGGTTTTCTGTCTCCAGAGCGTCCGGTTTTAGCTCAAAAAATGCATCCGTCACGGGATGCTGCTGCCGTCCCCGGTTTTTTCTTCGTCTCTCTGCGCGCTATCTGGTTGATTTTGTGCTGTGCGCGCAGCGCCAGTATGCGTCCTGCTGTGTGTTCCGAGCGCTCCGGCGACGTTGCCACACTCTTGTCATGGGAGTCCGAAGGGCTGATTACTATAAGCCCTCCTATTTTCGATCTTCAGGTCAGGTTGATGGGCTGCGCGCTGCGTCTGGATGGAGGGAGGTTGGATTTAATGTCTTGCCAGCGTTAATCCGCCTTTAAGTAGTCTCCCCCCCTCCCATGCGTCACGTACGTGCAGACAGGTTGGTGGAGCGCAGCCAGGAGCACCAGGACTTCTGATTTTCAGTATTTCAGTTTTATATGTACAGTTTAAAAATCAGTGCATGCAGTTGTGTACGATTGCCTCCACAGTGTTTACGTCTTCTCCATTTTACGCATTTTCCCATGGATAGCTCCAAATGAGAATCAAACCCCCAACCCTGGGCGTTTGTTATCACACTCGACTCACTGAGCTGCAGAACCACATGTGCACTATAGCGATATTGATCATTCCGGGTACAGGGTCATGGTGATCTCCGTCTTTTGATTAGTGTAATGCAGATTTGAAAAATAAGTGCAACCAGGCCAATATATGTGCACTACCACAATATTTTAACAAAAGCTTGTGATTATATCCAAAACATATGGGGTATGCAACTTAATAAATGGAGACAATCTTCTGTCTGGGAGCGGACTGCGTTGCTTGCAAGAACAACCCCTCCCCATTGTGCAGGCTGCTGGCCCGGCTGGTGGAGCTGTTGTTTTTACCTCGGGCAAAGATGATGTTCTGCAAACAGTGAGTGAAAGTACCATCCGAGTTGCAAATCGCCGCCTGCCTGCTTGCCTGTCTGCTTCTCTCTCTCTCTCTCTCTCTCTCTCTCTCTCTCTCTCTCTCTCTCTCTCTCTCTCTCTCTCTCTCTCTCTCTCTCTCTCTCTCTTTGTGTGTGAGTGGAGGTTTAAAAATAGAAGCAAAATATGTGACCCCGCCCTGTAGCTCTCTGATATTTGATCAATTTAGAACGCTGCATTGCACTAATATAGGCTATTGTGTGGTTTGATCATAATTATTAGAATGCAAGTCTCTCTGTCTATATCGGTCTGTCGTATTAACATACATTTGTTATTTTATTTATTGCATTTCTGATCCGTTATCCTTATCCGTTTTTTTTTATTTTTTATGAAATAAAATAGCCATATATTCCATCTATTATTAAAATCATATAAAATGTATCCAGTAGGTTTACAGCTATATATGAGAGTATTTAGTTTAATCTGGGAAACTGGGGATTATTGATCACGTGACAGCAGTGTTTTACTCAATGAAACATTGTGCGGTTAATTTCTCCTGAGGTGGCTTATCCGCTCCGCTCACTGTAATCTTTTCTAATTCAAATCTTTAATAACCTTTACTCATCCATCACGTGACAGAAGGACATAGCCTCACTGCTTTCGAGAGACGGAGGGATTTTTATAGATCCTAAACCGCCTCTTCAACCCCCTCCCCATACGGATGAGACTTAAATAAATAGACACACGTTTATTTATAAACCTGTACATGGCCACATATAAATGCACTTCAATGTAAACAAAGCATTTGACGACAACACACAAAGTAGCTCTGGAGCCACACATTGGGTTGTTATCACAAAAAGGTGACTGGAGGTGAGGGGGGGGGGGGGGGGTCGTCTGGCGCTTAGAAACACTTCCGGTGGACGATGGAGGGTCCAGCCTCGTCGTACTCTTGCTTGCTGATCCACATCTGCTGGAAGGTGGACAGAGAGGCGAGGATGGATCCGCCGATCCACACCGAGTACTTCCTCTCAGGGGGGGCAATAATCTAAACACAAGCACAGGCGTTAATCTTGGAAACTGGAATCTGCTGCGGGGAAATGTCACATTCATATTCAGAGAGCCCTCGGTCACCTTAATCTTCATGGTGCTGGGAGCAAGAGCAGTGATCTCCTTCTGCATGCGGTCGGCGATACCAGGGTACATGGTGGTTCCGCCGGACATGACGTTATTGGCGTACAGGTCCTTACGGATGTCGATGTCACACTTCATGATGCTGTTGTAGGTGGTTTCGTGAATGCCAGCAGATTCCATGCCTGGGGGGAAACGCGGCGCAGAGTTTAGTGGCATTTACGCCCCGACGCACGTCGGATCCGTCGTCAGCTGTCGTAACAGGTGCTGAAATGGACAGCTCCGCCACGGAGCGCCCCGCGGAGTGGATGTGAACAACAAACCCCTGGTTGGATCACTTATGTCTATTTACCAGATGTGTAACCTCGAGGGTCGATTGTCTGGTGCAACTTTTTAAATTTCGACATTACTTCCATACTGTTTTAAAATGATTTTCTCATTATGCTGGATTGTCGTTTCTTTTTTGTTTTAATACAATAATATCCTTATTATGTAGAATAACATTAGACACATGTCTCACAGGAAAGGTATTTGTTTACAAGGAACATTATTATTCCACACTTGGAGCAAACTTGAAATTAAGTTAAAATGATATTTATATATAAGTCTTCGATGTCATGCGCGCGTCTTTACGCACCAACAAATGAGGGCTGGAAGAGAGTCTCCGGGCAGCGGAAACGCTCGTTGCCAATGGTGATGACCTGACCGTCGGGCAATTCGTAGCTCTTCTCCAGGGAAGACGAGGAGGCTGCGGTGGCCATCTCATTCTCAAAGTCCAGAGCCACGTAGCACAACTTTTCCTTGATGTCACGCACGATCTCGCGCTCAGCTGGAAGGGAATTATAAATCAAGTCAGTAAATGTAAATGTATATTCACAAAAAAGTGACCAAAAAAGCTTAAGTAACGTGTGTAACAGAGGAAGGAAAACACTATATGGGTGGATTATAACACGTGCGGGAAAGTATTTTCAAATTCTTTTTTCAATTATAAGTACTTTCTCCAAAAGAAAAGTACATTTCCGTCAACCAGCTTTAACATGGGGTTAAAGGAATGGAACAACAGTAACATTCAGTGGCAGCTGGTGGACAATTTTCAAAGACTATCCAATCAATTTCAGTAAACATTCCACAATCACTTAATGCAAAACCGTGAAGGTATCAAAAATGCGATACAAATTTGTAGTTCAGTGTTCAACATTAATTGCAACACAGAAAATAGTTGTAAATTAAAGTTTAACAATCGTATTTGTGTCACCCTCACAGGCAATTATATATTTATATATAATCAGCAATTAGCTAAAGTGCTTTCTTTCAGCCAAAAGGAGCATGAAGATCTGCGTGTCATAGCACGTTCTGTATCATATTTTACAAATAATACTGTCCACATTCCATAATGAAAAAAACATACATTTTGTCATGTTTTTATAATTTAATATTATCTTTTATTTGATTTGTTTCTTCTTTCTTCTGTTTTTTGGGCTCAGGGAGGGGCACTCAACTCTTCTAATGAGCAGGCACCACTGTAACATTTATTTCTTTTTTGAATGTTTGGATATTTTGGGTTGTGGTGTCAATGAATTGAAGTAATGATACATTGAACATAAAGTATTGTTAAATGATACTAGCAAAGTATGAATGAATAGTCCACCTACCGGTTGTGACGAAAGAGTATCCACGCTCAGTTAGGATCTTCATGAGGTAATCTGTGAGGTCACGACCGGCCAAATCCAGACGCATAATGGCGTGAGGAAGAGCGTAACCCTCATAGATGGGCACGTTATGTGTCACACCGTCACCAGAGTCCAGCACAATACCTAAATAAGCATAAGTGAACATTTAGTTCTATGAATTAAATCACTGAAAAAAAAATCGCATCAACCCCTCATTTGTGTACCTGTGGTACGTCCAGAGGCGTACAAGGACAGGACGGCCTGGATAGCCACGTACATGGCAGGTACATTGAAAGTCTCGAACATGATTTGAGTCATTTTCTCTCGGTTGGCCTTTGGGTTGAGGGGGGCCTCCGTCAGCAGGGTGGGGTGCTCCTCTGGCGCCACACGCAGCTCGTTATAGAAGGTGTGGTGCCAGATCTTCTCCATGTCGTCCCAGTTGGTGATGATGCCGTGCTCGATGGGGTACTTCAGGGTCAGGATGCCTCTTTTGCTCTGTGCCTCGTCACCGACGTAGGAGTCCTTCTGTCCCATGCCAACCATGACGCCCTGATAACGCACAGTGGAACTATGTGATGTGGTGGAGAACTTCTACCATCACAGAGTGTCATAACGACCAGGCCACGCAGAATAGAACTTTCTTCAGAATAATTAGTGACCAGTTTCCCTATAAGTTAACAGCTGGAAAGAGAATGCTTACTATTGGTGCGCAATTACGCACTGCACACCTACTCTGGTTGTGTGATGTAAAAAACTAAGTGATGATCATTGAGCTTTTGTTGACTCCATTGAGTAGTTTATTTTACCTGGTGACGGGGGCGACCAACAATGGAAGGGAAGACGGCGCGAGGTGCGTCATCCCCGGCGAACCCGGCTTTCACCAGGCCGGAGCCGTTATCACACACCAGGGCGGTAGTCTCTTCGTCGTCACACATTATGTCAGCTCTGTAACACACACGGCGGTGCGTTCACACACCCACACAGTGGCACTGTTAGATGCGCTAACAGAATCATCGGTTTGTTTGCTATGAGTAATTTCCATATCGGACACAACGAAGCCAAATGACAGTTGTGGCTGATGCTGATATTATATAATTACGACGTTCAAGGGTAAGTATGATAACTCACTAGGGCTGTAAAGCTGTAAAGTTAGTAAAGTTTTGGTTAGTTTTAATCTGCAAAACGAAGCTGATGAACTGCTGCCGATGTTTACAGGTGATGAGTTTTAGTAAGATATATTTTGCAAAGCAAAGGTGCAAGTCACGGTCATTTGTGGTATCGATAGTTTTGTTGTAAATCTTCTGTAAGTCATGCACAAGCCTACTCACCAGATCAGCACCGATCGCCGGGTCTTGGTAATGTGTAAACCGGGGGTATCAAACTGTCACGCCGGACCAATTTATAGCCAGAGACGTTTCCATATTTGGTAGCCCGTTGCCCCACTGACAACACGCACTCCATGAAGGGCATGGCCGATAGACCCCCGCGCGGACATCGGTGCCATGGCGCCAATTCAGGACAGCCACAGATTTCCCTTTGATCTTTCACCTATAGATCCAGACAATATTATACTTACAAAAGTTTTTTTTTAAATGTCTGGTCTCAGTATAATATAAAATAGCCCAGCTTTATCGAAGCCAAACTTGATGAAATATCCAATTGAATTAAGCACACAAGCCATCATCAGTAAACTCGATATAGATGTTAAAAAAATGGAGCCAACTTAATCACATATGTATCCGATTAACCAAACAAG
This sequence comes from Gasterosteus aculeatus, assembly GCF_964276395.1. NCBI lineage: Eukaryota > Metazoa > Chordata > Actinopteri > Perciformes > Gasterosteidae > Gasterosteus > Gasterosteus aculeatus. The sequence goes on from NC_135703.1 coordinate 10,314,011, forward strand.
AGTCTGATGACCTAAATAAATGAATATCCACGTTTTTTGTGTGACTTGTAAGGTCTCCTGCGCATAAAGGAGTTTAGACTGACATGAAGCCCCACAGTACAAAATGTGACCTCTTGTGCCACACAGCTGGTGTCAGCAGCTGTTTGACTCCACTCACCCACATTTCAGATGTGTGTGAACTAAGAGGAGGAAGTCACTGCTTTAGACCAAACATACGCATTTTAGTACAGTTTGTCTACCACTTAATTCACTTTAATAAACCCGTAAGCACATATTTTCATAAACAAATGCCTGCTTTTGGTGTCGCTATAGGGAAACAAATTATATTTTGCCGATATACCTTCACATAATGCCTGCATAAAATCTATACTGCAAATTATATGTTATAATTATATATCCTGTTATAGAACGTTAAAAAATCCTATATGGTCTATAAAAATCGGCATAATTTCCATATTTATAATGAGCTGCATAGACATTATTGAAGTGGTGGCCACGTAACATGCTGTGTCTGTATACGGAACATTCTGAAATGATTAAAATGAATGGCTTTATCATGCTTATGTGCTAATATGTCTATGAAATGAAATTTTATAAACATATGAGCACAAACGAAATGCTAACATTTTGCCAATGTCCTGTGAACAAATCTATAACTGCCAACACGCACTATTTGGTCAAAAAGAAGATCTGACAGAAAATAAATACTTGAGCCCAGGTATAATATCAAAGGTTATCAAGGATGCTTTGATTTAATTCTCCTTCGCGTATTTCTCTTCTTCTTTCTGAACACATACCTCAAACACCAGCCAATGGTCTGGTGATCACCGTTTTTATATAACAAAAGTCAAGGCAATGAATTTATCCAGGACCGAAACTTTTACAGATGAACCAAAAGCAATGCTGATACTTTTTTATGTTTATGACATCAAAACAATGAAGAAAAGAGAACGTCTTCTGTTGTGACAGATGCCATATTTCTTTCTTTATTTCTGTACTGAGTAAAGAACAAGACATAGGATATGACATTGCTGGGAACAGACAGGGAGCAACCTCTGAAGGCTGTGAAATAACATTGGCTAAGAGCAGTGGATGGTCCTACCACAAGGAGGACAAGACAAAAGGGCACAGCGAGCCATGAATCATATGCTGCTGTCACCCGACCCCGAGCCATAACCCTTCGTTGCGTGACTCTTTGTTTCGTTCTTATGTAAGAATGGAAGGCCGTGGTCCGCTTTAAGCATCCTTTTTTCCCAAGTAGTACAATAATGATAAAAAGATTTGACCGGAGCTTAGTTAAGTCCGTCCACGGAGAACAGAACTGTTAATATCAAGAGGGACAGGTGGACTTTCAACATGCGTCTGCCGTGGTGCCAAAATAGGGAATTGTCATCTTACTTTGTTGTGTGTTAACAAACTATCACAGCTAGGGCAAGGATTCTGGAGTGGAAGTTTCATGCCAGCACTGGGATTAGAATCATAAACACGTGGAGGCTCCTCCAACAGTCCTGTGGTGACTTCTTACTTTAGCTTCTGCTGCTGAGATTGAATAACAGGCAGGATCATTCCCCTCCTACACAGGACCCCTGTGGAGATCGGCCTTGTGAGATATTGTCAAAATCTACAACAAAATATTGATTTCCTTTGGGAATTTCACATTATAAAAAGAAAACCCCTGAGGCAAAGTACTTTGCCTGATGCAGGCGAGGTTTTGTACCTAAATCAATAACGGGCACATATATGGAATGTCCCCATGCCGGATTTGCATTTAAGTTGTCACTCAATACAAATGGTCTGAAAGCCCTTCGTTCTTTCCAATATGGCACATTTATCTGTGTTGAGCACCAGTGGCCGTTTAAAGGTCAAAGCCAAAGAGACACATTCCTCAGTGAAAGTTGGGTGTCCTCTCTCTGGTTTCTGCACTGAATACAGAGTGACATGCTCTTGGCTAATCTTCAAGTCTTCTGCTTGGTACCTCAAAGTAGCACAGGGCTCAGAGAGTTGTCAGTATGGCTGCTATTACAGCATATCTTATTTTCACTTTCCAAAAAAGGTATATAATACAGTACATATCTAAACTTTCAGAAAGTGTAAAATGCCCCATCATAAGAGCCTGATGGTGATGTCATAAAAATCCCTTTTTATAACATCAAATTTGTTTATTGTGTGACAATCTTGTAAACAAATGCTGAAGTTTATTATATTGAGGAAATACTTTTCAACCAAAGTTAATGATTTATTTTGCATGCACCATCATCCAACCTCCGACCTTCTTGAAAATAGTAAAAGAAAAAAAGTTTTCCTTAAATTCAGTCATTTGGAAATCAGAAACTAGGAGAAGCTCCTCCTCTTGTGCACTGGAGAAATGACCCACTTTGAAACCTTGCAAACTGATATTTCCGACAATATCCATTTAACAGTGTTTTCTTCAGGATGTTTTGGAGCAGAAGTGGGTAAACAACTAGCGATGCAACTAGGTCCAAGACACTCACATAAATATTGGATGTGGATTGGCATTTCAATATTCATGAAATAAATGGGAATATGGTACAAAATAGACAGCTACCCAGATTTGTAGGTAGGCTGCTCAGCGAGAGTATTTGGATAATTTAGAGGTCACCCGTATTTATTTTTAGTCAAAAATGTGCAGTGCCAGTCAACTTGATAAGAAAGCACGTGAGTTTAGTACCAAAATACTGATAGTCTTGCTTACATTCAAACTAATAGAGTTTCTACAGCGGTAAGATATCAGTAACTCTATATATAGCAGATATGGGATATATATGCTATATATATCCCATATCCGCTTCATGGATGCTATTATGAAGCTAATTCCTCCAAATATTTCGGGTGTACGTTGATGTTTTTATATGGTTACGTCTTTATTGCCTGTCCTCATGAGGACAGGCAATAAAGACGTAACCATATAAAAATGGCTGCTCCTCTGGGGTTTCATTTGGACGAGGATTCTGTTTCATGTTGACTCACCAGCTTCACAAGAGTATCACAAGATTGGAGTGGAAAGGAGCCTCAGTAGGACTCTTCAGCCAAAATAGGCTCCTTTACAGGTCAAATTGAAACATTAACACATTTTTTAGAAATGAGCATCTTTATCGCACACATCTTGAAAAAAGTTTAAATATTTCTATTAGTCTTTTTCACTTTTGCAACAAAAAAAAGGAAGACATTCATCCACATGCAAACCACCTGATAAGAAACGTCTCTTCTCCAATAACCGGTAACTACCACTAAAAGAGTAATAGACAATTCTCAAGATTCTCAAATAATTACCTCAAATCAATGATTTCAGAAAATAAAACCTTTTATAATTATCATTTATGTGTTCATGGAAGGATCAACTCTTTTGAATAAAATGACCTGAAGCCGCGAAGCTCATCAAAAGTTCCACTAAAGCAAATGAAACTAACCCCAACAGCAGCAATGAAGCAAAGGGAGACCTAAGGTCACTAGATTCGTCTGTGGCAGATGAAAACGGTAATTTACCATGATATTCCTCCAAAATGTTTGGTCATCCTCAAGCATTGCATCGCCCTATTGGTCATGATAGCTCAGAGCACATTCGGATGAGTCACATGAGTTGAAACTAACAAATAGCCTAAAAGAACACAGTGGTATTCCGTCTGATCTGCTGCATGGAATAGTTTGGACCTTTGGTCAAAGTAAATAAATCCTATAGGTCATAAAAATGAAACATTAAGTAAGTCATGAAAACTAGTTTATTATAGTGTCAGGTTTGAAGTAATAAGTACGTATAGTATGCATACTACACATAAAAACATCATACAAAGACATACTACACTATATCCTAATAAATGTAAAATGCATAGTCACCAGATATAAGGTAATACAATCATATAGTATACAGTCTATACTATACTATAGTATAATAATATAGTATGTCATATAACACTATGTAAAGTTATTTAAAGTCATGCAGTGAAATACAAAACACTAATATTAGTGCGCAATAATATATTCACAATAAAATCAGTCATTAAAAGGTCATAGTATACTATTTCACAAATAGGTCTCTAAAAAAGTAATATACTAGTTTGAGGTAAAAAAAAGAAAAAGAAAACCTAAAGCAATGTAGTCAAATAAAGTATCAAATGTAATCTTTTTGGTTATCTGTGCCGTAACAATAATTGTCCGTTATTTGTGGGTCCGTTGGACAAGTCACGTTTTAGACTATTAAGGGCTACGTATAGTCGAATGCAAGACTGATTCATTTAGGCCTCAAAAGTGCAACTGGAGATGGATGACCGTGTTACTCACCATCTGCTGCATGTCAGGCAATGCGTTTCCCACATTAATTAGATATTAACGTTGTAACAATATTCGGGTTACTGATGTATTCATGCAGGTGATTCGGTCTGCGTTGGGCTTCAGATGGTTTAGCAATTTTTCCCATGATGGGATAAGCTCCAACTCCTTTGTGACAGTGAGAGGCAGAAAAAGCAGCCAAATAAAACAGAAAACAGAATTCTGTTACATCTTCTGCTTTCTTTATTTACCTTCAAATTTAGATTTTTTTCCACCAAATACTGTCTACAATAAGTCAGTCAACAAACACAGAGGGCAAGTTCAAAGCAGTTTTAATCGCATTAAAAGTTCCCACACATTCATCTACAAGTCTAAATATTGCCATTGTTAAATTGCCATTTTCATTCTTATCTTCTTCATGCAGAGTCATCGTGAATTAAACTGCAAAACACAGACCATGAACACAAAGCCTATTTTCTTCCCAACAAGCCAATACAAATTCAAAATCTCTGGTTAATTACGTGTTAACAGAACAAGCAAAATTCATTTTCACAAAACTTTCGGATCTTTTGGTTACATAACTTGCTAAAAGGTTTCTCACGTAATTGACTGCCAATCATCTCAGGATTCCCCAACACAAAACAGACATCAACAGTTCTCAGGTCAGAGACTTTTCTCTGTAGAGAAGCACAAATCCTCGCCTGTGATCATCGGTCCTGATCTCAGCACAAAGGCTTCCCGTGTCTCATGTTATTGGCGCATGTTCGGCCCAGGTTGGCCCCCTCCAGGAGTAAATCCGAAAATCGGTCCAGGCCGAGGCAGGTGGTGAGGGGGCTGACGAGGCCGTAGAGGCCCCCTAAGGTGATGCTGAGAGGCCAGCTTATGCAGATCAGAATCACCAGCCAGACGATGCCCCAGAAACACGACCCGCAACCGGCCATCCTCGTCTAGGAAAAACAAAGTGAAACAGACGAGAGCGGCTAATCAAAGCGGACCTCCGCGTGTTTTGCAAAGTCATACGTGCGACAAGAACCGGCCATTTTGAATGTGTGTGTGTGTGTGTGTGTGTTCCCCTTTGAGCGGCCCGGGACGCCGTCATGATGACCGGAGATTATCACAATGAAACGTGGCCCCGTTGATGATCTGGATGTATTTGTCAGGATTAGGCAGTGGCCTTGACAAAGCATGATAAGCTGGCAAACACATGCAACAACCTGCAGTGCCCGTCTGCCCGCTGAGGTTGAAGGGCCGCCCACTTACAGGGTGCCGAAGACCGACAGTGGCACATTAGTCACCCACTAATAGCAGATCAGCGGAGATCACGGATACCGTAATGAGCATCGCTTCATCTGTCAACGCTAATAACGAACAGCCGCTTGGAAGATGATGTCCTGCTATTTTGAGCTCAAAAAATGCCTTTTGTATTATCTATCATGAAAACAATTAGTGCAAACCTTCAATACCTGATGATTTATGTGCATTTGCGTTTATATATCTAGACTTTTACTACAGGGAAATGCAACATTAGGCAAGAACTTTTTCTTTTTTTTTTTTAAACAGAATATTCTGCCTTGAGGCCCAGCACAGAAATTGATAGTGTAGAACTGATGATTTCAGGAGTTTGAAAGCGTTGTGGGCTGTAAAGCTGATGCCCTGAAGCTTTCTCTTCTTCCCTCCTGCAGGCAGCGCCCTGACAAAGTGATTTCCTGTTATGACAAGTGTGGCTGGGCATTAAATGACACATTCAACGTGAGCGCGTCTCACTGTGGATCCTGTGCTGGGAAAAATAAAACACTTCTTTAAATTCCTCCTCTTACAAACCTCTTTAAAATGAGTGATTAATATAAATTACAAAACAATAATTACATACCACGTGAAGGCATAATAAAATCAGAAACATTTAAAGTCGACAGCATGCTGTTAGTCTGACACGTCAGGCCATAGCAGAGGTTAGAAGTGAGTGCTTTGCAAAGTAGCTATTAACCCAATGAATACCTGTCGCGGGATTATAAAAGACATGTTCACCTTCAGCAGGGAAAGATTCTGGAGGATGTGAGCTGAACTCCTTTTTGCTTGCAGCCGTTACTTCCAGTCTCCGAAATCCTTCCAGAGGTGTTCTGTGTGAGCAGTGGCCACTTCCCACCAGTTAGCTCTAATTTACAACGAGGGGACCTGAGGCAGCTGAATTCTCCAGACGACGGTTGGGAGGAAACAGAAAGTTAGTGGCTGAGCAGAGGGAGGATATTACACAATGCGGACACTCATGTGACCCAAGCAAAAAACAATATGCTCGCTGTCACGGGGTCGTGGAGCACTCGCTTGTGATATACACGATGGAACCCGTGTGCACATGTGTTGTGGCTCCATACACAAGTGTTTTGTGGTACTTTTGGTCATTCGGTATGAACACATCTCAGCGTCATGTGATACAGTAAATTGGTCTTTGTCTTGTGGACTTAATGCCACAACCATTAGTGATTTGTTCAGGCAGACTAGGCTGACGGAGATAATCTTCCTTATCCAACCTCTCATTCTAATCCGTTCCTCAGCTGACAGCGGCATATCCTGCAACTCCAAAAAACACTCACGAGGACCTGGACCCAGTGCTCCGCGCTTAGAAAATGGGGGAAAATAAACGTTGGCATGGCTCCACACTTGGCTGAATACAGAAAAATATGCCACTCCACATCCATCAACACATGGTTCTCCATCAGGTCCTCAAACTGGCCCAGGCTGGAGCAGCTGTGCAGCTGACCTGTTCTCTCAGGCTGCCTGAGGTGTGATGCAACAACAATCAACCTTTGGTGCATGATAATGAATGCATTTGCAGTCTGTGTTTTTGCCCTCAGGGCTGTGAACTGCGTTAACCTCTTTATTTTGTGAACGTATGCTTAAGCGACTAAGACTTGGGTTGGACAACGGCTTAACAACAGTTGCTTTAATGGAAACGAATATTGAGTCTCCTTAAATTTGGTGGTCAAGAAACCTCAACCATGAACAGCGCTACAGCGAACTTGATCAGCGCAGAGCTCGATGTTCGTACGCACACACACAAAGTTAGCAAATGACAAAGGACTCTAGGCTTGCCGGTTGAGTGACTGTACATGCAGAGGGCAGGTTGAAATCCCCCAGCATGCACACTGACTGGCCCTTGGGTGAAGTGACTGACCTACAAATGCAGCTTAGTCGCAGCTTGTGTAGCTGGTGTAGGCGGAGCCAATCAGAACCGAGTTGTGCTTAGAGCAAGGAAGCAGATGAATGGATGGAAGTATCATGACCGAGAGATTTCAACAGGGCTTAGACATGTAGAATATACGCTTAAACATTGTCCTGAGTGTGCATGTGAGCGCGATTAAAGCTTCTTTAAGAGTAGCGTAAACTATGGTGGATGAAGATGGAGTCAAACATGTTATAGACAAGTATTTCTTTTAATAAAAAAGTAATGACAGTAACAAAATTGAATGTTTTACAAAATTGAATGAAACACTATCCCCACAATCAAATTTTCCCATAGAAAAAAGATTCACAATCATTGACTCCCCGCTAATGTTTCCTAAAGGGAAAGTCCACTTGGTTCCGGAGATGACCGGAGCCCTTAACTCTCCTGCTTCTGCTCCTGTCCACTTTCCTCCGCGTCGTCGTCGCTGTCGCTGTCTCTGCCGGGGTGCTCCGGCATCTTAGCGTGGCCCACTGCGTCTTGCTTCTCTTCTTTCTCGCTGGTGTCCTCCGCGTTTGGCTTTGGCTCCCCTTCGGGGGTTTCCTGCTCCATGGGGGTTTCCTCCCGTTGTTCCCCAGAGCCGACCGGCTCTTTCTCGGCCGCGGCATCGGCCTCGGTTTGCTGCGGAGGCAGCGCCAGCTTTTGCTGTTGCTGCTGAGAAGCCAAGGGAAAGGAACACAGGCTAAATGTAGATAATAATTCTATTCATGAAATATCAAATATTCTTGCATCCTACTGGGAATGTGGTGGGCAAAGCAGAACACCATCCAAGTCAAGTATTTTTTCAAAGGCTAAGTTCAATCTGCGGGCAAAGCCGATGGTGCTCTCAAATCAGATCTTAAAGGCCCATGATCCGCAGTTATTTTCGACTGATTAGATTTGGGTGTTGTGGCATCAGCAACCGTACCAAGGCGGGTTGCTGTGGTAACGATGTAGGGGTCGGTATCAATTAGGCTATGCTAGTGGTGCAGCTTTCTAACGAGGAAGCATTCACGCTATTTGCGGTTGCACATGAAAAACTGAACAATGAAGGACGATGGTGCACATCTATTTTACCGAAATGGCAGTGCAAACTTTCTTAAATCAATCTGGAAACAGTCTGTATCTGTCGAATCGAGTCAGCTTTCTCACACGCTCACAATCCACTTTTTAAAATTGCACAAGAGACAATATGTGACTTGTTAAAATCAGTAAACTTCACCTGAGCGCCACTCATGTTGTGCTTGGCTCCCGGACAGTTAATTCTCCATATGCAACGGCTCGCTTACATTTGACCCATTTACTGTATTAAAGATTAAAAGGTACTAAAAAGAAACCAGGGAGACAGAGACAGATTTTAGCAGGGCTTAATGTCACAAGACATGAGGACAAGTAGAATGTGTGTGTACAATCTACTCTTCTCTTGTAAAGGCACCATTTTGAAATAGTAATATCTGCCTCCCGTCTATGAGACAGCAACAATCCTGCACTGCCGGGTGGTTTCAATGTTGTTCGATTGCACTCTTCAGTAGTGGGTCGTCGTGGCGCAGGGGTTAGAGAAGCTGTGCTGGGAAGCAAGGTTGGTGGTTTGAGTCCAGGCTGCCCCATGTTCCATGTCGAAGTGTCCCTGAGCAAGACACCTAACCCCTAATTGCTCCCCGGGCAAAAATGTGAAAAAGCCGTGGGTTTAAAGTGTAATGTAAGTCGCTTTGGATAAAGGCGTCTGCTAAATGACCTGTAATGTAATGTAATATTGTATTCATCAAAAGGTTTTTACCTCTCTGTACTTCTGTGAAGTCTGGATCATGTGCATGTACATGTTATACACCAGGTTGGTCATCTCCGGCATGCTCTGGATAATTTGGTCGGGCTGTCCAGAAGCATCTCTCTGGAAGAAGGAATAAAACAAAAAATCAGAGAAAGAACACTGTGAATCCAGACTATGATGTGAAGGGAATGGTAATGAAAACACAAGATAAATAATTTATCTGATGCAAACGTGCATCAAGGAAGGAAATTATAGTCCAGCTGCCCGTTATGCGGCTGTTATTTAAAAGCAAATTTCTTGCTGCGTCAAACGATTGCAGTTTAAGCACCATCAAAAAGGCGTTAAGGAGACGGAGTTGGAATTTGACAATATTAGTATGCAGACAGAGATTTACAGTTTAAACTGAGCAGTGAGAAGAATACACAATCTGCTGGGCTGTTACCTCCTCAATCACAATATTAATACATTCTATTTGTAATGCATTCTAACAAATCTCAGACAGGGGTGATGCACTAAAGCGTATCTGTGTTTTATTAACGTACAACTAACAGTTGAAACAGAGACGTGTTTCTGCGTGATTGAGTGTGATTGAACACAACGTTTTACCGTCTGCCCAATACTGTCAAACAGTGCTGTAAATATGTATTTATCCACACGGAGCACTGAACAGACGTGCATGCAGCATCTTTATAACAGGTTTGGAGTCAGCAACATTGACTGGCTTGTTTATACCTTCGGCTGTGCTACACACAAGATCAGACCTTCCATCTGCGCGTGAGCAGCAGGGAACGTGGTTCCAGATAGACGGAGTAAGCAGAGGCCGCATGTGTGTTCCCTAAAAACAACTGTCCCCCGTGGGGATGAACACTCCACAGTCAGAGGAAGTGTCAGAGGCTGTGGGGGCATTTTAGACACCCCTGATATCAACGAGCCACGGCGACCAGACAACAGTGGTCTCATGCGGGCCCGGCGGGGAGAACAGGGAGAGCGCTTTCGCCTTTTCCGACTCACGGGGGTTTAATTATAGCCGCGCTGTGTTCCCCCACGCCCGCAGAGTGTCATCAACAGGTCGGGGCGAGTGGGTGAAGCTGCAGTAAGAGGTTGAGGACCGAGGAGGGACCGGAGGGGAAGAGGATTCAGAAGGTAGAGGCAGGATTGGGCTTTTGACTCACGGGTTGCTCCTGGCTGTAGTACTCGTGTGGCCGGATGTGCAGCTTCATGGCTCTGGCAGTGAGCTGGCTGAAGACGGGGGTCAACTCGAAGCAGTTTTGGAATAACGAAACCCGCGCAAAGATGTAGAGCCCCAGTCTTGCTCTCGACATCGCCACCACCAGGCGCCTCACATCCCTGTGGAGTGAAAAGAGGAGGATTGGTGAGAAAAAATAATATGTGAGAAGTTTGAGGGAAGTGTGAGGAAACGAATTTGAGTGTAGGGGCAAGGAATGAAATAGGAAGGTTCAAATAAAGAATGCAGTGGGGGGGCGTGCAGAGTAGGAGGAAGGTGAGAGGATTAGTAAAGGATAAGCAGCAGTGGGTGAGAGGACACATATGAGCTAAGGAAGAAACACATTAATAAAAAGGCAAAAGGTAAGAATGGACAAGACACAGAGAGGGACGGGTAGGAGACTATTAGAGAGGGGGGACAGGTCATTTTTCTTCTTTGTGATCCAGTAGAATTAAGAGATGACACACAGGGGAATCATTTTACAATGAGAATGATGCTTTGGTGGTTAAAGAGGTTGTTTTAGAGAATTACCACTAAAGGCAGAGTTAGACAACTAAAGACACGGCTAACACTGCATTTGACAGTGAGCTTTAAATACAAGCTTTTGTGTGAATAAAGAGCAATTGTGCTCTCGATTTACACATCTAGCAATATTTAAACAGACCACAAAATGTTAGAAGACAAATTTGATAACAGCTTCTAAATTCCACAAAAATGTACCATGTAAAAAACAAAGGGGGAGGGAACCCCTTACAAATTAAAATATGAAAATTAAATAAATCTGCGTAAGCTTACTGTAGGTTTCAGATTTTTGAATGGGCAACCTAATGGAGATTAGCAAAATACGACCAGCTGGCCTATAAATCTGAGACAAAGGCCTTCTGGTTTATAGCAATCTACAGAGCACGGGCAAAGGCCGGCATGTGGGGGGGAAGTGGGGCGCTTATTTAAGCAGCTGTGGTGATTCTGAAAACAGTCCATCCTTTGATGTACAAGAATTTGGCACCCACCCATGTTTGTCTGCACGCACCTACGAATACTCATAAAAAAAAACACATATGTTGAAATGTGGCCAAGAAAATTGGAATATGTCCACCTGAGCACTTCCACAGATTAAGAGGATTAATTTTTACAATATGCATGATGACTTCCATGAATATGTAGAAGGAAAAAAAGGCTTATGGGAACCATTCTGCAGGGTTTATGATTGAGTTAAAATATGCAGCCGGTAGGTTTATGTAAAGTTTTTAAGAACGGGTGAAAAAAAAATAAAAATCTTGAAAGCCCGAATTATCCACAGAAGACACACTACAACAACCTTAAGACCAATGAGTAGAGAGCTCTAGGCATCACAAGCCAATCACGAAGCATCACCGCTCGTGGCACTACTAAGAAACGGGGCAAAGTGTACAAATACCATTTGCGTGTGTGTCCTCACACGCGTGTGTGTACGTCAGAACGTGTCTAGATCGGTGCTTCCCTGTCAAAGGGTGTGCTCCTGAATGTTAGCACGCCCGTGTCTATTAGCTTTAATTAACGCTTCTCCCAACAAAGCAAGGGTCGCATGGTCCACCGTGTCCCCTGTGGTCGTCATGGCAGCAGATGAGCCATGAGGACGGATGCAGTAGGAGAGGAGAGTGCAGGAGGACGATTGCTAGGTGACTTGGTTGAGCGCCACAGTGATTCGAGTATGGAGGGGGGGGAGGGGGGGCGGCACAAGAATCTGCCTTGAACCTGAGCTGCCCATTCGGAAGCATCAGGGACACCAAGATATGAATATTGGGTCAAAGCAAAGCCTATGGAAAAAAGGAATGATTGGTATAATTGCTCTGTTACTTAAGGTGCGGCCTGCTGACTTAATGTGGAGGGTAATCCTAAACACAGCTTTTGAAGCTGGTAAGTGTCATTTTCTTTTGCCTTAAGTTAAACCACGACAAACTACTCCTGTCCTCCCTCTTTGAGTTCATCATACAAGCTGCAATCAGGAGAATAGAAACTGCAGTTATCCGTCAATGACAAGCTAAACAAAAAACACTGGAGTTTACGCACATGTCTGAGCACATTGCTAAAGGGACATTTGACAGCGTCTTTGTGTGGGCTGAGTGCGCGTATGAGGCAGGGTGCAATAACCAGTGTAAGACAAGATCGAGAGAATGATACCGGGAAGGAGAGCGGGCGCTGCCTACAAGATGAACGACCACTCTCTGTGGCCCGCTGCACTTCTGTTCCCGACCACATCAATTCATTACTTCATCTGTTCGATGAAGAAAGAACAAAATAGAGCATTTAAGTGTCTCCGCCGGATAAAATGACCACGCTCAAGGGTCTGCTGGGTTTCTCTGGGTGTGTTTTGTGTACGTATTTAGCTACAAAATGAATGGCTTATTATTCATTCTGGGGTTCCAATTTGCAGACTGTCCAGTGTGCGGGCGGGTGAGTGCATCAGTACGGCTGTGATAAAGCTGTGGTGCAATTCCAACAGCAGCTACTGTACATCACAGCGAGAGGCGAGCACGGCACGCCTAAGTACTGTGGAAGAGTTTCGCTTCCATCGCCAGATGTGAAAACATGGAGCGAATTAGCCGGAAAGAACTCATCGGGATGTCAAGACAGCAGAGGACTGAAAGGCCATTTGCCTACAAATCAATTCAGTAAAGGGCGAAGGAGGTAGTAGCGAGGAGAAGAGCGAGCGCCCGGATAAGGAGACCGAGCTGAAGACTAAGAAGACAGCAATGGGACCTGGAACAAAAATACAAGAAAGCTCCTTCTGCAGTTTGGTGTAGCATCACGCCTCTAACCGACTGCTACATGGCGCTCTTTGATCCGTGCAAAGCTCTTTGTTGTACAGTCTCACCCCAATCATCAGAGCACAATGGCTTCTATTAAAGCAGAAAACCTCCACAGACATATTCCTGTCCTGAACTACACTTCTTCCTCCCGGTCTCAAAATCAGCTCATATATGCATTTTTTTTTTTGCTGCGATGTTTCCTTGGGTGATGCGTGAGGAGTATATCCCATTAAACTGGTGTATTTTTAGTGGAACTTCAGCTGAAGGCGTCTATTTTTGGTCCGGCTGGATTTTGTGCTTGGCGTGTATTGTAGGTAATTACCTCAGGTGTCCCACGGCTTTAGTGCGGACCAGTGAGAGGATGATGTAGTCGTTCTGCTGACCCTGGAACCGGTCCACCGTCGTCACCTGCAAAGACACCAACATATTCATTAGAGATGCCGGTGTTTCCCTGCTACTGCCGTGATCCCTGCGGGCCACACGGGCAGCCGGCGGGGCGAACTCGGCTTAGAGGGCATTGTGCCTCATTATGTCCCTTACCTGGGCCCCCGAGACTCAGGGCCCAGGTACCGGGGGCCACGCTGCTTGAACGGATTACAGCTCATTTCACAGACAGAGTAGAAATGTGTCTCTCTGTTAATAACTGTTTAACTAACCATCGATGTGAAAGTATTAAAACCTTCATAATGAAAGCTGGACACAAAACAGCTGAGTGATTGAAACAGCTAAGTAAGTCAACATATATTTAAATCTCAAAGCGACCATCCACCTCAAGTTCTTATCTGGAAGAATTTATACCGAATTGGTAATTGAGTTGAGTTGCTGAGTTCAATAAAGGAAGACCATCATTTGTAACTTATGGTTACATAAACGGGTCATGTCCTCAAAGAAATGCGGTCATATCAGCTTCCATCAGGAGGCCACACGGGTCCAGCACTGCAGCCACCAACCTATAAACCGTGTAAAAGTGGGAGCGGTTATGGCCAATGATGTAGCGCAGCGATATTTATTTACGTCTTCCTGTTGCCATGTAGAACAGGTGACGCACCGAGCGGAACGGCATGCTGCTTGAGGGTTGAGTGCTCGGGTCAAATGTTAAATGTGGGACCACAGAGACGCTCCAGCGCTCCCCTTGTAGGAGTGGACTGTAACGGCAGACAACTGTGCGAGGCATTAACCAAAAAAACTTGTTTTGCAGAAACAGGGTACTGGGGTTATTCTTAGCCCACAGACAGTAACAACGTAGCCGTAGCATTTTGCACAGTGTTTAGTTATTTATGAGAAATCTTGCAGGGAGTGAATTACAGAGGTCAAGTCATTGTGGCACATGCATGTCTGTGGATAAAGGAAGCACACAAACGCTGAGACACACATCTGTGAACACAGTAAACAGTCCCTGTTGTTTGCAACCAACTGTCCGAGTCATTTTCTTTCATCTTGGCCTACTTCTCATTGTCGCGGGGACAAAGACGTGCGGTCTCTGAGCTAATGGTCAAGCGTAGATCTCTCCTCTTTCTTTATTTAACAACCATCATTCCTGCCATGTCATGGAATGTGCAGAATTCAGACTGCTGGTTTCACAGCCACGTGTGTCTAAAGATTTTATATACGTGTCTTGAAGAGGCATGCTGGGAGACGTTAGGGAGGATTTCAACGTCTATACGTCGACGTCTCTGGTTTTAATCTGGTTCTGCTCACGTAGCAAAATTAGCCCTTCTTTTATTACAGAGGCTCCTGCTCTGAAAATGAAGGAATCCCAGATGAAGGAAGAAGTTTGTACGTGGCTGGTGCCAGCTGTCCGGTGTTTGCTGTAAAGAAGGATGGCTGTTGACATTTGCTTAGTTGTAGATATTGTGACATATCCACAGACACACGGTGGACCCGATGCCCCCGTGCCACGACCTTTCAGCAGCTCAGCATTTTCCCACGAGGAGCCCTCATTCGTCTCCCTCCCTGCCGCTCTTCTCAGCAAATTTAACAGCCTGTCACCACTGTCACTTTATTACTAGGCATGCATACAGACTGATGAGCACAGCGAATGGCAATGCATTTCTTAACATTGCATGACATTTAACATGACCAAGCACAATGCCCTTCTGTTAGTCAGAACAGGGCACAGGACAAAGCAACAACAGTAGTGTTGCACAACACAAAACGCAAACCCTGCATGAGGTAGAAGGCACCATGCGCAAACACACACACACACACACACACACACACACACACACACACACACACACACACACACACACACACACAGGATTTACTTCCTGTCTGCTCGTTAGACAATTAATACACAGTAACAATTAGAAATATGGATTTGTCCCTTCATGTATTCAAAGATAACGTTGATAAAGCAGAGATCATCAAGAGACGGGGTTCAGTGTTTTCATCATCTTTGTAGACAAGACAACTGCTGAATATCACCGCCGACGTATTATCATATTAGTTTCCATAAAAAACGCATAAGATGAAGAAAGGTTGTGTTGATACACAGTATTGTGAGCGTCTTGTGTTCACTCTCCCCTGCTAGTTTACCATATCTACTGCTCACTGTTCCTCAGCCAGTGGGGATAACATGCTTGCTTACCACTTAGTCTACACAAACAGACATATATACATCACATTTGAACAACAACATTAGAGGCGTGCTGACCCGCTGCCAATGACGGGCGATGTGCCGGTAACAGTGAGTGGGGACGAGCCGGTAACACTCCAACCTGGCAACTTATTCTGCTTTGGCATCGTAAAGTGAGTAAAAGGATGAAAGGAGACCAAAGAGAGGTGAGAGAATACAGGTTGGGGGAGAGATTAAAAAAGGCAGAGAGAGGAAAGCATAACCGGGGGCTAGCGGGTAAAAGCATTTAGCGGCACAAACAGAAAACGGATGAAGAACTGTGCCAACGGGCTGCTGATTCAAAACGGTGTGAAGGAAGGAGCGAGAGAAGGGAGACGATACCGAGGGCGGAGGACAATCCAACAGAATTCTTTAGGGCTGAGCCCGGCACGGGGGCTACACAAATGCTTTCAAGTATTCACATTTGAAGCCTTCCCTCCAACACAGATTTAGAGAGGAATTCCGTCAGCTTAGTGTTTCCCCAACCATCATGTCAAGTAGACGCCCCGCCCCCCTGAAATCATCCCCGCCCCCTAAGAAAGTCTGGAATTTAAAAAAAAACTGAAAATGTATCTATTTTCTCGACACGTGCACGCTTATGTGCACCAGTGGACAGACTAATACCCCCCCACCATGCTCATTGTAGCTACAATGTAAATACCTTCTTAACTTGGGCATGACATCAATCGAGAGCTGTGAAATCTCTTTCTCAGTGGAAGGTTGGTGCATTAAATGCAGCTGAAAACTGAGGATGTAAAACCACTATTCATGTGTACATTGTGTGCAGCATAAGAGTTCTGTACATAGTATATTAGGTGAAAAACATGTATGTTGGGACATTTCTTTGCTACAGATTTAAGGCCCTACGCACTCACTTTGGAACAGAGACAGTAAAGTCCCAGAGTCACTGGGGGAAAGCGGGTCAGACGGTAGTAACACGCTATGCGTGACATTGGTTGCTACAGAATCTTGTCTGATGGTAACTTGACATCAAGATGAATTTATAATCGCATCGTAGCCCTCTGAAGGGGAATCGAATCGCCTGAGACGCCTAGAGATCCAGACCCACAGGAAGGATACATGATCACATACATGTTTCCTGGTTATAAGACTTAATTTACACCCACCAAGGACATACTTCTTTGTATTAATTCAAACAATACAATCATTGGATGCAGCTGTGCACCGTGGTCATGAGCTGCTCACCTTGTTCGGCTGGCTGAAGAAGGGGTTTCCCGCACAGCGCTGGTTGATGACGTCTCTGATCAGGTGCTTTTGTCCATTGTAGGTGGTCAGGATGCTGATGCGGTCGGCTGGGTAGCCCAGCAGACGCATGTACATGAACAAAGCCACAGAATACTCCGCCTCCGCCAGGTTCTTTACGGGAAGAAGGAGAAAAGGACTGATGAATAATTCCATCATATTTTACACATACATTATTGGACATAAGTGACGAGAGAAGGAAAACCAAATGGTTCAGTAAAATTAAATTAGAAGGCTATTCTCTATCATTCCAGTAAATTTGTAGTGAATCGAAGCACCGGGCTGGATTCACATGGGTCACTCCTCCTATCAGGAGACCCAGGTGTGTCTTGCTGTCCTCATTCTCTTCAACTTTAACGTGATGTTCCAGCCATTTCTCTGCTGTCAAGTGTTTTAACTTTACTTAACTAGCCAGATAAAAGCCTACTCATTCATGCATCAGTAACCATCTGATTTGGGCTGGAATTAATTGCCTGGGACAACGTTCAATGCCACCAACAGCCAGGCTCGGACAGAACGTCCAGATTTAGCCCTGCACAGGAGTAAGTAGGGTGCAGGGCATATAGCGGATTGGGAATACTCATAATCATAATATAATGACAAATGATCATATAATGTACATTTCACCGTTAAATAAAAATAAATGTATGAATATATATATATATATAAATACAGTACCAGTCAAAATGTTTTCCTCCTCTTAATGAACTGAATGAGAAAATGTGCCCAAACCTTTGACTGGTGCTGTTTATATACAGATACATATATGTAAATAAATAACAGCGCTGTCTTTAACTTCATACGATATTATTCTCCAAATGTAAAGGCCTGCAGGCATCATTCCCATACTATGCCATACTAACCCATAGTACCCTAAGCATGTTAATGCGGTCTCTAAAGCCGTCCCTTTCGAACGTGACCGAAAAAAGAAAAAGGCAACCGTATGCATTATTCATACAGTTTCAATTAAGCCCGGACTACAGCCGCACATCTTTGATAATAATTGATGCAGCTTCATCAACAGTTCCTGAACCAGCTGCACTGGAGTCAACACATCAAAACAGTGATAGCCTTTGTTCTTATTCCCTTAAAAACCTTCTCCAAATGGCACAGATGCATAACTTAAATGGCCAAACCGTGTTTCTACTGATAGAAAAGTTCAATTCAAGCTTGGCAGTTAATGTCAGTCATGAGCTGGTGTTTTTGAAAGAAAAAAAAAAAAAAGTAAACCACGATGACATTTATCTGTTAAGACTATTGACCTATTATCAATGTGAGGCACCATTACAGTTGGGACTGCAGAGCAAACACAGACAAATAAGAAGGGGAGAGGATGGCAAATTATGATATGCACATGAACACATAACAAGTAACAGCAGCGATACATGAGAGTAAAGCTCACCATGATTTCTGCTCGTACGAAATTTAGAAATGTATCTGCTGAAGCAGAAAGAGCTTTGACTAACGCATAGAGCGAAAAAAGTCATTTTCCAACAACGGAAGATGTGGATTTAGCCATTTGACAACCTGGAAAGCGCTGTCGACGAGCTGAGAGTCTGTATAGAAAGTGCTTTAACAAATGAGGCGAAGAAGAAGGAGCAGACCTTTGGAGAGTGGGAGCGCACGCACATATTTGTGTATGGGACGAGGTGTGCATGTCTGTGGCAGTGTTTGCTCAGCTTTGACAAACATTCAGCATGCACTGGATGCAATTGGTTCTCTAGTGTCCAATTTATTCTTTCTGCTCCCTTGGAAAGTGCATGCGTGAGCGTGTGTGTGTGTGTGTGTACAGCATAGTGTGTGATACCAGAAATTCCCCCTTGAGGGGCCTGAAAATGGCAACAGGCAAATGGAGTTAATGTTCATGTGACCCGGTGCCTCGAGAAGTGCACATGGTCTGAATTTAGGAACAATAAGAAGCTTCAGGGACATGAGCGTGCGCGCACTGTGTTGAATGCCACAGCAGCATCCATGATGCTCGGAGACATATTTGTTGGGCATGATCTCATGAACAAATGAGTGTCTCAACTGATAATCAGTATGTATTGTAATCCTGAGACAATTGACTTTTGACTGTCAAGTGCTGCTGGCTTTTTGACAACCACAAGCTCTAAACTCTTGTTTAATGACCATTCTCGTTTTAGCCTCCATTCTATATTAACAAGAAGGATCACCGTTTTTTCAGAACCAGTAATAGCATAATGTCTTGAGTGTCTCAGCAATGCCACAATGAAACACATCTGGCTCCTGGTGAGAAGGAAAAACCCACCGGTCCGTGCCGGACTGCTCGTGCTAGCTGCAGACTCAGCGGGGTTATGAATATATCATATGGGCCGGTAGCTAAAACGTTCAAACTTAAAAATGAATAAACTGCTGTTCAACAACCGATTCAGACTTTATGGCGGTTTGGGAGGAATATGGCGCTCAGCTGTGGTGGAACTAAGTGTGCATCTGTGTAAAGGAGTGTGTAACCTGCCAAAAAGATGTGCATCTACCTGAGCTACAGACATACCAACTAATGGTGGGTTAGTGTTCACACTTCTAAACTGAAGTAATGCAGACCTGTGTGGATTCATGCAGCAGGCACCAGGGTTTTTACCATTGTCTACCTTAAATGGTTCATTTACAAAAATGTTTCGGCCCCTTTTAAAATGCTCTCATTACTTGTACTTATCGTAAGTTGCTATGGATAAAAGCGGCGGCTGAGTCAAAAGAAACGTGACGTCGGGTCCGCGAAAACACTCGCTGCGTTTCCCTCCACGCTTCATAGGCATATGCAAGGGGGGGGACAGTCGTGTGCGGTCACTACTACTGACCTGGTAGAAGTATGGGTTGGGCTCAGATTCTCCCACCCCGTTGAAGTCCTCCACGTTGACCAGCTGGAAGTCGAATGTCAGGCCAGGGTTGGGCACCTGGAACTCAGGCATTTGCTGCACATGAGGCAAGTTCCCCAGGTGTTTGTAGCGCCAGTTGTACAGGTTACATAAGCTGTGGGACAAGAGGACGGATGCGCAGTGAGTCACACGGTGATGTCCTGGTTGTAAGGAGACCGTACCACTAAGAGCAATCTTTTGTGAATTAAATTGGTAAAAGAATGTTCAGCTTAATGTTCTGTCAGGGAGACCCACCTTGCACGAGCGCGGCCCTGTGCATCCAGATCGATAGTGGGCACTCCGAGGCGTACAAATCGGGTAAAGAGAGATTGCTCCATGTTGGAGTACTTCTGGAAGGCCATGTTCTTGATAACAGGCGGCAACTGGTGGTGGTCTCCAATCATGATCCAACGTTTCAGCCTGCTGTAGCCATCCTCTGGGTTCTGAAAGGAGAAGACGATGGAGAAGAAAGAGCACGTGGTAAGGACACCGGCTACACAAATCATCTCAATGAAATACAATCCATTTTACCCAGTATCGGTAGAAAGACGTATTGTGTTTCCCTTTGATCTGTAAAGGTCGGTGGATTAGCTGCATGCATCAAAACCCCCTCTAATAAGTAACGAATGTCCACACGGGTAATTCCCGTGTGCTAAATGTTGTCCAACTTCATTAAAATGTTGTCCTGTCTAACGACAATACACCCTGGTCTATGTAAGGTCCGACCTCGAGCAGAGAATAACATGAAGGTACCGGAGGGCAGTGAAGCATGAAGGACCTGTACGTGTTTACCTCATGCTGCCAGGTTTTGCCTATTAGATCTTCTATTGGGAGCTTGACCTCAGACAAATCTCATATACCAGCCACTGGTACTCAGGAGTTCATTTAATCACTGAAATCACTGGTAAGAGCTGAATGATTGGATAATGAATGGGAAGGGAAGAAAAGAGTGTGACGTCTACGTGGCAGAAGGCTTCTACTGTGAATCACTAAAGGAGAGACATAGCGAGGACATTTGGCGAGGTTGCTGCATGGGCTGATGTGCCCAATGATCTCATCTGTAAACAGACATCAGCACTATCTCACATAATTAGGCACAACTACCAAAGACAAGCATCATCACTGTGTTTGGAACCAGTCAGACCGTTAGAGAAGGTCAGGTGGTTCAAAGTAGAATCCCGAGTAAAGGATTAAGGCTTGATGTCTCAATTTATGACAGTGCTTAAGTTGGACAGTGAGTTTGGTTGCAAGGCAATGGCTGTAGTTTTTTGTTAAAAGATGGCACATCATGAGTATAGGACTGAAGACTCAGTCTGGACATGGTTACCTGTAGCAGGAGGGGGATGAAGGTCTCAATCTCCAGAATCTGAGCAGATTCTTCCATCAGGATGTTGTCATACTAATAAAGAAAATCAGCAAATTAATCCACGTATTTAAACATTACTGCCCTACATATGAGCAGGTTACTGTCTTTATGTCAACTAAGACAAAGGTACCTTAAATCCCAACTCCACCAGGTCATGTCGTTTGAGAGCAGCATGTGTGCAGGTCATGGCGATGATTTTGGCTTCCTTCACAAGCAGATACTTAGAGCGGTCCAGTCCACTTCTGAGCAGCTCAAAGGCCCTAAACTCCTACGAGATCGACAGAAGCAGAGGATCAGGAGTCACTCATTACGCACAAAACACACACATATTATATATATATATATATATGGGTAATTAAAAACTACTTATACATTGACTTCTTGGAGAAACATGAAAACACATTGAACTTTACTGGATGCACATTCATCCATTTGTGAATGAAGTTAACATTAAAGGGCCTTCTGACAAAATGATGGATGACTGCTGTCAATGATGATGGATACGGTGATTATCTTGGGTGAAACAATCACACCTCTAAAAAAAAAAAAAAAAGGCACAGTTCAATATTCAGATACAAAACCAATTCACCGAAGCACTGCCGCTACTTTTGATTCATACTCATATTCTCACTCACTACTTGTCCCCACGCAGCGACACACCCGCTGAGAAACCAACCTATCAAGACTGCAATTCACGTCGGCGGGAATCACTCCATTACGCCTCTCGGGAGTCACTAATGTAAAAGTGTGCATACGCTCAAACAATGCTGGCCCCCTCCCAAACTTGATCAGTGACGACATGCATAGCCGCATGCCGAGGTGGCGCCCTGTAAATAGCGTGGGCTCCGTTGATCACTGGAAGAGGTTTTGGGGAGAGCCTGGTCTGTTTAGGGAGGGACGGCATCCATCCCACTTTAGATGGAGAAGACCTCATCTCAACAAATCTGACCCAGTTTCTCAATGGACCTAATCCATGAGCCAGAGTTCAGACCAGGAAGCACGGTTGCAGTCTTACACACTTGTCATTAGTTCATGCGTTTGTTACTTCTAGACTAGATTACTGGAATGCTTCATTGACAAGTCTTTTAAGCCTCTCCAGTTGATTCAGAATGCTGCAGCACTTGTATCAACAAGAACTAAGAAAAGCGACCATATAACTCTTGTATCAGCTTCTCCCATCTGGCTCCCGGTTAAATCAAGAATAGAATTTAAGGTACTCCTCACCTACAAGGCACTTGCTGGTCAAGTGGCGTCTTACAGTATCTTAAGGAGCTTAGAACACCATATTGCCCTACTAGAGAGCTGCGCTCCATAGATGCTGGTTTACTTGTTGTTCCTAGAGTCTTAAAAGGTAGGACAGGAACCAGAGCCTTCAGTTATCAAGCTCCTCTTGTGTGGAACCAGCTTCCACTTTCAGTCCGGGGGGGGCAGACGCAGTCACTTCATTTAAGATAAAGCTTAAGACTTTCCTCTTTGATAACGCTTGTAGTTTGGGCTGGCTCAGGTTATCCTGGACCAGCCCTTAAATAAGCTGCCATAGACTGCGGGGGGATTTATCAGGACTGAGCTGCTCTCTTCTGTCCTGTCTCCTGCCGTGGTCCTGCTGATACCTTCCGCTTCTAACACTGTTATTGAATTAACGGTACCGTACATCTTGTACGGTGTTCATTCTGTACACATGACATATATTGCAGTGAGTCCTTCCCGGGAGAAGGATCCCTCTGCTGTCAAAGTGGTTTTCATTTTATGGGGAGTTTTATCTGTGCGTGTTTTTGCACGTCATAATCAGAAACATGTATTTGCCACGTATGTTAGGCATACAAAGAAACGGTCATGGTGGGTGGTGCATGTGTACAGACTGTAAAGCCCTCGGAGGCAAATTTGTAATTTTAAAATTTTGGGCTATACAAAATGAATTGAATTGCAATGAATATTAACAGCCACAAATGATGATAAAGGGATTGGCGACCTACTTTATCCCACTTTCATTAAACATATTTTTTAAAATAATCCCGTTGTTTTCTGTTGTCATTCAAAAACACTTAGATTTATTTTCCCATGGTGCGGTGTAACAGAGGTCGGATGGGAGCTGCTGTTCAATAACCGCAGCTTGAGGAGCACACAGAATTGGAATATGTGTAAAACACACGCATGCTATTTCCAGGTCGCCCCACTAGCTATGTGGGTGTAGGGAAGGGAAAGGGGAAGAGAGGACAGAAGACGTAGACTCGGACAGCACCGGGGTATAAATATTTGATGTGTTACTATTTTAGCATTAATATTGAACCGATCAAAACATGCAATATTGATGAGGTCTATTTTTAACCCACATGGCTCCAGAGCGGTTGAAGGGTGAAACCGAGATGGCAAGGATTCACGGATAATGAGAAGAGAAGGAAAAGAGGAAAAGGAGCAAACAGCGGTGTGGATGTGGTGGGACTGCAGAGGAGGAAACGGGAGACGTCTGCGGGGGGGGGGGGGGGGGGGGGGGGGGAGAACCCAAGAGGCAGATTGTGTTGCTTTCTGTCTGTCTGTCGAGCAATAAATCCTTTGGATATTCCTGTGACAGCTCATTCAAAACGGTTTTTAAAATTTGAAGAGTTGGACAGATAAGCAAATTCAGCAGAATGTTGCTTTGTGTAACCCGCAGCACTGACAGTAACACCTCTTAATGGGTGTACAGATTTCACTGCAGCATGGGTGAGGCTGAGGGAGGAGGGAGGAGGGAGGGGTGCTGTGATGCAGTGATACAGAGGCCAGCCAGACATATCAAGGTCACCGCACGTATTGGGATGTTACCTGCAACCAATAACTTCTTTATTGCTTTTTGGAGACCTTCTTGGTGTGGCCATAAATCTGAAAAGCTATTGTTATCCCTATAGAAAACCCCAAAGGGCTAAGAAGAAATGATAACACATCCAGCTGTGTGTTCGCAAGCGTGAAAAAGAGTGACAGGCAAAGTAAAAAAGATAAGCGTTAATGGCCTTCATCCCTTTGTTGTGCCGCTTATCTTGTCAAAAAGGTTCAGCAATTATGTCTACAAATAATAAAGTACTCTAAAGTACTCTGGGGAGTTTTTTATTTTTTAACTCGATGGAATTAGTCTGTGTGTGTGTCTGAGAGAGAGAGAGACTTACCTCCAGCTGGGTAAAAATCTTCTTGATGTGGCGGTAGCAGCCCTCTGCGATGTCCATGTCCTCTTCATATGACCGGCCCTTGAACACCGGCTGGGGGGCGTTGGAGAAGTACTTGTGGAAGGGGAAGTGTGAAGCCACAGCTTCAACCTCCACTTGCTTTCCCTGTTTCGGTCTGACTTTGCTCATGTACTCCTCCCAGCGAGATATCACCTGCAGGTCGGGTAGAGCAGACAACACAGCACCCATCTGAATGTCGTTTTTGTGTGTTTTTTTGAGCTCTTTCTGAATGGCCGATACGTGGAGAGGACAAGTGTGTAAGAATGGCATGATTGAAATAATACTAAGAAACCATACTTGTTCACATCAAGGGCAGTACAGTAGTAGCTTTTTAATTCGGACACTAACTAAATTAGTGGTCTAAATAACGGATTCATATAGAGAAGCTGAAGTACTTTCTGGAATGCATGGGGCTTGAATTAATTGATGACACTTGACCGAGGTCTACCAACATGCTGTACGAGCACACAATGAGCATTCAGTGCCCAGCCTGGTATTTTCTCTGTAAGTATTTCCCCACAGCAGAACACACATCACACAGAAATGACCAAACAAGACCAGATAGCCTCACTGGCCTACAGGTGCCCCCGCTGAGCACGTAATAAACCAGCCTCAACCACACAGCAGGGTGACTTAGCTCTATAAATACCCTTATGAAAAACCACATTATGATTATGCTTCAGGGCTCCGCTTAATTGCATGTTAAGTAGTTTGCCTGTACGGACTATTAGGACCACCGTCGAAACATTCAGCATACATGTGCGCTGGGATCATTTACCAGTGACAGAGAAGTCTGCTAATGGTCACATATTCACTACTCTGACTCGGAACTTCTTGACATTTGTATCTTCAAATGTCACATAGCTACCCTGTTGGCTACTTTTCAGAGCTAAAATAAACACAAGAACACAGCTTGAAGGAAGCGCGTGTTGAGAATCCCGTCTCCATGCAACATCTCGTTAATAAGTAAGCAGAGTAGGGGGATGGGAGGGGGGGGGGGGGGGATACAACTGACAGATTTCTGGCGTGGTGCAAAAATGGCAGTATGAACATCGTAAGACATGAACTCTGACACTAGAGCTTGGGTATCAGCCATGGTATCCAAGCGTTTGCTATGGTTTGGAGTCACCCAACAACTATCTGCAATGGGATAAAGTCTGAGCAATGACCACCACCAAAGCCATGTGCCGGTATCTTTAATGCGCTTCAATGATACGGGTTTCGCATTACTGGTGTGACGTGATCGTTAAATAAAGTACTTACTTTTCCAGAAAAAGAAATGGGTTGGAAATTAACCCGAGCTCCCCACCACACCAAAGATGACAGCTACACACTGTACTGCCTTATGTGACAACTGTCTATACGGTTTATTTTAGACCCATTCGGCAAAACCATGGGAATGCAAATAAGTCTTGTCTGCAGTGACATTTCTCCTGCAGCCTGAGAGGACAGTGATAATTAGGTGACGGAATAATCGGCAAAGGCTGAGACGGTTTCTGGGTATTTGCATTCTAGATGAAATGAGCCTGGGGAACGGAAACTTGAATAATTCCAGTGTTTGACTGGCATGGATACGTCTGAGGAAAGGACCGACAATGCAGAACTCCATTCTAATTAAGGAAGCAAAATGTCTGCTCCATCCCCTTAAATCTCTGTCTCTCTTTCAATGAAAGAAAAAACCCCAAACGAACCCTATATGCAATTACAAATATTAAAAGCTCAATGCACACAGATATTCGTATTCTCCTGTAACCTTTGCACACTGGGTACCTTCTTATAGGCTTACCTGATACAGGTAGAAGTGTCCAGCAGTCTCACAGGTGTACGAAACATCGCCCGGGACGTCCAAGCTCTCCTGTAACCTCCCCACTTCTCTGAGGAGCTCAAGTCTTCTTGCTAGGACATAGTTTACTCTCCCATACCTGGGGACAAACAGCACAGCGCAGTTAGTCAACCATCTGGAGGATTACTCTTTGTTTTTATAGGCAAGGTCAAACACATGATTTATGTTTGAGGCACAAACAGCTGTTTCTACAATTAAATGCACAATCAGATCATAAGTTCATTTTAAAAAGACACTTCCTTTGGAGTCACACTTGCCCTGTTGATCCATGTATTAATCCAAGAACGGATTCATGGATTCAACAGTTAATGTGGATTGTGTGATGGTTGAGGTCCAATTGCAAGCAAAATATGACAATATATTCTGTAAAAAATACCCAATAGAGTATAGAAGTATAAAGAGAGCAAAGTCTGACCTTGCATGTCTACGCGGTTTGTTGAGGTTGAAACGTGCCTCCCCTTGTGCATCTAACAATACTGCTTAAAGGCAACTATCAGGTGGCACCGAGACAAGCAGAATACACAGGAAGACAGGAAGTGGGAGGGGTCACAGGGTAACACTAGAGGTGAACTCTATTTTTAGACCCTCTGCAGCGATCCTCAGTCAGCAGATGACTCAAAGGCAGTCACACTGGTCTCCCTGTTTGGCCGGAATAATATTAAATACAAATGGGGAGTGACCTTACTTCGCAGGAGGACGGATCTGTAATTAATTCAGCTACGGAGACAGAAAATCCAGAATAGATGCACAGGTGTGAACAACAGCTTTGTCTTTGTCATTTCTTTGCCAAATCCCGTATATGTAAAACTCATACAACAGAAGCGCATGCACTTCAACCCGAACGATGACCAAGAGCCAAAGTGATTTTCGTCTTACCGAGAAACTAGTACACAAATATAGACTGTCACCAGCTGAACACACAACTTGCATTTACCTTAACAAAAACCAACATGCAATCTGCATAATCTCACGAAACCAGCACATTCATTTTGCATCATGAAATGCAGGGAGGCATTGTTAATTGATGGCGCTGTAGCGTTCCCTTCGTTAGGCATTCCGGGGAGCACTGCCCTCCATTTTGTCATCTCATATACAGTGTTAATTAAAACTCCCCGGCTCTCTCTCCTCTCGCTGGTGTCAGCGGGGTGGAAGGAGTGTGGAGTCTGCACGATGTTGTGAGACAGCCAGGCGGGCGGAAACACATGAAATGCTGCAAGCTAGAGCTCTTTTATGTCCGTGTTGCGGCATAATTTAAGAATGTAACAGACTCGTCGTTCATACTACAGTCATACGATTATTAATCTCCTCTCCCGTCTCTCCGAGCTATAGAGTGCAATTCGCTCAGTGACACAGATGGATGAGGTAGTAATTAATAATGTAGGCTATAAATAGTAACATCAGAATATCTTAATTAGTAATAAACAACAATTAACTATTCATATCCAGGAGCAGCTAAAAAAACAACAACAGAAGGTTGCGACTGATTCATTTAATATTGGAGTTAAATATAGCAGCAGTCATGTAGAAGCCTAAATGTTTTGGGTATCTTGAGAGGTCTTTTTCACAAGTCTGCCATAAGTGCACTGTCCCCAAACTTTTCCCATATCGCCATGTCTCAGTAGTAAGGGCTGAGTCACTATCCTTCAAGGCGCTGAATGCACACTTAAAACTACAAGCGTAGTAGAATTTTTTTAACATTTGGAATTTCTTTCTTTCTATTTCTTCGTAACAACTTGTCTCCCCTTTTGGTAAAGTGGGTATAGTAAATACGAGCTTGTTCTCAATTGATTTGTCTTGTGAGGTAAAGGTTTAAATGAGAATTATAAAAATTTCAGTCTAAAAAGGTCTTACAACTTTGACTGAAATATATGTATTACACAATTAAAAAAGTAATTGGATTATTTATTCATATGAATAGTCTGTAGTGTGGTAGCTGTTGCAGAAAACTAGTGTGTCTCTCCACACAGCTTGTGGCCCCTCTCCTGCTACAAAGGGGTACGACATCTGTTCTCGTTGTCCAGAATAGTGATGAGACGGTTATTCAGACAGGCATTGCCCCCGAGTGCAGAGCTGTAGGGAGACGTCCTTTACCCGGTTTGAGATAATGAAGATAAACCAGTAAACACGACTTTGCAAAGGAGAGAATCGAGTAATCTTCTCACTTTGTTGGCTCACACTAATTATGTGTCCTTGAGCTGCTTTTGTGTATGTAGATCTAGGACTTGAATGTTGAATGCACTTCCACACACGTGTGCATTTCTCTTCGTTGAGGTGCATCTATCATTGTGTGTCCTCGCTCCGCCTGCTGTCCTCACCTGCTGAAGTCCTTCTCAGTCTCCAACTCCTCTTCTCCGTGGCCGAGACGCAGGAGGTGGCGCTCGTCGATGTCCAGGGCCATGATCTTTTCAAACAGCTGGTTTAAAGCCTGTTGCAAAAAGAATCAGAGATTTGAGTGAACATCATCCGATGAAAATCCTTTCTTTGACATGTGCGTGTGCGTGTGTGTGTGTTTTCAACTATCCAGATTACTTTCACCTATAAGCCTGCTTTGACCTTCTGTCTCCAGATTTGTTCCAATTTAAGACTTCAAGGATCGTTTATTGTAATTTTGCAACACAGGGATGCACAACAAAATGCATTTGTAAGCCATTTGCAATATAAGAAAAAGACTACTGCATTATTAGAATTTGCATCATAACGAATGTATACAGCATAAACCTTCATGCAGTGCTGCAGTATTTATCATCCTACGAAACAGGTGTTCATTCTTGTATAAAAAGTGTAAATTGCACTGGATAAGGTTTTTATCGTTATATGCAGCTATACTGTGTGACCAAGACTGCTTTTGGCAGACTTCCACTGGTGCAAAAGAGCAAAAGATTATGATTAAAAAGGGGAAAAGACCGGGTGCTCACAAGGGAGCTTAAATGTTTTCCTCTATAGGTTTGTTTGTGTATAACTATCGCCTGATTAATGGGTAGTTCAGAGTACAAGCTCTAAATTCTCCAGACAGCTTAACTTTTTCTTTGAGCGGAGTGTTGGGAAAAGTTTCGGAAAAACACTGAGTCAGGTTTGGTGTTTGCTGAGTGTTTGGGGGGTTAACCTGGTTTGAGTGGGTGACGATGAGGGTCCTTTGCTCAGGAAAGTTGTGATAGAGATTTGAGATGATCTGAACAGCAACATCAGTCTTTCCGGTACCTGGTGGCCCAACAACCTGGCGAAACAAACGGGAAGTTTAGAAAAAACTAAAAGAAGCAGAGGAAAAAATTCAAGCTGAATTTAGGTCACATCATAAGGGCGATTGCCATGGAGACATCTTAGTGGATGTGATGAGTGCATTACGGGACCAAACAGACCGGTGCCCCATCGACAGCCGTGCTCAGATCCACAGTGGACATAGAGACAGCTTAAAACAGAGTACTTACTGCCGTAGTGTATATTGCATAGATTAATAGTTGCAAATGTTTGGCTTCATACCAGCGAGCTGAAACAGTTCTGATCTGAAGTATCAGCCTCACTGGACAAGCTGGAGGCTTTGCCCAAAAGGTCCTGGATATGCATCATTATTTTATGGAGAGGGGTTTATCATCCTGCTCTCTCTGCCTACTTAGGTCTACTACTCTAAAAATATTCCTTTGTTTTCCGTGTCATTTCTAAAATAAAGTTTTGAGAAGAAACATAATGCCTCGGGTATACGGCTATCAATCTTCAAAAGAAGAACCGATAGGGTCATTAAACAGGTTTTTCATAAGAGCCAAATAGCCATGGTTAGTATTTTGTTATAATTACTCAATACTGGGAAATCTGTAGAAATCTCTATTTCAGATTGCCCTATTTGACATAACATTTAGATGTTATAGATTAGCTTTGGGTGGCTTCCATTCAGTCTTGAAACTTATTTAAGAAACAAATAAAGAGTCCTTACCATCGTGAGTCCAGGTTGCATCCCGGCTCGAATGGCTTCAATCTGAGTAGGAGTGAACTGAATTGTGTTCCTGTAAGACATGCACATTTCTTATATTAATAATCAAGCAATTAGATAGTCAACAACCTTGACAGCATGAACGCATTTTGTGTTCAAAGGCTTAAACTTTGTTATATTTTTTGAGACCATCCTAACAATTGTTATGATGGGGCTTCCCTATGGACGTGTCACAGTTATCCACATTTAAATATCAAAGTGCAAACTGGAAATGCTGAAACGCCACCAGATGAATCTTAAATGTTTCATGACGGGTGATTATTTTGAGGAGTTATAATTAGTACAGGAATAGTAAAGCCTTTTCTTACATGTGACACACCTCTGGGTTGTCTCTTACTGAAAATTATGCTTTGGATAGAGGTTAAGAAGTGGGCTCGGTACACTGACCTAAGTGTGAAGCCAAGCCAAAGACTGAACTGAAAAAAAAAAAAAAGAACTAACTAACACTATTACATTGCGAGCGGGGAGGCCGTGCTACTGGTTGGGACCTCTCACCGTTTGGGCTGGTTGTAGGGATATGGCCCACGGTTGGGGGGGACGTAGGGCTCAACGATCAAGGACAGGTCCTCCTTTTCGTTTTCCACTTCTTCATCAGACTTTTTCTTCTTCCCTTTGCCTGCTTTGTTTGAGATTGGAAACTTGATTCTGGTAAAGCAAAATGAAGAAAACGGGTTACTATGGATTGTATGTATATTTTAACAATTGTATCTAGTAAATTATATAACAGCCAGTAAATAAAGCATTTATGTGTTATACACGTTTACTTTGATCAGGGTGAATTAACCTCAACAAAACCCTTTTATCGGAGTAGCGGATCTTTGGCTTTCACCTGAAAGGGGAGACTTGCAGTTCAGGGTCCTCCTCTGTGACCTTTATGGTATAACCGGGGAAACACGAATGTAAATGGTCCAGGGACAGAAAGGTGTCATTGAAGTCCAACGTGGAAATCTGATTGGGCATTTTGGAGTAGTGGGCACTCCCCGGGTCACCGTAGCCCAAGATGATGTCGTGAAGCCAGTCGGGGACGACGCACTCCGTGTTCATCAAGTTTCTGATGGTCTCCAAGACGGCCTACAACGGAAAGACAGACATGTGTGCATCGAGGAACGTCAGACAACGGACAAAATTCCCACAAGAGGAAGATTAGCTGGATAATAATAGCTTTGTGGTGGGCTGATGAGACAGCAGGTAATTTGTATGTCTGTCAATTATATTTTAATGAACTGCAAACTGTCTAATACCCTGAGCATCAAACCCCGGGGAAGGGAATGTGTTTGCTTTTATCTATGTCACACATCACAGATGGAGAACAATGTTTCTTGAATACTCATTAGTTGCTGCTCTTTCCAAATTCATAAAAAATAAAACAGTTCAAAATCATCTGTCAGCGCTGTGGCTGCGAAAAGACAGAAATGTGTGCGCAGACCTCACAAAGCCGTAGTGAGCGGCTAGAACATGGTGATAAAGAGCAGAATAGGTTTTTTTGCCCACAACTAACATGCAAAATAAAACCACAATTTATCAACGTAGAGCAAAACAACAAATTAAACAAAAGTTTCAAACTATCGCATGGATAATTTTACTACATCCAAGAAAATAGAATCACATATGTATCTGTCAGTGTGCTGCAAACTCCTGTGAGTTATAAATACAACGAAACATGGTTCGCAAGCAAGCAAACTTATATTAAAGTATGTTGTAAAATCCCTCCGGGGAGGGGTTCAAAGTACGCAAACACAATGTAGGGGTTGATCTATGTGCTTCGAACATTTACTACGAACCTTGAAGTTGTTCTCCTTGGGTTTGCGTCTCATGATGATGTTGAACGTCTCATACGGGTCTTCGGTTCCACTCTGAATGCTGCTGGTCATGTCCTGTTGATACTGGTTTGGGTCCAGCCATACACGGAATGTTCTGGCATCTCCTCTCAGCTTAGGCTTTGGGTCAGGTCCTAGACCGCAGGGGGTTGGGAAGAATACTTGTGACAGCAACAGATGTATTGTGCAATGATGACCTTTAGAGATAAATCGAAATCACTCAGGAAGTGTTATTTGATATATAAGAAAATAAAGAATTGTGTACCAGTACTTTGAAACATAAAATGCAAATCTTTTGAAGGGCAGATTAAATACTTACATAAGAAACTGAATCTAATCAGCTACTTCAAACAACAACAATTTAAATTCTATCCTTTCAAAATAAAACTGTCACCTTGGTCAGCCTTGTGGCATCTATGCAATTGCTGTTCCCTAGGAAGCACTCGGACTCCCCAGGAACAGGAATTACATAGATGCTTGACTGACAGGTCACCGGCTTTAGGCTTACTCCCATAGGGCCTGTGCGGTGCAGCAAATGCAGCTTTCACAGATGTCTAAACAGATTATTGTAGGGAGCTGCTGGGCACAGAGCGCAAGAGGAGAGCGGAATCCTGTTGGGCTCAGATGTGTGTGTGTGTGTGTGTGTGTGTGTGTGTGCGCGCCCATTCATGTGTATGCCTGTCGGTGTGCACATGTGCCGAGCTATGTGGGTATCATGTAATCCATTTGACTAAAATGAGTCTGGGGATAGCTTAAGAGTGGAAACTACACCCTCAACACCATTGGATAACAATAGCAGGCTGTGCAGATTTGAACTGTCAATTATGAGAGGGTTTTATTAAATCAATACACTGACATTTAAACAGACATGCTTGGCATTTGTTTATTTTACTCGCACATATTCTGTGTGTTATTAATGTCAGATTTTACACAAATATTCTGTATTTGAATGCCAATATTTTTTTGTACTGTTCAACCATAAATGTCACCAATTGATTGGACTGCACTGTACCACATTATAGCTTCAGCTAATTTGCATCTGTAGTCCGTGTAATACCATTTTTACACACAATACTTCAATTATATGTGTCTCCCAATGGACTTCTAAGTTTATGTCTCACCTTCACCAACAGCCCAGTCATTTATGTCTCCCCCACCTCAAAGTTACAGAGAGCACTACTAAGCCCTGTTGGGAATCTCAAAGTTTAACCAAGCCGGCACTGGCAGGGCGAGTTCTCCGGCAGCGTGTCTATTTAGAAAGCCTTTGCCTCTGCATATTTAATCCGAACAGATGAGGATAGGGTGCTTCAGTGCATGGACACATGTTCCCACGGGGGAAAAGGAATACGCTTAGAATAGCGGGGCTGCAGGCTAGTTTAGGTAAACCAACCACTCAGAGGAACTGCTCTGGCCTGCGAGGAAGAACATAACGCGATAAACAGAGGAGATTATGTTACTGTATAAACGTAAGACCGGGGATTTGAATTTGATCTCTGGGGATTCCTCCTGCCACACACACAAACCAGACTCCCTGAGTCTTATGTTTGATGACAGCACATTTCCAAGCTTTTATTAGCAAAATATGCTGGCTTACAGGAAGAATTTCATGCTGTGCTCACATAGTGCAAGAACGCATTGTTGCAGGCTATATGTGGCTTCAAAGAGAGAGGCGGGTGTTTCCTGTATGATGCATTACTAGATTCTGCGGGGCAAGCGCTTCCAATGTTTGTCTTATAGAGGCACATCCATCCAGATACAGCCAATGCAGCTCTTCAGTTCAATCGCATACACAAAGCTCTCTGGTGTTGCTGGTGACCTCGGGTTAATGGGAACAGGTCAGGTCTCACTGGGACGGTCCCTATGACAACAATGACTATGACAACAGCTTTTTGACCCTGTACCAAGGTACCGTCAATAGGGGATATAGAGGGTCTAATGGGTGGATGGATGTAATGTGTCACTGTGTGTGTGTGTGTGTGTGCACATGTGAGCATACCTTCTTCAATGACGCGTCCCTTGTCATCCAGCATACCCTGCACCTCGCAGCCTCTCACGTATCCCAGGCCAGTCTGCTCCACAAAGGACTGGCGCCGGTCGAAGCGCGTGCCGTAGAGCAGGTTGGGCCGCACCGTGATCAGAAAGCAAACATCATGCTTCCGCAGCCCTATGGAGGACGAGGATGGAGGGAGAAGTTAGACAGAGAGAGAGAGAGAGAGAGCGAAACGGGGGGATGGGTTTTTAGAGAGAGGAAAGATGGACGGATGGAAAAAGGAGTAGTGGTGGTGAGTAGTAGTATGGGGGAAGTTAAAAATGCCCCCCAAAAAAAACACCCGGTGAGCAATCCCCTTATCTTTAAAACATGAAGCTCTAATTATAGGATGGAAATGGGCTAATGGATAGAAGGAAGTAATACTTCACAACTCCACTGAATTACAAAAAGAGAGTAAAACCATAAAAAATGCAGAAAGAAAGTGAAGACGTCGATGTGGGACATATGTTTTGATCATTCGCTACATCGACAGCATTTGCATTGTAGCGTAGCATAAACCACATGGTGGAGCGCAGAGCTCCAGGCTGGTGCCCCTCCCAAGCCCACAGGTGCTGTCGATGCAAATGCATGTCGATGGCATGCATTTACTTTCTACACTAATCAATGGAATACACACCTATGGTGTCTACATATCTTAGAACTTTCTCTGGACAGCCATAATAGCTGGCTTACCGAAGCCTATATGGGACTTCATATGTTCCCACTGAATCAATGGCAAAGGAAAGGTTGCATCAGGGGAACATAAAAAAAGGAGTAATGACCTCGAATAGTCGTGTGTGTTAATAAGATGTGTTTTGGTTCACTTTCTCTTATTATTAGTCAATTGTGCAATAGCTGGATTGATGTATGTAATATGAATAGTGGAAAGGAAAATATCAAAAAGTAATCATAACAAGATTTGGCTAAAACGATTCAACGATTCAATGATCGAGAGACACAAACACACAAATACCTTCCCACTCGTGCTTGATATGATCTTGCACATTGAGGTTCACGGTGACATCAGCTCGCACACGGGCGGGCCAGCTCTCCCCAATATTGGGCTTGGCAACCTCTACTATGGAGAAAGAGCTGATGGTCTGAGCCATCCTGGCCCAGCCCCCAAACACCGCTCCGCCGTACTCCGACTGCCTGCACAGAGGGACAGACGCAACAAGGAGTCGGACAAGTGCTGTGGGCTGTTGTCAGGATGGAAATGAGCTGGAATTAGGGCTACGCCTGGCGCTTCTCCTTACTTACTTTTGGAGGAACAACAAACAAGTTGCTACATCAGTTGACATAATGGGAGCAAGTAGTACGTTAGGCAATGAGATTCCAAAAATGGTGTGGCAAATGTCACAGTCTTGCAATAAAATATGATCAATGTGCCGTGCCACCTTGTGAGAGGTAGACAAGAGAATACAAATCGTTCCATTGATGTAAAAGGACTAACTGAGCTCTAGCGTATTTAATGGTTGAAATTTGTTCAATTATGCGGAAAAAAGAAACCTGAAATGCCGATCGTTGTGTGAGAATATTATTCAAAATCGTAAATTGAGTATGAGTATGAGACATCTATGAACCTTACTTTATATAAAAAGTTAGGGATTAAGAAATGTGTGCCAGAACACAACGAAAACTGATCTCATCTAAAACTCATCTTCTCCACCAGTTGACATATTTGAGGACATCTTACCAGGGTTTCATACGCCACACCACATCCTCTATGTCCTGTCTGATCTCATAGGTGGACTCCAGACGAAAGAGGTTAAAGTTCCTCAACAGGTAGTCGTGGAGGGTTAGGAACTGGAGATTCAGTTTAGGTAGTGCCAGACAGCCTGGAATGATTAACAAAAGGAGACAACGATTTAACAAGATCACACGTGTGTGTGTGTGTGTGTGTGTGTGTGTGTGTGTGTGTGTGTGAAGAGGATTCCCTTGGAAAGGAGCCCAGTTTAGTGCCCCTCGAATAAAAGAGATAACACAAGGCGTTGCTGTATGAGGCACAAAACAGGACACTGAAAATAGGATTTGTTCGAACCGCACCTTCGCCCGAGTAGTACTCCGTTGGGACAATGTTCTCATCCCAGATTATCTTCTCTGTTGGATAAAGAGGCATCTGGTTGAGTTGCTCAATCTGAGAGATTCTCCGCTCATGACGGGACACCTGTGTGGAAATGGAGGTAGAGAGAGAAATGAGGTTGGGTTTGGTCAACATATATAGTCCAGAATCAAATAAATACATTTAGTTTACTAAAGTACAAAACAAAGAAAGGTGGCAAAGTCTCTAATTTGAGAACCCGATCAACAATCTTGTTTGATTAAAAAATGACAAACATCTCATCAAGACTCTAAACTAATCGTTAAATGATGCGTCATTTAACCTACAGCACCAGTAGGGTTTTGTGTTTGCAGGTTGCTACATTAATTACACGATTGTGTCACGGGTAGTGATATTTCCTTGAGAATACCAACCAGCTCATCTGTTTAACCAGAGGAAGTAAAAATATATTTTCCAGGCCCTTTTCTCTTAAACCCACTCGGTTAGAGATCCCGGTTGTTGGGGGCAACCCACGGGCACAACATACGAGTCCCCTGACTGTCTCCTGCGTCAATCTAATCAGATAATTATGAAACAGCTCTTCTCCATCACTTCTCGGAGAGGGCCTGGGGAGGGTCTGAGTGGGTCATTATGAGTGACTGCAGGACAGCCTCGAAACACCCACTTTGATGAAATGGTCTCCAGCGCATGTGTGAGTGTGTGTTTGGGAGAGTGAAGCAGGACAAGGGACCAGCAGTTACCCCGAGGGGTTTTAGAAATGAAAATCGGGAGGGCAAGTGATGATGAACCAGAAAGCACAATGAAACTCGCTTTAGCCTTTCAAGGGATAATTAAAGAAAGAGAAAAATGGCTCTCATTCTCATCAGTGCTGTCTCCAATTTACCCTACGTCACACAAACGGCCATATAAAGCAGTAATTGGATTGGAAGGCAAATTCAAGAGGGACGGGATGTGAAAGTGGGGATGCAATATGAATTCCAAGGTCAAGGTCTGAGATGGGAAACACAAAAAAGCTATTAAGCGGTAGTGCTGACCTGTGAGTTATTGTTCTGAAAAATACGTGTACACGAACATTGTTTGTAGTGGTGCACCAATACCAATTATGCACCTGTCATATTGCCAATTGAGAAATACATAGAGCCTGAAGTATTGCTTCCTAGTGGCACTTGGTATTTACTTTTTAATTAAAAGGAATCTCAACAAACATCCCCCCTACCCAGCACAAGCTGACGAGATTTTAAAAAACTCAAATAGCCGGACGGTTGATGTAATGAAAGCCAAGGCTACGCTTACCAGCAGTTCAAGGAGCACCTCCTTGTCCTTGGTGGTGTCTTGCCCTTCAGGCAGCTCTGGCAGCAGACACAGATACGAGGCCACCCGGTGGAGCGTATTGGGACTACGGAGAAAGAGCAGATAAACAAGTGGTTAGTAGGATAGAAAAGTTGCATTTGGAAATGACACGTTCGGCCGACCCTCTTGTCCCGAGAAGGGAAATTGAGACGGCAACATTCTGTGGTTTACTCATTTATGGTGATAAAATACAACAACAACAACAAAAAAACATAGTTTCATTGCTTCAGTGCATCTGGTGAACAAAAAGGAAAAGATGTGTCGGTTCAGCCTCTCCTTTGTGAAACTACCTGTCCCTGTGAAAAAGACACTTTAAATACCGACGTCAGCACCAACATACGCGTGACGATTCGCATCCATGTCAAATTCTTTGTGCTTGTTGCACAATGCAACTTTTGCTTTGACTCCTTTCTGCCTGGTCAGCGCGCGCGTGTGTGTGTGTTAAGGGGTCGGGGCGCACTGATGCGACAGGATTATGGAAAGAAAAAAAGAAAAAAGAAAAATCAAAGCCCATCTCCGTCTTGGAAAGCTGAGGCATGGCTCTCTGCATACAGACCTGGTCTAATCAGGCTGACGCACCGTGACACGGGCAGGGCTGGGTACACAAGGAAGGACAGGGCCCGGACACATTGTGACAGGCCCGGACAGCCACACGTGGCACTGACCGATTGTATCCGTGTATGCACATGCATTTTGCTGCTTATGATGCCGCGCCTGGGCGAGGGGGGGGCGGGGACGACAATTCTGCCAGTGTTGCAAACCGGCGGCCCAGGAGCTGAGCAGGCATGGGTCAGAGGGACACTCCCCGCCGGGGCCAAAAAAAAGAAAAGAAAAAGAAACGCAGCACAACAACTTACTGTGAGTGAAAGGGACGACAGGTCCAAGTCATGACGGACAGCTGAGCTACGATGGACGGGCCCACAATAGAAAGCACTCTGCAGGTAGTTTACTCTTTAGCCCAAACACTGTCTTCATTCATGCTCAGATTTTTGAGAAACCTCACCGTGACTCAGATAGTTGGGAGACATTTTTCACATGATGATCACAAGAACAAAAAAATAAGTAAGAAATACTGTGATAAATGTCTTCCATGGTTGCCTCAATCTGCGAAAAATTAAGTTTGATCTTCGACCATATGTTCTTTCTCTTCTCAGTCAAATATTATCCTTTAGAATAGGATGGCTTAGTGAGTGGAATTGATACAAATCTAAATTCCCAACGACAGGCCCACACTGAATAACTAAGCCACAGAACTAATTACACCCATTATTTTGGCACTTTCACAATGTGATGACTTTCGTCAATTTTGTTATAATTTTACAAAGTGATTGATCGTGTACTCTATTCATTTTAGAGCCTGAATTGACACACACACACACACACACACACACACAAACCTACATGTTTTATGTAACTGTAAGAGTGTGTGTGTATGTGTGGGCAGACTAAGCAATAATGCAGCGTTTGTGTGTTTGGAGGACTTAGCGGATGAATTCAGAGCGGCGGGTGACTGGGAGCTTAGCCTGTGGGTAGCGCAGCTGGAATAAACTGGCATTAGCGCGAGTTGTTTGGATGAAAAGTGCCTCGTTAAATCTGATCGGCATATTTGGAGTTACCGAGGAGCTGCTTTGGTGACAGTTGCAGAGCGGGGGAACAATGCGGCTACCGCTACATTCAGAAACTCTTAATTCTGGGAGCAGGAGCAGAGCTTCCACAAATGCATGAAACGCTTCAGCTCAAGTCTTTACCTGATGCAGCTCAGCGCGGCTCATACCCCTCTGCCTGGCTCAGGGAAACTTAGTTTGGGGTTTAAGAATATGTGTGTAATGTATAATCCACTACGGGGGTTCAAAAGAGGCGATGGGTATGCAAACATCAACTGGCAGGAGGAAATGTGCGTGGCTCTGACAGGGCACCTCAACGACACGAGACAAACGTATGTAATCACCTCGCCTGGGTGGTTTAAAGACCTTCTAAAAGCTTGGGTCAAAAACTTCATTGTGGCATCAAAATTCTGAAAAAAAGTTGAGAGCCTAAAGTAATTACAAATGGCCGACGAATCAACCCCCTTCGTGCATGTGTGTTCAAGTTAAAGAACAAAAAAAACACACACAGGCCAGTTCATCAAAGTGAGAGTGTTTTTTTAGGTCTCTGGCAAGCTAATATGATCTGACAAACACAGCTGTTCACAGGGTTCATTCTCAAGCCACTGCAAATCAATTTAATTAATGAGGCGTGCCTTACTCTCGCTCTCTGGCCGGTACCAGCTGCCCGTTCAAGGGCTCGCTTGCTGCCATTTAGCAGGGAAGTCGGGCAGCAACGGTGCCGATAAAGCTTTTCTGCAACACGGGACCCCGA
This sequence comes from Gasterosteus aculeatus, assembly GCF_964276395.1. Taxonomy (NCBI): domain Eukaryota; kingdom Metazoa; phylum Chordata; class Actinopteri; order Perciformes; family Gasterosteidae; genus Gasterosteus; species Gasterosteus aculeatus. The sequence goes on from NC_135703.1 coordinate 10,354,027, forward strand.
AGGAAGGAGGAAGTCTGCATGTGAGGCTTCTACTGTAACGAGGGCGCGCGTGTTTCGGTGATCACACGAAGCCCCAAAAATAGGGTCACATATGTGTATTATCTGAGGGATTTTTGTGTTTAACTATTTGCCCCCGGCAGCGCTTGGAGAAATTGTGATGATCAGAATTGTAAAAAGCAGAAAAGGAAGCGCCAACCCTGGGCTGAATTGCAGACCATTTACACATCTTAGCTAAAACAAAACATGTTGTGTTAACAGTTCACGGTATTTGCACTACGTCCAATTACGCATGCCCCTCCGCCCCCTCCGCCCATCTGTGCACAGACATGCTGCACTTCTTCCTTTCACGATCCATCCCGGATGTTTTGATTTACCTCAGATGCCCAAAGTGTTTGGTCAAGGATTCCCGAGTGTCGACTGCAGCTACGTTGGCCAGAGCAAAGTCCTGCAACTCTGGAAAATGAGCAAAAGCCGCCCTCTGAAAGAGAAGACACAGAGCATAATTACTGATGACCTAAGACCAACCAGTCCACCGTTACAGAAATATATTACTCAGCATTAAATACACCGCATTGCCTTGACCAAGACAAACAACTAAAATAATTGAGGAATTAATAAGAAAGAAAATTCCAGAATGTGGAAAACTATTCATTGACAACACAAAGGATTCTTACATTTATTATCACGACTAAAAGAAAAATCACATTCGGTAGCTGGCAGTATCATTTGTTTTCATGTCGCTCTCTTACAAAAAGAAGCTGCAAATAAAATAAAAGAGCCAAAGCAGGCAGCTGAGGATGTTGTGTTATTGCGTGTCCCTCTGTATGTATGCAGCTCACCTGTAAGGAGAGGATTTTGTCGTAGTGCAAAGTGGTCATCTCTTTGCCCGTCAGGGCGTTTCCAGTCTGGTCATTGATCTCAAAACCAGTGTAGAACTTCAACATGTCCAGCAACTACAGAAATGACACAATACGAGTTACTTCTACGTATGAAAAGCAGGAGCAAAGACGTATTTGGAACCCAGAGTGCTTGAATTCAACAACTTCAGGTGGTCGCTAGTGTGCCATTACCTGGCAGAAGAGGTGTCCCTCCTTCTCTCTGTGGGTCAGGCTGGAGAGGTGGCAGCTGACCACCAAGTGAGAGTCATCCAACACTGTATTGAACCATCGCCTGGTGGGCAGAAGGGCCTGAAACACATAGACAACATGTGTTAGCACGGTTATAGCTGTGGATACATGATCTATCAGCTCACAACAACTGTATGCATTTGGATACATGAAGGAAAGTACAGAGAGGAATACAATAAAGACAGAGGGCACGTGTTGATGAACTGACATTAAATACAAAATAATCGGTGCAGTCCATCACATTGTAAAGGCTGAAAGACAAAAACTGTCCAGAAAAAACTGCGCCGTGAAACTGAAATGCGAAAAACCAAATAAACCAAATATATTATTATCATTATATATTATTTTATTAATTGAAAACAGCTGTTCAAAGAGGGAAACGTGACTGCCAGTGATACCTAAAAACACAGAGAGAACGTATGTCTTCATATCCAACAGCCATCTTTGATCTCAACACGGCTCTGACAGCCAGCACCACAAGAGGCATGAAAACAGGGAGCTTTCCTTTTCAGGTCCTCATCAGAAAGGACGGGTGGGTGGGGAGGGCAGAGTATGGATTGCAGGCAACCGAGGCTTTGTAAAAGGATAGGACTGAAGGACAGGAGACGTCTCTGGAGACAGTTAGCCGGCCGGCCGCTAGCCGCTGCCAGGAACAGCAAGGCCGGGCTGTCAGCAGGACAGCGACGTGGAATCTATTGAGCTCGCTATGCTAGAAACAGGAGCTCTGCACAGGCAGCAGCAACAACATTACGTGACATTGTGTCTTCGGCCCGCATTGCCGGCCTCGTTGAAAGGGCTGGAACGCCGTGTCCAAATCTACACTCTATAAATTATGTACTTAAATGAACCGACGGGACGATAATTCATGGACGTTCCCCGTCTCTACAAGTGAGATAAGTGAGTCTATTTGGGTAAGAGAACACTCTTCATGAATCAGAACACCAAGACAAACACTAATAAAAAAGTATACAACAAACAATTACTACTATCTCAAATTTTGAAGAAAAAAAAGACCATCGCAAATTAAAAGTGAGGTATTTGTGTTAATAGAATAACACAAAGCAAAAATGTGTTCATCGAGTCCTTAACACACACTGGCATAATTCCAGAAAGGAATTGGGGTCTCGGGTCACAACCCCTTTTGTCCCACAGACACTGCACATTGCACCCAATACCAAATGTCAAAGGCTATCAGGCTGAAAATAACCTCTCATACGCCAATCAAAGACTACGGTATCAAATACTGCACAGCTCTGCACACAGCACTGACAGAGACACACGGGGTGGGGCTGAGACCGGACATTCTGCCACACTGTGTGTGGACCTGAGTTGGCTACAAGTTTGAAGGACAGAAGGCAAATGAGGTCTGCAGAGACGGATGTCTGCCTCGCTTCCTTCAACAAGAGACCATGATTAAGCAAATAAATAGCACATGCACAGTGGAAAAGCTGTTTGCTCAGTGAGAGTGAAGAGTGCATCATCTTGCAGGGCAGTAGAATGCAGAAGCACAAATGGAAAAGAAACCTCAGGAAAGGGGGATGTGACCTACCTCCAAATCAATCACGAGTTCAATGAATCTCTCGCAGTAATGCACTTTGTCCATGGATACGGGCCCTACGGAAAAGGAAGGGGCAAATTACAGAGGTTAGCGCGTCACATCCTTTCAGGGAATGCATGTTGTCAACGACTAATGCCGTCTGAGGGGCGAGCAACCCGACCGGGTGGACACACACGGATGAGGTGTAGCGGAGGAAAGGAGGTTGTGTACTTTTCACTGAGGTTACGAGGACAGCAAACGCGTGTGGACAACACCGAGGTGCCACGCTGAGCGTGTGAGCCTCAGTAGGAGATACTGCACTGCCAGCACAGCAGCATGCTGGGACCTCAGCCCTCATTAAACATGTTGGTGTGTGTGTGTTTGCTTAAAGTTGAGGCATGCAGCACGCACTAGAGTGATGTGGACCCTGCTGGGCTTCAGATAGTAATCTACTCTGTCAGGTCTGAATTCCACCTAAACACACAGATACACATGTTCTGTTTTTAGCATTCAGGTGGGGGGCCTCTGTGTCGGCCTGCATTACAACATAGTAGTCAGAGCCGGTGGCTGTGTGGCAGCTGGAGCACACGCTCCTACGGCGGCTGCACAAATCAGTAAGAGAGGATGGAGCAGGGCAACTAGACCAGTGAGGGAAAAGGGGTCACATGGAGTTTGACGTTGGCGATAAGGGCCGGGACTGAAGAGACGTGCTCCCCCTTGACACTGTGCGAACTCGAGAAGCACTTAAGTACATTAATCCTGCTGGGAAAGATAGCGAGAGCACGTGCAAAGACCTGCTTTTGGACCAAAGCCACGGGGAGACTCCTCCGGGATTATTCATCTTACACTCAATTTGGAAGTAGAAATCCACACCAGGGATGCCTTATTTTTTCCTGTTTATAAATAGCACCAAGATCTAATGGTCATTCTTCTCCCTGAAGGAATTGCCCGCTGTTTGTAGTTGGACACAACAACAAAGTCGACCCCAAGGAGAAGGCATGTATTTTTCACCGTTTACCTGATGGCGGAATTGACACGAGAACGGCAAGAAACTTTTTAATGAGAGCCGAGAGGAAGACCCTCTCCTTATTTGCCCTGAGGAAGACACACATGAGGCAAATTAGAAAGACGGAAAAAGTGAGGGACAAAAACAGGGGTTGCTGTGTAGGAGGCGTAGAGCTGGACATCCAAGCAAAGAAAACAATATTACTGCTCGGCTGCGTCGGTATCCATCTTCTCGCATTTCTTCTTGATTAGATTCCAGAACTTCTGCAGCTTTGGAACTTTCTTAAGCTCTTGTTGGAGTCTGGACTGCAATGTGACGGAAACAAATGAGTCAATGAAAATATCAAACAACATAATTCAGGAGTGCCAATAACGAGCAAGTAAAATAGTAATGAGGATATCAGCTTACTGGAAGGAGGCACATCCACATGGGCAAAGAGATGAGCTGCTGCACCTGCTCTCTGATCAAATCTACTTCCTGGGAGGAGGGGACACACACACACACACACACACACACACACACACACACACACACACAGAAAGAGAGAGAGTTGTCAAAATGCACTGCGTATGTATGACAGATTGTTATTACACTTCCGCCGTGATAAAAGTCTGCAACTGAAATATTTAGAGGGCTTTATAGGATTCAATCAGAGTGCAGGAGGCTCTCACAGCAGATTGTAAAGTGAGACATCTGCAGTGCTTCCCTGTGGTTTAATGCGGCTGCCGGGGCTACAGAGGGGTGGGAGCTGGCCAAAGACGTGCTGCCTAGTCTGCTACTGCCCCCTACTGGATGTTTAGTAACGCTTCCTATTGAATCAAACACACTTGAGTCACCGTAACCTCTTTGAAACCAAAAGCCGGGTTAATCCAATTCAACAGAGAACAGTTCTCTTTATTATTTTGGCGTATTCGACAAACTGTCGATATCTGACACGTCGTTTGGAACCAGATGTTGTCCACGGTAAAATAAGTGATCAGAAGCGAGAGAGTCTTCTGATGGTCAATTGTACTTGTAAAGTTCATCCAGACGTACACAACACTCTTTGCCTTGTCTAGAAAACTGGATTAATAATATAATGAAGGGAAATTTCAATATAAAAAAACAAAAGGAATTATGTAATTAGAAATGTACACACAGTATTATTAGTATTGATGTGATAACAAACAAATTCATTAAACTATAAATACTCCTTCGGTGAGAAAGATGTACTTCTCAGCACAGTGGCACATACCAGACTGTTGAAACAGTGATCCAAGAAGACCAGCAGCACAGTTTGCTCCTTCAGAGTGAGGCCAGATTCCTCCCCTGCCAGTACAGCTTCCATCATACATTTAAAGAAGAACGGGAAATGACTGGGTTCCCTCTTGAACACCTGAAACCACATTTCAAAAGAGAAAACTCTTATTGTAGAAAACTTGAATGGCCACAGTAAAGATGGTGAAGGTGCGGTCTTATAAATGTTCGGTGGTTGTGCTCCTACGAGGCACTGCCTTTCTCACCTCCCAAGCTGGGACGTTCTCTCGGAATTTCTCGTTGACGATGCAGCAAATGGACATGAGGTAGGCGTTGCTGGACACCTTGGGAGTGTAGTTCACCCACAGATAGTTCTCAAGATACTGGCTGAAAGGTGAAGACAAACATTTACATATATGTATACACAGGCTGTTTTCTTATTTAACGTATGCGTAAAAAAAAGGAAGAGAGGTATCCCACCTGAACTCAAGCAGCATAATTTTTCTGATGGCAAATCTTAAAATGTAAAGCAAAGAAAAAGTGTCACAATTGTGTATTGGATTACAGCGTGTCTCTCAAACTGTGGGCTGCAACCCTCTAGTGGGCTGCAGTGGTATTACAGGTGGGTCGCACAGGGAAATTCTTATTTTATTTCAAGAACTCTATTGAGGAGTTACAACAGTGTAAAGTACACGGACTGCTGTTTCCTCTCTCAAAACTAAAACACAAATCCATGTTCAACATTGAGCATAAATTGAGAGGATGTATTAAGTCTGCAACCCTGTTTGGAAAAGATATGTAGTGGAAAGCAGGCACATTGAGATACGAGTTTTGTTTTGCATAGGTTGCACATTGTTATTTTGAAAAGATATGCATTTTAAAACTCTACTGCCAACTATATTAACTTATTTTGTTTTTTCACAAGTGGCAGTTTGTTATTATCTTGAAAATATCTTCAGTCCAAAACAGGTTATTAATTGCAGCCACAATTAGTTATTTTCTGCCAAACGTTTGTTATGTTTTTCACAGAGAGAACTTTATTGGCATTGTTCTAACAAGATGTTATTTGTTTTTGTCTGATGGAGGGATCTGGTTGACTTGAAAGTGCCAAAAAGCAGAGATGGAGGAGTCACAAATTGTCATTTACATTAAAATGTACCACGTATAATTTTGTTGAATCGTGACAGAAAAAGCTTGAGAACCACTAGATTACACACAGCAGTTTATGGAAAATACGCTATTTAATTACTTACTTGGAATTGAGAATCTCTTTCTCATAGACATCTTCCATCACCTAAAACAAAAGCAGAAAATGTCAAAATAAAGGCTCCATCAACTTGGCTGCTAACACCAACCTGTCACACCTCTTCATTTTATTGTATCAAACAAAAACCGCCAATAATTAGCACTATGAGAAATACAGCACATGAAACATGTGTTAGCAAATTTATTTGTAAAATCCGTTAAAACTAAATGAATTATATCGGAATCTCTAAAATGCAGGAATGCATTTAACTCACCTTGGGGTCAAACGCTAGTTTATTCGTTGCATGTGGAGCCCAATATTTATTCGCCAACTGAAAACAGAAACAATATCATCAATGTGATCATGACTGAACATGATGTGATCCACAGCACAAATCCTGTCACAGATGACTTTTCCCATTTGCCCTTTAAACCACCTCAAATATATTATCTTATATGGACAGTTATTCTATGTAAGCCTCATTCTGGAACAATTCAAAGAGACATTGTAGATCCATCATAAGTCAATGCGTGCCCTTGATATATATAAATATTAAAAAGGTATTTTTTCCTCTTTAAAACACAGACACACACAATGGAATAACGTATTTCAGCACAGTGCTGGACCTTAACTGTAATAATTACCTGTGTGACGTATTCTGCGTTGATCTGAGACACAGAAGGCGCTGCAGCCTTTTTAGCGGGGGTTTCTTTCTCCATAGTGGCTCACTCAAGCTGCAGCAACGAGGGTTGGAAACAACAGGCTGTGAACTATTTGTAGAGAACTTAAACATGAGGCCGTAGTTAACTGTTAACACACACGGACAGTGGTGAATAGCGCGGTTCAAAACTTCAGTAACGTTAAGTTAATGCAATAGCTCAAATGTGCGTGCATTTTTTATTAATTGTAATGCCAAACGTCTTACTGTTCGTTCGCTACTTTAACACGAACACAAAATCAATGCCTAACGTTTCTAATAAGGATAATTTATATAGGATGCCTAGTAAAATACAAACACTGGGTAACGTTAATCTAAGATGTGTCACAAATATTAGATGAGCTAAGCTAAGCTAACGTTAAGTACAACATAGAGGAAGACTCTGGGAAAACATTTATTATACTATTAATTAAGGCCACATTGCAAACACAAATATATGATCATAACAAAATCCACTCACAAACCTTTGTTTATTTCAGCATGAAAGTAGGCCGTCGGACAACGGGTTACGCATGTACACAACCAAAACGCGCTGAATGCGACGGACTTCCTGAAGCTGTGCGTCGCTCGAATCGTCCCCAAGTACAAAAGCAACTCTTTCGTTCCTAATGTGTACGTTGTCGTTCCTCTTTTAGAAAAATACTTAGAAGATGTACAAAGTACAAAGAGACTATAATAAAATATTTAACAATAAATTTGACAAAGAAGAAATAAAGTCAACAAGGTACAATATGAAACAAGTTTAATTGAAATACAAAAATATATAAAGTCTGTATTTTTAGACATCCACTACATATTTTACATATATGCAGTCAACTCAAACACCATGTTACTGACAAATGACTATCATTATAGTCATTTGTCGGTGTGTAGTAGTAAAATACACACTTTACACGTCAAGTCTGATCGATATCAATGAGTCAGTTGATGTGTTCTGACATGTGCTGACTGTGTGAATGTTTTGCCACAAATGTCACACCGAAACGGCCTCAAACCCGTGTGGATGAGAAAATGCCTTCGAAGTTTAGACGGAGACACAAACAGTTTGAAGCAGATGTCACAGCGATTCTCCCTAACTGACTCTTTTGTTTTACGATGAACGTTAGTTAAATACTGCTCAAGATCGTCTTCACTCTCGTGACTTGCAGAGCGCGTGTCATATTCAAACCCATTCAGAGGTTCACACCAAGAATTCTCTGGCTGCATTTGATTCTCAACCGAAGAAGTAACACATCGATCCTTAAGCAGCTTGTTGCCATCTGAAACAGCCATAATCCCTTTGGGCGGACATGTTACTTTGACATTATACGCATTGCTCTTATACTGCGAGAAAAGTGGAGCTGCCCTGTTATGATTCTGGACCAGCTTGTCTATTTCAACAGAGAGTTCAGAGGGAAATGAATAATTATAATGGTCCTCATCCTGATCATAGCTGCATGTAGCCTGACCACAGTCGTCTCTCATCTTTTTCTCCAATTCATTCTTCTCCTTTTGTAAGCCTTCTGGAACTGCCAACCACTCAGTGTGTTCTGCCTCTGAGAAATACGTTGAACCTATATCAGCAAATGAGGGACCAACACTTGTTGCGTCCGCATTAAAATCTGCACAATCAGTGAGGTCATCGAGGCATTCGTCCTGGAGATGGTTGGTAGTCACCACCTCTCCTTCAATGCAATGTGAGACCCTGTCACCCTGTCCGCATCTTTGCTCGTGAACCTTCAGATGTCCGAGCTGTGTGAAAGTGTTCCTGCACAACGTGCATTTGTACGGCCGCGTCCCAGAGTGAGTGGCCAAGTGCCTGGACAGCTTGTAGGGAAACGCAAAGCTCCTAAAGCATATTCGGCACGAGTGAACTTTCCTTTTAGAGTTTGTCTTAAGCGGACTGCTCACTTTAGTGACAGGCAGCGTGCGCCTGGTGCACAGCGATGCGCTGCCTTCAGCTCCTTCCGTGCCATCACAATAGGAGAGTGGACCGTCTCTGTTCAGAGGTATATTCTGTCCGGGGATCCGAGCACTGATCCGTGGCTGCCGTTGACCATTTCCTTTCAGTTTTCTAATGTTCTCCTGTTGATTGACCGCCTTGGATGGTTTCCTCTCACAGTGAGTTTTTTGGTGGGTTTTGAGGTGCGCGGCTTGCCTGAATGCTTTCCCACAGAAAACACAGTGGAACGGCCTCAAGCCCGTGTGCACCATCTCGTGCCTTTCTAATTTAGAAGCGCTCGGAAAACACTTTAAACACTGGAGGCACTTGTGTTGCACGTTGCCCGGATTTGGCATTGGACCAGCCATCGGTGTCCTTTCCACACGCACCGTGGAAACCTTACGCACGACCTCGCTCTTCTTTGAGACACGCAGCGACAACTTATCCCATTTCGCGTTGTCACGCTGGAAACCCCCCACGGACGGAGTCGGAGGTTTCAGGGAGACTACATCGTGGCCACTGTGTGTCTCTAAATTCTCATGAAGCAACATTTCCAGGACCGGCACGTCTGCTGCGGTCCTGTTTAAGCCACCTACGCGGGAAGGTGGCCGGTTAATATACAACGAGCGTTGCTTGTGGTATCTGGACCACAGGTGCGTGCGAAAATGGACCCTCAAGTGCGTTTTCTGCCGGAATCTCTTGCCACACACCTCACAGCCGAAGGGCCTCTGTCCGGTGTGAGTCAACATGTGCCTTTGCAGCTTTGACGTCGATGGGAAACGTTTTAAACACATCTGACACCGGTGGATTTTGTGCCGCTCGCTGGCGTCGTTGCGAGGTTTCCCCGGCTGTTGCGCTGACGGGATTACCTCGCAATCCGGAGGAAGAGAGTCTTTGTGATCAGTGCAATCGACGCTCCATGACTCTGGTTTTACAATGACGTTCAAATCGAGGGGATCCGCAAGATCGGGTTGAGGCGAGTGTCGGATTGCTTCAGAATCAGGCGTTTCCACGTTGCTGCGGTTTTGCGCTGTGGTGAGAGTTCCCAATTCGTCTTCGTTCCGATTTATTTTATGATGACATATTAAGTCACCATCCAACCGCAAGGAGCTGTTGCAAATCATGCACTGAAATGGTTTCAAGGATTCCTGTGGAATGTATTCCTGCTCTTGTTCATCTGACCCGTCAAACATACTCCGACACTGACCGCCATCATTGACTGACTGCTCTGGCTTTACGGCTGCTTCCGACTTGGCTTCAGCCTCGTCCACGTCCTGCACAGCATTTACACTTATTTTACACTGTAGTTCCAGCTCCACTGAGGAACTTGCAGGAGTTTGATGGCCGGAGGGACGTTGCTGAATTGATGGCTGAAGCAGCAGACCTGAGGTTTGTCTGCTACTAAAAAAAATGTGCTTCTTCCTTTCAGCAGCGACAGAAAGTGAGCATCTATTTTCCGAACTGAGGTGGGATTTTAAGTGTACCTTCTGCCTGAAGGCTTTCCGGCAGACCGTACACGAGTGGGGTCTCTGCCCCGTGTGAATAAGGGAGTGCCGTTGTAATTTGGATGGCGAGCAGAAGGTTTTGAGACAGATGGTACACCGGTGTTTTAAAGTCATTTTGCCTCCGCTGGAACTCAATTCTTTTTCCTGCAGGTGCTCTTTGGAATGGGGTTGTTTGGAAAAAGTCGGGCCTGACTTTCCGCTCCACTCTAATTCTTTTGTTGGACGAGGAGATGAAATATACGACTTGGAGCGGACCTTGCTGGTGCATCCGTTTTGGCCGAGGTACACAGACGTGTCTTCACTTGCAGAATCAACTTGCTCCGTAGTCATTGGATCCATAACATTTGAGATACAGCTCCAAGTCACCGTGGTGTCATTTACACGTGGCATTTTTTTCAGTGGATTTCCAGTTTTGGGGGCCACGCTTTCCCTTTTCCACTCCGGCTGCGAGGCCACAGAACATGAGACAGTTGAAGGCCTTACATTGTTCCTACACATGCCGTCTATGTTGATCCTTGCAGCTGGGCTATTACCATTTGCTTGTTGGTTATGAGCTGCAATGGCATCCTGTAAACAGTCTGTTGGAAGCCTCGGGTGGTGGACGTTCTGCAAGTGGGTTTTTAAATGATCAGACTGTGTGAAACATTTTCCACAGGTTGTACAGATGAAGGGCTTCTGGCCAGTGTGGATGACATAATGCCTCCTAAGTTTATATGGGGATGGGAACGATTTCGCACAAACAGGACACAAATGCATTTTTAAATCCACACATTCGTGAATTACTCTTCTCCCAAAGCGGTAATTCTGCGGCTCCTAGACCTAGAAAAAAAAAGGCAGGTAAGCATGCAATAATTCCACTCGATTAAATGGCAATAGGTTACACGAAATTACTTGTTGAGCAAACCTTATAATTGAGTGCAACGTACTCACTAAGGACGCCTGTTACTGTCTCAAAATCCTATTTAAATTCACGAATTCATCCGAAGTTGGCGGTGCCTTTCGCTTCTTAGCTTTGCTGCTAATAACATATCGATGACGTCACCGGATGTTAGTCTGGCAGCGAGCGTGTCCGTCCCTTAAAATGCACGGCAGAAAACAAAGGTTTCCGGTTACTTGGTCCATCCGCATGACCACGGAACATATCTTTGTGATTCATTTTATTTTATTTTATTGACAATACAGAGGCTATGCGAAATCCTAAAACCACGCAATTTTAGTACAAAAACCTTCCCGTATGACAACAAATCCCTGCAATAAGTCCTGTCACTTGTTTAAATATAAAAAAAAGCAGTTCAGCCTGCTTTCATCTTTAGGTCAAACAAAGTTGCCTGCTGTGTTATACCCCAAATATTTTTGAATAAAAAGTTTCACTTACGTATATCAAACCTTAATCCACACCACTGCACTACTACTCATACAGCCCCGTTGGGAGTACTTTAAACTTTAAGATTTCTTGTGATAGGTGCCTTATCACGACCATGTCTAACGTTTTACTGTCATCACATAAATTATCCAGCATTCAGAGTTCACGCTATGGTGTGATCAGTACATTGTATGAACATCTCGGCCTTCTGACTAATAGCCTCTCCTCAGGGCGGGGATGGGCGGTTTGTCAGCAGCCAACAGACTCTGTATAATCAGCAATGTTTCTAATGTAAAATGAATTAGTTAAACGATAAAAACAGATCATTGCCACAGTTGATTATAGATTAAGTGGTTTGTCAAGAAAATTTGGGCAGCTAAATATTAAATTGTGTTTGAGTGTTGAATGTTGTATTCTTAGAAAAGAATACAACAGTTTAGTATCTTGACACCGAACATTGACCATGCATGTGAGGTATTAAATAAAAGACACACATGTAAGATATTACTTTATTTATACATTTGTGGCGTTCTGTATAGTGGAAGCACTATTACACAAATGAAACAATGTAGCTTTTGAATGGCAGTTTATGTTGACCACAAGAGGGCAGCATACACCACCCAATAGCATGCGCAGGCTTGCCAGTTCAGCAGTTAGCACAAGTTTCATTTAGTCAGTGCTGTGACCATGGAGACATGCTTTCACAATATGTCAGGGGAAGAAGACAATACATTGTGTAACAAAAAATGATACAAATATGCAAACAAACAAAACCACAGTCACTGAGGCAAACAGACCGCGATTTCAGGAGGCTTCTCGTGCAATGCGGCCGCCACTGCTATGGGGGGGGGGGGAGAGAAAAAGTCACACACATCAGCCTGGTTAGCCTGGAGGAATCAACACACAGTAAAAGTCCATGTGCAAGGCCACAATGACAAGAGCCGCAGGCTGGTACACCGTGCACAAAGGACCATGTTAGGCACAACAACCAGTGCGTTTGCAGACCCTTTGCCGGTCAGCTCGGCGGAAAATGTACATTTGACAAAACACAGTAGAAAACTAAATGTCACCCTGTCTTTATTCATTTTGTGCAGAAATACAGAGGTAACAGGACAAAGAAATGTGCCTGCCACAGGCGATCGCATGGGCTGTGATGAGGGCGGGATGATATTTGTGACTTTGTCTGCATGAAAACATGCACACTGAAAGATCGAATGTAATGTTTATAGTGATCAACAAATGTTTGTCTTTTACAGAATTTTAGCAGCGGAGCTCTTCTGTGTTTACAGAAATGTTGGGTCTTGTATTGCTTTGTTACAAAGCCCTCGCCTTTAACCATTGCCCCACTAAAGATAATAAAAACAAAGGCATTCAAAACAAAAGTAAAGAAATGTCTTGCAGATGTGGAATTTAATTAATATAATTAAATGCAGTGGACATGTATAATTGAAATACACTGGGCTGGTGTGTGTTGTTTCTTTTGTTCCATTTTCTCTATAGGTTTACTAAGACTGCTGAACATGCAAGTTTGCTCTTCTTCACTACTTTGCTTGGCAATATGGTGCTCGGCATTAAGACTGTTACACATTTACAAATTGAAACAAGACAATTGAATGAAAATCTTTTCAGTGGGATGTCTTTTTCGGCAATCTTGTGTCATTGACAAATATGTGTCTGTTAAACAGCTACATCTTTTGAAAACACAGAAATAAATCAAATTAAATGTACCGGTGTTTACCGAATGTCCCTCTGGTGACGGCCTTTACAACCAAACGGGTGAATATTAACACACACTGTATATTTATGGGGCATAGTCTTGCTCTTTCTCATAAATAATTGCTTGTTTGTGTTTTTTCAACCCTCAATAAAAATCTTCAGGCTCTATTGGCTACCACTATTGTTGAATTTTTGATAACAATCAAAACAACATTGCGGTGGGAGAAGATCAATAGCTCACACCACTCTCACCGCCATCACGCGCACAATGAAGAGAATAGCCAGAGCGAAGAAGCATTCCAACTCCATCATCAATACGGTTCATGATCTTTGAGGAAAGAAATGTTCCAGGAGCAATGGTTAATAGTGTTATTTTCTCCCCACATCGTCACGATATCCATTGACAGCCTCAGCGCACACACACACACACACACGCACACACGCCCTGCAGCTGTGTGTTGTAGTGTCCCTTCTCCTATTAACCAGGTTGCCTGAGAATCAATAGAAAACATAAAGAGGCTTAATCTTTTCAGGTGCTCGGTGCTGATTGCCTATTACACAATAATAACACACCTTGAATCCCACGGAGCATGAGGGCGAGAAACACAGTCACCTCGTCCGCGCACATTACACACGGCCACAAGCAGGCGCACGGTAAATCTATAGGTTTACAACCCAACAGATGGCGGCGGCGGTGGCGCTGGGCCTTTACGAGGGGGGTGTTGGCCCACGCGGCGAGAGGAATCGCAGCAGGAACAGTGGGATTTCAGGGGATAGAGTTTATCCGCCTCGCGGAATGAGACGCTGCCGGCGTCTCCGTTGGTCGACTGCGCTCTCCCGTCCTCTGCTTTTAGGCGGTAGAAGTTTCTCCGAGGCTGAACAACAGCTGCTGCAGTAGTATTTCACCCCAGTGGAGCACGAGGTGAATTATAAGCCTGCATGCTGGGATTTGAAGTGGAACACTGAAAAGCACCCGCAGACGGACACGGCTTTGCATTTCACCCGTCAGCAGTGACTAACAGTTAACGTTAATGAGCAGTTTGCTATTTCCCACATTCAGCGATGCCCCGTTGTAAGTCATTCGGTGTCGGGCTGTCAGAGTCACTCCTTCAGAAAAGCCCCGAATGAATTCCAGAGATGTGGAGGACTGGAGTCTGGTTGTTGACTTGTTGGCCTGTGCTCCTACGCACTGAGCCAGCAGGACAGGTGGAGGATCTGGGAATCAGGCAAGTCCAGGACTGGAACCAGAGCAACGGACGGACTTGACGTCCCTAGAGAGCTTCTCAAACTGCTCTCAAGTCCTGGCAAGGTAGAGATGGACGGGGAGATGAGGGGGGTGAGGAAAAAAAAAGAAAAAGAGAGAGAGAGAGAGAGAGAGAGAGAGAGGCGTTAGTTCCGTTGAAAGTTAGGTTGGAGTTGGACATTAGGTTCTCACACAGCTGCCCCACTGGGCCTTTCCCAGGAAAGCGGATGCACTTAACCCTTTGACCTGGGATCACAAGCCTATTTACAAATGATTTGCATTCTTAAACCCCCCCTCTGCCCCCTCCAATCTGACCCCCTGCAACGCAGACATATGGTCAGCAAGGACTGAACTCTAAGCTACCCCTCAAACTAACACACACAGGGCCAAGAAGAGGGTGGGGGGTGGGGGGGGGGGGGGGGGGGGCATGGCCTTTTGGACAATTCAGCAGCTTGTTGGAGGTGTGGGTGGGGGGGGGGGGGGGGGGGGGGGTGTCTAGTGCATTGCATCCTCTGCCCCTGTTATGTTGGGAAGTTAGGAAGCGGTGTTGGGCCAGGAGAATGGGTGTGGGTGTGTGTGTGTGTGTGTGGCCGGAGTACAGGCGGGCAGTGGACACGTGAGCATTCGTCGGGCGTCTCACAGCCTGGTCCTGATGACAGCCTGTCTATTTAGCAGCAGCCTGCTGGGACGCTGGCCGCTCCCTCCGCTGCTGCGCGCACTAATTGGCCACAAGTGTTCCCGTCTCCTGGGCGACCGTCCCGGCTGATTCCACACTACGCTGGATGGACACTTGGGCGTGGCCACTGGGATCTGGCATGGTCGCCATAGGGAAAGTATGCTAGACTTTTTGTCCCCCGACCACGTGCGTCTGATAGGACGCAAGTTTCAGTGAACAAAAACACACCAATGCTCTTTCAATGTCAACTGCTGACATTTATGTGAACTCGCAGAGCGGGACGTCGGGACGGAGAGGTCGCGGAAGCAGTTCAGCACTATTTAAAAAGGCCTCGCGGCGTGCCAAACGTCCTCACAAAGAGCCCACACACCCTAATTAGCTAATATGCGCCACAGCTTAAAATACCCCCACTGAACAGAG
This sequence comes from Gasterosteus aculeatus, assembly GCF_964276395.1. Classification (NCBI taxonomy): domain Eukaryota; kingdom Metazoa; phylum Chordata; class Actinopteri; order Perciformes; family Gasterosteidae; genus Gasterosteus; species Gasterosteus aculeatus. The sequence goes on from NC_135703.1 coordinate 10,369,741, forward strand.
GCTTTTTTTTGGAGGGCATTAAAAGCCTAAATATGTGTTATCAGAGCATGTGGTTCTCCCCGGGAAGCGGGATCCTCGGGAGATGGCCGGCTGACAACTGAGAGATCACAGACAGGATGGTTTTATTAAGAGAAGAAACACACCCTTCATCACACCTTGCGCACTAAGCCTGTTTTATGTCTGGATGTTTTAATCTTTGTACCAAACAGAAATAATTGCGCACTCCCTTTGAGGGTGTCTTTCAGTGTCTGTGCACACAGACACGCCTGCCTATGCATGAAAGACGGACACGAGGAGGCGGGTGAAGGTGACTTGGGTGACCAGGCAATTTTGTGCTCTTTTGTCTTTTGCAAGCGAAAAAGCGAGTAAAAAGACACAGACCGCCATACAACCAATCCTCCCCCCCCCCCACCCTCCCACCCTCCCGGTCTTTCAGCCCCCGCCCTCCCTTCGGGCTACCCAGGGTGCCTCGTTGAGAGGCCCGATAGACAGAGGCGGCGAGGATTCAAAAAGCCATCGCATTAGCAATGGGATGGAACTAAACCACCTCCCCAAGAGGACGAGTCATTATTCTGCTTCACGGCGAACACGCGGGGAGTCGGAAAGGTTGCAGTTAAATCTCTGTGTTTTCTCAACCCAACCATTACCAAAACCCATAACACTCCTTTATGCTAAACACCAAAAGCCATTTTCTCCTTCGAACTAATATATAAATATTGTCGGGGTAAGTGAAAAGAAGGAGGGGTTTAAAAGGAGGTTCCTGAGTGGAGGGGTTGATGCCTGCTGGGCTTATGGGGCTTTTAAGCAGTGGCCAAGGCCCAGAGCCAGCGGTTTTTAGTTGTGCTACACTGCCTTCCAAACTGGTCAAATTAACCGGTAAACGAGGAGGTAATTAGCAAGTGTTGGCTCATGAAAATTGTTCATTTAGTCTGAGGAGAAGGAACAAAGAGGACGAGTGGCTGTGTGTGTGTGTGTGTGTGTGTGTGTGTGTGTGTGGTAGAGAGATGGAGAAAGGGAAAACGTCGGTGCAGCCAGAGTCAATAATATTATATCAACAACAGATCACAGGCCGTCTTGTAAGTGAGAGGGGTTGCTAGAAGTGATGAGCCCCCAAAGAAAAATCCCCCAACTCTGTAGTTCCTCTGAGCTCAGCAGAGGTGTGTAGAACATCCCGGCCTGCCACGGCTTTGGTTCCCCCTGAGCTGTTGAAGAAGTGAACATTGTGGAGCACTTGGCCAAATAAGAGCCAGATCGCTTCCCCAGGAGTCGGTGGAGACCAAAGCAGAGCTAACAAGGAGAGCGAGTATTGAACCGGCATTGATCTTGTGTACACAAACACAACTTCCAACAAATGCTGCTGGAGGTGTGATAGTTCACTGATTTAAAAAAGGTGAAAACAGGTCAATACCGTTTTCTCAGTTGGTTTTACGCTACCGCCCACTGGCTCAAAGCAGTTATGCTGTTTTAACCATGGGGGATTTTTTTTTATTCAGAAGCAATTACATCTAAGCGTGTTTGATTTTGTGTAAAATAATGGATTTCTTTAATTCTCTAGAAGTTTCTGTTGAGTTGCGGGCGTCTTTCCTCGAGAAAAACCCTTCGATCGTAAGTAACAAGTTGAGACAAGATGTTTAAAGGTTTCATTTGGAGCATATGTCACGTCTATCAGCTGTGAATCCCAACGCAACTAACCCAAGGGTGGAGGGTCGGGGGGTTCTGGGGGGGTGCAGTCACATTTTGCTCCGATGTTGTTGTCTGTCTGCCCGCTGACAGCGGCAGTTCTGAGGCTGTGACTGCCAGCGCCAGAGGTGTTACTTTTCCTCCTTTGACTTTTTGGATTCATCACCCGATGAGCATAAGCTGTGACCCATAAAGACGCCCGCGGGGGAGCTTCCGGGGCTCGGCTGTCCGTGCCGGGTAAGGTAATAGATTCCAGCTCAATGATGAGTCAGTAAATGGTTTTAGGGGAGCAGTCTGTGCAGTCAATAATCAAAGAAAGGCACATTTCAAGGGCGACAATTGAGGTTGATATTGCTCCAATAAACCAATGACCGAGTAACACAGTTTTTTTTTTTTAAATAACCCAATTACTTTAAGAGAAACTTTGATATTTAATTTTGAATTAAATTGTTCTAAATAATTCACATTTATTTGCAATATGAATATCAATCAATATCTTTTCTGTCTAAAATGTATATTTAAAATATTTGAACAAGATTCCTCCTGTAGATAATGAGGGAAACATGAAACAATGTCAATAACAATGATATAATTGGGTATAAAAAAATATCACAGTTTGTCTATCATGCATATCAATGCATATTCAAAACTCCCGACCTTTTGTCCATTAAACACTAGTTACCATAATTCACATCCTCCCGATGACGAGTTATGTCGAAGCTAAAAACAACAGACAGATGGCTGCTTCGGCACGGATTGAAAAATGCTGATTGACTGCCTCAGCGATGACTCGGCAACTGAGGCAGTGTGATCGATGTGCTCCTCGCCCTTTTCCCGCCGAGAGATATTTCTTAGTATAAAAGCAAATACCGCTCCGCATTCGCCCCCCCCTCGACGACAACCTACAATCCTGGGAGCAGGAGAAGGCGCCGTATAAAAGCGTAATGATGACAAAAGACAGCGCCAGCTGCTCGGGTTACTGTACGCTGTGCAGACACAACAAATGGATTACAATAATTAAACAGGACGTTTAGTGGAGATCCTCTGGAGGGACTGCTTCCTCGAATATCTTATGGAGAAAGCGTTCGCTCTCCAACATAAACAATTTCAGCACAAACTTTCTCTGAAAGAAGAGAGGCCGTCGCTTTGTTTGGTGGCTTGCAACATTTGGTGGTGCCTGGAGAGGGAGACAACAAGAAATACCTTCAACGATCCGCCGTGCCAGCGAGTGGCACTTGTAGAACACCCTGGCACTCATCGGCACCAGCCTGGCGTCCGCCGTTTCCTTGGCGTCCTTGAACGCAGCGGCGACTGCCTCGGCCACCTCCTTTGCATCCGTGACCTCGGGGTCGCCGCCGGGCACCGGCGGGGAGAGGGAGAGGGAGAGCGACGCGCCGCTGCCGTCGGCCGACGTCACAGTGTGGCACTCGATCGATAGGCGGGCCACCGTCGTGGTCACGTGACAGGAAGTCCTTTCGGTGGGATCGTCCTGCACTGCAGTTACATGAAGCTCAACGACCGCTCCCCTGGGCAGCGCAGGTACCACGATGGCCAACAGTGGCGCAGGTCTGATCCGGCGCTCCCGCAGCAGGCCCTGCGAAGCAAACACGACCGGATTGAAAGGAAGCGGCTTGCAAATGACGTGCGGCGTTGTGCTAAAACGTGCAATCAAATGTGTTCTGACCGCCAACACTCCTCCGTCGGCATCAAACATTTTTACAAGGCACGTCATACAAATTCAATCCCACTGCAGCAAACAGGACAGGACCTCTGTGTGATAGAGTGGCAGGCTATCAATTAACATGAGGTTGTGAGGTAATGATAGTGTGCACAAACTATTCGGTAAGAAGCCACGCTGGTTGCAGCCGACCCTAAACAAAACGTACAAACGCATTCACATTGTTGCCGTGACAGGTCCTGTCTTAACGTGACTCCTAACCTTTCTGAGAAGATCACTCACAACATGTTATGGCAGTTTCACCACACATTTAGTAGAAAATGGCCTCAATTTCATCTATAGAGCGCAAATCTCTTTATTTTGCTCTCCTCGGGACTGAGAGCCATTAGCAGTAACAAAATGTCTTGGAGCAGTGCTACAACGTGGCCCTCTAATATTACTTGGCTGTGGCTTCATCTGCTAATGGGAGAGAAATGAGTGTTTTATATAACCACCATTTCAGAGTCGATAGGGCAAAAACACTTAACCCGCTTTTCAATTTGCTGGATCAATTTTCACCCACTTACACCCCACTTTGTAAGTGCAGAATAATAACAGGTTACTTACATTTTATTTTGATATTCACTCACACACACAAAAAAAAAAGAAATCAAGGGCCTCTTTGTCCCTTCAACAGACAAACCTGTCATGACCCAATCAGCCATATTCACAGAGGGAGCACTTACCTCCAGATTAAACTTTAGCAAACGCTTAATTGTGTATCAACAGCTAACCTCTCGCCTTGGAGAGTGAAAAAACATTAAAAAAAGCAAGTGTCCTGAATGAGTATTTGCGCAGTGCAGGCGGGTGAAGATTTTTCATTCTGCCGCTTCTGAACCCAGCCCAGCTCGCCGTGATCAACAATAACAACCACGGGATCGGCACGGACCTCTTAGCGTGTCAGACAAAGTGACAGCGCGTATACGTGTCCTATGCTTTGATAAATGTTATATTAGCACTTCTGGCAGCGGCTAGGTATTCTCCTAGAGGGAACTGCTCCTGCGCTTGTCAATAGTGATTGAACATGGACTAGAAAGTGGGAAGTGGAGAGAAAAGTGACAGGACGGGGGGGATGGTGTGCGGGGGGGGGGGGGGGTCCTGCTCAGCCAGGCTTAAAGGCCACCCTGCAGGCCTTGGGTGCAGAGGTACTGTATCCAACCGACCGTCCAACGAGGAGATCTGGGGACTTCTGGACTGCAGCACCGGCCTCCGGCAGGACTCCACTGTCACGGCACAGTTGCTGACTTTGTGTCCGAGCTGTCGGGCGAGGTTACATCAGTCCCCTTTTTCGTTTCTTTATTAATTCAACCGCCACAATGTCACATTAGGTGGCTGGTTTGTTCAGCAGTTCTTTGGAACTAAAATGTGCCAAAGAGGCAGTGCAGTTTGTGTGTTTTTATACGTGCACGTTGTGCGCGTCCGAGTGAGACTTGGTTGCGGTCAGACAGGATCGACAAAGGGAACACATGGCTGCCATCCCCGCCTGACTGGAGATCATTTATTAAAGGAATCCTATAAAAAACGCAAACTTTGATACACGGCAGCCGGCAAGAGTGGCAAGTCGGGAGGGCCAGTGGCAAAATGTGTGCGTGCAGAGGGGGTGTGTTCCGCTCTGCGGCAGCCACTTAACGCAATCCATCTCATTACTTCATCCCACATGGGTTGCAGGGCAGTGCCCCCCCCCCCCCCCCCCCCCCCCCCTCCGTGGGCAGCAGGTAAACGCATAAAGCCTCCATCCGCTGCGCTCAGCCCTCAGCACTGATGGGGTGTGACCTGCCTCTGCTTGTGTTTGTTTTTTCTTTCTCCCCGCTCCTCCTCCTCCTCCCTCCGACCCGCCGCACGCCCGAAGCGTGCGGCGGGTCGGAGGGCCGAGAGGCGTGAAAGCCGAACGGTAAACAGGGTAATAAGGAAGTGGTGTAAAGGCGGGGAACAGCGGGGAGCTGATGGGACTGCGCCGCTTAGCCAGTTCCCCTACATTTCCTGCCCAGCGGGACGCCTTCAGCATGTGGCTCATGGCTCGGCACTTACTGTAGCGCTGTCAGCCTGCTGTAATATCCCCTCCCATTCACTCCCTCGATCACTCGCTTTCCTGAAGATCGTCAGGCTGTTTGTGTTAAGTGAAACACACGGGGCCGTGTCAGTGGGGCGAGGAAAGGTTTAAAGGGTTTCAGGCCATTATAAAACCACAAAAGGGGTGAAATCATTTAAAACGGGTTTTACTTTGGCCTGAAGGAGGGAAACTGCACTGCAGATTAAGTGCGGTTTGATTAATGCGTAACCGATTTCAACTCACTTTCATTTCAATTAGTTCTCTAAAAATCTTTTTCACATTCCTAAAGCAACTATTCATGTTGATGGTGTGTGAAAATAAATAACCTTAATAACTCAAATAAAAAAATACATTTAAATGTGCTAGATGATAATGTCATTGGTGTACAAACAAAGGGATGTCTGTCGACTTATCACATCAACATCTCCCTGCTCATCAAATCCACTGCACACACACAGACAAGCCGGCTCTTGGTGGTTTAATGCACCGTAAATACAATTTCACACTTGTAGCGACTTCAGTGTGCTCCCAATTAACCCGGCAAGCTTCTTCATCCACCTGATTAGAGAAATTATCAACGCACAAAAACAACATGGCCCTGTGGTGTCACGGACACACAAAATACTGGTGTCTTTCATTTCACTTCAAACTTCTGATGTCATTTTTCTTTTTTTTTTATGAAAGTCTATGTCACCCAACATTAAACAACTGGTTTTTAAATCTATAACTTTACCTCATAGATGTTGTGCTCTTGGTTTCAACCAAGCAAAACACATCGACTCAACACAAAACGCATTAGGATTTATTTTTGTACTCAATAAGAGATATATAATTGCATATTTAGTCAATGAGTGTAGGATCAAATGTTAAACACAACCTTCCCACTGCTTTAATTTACGAATCATTCTAGCATATTACATTATACATTTTGTTTTAGCGGTACGTTTTGTTTTTCTCTTAGTTGATTGTGTTTTGAAAAGGTGAAAATTCATCTAATTTCTAATGTGTAGTTACTCCGTTTTTGTAATTTATTTGAGGCTCCTTTTTTTTGCCAATGGCAGAAAGTGAAGTTATCTCTGTTTTCTGTGGGAGCCGGGTTCTCAGGGTTTGACCCGAGTTAAACATCCTAATTACAGTCAGTTCGAATGAGCACCGGTGCTTTGTATAATCCACACCCCAGAGAGAGAGCATTTCCTCCCGTTTAGGATAAAACAGAGGCGCCCCACCACGGCCGCTTTCAAGTGGAAGGGGAGAGAATGTGAAGGGACCAAGTGGGCGAGGCACATCAAGAGGATCGGCCTCACAGACAAATACAGAGTGTGTGCTCGGGGTCAGTGACCCACACCACCTCAGCGGGCTCCATCCCCGAGGGGAGAACTCACCTGCTTACAGATGGAGCTGCCAATTAGAGCTGCTCGTCGCGGGAATCCGCTTGAAAATAAAACACGTTCTTCTGGCAGCAATCCCGCGTCAGTTAACAGAGATGGACGCACAACAGATGGACGCTGTTGTCCGTTTTCAATGACCTGTGACACGGGCCTGTAGTCCCGTGATGTCCCAGAGCTTTGCCCCCTGGTTGGCCTTGTTCTCTGAACGAGCCGCTCTGCATGCGAAATCGGCGGTGTGCTGGCGACGCTTTCAGGATTCATTTTCCACCCGGGAGTTGAAAAAGGGCGCAATGAGTCAAACAACTTCCCAAGTAGAGACGAGCTCCTCCCTGGGGTAAGCTCGACTGTAGCATGTGTGTTTGAATTCAAAAATTCTAACTTAAAGGCTTTGAGAATATGTGCGCTGGCCTTCAATAACATATTTAGAATGTCGTATGTACTGCCGGAGTTCTGTGGAATTGACACAAAGTTGACACGCTCTCTCTAATCTTTGACGCCGCTCTCCACTGAACAGAGCCACATGTTGGAGGTGGGACCCTGGTTCTCTCCCCCGAGGCCCTTTTCCCATTGCGAGACAGATTACAGTGGGAGGAGAAGGGCTGCCAGGGGAGACTGGTTCCCCCATTAGACGCGTGGAGCAAGGGTTGTAAGCTGGGGCGGCGGAATGGAGGGAAGGATGGAGGGAGGCGGCGGGGAAGAGGGGCAGACGGGGGGGGGTAAGCTGCTCTGAGAGTTGAACGGAGCTCCAAAATGGTGTGTGGGGGGCAAAGGATTAGGAAAGCTCTGAGGAAGACATCTGCTTCTGTGCCAAGCGCCGCATCATCAAAGACACCAGCGTTCCCCACATCATCAACTTTTCATGAGCACGCTCACTGGTAAATACATCAGTCGCAGCGGCTTGCGTCCCAAGGGGGGCGGGCGAGGAACTTTTCCTTATGTTGGGAGCAGTATCGTATCACAAGTGTTTATATTATCATAAGTATGTATCTATTACAAAACAGACCGCTGTATATTTTTCAAAAAACAAAAAAATCTCACTCCACAGAGGCTGACCTCGTCTTCCTCGGCGGCCGTCAGCATGTCCTCCCAGATGGACCTGACGATGGGGAGGTCTCGGCGCCTGGTGATGTAGCAGTGGGCCTGGATAACGTGAGCGAGAGTCAGGCTGCTGGTCACAGCCTCCAGAACCTTCTGCACATAGCTGAAGGCCAAACGGGCCTGCGTCCTGGTGCCAGCCTCCACCAGCTGCATTGTACACGGGACCAACGCAATTTGGCCCGCACAGAAAACCGTCTCATCGACCTGAAGGAAGGAGCATACAAGAAGAACAGAGCAATGTTGGGTTGGTTTTGTGCGAACGTATTAACCGTCGAGAGGCCCAACTAGCAGCTTGGTGAGGGTGTACTTTGTACTTCAGCAAAGTTATTACCATTAATGATGAGAGAAAAATGTATGTCCGAATCGCCAAGCCACTAGTGAAGATATAAACAAGTTAGGACTGCAGTTTTCTTACAGTATACATGCTTTATTTTTATCATACATTCACAAAAACACAAGCTAAAGACTTACATCTGTCCACGTATCCATGCTTATATTACAGCATTGGACTGAACTAGTAGGGTGGTGTTTGCAAGATATTTACACAAGATATATTTAATGAGCATTTGAGTCATTTTCCCAACACCGAATACAACATTCATCAATGAGGTGCTATAATCAAATTAACATTAATTATAAGTCTTTGTTTGCGTAGCAGTGCATTAATGAGAAGCTTTCACCTCCTGCATTTATCAGCATCTTATCACCAACCATTCTCGTTTCACAAGCAGGTATTCTGTTAGAAGCCTGCCAAAAGTGTCTCCATTGCATAAGTGTTATTTATGGTGTGATAATAAGCTCAATTATCGTCGAAATAGCGCTGTTAGAATTAAGCTTCTCGTTTAATGAAACCTGGGGAAAAAATCCATCTGTTTAATGCAGAGAGATGAGTAGGGACGGGGGCGGCATTAAGGAGGTCAGGTCTTTAGAGACCCTGTGGCTCACCCGTGTACGAGGTTAGAAGGCGTCGGGGCTTAACACTAGCTGCTGGTCAATGCAAATAGCTGTTGGCGATCTGTTGATAATTGCTGGCCCACGCAGGGGCCTTGGAGCACATGCAGATCTCCGGGGAGGATCAAGAAGGGCAGAATCAATTGGTACACGGCCCGAGACAAGGTCCTTCACTCATTGGCAAAGACACAACTGGGGGGGGGGTCACGTTCCACTGTGAGAAGACTTAGCACCCTCTCAAACCGAACCTCCTCTCCCATTCACTTCAAACCTGCGCCTTGTTTTCTTTACTCTCCGGTCTGCACCGGTAGGCCACGACACCACTTGTTCAATGGAAGAAAGGAATGGAAGATGTGTGTATTTAATTGGATGCTAGCAGAACAAGACATGACGGGCTAAAGCTGCACAACTGTTTAGCTAGAGGGCACAAATGATCACGGCTATCTGGGTAATCAGAAGGGTTCGCCCTGATCCCCAGCTCCTGGGTTCACTTGTCAACTTTGATGAATCTTCAGTTTCCATCTGCGCTGCTCCAAATTACTGGGAGACGGAGGGAAGACGGCCGCGAGTGAGCGAGGGGGGGGGGGGGAGAAAGGGATGAGATAAGGCCCCCTCGCTGCTTTCAACCAGTGGGATCAATCACCGGATCATTTACCTGCAAGCACAATCTGCCGGAGTGCCTGCATTACTGTGTCGGCCTAACGTAGAAGCCAGATTCCCGCACATCAACAACAAATTGGCATTGGCATTCCATTTATGAGCCATCCAATGCCATCACATCCCCTCCGACAAAGAAAGCCTCCATCGGGTTGGACGGACGGCCGGAATCTCGTAACGAGCTCGTCCCCGTGAAAAGAGCTCACTCCACTTTGAATTCATGAAGGTTGGCTAACATTTGTGTATTTGAATATCAAAAGGGGCTAGCATGGGGCCCCTTGACTGTTAAAGGCACGCTCCCATAGCTTCTACCAAGCAGGTGTGTGATGATCAATTATTAAGGATCCCACTCTGGTTACTCTTAGTGGGAGGTGGAATTGGGGATTTGGGGGTTTTGTGGTGGCGGGGGCACATATTTCTGTGGTGAACCTGGATGGGGGGGAGAGACAGTGGAGAACGGAGAGCGAATACTATTTACATAAAATTAACAGTTCAAAAGAATGAGTTCACACACCAATCAAACTTGTTAATTGACTGTCAATGGTGTGTCCCTGAATATACAACACAACTACATTATTCATCTTAGGCCTTGACAGGGAAGACAGTCCAATTTGCATCGGCGTTCTAAACGTGATCAACAACTACAATGCCACATGAATTTTTAATAGGCCAGAGATGGGATCCTTTAATATTCATAAGGGTCAAACAATTGCATATGACATTAAACTTTCTATAACAAGGTAAGTATTTTTTTAAATGCTAGTCTTTGCAGACTAAATGGCCCACAGAGAAAAGGATGGATGAATACTCAATTTTCTGTTGTATTGCTTCTTAAAAAGTTTGGGGATTTTCACAAATTCCTGTTTTTAGTAGCTGCCTATTTGAACCAAAAAAATGTTTTATATATTATACATCTAAATCTCAAGTCCATCGACCACATTCATATCACAATAACTATCAAAGTATCTTACTGTCAATAATTGATGAACTCAAGAGGTTCCACTTAGTAAACTTCTTCTTTATTTTCCAATGTTTTATACAATATGAATCTAAAGTTTATCTGAATATAAGAGAAGCAAACACTATCTTAATATATCATTCTGATACTTTGGTCATTAAATGCTTATTACTATACAGCCATTTAAAGAACAATTCAGACTAATCAAGCAGCCCTTGAACTAAAAATGGAAAAACAACACATTGTTTCCATCTCCGTATTAACAAGGCCCTTCAAATCATGTTTTATCAACCTTTACTCCAAGGCGAAGACGGCATCCCTTTTCTAATGAACCCACAGACGAGTCAAAAGGTCACCATCCCCAAAGACATTCTCTCGCTCTCTCTCACACAGACAGATACATACATGTAAATGTACCCAAGAAGCGCCCGGCTGTGTCCGCTTCCGACCCTTAGCGGTGTCTCCTTTCAGGCTGGTGCGTCTGAGGTGTTTCTAATTGCAGTTTTTTTTGTCAAAGAGCTCTCAGAGATGACCAGACAGTGCTAGACTATATTCACATTGGTGTTGGAGCCCTCTGGGGCCCCCCGTCGCGTCCAGGACGTCTCCAAGTGTCATTAGCTGAGCTTTGGGATGGTATGGATAACCTGGGCCGGCCTAGATAAGATGACCTGGTATTGACGAACAGTCAGGTCTTTCTGCCTGGTTCCAAGGAGACAGAGAGGTGGAAAACTGCTCCACTGCTCCTATCAGATATGCTAATGGTCACATTTCTCCCCATTGAGACCTCATGCATAATTTAAACCAGGAAAATTATAATACCAAATGTGTAAAATAGGTTTGATTAATATGGTGTAACTTTTCCCTTATGCAAGGACACGTGTAGCCAAGCGAATAGGTAACGGCAGCACAGTATCAGCTACACAGTGGGTAATTAAATGCAAAATCGAATTCCTATTTGTAATATGTCCTTTTATGGGAGTTGTTACTACGTCTTGGAATAAGGTTAGAATAATTTATTGTAGAGCGCCATGCCTTCCAACTTGGGGCTAACTTTTTAAGACCATTTTTTAAGTTTGTATTGCTTTACTAAATGGTCAAAAGGGAATATAGACACAATGGGAGTTGTGACAGGGTTAAGCAGAAAAAGGCTGCTGAACATTGTATGTTCCATTGGAAACTTGATTTGATGTATAAACAGTAGTTGATTTGAAATGGGACAGTCTTTAGTTCACTTTTAATCTCTTATGGAACATTATTAATATATCTGACAAATTTCTATCTTGACTCTTTAGTAATTTTCTTCTTTTCTTGAATATTTTAAGGTTGGCAAATAGCTCAAAATAGTTCAAAATGTGGGGGATCAAAAAAACAGAGGTTGAAGTTCTGTTGAATGTATTTAAGTGCATATATTATTTCCACATTTTGGCGAGGATTTGATTCGCGCCGACTGTTTAATCCTTGTGTGGTGGATGGCAGTTTGTCAGGGATGTGTGCTTTGATTTCATCTTGAACTGACTTCAAGTCTGTGGGGCTCCTTCAGCATTAGTGCATTCAAAGCAGATCACGTCTGGGAGTGGGAAATGATAAGAGATGGGCTCATGTTGTGCCGCGCCCTGAGGAAATCCTGCCTCTTCTGACACCTCATTTCTACAAATACAAACCTTTCAGGAGAACCACAACCGTTCTTCCCTCTCCAGAATCTCTCCCCATGATGAGGCTTCTCATTAAGGCTTCGTGGGAAGGGGGTGGGAGATATTTGCCTTTTTTTTTATTCCCTTTTGCTTTTTGTTTCCGACTATCTTTATTTTTTTCTTCGTGTTTGTGCTCCAGTTTGAGCCTAACCCCTGTATGCTCAACTGTCACACAAAATCAGTGTTACTTAACGCCGGCATAAATAGCCGTATGAAGTGCACAAAGAGAACGGGTGCAAGTGTAGGGGCATTTATGGATGCGTTCTCTCAGCTCTAAAACTGCACAACTATTTCAGGAAACAAGCCATATGCTTGGAACACAAGGTTATTTTGCTGAAAAAGATAGAAGTAGAATAAAAAATAAAAAAATGACAAAACTACAATGAGGCGTTGTTCAGGCAACGTGCGGTCAGACTGAGCCAGGGACGCTGCGCGTTCACCAACCCCCCACCTCCTATGAGCTCCTGTTTATTTTTCTGTTGTGCCTGTGTGTCTGCCCTCAACGTGCCCACTCCACAGACACTGAGCTGTGTGGAAGAGTAACACTGTCATGTCAGCTCTGGTCAACTTTGCGGTAGTCAGGAGCTGCCGCTCAGTGCGATAACCAAGGTCAGAGGAGCCTGACTGTTGAATGCTCAAGGAGACACATCACAATGCCAACAGGCATGAATAAAAAAATAAAACATCATTGCTACAATCCAAAATATATATATATATTCTTAGTAAACATAATAATAATTATTATTATTATGATAATAATCATTTTGATAAAATTCGGTATGGTGTCTGTGTTTCAGTTTTAATTGTACGTTGCTATAGTTACATAAAATGACGCAGTAACATCAAATAAAAACATAACAATTGCTCAAAACCGATGTAATAAAATGTTGTGTTGTTGTCGAGTCCTGTGCCATGGCAGGGCTTGGCTGTGGATGGAGAGTGATGGAGGGGCATGGTTTTTCATTGCGTTAGGCAAATTGCCCTGCTTCCTTCAACTGTCCCGACCTCATATTTTTTGACAAATTGGTTTTGAGGCTTTTACGACTGATGCACATATCGCAAAAATCATTTCTGCCAAGCTTCTTCTATGACCTGCCCGTGGGATATGACAAGCCCCTCCATGCATCGCTCTATCAAACCGAATCTTTCCAGGACAATGCAAATTATGACAAATTCCATCATCCTGCATTATGCGCTTTCCCGCTAATCTCCCTAATTCGAGAGAATCGGGGAGGGTCTCGCCGTTTCAGCTGAGGGGCATGTTGTCTGATTGAATGATGCTGAAACTGCAACCCTCAACCCCCGTGCCTCCTCCCTTCACAGCTGTGACCACCTCGTCTCTTCTGTCTTTTCATATTTTTCCCCTTTCTGAAGCTCCGTCTCTCGGCCTGGCTGGTAATGAAAGCACTAAACCAACCTGGGCACAAAGGAATCGTGTCAACACAAAATGGCACAACCATTAAAGCAGAGCTGTGAGAAGGGGTGAGGTCTGGGTGCGTGACAGGGTGTGTGTACGATATGAAGGATATGATCACAGTGTGATATGTCTATTCTACATAAGGCATTTTGAATGTCAAAAGCAAATAAGCCTGCCACCCAATGACGTGAAGCTGCTGGTTCCACGGTGAGAAGTCCCCTGCATCCACTATATAACATCCAGTTAAACACACACGTCCTCTTCTCTGTCCTGTTGCTACTATGTACGCGGTTATGGTCACAACATTTAGTTCCATATTCATGTGTAAACGATGGACAACCGCCTGGAAAAATAAACAAGACAGCCGGACTAAACAAGGAGGTAAAATGTAGAGCAAAGCGCTGTAGTCCCTTCTTGTGTCAACAGATGGCAGTATGGCTGCATTAAAAAGGCAGCTGGGGCGCCAACAATGCTGTTCATACAGAGTCCACTCGGTCCTTGGGCAGGCTGGCTAGACGGCCTCAAAGTCCTTAGTCCTTACTTTCCCCCACTGTTTTTCCGTTTTTGTCAAAGTCCAAATGTTTGTGTAAATTAGCTACAAATTCCATCTCTTGAGATCTACTAAAATGGATGGAGGAACATTTTGGGGAAAATTATAAAAAGATAATTTACAAATTTCATGTGGTTATAATCAAATATAGTTTATAATTTATTTTTTATTTTAATATATTTTTTGACTATCGTCAAATACTGAGAATCAAACATACCTGAAAAATGTATTAAAAACAGATCCTTACTTATCCGTACTGGAATTATTACAATTTTCATTTCACTGTAAAAGTGCACTAGAGAGAATAACTCAAAAAAGCAAACTGCCCTGAAAATGAACTGAATCCCTGGTGAAAAATAGAGCAAATCTTATTATTTGTGTCGGAGCATCAAATTCAACTTAATACATTTTGACGTGTGGAAAATATTGTGTGCTCTATATTGTATTTAATAAAATACCCTGAGCATCTCAACTACATGACACTAGCAGACTTACGGGGACTGACATCTCCTTACATAATAAATGCTTGATATCAATAATAAATATATATTAAAAGTGAACATGCTGATATGTCTGCAGAAAAAAAAGGGGCTGTATATTATTCATCTGCAGTCGTTTTTACCTCGCTAAAGCGTGTTTTGATGACAATGGCATTTGAAAAATGAATGACCAAAGGTTAAAAGTTACAACTCAGAACTAAGAATTACTCCATGTGAAATTTTGGATGAAGCAAGTGGCTGAAAGCAAATAGAATGTAAACTCTTGTTTGACTCATCTATAGTACCGAAAAAAAAGTCAGCTAATAATGAAGACAAAATGGCGATGCTCGTACGCTACTGCAAGCAGATGTAATAATCATATCTAACCAGGGCGCTGACGGCCCCGTTTAATGGGCCCAACTGATAGTCATGGAAAAACAGGAGACAACTATTATGGGAACAATCTACAGTATAACGGCAGTTTTCTAAAATACACAAGTGACAGCGCGGCGCAGCACAGCAGTCAGCGGGCGAACCTCCTGCAGCAACAAGCACGACGCCTCGGTTGGTGACGATCAGTGTTACGGACATCGCGTTGTCATGGTTTATCGTTATAAATCATCTATCATGATGAATGAATATAATTCTACTCGTTTCATTCTGCTCTGAATGTTTCATAACCGTACTTTAAAAATACAAAATTTGTATTATTATTTGTTAAACTGTGCATACTGACAGCTATTACTGTAACGTTTCTGTGTTACTTGTAGAGATAAAAGATATTGGCTTTAAGTTAAACATTGAAAAGTTAGAGGGTTGCATTTCTTCCTAACGCTGCTCCCTATTAGTTTCTGTATGTCACCACAATAGTATGTGTGTGGCGAACGGCTGCTGCATTGTTCTATCTGTATTTGCCACATGAGTATATTTCACAAGGAGCATCTTCCAGTCCCTCCCTATCTGCGTGCTGTTGTGTGTGTGTGTGTGTGTGTGTGTGTGTGTGTGTGTGGTTATGTGTGCGCGTGCAGGCCCTGTCAGCTATGCCCTCTCGTCACCGCAGGGGGAAGAAACACACCCGGGCAGCTCTGAATATAGTGGCTAGTTACCATAGTAATGGGATGGTCATACGTCTCTCCTCTCGCAGACAGTGATGGGAGTGGACAGGACGTGGCGCTATGCTTTTTATCTACGCATTTGGTATTCAGTTATTTCATCCCACAAATAAAAAGCCGAGCCACTGCACCTCTACTTTTTCGAAAGCAAGGGGGGGGTAATGCGGAAATAAAAAGTTGGATATAATAAATCAATCACGGGACTACAAACGACGATGTGTTTTGACTGAGTGTTTGTGATTGCAGTTGTAACAGCGCAGATGTCTTGGCATGTATCTGCTGTGGCGGGGTCTTTATACGACGCTGTTCAGATCCCTTCTTGATATCTGAACCGTTTGCCCCTCCGATGCTCCTCGGCAGTGACAAAGGGAGAAGAAAACAAGAGAGTCATGTTGCATGAGGTTGTTTCAAATTAGAAGAGAAAAGGGTAATCCGTTTATCAAATGAAATGCTATTCATACATCATTACTGATTCAATTCATCTAGATTCCATTAAGTGGTCTAGTATATTCTGTAAATATACTGTAGCCACAAAACTAATGTATTATTACTTGTTTGCACCGCAAGTAGAAAAGAAATTTAAGAAAGAGAAGATCTACAAAAGGTGACGGACTTCGGTGGGGGGGGGCTGACCCTTCAACAGAGACACCAGTGACCTGTTCTCTTAAGGCTTCCTAGCTGATTGAGGGTGGTTATTTGGGACACACATTACTTACACAGCATAGATTTACACGCACATGGGGTATAGGTGTATTTCCACATCATCCACTATGTAAAAGAGGAAAAAGATGGACGATGGCTGTGGGTGTCCTGTCCTTGCTTCACATGGCTTGTTGACATGGACCAAGGCAGTCAGGCACCAATAATACATGAAGAGCTGTTCAAAGGCAATTAGGATCAGTTGTCAGGGCCGGGCCCATTAATGAGTGGGAGTGTGGCAGGGGCCGGGGTGGAAGCGCAGCGCCGGCGCACGCGTCCGCCTGAGTGTCGATGCACTCTGACAGATCCAGTCCTTCCCCTGTCCTCGCCTGGTACAAGCTGATACCAGCCTGTCCCCACGTGGTGCAGCGGCGCCAGCAGCAGAAGCGGGGCCGGATGATCTATTGAAGAACGCACTGGCTCGGGAAAATGACCGCCGCTACGGCAGGGGTCACCCTCTACGCGGTCACAGCGGGGGTTGGGGGGGGTAGGGGCGAGCGGCACGTTGGATAGCATTGTGAGGAACATAATTACCTCCTCTGCAGACAACCGCTTCCCTTAAAGCTGCCCCCCTTATCGGATAAAAAAACAAAAAAAAAAAACATAGTCGGATATGACCTTTCACATATATGTGTACACATTTACAGGCCGTAGTCTCCACGCCGATATACATGCTAGGATGGGAGGCTACGTTAGTGAAGGGGCGTAGAAGAGCCTGTTCTGCATGCGACCACACGACCAAACATTGACCAACAAATATTTAGGAGGAGTGCGTTTTCCCGATTTGCCCATTTGGTTTGTCTGCCTTTTCTATTTGCTCGTCAATCAAAGCAGATTGGATGCTGTATGTACATGTCACGTCGGTCAGAGGGACACCTTGTGATACAGCTCGGGCCTTCCACAAAGAGCTCACAGGTGTGTGTGTGTGTGTGTGAGATCTGGCCTCGGGGCACACAGCCAGCCAGCGACTGCAGGAAGGTCTTACTGGGTTTGATCAGTGTGTTTTGTGTGTGTCCAGTTCAAATGAAGACAGTTGACCCCAGTGTTTGGGTAGGATGAGTGAAGCCTACGGAGACAGACTCAGGTGATGCACGCAGACAGGAACTGAATCGATGCTCGCTGGGGAAAGGCTGCGAGGTGAAACCCGGCTGTCTGTCAGAAAAAAACCCTCGCCGACTCTCCCCAGACAAAAGCTTCAAACTCACAATTCAGGCATTCAGGAAAAGAGACAACGAGCCTATTCTGCTTGTGCCTTCCGTGAAATGAAAAGGAAAAACAAATCTGTGTTAACATCCACCACTGCAACCAGGAGGAAGTAACTACAGGCGCTGAAGACCGTAGTTTTGAGAAGCTTTCAATCTCACGACTGCTCAAACTCGCTGAGCCTTCAAGACCTCATTTTTCATCGACTCAATTACGAGACAACTGTTCCCCCCTCCCCTCCTGGTCCCACCCCTTCCTCCCGGCCTCATCTCTCCTCCTCCCTGGTTGGAAGTGATCATTTGTTCTTTATTAAAGTTGATAACATCACTGGCATTGTCTGAATGTGCACGCTAGCGAGCCGTCCTGCTGTTCTTCCCTCCAGCGCTTCGTATTATTGGTGCATTATTTCACGCATGCCCTCCCCTTTTATCAAGTGCCTTTGAAGTAATGTTAATAGACTAGAAAATTGAGACATTTATGAAGTATGGACCGTGTTTATGAAAAAATCCATAAAGTATGTCAGGGGAGAGGTGAGATAAAAGCAAGGTTTTAATAGATCATGGCAAACAGTGGAGAGGCGTCAGACGCTGACAGGCACCTCCTCCGAGATCTCTCATATTTTATGGGATTAATTTTGTTGAATTAGAAATGAAGTTAAACGTCCTAATTAATCTGTTCGTGCTGCGTGAATACCTCCCCGAACGCAGATGCACGAGCACACACGCTCGCGCACACACACACGAACACAGTTTTTTGGCTAATTACTCTTTGGTGGTAATTGAGAAAGAGGCCGTCTCCAAATGCAAAGGAAGTTCGGGGAGGTGGGGGCTCCTGAAATGTGCATGTTGACTGTTTTACAGCAGTGAAACATTCTGACTGAGAACAACAAACCATAAAACTAGAGCACTTAGCCTAATTTCTGCTATTCATCACAAAAAATATTGCATTCTCACTCACCACACTGGCTCAAATTTATCTGCAAGACCTTTGATTGGTCAGCATAAACCATCTTTACAAACGTGTTGTTCTCTTAATAAAATGTATTTTTTGTAAATAGAAATCACTATAACTTTCTTTAAACACAGATATAGATAAACTACCCATGTCAAGCAGCAGTCTTGGATCCATACGACGTAACCAGTTCAGCACGTTCAGCTTACTTGGCAGATTTTGCACATACTTCATTTGCACATACGTCAGACTCTGCCCTGTCGGATACCTGAATAAGTCTTTAAAATAATTCAAAACACCCTCTTTATGATATATCCTTCAAGGACATAAGCAACGTCAAACAAGCAGAAGATACTTCTACTTATGCTCTTCTTTTAGTCTGCTTCTACATGGGTGGCCAGACCTCAATATGACTCAGTCTGACCTCTGAACCGATCATCAAGAGAGTCAGGCAAAGTTCAGCTCATTGTTTTTAGACATTAAGTCTCTTTAAAGCAGATTATTCAAATTCTACCCCGCCGCCAGAGTACACGCCTCCCTTTGACGTTAATTGGCGGCGTCAGATTCACTTCCCTCCTGATGTCTCACAGTCCACTTTGACAATTTTCAAAATCCAATGCAAATCCTATCGCAGGCATGTGCGAGACGCTCTTCCACATTATTGACTGTCACTCACAATTATGGGAATGAGGCAAGGGGTTAGTGTTCACCAGCAACCTGAGGCTAGAGCAGTCGGCTCCCAAAGCCCACCGCGCAGAATCTGATCAGTGAGTATAATTTCCTAGCAAATATCCCAGGGGTGAGCCACTTACCTTAACAGGAAAGAGGAGATGTTTAACAGCCATTCAACCGATAGTCCTCCTATTCAGACCTGGTTTGGCTTTTGTGTTTGCCTGTGTGAATGTGGCTCCAAAGGGAATGTGATGGAACAGAGAGAATTAATCTAAAATAGTGGTGGAAAAGGTTCTGCAGTTTGAGACTCCGGTCTTATTTTACCAAATTATCGGTCCATTTCTTTTCCCATCTGGCGACTCATATGTGTAATTGTCTGTTAGTACGAATGGATTTCTGTGTAAAAATGTTGAAGATTACTGGCAAAGGAAATCCATCATTTGTTCCTGTAATTGTCTTAATGCAACAGAAAGGTCCTTTTAAAGATGGTTTAAATTTATTTTAAAAGCAAACCATTACTTGTTTTTTGTTATAACGAGAGAAATCGATTTGATATTTTGCAGAAATATCCTAGATGGAAGAGAGCATCTTTTGTTTTTTTGATGGATGTATTAAAACGGTGAGATGTCTTGTATCTTAATTAAATTATGCAAATTGGGTCTAAACAAATTAAAGCCAATTATGCATTAGATCTTTAAGAAATAAGACAGGCAAACATAAAGCAGCGGCATAAAGAGCTTTGATACTGCTGCCCTCACAAACGATATACTGCAAGAACACGGTGAATACCACCTCTGAACACGAGTCAATCAGGAAAGGAACAATATGGAACGGTGCAAAAACAAAGCATGCATTAAATCACTGTTCTTGTCTCTATAGCCTGCGGCTTTTACCTAAGCTACCGTTATATCATACATTAACATACCCTACACCAAGAGGCCCGCAGCGTCGACATCACAAAGGTTAACTAATTCTTTAAATCAAGTCAGATCTGAATCTGTCAGCCCAAGTTGACAGTGAGTCAGCCTGAGAAGCTGAGAGATTTGACAAGCCGAGCAGATGGATGAATGGATGGATGGCGTCTAAAGGTCCAGCGTCCATCACATGCCAATCCCTGATGCCGTTCACCGCCACCTTCACCACACTCATCCTTTCCATGTGGAAAGCTACTGTAATCACAACCGGAGTGCATGCTGTGTCTGCAGCCACGGGCTGTCTCTCAAACCACTGGACACTTGTCCAAAAACAATGAATTGGTCCTATTGGAACTGGGTATTGTCAAAACGACCAAATATCTACAATTGTTTATTTATTCATTTTATCCTCCATTAAGTCACTTCCCCTTCAAAGTTCTCATCACAAAAACACTTCTGCTGCACACGACTGATTACTTTCTCTGGACATAATTAAGATCACAAACTCATCCTTTAATCATTTCAAATTCAACCCCCCCCGCCCTTAATTTCAACCGCAGTGTAGAGCCAGAGCCCCTTTTTTAATTACTAATTATTTTCCAGACAAAGTGAAATACGGAGGGCTCCAGGTTGTTCGGTCCCAGACATCAGCTTCTCTGTCTCGGTTATTGCAGGAGGCCTGTCGCCATGGCGTCACACAGCAACAGTCACCAGGGGAAATTGTCATCACGACGGAGTCAACATCCTGGTGAAAGGACGGCTGGCGCAGCATGCTTGCTCACAGCAAGGGGGTAATTGTATCAATATGTAAAAATCTCGAGCTGTACCAAAGAGTTGTTAATACATTTTTGATCAAATTATGTCGTTGTAGCGTGGAAGCGGAGCGGGCTCTCTGTGAGGCGTCGCAGGGGTCGCGTGCAGCTTTGTGCTCAGCTCTGAGCGAGCAAACTCCTCTCATTGTTTTCTCAAATTGCTTTGGATGTGAATGAACATTAGGAGGTATGAGATATCCGGCTGTTTTCCAGAGGAAACAGCACATGCCTACAGCTGACTTCAATTTCATGTCTCAATGAGACTCCATTGAGGAAATAAAAGTTAAAAGCAAACCCGATTCTGTCGGTTACAGCTCAGGAATCCAAACCGAGGATCTTCAGTGACACACCGGTGAGATATGCCGTCGAGCTCTCAATGAATAGCTAATCCACACATGTTCTCACTCATGGACGGATTTGGCTGCAGGATCAAGGACAGTGCGGAGGAGATGGACACTATCCTTGTTGACAGTACCTTGACAAGTGTAATCCCATATAATACACACTGGATAAACAAAACACCAAGCCAACCGTGCAACCACGGCCCACACTTCCTCTGCTCTGCCTTTGAATTGGCCATTCTTCCTGGGTTTGAAACAATATGAAAGAAGTTGTATTCAAAGTTTTACAAACAAGCACAAAGTTGGATACACACGGCCCACTATAATAGGGATACATATTTACAAGTATACATAAAAGTAGTAATGGGAACAAACTATCACACATAACAACGATCACATGCATCTGCACGCATGCAGCTGTACGTAAACAGAGACAAACACGGGGTCCTGCACGTAATCCGAGACAATGTGTTTGCTTTGTAAGAGTCGAGCACAACAAAGATTCATAAGAACCACCAGTGAGATTCGTAATCCCTGGTAGTTCTGCATTGATCCTCATCCAAAGTATGAATTGTTCTTCGAATTGCTGACAATGACTCAAAAGAACACAATATTTGTTTTTGGATCAAGGCATTTAGTTTCACTATCAATTAAAATTAGTAGCTAAAGAGGTTATGTGAAAAACGAGGGGGGTTGAAATTAATGAAAAATTAAAATGAATTAGTAAATGTGTAGATAACTGGATGGACCTAAATAACACACCATTGGACAAGGCGGTAATGCGTAAATCTTTACTGGAATAATTGATTAATCAATTAAGTGTTACGTTTGTAATTAGTCAAATAAACTGTCAGCCCCCCCCCCTCTTGTGGACCTGAGAGCCTTACCCTGAGGGCTTGACTGTAGGGCCCGATGTTGGCTGGGGCCCAGTGGGAAAGGCTCTGGACGTGCAGGGCTTCCCGCTGGTGGAAGCAGCCTTCCTGCAGGGGCTCAGTCCAGTCGTGGAGCAGGCAGTCCATCTGCAGCAGCTGCACGGCAGGTAGAGGAGCCTGAACGCAGACCCTTCCATTGCAACAGAGATACCCACAACAATAGTTCGATTGAGCTGAGAATGAAGCTGCGTGAGAGGGAATGTAAAAAGTCCTCAGCAGAGTGGGGTGAGGTGGGTGTTAGCATCTTCACCTGGCTGGAGGGTTCATGCCAAAGTGTTTCTTATACACAATGTTGAGAGGAACAAAGTCTTCCATGGACCTCACATACAGATGAACAAGGATGATGTCCTTCATTGTCCAGCCTCTGCTGTCCAGCTCACCTGGACACAGCCAACAAGATAACCTGACCTTCAACAAACTTACTTCCATCTTGGGAAAGCTAACTAGTGCGTACTTGGTAAAGGACATTGTGTTGCACATATAAGTGGTATATAGCAGTGTACTCAAAAAGCAATATAAAAATGACCATGCATAAATAAGGAAAATGGTAAGCGTCTGACCAAAGGTAGGTGCTGCAAGTATAGGCTTATTTGTAACGGGTCAACAGTTCCATGCAATTTGTTGTTTGGGAATATTTTTGGTTTACCTCTATAAGCTTATTTTAGTTCTAACAATTCTAACAAAGTTAAGAGGTGGAGCATTTGTTTCTTCCTGACATTTAATTCCATCGAAGGTGATAGTGCCGTTTGTCCCCTTCTATAAAGAGCGGTCTAACGCAGTGTGTGTGTGTGTGTATATCGTGTGCTTTGGATGCAACACAGGCACAAGGGCTCAGAGCAAAGCGGTTCACCCCACAATTTGAAAGCGCTTTAAGTTTGTTTTTCCTTTGCCAACACCAGCGTCTCAGTCTACTTCGCCCTCATACAAAGAGGTTGTTCATTAAATATTAACTTGTTTAATATTGTCTCTGCACTGTGAAGGCTGTTGAGCCGAGCACCACGATAAACATTAAATATGCTTTTCATCTTTTACTCCTCTTTCTCCTTCAAAAAGAGAAGAAGAAAAAAAAGAAATCAGATACAGCGTAAGAGCGTGCACTTATAAACTTCCGCAGGGCAAAAAACGATAACCCACCTGACATGACTGCAGTGTTTGTGAGTGTGTTTTAAAATATTTTGGGAAAGTTTAAATGCTTGTCAGTGTTTGGAAGCCAACTCGAGATCCACATCTTGTGATGGTCCCGACACACTGGGTTTTGCCTGCTGGGTTGACAAGCACTTTTGAATAAGTAATGACTTCTCAAGCTGCTCCTCCTCTTATGTCCCGGATAAGGAGAAATGAAGACATCTAAGGGACAAAGAATCTTTCCCAAAAGATGTTTCTCTCCTGAGGATTTCTGGTGCCCAGGTAGTACAGTCAACCTCGTGGAATATGTTTTAGCGAGCTGCTTAAATCACCCCTGGACAAAGGAATTCTGTATCATCTTCTGTTGATAATAATTATTATTTGATTGAAAACATGACTCTTGGTGTTTCTTCTGTGATTTAAGGGGGGTAAAAGGTAATTTTGTGTAGAGGTATTCACACCCATGTCCACAACGTTGGTACACCGTGTTCGTCAAGTCGTTTGTTCTCTCCCTCACACTTTCACTCACTTTGCAGCCGTCTGAAAGCTGCCGCTGTTTGTCCCTGGATCCCGAGATCTTTGCACCGAAGGCCGTTGATGCCAGAGATCCACTGATAGCCTTTGGAGCTTCGTGCTGAGCAGGATGGAGGGAGATCTGCAGGAAGAGAAGAGAGGAGGTCACATTTATTTTTCATATATATATATATATATATATATATATATATATTGCGCAGTTCAAAAAGGACTACACTACCTGCTAAAGAGTCCTAGAGATTACAAAATACATTTTTTTCTTCATTTTATACTAAGGGCATATGCTGTATGAAAGTTGCATAGTTGGTTCGTGTCTAAGGATGCATTAATTAATTAAAAAAGCCATGGGTTAAACATGTAATGTAAGTCGCTTTGGATAAGAGCGTCCACTAAATAACATGTAATGTAACATGTAATGTAATGTAATTCAGAGATTGTCACAAATACTCATAAATGACTCTTGTCATCATGATGCTAGTATTTGCATCATGATGCTGGCCGCATGACACATATTCGGAGCGCAAACACCACACACTGACATCAATTTGACAAACACGCACACATATAAACACACACTCAAACATGCACGTCAGCACGTGCATGTCTCACCAAAAACGAATCTCACCGTGGCCCTGCTGACAACTAAGGTCACAATTTGATGTAAATTGTTGCCGGTTGTCTTGAGCTTGATCAGCATATTCCACCTCCTCAGTCATCTTGTCAATGGCATTCTGGCAAGGACAACTACCGTGGGGCAAAGCTCTCGCCACCGCATCCTGCAATAAAGCACCACAGGGAATACATCAGGCCAAACGCCCACCAAAGTGCGTTGAGCCTTTTGCAAAGACAGACAAAACGCTGTATAATTAGCAAACCTTTTCAAATACCCCACCAAGCAGGCTTTGTGTGTGTGTGAGTGTGTGTGTCAGTCTTTCATGACAAGGGCCTAGACACATATAACTTCAAGGTGAATGAATATGAAACAACACGCTAACATATTCGTGGCTCAGGCGAATAGGCAGTGGTGTTTTCTGATACTGTAGATTCAATCAGGCTGCCTGTCAGTCAAAACTCACGACTCGATCGGTGAGCCATGTTTTTGGATTTCACCAGTCTCGTCTTTCTCTTTACTTGTACTTTCCCTGCTACTTCTTTAAATAACAAATCATTACCATTCTTCTCTAAAGGCATACATATCACCTGCCAAATCCTGCTGGGGCTTACACATTTGAATACATATTTCCTCACGGCCCGCCCCACTGCCCCTCCCCACCCCCCCTCACCCTGCCAAACACTCATTCACCCCCCTTATCTGCTGTCAACTGCATTAGGCCATATGATAATCAAATTAATTATACTTCAGCCCCTCTCTCCTGGCCAGCATGAAAAATAGCTTGACTAGCATTAACGCAGGGCAAATGATGGTGGTCCAACCCCCCCCGCCCCCCCCTCCCCTGAGCCCGGTGCAGTTTCCTCTAGTGCTCGTGTCACCGCAGATCTGTCACCCTGACGAGAAGAGCTTCAGAAGGCTGAATCAGGGCAGGTTCTCCCCTGGTTGCCTACCCCCCCCTTCCTTTCCCTCCCCTCGCAAGCCCTGGATCGCCCTGCTCTTCCCCCAGCAACCTAGGGGGGGCCACAGGGGCCTGTGGGAGCGTGTGAGCGTGTGCGCGCGTGTGTGTGTGTGTTTGTGCGATGGGGGTGGGGGTGGAAGCGGCGGCGTCGAGAGTGAAAAAAGACATGGCTGTAGGGAGGGAGGCTGCAGGGTCACGGAGGTTGTGGGATGGGGGTATGTTTTCTGTCCATAACAGTCCCAGCCCCCAAACACGCACACTGCAGCGCTACAGACGCACACGGACGCGCGCTCTCCTGCACACAAAGTCAGACGTAAAAATCACCGTGCAATGTGCAAAGAAACGCACGAGCGCGGTCGCATGTCCGACCCCCGGAGTAATGTAGAGCCACGGGGGGGGGGGCGAGCAGCATCCCTCAGGGTGACCGCTCTAGAACACCGCTGCAACAAATGCAGTGGCATGCATGCAGCACTTCCTGTCGCCAGGGAGACTGGTTTGGTGTCTTATTAAATCAGACAGCAATACCCAGACTAATTAACTGAGGTCAATGTCTCCATCACAGAGTTTCTGACAATAATTTAAGGAATATTACAAACCCGCCCGTTCTTGCATGGAAAGTGTACTGTCACCCATCTCATCCGCGCGGCCCCTTCTAATATACTAAAAGCCAGTTCCTACAGCCCCCTGCCCCCCCCCCCGCCCCAGAACCCCCCGCCTGTGTTCGCTTAGCCAGCTACCTGAATGCAAAGCGCCTTAATGTGAGCGGACATGTTTATTAAGCTGGGCCTAGTTTCCGGCTGCAGTGAATATTGCAGACGTCAAAGTAGGCCACGAGGGGCTAGAGGAGAGAGAGCGAGGGATGAAGGGAGACACCGAGAGCAAGAGTGCGCGAAAGAGAGAGGCCCTCTGGAGGGTGATGCGAACCCTGCCCTGCAGTGCTGTGTTGTGTTTCTCTTCTGCCCGACAAAGTTATCAGACACCAAAAGCTCTTGTGTTTGTTTTGCCCTCGTAGTCGTTTTGAAGTAATCAAGCCCAAGGTGACGCAAACTTCTGTGGCGTAATCATTGATACAGCATCGAGCCGCATGGATCTTATTTGCAAAACTTGTTATGCTCATGGATTTCCAGAGATGTGACTCACGGCATCCTTGTTCTCGGTGTGTATCTCGGTGAAGTTTAAGTAGCCAACAGGGGCGAAGGCATCTGCTGAGTGGATCACTGTCTCTGCTGCATCACTAGACACAAAGGAAACTTTAGAGTAGTGTCGGCAGAAACAAAACCTGAAATATGCTTTGTGTAGACAGACAAATTGTGGTTGATGCATATTGCCTTACTTACATTACCATTTTCTTTTTGAAGAGAGGGCAATCAAGGGTGAAAGTTTCATATTCACCTCCTTCTCCACAAATATGAACTCCGTACTTCTGGGAGAGCTGCTCAGTGAAAGTAAAGCACCTGATTCAAATGTTTTTTCTTTGAACAAAGTATTCATAGAGTATTCACTTTGAACAAAGTATTTATAGACTTGAAATACCACGTAATATGAGGTAATAACGTTTTTACATTAACACAGGTATCTTCAAGTCCAAATGTGTGTTACTTCTTGACGCCATTGTGGTAAAACACAGCCTGTACCAGAATATGACTGAGTGTGACGAGTGTGGATGTTTTCTCATCATAACCACAGAAAGACAAAGACTTTAAAAATGATAAAACATTTACCCCTGTAGTAACTACTTCAAGAGGTTTTGAACATGCACAGCACGTAACATCACTGCGAGCAAATGGCGTGCGTATATATAGAAATACATGAAAGTAGTGCAGAAAAGCTTGTGACCTGTTTCAGATAGGGCTCCATGTCAGCCAGAGGTTTTCCTAAGTGCTTCTCCGGATCCAGGCCTGGCACCCACATGAGGGAGACACACAGACACACATAGATACACAAACACAATTTCACACAGACACACGTATGGACAGAGAGAGAGAGAGAGAGAGAGAGAGAGAGAGAGAGAAGTCTGATCATGAGCGGGGAACAGCGATTGAAGATGACAGGCAGGGAGGTTTACGGGCAGACTCACAAACACACACACGTAAACCTGCAGCCTGGATCTATTTGTTTGACTTTGCAAATAGTGTACACAGATCTCTCCGGGTAAGGGCAACAGTTTTCAATTGCTGGCCGCAGACCCCCCACGCCCCCTCTCGCCCCTGCTTCATCTTCTTCCCTTTGAGAATGTAAACTCTGGAAAAGAGATCTTGTTTATTTGCCTTTTTCACTCCCCTTCCCCTAGAAATGGTGCATGGAAGTGAGTCACAGGCACGGAAGAGAAAAGAAGGAGGGGAAGGAAGGCTGGCGAGCTTTGTAAGAATACTCAGCGGTGCCTCGCTCCTCAAATACAAGCTCACTTCTCAAGAAAAGAAAAAGAAGGAAAGACAACATACCAACCCACCCACCATCGCCAGCTCTAGAAAATGGCATTACTTCAAGATCGGCATTGGGTTCACTCCTATTTAGGGCTCATGTGCATATTTTTAAACATTTACTGAGCTTGTTGGAACATTTTAAGGTTCTACCAAATCCTGATTGTGTCATTCAGACACCAACTCCCTTTCGCCTTGTAAACAACAAAAGTGAGGCCTGGCCTTTCCTCCTGTACGTTCTCCGCCGTCCCGACAAAGAACAAAAAAAGCCCAGAGTGCCAGGTGCTTTCTACAAAGAATTAAAATAAAATGCTAAATTTGCTAAAATGCTAAATTTTGGCAAATAAATGTTTCCTGATTCCTAAATCTTGGGAAACAATGAGTGGGAACCCAGCAACTACATCTTAACGGTCGCTGACGACGGCTCGGCGTACTGGCCACATTTGCCTTTTTCTATGGCTGCCTCATAACTGATTGACACGATCATTATCAAGTTACTGATGACCTACATGGACTGACGGGCAGTTGTGACAGTAATGCCATCGCGATCCCAGAATCCGGAATCGCTGAATTGTCCCTAATCACCCTCTCTGAAAATCCATTGCTCCTCTATTCCGAGGCATCGCAGGGTCCCGCTCATCCGCACGTCCCCGTGTTTAATTAAAGGAACAGAGTTAATCCTAATGTGAGAATCTCTCCTCTCGCACGGCCTGACAACCCTTAAAGGTTAATGTGTCATTTCGAGGGCCCCATGTGGAGCAACGGACGGGAGACAAGAGGAGCAGGTGAGAGGACGTGTAGGAAGGACGTGGCATCCCATCCTGGGTTCATCCTCGTCCCAGCTGTGTCTCTCCTTCGGGCCGCGGTAGTCCGGCGCGACGGGGGAGAGTCAGAGAGCGAAAGGAGACTGGGGGGGGGGTTGTGTGGGGGGGGGGGGGGGTGTGGAGGGAGAGAACAAGCCGGCCCTTATTCTCTTCCCAGGGGATCTGTGGTCTTAATTAGTGTGAGAATATCTAATCTCAACACCCTCTCATCTTAACCCTGCCACAAAGGTAATAAGGCAGTAGGGGGAAAAAATGCATTAAAATTCAATCCCATTTAAATATCCTCTTTAATTAGTCATACCTTCTAACAAATTTTAATAATTGGCTCCAAATTGCTGAGGGGATGCCACATTTTTTAATACGTTCATTAACTGTTCTTAAATAATATATGATACTTGATATGATATTTTCGAGGAAGGGGCCGTGGAAAACCGGGAAGGCGGGAGGTGAGTGATGAAATGATACAAAAGACGGCATTAACGTGCCGGCATTTCTCCAAAGACCAATCAGCACTTGTATGAGTGTTTCCTTAATGTATGTTCCGGGCTGACTTAAAGTTACCGAAAGCGTTTGGATATGAGGATAGCTGGAATGCGCTTGAACTTGCACGGTACGCGCTTTGAGAAGTCTCTGAGTAGCCACTGGTGTGAGCCTTCAGCCATCCATTTACGTGGTCTTCACATCTCCGTCTCCTCTGAACCGGTTTTACAACTTGGCCTAAACCCAATTACCGAACCTCATTATGCCACATTAAACCCAAATAAGCCCACTAGAAGCTGCGATTAGTCTGCCACCAGAGACAGCGAGACTGCACTTTGGAGAGAGAGGAGCTTCCCTAAGAGAGACTCGGAAAAATGGTTCTCCTTTAAAAAGGGGCTTTTTACCTCATATTATCCTATAAAACTCGAATTAAATTCAGTGAACTTTAAAACCAGGGAGCCCGGTAATGAGGGAGAGCATTTTTCAAAAAAACGTGTTGGCATTCAAGGCCTTGAAATTAGCCGGGAATAAAAAGTTTACAACTAAACCGAGAGCTATTTAGGCATTCAAGTTTTTATATCACCCGATATGAAAAACTTTATGTGAAAGATTATAAGACACCATGCTAGTTAATCCTAGAGCTCACAATACCAAGTACAATCTGGAAAATCGCTTTGATTCCGCTAATGATTTCTCTTTTCGAAGTGAATTCTTGGCTGCAAAAGTCACAGCTTTCAAATGCAAAAAGAAACTTTCTCAACAGAGAAATGTTGCTCTCACTACTCCTAAAAAAAGTCAATGGCAATTATTTCCCAGATCACACTTGTTTCACCAATCCTTTTTAACGATCGCGATTGGCCTTCGTCCACCCGGAGGTGGTTGATTCATGCAGACCCACAGCAGCGGGTTTCCATTTAATTGAACCTGCTTGTGATTTTGCTTACTGAGCCTAATGCTAAATTAAAAGCTGGGAGATTGTAGATACCGTCTGAGCTGAGCTGAGCGAAGGGTTGTCTTAAGATGGTGCGAGCTGACAACTCGCCTTTAATCCTCGCCTTCAGAGGCGGAAGAAAAAGGCAGAGAGAGAATTGAATTCATGATGTGTAACATTTTAGCCTTTAAAATGGATGAAATAAGCATCTCCTTCCGAGCAGGTGAGCTGCATCAGCCTTTAAACAGCACACTCAAAGCGCCCCGCCAAAACAATAGCTGTTCACTATCGCCTAATCTCTGCAAGAGAGAGAAATGAAGAACAGGGAGGAAGAAAGGAGGGGAGGGAGGCGGCACCGTACAAAGGATGATAAGATTAAGGTTATATGTGAAATTTGTCAGGCTCTTATCTGAAATTCAGCTTCTGTGAGCAGAATAATAGGCGGCATGAATTGTGCAGCAATCACATCAAGATGAAATCTTTTCAGTTTAACAAACCAAAAAGGAGAAAGTGGGAGTACTTACAACCCTACTGAACTTAACCCGCACATCATTAACCGGTGCAAATGAATAAATCCTTTTCTTCTGATAAAGGAATTCATACCAAACAGGTGGATTAAAAAAAAAAGAAAAAGGAATACAGGAAACAATTGCTTCCCAACATAGTGAAAGTGGGTGGTCTAACTGGTCCAAGACGTCAATCTGCAAGTAAAGGTCACAAACCGGTTAACAGGACCAGTAGGTAAAACGGTTGTCCAGGTACCTGAAGCTGGGGTGGGAAACTTTGCAGAAACCTCTTTTTTTGACTATTATGATATACTGAAGAAAATAGCTTTCCCTAAGATTAACCTGACGAGTCAGATGTTCTTCTGATCATTGTGTGTGTGGGTGTGTTTTGTATCACACTAAAGGTCTAACTATACATTTAAGGAGGTTTAAAGTCAGTTACGGTTATTGCCAATCCACTGCTTTCCATCCGTAAAAAATAATGTTAGTGATTTTTTTAAATGCCTTCAAACATTAATCGTCTTTTAAGTAAATATTAAATCATGTTCAATGTCTTAAAGTGGGTGAGGTGATCGGTGAATGCAAATCTGTGACATAAATTCCCCTCTTCATGGCACAAAAGCAATATTCGCAGGAAGAATAAAAGATCATGAGTGATGAAAGGTTTTCTGGCGGATAGACTGATTTCACACATGGCAATTATCTCTGGAGCTGAGGACCAATTAACTGTCCGACCTGTGCCCTCATATACACCTGCACTAATCAATCAATTAACTAATCATATGAATATTTAATACTAGTTCTTGGAATGGCCAATTACCACGGTTAGCTCAAGAGATATTGCATTATAAAGAGACAGTTTCCCAACAAAAATGTGCCTTTCCCTTAGAGAGAAATGATTTTTTTGCTAATTAAAAGCATTTTCTGGCATTCATAGGGATGGACTCAGAAAGGTGAAGTTACTTCACTACATGCAATTTGGCATCTTCAAAAGGCTAAAATCCTCTTTTGTGATTTTAAGCTTTCCATCAGCACGCAAATGAATACTTGCAGAGAATTCACTTAGAGGATCATCCTGCATTTGGACAGCTGTCTTTTCATGCAGGGATTCGTCATCAAGGAATACATCCTTCCATAAGAAAGAAAAGTATTTTTCATCCATTTACTGCTAATTTCCACCTGTCTTTCTGAGTGCCTAATGAATGAATATTAACCTTGATGGACTTATCACTATTCAGGGCCCACCGAAACCCGTTTCATACTACCAAAGAATATAATAAGCCGTTTTGGCTGTCACATCATACGCAGACTTAACCTATGCCCTGTGAGTGTTGTTTTTTCTCGTCATGAGGTCTGCACCAGTAAATCCTTTCAAATCTGTCTCTTGCGCACGCGCACACACGCACACACACACACCAAAGGCCACCAGGTACGCCCTTTGTCACCCAATCTGCCCTAAACAACACACTTCACTGCTCAGACCTGCTCCCACCAAAGCTGCAATTATGTGAGTGCAGCCCAAAATGCCTTGGGTGCTTGCACCCCTATTCAATTCCCTCCTTTCTAATTACCGCTGCCTCAGGACAGGTGAGGAGTCGGGGCTGATAAGATCTTTCCTTCTTACCTGTAGCCAAAACACACATGCACACATACTCACACAAACACCTACAGTGGGAGGCCAAATGCACCCGAAGTGAAGTTTTCTTTCTAATTATAATCTTCCAAAAAATGCTGAGAATTTGCTCGAGTCATGTTTGGAGCAGAATGTAGCCGGGTTACAGGGTGACTGAGGTCTTAAGGGTGCGGTTTGGCAGAAGTTTGATGGATCAATTAACATAAAATTCAGACTTGAGAGTTTATGCGGTTGCATTATGTCTGGAAGACAATTATTATCATGCAAAATCCCACCGAAAACATGGAACCTGACATCATCTCACCTCTGGCGGGTATCTGACAATCACGTTATTTATTTCCAAAAAGTCCTCCATCACGAGGCCATTAGAAAATGAGAAACGGCTTGTCGAGTGCATTCCATGAGAGGTCACCCGAGCAGCGTCTGAAGACATGCAGAATATCTGGAAAGCTGTGCTCATCTCTCCGGGTCATCAGTCAGCCGCAGACCCCTTTTTTCCCCGACTGATTGCTAGCAAAGGTGACAACAAGCACTTAACAGCGCGTAAACAGTGTCTACATGATGATCTATCGCCGCCAGCAGTTTGAGAGTAAAACGAACCATTTGTAGCCCTAATCATCATTTATCACCGGCACAGTGGAAAGGGATCCGGCTGCACCGTCGAGTAGACACGGGTGAGGATTCTTAACGCCGCGAACCAGAGAAAAGAAACAGAAAACGTATTCAGTAACCTAATCTCCCCGTCCTCCGGGGCCGAAACAGACAGGTAGAGAGCAGGTGATACCACATTAACCTCTGTCCCCGTGTTGAAAAACACAAATACGAGAGATTTGAATCTCGTATTCTGAACTGTGCTCGGGCGGAGAGCGCAGTGCTTCTCTCGCACGGGGGGGACATGTGTCGCTTATTGACAGCTTGCATGAATGTGAGGGGCAATCACCTGTGATTATTTCTCAACTGCTAGGCCCCCCCCCCCCCCCCCCGGCACCCTCCCACCCAACGCCACTGCGCGCCCGCCTCCCACCTCCTCCCTCCCGTACGTCTTATCTTTTCATATTGTTCTCTGCTTCAATACCTCCGCCGCTGGCACAAGTCTCAACACAGCTGCTGAGCCACAGATTAATGATTAGGGCATTACTCTGCTTGTCTCGCCTTTTCTCTCACCCCCCCCCCCTCACCTCACCCCTTTTCTTCTCCTCCTCCCGTCCCTCACTTATCCAAATTCTGTTCCCTGTCTCTCCGTGCCAGACGCCACTTAACCAACATGCCACTTTTGGAGAAAGTTCAAAAACAGAAGAAAAAAAGGAGAGACACAAAAGTGTGAGACGCAAACTCACCGAAGGCAGCGACTTTGATGAGGACAGCGTGGAGGTCAGATGATATCATCTCGGAGAGCAGGGACTCTTGATCTCGGCGCCACAGGTAGGCCAGGGGCTGCAAGCCTAGCCGCGAACATCTGGGGAACAGGCGAACGTGGGGGGGGGGAGAGAGAGAGAGAGAGAGAGAGAGAGCAGTAGGTTGGGGAGAGAGAAATGTAAAGCAGGTAATATTGAATATTTTCCCGCCGCAGAACAACTTCAAAGCAAACAGGGCCGGGAAACCTTCCTCCATTTGCGGGAAGGCTGCCACCCTGATAGGGCCACACAACATGCTGCCACCCGCCGCCCGTGTCAGTCGCTTATAAAAATAAAAAAAACTACCATTTTAAGCTTGTCTGTTAAATAAAATTGTAGTCAAAACGCACACAAATGTTAATCGCTGAAGGAATGTGTGAGATGTTTATGTGTATGCATCTCGTGCGTAATGAGCGGAAATACAGTTGACTGACAGCAGGATTTGTGTATAAGACGATACTGCAGCTTTTGTGTGGCCAGTCTTCTCTGGAAATCATTGCTCCATTAAAACAGAGGCGCACCAAGAAAACCAAAGATGTCTAAATAAATAAATGGCATAAATAGAACTCGGTGTGGATGTGTTTGAACACACGGCGACTGTAGAGGATGTGATCTTTTCCTCCTCGTGCGTCACACGAGTTCAGAGGCCCGAGCTGTGTGCGCGTGCACTCAAGTTAGTGAATGTGTTGTGAATGTGCGCTTGTGTTGGACTTACACATTTTCCACACGGACCCTCTGGTAATCGGACAGAATGGCCCCCACAGACACTGCCTCGACTCCCTCCTTTTCCTGTGGGGGAGACGTGGGGGGGAAGAGGATGAGGAAAGTTAAACCCCACAGACTTTTCTTCCGACCTTCCACCTGCGGCTCGTGCAACGTGCGGCGTAACGGCGATGTGATGTCACCGTCCCATGTGGCCAAACACTCTTTGCTCACCCTACAATGGCTTCCAAAAGTGGTATCTGAACAAAACCCAGGAAAACACACGTAAACATACTCTCACACACACACACGGGCTGAAAAAGACAAAGAAAGCGTACTCCTTCCTTTCATCTGGCCGCAATCCTGTGGGGATGTTTACCCGCTGGTCGTATCAAGGCCTCTGGGTTCCAGCCCATATCCCCTGGAGGGTTGCGTACATGGCTCACATGGCGAACGTGCGTGTTTATGCGTCCACGTGGGTGTGCGACTCGAGGCAGAGCGACAACTGGAGGCGGTTCCTGGGGCTTATCAGCGGTCCGGTGTGAGCGGGAGAGGAGGGTGTGTACCGGAGAAGCAGTGTGTCCGTGAGCGACATGGATCTTCTAATGTTGCTGAGGGGACAATCTAACAAATGCTTGTCAGAGACAACTGTGCACTTTGAGAGACACTCACGCAGCCCTGAGAAGAGTTCAACCTCCTCTCGCGAGCACGGGCCTGATTCGCTGTGACACACACATGTGTGCGCATACATCCACAATCCCCTTCCCTACCGCCGTGCTCCTCTACTACAGACTCACACCTGCAGATTCATTAGAACATTACACAGGCTGTAATTAGAATGAGAGGCAAGGGTGGAAGCAGTGGAGGGATGCACAAGCCTCCAGTAAATTACCTTGTAGCCATTATCAATTTCCCTGGCTACTGGTCCTTAAGATAACCCCCCCCCCCGCCAACTCCTCCTTCTCCCCGTGGTCCCTTCCTGCAATTTTTCTCTGCCTGATAAACATGCTGATTAAAGCGAACAGCGTGTAAACCTTTGATACTTTCCTAAATGAAATCCATGCCCTGCCTGGGGCCCGACGCTTCGCTGCAACGCGCTGTGCCTCAACCATACACACACACACACACACACACACACGCAACACCACACACATGCAAGTAGCCACACACACACACACACGCACGCACACACACGCACACACGCACACACGCACGCACGCACACACGCACACTCACACAGCTGTAGGCGTGCCAGCTAATCAGATAAAGGATGTGCTCCATGAGTGTGTGTGTGTGTGTGTGTGTGTGTGTGTGTGGCTACTTGCATGTGTGTGGTGTTTACGATGCAGCAGAGGATGTGAGGTATAAGGCTGAAGTTAAACACGTACAGACAACTACACAACCCGAATTGAACTCTTTGACCTAAAGTTAAACACCGGGACATCTCAAGATCTCGGGATTCGGCACTCAGGTTTTAATATCTCTCCGTGTCCAACATGGGAATATACATTACATTCAATTGCACCGGCCAGTGACGGTAATTAAGTCGGACTGATAACGTTTTCAGCCCAGCGCAGAGCGGAGCGGGCTGCAGGCGGTGTCATGTAATTCTAGGTAAGCCTCAGGGCCGGCACTCTATTCTAATACAATGATAACCTTATCCCTAAATACAACTGTCACGTCCTAAAGAGGCACATTAGGACGGTAAAGAGCGGGATAAGGAGAGAGCGAGAGGAAGAGGAAAAGCGATGCAAATGCAAGTGTTGAAGGAGCGCGCAACATCAACACTACTTTGGTGCCTCGGCTTTGAACTTGGCAGGACCAGACTTGGCAGGACGGGATAACAGAGAGAGCCACAGCAACAGCAAACAACATCCTGGTCTTGTGTTTCCGTATCCGTTTCCCTCCGCTGCTCGTTGCAGGCACTCGGGCCTTTAAAGTTCAACCCGGCCGGTTAAGTGGCTCCTGTTTTCACTGGCTCTCCCTACAGTACACCTTACAGTACCCGGGCTCACCCACCCCTAAGGATAACACAAGACACATTGCTCACACACGTCCTTCCCTCTCAGCGGAGATTCTAGGTCGTTTTAGCAAAACGGTTTTGGAGAGATTATTTTTGGATGTGGTTACGTTTCCGTCGCAATCACAGCCATCACCAGACCAGACAAACTTTGATTATATGGTTACTGAAAAGATGTACAACATACAACGTTTATAGTGGGTATGTATGACAAAGAAGAGAGGGTAACTCATAAAGCGCAGAATAATAATAAAAATCGAAATGAGAGCAAAACAACGTTAGTAAAGAATAAGAAGCTAACGTACCGATAAATCAAGGTGGAGGTCATCACAAGGTCACGGCTCCTGTGACCTGCAAGCCTCTTGTCTTTCTTCAAGACTGTTGGCACAAGATGCAGAGAAAAAGCTCCCCGCGTGCCCCAATTCTTTTTCTATTTTTTCAACACTTAATGACCCGAGCTCATCAGAGGAAGCCTCACCTGATCCAGGAGCCGAGGCCCTGCATTAACTCATGCCCAAAGCGGGACTCATTTTGGCACGGCGTTGTGCAACAGCGCGACCCCGGAGCAGGCCCGTCGGAGGCAGACTAAACAAAGGCCTGGCCCGGCTTCCCCCGTCCTCTCCAGCAGGCAGAAAAGCTATTAATGAGGATCTATGGCCCAGAGCGATGGAAGCCCTCAGTTCCCCCCCAGCCATGTCCATCAGGGTACTTAGCCCCATGCAGTCATTAACTTCTGTTACTAATTGTCAAATTCATTAAACTAATCCTTCCCCCACATCCGGATGTCTCTGGTGGAAATGGATGGAGAGGACTGAGTTATTAAGATGTCAGCTGTGGGGAAGATTAAGGCCAGCAGACATGCTCCACAAAGAAACGATACGGCCATTAAACTCTATATCAAGGTAGTGTGTGTGGTATACTTTGTAATTATATATACATCAATCTTAGTAAGGGAGTAAAAGAGTGGCTCAAATGTATTCACAGTCACAGACATGCCTTCAGTCAAGATATGCATCTGCCCCAAAGATACAGACACGACCATCATAAAGCACAGAATTGGGCTCGAGAATGGGGCAGTTCCGTCAGCTTACAGGTACTTATGCATGCAACACATTCAGTCCGAGTGGTATTCACCGTTCAAAGCCATTAACAGCGACCAAGGCAATTAGAAAGGCATGAAATATTTAAAATTCAATATTCATAGTCTTATAGAACACACCAGAACCCTCATTAGCTCTCTCTCTCTCTCTCAATAGCTGTCACAATGAGGTCTTAATTATACACCCTAACAATACAAAGCTCCATTTTGCAAAATAGTGGGTTCCCAAAATGCCTGCTTTTGCATGTTCTGACAACTAGGAAGCCAGCTTTGGCAGATCTAGGTATTTACAGACACGAGGCCTTTTATTTCCAATTGATAATACTCTTTTTAATGGAGTCCAGAGTTGTTGACATGTACTTTCTGTAAATCACCGCCTCGTGTGTGTAACCTGCCTCTGTGCGGTGGCAGGGAGGCCAAAGACAAAGACGAGAAATTAATTAAAGTGGTTTGAATGACGTTTTGCTCAAGGGCACCGGGGCACCATCGCCAGCTCTCCACTGCCGCGCGTCCGCATTGTGAGGTTGACACCCGGAGCCTCCTCTTCCTCCCCCCCTTCCATCCCTCTCCTTCAGGATCCATCGCGTAAGTGAACGGACGCGACATGGTTTTAATGTTCTCCCCATTAGATCAGCTCTGGGCCTGTTGTAATGGAATGGAATTGTTCTCCCCTGCTCCCCTACACGGAGCGGGGGTTGGACCTTGTTGTAGTAGCTCAAGTAGATGTGGTACAGGGGGGGGCAGCTAGGGTCAAGCGATTGTGTTTAATGTAATGCAGACACGGTCCCGGGGCGCGTTGGCCTGTCCTGACAACTCAGACGTGCCAAACTGACAGGAAGCTTAGTGTGGGCTTAGCGGGAGGAGACACCGGTTATTTGTTTCAAATCACCTTCCTCATTTACATTCTGCACGGAAACAACGGCCAAGGTGACTCGCGGAGTCGTGGTGGAGGAGTGATGGGAAGTGGCAGAGGTGAACACGAGGTGCATTTTGGACACGTTATAATGTTTCGAGTTGCACCCCAATGCTTACGAGGCGATATGTGGCTTATATACACTGAGGCGGTAACAATTGGGATCCGTCAAAATAAAGAAACAAATTGACACGCAAGCTTAGCAAATGTCTTAGCAAAACAAACAGCGGCCTAAACCGTGTTCTGAAAGGCTTTCAGAGACGTTCCCTTTGGTGAATTGGTGGGGCTGTCGGCTTGAAGCAGCTGCTGAAAGACGGGGGCTCGTTCTTTGTGCTGGTGGACGGGCTGAGGTGACTCAACGCGGATCAGCCCTCCGCCGCACACATACAAAGTGGAATAAGAAAAACACAACTGCACACACACAAAGCCAGCTGCTCACGAACCTGAAAACCCCCGAAAGGCTCAGAGTTACGTGTTGGGGGGGGGGGGGGGGGGGGGGGTAGCGCTGAGGCGCTGATGCAGGTGTGACCGAAGGATATATAACGGGACTCTGACGCAGCAGGGATTGCACTCATTTGGGTCCAGAGAGGAACGAGGAGAAAAAAAAAAGGAGCTAAAATTAAAATTGTGGAGGTACACCACTGCAGCTCTTCATGGCGGGTTTGTTTTTGTACAATTCCCAGCCTGAAGATTACACACACACGTACACACGCAGACACACGCACACACGCACACACACCCACACACACACACACACACACACACACACACACACACACACACACACACACACACACACACACACACACACACACACACACACACACACTCTTTAGTCTCAAATAGTGATTCATTTACAATGACAGAGCTGTTTTCAGCGATAGAGCCCGAGCATAAATATGCCATGCTGCACAGCTGGAAAATGTAGAAATTCATCAGGGTTAAAAAGTAGAGAGATTAACGTTTCACGAGTTTCCTCTCATATATTTATATATATATATGGTTACGTAAACACGGGCCCAGCCAGTCGTCAGGCGGGGGGGTAGAGGGCCTTGGCCAAAGCAAGCACAAAGCCCTAGTTTCAGCAGGCCAAGGACAAGGAGGCTTTCCATATCTACGCGAATGGAAAACTAAACGTTAGGAAGCAGGGGGGAGACATAAGGTTGTTTATCGATGTACTGTATGTCCGTGAATACTCGCAAAAAAAGCAGAAACATTTAGTAATCACTGGCTCTTATTAAATGCAATATTGTGTTATTGTTTCCATTGCATTTTGAAGACCTCATGTAACTTCGCCCAAACGTTCAAACTCCCACCATTAAAAGGATAAGTTGTCATAATTAAGACGGAAGACTCATACATACTACAGGGTATAAATACAAAGTTATAATCCCAGCTCTGTCGTAGCAACATTTCCCACTTGGAGCGCTTGAGCTTCTGAGGCAGGAAGCTGCTTGCAGAGAGCGGAGTGAGAGAATCAAAGAGGGCGTCTCATGCCACAGCGAGGTAAACTATGTCAGTCGCGTTTCATGGTCCATAACAACCGGCTAGTCCACAGGGTGTATGCGCGCACACGTATCCACATCCGTGTATATACACACACACAGTTAAGCACTGGCCTACACACACACACACACACACACACACACACACACACACACACACACAAACACACACTCTCCAAATGTAAATGTTTTTCTGGTGAGGTCAGGTTCCAGGCTCTTGGCATCTTGGCTCTCCTGTCCTCTATCCTCCATAGCTCCGAAAGACATCACCCCCTCCAAACCGCCGGCCCCCGCCCTCCCCAGGGAGAGACTGGAGGAAAATATTGCAGTGATGCTGGTTTAACCCACTCTCCAGACTCCAGACAGTGTTGTTCTACGGCGGGTTATGACTGCGGGAGGTGAAGGGGGCCCGCCACAAGTATTTCTTGAGGGGAATGGTTCACAAAACAATACATAAAAGCCCTATTAATTTTGAAGTAGATGATTGGCAGGGAGTTGAAAGGCCTACTACTGCTCCTCAGCTGTCTGTTCTGAGGCCGACTGTCAGACCTGACGGTTAGTACTGGTGACGAGTTTCTACGGTTTGATGAGGAGTCCAACCTCGACGGTGACTAGCGGGAGAATCTTTTACACTCTTTCAAGTAAAAACAACTGGAATCCAAACAGAGGAAAGGTGCTTTGCCTGAATAGGTCATGCAAATGTATCGTCATACTTACAACAGGTCTCTCATGATCAAAAAACGATAAAAATTGTTCCTTAAATTATTAATATGACCAATCAATCAAAAAGATACATTCTCGTTATCTTCTTTCTATAATGACGTATCGCCATTAGTGCATAACAAAGCATATTAGCTGCAAAGCAATTAACGGCTTGATACGTCTACAATTCCTCTAGCATCAAAATAATGTCAAAAAAAGACCCTAAACGCACCCACACACACACACGCGCACGCACACCCCCACATTCTTCAATGGAACAATGATCAACCAAGCAGTAGTGGTTCATGCCCTTGGCAAGGCGAGATAAGGCTATCAGCTTCCATCATCGCTAAACAAGATTGAGCAAAGTACATTAAGCAGAAAAATACAAACAAATTACAAAGGCTTGAGGCTAGGCTCTTTATCTAATGTTTGTGGGGACTGTTAGCAGCGGTTGGAGGGAAATGGGCCTGCGTCTAATAGATCCTGTCCCGCCACTTCCACACGGCCAGCGAACAATACACAGCGCCATTATCTCAGCGCTAATGCTGTCCTTCCTCATGTGCAAAACAAGCCTGCAATCTCAACTTCACCCGCCGCCGCGTCGACCGACATAAATACGAGCCGTCTCGGGACCCGAAGGAAGAGATAACAATGGCGATCACCCGGGGAGGCGACGCAGGGAGACAGCTGGTCCAAGGCATCCCGACTGGCTGATGCTGAAATACATCCTCCAGTACCAAAACGCGATGACGAATCCATCGGTTTCAGACACCTTCTAAGCTGCGTCCAACAACACCATTTAGACGCCCCGTTTGCACCACAAATCTATTGATCTGAGCTCACAAACCCGTGCTGTGACCCCAGAGGTCATGATTTATGTATTAAAGCGGCTTTTTAAGGGAATCCATTTTCCTGTTGAACCTGCACCATGCTGGTAATCAGAGAAGGGCTGCGTGTTTGATTTTGACCCCCCCCTCCCCGTCCTCCATAGTTTTCACCCCTCCTCAACCGTGACTTGTCTCACAACACCTCAGCTCCCTAATCAATACCACAGAGCTCCCGGTTCAGCTGGAGATTCCTTCGCCCTTGTCTCCTCTCCTCTTGTCTCCTCTCCTCCACTCCCTCGATCCCTCTCCGTTCTAAACCTCGCAGCAGGATGCACCTCCATCAGGGCACTCGCAACAACACAGTGCCGGGCTTCTAAAG
Organism: Gasterosteus aculeatus; assembly: GCF_964276395.1. Classification (NCBI taxonomy): domain Eukaryota; kingdom Metazoa; phylum Chordata; class Actinopteri; order Perciformes; family Gasterosteidae; genus Gasterosteus; species Gasterosteus aculeatus. The sequence goes on from NC_135703.1 coordinate 10,411,581, forward strand.
GGTCCGGATAAAAGTGCGACGACAACACAGGGGAGACGGCAGTGGATGGAAGGGAGGAGGAGCGAGGAAGAGGGGAGAATGAAAAGGAATGTTTGGACTTGTGGACAGACTGCGATCTCAGAGGGGCCCACTCTGGTCTGCTGATGTCGATAAAGGAGCGGCAGTAGAGACAGAGGATGAGAGGGGAGCGTGTGTGTGTTTAAGAAAAGAATTATCTCAAAATAAGGTGTTTTAACAGACGCCAATAGAAGGGAACGATTCATCTACAAAGGCCAAAGGTTTCACTGAACCGCTCCAATACTTTTCACAGACATCTTCCAGCCGAAAGAAAACAACTGGATTGGTAAAAAGGGGAAGTGGCCCGTGATATCCAAGCAAAGAAAAAATAAAGAAGTGGCGTTTCTGAAAAGTCGAACGCATTATGGGATAAGAAATTCGATTTGAAGTTAACATTTTGTTCTCAAAGCCGAGTCTCAGCACGACAGAGATGTCCCGGTGCCGCTAATTAGAGCCGGCAGAAAGGCCCGTGCGCGTGGACATCATCCATTGTTCCTCATCACTCTAATGAGCTTCACTGTCTTTGTCTTCATTCATCAGCTCAAAGGTTGCACAGTTGCTGCACGGAGTCACCATCTTTTTATGTATTATCTATTACTACATCAAGTGAACGAAACTCCCCTTGCATCTTCTCAGAACTCAGCGCCATCCGGGCCCTATGCCCTGTGCTACGCTCAGATCACATTTGGGTTTTATATGCCGTGAATCATAACATTTAAAAAAAGCACTACTGATACACACTAACATCTACCTGTGTGACGGACGGGAACAGTGAGCGTACTTCTTTCCCCTGAAAACTGTTGAAAGAAGGCAAACTGGGGCAAAAAGAGAGGCAGAGGTGTGCGAGGAGAACAGAGATAGTCCTGTTATCATGTAACAGAGGCCCGATTGGACCTGACCTTGGACACACAAGTGTGTGTGCACACACACGCACACACACACACAGGAGCAGGGTCACGGGGCATAAAGAGCCACTGTGTCAGGTCACAGAGCACAGAGGGAAGGATAAAGGACTTGAGGGATGTGATATGACTAATATGAGGGGTTTTGCAGGCCTTCGGGGGAACTGGCGTTGCGGCCAGGGGTGAATGACACTGCTGATCTGTATCACACATCAGAGCAGATCACAGCAGGAGAGAGACACACACATGGAGTACGGACACAGCCGATGAAATCCAAGTTCTGAATCCATGAAACAAGGATATTTCAAAACATGAAAAAAGGAAAGGGATTAAATACGAATTTAATCCCTTAAAGACTCGTATTGTTGTTGTTGTCAAGATGTTATTATGTTGTTATGTGCATATTCCCGGTTGCCTTTGCGGATCCAATCACTTCACCAATTCTATAAAAAATATACCTTTACTGCAATAGGAGTGCAAAAGTGCACCCCCCTCTCCCCCACGCCGCTGACAAAACTGTTATTTCTCTCCCTCAAAGAGCGGGTTCAAAGATCAGCACCTAGCAGGATGGGATGGGGTGCGCTGTGGCTTGCATGTCTATCAGGTTACACACTTCAAAGACACACTGCCATACTCAGCCAGCGATGAGAGCGAAGGGGCCAAGGATAGGGCCACATTGTCATTCTGCCATTAGAACTACTGCCAGGGGATGGGCGGCTCATTTCTTCTATGATAATTGGACTTTTTTTTTTTTTTTTCCTCCATCAACAATGGTTCTGAAGAATATGATCTCTTCCTTTGAATCTTTTGAACGTCTCCAAACAGTCTCCGACATGCCAAAGAGTGGGGACTGTGCTCTTTGGTGGAGCGTTTCTGGTTAGTCAGCTTCTGGGAACGAGCCATAGATGGCACTGTTGGCTCACGCTACGGCTCTGTTGCCAGCGCTGCAAACGAAGGAGGTGGGAAGAATCAACACTTGAAACTCATCAACTCTGGATCTGAGAAAAAAGAAAAAAAATAACTTTCATCTATGCGCAAGTGCCATTTGCCAAATATAATCTTGTAACTTCTAATTAATTCAAACCGCTAGAAAGAATCTTTCAAAATATAACACTTTCTAAACAGATCCATTTTTTTCATGCTAAAACTGTTCTTTCCAGTAAGGCAGATTTAACAGCTCATTATCAAAAGACATGTTTCTTACCACCCCCCCCCCCCCCGCCCTGTAATTTTCTTCACTTGTCAACAACACCACAAACTTTATGGAGGTTAAGAAATACCCAGATATTCAGATTACTCAGACCACAACCCATTACTTTTAAAGAGGATGTTTGAGGTGCTTTGACACCCAATGTGGTGCAAATGTGAGTAAACCTGCTAATTAAGTCAGAATGCTTAAAAAACTTCATAGAGCAGTGACGTGAAATTTGATGAGAAATGTTATTCTTTATGGTTGACATCACTCAGCAAGAGGAGAGAGAGAGAAAGGGGGGGAGCGAGAGAGGAAGCCTGTTGTTTACAGTGCAGGTCTGTTGATGACGGTGCGAGGGGCAAACGGGGAGACGACTGAGGGTCTGCTAGCCTGCGAGGGCCCCACGGGAGTCCCACTGCCCTGATCTATGGCCCGCCTGACTGCTGAGGTCAGACCAGAGAAGTCCTGGAAACCGCAAATTAGCAGCCCTTTGCAATTAGAAACCTGACCACAGGCAGATATGGCGTATTGCATCACCTACCAGATAGATTACGGCTACTATTTGACTATGAATACTTATGGGAGCCTAAGAAACAGAAATTGTGCCACATGCGGTCACAGGAGAGAGCTTTCTCTTGTAGCTGCATGTGCACAGCGCGCGGTTTATGCGACGGAAAAACGCAAAATGCCCTGAGGCAGGCCGACTGGCCCCAGCCACCCAGGTGGCGTGTGGACTTGCAGGGGCCCCACAGCAGCCCTAAGCTCTGGATGAACATGTCTCTACACAGACCTAACCATGCACCCCCCCCCCCCCCCCCCACACACACACACACACACACACACTCCTCTCGCTCATTTAAACCACAACAACCTCGTATCCAACGTTGATGAAATGGGAGGTTGTGCGGGGGGGGTGTGGAGGGGAAATGGTGTTACACAGGTTCAATCCCACACCACGTTTGGGCTGACAGCAGCAAGAGCTGTTGAAGTGTGCGTCCAGGTAGCTCTCTCATGGCTGCAGGCGGTCAGGTAGGCAGGCAGTATTACACACACACACACACACACACACACAGCAGTTGTCTCAAACCTGTCAGTCAACTACGTCCGTCCCATCAGACCACCGGGGTAACACATAATATGGCTTCAAATGATTTTTTTTTTTAACATCCGGGTAAAAGTGGTATTTGATGAAATATTAATTTAGCGATTCATTTTTGCATCTGATCCTCTGTAAAGTAAGATCAAAAATAACTGATGGATTTTCTCGTCCTGTGAAGCCAGTTGTTGAAGGGCACCTCTCTCTAACTTCACGCATACAACTTTTATTCATTGATACAACATGCCCACTATTTCCCAAAGTAAGATGAAGAAAAAAGATACTCCACACAAGACATACTAACTAAGACGGACGGAAAGCACTAACGGAGCTTTTTAATCTGCGGAGCAGCTTGGCTGCACTTTACAAACGGTGCTAAGAACTGTTTGTGTACAGCCCGCCAGATGAAACCAGACAAGCCGGCTCTCTCTGAGGCTGTGCTGATGGCCTACAAAGTGACTCGGAATCCACAGAGAATGACTTGTAAAACATCTCAACAGTGTGACATATGTCACGAACCTTAGCACAGATGAAAAGTTTACTAGTGCTCTGAGAGCTTGTTCACTAAAAAGCAGTCAAGCATACAGCATGTCAGTGGTGGCGAGGAGTCAAAACGATGACTGCAGTATATGCACCGTGCAGCATTTCCAGGAGGGGTTCTTATTATGATTTACTATAACACTATTCCGAATGAGACTGCTTTATATTTCTTTACAATGTGAAGACTCTTATATCCCAGGTGAAAATATATATATATTTTTTCCAAATATATTTTAATGTTTTAGTATTACAAAAAAAACATCAGCAATCCCTTTACAGTTTAAAATAAACGATATTCACATTTGTAAATATACATAGAGGATAAAGAAAATGATTATACTGTATCTGCTCAATAAAAAAATTGAGCTAAAGAAATACAAGAAAATAAAAGGCTAGTGAAGAAACTGGAATATGGCATTATCAGCACCTACGACCATATGAGTGGAAAAGAAAAAGTTTGAAGTACAACGTACAAATTCAAAGAGATATTTTATCTTTAAAAGATGGATAGCTAGATATTCTGCTTAAGCCCTATATGTTCAATCGAAAGCACTTTCACTGTTCATGTTTGTACTTCACAAGGGAATGCTAATAACACATTTATGCAGCAATACAATATACTTCATTTCCTTGGATGTAGTAGCTGTCATGGTGTCAATCATCCACTTATCATTTGGCTTTAGTTTTAAGAGGATACAATGTTACATTTCTCCCAAATGGTGGGAGTAAAGAGACCTACTTTGACGAGGTGCAGCAGCTCATACAGATCCTCCACCTCGTCCCCCTCCGTCACACTGTAGTTTCTGCTGGTGTTCAGGCTGGAGCCCTGGATAGTGCGTCTATACAGGGGCAGATCCATGACTTCCGCATACAGTTCTATGGCGTGGTGGCCCACTGTCTGGTACATGTAGCTGTCCAACTCATCTGCGGCAATGAGGAAAATATATTCAGTCCAGAGTAAAAGGCAGTATGTGATGTTGCAATCATTTAGAATAGTGGCTCGATCAAATTCTTCTTAATAAATAAACTGGAGGACGGTGATATTGACAGTACAATATGCTGATGGGAAGGGTGTACATATTTTAAATCTATTTAGAGTAGACTCATGAGCTGTTAAAACTAAACTAAAATACTGAATGGTTACATTAAAATTCCAAAATAAAAAAATAAATGTTACTTTATCCTTACACAGTACTCATAGCATATTCATAACACATGTGTTGGGCTGCTAAGGCATGGTACAAACCCTTCTACCTACAGCACACAGAGTCGTGCGGCTGGTTGTCCCAAATAGCCCTCTACCTCACCTGTGAGGGCAGGACGCAGGTTGGCCAGAGCTACGATCCGGTGCCCAGCAGCAACACACTGCATCATGTTGTAGCAGCTGTCTTTGCCTCCACTGGAACACAGCATGAGAAACAGGCAGTGAAGTAAAGCTGTGTTAAGAGTCGTTAAGATGCAGACCGATGCCTTATCAGGGGGATACGGCGCAGTGAGCTGGGGATGTGATTGGGCAGCATAGATATTCAGTGATGAAGCACCTGTTTATTGCCACACTTACTGAGAAGGCTCTATTCCTTACAGTGATGACAGTTAGCAACTGATATGTGCTACTTTTGTAACGTTAGGGGTTGTCAACACCCCTTTGGTGAGATGTTCTTGCATGACTTTGAACACAGTTAAAGGCGAAATACAAACTTAGACCGCATAGGGACAAGCAACCGTTTGTTGACAGCAATACATTTGAGATGTAGCATTTGCCATGGTAGCAAAAACAAGTGACAGAAATGTGAGAAAGTTAAAGCAAAGAGAGACGATTACCTTATTAACGCGACTACTTTCATATTCAACATTTTTGCTCAAGCGATTAATGACATAAAAAGAATCGGCTGTAATTGTACTAAGCGTGATAACTACGCTTAGCAACCGATGGATATACACAACATGTGAGAGCTTGACTTCCGGGTTATTGAAGGACCCTTTTCGATTCCAAGCTGCCCTATATATGCCTGATAGAAAATCGGTCCTTGACAATTCCTCTCTATCTATCCAATTGAATCGACATATCATATAAAATATACCATAATATATATAATATATTATGTAATATATAATCTAGTATATATATATCACACTCACAAAAATGTTTTAACCGTTTTACGGACCTCGTAAACTTATAAATAAAATAAATACAGATGTTACTTTACTATAATATAATACAAGCGGATATAGAGAGTAACTCTAATACTTAGACTGGCACACATCCTTTGCCTCGTGTGTCTCAGGAGAGGACCAAACGTCCATGAGATCGTATTCACACACACGTTGCGCTTTTCCTCTGAGGGAGCCCTATTTTGCTCAGAGGAAAGCCTTTGATGCTCTTTTAGCTCTCTGTTGTTGTGCCAGAGCAGAATAATTGCACTGCTTTTGTGTGCTTCCCTCACCTTCTGCCCTTAAGCAGGCTGAAGGCAACTGATTTTGTTTGAATGTACAAAATTGAGAGAGATGTCTCTTCCTCCCATTGCTTTTAACTAGGTTTCCTTTTTTGTTTTTGTTTGTTTTATTCATCCTGAATATAATGGCAACATCTACAACCTCCAGATGCAAAGCATTTGTTTTGTGGTGCAGGCGGCACATAGTGAGAAGAGGCATCACTTTTCTGATGATGGGAATTTTCTTGATAAAGTGAAAATCTTTGATATGATTATTTTTGTATTCAAAAAGTACCAAAAAAGGAAATAACGGTTTGTTTTCAATTAAGTATGTTTTCCCTTGTTTGATTGTGTCCTTGTTTCTACAACACATTTACAGTAGCACGCAATTATCTTTTTTTAACATAGACCATATTGTTTTTAATAATGAATCTATCTAAAATACAAGTATATACTTCCAAGCAGTCTGAGGTATTTAATTGAGAATCCTTATTGAGCAGGTAATATTCATACTCCGTCCCTGGGTAGGTGTACAAATACATGCACCATGACAACAAACTACTACAAATACATTTATTTCAGTATTGGACATTGTATTTAAAAGGATGGGCGATGTAGTTTTCCAAAAAGTGTCTTGAAATAAAGAAGGACACCTGGGTCTGGTTGGTCTCAGTAATGCAGCACTCACAATTTTGTGGATTATACTTTATAGTACAGCCTGACTGGCTCTGGTCATTTCCATAAAAGCCCAGGCCCACAGGATATGACTCATGCAAATGTTGTCACTTATCAGTTTTAATTCATGTACTTTATTATCCAGACAAATAAAGAGGTGCGCTCTTCTGGTTTTATTTGTGGCAGCTTTTTCGCTGACGTCAAAAAGCGCTTTACGTCCGTGTTGTTGGTGCGTTGGGGATGAGAAGTGTTGATCGATGGCCCAACTGAGGCACAGCCAATGGACATGAATATGAGGCGCATAAATATGAAAGCAGGGCCGCAGGAATCAAATGACACCCTTGGCCTTTCTTTAGAGGAGCGTGTGCATATGACAGATGATTTACACGGACAAGCAAACTAATTTTTGTCACGCAAGGACACAGCAACTTTAGGTGTAATGAGAAACAAAGGCCTCAAATCACAAGACAATAAATTGAGTGTCACAACAGGCCAGCCAAGGTTCCTCGCTGAATGGCCAGAATACACACACACACACACACACACACAGACTTCTGGTCTCTTCAGGTACATACCAAAGCAAGTAAACGGGTTGTATAGTTAGTTGTAAGTTTTTGACAAAATAGTCAAATCTAAACATGCATTTTCATGGGAACATTAAAAGTATGTACATATCAGATGGAATGAAGTGATACAGATTACATTGTGGACTCTCTCTATTGATTCTGTTGTAGACCTATTTTGTCCAACGGCAAAGGAGTGTGAGCAGGAAACTTTAATCCCATATTCTCTGATGTCAACCAGCACCTTCTGCTATAACTCAAGCCAATGTACAATTCTTATTCTGACTTTATCCAAATTGGATTTGACTTTCTTCTATTCTAATTTACTCCATTTCGGTTGCCACATAAACATAAAGCAAAGGACAGAAGCCGTTTGCCTGTAACGTTTTCCTGTACTGTACACTGTGAATCACCATCTATCTGTATGAGGTTTATGTAAGAAATGTTAACCTCTTGTGCTACAGTGTGCAAAACAGAAAAGTCAGCATGCTAATTTTAGATGAAGTTCAATGAGGGCTGATGACAGCCAAATGTTATCTTAAGATAGTGATAAATTTGCACTCAAGTGAGCAGCGGTTGAAAGCAGTCCTGAGTATTCTTAACTCTACTCCACTCTGGTGTTGCCTCCATCAGGGGCTCATTTTCCAAACAACTATCAACATAATGATGCCTCTTTAGGGCCTAACCACATCCAAATCAGTTAGTAAACAACCCAAACGGGGATCTGTACACATTTTTACAGACAATTAACTGTTATCACGAGGGGCCCAAATGGATTAGTAGGCTCATTAATGTCTGAAGCTAATCGGTCCTTGATTGGAAATGTGCGAGAATGTGAAATAAAGTCCTGATTTGATCCAAATTGTGTTTGATCACGGCCTCGTCCTTAACAGACCCAGTCTGCAAACAGTAATTGTTTTTTTTCCCTCTCTAAATCCCCCAATTTGAATCTGGCTCTTGGCCCCCGAACACAGTAAAACTTCTAAAGCTACATAAAGCATTATAATGGATAAAACAATATATTCGCCTCATAAGCAGCTGCACCTTTGTGAAAGCATGAATAATATTGCCTAGAACTATTATTTGGGTGTCAATATAAATAAACTATAACGTTTTGCGATTGCAGGAAGGACAACGATGGAGTTCTAAATCAATGTTTCAAGCCAACATCTCAGACCAGATGTAAAATAGGAGGCTCTCAAAAATGGGTGGCATGCTAATTGATTGTATTAAATATATACCTGTAACACCAAACACTTCAAACCATGACAGAGACAGAGGACATGCAAAGAGGCTGACATTGAGTAGATATGATGTTTTCCATGTTTATCATCTTAGTTTTGATGCTTATTAGCAGCGTTCATCTGCTGTAGCCGGGATTATCATTAGTCTCACAGGGATTTGGTCACCAACCAAAATATTGGAAAAATTGGAATATTGAATTAATGGTAGCATTAGATGAAAAGTCTGAGGATCAACAAAGCTAATATAACTCATCAACAGTGTGACGTTCATTTGTTTGTAACAACATGTATGACCAAATTCGTCAAAGATTTCATGAAAAGCCAGAAATGACAACTTCATTGTTGCCCACGAGAAAAGTATAGTAAGTAAATAATTACAAAAGTCAGTATTCACCCTCTAAAAAATGTTTTCTACTAAATGTCATGATAATACTTATAGATAGATATTTTCATCCCCGTAACAAAATTGCGGACTAATGAACCAACATACAATTTCTTTTTTACAGATAAATCAAATATTGTGTTTCAAATCACAAACTCCTATCCATCACACTGCATTGCATGCCAATATAATGCAGTATGATATATACTCTACTATATATACTTAAGTGAGAGTCTCAAAGAATATTCTTCAGCGATCAGGACTTAAAAAATAAAGAAAGCTGTCCAGCATTGCAGGAAAATAAACTTTCCGACGTGCAAACAAGCCAACAATCCTTCAGTACAAATTTAATTTCCTTGATTTTAAATAGTCTTTTGAAATAGTCTTGCTGTGCTTTGAGCATCCCTGAATCAAATTATGGCTTCAGTGGTTGAGCCCTGTGAAGCTCCGTTCAAAAGGATGTGGCCCATTACAGCACACAACCATTCAACTAATTATGAAGCAGCCAAAGCAAACAGCACACACTGCTATCACCTGACCCTCCTGCCCAACCCTGTCCTATAAACAGGATCTTTAGTGTAATGGTTTAAAGAGACACTTTTTACTCAGAAATCTGAACCACTGGGCATTTAACCAATAGCTGCATTAAGCAATTAAATGCCTTACTAACTTATAGCATAAGCAACCTTACATTTAACCATCCGATTGATATACTGTATACAGGAAACATTTTTCTCTCCTCTCCTCATATTCTCTGTGATATATGGTACAAACGATACTTCAGGCTTTGCATTCATCATTGTCCCTATGTTATTAGGACTGATTCGACAAAAGTATTGTAAAGGACAACATGGGTGAAAATACTTTTTAATCGGTAAATTATCTTTTGGCGAGGTGTAATGAAGTCGTCTGCTCTCTGATACACAAACTTGGACAGTTTTCCTCCCAGTCGACAAACACAATCCCAATCCAGGAAATAGCCTATAATCAGAATATTGGAGTTGACATCAGAGGTAGCCACAGAGGCGATTCCCACACACCCCTCCCATAGCTTCAAAGGTCTTCCAGGGCCTGTTACGGGTTTCCCTCGTGATGAAGTGTGACACTCCACAAACACAAAAGCCCCGGCCCTCTCGTGGCTCCGCTTGCTTTTCTTGGATCACTCCATTACGACCAATGCCGAGTCGACTTGGCGGTTGTCAAAACGGGCCCCAAATCTCTGAAGAATGTGTCTTTCTGGTGCTTGTGATGCTCCATGTGTGCATGTGGTAATGTGTTGAGTGTGTGTAGACGGCCCGTCACAGTCACAAGGATGTGACTGCTGGTTTTCCAAAACCCTTTATGTATTTTCTCTGGAGACAAATTATTTAGTAGTTTATTTTTTTTCCTCCTTCCATCTGAGAATCAAGAACCATCGTCATCACGACATTGGTGGCACAGACATATTCTGAATGTTTAATCTTTTTTTTTCCCCCCACATATTTCCTAATGCCTTTGAAATCATTCGCATTTTGAACACAGTGTCTCTGTTTTTCGTTTTCAGCAATAATCACGTCTCTTCTTTCCTTTCATTTTCTATAGATCTCTCCCACTTTTTTTCCCTCTGCCCCCACACACTCTCTTTCATCTATCCACCTACCCTCATTTGTGGACAGTTTTCTTGCAGTAAGACTTCCTCTGTGCTGAATTGCTGGCCACAGTTGAGCCAGACCAGCAGACTCGCTGCCAGAACACAGCCAGCCCGGGTCTGCCATTTGTCTTGTGGTTTTTGAGTTGGGGATATTTGTCTAACATGCTGTCCAACGTCAACACTGGCTCTAAATATCCTTGCTGCTGCACGAAGTGGGCTTCCTTAGGGAGGATAAGGATTAATGCCGGGGTTGCGGATGAAAAAGCGAGGGAGGAGGAGTACAAGGGAAGGATGAGCCTCGAGAAAAGGGATCGATCACGGCTGTGTATGATGACGACAAGCGTAGGAGCACAAAAAAAGCTTCCGGAAATGGATTTGTTTCTTAAAACAAAACCTTTGAACAATACCCGCTCGTCTTTCCGTACTCACAGGAGACATCCTGTGCGCACAGGGGTTAACCGTTTCAGAGCACCGCCAAAGCCCAGTGTGAAAGACGGCCTCCGATCACTCGGAACCGCTTCCAAACCTGTGACCAACCATAAATAACAAACAAAATCCAAGGCCCCCCAGCATTAACATCGCCACTGCCGGATGAGAAACTGCCGGGCAGGCAGGAGATGGCCTCAAGTTTACAGCCTCAAACCTGTCGATCTTGAGCAATTGATTGTCACCCATTAGAAAGAGCCCCTGACTCTATCAATCCAGAGCAATAACAAGATGAGTTTCCAGCCATGAGAAGCACATCAGGGGCCTCTGCCTTATCTTTTATGAGGAGGATTCCATACACTGAGCCCCATATTCGTTGGTTTCTGCAGTCCGGTGAATAAAGCCACACTAAAAGGCAGTGATTTAGTCAGCTGTCAGCTCAGTTCAGGCGAGAACGGGACGTTGTTTTGGAGGAGACGTTGCAGGGGTCAAAGGGTCGAGAAAGGGCAGGTGGTGTGAGTGGGATTGGGTCATACGGAGGGTGGTGATGATCATGATAGTATACCCGGATTCAGATTTTCACAAATACATATATATGAATATATGTGGTATATATGAATATAATATGAATGTTTATCCATATTTCCCTCTCAACTATCAATCAATTGCGTTGACTTTTCCATGAAGACGCTAACAAATGCCTGTAAAATAACAATCCAATAAATTAAAAAGGACCCAAATCGCTTCAACAATGTTCATGTTATCTTATTTTCTGGCAACACTGCTCATGATTCAAGGCTGTTTCTGGCTGTGTCATACATTACATCAAACACACCTCAGCAGGTTTTCCTATAATCTGATATTGACGCTGTTTAACAGTAACACAGGTAAAGAGTGACAAAAGTGAATCTAGCCCCAAATATTACATTTCTATAATGATTTCCAAGAAAGAAATCTTTAAAAAATCATACATACAAGATTTGAAGTTTCTCTTTTAATATGTTCAGGTGCAAACAGGGGAGACATGAGAAAGAAAACTAATATGAGTATTTAATGTGAGTCATCTGAGTTAAAACATGTGTTACAAACTAGTGAATGAGGGTAACAGACAGCCAATGTCCTGAACTGAAAAGAAGAGATTACTAGCTGCCTGACCCTCTACTAACCTTGTGCTGACCTTGTAAAAACCCTGACCCCATCATTTCCACCCTTACAGGATTCATCTGCTGGCTGGACTGTCTGCCTCTCATCTGTGGGAGTGGGATTTTGATGCCTTCAAGTACCAGCCAGCTATAAAAGACACATCCTGATGGGCCTTCCTCTCTGGTGTTTAATGGCTGTCTCCCCCTCCCCACCGCACCCACCCTCAGCCTCTGCACTAGCCCTTGGCTCACCCCTCATAGTCAGGGTTCAGGGTCAGGGCAGCAGACTCCCAGCCAATTGGGCGGTCGCCCAGAGGAACGAGACGTAAGAGACCGACGGACCTTTGCTGAGTTTTTTAAAGGAAGAGACGCCTGTTTTTCAACATCTTTAATGTAGGGAAGGAAGGAGCAATGCGAAGGCCTACGCGGAGCTTGACTGAAAAGCGGCGCAGTATAAGTGTCGGCATAAAATATACAAATTAGACGCCGTTGTGACGTCGTGTGATGTTTTGCAGAAGGTTTCTTTGTGGCCTTTTTCCAATTTAAACTGGTCCCATTGGAGGACTGCTAATTTCTAATTTAGGAAGTCGCTTCCGTCCCTGAGAAAGACAATTCTGGATCATAGCATCTGCGTTGCGGGGAAAAAAAAGAACGCATACGTCTATGGAAACAGATTCCTTTGGCACTTTTAGATTAGATGCGTGTGAATCTTTGACATCATCAATTTATGCCTGTGTACTTCTTGTGTTTCCTGCGGATATAAAATACCATTCAACTGCTGTTCCGTCCTGTGGCCCACTTATTTCCTAAGCAACTATGATTGCACACAATGGAGTTAACCGCTCAGGTATCTCACTGTAAAAACAATGACTACAAACAATAACACCCACAAAGTGCTATTTCCTGAATTGGGTTATTTAGAATAACAAATGTTGGCTGCTTATGGCTTTCTGATGGCTTCATTTTTCACTCGGCGTAACTCGCTAATTCTTACTGCTCAATGTCCTCCATTCAGCCCGAGTCACTAAGTCATATAAGCACGCTGCTCCCGCTGATATGTGGGGCTGCATGATGATGTCAGCGGAAAACACTTTCAATAATTGCTATGATTAATATTCTCAACCTTCCAACACCTTCCCTTTCTCCACCCAGCCACATATCTCCGGCGAGGTTCATCTATCAGTCTGCTCTCAAACTGTTTGTCCTCCGAGTGATGCATGGCACACTGCCAACCGCGTGTTGCAATGCAAACAATTTGCATCCATTCACATTATGAGTCGATGAGCCTCCGGAGCATAACATCACCATAAATTAAAGAGCTGGAAAGGGGGAGAGATTATTTACAATTTAACTGTCTCAACTTAATTGTGCAACAAAGGGAAGTTTTTGCCGCGTCAGCTAAAATAATGACATCAAAACTGATTGAGTTGGTCTACTTTTCCAAATAGTTTAACGATTCATTGTTAGAGTAAATAAATAAATGTGAATTGTACAGCCTTCCTCGACATTTACCCTTTCCACGGACATGTCTGTGATGTCCCGCAGCTGGCTGGAATGCGCTCGGGGCTCTCACAGGACGGGTTTCCTCTTGGCCCGCAAACTAATTGTTTATCAGGAAAAAGGTGAAAGAGATATGTATAAACAGTTATGGTCTTCCAGACGGTAGAGAGAGGCCCAGAGGGCCTGGGACAGTAGCTGACCCGTCGTATTCCCCATTCACACTGAGGAGCCAGGTCTGCCATATTCTGTCAAGTGGCGTCAGAAGAAATAAACTCTCACTTCCTCGATGTTGACGGACAAATTCATACTCCAGTGGGAAACATTTCTCATGAACACGCCAGGCTGTCCCGAGTACGTACACAGTAACAGGACAGAGGAGTACACAGAGTAGATTAACAGGATTTGTGCTTCACCACCAAAAATTCCAGTCAAAATGAATTATTCTATTATAAATTAAAGCCTTTTTACTTTCTTGGTCCAAACAACAGTTAAAGAAACAGCAAGGAATTAAAATACTTCTCAGATACTACTACAACTTGCTGATTTTGTCATCCCAGCTACAAAATATAAAGCATCTTGCTATTGACAATGCAATGTTGGAGCATTTTGTCTTGTATAATTAAATGTACACCTTGCTTTGCAACAAGCTCTCTGTATGTTTATGTTATGTTATGTAAGGTTAAGGAAAACACACATATGGCAAGACGTTTAAATCATGTAAATCATAGAATTTAAACTTTACTAAAGATTTAAAGTCTACATCATCAATATGTATTTTGGATATGTGTATATGTGTCTTTTCTGCAGCACTTTGTCAGTTGCTCTTGCACTTCACTTGTTCCCACAAAACTCCATCTTCTTTGTGCATCCCAAAAGAGCTGATCATGAAAAATTGCTGGGAATATCCCTCTATGAATGACATACAGTATTTAGACAGTGATGTTCAGTGTAACAAATTGATAGGAGTCAATTAAGCATCTATTATTAACCTCCTATGGTTCACTGTCAATTATCTGTCCCATTAACTCTGTAATACTGTACGCAGTATGTGTTTGGCACTGAGGAGATCCAGCATGGCTCACATCACTTTTGAAAAAAGACAGAAATTATTCATTTTAGTGTAATGTAATGCGTTCAATTTAATTATATTTAATGAAATGGTGTAATTCATACCTCTGTTCTTGCGCTCTAAGGAAATTTAAAGTAATAATAAGGTATGCTTAAATACATTAGTCATAAATTCCCCACACTTGTTCTACACTCTTAAAGTAAAGGCACTAGTCAGTTTTTTCAATTATCATTATGATATCAAATATAACATTACTCTCCACTTCAGGTATGAAAATGAATTACTTGTAATACTTCTAATTAAAGCAAGGGAGCATTTGAAGGTGGGCATTTCTTAAAATAAGAGGATAGTTTCCTGTTTAGAAAATGACGCACCCTAAAAAACAGCGGAAAGAAAAACAAATCCACAACATGGAAATAATTCCTATTTATCACATGTGGCGAGTTCAAACATGCCCTTCCAAGACCTCCATGTTAATAGCATGCTTGTGTTACATGATGCCAAAATGCGTCCATACTGGTGTTCTTCAGCAAACCACTGTGCTTGTAACAGGAAATCATTCTATTTCTGTCCTGACTGGGTCCTATTCACACAAACTCCCCCGAAACATTTAAGACAGGATATTTGATTTTGAAAAGTCTTTTCAATATTATTTTCTCCACGTTGGCCGTCACCCTCGGTTAAGCCCTAAACACATGAAACATACAACTCACAGCACTGCATAGATAAACTAAAAAAAAATATATATATAACCTGCTAGTCAGTAGAAACTTGGGTTGCTGTGTTCCAGCACTGATTCAGTCAGACATTGTTTGATGCCATTGTTTTGTCTACGAAATAGTGAGTCAGTAATGTGTAATACCTACTGTGTTGAGGCACGTTGCATCCAGCAAATTATCTCAGGAAACAGATTGCATTGTAAACTATTTGCAGCATTTAGAACACAGCACCAAACACAATGACATTAAGGGAGCGTATTATGCGGAATTGTAATTCTTCTGAGAGTTGGGAAGGAAACCACTCTAACCACAAAAATCCCAAATACCAGCTGGCCGGTTGCTGACATGAAAAGCACGGCTGCTAAGCCAGACATGCTGTCATCTGACCCCAGCGAATTGACTGCAACTGCATACATTTACGTCTTGAGTATCTATCTGGACATTCTCTCGATGTGAAGGGACCAGTGATGTCCCAGTGGCAGCCTTTTTTCCCATTGGCACTTCCCTGGGAGGTTTACAATCCAAAGAGTCAATTAGAGAATAGAATTGATTTACATTTGATTTATTGAAAGTCTGATTAGAAATTGCTGACGGTGTGGTCCAGTAGATTCTATTCAGGTGTCCCCTGACCTGTGACCTGATTACATCCTCGCAGTTCATTGGTCCTGTGCTGGGACTGTCATTTTCTCCTTGTCCGTTCCCTGTCATATTTCTAACATTAACATAGGAAGATACAAAAAAACAGTCACAATGTGGTATCTGGCCTGCTGGCGGTGAAGGGGAAGGAAATAGGAAAGACTTGTAGTCGTGTTCCAAGATTCAAGGAACCTTGAGTCCTTCAACACAATGAATAAATATAAGACTGCATGACGGAGACACACGGTCCCTGATGTGAAGGGAAAAAAAGAATGAAAGTGACAAAGGGTCAAAGAAAAAGAAATGGAACAAAAATGAAAATGTGAAGAAGTTGTTTTATCAAAAAAATCTCCTTGATCATCATTTACTAACTGTCACTGCAATCATGTGGCCACTTCATCTAAGCCTTTTAAATGAGAAATATTTGCATGGCATGGTATAATATAATCACAATGACTATATTGTTACATTTAGGTCACCCTGTACTGTTGTAACACGTGTCAAAGTTTATCTTTTGGTCATTTGATCTTTTTTACAATAAGAAGTTGCATTGCCCTAGAAAAAGGGACGCATTCATTATGTCATCCTTCTATATTATTTTACCTAAACACCACTGACTTTTAGGGCCTTTGATCTGGAGCTAGTTTTTAATCTCACTTAAAGATTTTTCACCCCAAACCCCATCACTTGAATAAGATTAGCTGCATGAGTATGCTATGAGGAGTTGAGACCGTCATGATCACTTTCATTCTTTAAAATCACTTCCTAAAACGTTTTTGTGTGAATAAGTATTTTCAGGGAATTTGCCATAAACCACGAATCAAGGATCACACAGCTTCATGTTATGACTCAACATCAACAATAAGTCTGTGCATCTACTACCGTCTTCCTCTCTGTGTTTGTGTTCTGTGTTTGTCCGTGTTTAATGGCAGCCTCCATCTGCCGGCCCTGTGTGTCTGCAGGTCGGCGGCCCGCGGCGCCCCACATTAGGGCCTGTTGGCGAGGGCCCCAGGCACATTCCGCTTCTGGAAGTGTGATTATTGAGGCCTGATTACAACGTCTGCAACCACGATAACAAACCAACCCTCACCGAGTGCTTGGCCATCTCATCGCAAAACAAAGTGGCTGGAGAATTAATGACGCTTCAAACTCGGACAGGTTTTTTAATGCCGATAATCCGGATCCAGGGTAATTTGCAGCAATTGGTGGCATATGGTTTGGTTTTACACTCGGTGTCCAACGGCAGATATGAAATCTTGAGGACTGAAATTGATATGGCACCATATAAACAGTTCCATTAAATTAATTAAGAGCACTTCACAGAGGAAAAAAAACCTCCACATCAATGAGAAAAGTCATTGGGAAGTGAAGACAAGTGAAAAGGCGAAACAAAAACTAATGAAAAAGAGAAGTTTAAAAAAATCAAACGGTCATCAAAACAGTAGTTCAGCTGTCTGGTTTGAGTTTTTCATTTTGTCCACGGGTTGGCTGAAGCATGTCACTTTGGAGAGGAACCAGAGAACAAAGAGCGTGCTGCTTAGTGTTCGACACACACACACACACACACACACACACACACACACACACACACACACACACACACCTGAAAGCCTCCATGTTCTCTCTCTGTAGAAGTGCCTGTGGTGGTCTCCAACTGCTCCTTGTTTTTGAAGGGAACTCATTGCCTCATCCCTGCCTCCAGGCCAAACTCCTTCCCATTCCCTGCCTTCTCTCTTTGTCTACTCTCCTTCTCCCCTCACACATCAACTCCCTCTTTTGCTCAATCCACTCTCGCTCTTTCTCTCTTCTTTTCTCAGTTTTCCGCCCCTCCGTCCCCTCCGCCCCCTCGGGGCAGCAGGTTTCGGCTAGAAGTCTGTTGCGGTGATCAGAGCCGATAACCTGTATTCTGGACAGGCGTGCCACATGGGGCCACACCTTGCCTGAGGATAGCTGCATCCATGCTGGGGGCAACAGAGGCGCAGGGGGCTAAAGCCGGGGGCTAGGTCCAGAGTTGGGGCCGGGAGCTTGAGTTGCAGCGGTGGCCACGGGGGAGGGAGTATGGGGGGGAGGAACGGGCTGAATGCTGGGAGAGCGGCTGCATGAGCCTGAGGTCAGGGCAGGCGGAAGGGGCCATAGAGAGGGGTCGAGAGGCAGATATGTGGAGCCAGGAGGACAGAGGAGGGTCAGGGTCTGTGACAGGAGTCTGCACGGTCCAGCTGAGGCTCTACTGATCCATGGTCGAGTGGAGCTGACAGGTGAGAAAACACCACCACCCCTAATGATGGCAGTTTGGGGAGTTGGAGGTGCAGGTTGGCATGCACACTTTCACTGTGAACTGAGGTTGATGGGGTGGTAGCGGGGCTGAGGCAAAAGAGAGCTGGAGACACAGCTGGGAAAAAGTGATGGACTCAACAGTTGTAGCTTTAGTTTTAACTGGTGTTTGAAATCAAAGATCAATCGGAGGCCTCGGCCAGGCTTGTGTCCACAGGGCACGACTGTTGGGCTGCAGGCAGAAAAGAAAATGCATCTAAGTGGCAAAAAGCTGAATTTGAAGCATTAGAAGTCCACGTGCTCCCACTTTGTGCCTTTCACACAGCAATAATGTTGTTTTTATTCAGTGAGGTGGCTCCACCGTGTGTGACAACGGCCCTCGTATTTCTGCCTCCACTGCAGTGTTGACAGTATAGGTCCTTCTGTCACTTCAGGACGCGACCACATGCCCGAGTAGCTTGGTCAGAGGAACTGTGGCAAGGTGCTCTGTGCAATCGTATTTGTGCATCTGCGCGTGTGTTCGCCGCAGAGGCAGGACGGTGCGTGGCAACGCTCCATCCGCCTGGATTGCTCTGTCTCTGCCTCCCCGATTCCATCACCTTCCGCGTGTTTGGAGAGTGCTGGGAGTTTGGGGGTCGATTGGGGGAAGGAACGGTGGCGGTGGGGAGTGTACACAAAAAGTCACCCCGAATCTGCCGGCTGATTAATCAAGGGTGATTCGGCGGCAAGCGCAGCCATACCTGCTCCTTCCTGGCTAGTCTGTGTGTATTTATTTAGAGCAACCCGTGGCCAGTCACGCCTGACCTCAAACCATCAGGAGCAGCCACAGTTGCGCCCAAGCATAAACAAAAAGAATGCGTAATGAAGGTGAGAGGACAGAAGACGGGTGGTGTGGGTTCGGGGGGGGGAGGGAGAGGAGGGGAGAGGTGGGGAGAGAGGGAGAGTGGAGGGAGGGCAGGCACTCTTTCGTTTTCTCAGAGATAGGGATCTTGAGCTTCACAGCAGGGCTCGTGGGTCCAGACATTAAGCCAAAATAGCCCGCCTGTGTCCTGGTGTTTACTTCTCCGCTGACATGGGAAGGGAAATCATTGACCTCTGTCAGAGCAGGCAGGGTCCATCCATCTTACAGACCAAAGGTATTTTTTTTGTTGGGTATCAAATAGCCGGCGTTGAGGGGGTAAACTCCTTTCTTGCATAAAAGAGTTAATTGGTGCCCCAGGCTAAACAATTAAAGAGAGATCGGATATGATTTCATAAAAGGGAAATGATGGTGTGGCTGCAGTGTTGAGTATATGTCGAGAGACTATGGTTTGCTGCCAAATTCAGTTGAATAAAAGCTAGAATTTTTCTACCAACAATCTCTTACCTTTTTAAAAAATGCTCTAGTTCATTTCGGGGTTAAAAGCATCAAGGGTGATCAATTTCATCATCCTGGCTGTGAGGTAAGCAGCAGAACAGAAACAAACAAACTCCAAAGATGGAGCCTCTATAGAGCTATTGATTGAACATGAAGGTGAGCCAGAGGTCTGAGAAGGTTGGCTCTCAGCGGTCCCACGTGGCGTCGAGAGGCCCAACTCTCTCTGCCTCTAAGTGCACAAGACAGTGGAAAGAACAAACACAGAGGTGGGAGAGTCAACACTCTCAGTAAGGCTGAGGACGTGTTTTGATAAATCACATGGTCAAAATGTATGTTATGGCAGCCAGTGAAATTGTATCGTATGTAGAAATCCGATATTGTGTATAATAAACCAAGTGTCTGTTTGCATTCTAAGCCCTCAAAGTTATTTTAAAGGCAAAGAAGGAGCAGGAGTCAGCCGTGACAAGAGTACAGGGCTGTTAGGATGCCTGTTTACCAACCTCCGTGTCCTACACACGTCTGCCTCTTTACCTTGTGTTGGTAAGTAATCTGCATGACACGTGGTGATTCTCCAGGAGAGGCACGCTGACATTTCGGGGTGAGCAGGTGGAAACAGGCAACACGCCACCTGGTGCTGCAAGAAGAAAAGAGAGAGAGAGAAGGAGCCGAGGCTCCCAGCACAGCTTGTAGGGTTCTGACCCACCACGACCCTCGATCCCCACAATACCCACCTTTTTTCTCTGCCATCACATTCGGATCAGCCACATGACTGAAGGAGCCTGTGCAGGGCAGAAGGATGAAGGGAGGGCAGGAGCGGGAGGACATAACAGTAAACAACAGCACCTTTTGTCCTGCATCTGTCCGAGCCTGGCATCCCACGGCGTGTGACATTCAGAGATGCGCGCGGTACATTCAGCATATTCCCAAGATGGCGATGACTTCTCCCTTTTCTCCCTCTATCTCTCCATTGCCTTGTCCATCCCCCGTCAACAAAGGACAGCCATTCTGGTGTGACCGTGAGGAATGAGAAGGAACAGTTGGGACACAGGAACCAGTGTACATTTGCAGCCAGATGATTTCTTGCCTTAACAGGAATTTAATGAATTCAGTGTAATGCTAGAGATGCTATTAAGAGTTAAGATTTAAACCTGTATAATACGAGCTAGGTGTACAAAATACCTAATGAAGTGGACCAAATTATTGATGGAACTGTAAGATTCTAATTTATTGTATTTTTTTTAGTTAAATAATGCATCTTCTTCCCTTTTGTTAGTGAATTTGTATTATAGCAGAAAGTTAATGTACTCCATGTGAATTGTTTGTATTGCTTTTTCTGTCAATGAGAGAAATGCTTTTTAACAGGCTCCACATGTGTGATCAGAGGGGACAAAGATGATTGACCTGCTTTTATAAAAAATAAATCCCTAATTATGAACATGCCAATGGTAAAGAAGTTGACAAAGTCAACACCCCTGACAGCTTCTCACTTCACGTTGACAAAACAGAATTGAAAAAGATGCACAACTCTTTGACTTTTCGACAGTTTGGGAGTGGAACCCCTTTGACAGATGCTACGCCGTCCTCCCCGCATCTAAAGATGGCTGGAAAAATGTGAAAATGCATTATTAATTTCACAATGCGTGTAGCCAATATTCATGGGGTGCAGAGGAAGAGCACGCAGGCGAGCGGGCTGACGGATGTGCCAGCCGACGAGTGAACGAGCAAACTCTAACCTTGAGCTCTCAACATCGCTGGGTGACATCTCCGAAAACACGCTTTTTTTTATTTCCAAGTGTGGGTTGTCAGCCGCACTGTCACTGGCAGGGAGAGGCGACGTTAAGTATAGAAGGACACATGTGGCTCGGTGAGGGGGGGGCTCTCTGTAAAGTCACTCACAGAGTTTCTGTCACGGTTAAGTAGACAGGTGCTTACTGTTAACACCCCACTAATATCTTTATGCATATTTATGAACCCCCCTCCCCTGTAATACGTAGCTCGTTAATGTCCCAGCTGCCAAATATTGACTATGACTTTCTTTTAAAAAGCGCATAAATAAAACTGCATTTAAAGATTCTGACCTGCTTAAATACATCGCTTTTGCTGTCACTTTGATCAGAAAGCTTTTCCGTATTTAAGCCTCCATGCTTCTTTATACTCTGCCACCTCATCCACTGCAAATACGCAATATATCTTTATTTAGAGTAGCTACCTATCCCTTCATCTATTCTACTTGCACCTTCTACGCCGACTTTTTCTCTTTTCTAAGCGTGGTCAAAGACGTCTAAGTGCTCTCATTATGGGAAAGGTTTGCGAGCGGGGCAAAACTTGCTGCTGGGTCTCATCAGTGAGAAAGAGGGAAATAGCTTTATAGTCTCTGAGGATTTGTATGCTGATTGCTGCCTAATTCTGACTCGCACTTTGTAACTGTGTCTTTCTCTTCCCATGAAAAGTTGGCAAAGAACTGCAGAGTGCTACACATGAAAGGAAGAGTTTTGAAGAGATGTAAATAAAACCGGACAAGTTCTTACTCATTGTAAAATCTAAGCTCTGGCTTGAGCAGAAAGATTAAACGATTACTTTAAGATTGAATATTCCCAACACCTAATAGGTATGCCATTATGAAATATATGATACCACTCAATCTGAGGGTCATAACATGCACAACATCTTTTGTTAGCAGTGCCTGATTTATCAACTTTACGGTGCAGTATGAAATGGCCTCATGCCACAAAAGAAACCTGAAAAATCCATTAAACAACGATTTGGTCTGCAAGCATTTATATTTAAATGTGTATCACATGTCTTGTGAATGGATATGAATCCAACTTTTGTAACCTTTTTTTTTTACAAAACATATAAGGTTTTTGGAGGGCGCTTGTTTAAGACAAACTGAAATGGATTTTTACAAAACGCAAAGCTATTGCATGCTGTTGGGGATTTGGTTTGTCCCTTCCTGTCTTTGAGGGTAAACAAATTTGCCCTGTCGAGCCATGGGTGGGGTCAGAGGTCGGGCCTGACACAGGGAGGCATGGTGTGACAGGCTTAGGCCACTTGGACTTCTCGCCCAAGGAACAGATGTTAGCTGCAGCCGTGTGATTATCGCCACGGCGACCGAGGAACAGGAGCAACGGCCCTTGGATGGATGCTGGTAATTACCCAGGGTCCCCTGGGAAGTTGATGACACGTGGCCGCCACTCTTAGAGATCACAGGGGCGTAATTAAAGCTGCAGTTACAGTTGGTAATAGGGCAGCAAATAAAGGTAGCAGGGGATGAAGAGAAAGAGAACGCAAGCGAGAAAAGGAAGTGAAGGGGGAATAATGGAGGAGGGCCTTTTCTTTGTTCTCTCTCTTGTTTGTTTTGCACACTGTGACCTTCCTGTAAGGCAAAAGGGTTAAATGAAGAACAGTTCATTTGACCAAAAAGGGAAGTGAGCTCTCATTTGTTAATCGGAGGGACCGAATGAAAGGGAAAAATATAGAGGAAGGAATACAAACAAATAAAATATATATATATATATTTTTAATTAAAATATTAGCTCGTTTTCCAACGCAATAATAAAAACACGGCACTATCACATATAGAACCATGGTGTGGCTTCAACGCGCAGCAACAGAATAAAAGCTTTGCCGTACTGAACTGAAATATGACAAAGTCACCTCGATACCTCTGCTGGCGTGAAATCAGCTTGGAATCTCTTTAAGTGCAGCAGCAGTGTTTGCCGGTGACAGGTATGTTTTTGTCTTGCTTGGCAGTGTGTGATGTAGAGAGTGCCCACGCAGAGCTCTTAAAAGCACCATACAAGACCCCGAATGTCAGAGCACATCACCACAGCCTTTTAGAGCCCCAAGACCCTCTGACAGCACCAAAATGGCTTCTCCTGCTCTTTTTGTGCTCCAGCCGGCTTCACATAAATGACCACATTCAACCCCTGCATGGCACTTGACAGGCCTATGAATTCTGCCTCCGGAAAAGGCTGATGGGGAAAAAAATACACACTGCGTTGGGGGGGGGATGTGCAGGGTGTTCTGTTAGTGCTTTTAGATTTTGTATGAACAACTTAAATGTTCAGGTTGATGGTACGTTCTCTTTTGGAGCTGAAAAAAGATGGAGGGGTTGGTTGGCAGATGAGAAGTTGCCAAAAACACAATGGCAAACTGTGTGACGTTTTCAGGGCTGATACCCTGTAAAGCAGCTTGAAGATCAAAACGTCCCGCCAATAAGGTTAGTATAAAGCTTTCCCCTAATTACATTACAGCTTCAATACAAGTCTACACCGTTATTTATCCTTAACCCGCTGTTTTTTTTTGTCACGTTACAGATCCCTCCAGTGGAAGAATGAGGGGAGAAGAAGAGAAGAGGCGTATCAGATGACTGTGGCGATAATGTGTGAATTTGCCAGTCAGGTCTGTCTTCCATAGCAGAGGGGAGTCCAAGAGAGAATTAGCCATGCTGAGCATGACAGGGAATACCCACCCAGATAAATGGCAAGGTTCTGGCAGGACATCTTTAAGGGATTAACTCACTGACCCAAAAAAGTGATGTTCGCAAAATGAGACCACCAGCGACAACGGAAGAGAAGTGAAATTTCTTCAGAAGGGGTTTGGGTTTTCGACCGTTCACACATTATCAAATATATTAGCAAACAAATATATTTGTTACTTCCGAAATTTAAAGCTGTGTCGGCAAAGCAACCTGTGTAAGGGCTGTCAATTCATTGGTTGTCTCCCTTTTCACGATCATTCAAAACCAGGCTGTAACTTACCAAAGATTCCACGTGTGATCTGACGCCGGGTTTAGTCGGGTAAATCGATTGTTATGACCCTGTGCATTTAAAGGGCAAACATGACTGCATTAACATACTGTGTTACGTGCGCGTCTACCGATCGTTGCGGTCCTACAGCTGTATCAGTTCCACAGTTAACAGTCATCCAATCTAATCTTGGCTGGAAATCTCTGTGCACCCTGCTGTCATATCCCGTTGGCGGGTTGCATCTAAACTGATTTGGCAACCTTTCGTCTTCTCTAATCTAGTCAAATCAATATAAATATTCACCCTTGATCCGGCAAGGGGGGGATCCGGATCAATATGAATATTGATCAATAAGTGGTATTGGATGTATTGGGAGGTCAGCGAGTCCGCGCAGGGTCGAGGCTAATCAGTTTAAGCCGTCCCCGGGCAGTAAAGTGGGGGCTAAGCGAAGTTTAAGAAGTGACCCGTCCTGGAGAGTCCTTGGCTCCTTCTGTGGCATGAAAGCTCCCACAGAGAAATTTCTATTTGATATGTGAAATCGTGTTATGGGTTTACCGTTTCACCGATACCAAAAGAGAATATTGCTGATTGCCATCCATTTTTGTGAGAAACCCCCCCCCAAATCCCCCTGATCAATTACATTTCCCGGGGATTTCATGTGATCAAAGGGATCCTTTAACAATTTATTGATCGTTAAAAGTACCAACCAGTAAAGGAATCCATCAACGCAAGCACAAATCACAAACATACAAAATGGTGTCGCCTCTATATAGAAGTCTTATGTCGGTAAGAGAGAAGACGGCATTTGCAGTCAAATCTGTCTGATCACAGACAGTACTGGAGAAGGACATGTGGCCATGGTGTCAAGAGGCCTTTAGTGGGACATTTAACTCAGGGCCAGTGTATCAACTCAAACATCTTCTTCCGGCAACATATTTTAGCAGTTTAGTCCTTACTTAGCTATCCAACTGGAGCAAAAACTCTTTCCCATGCTGAAATCTGTGTCTGTCCTCTTTCTCCCACTGTGTGCCATTCACAAGGGTACGCAGAATCATTAGAAGAGACGATACACATGAAAAGGTTGAACAAGCCTAGGGTCACGTGACATGAATGATCCCGTACCATTATCAAAGAAGAAGAAGGGAAAGAAAGAGGGAGAGGCACAGGACACAGACGGAATTATGGAGGTAGGAAAACAAGAACGTGGTGGATCTGGGGAGTCTTGGCAATGGATGACCTTTTCAATGAAAGCCCCTTATGCAGTCTTGGGCCAAGGTATACTTTTATCTATAGAAGGTATTTATAGCAGCGATTTTCCCGAGGTTATCCGGAGCCAAATGCCAGTTCTCATTACCAGCCGGGTCCCGCCTGTGCCTCATTTTACGGCTGGATGAGCCCAGGCAGTGGGGGACCCAGCATGCAGCCCAGGGTCACCTATTAAATCCTCATGTCCAAGAGAGCACCGCCATGCGCTTCTTGTTCTACACTGGGTGGGGCTATGGAGCAGCAAGAAGACAATGAGTAGAGGGGTGTGTGTACGGACACCTGGCCACCCCTGTGCTATCGTATCTATTAAGAGCGTGCCATTAGTGTGATGACATTTTACTCACCTCCTGTTGTTTCACGTTCTGATGATTGACTTTTAAAATCTAGCCATGTTTCCGTAACCAAAGGCATTTTGTAAACAAGTAACTTAGTAGTTCAAAATATAAAAATGGAGACTTCTTCAGTGGACATCATGCATACAGTCAAAAAACAGAACAAAAGAAATACCTAGACAGTGTGGAAACATTCAAGCTTGTGTTTGCATACATGAGTGTTTCTGTGTGTCTAGAGTGCATGAATGTCTCCGCGTCCACGAATGTGTGTCACATGAGAAAAGCTGTAAGTCACCCTGGTGAAGCACCTCAGGCCCTTCGTGCAGGGCATCGGAGCCCCAGCGCGGGGTCGTCCCAGCCCAGGGACATATGCAGACAACGTGGAATGTCAACTCAAAGACATAACCAGACTTCCACAGAAAAGGCTAAGCAAGACATATCCCTGCTGCTAATATACAGAGCACACCTGGCCAATAAAAAGCAAGAAAACTAGACAACGAGGCGAAACAGAGTGTGGAAGGTTTAGTCTCAACCGATATCATACAGCACAGGGAGAACGGAAACAACTGGGGAATTGCACCTTCTTCACAGCAATATTTCTATATGTCCCAAATCAAAAGCATCTTTTGCCTTCAGTTTATAGACTTGAGGGAGCCCAACGGTTTAATACCACCTGAGGAAGTTTAAGAATAATGCAATTTCCGGCCAAATTCAGACAGCATAAGCACCTGCTTACTATAATGGCTACTCTCCTACACCTGCTGCATGCGCAACAACGATCTTCCCAATATGACACGGCATTGCACCGGACTAAAGGCTAGGCATTTCTCTCTTTACGTATGTAACATCTTGACAATACATTTGATACTTCTGTCACTTCAATGGAAAACACGACGGGTTTCCTGTTTTACAAAAGGATCCTAGTATTCTCCTCCTGTTCCTTCAGAGCGCTGCTTGTTTGGTACAAGGTTGTGAGGATGTCAGGTGAGACACCATTAGACTGGGACCTGACACACACATAAGCAAAAACTGCTACAGATGCTTGACGGATAAGAGTCCAGTTATATCTGGGCCTCCATCTATCTGCAGCTGGTCTGGTCATTCTTTTTTCTGTGTGTGTGTGTGTGTGCCGGCAGAGAGAGGGAAAGAAAGAAAGAAAAAAGGACCTGCAGCCGACTCAAAGCTTTATACAGATTACAGTCGAAAATGTCAAATCTGTCGGTTGCCATTCCTTCTTACCGAGGAAGAAATTTGGTGGGATAAAAATTGTTATGTTTGTGTATGTGTGTGTGTGTGTGTGTGTGTGAATACCACTGGTTTGATATAATCTTTAACATGCTTCTTGACCTCATCATCTAACCAGCAGTACTAGATTGGTGATTGTCAGAGCTTGGCTGTTTCCCCCTGTACCCTTGGAACAACCCCCTAATGTCTGATTGGCTTATAGGCTCTACTATAGGGCTGTAATTCTTTCCATCCCACAAGGCTCCGTAATACTTAGCATGAATGGAGCAATCCCAGAGGAAAGATAGTTGATGTGAACTTGGCAATGCTGTGTTTTTTTTCCTTACAGTCAAATTCAGCAATACAACATGTATGTGACACTAGAAGAAAGACTTGTTAGAGTCTGGTCACCCCAGTTACACTGCGTCTAAATATCAGAGATCTAAAAAATCTGACTTTAAGCTCATTGAATGTTGTGGCAATCTCTTAACTCAAGCCAATGCAAGCGCAGAGCCGCACCTGCAGGGTAAACTGTATAATAACAGAGAGATCGGAGCGCTATTAAGTCCCACCCACACCACAGGGGGAAAAATATTTTCATTGACGCTTTCCATTGACTTTATATTGGATGAAGGGGCCTTCTTGTCACTTTTGTCCGCTGGCAAACGAGGGTGAAATGCTTAGAAGCTGCTGTGGCTTTGGATTCACTACCAACAGAGTAAGGAACCCGGAGCGTAGTGTTTATATGCTGCCAAACCAAAAAACTGAGCCTTTAAGAAGACATCTGTGGGAGGAATGTGGAAACGTGGGATCCCTGTACACTCAGTAGGCCTGTTTGTGCAACAAGCATGTGAAATGCTTATAGGCGTTTGTGGTATATGCAGATATGATATGCAGGATTACCTTTGGGAATGCATCAGTTAACTACAATAGTTAAGAAGCTTCACATTAACTAGCTTACAGATAACTATCTGCCTTGTCATTTTTGTTATTAATTGCACTCCTGGAAGACACAGGGAGCTAAAATAATCCTTTAAAATGATGAAATTGTATTAGTTTGAGGTAGTTGTTAATTGTTACCATAAACCAATGCACAACATTATTCACTAAACTTAAACAGATTTATAATTAGCTGATGCAACCCTAATCCAGAATAGCCGATCATGTCTGATTGACACAGAAATAGAATTTCCTAAATGTAAATTCTCCCACACATGCCATTCATTACCAACTTTAACTACCCAGTTAATCTATCCATCTAAAATGCCAATTGATGGAGCTTATTTTCCTTTCTTTCTCGGAACGAGGGGAAAAAAAGCTTTACAATGCAAATATAATCACAGACACATGGTCCTACGATCTGGCTGCCATGCTCCCACAATGCAACGCGACGGTAGAGCATGACATCTTCATCCCAGTGCTCCGCCCCTGTGAGTCTCCGTAAATTAGCTAAAATCTCATCAGCCATCAACATCACACACACTTTAGACCATCAAGTGCAGGCCCTAACGGTGAGGCCGCCCGCCTGTGCGCCCAGCTACCTTTTCCCAAATCCACATAATTCCCCGACGTTCCGGTGTTTGGAAGTGAGGCAGCGAGGTCTGTCCCCCAGGGCTGTTTGCCTGCCTGTCTGACATCATAGACTGCGGCATCTTCTGATCCGCCAGCACAGAGAGACGATCTGACAGGCTTAATTTACAATGTCAGGCCTTTCAAAACCATTTCCCCCTCATGCTGACAGCAATCCTGCATTTATAAATTAGCAGAAACATTAACCTTTAGACTGATTATAACGTGTTCTGAGGGAGGCAAATTAACTTCCATTTGTTAATGTCAGATTTTGGGTTCAAATGGTACCAAAGAAAATGAAGTAAGTAGATTGAGAAGATAATGTGATGTATTGTGTTTTGAAAAATGAAATGTTTTGTCAGGCTGTGAAGATGAACGTCGGATTGTTTTTGAGGAAATGTGAAGCGCGTTGCACAGCAGGTGAAGCTCGGTAATTGCAGTCATGCCCTCGTCACGTGCAGCAGAAAGGTCTTATTGTCTGAAAACATGATAATATGATAATATTTCTTTTACAATGTATCAACATGTGACCATAAAAAATGGCCTACTAGATAATAAAGAACATTTTAAAGAAGCAGATCATGTTTAAAGGATGCCATTGAAATCATTTTACAGAATTTCTCGTGTTATTCATCA
The DNA here is from genome assembly GCF_964276395.1 of Gasterosteus aculeatus. Taxonomy (NCBI): domain Eukaryota; kingdom Metazoa; phylum Chordata; class Actinopteri; order Perciformes; family Gasterosteidae; genus Gasterosteus; species Gasterosteus aculeatus. The sequence goes on from NC_135703.1 coordinate 10,441,192, forward strand.
ACGCTGGAACAACGCCAAATGAGATGAATAGGAGGTCTGCTGATTGTTACTGAAATGCAGCCTCGCTGTTCAGTAACATCAGCGTGATTGCTAACTTGTGCCTATCAAACCCAAAGTCCTCACACATTGGCATGTAACAGCTTGTCATGAGTAACTGTTGCAGCAATATTTGTGGCTATTACCCTAATTAGAGGAAAGCACACAGATGGTGTTGTTTCACAAACTCACAGGCTGAGAATCTAAATGTCATCACTGCCAAAATTAGTGATGGTCTGAGAAAGTAACCTAAGAAAAAGAGCACATCACTCTTTCTGCAGCCTAGTTTTCATTTTCCAAACTTGTTTTTTTTCCCCTCACCAAGTGAAACTGACATTAAATGGCTTTTTTTCCTTGATGTAAAAACAGGGTCTTTAGCGGTGAAACAATGGTACTTGGGTACCATATGCTGCGTTTAAATGCTGTAAGACAGCTGTGAAGCCTGAGTGTTCCTGGATGCGGGCCAGCTCCAGAAGAAGCCTTCCACTGGTTGGAAAATGTTTCCAGTGAGAGCAGGAAGGAGCCACTTTTCATGGAGCAACTTCCAGATGCAGGACGCAGAGGATGAGATGAGTGCATCTGTGTCTCTGAGTGTGTGTGTTTGTTTTTTTCCATGTGTATGTCATTAAAGTACCACGTAGTCAAGCACAATCTATGTCAATATCTCTAATGAAAAAGTCTTCTATAGTTGGACATTATGATTGGTCTACTTTTATTTGCTGTCCTTGACCCCTTCAACTATTTTGTTTCTTTTGGCCGCAAAAGAGTTTTAAAAAGACATGTCCATTTTTAACACGCCTTCACTTTGCCTGTGCTTCTTTATCAATGCTTTTTTTTTTGTTGCTTTGCTCATTTAAACGTGCGGTTATTTTTCTAACAAAAGTAGAAGAATATCTTGTTTTCAGCCGCACAGCAAGTGAAAGGTGGATACGCCGCTGCAAAGTTTCTGAATCTGACTTTATTAGTTACCCTCAAAGAAAGACTCTGTCAATCACATCTTGCTCCTTACATCTTTCATCTTTCTCTCCTCCTTCAGAGAGTAGCCCAAGGGTAGAATGCTATGCACCTCCTCAACAATGTTGCATTGTTCCCTGCATATAGCATATCTACCAGAGAGAGGCGGAGGATCCAATGAGGGGACCATAAGGTAAGACGATCCCCTTTGTTGAAAAGAATGCTGAGGATTTCGTATTGCTGAAGTGAGCTTTTATGTGATGCTCGAACATGGTTATGACGAGGTGAGAAGTTTCCAATAACTGTGTTTTGCCTTCAGCGGGGATTAAACTGAATCTATGCCCAATGCTGGAATCTCGGATTACAAATCTGGATCCTGCCAAAGGGGGATTTAACTCATCTTTGTCATTCAAGAGTAATCTCCTCACATAAGACCTGTTTTGCAGTGATTTTATGTCTTAAACATAAATATAAGATTTTTAGCGAATATTTTGACGGGACTTGCTCAACGTTGCAAAAAAAAACAACTTGGTTTGTGCGAGTGCCGATAATTCCCCTTATCCCGTGTGAAAGGGATTTATTTACGTTTGTTAGACAACAAAAGGCAGAGATGAGGCACTGCTACCACCTATGAGCAGAAGGCCTGAGGTCTGATAGCTGCTGCAGCCAGACAGAGTCTGAGAGAAAGAAAATGTGTGAAAGAAAGAGAATGAGATATTGTAAAGGAGAAACAGGTTGGCATCAGATTCCCTCCTCAGAGCCTTAATAAAACGTGCTCAGCTCGCTCCAACTCATTACTATACTATGAGTATTGACTTTGGCCTAGAGTCATGACCAGATAAAATGGTGTAAGGGCTTATCCTAAGTGATTACTCCGAATCACAAATCTGTCTGCATGTAACCCAATACAGCCAGTCTGCTGAGCACTTCACAAAGAAAACTTCCACACACGCATGGACTTACACTTAAACACGAATGCGCGCTGTACGTGTACTGTAGGTGGGAGGGCTCTATTTATCGCCTAACGATTGCAAAAAACACAACCAACACAAACGTGCATAAGCGCGCACGCGTTCTCTCTCTCTGCCATCTCACAGTCACACTCAGTCACCCAGTGTTGGTACAGCGTCTTGTGCTGACAGCTGAGTTTTAATTGGCCAGGGTGGTGCAGGCTGGGCCGCTGTCATGCGGCTGGCAGTTTGAGGGGTTGTGGGACAGGCCCCTCCGTGGGGGCTGTCAAACGGCCCACGGTCTCCACGGGAACCCCCGCCGTGGGTGTCCCGCCTCATCTAGGAGCGCACAGACAAAGCGCCAATTAAGAAGGGCTTTAAACAATCAAACAGGGTTCCTCGGGGGCCCAAAGACACTCCGCAGGGCACTAGGAAAGACAGAGAGACAGACAGAGGGACACACCTCCCTGGTAGTGCACACCGAAGCACACGCGCTCAGAGACGAGACAAGATGGAAGGGTAAAAATAGACTGATCAGGACTGATGTGATCTGAAGACATCATTAATGTTCGTTCACAGGGCTGCATGAGTAAACCAGTGTGCAGGCATCCCTCTGAATTAAAGCGGAAATGAAATGTGACTGACAACAGCACAACACTGAATCAATACATAATGCTCTGAATATAAAACAGAGGTTGCGTATTGCAGTGGATTTTTCTGCTGAAGCTCTCTGGGATTCTTACTGCTTCAAAAACCTGCTGCAAATTATTGCTGTAGGCCTCACTGAGAAAAAGGCAAAATAGAAAATAGAAACTTGCTGCAATCACTTAAGGACAACCTCTTGCATCTGCCCGTGTTTGTCTGCCTCCAGTCCAACGGAAGCAAGCGCCACTGACTGATGCTCCGCACTAAACAGATGAACCTTGCATTTTTAAGAGCAAAGCGGGGTCTTTAATGTATATCTCTGTCACTCCCCTCCCTTTGCCCCATCTTCTACTATGAGCTTCCATATGCCACTTCCATATGGCCCTGCACCCTCTCCTGACAAGCCCATGGCTAAGGCCCATCCATCATTCTGGGGAGTGCACTCACTTGTTATCAGCTCAGGCTGGCGCTAGGGAGCAGGGAACACAGACGAGAACAGGGCTGGGAATAACCGAATTCAGGCAAATTGCCCACGTCCCTCCGAGAACAATTTTGTCTCAGAACGGAGCGTGACTTGGCTGTTGGATATTTGATTTTGATTATTTTTCATTTGCTGATTTGAGTGACAGAACTCAGAATCTGAGGAAGGAGATGGCGGCGTGGCTCTCCAACTGCCGCCTTTAACAGCCCTTAATGCCGAGGGAGAATGGGACTGTGATGCAAGTTGTCCTGGAGGGGGAGATACAGGCATGCAATCGAGCTGCAGCTCTAAGGAACACTGCACCCCACTATGCTGGAGAAAAAAGCAGACGAATTAAGACTGATCTTCTATTCCTTTTCAAGAACAAAATAATAATAATGACAATAACATTAATAGTAAATCATAAATGAAACAATGAAAAAAAGTAAAGTAAAGCTATTGTGAGTTTTTTCAAACCAAAATGGATGCGAACATGAACAAACGGAAATATTAAAACATAACCAAAGGAATCTTGATGAAATAGATCATCTCTCTTCTACAGTAGAATAATAAACACTGTCCTTAAGACCAGATGCTGCCTGAATTCATGATGTTTATCAATGCTTATATAAACATGGACCACAGACAGTTTACATTTCTATTAGAGCGTGTTCTGTGCACTCTCAGAAGAAAAATATATTTTCAAGTACAATTGTGTTGTACAGGAATACAGCGATTATATTATTTTTCAATTATAAAAACATTACTATAAAAGTCATAACAGCATCAGGGATTTTTAAAAGGCACACAGCATATTTCCACATCTTTGCAGTTTCCTAAGCAGTAGTTATTTTCAGTCAAGTGGGGCTATCAGAGAGTTGAATGCATATGCTTGAACGCAGTGAAATCAATTCAGAAGGATGATAAACAAAATTCACCTCAAGTGCGACAGCCTTGGTGGCCGCAGGCGTAATGGCATTCAAACACTGATAGAAATCAGTAAACACTCAGGAACATGAAAATGAAAAGCAGCTTTGGATACCGACAGTGGAAAAGAAAAAAAAACGGTACTTTATTTGCTCTCTACTGGGGTAAAACAAGAGAAAAGGTGAGGAAAAAACATCCACCTTGAAACAATGAAACGGTGAGGGAGGCGATGCGTCTGGTGATAAGAAAGACGACAAGGACGAAGTGGAAGTGGAGGCATTGTGGCTATTTTGTGGTATCACTGGTGCCAGACATTCTATCTGGAGAAGCACGTAGCCTCCATGCGCCTGTATGCCACAGTGGTCACACTAGTAGTCGGCTGGGGAGAAGAGGACGAGTAATTTTAAACCCCATTAACAATCACTATATTTATTTATGAGGCAGGGGCTGACTTGGTATGTATTGTTACCCACACTTCCTTACTTACAATGAGTCCAGAGGACAGATGATACTTGTCTCAGGCTTTCTGGGAGGAAAAGAAGCATCGCTTCCTTGTAGACACTCTGATAACATGAATTATTGAGAGGGTGTTAGGAAAAGAAGCAACTTCGATGTAATATGTGGCCTTGTTATTGGCTCCCACCTTTTGTAACCTTTCAGCTTTAATTAACGGTGTGGGATGAAGCGGGGGCCGGGGTGGAGGTTGGCGCCTGTATGCAGATCTGTGGTTGTAGCAAAAAGTGTGGCTGTCGATGTGACAACATACACCTCATGTTGTGTGTGTGTGTGTGTGTTTTTGAGCCCTTGCGCAAGTAAAACTGAGGATCTTGGGATCTGAAACTGAGGATAAAACTGGAGATCTTTTCTCCACATCTCCTGTATCTCCTCCAATAGGACTGTGAGAAAATCTTGATACACTTGAATATTGCCATATTATTTTTTTAAATAGTTTCAAAAACAGTACATAGATTTATAAAAAATTGTTTAAATGCAAATAATCAGAATTCAAATGCAGATTCCACTGTTTTTAATTGCATTAAAAACTAAAGGGTTTGTTATACTATGCAATTATGTTAAAAATACCAATATATCGCCTTGCTTACACCATCAAAAAGTATATTGAATCCTGACACCTTTACTGTGATAGTTATTTGTGAAATATGTTTGTATAGCACATTTGAACAACAAGGCCATTCAAAGTGCTTCATAAAAAACATTAAAACCATTAAACCATTTTTTATTACTAGTACAGTCAACAGGACCTACGATTAACTTGTATCCACAAAAGTCCACTGAACAGCAGGTTCTCCCCGATCAAACCCTCTGTGCCTGATTCTGCCCATGTGTGTTCAACAAGTGCTGCCAACATGGCCGCCTCCCTGCACGCTCCCCGGGAGGGATGCTGCATCAGCGCCGTGCCCCCCCCCCCCGATGACTTCAAAGATCCCGGCGCGTCGCACACAACTGACGGACAGGCGAGGAGGCCGCCCGACGTAAATAAACACTCGAGCGTTTCACCCTCAAAGAGGCCGAGTTGTTGTTGTGGTCAGTGTTTTCTCACATGTGTCATGTTGGATGATGCGGCAGGGAGTGCGTTGGTGGTTTTGATGTACAGTGGGGATTTTCATGACCTGTTAAAGGGTTGTGGGCGAGGGGCCGTGTGTTCGACCACAATGCTGAACCTCTATTGATCAAAGTCAAGTGTCAAAACAGACAATTGTTTTTTTGGGAGCGGAGGAGTTTTCACTATAAAGCAATGGAGACGGGGCTATTTGTCAGAGGGAGTTTACGTATCTTCTGACATAAAGATAAATGCGGTAGAAATATTTTCGTATTTTTTGCCGAAGATGTTCAGCTATGGAACGGAGATTCTTTAACCGGATTATAAAGTATTAAAAATACCAAATCCGAGAAAGAAAACGGATACTCACTTGGATCTTAACACTAGCTGAGGAATTAGGAGCACAAAATCCATTCTTTTGTATTCAGGCTCTCGAAACAATGTGTATGTTTCATGCCTCAGGTCTCCAGGCTGTCATTCAAAGGGTTTGTGTAAGCAATTTTTCCTTTTCCTCTCTCCCACTTTTCTTTGTCTGCCACTGGCAACCATCATATTAGACCACCTTTGTTTGTGTTTTCTCTCGTGAAACTGCCTCTTCCTTCCTTTTGCCCAGTTTCTTCAAAAGATGTGTCATCTTTTTACATGATAGGTCTGGACCTGCAGGAAAGCCCTTCCCCTGTCCAGCTGTTGTGTTCTGGGGGTAAAGTATAGGGAGGGTGATGGGGGTCAGTATGGGGGAGATGGGAGGAAGTTAAAGGGGAGTCAAGAGAGACGCTCATAGGGGAAAAGGAGCAAAAGTCTTCCTTGCTCCAACCATGTTGACTATAAAAGTGTGTGTGTGTTTGTGTGTGTGTGTCAGAGAGATACAAAGAGAAAGAAGGTAGAACCAGGGTCTGAATATATCCAACCCAGTCCTCACAGCAAAGGCATTTCCATAGCAGGTGGTCTGGCTCAGCCGCCATCTGGAGGCCTCGATGGCCAGATAACCTTCGCTATTTACAAACCCCAAACTTTGTTTAGACAAACCCTCTAAAAGCCATGTGATGGCCAAAAAGAACTTCAAGCCCACTCTTGTTTTTAACTATCGAGACCTGGGAAACGGGGAAGTCACGCTAAATTTCCCCAAAACCCACAAAGAGAATACTTCTGTTGGGACTACATAAATAAATAGTCAATTAGAATAAGATTGGGCAGTTACGTCTCAGCCGTTTTGCGTAACAGAAATCAAAGTCCTGAAAGTGGAAATTCATGGGGCTGCATATGAAGTAGTTTCCTCTTATATACCTCCCAAAAAGTACAAATAATCATTTCATTTTTATTCCAGGAATGTAAAGTGCTGCAATTTTGTGGTGTGGGAAATGATTTGTCTGAGAAACATAACGTCCAATGAAATTATTCAAAGCAAAAAAAATGGTCACCATTAGGGACATTTCTAGATTAATCCGAATCGCCTTCTGTTTTAGCAGTATTTGTTATTCTAGGATTATCTTGCATGAATGCAAATAATCATTCTTAATGAAGTTTTTTCTGATTTCCAATTAATCACCAGAACTAACGTGCTTCTCATGGGCTAAAGCGGGTCATTTACATTTGCGCGTTCACCACTCTTTAAATGTTGTTTGAACATCCTTTTCCCCGTGCAGCTTCTCAGCTTCTCAGTGATTGGGAGGGTAATGCGGGCCGACTGCATTAACGCCATTTCCGCTAAGTGAAATATGTGTCCCGTCAGTGCGGCTCATTCATTATTTATCCGATTTCTCACATCTGAAACAAACCTGAAAAAAAAACAAAGCTGTTTATGGACCCACGGGTTGGAGGAGCACTCGCTGATGTCATCCAGGGGATGTGCCGCACGTTGATTTATTCTGAATGTTATTAACCTTTCCCTCCCCGGAAGGCTCCACTCACCTCCGAGTGAGAGTAAAAGGTAGGGGGGGGGTGTATGATTGAAAAGGGCAAAGTGTATCAAGGATTGGGTTGCTTCACGTTTGTTCGGGTCAATCTGGGCAAACCTTATCCCCCCCAAGTTCAAAGCAGATAGCATGTGGTCTTTCACTGTCCTGTGAGTAATTATGAATGGTAAAATAAAGCCACTATGATATTGCCATAGCTGAGCGAGCTCGCTGAGGATGATATCCAGATGTCCCTTGCTCACTAATGCATTTGCTACAGCAATAAAAATACTTTTGATTATATTTTCATTTCGGCAATAGCTGGAGCTATCGTTGCAACTGGAACAAAAGCACATAAAAAGCAAAGGGAGATCAGAGGGAGATGATGAGAGGGTGGGGTTATAAGAAACTGGCATTATTGATACCAGTTTATTATGGGTGAGAGAAAGCGAAAGATCAAGAGAAGAGATGGACTGCGGCTCTCAGTATGCAAGTAGCGCAGAATTTATCGCCCTGTTGCAGCAGCAAGCGGGGAAATTAAGTGATAAGAAAATCAATCGCATACTCCTGGATCCATATAGATGTTGCTAATGTTTAAAATTCCCAGTAAATGTGCAGAGAATGCAGCATGGGGGAAGCGTAGGAGAGTGAAGTAAGAGGTTGCAAGAGAGGACGTGGTGGTGGGGGGGGGGGCGAGGGGGGGAGTCGAGGGGCGTGGAAGAGAGGGTCATCAATCACGTCTGGGTGACACACAATGAAATCTGACCGCAGCCCAAGATGTTTTAATACGGCATCCATTAGAGCCCTCAAATAAATTGCAATTTGGAAAACAGAACATAATACCAGCCAAGTTTTCCTCATCCATCTTGCAGTGTGTCATGTAATGTAATTGCGTTGTTAATTTATCCAAGAATTTCCTTGGTACACCATTTCATCCGCATTGGTTAATTTCCCTGTAGAGTATATTTTCTCTCTTTCCCTCAGCGAGCCCTCCCCTCCTCTAGCTGTATAGCTAGCGGGGGCAGAGTAATGTTTCTGCTTAGCATGGCATTAGTCGAAGGGCTAATCAAAGCACTGAAGTCTGTGACACTTTATCAATGCTTGGCTGTGTTGACTGTGCGCCGGCCGACCTCGCTGTAGTGCAGATCCAATCAGGCCTCCACTGCCTGTCATTACGTCCCCACAACAGCAGGATCGCTCAAAAATGCCTGTGGATTACATCAATGTTATTGGCAGTTTGGGGGCATTTGGAGCTGGGCAGCGGCACCAGATGCAAAGCAGAGGAACCGCACCTCCTGTGTTTGAACCGAGGCATTAAAGAACGGACGAGATGTATGGACACGACCAGGGTATATCCAGAAATCAATACACTGCCTAAGATGAAACAGAGAGATAATACAAGTGAGGGGGGCATGGGGTTTGCTTCTGCACGGAATAAAGAAACTTTCCAAACTGATTTGTTTTCGTCACCCGGTTTAGTTTGAGTGAGTAATTCCAACAATAAAGACAAAGACAAGCCCCAAGGTGGTTTCGCTACCTAAGTAGCCGTCGTAAAACAATATTACCAGACATTTTCTTCATTCCTAAAATGGCTATGTCAAGTTCGGGGATTGTCACGTTTTGACAGCCTTCTGCAGCATGATATCCACAGGTGTTGAGCCCAGTCTCGGCCAGTGAAATACCACTGAAGGGAAAGATAATATGGGCCTGTGCTGGAGAAGACTCTCCTGGAAAGTGTTTTCTTACCTCGTGTCACCTGACTTGGGATTCTGAAGGAGGGGGATCATCAGACCCATGAGGGTAGACAGAGAGTGAGGAAAGAGAGCAAGAAGCCTGACACGATCAAAGGACGACTGGGGAGCCGGAGGAGGAGACTCGACCAAGACAAAGGCCCATTGAGAAGTTCCCCCGTGCAGGGATCCTTGTGGCTGACAGACAGGGGGAGACGTGGACTCCACCTCTCAGCCAGAACTCATTTCTGCCAGTGGACACATCACAGAAAACCAGTCAGCAGAGAAGGAATATCCAATGATAGAAACGTAGGTTCATTTAGTCCGTTCTGTTGATTTCCTTTCCTTGTGTAACAGTAGTAATAGTGTATCTCTGACTCTGAACGAGTGATTTATTTTCGTTACCTGCCACGTTCAGATTTGAACCTTCACCACGCCACTGGTTTCTTCAAACTGTAAGCAGCATGTAAGTGCTGTGTTCACAGCTTGTTTCTGATGCCCACATTTGGCCCAACAACCTTCAGTGGAGGTAATAACAGCACAACGCAACAGTCATTGCGTTATCATAACGGATTTATCACAAATTAGCTATTCTTTTTATTTGCATTAGCTTAGAAGTTTTCTGTATAGGTAAAGGTGGGGCTGCTGGCTAGTTTGTATAAATGCATTACCATCTGTACATTATAAAGCCCCGAGGCAATTTTGTGATTTCCTGTTTTGTCTGTTAAATAAATGTTGTGGAGTACAAAAGTGCAATATTTTCCTCTTGGAAATGTTTAAGGGAAGCACATCAACCTCAAGCCTTACACTCCAGTAAACGTAATTTGGCCCTTTCCAAAAGCATTCAATGCATCTTTATTTGAAGCCGATGTGGTCATTGATTGCCTTGATGATTCTGCTGCCATTTGGCTTAAAATCATAATTTAATTATGTAATATGGGACAATAACAGTGTGTCTATAAATCTGAACTGTCTTCTTTGTTTTCCACAAATCTATCATTAAAACTTTGAGCGTTTACAGAGAGGAAGTCTCCCTACTTCCTGATAAATCAGTGAAATAAAGACAAAAGCTTTGATGCACGTCCAGCGGTCCTTCAACCCCACAAACCTCAAAGCCAAGGCTGCAGAAAGATATATTTACTTTCATGGTTTTGAGAGGTATAATCTGATGTCATTATGTGGATTCGGCTGAGCCGAACGCTTACATCTGAGTGGAGTTTTAAAACCAGAACAGAACATGACACTTTTATAAAAGACCTATATATCTGCTAGTAAATGTAATGCTTTGGTGATAATCACATATTTCTGCTTTTATTTTGCATTGAATGAAATTTGCAAAGCGGATAGGATTTTACACTGTCGATTTGACCACAAGGATGTGGGGGATTTGAAGAGTTGACAAGAAGCACTCTGCATTCTCAGCAGATCACTCAGCGTTCATTTACGGCTTAGGAGGGCTGCATGAAGATGCTTTTGAACACATACTTTTTGTTTGGATTTGTGTGGCTGAGCAGGATTGAACCGGATCTCTTTTCTTGGACGGACGGTTTTCCTGATCCACAATCGTCTGCCGCAGACCCTCAAATCCATCCCCGCCTCCACCGACCACACCTCCAGCTTCGTCTCCTAAGAAAACGATGTCTCCGGAGTACGAAGTCAACGAAAAAGTGCACGCTTACTCCAACAAATCCCACCACCTCATGAAGCAAAGCTAAACAACTAAGACAAGGGGGGGGGGGGGGGGGTCCTTGAAATGTGCGCCCCGTCTATTTCCTCCGTCCAGCCTTTCACGGCCAATGCAGCTGAAGACGACGGGAGGAGCAAACAAGCACTTGTACGTCCGTCAGCGTCCTGACAGGTGAAATAAAAGCTTGACAGGACTGAAATCTAGCTGCCCCCCCCCCCCCCCCCCCCCTCCAAGACATGGCCTCCTTAGCTCTTAGCTAGGTTCTCTAGGTGAGAAATAAATTAGTAATAGTTTACCTGTCAACTGACTATCGACCATGATGTGTGTGTGTTCCAAGAGTGCAATTTAAAAATATTCATCCACAGTATAAAGTTTGTAAGGGAATCAAAAAAACAATCCACAATCGCGAAAGTTTTATCCTCTTGTGAGCATCTCAAAGTTGGATGGGAAGCGAATCAACAGCGTTTGCAGTGTTCTCTTTAGCCACCGCTGACGTGCCGCTGAGCAAAGTTTTTTATTCTTACAAAACGTATTTTAGAAACAACCAAAAGTGTTTTCCTGGTATCCAAAAGCATTTCTTAGCGGCACAATGGAGGTATTCAAACAACACGCTGCCATTTAGACCAAAGACCTTTCATTTACTGCCGTTATCAGACGGAGAATCTTCCAGCTTCAGGTGGATCACATATCAACAAGACTCCAAAATTAGCAAAGGAATTTGCCTAATTGAATTTGCAATCAACTTTGGTTGCAGAAGTATGCTTCCATTTTCACTCTTTGTAGCTCTATAGAATAAAATAAATATGTTCTCCTTAAAATAATACTTCCTGGCCTAAATCTGATTTGGTTTGAACTCAAGACCACAAAAGAAACATAATTTGTCTCTGTGTGTTCAAAGCCGTCAGCCATCAACACTTTGTTATTTATAGATGGAGCTTTCTTTGTAATGCAGTATTCTTGTTACATTTCGTTGGCCTTTTGCAGGATGCTATACAAGCTTTATTTTTAACCATCAGACTTTCATGACCCCTTAAATCTTTCTGTGGGATTCTACAGGCTGGTAAAATGGTTATGACCTATTTATCTGTTTTATGGACTCCCTGGCCATTTCGGATGGGTAAAAATCAATGTCATTTTTGACTGAAATCAATTGAATTTACTGGTGGTAATTTGAACATGCAGCCGAATAAGGTTACAAGGGAATCCTGGGCTGGAAAACCACTGACCGAGAGATTTCAACCAAGTCAATAAATACTATGATTGAATTTAAGTTTTTTATATTTGGAACATGGCAAGAATCTTAAAATAACCCAATAATACTCAATGCAACAATATATATATATATATATATATATTATTATTATTATTATTGTAACTCTTTTGTTTTAATTCCCTGTGGAAACTGTGGATGAATGGCTTGAAAAGAAAAGGCACATTTTATGTGACAAGACAAAGACGTCATTGATCATTTTGTTGTGAAAGCCACATCTTGGTAATCCCTCTCTTCCTCTCGCCATCGCTGCACTGTCTAATGATGCACAGATTGACATCGTGGCCCCTCCTCCTCTCCTTTCCTCTTCTCTGCCCATCTGTGTGGAAGATCTTAGCGTACAATACTGCTTCTGCATGTTCCCTTAGATATGCCTCCCAGCCTGGGAGAATAGGGGATTAATGAGATAGATTTATCTTTTCTGGTAATACACCCGCCATTGTTTTCTCCATGCATGTCCTAAATGCATCCCAGAGTGCCTTGGGAGAATGCTGCACCACTGAGTCCCATAGATCAGTGGCGCAGCATTCTGTTCTACATTATCGTTTCACTTTAAAGGAAAAAGCAGGACTGTATGCGTTCACATATTATTCACTCAACACATCAGCACTTTAACTATTGCAAGTTGTTTGGAGATGAATATTACATGTGGATGCTGAATTTGATAATGTCTCTGACTCACACATTTTGATCCTACAACAATTATAGGTTGTTCATCTTGTTTTAGACTTAATAATGCAATATATCTACATAATCTGAAATCTGTTACTAAATGCTTTCCTGATTATCTCACAGTCCATATTAATAGATACCAGCATTTACTGGGACTACATACATGAACTCATCAAAGAGCAATCTGAAACAACCTGGAGCTACTCATATACATGGATAGACAATTATAGCATCCTTAGGAGAGTAGTTAAAAAAGGGTAAGAGTCAATAATGACTTACATGTTTTTATTTGGGTTTGTCAATGCTTTTGCCCTCACTGGGAGATTGTTTTGCCGCATTGCCTCAAGGAGGATGTAAATTAGCCAAGATTGACATTACTGGCATACAGATGAATATGCGAAAGCTCCGTCTTGGAGGGCAATTATGCTATCGGTGTAGATTGTCAGGGTGCCCATTTCCACTTAAATAAATTGTTTCTACCAAGATTTTAAAGTAACTGTTGATAGAAATAAAACACACCTCTACGAGTATTGTTTAACAGAAATGCTATTAAAATATTTCACTAGTCTTCTGGAAAAAGTTCAAATGCATAGCAAAAATAATATAATAATAGCATCTGTTTGAATAGTCAGCTGCTAAAAATGAGCAAACACTGTAATTATCAAGGCATGAATCACACACACCATCCTGTCATGCCAAGCATTCCTGCCTGGGTGGCAAACCAGAGAAAAATACACAGTGACCCCGGAGACTGGTGGGAGTTCTGCTAACAGGTGAAGATCCAGCTTTCAGCACCACAGAGATCAAGTTTCTAAAGGAACCTGTTGAGAGTGCAGAAGCACTGATGACCGTTAATGTTGTATGTTCAAAGTGTGAGATGTGTGTGTTTTTCCCCAATCGCAGCAGCCTGGAGCGAATCAAGCACACATCTCAACCGCCAAGTCCCTGATCTCCCATTGTGAATGGCAAGTGCTTTTGGAAATTCACAGCGGGAGTGATTAGCTCATATATAAATGCAGCTTAACTGCTATCTTCCTGAAGATTTCACAGGGGTGAAGCAGTCGCCGGTATTTAGACATCCCGTGAGCGAGTGGGGGAGTCGGTGAGTGAGTGAGTGGCTTCTGTAATTACCCATTTAGAAATTATTTTGGGTTTGTTTGAGATTTCACAGTGATAAGAACAAGATCACATCCAAACACCACCGTGTGTAAGCATGTGTAAGCTTTGCTTCTAACGTGAACTGTCTTAAAAAATTTAGCAAGCTGTCCGCTTTTCCAGCAGGGCCAAATGTGCAGCCGTGTGACAATCATGAACACATATACACTTGATTTATTTCAATGTTAGTTTTCCTATATTTGAAGGTGAAGAGAGAAGACAAGGCCAAACCCGCAGAAACTAGCAGCTTCCAGAGACACCGATGAGTGATCGCTGTGCTTGTAGCCCGGGTGTCAGACTAACGCGCGTGGCTGTCTTAACTCGAAATGGCGGCCGCAACCGAGGAGGGTTTCCTTCCCCTGAATCGCTCGCTCCTCTCCACACACGCACGGCCATCAGCAGGTTAATTAACTGTGAAAGCTGCTCACTTGAAACCTTAAATCAGTCATTCAGCGTTCTGTCACGAGCCGCCAGCTTAACTGCGCTGACGAGGGTTCCGCCTTGTTTACCCAACAGAAGAGACAGCGGCGTGGAGGTGGGGATTTAGGTGGTGTGGCGAAGAACTGCACGGGAGGGGGGCATCACATGTGGACTTTGAGAATGCAGGGAAAATGTCAGTGAGTGATCTGAAATCAAATGAAGAAACATACCCCTGGGTGTCACCGTAAATGTGTGGCTGCTCTTCTTTCCTATCTCTGTGATTGCAGACCGCCATTCTTTGTGCGCTGTGAAACATGATCTGTCGATTCAGACCATCAGGTGGATTGAGAGTCTCGGGTATTTTGGAGGTGAACCAATCCCACCCACTCCGTTGATATCCTCCCTGAGCATGTGCACCAAGACGTCTTCTTCCTTTGTCCCCACAGATTCCGAGCCGTCCTCCGCGCTACAGGGCAAGATGGCGAGGAACACCCAGCGTTCCAAAGTGGAGGTGCCACGCACAGACCTCCTTGGGGACATCTGTCTGCCAGGCAGCTAAGCCCCCGAGCCGAGATCCTTCACACCCTTCAGAGCTCGTATTCGTCCCGCCCGCGCAGGTCATCCATAATATCCAAATGTGTTTGCTTAGGGAGAACTGTGACTTTTGCCTGTTTTCCCTCATTAGTCAAAAGGCTGCGGCGGGATAGGCCTCCCATTCAGAGCGAGACCCAAACCAGAGGTCGCGCTCATGTCTGCTCATTTCTGCTTTTAACAGGTTGGACATCTCAGAGGCACGGGTTCATTTTGTTTTCACTACAGGGGTATTGACCAGTAATGGCACCCTAGGGAGGACTGGACTAATATGTAAGAGCTTTCAGCCTCAGCAGATATCTGGGACAAAGATTTGGGTTGTCTAATGTTGCATTATTATTCATTATGAAACAGGATGAGATGAAAACAAATTTGAAATGTGGCTTGAAAATAGCGTTTCTCCTTTGAATGCAAATGTTTTTATGGTATTGAATATAATCCAAAATCTGTTGTGCAGATGCTTCCCCTTCCCTTCTCTCTCCCTGCCATCAGAAACCTCTGTCCTTCCCTTGAAGAGCACATCCATAAATCACCTCCCATCCAAATAATCTCATAAACCTTTTTACAGTGTAATTCATGGCCATCACCATTCTGTGTTTAACATTTGTGTTTATTGACAAATGAAGATAGGTTTAAATAATTCAGACCAAACATTAGCTGTGAGCAGGGAGATTAATAATTGATGGGGTGTGTGAAGGGCCGGGGCACTCTGGGAATAGATAATATTAGCTTAATGCATGGCTGTGTGAACAGGGGAAGTGTAATGGACCCACCGCCTTTAACTGATGATGGTTATTGTGGCCTGAAAGTTGTTACAAAAGGGAGAAAAGGCGCGCAAAGGGGGGAGGGGTTGGAGTATGGTCATAGATTTGGCTCATAGAAGCTGACAGTGCAAATTGTGGTTTTAATAGCAGGAGGTTTACACATTCTACAGAGAGGCCCTAATGGCCATTCCTTTGCTTAGCGTAAAGGGAGAAAAATGGCCCTGTGCTATTAAAATGAAACTTGAGAAGGTCCTCGCTCTTAGTTTGGTGTTTTCCTTTTTCCCCAGTCGAACTCTGTCTCTCCATCACTCATTTGGATCCCCTCCTGTCCATTTCCTGCTCGGGGTCTCACTTAAGTCTGCCCACACACCCTCAAAAATACAGCGGCTCACAAAGTGAGAGCAATGACCCCGTGTGTGACAGGCAGCCTCATTTCACACGGAAAACTGAGGACATGACCCGGTCACTAACAAAGTCTGAGGCTGTGCGGCAGATAATATTTTGAGAACAATCTCTGCTTAACATTAATTATGGATAAACGAAGACTATGCAACCTGAATTGGAAACATTCTCTGACCATCTGAGACCGCACTATCGTCCCCCAGAGAAGCGCACGATATTGTACAACACGTAGAACAAAGCCGTGTTATTGAGGCATCATTATTGTACACAGTAGCACAACCCAGCAATGTTAGATATTATCCATATGCTTATGTTAATGGATGCTCAGTGCCTGCAGGTCAGCCTGCAACAAAAGGGCCTCATTTACTCTCCAAGGGATACTATCTGTGTTGTGCCAGGATAGTAAAAAAGATGCAGAGGGGTAATGTGTATCAAAGGCAGAGGAGGACCCCCTTCATTCCATATTGCTTTCACAGCAGCATATTAGCATCTAAACAAAGGAAGCAGAAACCCCTGCAGCGCAGCACTGTTTCAAGTGGTCACTCACAGCCTTTTTTTTGTTTCTCCATCCGACACATTTTACGCTGAGTAGCAGAACTGAACACACTTCTCCCCACTTCATCGTCGGATAGCATGTGTCTTCAGCACAAAAGTGTTGAAGTTGCTGCTTCTTCTCTTTTCGTTCCCTCCCGCTCTCTCTTGTTTGACTTCATCACAGAACTACTATGACAGCTGTCATCACTCCTCAGCAGGCCTCAGATCTGCATTTCAAGGTTTGCAGGTTCACCGGTTCACAAGGCTCTGCCGGGGCAGACAATACTGGTAGTGTGTGTGATCCCCATGCTTCTGATGCGTCCCTCTCATAAACACATACGGGCATCGCACCACCATGACATGTGACAGTGTAGCGTCTTAGCTACTTTTACCAACTACTTGGCTACTTGTGGTACTGTTGGTACTCGTAGTAAAGCTATGCACATTGCGATACGATTTGTTGATGACATATTTATGTCGTAATGGAGAAGGAATACAGTTCACGATATGGCTACTATGGAGCCCACCCCCGTTTTAAAGGCTTTGGGCTGTGCAGAGAAATGCTGAAAGGAGCTGTAAGCCAGGACCAAAGAGTGAGTGTCTACACCGGATTGAGAGGGATTGTTTGTTGGAGTTTCATGGACAGTAAAAAAGTTATTAATATTGGTGCAGCACAACTGATCATATTGTCTCTTTCATTTATTGTATTCTTCATCCTTGTCAAAAGCTTTGCCCACAATGCAACTCCCCTGCAGGCAGTTCAGCAGTATGTAATATAGCCTTAAGACAGGTAGAGGAGTGGTTAGCTCAAACCTGTAGAGGTCAGCCCTAACTCACGCCGACTCAGGCGACATCATTAGCGGCAGATTTCCCTCTGGAGCCATAACAGTGTGTTCTTTGTTCACACATGTATGCAGTAGTTCTCACTAATAAACTTTAATCTCTAACATTGGTGGATTTCCTATATTTTTCCTTTAAACCGTAGCATCTATTTTTGACAACATATCAAAAATCCTATTTCCCAACATGTCAAACTATCCCTTTCACAAGATTACTAGTGAAGCATGTTTTGCATGTTGTATGTAAAATATTAGGATGAAATGCAAATGATCGCAAATCCCGCCAACCACACATCCAACAAACTCTTTCACAGGATTCTTTAGACATGTTCTTTTCTGAAGGGAAACGTCTGCGTTGTTGAGGAAGCAATCACAGGCAGACCAGATTCTTCACTCTTGTTACAACTCTGACAGACAGACTTGTTTGTTTTTGACCCAGCAGATCACTGTCAGAATAAAAATGCCCTTTAAGATGACGGTTTGACTCGTCAGTTGGTGACCTTCCTCACAACTCACTGCTCCGGGATGGATGGACAACATGCTAAGTCCAACACTGCATTTTGGCAATTCTAACTATGACAGCACATTGAAATGAATCAATAATAACCTGTCAGGAGGAAGCAGCCGTTCGCTCTCATTTAGTGATAAGGGGGAGTTTGTGTTTGACGGGTTGCAGCAGAACGATGGATAAGGAAAATAACAAAAACCTGCCGTGCAAAGATGTTGTTGGAGAAGTTTGGCTGTGTAAAAAATATTAAAAAAAACACGGAATACATGAATAAATCAAAGCACATCTTTTTCGGTTATGTTTTTGTGTTAATTCCTTTTTCTGCCAAGCGCAGAACGTGTGACTGATGTCACCATTGTCTTCAGGTTGGCGTATGACCTCTGGGCACGAGGAGGCCTGTGCATACGTAACCAGGCTAATTTACACGGCGCTCTGAGCGAGCTTTACTCCATAATTCACAGCTCGGCTCGTTTGAACCCTTTCTCTTCCCATCAGACGGCACTAGGTCTGCGGCCGCGCTCAACTTCAAGTCCGCGGCTCATCTGTATAGCTGGAGGCCTAGTCGCAGACAGAAAATAGACCAAAGGTACAAAGACGCACATATCTCAATACATGCATGAGAGGAAAGTGTGGGGTCGTTATGGTAGTCCGGGATGGCCCCAGTCCCATTACTTTCTCTGATGTGTGTGTACAAGGGTGACATGTCATTGTCCTCATGCTCGGCCTAAAGCAAAGATCCTTTGTTGTCATCTCTGAATGCATAAATCCTTTTTGTCTGGACCTAAAAACAGAGGACAGGGCAATTACAGAAAAAAAAGCACCATGGTGTTTTGAAGTCACTTTGAAAGCATCTTCTGTTTTTTGCTTCTAGTCCCTATTTAAAATGGGCCAAAATTTCAGGTTTCAGGTTGAATCCAATCTTGGTACAAAACACCCAACACATGAAATGTGTTTACTTGCTCCATCCGCTCTGAATAGGAGAACACCATTGACGAGATCATGACATGATACTGCAGACTAAAAGTCAAATTTCAGATCACATGAAGCACTTTGCCGAGCCTTCAAAACAAGCTTCACTCCCGCCAAATCTCAGAAATGCTACCATGGTTCTTCCCGTTCCTCTGTGAGAGTGTGATGACGAGCCTTTCACCCAGTTCAGAGCGCTAATGGTGTCTTTGGAAGGCACGCGGCAACGAGTTCCAGGCTGGCAGGGACGTGCTTAGAGCGATACACTTGTCACAGCCCATCACACGAGCGCTCCTCTGAACTAGAGCCGTGAATAATTTCTTCAAGATCCAAAAGTCTTTCTTTTTCCCTTTTTTTTTTTTTTTTTTTTCAATGCATCTTTGCAGAACCCGCCACTAAGTCCTTGTAACTATTTCAACACTTGCAGTGGAGAAAGCAAAGAAATAGAATACAGTAGTAGTCTCTCTTTGTTTAACTGAACTGAGAAAGTTTGGAAAACTGCGCTCAGAACTTGACATTAAAAGAAGAGCTCATGTGAGCAGTCAGGCAGAGAGAGAGAGTCGGCTCGGGTTTGAGGATAGTTAGCTTGTCTAATTGTAAACCGGCACACAAGTGCGCGGACACTCATCACGTACTTGTCAAAACATGGCTGCCTGTGATTCTGTTCTGCTGCTCTGGATGCGCGTTTTAAAGTTTGTTTACATTCAGACAGGCCTTTTACAATTCCAGTTTGAGAATACAATTGTAGCAATTACCCCAAGATAGGTGCGGCACAGCTGGAGAAACAACAGAATGAAAAGAACACATGCATTCCTTACAATCATTGCTTCATTCTTGGGGTCTATTTTCAGTTGTTGCATTATCTTTGAACAAAGATCCCCTGATATGCACTTTCCACTTTTCCAAATCTCCAACCATGTGTTAGTTTGAGATGGTTAAAGGAGGTTGTTAAAAGTTAAGTGTCATGCAAAACGATGAAGGAATTTTCTTTTATACAGATAGTCAAAGGTTGCTTATTATTGATGGTCAAAAAAACAAAAAACTTGCAGAGTTGACAGAGTAGATTTTACATGCTGTGTATATGAAATCAGTCCGATCTCTTTTTGCAGTTTCACTGAGTTGAGTTTCATAGATTTTACATTGTGTATGATGATGTAGCATTTTGGAATGTAAGCATTTGCACTATAAGCTGAGGCTGATGGAAATGCCCTTCCTTCTTCGGGCAAACAGCTAAAAATGTCAACATGCTAACGATCACCAGAGTGAGCACATTTCACTTTCTGGTGATCGGCCTGCACAAAAGGAATTATTGGAAATCCATCCAAGAAATATTCATTTCAGTCAGTAAAAAATGAGTTGACCAATTGATATTGCCGCTGGCATGGCTAAAATCTGGCGACATATGTATTTATATGAGGAGGTATCATGGCACTGTGTAGAGGAAGGAATGCATCCATGAAGCGGAGTGAGAGAGCAGACAGATGGGCACAAGCAGAGGGTTTGAAGTTGATCTTGATTTCACAGTGAGAGAGAGGGGGGGCGGTGAAGGGAGAAAAGCTTCCTCACACAGATGTTCACAAGCTGCTGTCACAAGAACATCAACAACTCCTCTTAACGAAGACACTCTGTCCGAGCCTGAGAACACACATCTTGTGGTTTTCCAAATATACAGTACATTTGAAGGAGACACATCCTTCTGCTTCCACTGGGACATCCTCGCCTACCAGGTGTCACTAGTTGCACTGCAGTCAGAGTTGAAGGAAGGAAGAGGCAGTTTTGTTTTTCAGCACAGGCCTGAAACTGCTGATGGATGCACTTCCGAAGTCCACGCGTACACACACACACACACACACACACAAGCTGGAACAAATGGTGTGATTGTATGCTAATGTTCTTGCTTGTGGCCATGCATTATCTGCTCAACAGAGCAAAAGATTAAAAACAACTTCCTGTCATTTAATAAAAAGAGTTTTAGTCTGACAGCATTTTGCACTTCTCATTTAAGGCCACAAGGCATTAATGTCAAGTGATGAGTCAGACTAATCCCTCGTTGGTTTCTGTGGCTTTGAGCGTAAAACTTGATGCGTCTCCTCACTCCGCTGTAAATGCCTGTGGACCTCTTAATGTGCAAGCCAAATGCCCTGCTGGGTTGAATTGACCATAATGGATTTGGTCGAAAGACAGATATCCAGCACTCATAAATTGATTCGATCTCTGAGGACACTGAATGAGAGATGATTTTTACGGTTGCAGTTGCATTGATTGAGACATCAATGCAACGTGGACCACAAAAGAGGAGCCGGAGAAAGTCAATCCCAGCTAAATTGGCAGTGGAAAAATCAACACATTCCTCAAGTGACTGGTTATGAATATCTCTGGATGTGTTTTCTCTTGTTTTCTGTGCGGCTGACATTTGCTGAATAAATTACAATCTTATGGAACTAATTCAAATCACAAATCATTTAGTTGGAGCCCGCACTGAACCTAGTGGTCAAAGCTTCTACAACTAAGACATATTCTTAAAGGTAATACTACTTTCTACATATTCCAGGGTTAAAGATCTGTAATCTATCTATTGCGCATCTATCTATCTATTGTCTATTTTTAAAATCACTCAGCCAGACAAGGTCCGATTCCTCATAAATTCAGCATCGAATGAAGTGATCAGATTACATTTAATGCATTTCTTTTTTGTATCCGCAGCCCTCTGGCATAAATTAAAACCATGTGAGAGCGTCTGGAGTGCATTTCATTTTGCTGTGATTCATGTGCTGTAATATAACTCCCCTCTGATTCCCTGTGTGGCACAGGACAGCAAGGGGAGTGAGCAGAGTGCGTCAGGAGATTAAAACCTAACCACGGGATTGGACTCAGAATGTAGGCATGAGATAATATAGCAGAGGTATAATGAAAGTCAACAAAAACCTGCCACATGACAGACACGCCTGCACTCTATTACCATTGTCTTCCTGACTAAAGATTCCAACAGCCTGGCGCCCTGCAAGTTATCAGCAGTCGACTGAATAACATGCTTTAAAACGTTCCGTCCATAAATGGGCTGAGCAAACAAGGAGTCCTTTGTAAGTAAGCGATGCGTCAGATATTCTGTCAGGAATCCTTCCAAAAATCACAATGTAAGTGTGCAACTGACCCACCCACATTATGAAGACATCATATAATCAGTTCCGACGAGCCAATAACATCCCTTTAGCACATATCCAAGTCCACGAGGACCAATCGTGGCGTGTAAAGCTGTGTCAGCGCACCGCTGAGCCCTTCTCCTCCAGGCTGGTTTACACCTTTGTGTCCTTGTGTGCCCGGCTGCTGCAGTGATAGATCGGTGGCGGCTTTCGCGTTGGGAGCAGCTCTGAACGAGAAGCCTGCCGGACAGCTGTGCTGGCAAACCCTGTGATCCTTGCTGCCAAGTAGCCAGAGTCTTTTTTACCCCCGCTGCTCCCTTAGCACTGCTCAGTGCTTAGCGTCAGCCTCTTCGCTGTCGTGCTTCAATGACAAAACACACGTCAGGCTTAAACAGCTCACTTCGCAGTGGCTTGGCACGCCGCGGCCCGTCTTTTGTGTTATTGGCAGGGTCACTCTCTGTGGTGTGTGTAGGGCCAGTGGAGCGCGCAGGGTCATATTTGGCCTCTATTGTTATTATATTAAATGAATCAGGATTTAATGGCTGGACGAGGGCAGAAACTAATAGCCTGCATGGCCGACACTTATTTCCCTGGCTGGCTGCTGAGAGCTGATAGCATTTTATTTAAAACAGCTCACGTTAAACACCCTGCTGGGAGACACTTCAACAGCAGACTTCTAAAAATGCAGCCGACAGGTTTTGAAGACCTTGGATTGAGATATGCTCTTACTTGGTTACAGTAATTGAAGAAGTTCAAATAAAAATTGTAGAGAGGTTTAATATATGATTAGCATTTTGCTGTGGCACCGGAATGCATTAATAAGAGATGATGAAAAATCAATACCAGTCATTACACCGCCACACAGGATAAAATATTAAAGAGTTTGGAAACTGACCTGAAGGGGTTTCTTTTCCTACCAGCCATGAAGACTTGGTTAATGGAAATAAACACCTAAAGTGGTGCAACTACTTGCTTGGGAAATATTATATTTAAGGTCAGATGTGCAATTGACCTTCAGTATAATCAGACCAACCTGCTGTCTTGCATGTTCTGGCAGTGAAGAGAACATGTAAGATATTAAAAACCTCGAAAAATTCAGTCCCTGCATTTGTAAGCTTGTGTTGACCCCCAGCCGCAGACCTCTAAAAACAAAGCAAAAGTACACGGCTTTGTGCAAACATCTGTTCGAGTCTAATTGTTCAGCGTACGAATGAGGTAACTTGAATTACTAATGCTACTATAGCATGCAGTGATTGTCAGTACAAACGTTTGAAACAGGAAGCAGGTGATGTTATTATCCATATTCTCCGTACATTGTTCCCATTCTCACTGCGGGTTTGCATCCAGCCAAGCCCCCCATTCTCTATCTCTTGTGAATAGATTCCCTGTGGAAGGATCAACATGGATTTCACAAACAATTTATTCTAAATTGCAGGAAAATTGGCTGCAGATCTTAGAGAGAGGACAGGGGTGGGGGGCGTGAGGGGGGGGGGGGGGGGGGGGGGGGGGGGGTAGGTTAAGATGATCCACAAGGCATTTATTCACTAAGGCTCACATGGACGTTCCACAGGGTTCTCCCCTTTCAAAATAATCCACAGCCCCCCCCTTTCACAGCCCCTCGACAGCCCCCCTCCTTTCATTCGGCGTTTCAAATGTATTAATGGGCCGGAACCTTCCCGGATGATCTTGGCCCTCTCCCTAATGAAAACGCTCTGCGGCAGAATCCCAGCACAGTAATCAGGCGGTGGCCTCCAGAGCAGAGGGGCATGCAGCATGCGGAGCAGGAAGAGCCCCTGTGTGACCCCACACTGTGTCCTTCAGTCACCCCATGTTGCCCTGTGCCCTCTCTGGCCCGGGCCTCTTCTCCTCTCAGGCCCCCAGTGCCACGAGCTTGGATGTCTATTGAGTGAGCAGGGAAATCCAGTGGTTCAAAGACTAGAAAACTTCATCCTTTCACAAAGGTACTGCGTCTGTCATCTTAGTGTGTAACGCTGCACAATATTATAGTTCTGGGATTTTTTTGTAGGAATTTTCAGCATGCAATTTAAATTCAGAAGATTGTTATATTATAACATACAAAATCATATATTATAAACCTGTTCGCTGTTTCATTTCCATATTAAGAGGATGGACAATGTTAACTTTGACGTAAAAGAATCTTATCTCAATGAAGCAAAGTTACTCCAACAAACTGCAAAGTATTACAAAGTGTTACATCATCTTTAACAGTGAAAGCTGTGTACGCTGTTTTCCCCCCTTTTGGGTATCTTAAACGCATCATTATAACACCAGCACCCTGAGCTACCGTAAATAGAAGCTAGCCACGTGTGGTAAACACTGAAATGAAAGCCATCCAGTTCCCTGTGAGGTGTTATTTTGCAAAGGCCGATGGGGACAAAACAGAAGCAGAAACCATGTCTTGGGTCCTCTCCGCATTTAGCTTGTCTGTAGCCAGTAGACCTTTTCTTTGGTCTATTCTGACAGGTCTCCTTTAGTCTCCACACTCTGTCCCCTCAGGCCCCGGCCTTCAGCCTCGAGGTAAGCTCGGCCAGATGTGGCGACCCAGGGTTCTTCACAGCTGCATGTGCAAGCGGGGCACTAAAGTGATGGGGCAGCCACCAGGACGTGCATCATCTGTTTTAACTTGTCTGTCTTCCCTGACAATCCCGCCGAGTGCTGTTTTCATTCCCCTTGGATAATATCTTTTACAGTTACAAAACTGTCAGCGATACAGGGGCTGAGCCCCCACCTGCCCGCTCTGTTGCCCATCAGCCATGATGACAACCAGACACCCTCAAAGACAGGGCACTAAGGTGCTAACTACCCCACAGAGTTACATCTAGCACACATTTGCTATCTTATATTTTCCAATTGGAGAAATGGGCAGATTTTCCCAGATTATTTTGGCGGTTCAAGAACAGTTTCCTGCTCTGGAACAAAATCCACTTTTCGATCAGTAGCAGCACTTTCTGTGTTGGGCTTTGAAAAGGAATCTATGGAGCATTTCTGGAAAACACTGCACATCTTGGTAGTGTAATAATCTAATGGAGGGGTGATGTCACTCAAACTCGACGACATAAGATAAACTCTGAGGACCATTTTTCGCAAATCATGAAAAATGCCCCTCTTACTTCAGTTTATGCGGGACACATTTATGTGTGAGCACTTCTTCGGGGGCAATTTATTTGAGAACAAAAGAGGAGCCAGCCTTCACATGTGTTAGTGGAGCGTGTGACAACTACACTATGGCCTGCATTTGTTTTTCCTGGGCACCATTCTCCCTCTCTGACCTTGGGGGAACAAGGACCGACGGGCAATTATCTTGTGTCTCGAATAGTTAAGTAAGACATTTCGCGGCTCTACAAAGAAGCGCAGCCTCTCTAACTACTGAAGAAATTACGGGGAAAAGATAATGAAAGGAAATATGTCAGATATGAGGAAGTCTCAGCCTTTTAGTGTCAGTGCTTAGCCAGGCATAAAATGCGCCATTTAGACCCTTTCTAGAAACAAAGGTTTCTGGCACGAGCTTCCAGTGATCGTCTGAGAATGCGAGGAGAGATTTCCATTTCTTCCCAGCCCCCCTTCCTCCTTCACCCTACACACATCCAACCTTTTTTTTCTTCACCCCCAGCTCTCCCTCTTCACACGAGACTGTAACGTTCAGCAATTCCGCCCGAGAGTTGTGAAGCAAACTTGGTGAAAGGCGGCAGGAGATGAATCCCTTAAAGTCCCCGTGAACAACATAAAACAGTCTGGCTTTCCATTATTCAGGGGTCTGCGCGGCTTGTTTACAGTGGAGTGGGCCCGCTGCACCTGCACTCCGGATGGCCTGACAGCTTGATGGTCCCTTTAATGGTGATTCACTGGCCAGATCTATGTGGATAAAAATGGAATTCTAGGGGAGCAATCTAATAAGAAAATAAAGCGCTGAATGGTTGCCATGGCTGTTGGATGGGTTTGTTGGACCTTATTCAGTGGGCCACGCTGGCTGGAAATCAAATTCAAACTTTGATCTTGGGCCTTTATAACATGCTATCACCTCCGCTATGGGCCTCTTCAAATAGTGTCACAGGGTCAAGTAGACGGTTCTTTAGTTTTGCTTTTTAAAACTCTGGCTTTGACCTTGGTGCTCAGTAAACTGTAAAAATCCAATCCAAGCCTTGAGTATTATTTGGATGTCTCTGGCAGTGTGCCTCTACGGCGAACTTTATATTGCACACAGAAAAAAAAGATATCTGCCTGATATGGATGTCAGCCAACAATGTCATTTAAACACAATACATTGGAAACACAGGACTATTGCACATATTGAAATGGGTATAAAGAAAGTGTAGAGGCTTCACAAAATCGCTGCTGTCCACATAAATCCACGATGTTCCTTTATGAATTGGAGTATTGTTTATACTTCTTGGATCGAATTAACAATTTAAAGACCCATTGAATTATCTAAAATATGCATCAAAAAGCCTTTTTTGGTGACAGCTACCCAGAAGATGATTTATTTTATGTTTAAGTTATGGAATTAGCTGCTTTGACCTCCAAAGGCATCCCGGCCTGCGATCCCCTACCTCTCTTCCATGAGGTGAAAATGTATCCAGAGGCACTCCAGTCTCTGTGATGTTTGACAGCATGTACCTATTACAGGCAGTGCTATGCAGCGGACACACACACACATACAAACACACGTGTCAATGTACAAATACTTGTGCGCACACACAAACACATGCACAGATCCAGGGTTTCTAACTTCTAACAGTCTTCATTGATCCCCCCCCTGTCATGTATCATTAATGAGGGTATTAAATCCATGTTTAGGAAGCAGAAGGCTGGCTTTAAGTGGGTTTTGCTGGAGCAGCTCATAATGCAAAAGACCCTCATTGAAAATCCTCCCCAAGGAAGGGCTACTCTCTGACTATCTTTGGGTGAGGAGCACATTAATGGAGTGATGTCATGGTGGCTCATATCACTGCTACTGTCCAGGGACAGGGGCAGAGGGAGAAACATTTAAGTCTGTGAGCCATTAATTGACCCTGAACCAGCTAAGGATGATAGACAGAAATCACCGAAAGCAACAAAAAGCAACTACTTGTGCCGATAAAAAAAATCCTTTATCAGAAATTACTTTATTGTATTCAAATGGGAGACATTCCGAGTAGCAAGTTGCACATCGAAAGTGCATGCCGTGCCAACCTTGTCATACTGTACGCCGTTTGTATTGATCAGTCTAAGATTCTGCCCTATGTGCCTCACCCCTAGGTTATCATCACATCATTATATCCGGAGTTTGGGGAGACGCTACAGTATGATATGGCAAATGGACTTGCTATCGATTTCGTCAGAGAGAGCGAATGGCAGATGGGGAGGAAGTGAGAAAGGAACATCTGGAAGGGGAGGAAGGGTGCATGAAGGGCCTCGAGAGTTGGACGATACAGGAGGATAGCGTGAGGAACACGCAGGTTCACACAAAAGACAAAATGTCCATTTGATTGTGTCTTAAAGGTCTGACTAATTCAATTATAAGAGGGAGTCTTTGCTTTGGAGTGTGGCTGAAGTGCTAATGTGATGGAGCAGCGTGAGAGTTGAAAAAAATAAAATAAAATGGGGCAATCCTTCCTTTCTGGAAAGGGATATCCTGAGGCACGGCTATATAGACCTTAAGTGCTGACAAAGAAGATTTTGTGTTTTTCCAGTAATCCTTTTAAACACCGCGGGGCAGACGGATGCACTGTATTTTATTCTACTGCTGCTATATTTCACTGAAGAAAGACTCCCGTTATGATATTATTGTTCATTTATTACAAGTTAGATAGAATAAAGTGAATATACATCATCTTTTAGTCACAATGTGCTTTTGCAGATGATAGATTCTGAGAAAGTAAAATAATGGCAGCAGCTCCTTGAGAATCAGTGCATCTCCACACACCAAAAAGCCAACATTTTCTTCCTCTCCTTTTCCTCCCACTGGCTTAGTTTGTTTTGTTCTGCTTGATTAACCAAGAATCCTGGAAACTGTATTTATTGTTTCCGCACCATGTGCAGTGTCTAAAATATTTGCTGTGCATTAAATACTTTCACAGACAATCAAAGTCCTTTCAACACTCTCCATTACTGTGAATAGGCTTAAGGGAAAATAATGTGCTGGGCATGCTGGTTTCAGAAAACATGTCAACAATTCATCGTCGGTGGAGTCTCTCGCTGTCAGGTGGAGCTTACCAGGGGCTATGATTAGTGTAGAATTTGCGTGATGTACCATAACCCCGACACTGAACTGTGAAACAGCTTCACGCAACATTCCAAAGCACCTGTCAATCAACTCACACCTACGAGGGTAAATATCCCTCTGCTAAGGCGGGGCTTTGAAAAAAAAAGGGGCACAATGAGCTCTGTGACTATTTTTTTGGTTCCTGCCTCTTAGTTAATTTTTCGGCACAGAAAAGTCAACAATATTGTCAAACTGACCTAAACATTTGTCCGCTGGCATTGACTGGACGGTAACAAGTATCAAATACTGTTTTCCCTGAGGGCTTCACCGTGTGAGCACGGACCTTGAGAAGCTGCAGCCGGCTGCGTTGGACATTTGGCAGGGCTGTCTCCTCGCCGTGAGACTTCAGCGTCTATCATTAACGCCGGCACAGGTGGATCCTCGCTGGAGCCTGTTGTGTTGTTCAGGCCGTCTGCTGTCACAGAACAGCAGAGGTTATGTGAAAAAGGAGAAAGGGAGGAAACACATTTCTCAATATATTCATTTTCGGGAAGCATCTTTCACAAATGTCTCCGCTATTAGCTGACCTGTGGGAAGGGGTTGAATGCGTTTCAAGGTAGGATGGCGGGGGTTCAGGAAGGGCGCGGGTCAGAGAGCACTTGTTTTCGTTAAAGCGGCTTTAATCATTCCTGTGCCACTTGTGCTTTGCGTGTGTGCACATGTGTGTATGATTGTTAGAGACCTGAAATATGTCAGCAGAACATATTTCTACCGATAATGAAATCTGCTTACCTCACAGCTCTGCTACACTTTAACCTTTAGAACACATACTTAGCATGAAAAGTCAGACAAAGTACAGTAGCAACAAGAAAAATAAATAGGACATAAACCATTAACGGTTGGACATCTGTTTTTTTTCAACTGGAACTTTTCCCTGCTAACAACTGCACATTTTATACGCAATTTCTCACGTCAGAGAAATACAGGAAGTCTGGCTGCTCTGCCATCGGATGCCGGGGGCGTCGTGAGGGCACCCCACTGAGAGGAAAGAAGTGCCGAGGCGTGGTGCCTTAGTCGGAGCACCTCACAGGGGACCCAAAAGGATTTCACACCAGTTGTGTCCAATTGTTTAAGTTGATCCGAGAATGCGTCCCTGGCTGTTAACAACTCTCACTGGCAGTAAAAACGAAAGCAAAAGAGCAGCCGTCCAGCCGTGTGCAGTCTTATTTGAAGCTCGGTTCAAAAATGGCGATTTCCTAAAAGGCTCTTTTAAGAGCGCTAAGTGGCGTTGCTGTTGTTTTGGAGCCAGCGCTCACAGGATTAATACCATGGCCTCGCCTCCTCCCATTCCTCATGGATTAAGGCTTTGGCAGGCGGTGAAGCTGTCAGTCCGCGGCATGTCTGGACTCGTCATCCACTAATCATCAGAGTTTATGAAAGTTCCTCACCTCTGACAGGTTAGAATGACTGATACCTCACAGCAGCAGGCCCCACTGCCTCGACATGCTCTTTAGATCCCATCACAAGCCTCCGAATCAAAACAGGAAGAACTGGCCACAGTCCTATTGCTGAGTGTTGGGGAACAATTCCCCCACGGGCAGATTAATGGGTAGTTTTTCTGGCTCATGCCTTGATGGAATTCACTATGTAGAGTTTGACAAAGGCTGGCACTCTCTTTGACGTCTCTTTATTTGATGATCTGTGCCACCGGGGCTCTGGAGGGTAAGAGATGAGTGGCGTGGCGAGGTACACGTTGGCCTGCTGGTGTGACGTAAGGGCAGTGTTTACGCAGCATCATAAATATGCATGTTGCTTCTTGCTGTACCCGGGGCATTTATGACAGTGGAGTGACAGTATTTGCACTTTCGGAGGTCATTTACCTGTCATCCACTGTGACAGTGGGAATGAGCAAAGGCCGAGGACAACGACACATCACATCTACCGGGCAGGATGATGTTTGAGTGGCTGGGGGACCCAATAAAATGAAGATTAACTCAATTTTGCAAAAAACTTGCAAACACCAGTAACTTTTTATTCATTTGATTTCTCACGGAAGGTGTTTAGATTGATAATAAGGCTTTTAAATGGCTTTCACTCACGCACAGGATTATTAGGGCTCTTCTTACAGCACAGAACTTACCCCTGAGAAAAGGTCCCCTGGGTAAGAACAGTTCAAATACATGTAATGCCAAGAAGTAAGCATTATTTATAATAAATAACTTATGATCACTTCAAGAAAAGGCAGTTATGCTTAGACACCAACTATTTAAATAGATAAGTATTTCAAACATGGAATTAATTAAACAAAACAATGAATATTTCAGATATGGAATAAGGCCGTGAACATCAAATGCGATAGATGTTGGCTTAGAGGTAAATGTGGCCAGAGATGAATGAGTTTTTTCCTTGGCCCGACAAGGGGTCAGTTTGATGATCCGGGGTGAGTTCTGGACCCAACGTGCCCCAGCTGCAACCCCATCTACTCCCTGTCCTGCCTCAGAAAGATCAGGAAGACGAGGAGAGCTATGTCCAAATGAACACAGGTGCTCCGATTCGTCCTGCATGTTCCAGCACAAATCCCGGGAGCCACGCTACCCCTCCCCAAAGACCATCTGCCCCGGGGAGACGCTGATCCTGTGGATCTAATGTCAACAGTGAGGGGATGTTTGTGAGCAATGGTGGAATCTTAAGTATTGAGTCAGAGGTATGGGCGTGTGTGCAGAAGACAGCAGGGTATAGGGGGGTGCGCTGGTATGGGATGGGTTATATTTGCCATTACTGAAAAGGTATACATAAATAAGAATTAGGCTCGGGGTATAAAGTTATAATGTATCACTAAACAACGGTCACACAGGAAGACTGCAGAGAGAATTTTTTTAGAAAAACCAAAACCCCGCTGTGCTGAGACTCACAATAGCTCACTGTTTCCCTTCGGGGATACAAGTCTCAACAATCTCCCCTCACTGGGTCAAAGTGTCACATGGCACAAGCCCAAACACAGGCCTACAGTAAATAGAGAGTGCTTGAGAGTGCTTAGAGCCCTGCTGTGGAGGGACAGTGTTTGGATAGGCCCTCCCTGACTCGTCAACATGGACTAAAATGTTGAATTAATGAGCTCACGTGCGGCCTGTTAGATTTATCGCACAGTGCTGCTCTCCATCATGCTTCTCCCACCGCAACATACGGCCACTCCTTGATAACTTTGAGGTTTATGTGCAAAAGCAAACAACTGCTGAGGCACTTGAACCGGACTCCAAGACAGGCAGAAACGTTTATGTGATGTTGCCATTTTTTGTCATTTCTTGCCTTGTTTACTGCGCTGGGAGGTAGGAAGTTGTAGCCTCGGGCTTTTCCTTGGAGTAAGTCCATTGTCAGTATGTTGTGAACTAAAAGGATTAGCTTGTTGTGTGTGTGTGTGTGTGTGTGTGTGTGTGTGTGTGTGTGTATGCACATTACTTTATGGTGAGGGTAAAAATTGTTTTGGAAAAAAGAGTGACAATGCCTGCAGGAGAATGAAGTAATACTTACTACGTATAGGTTATATATTTACTGTAAAGAAAAATGGGGCAGGAAGGGACGTTGATGTCGAAAAGACAATTTCCCCATTCCTCTCTCTGCCTGAGGCGGGGGCTGATCTGTCCCCGGCACGGGCCCCAGGCACCGAAAGTGGAGATACATAAAAATGATTGGCCTCAAGAATAAATACCAAAAGTCCATCATCGCTCAGCTGAAAGACTCATTAGGGCTAGAGGGACAGAGGAGAGGAAGAGGCGTATGAGGATGGTGCAAGTTGGCTTGTGTTCTGAGTGTGTGTTGGAGCAGAAAAGGAGACTGTGATCAAAAGCGGGAGGGCGGGTGGGTCGGGGGTGGGGGGGGATGATGCAAGGCTTTAAAAAGACAAACTGCTATTGATGCTTATTTTCACTGCACTCATCACTAAAAATGGACTGAGGTCCGAGGCACCGAAAAGGTTGGGGACCGATGCCTCGGAAGTGCCCCGGGAATACAAATAGCCCCCCCCCCCCCCCCCTGTCCTGTCCAAATGTCATTGTTTGAGTTCCGTCTGGAGTACAGATAGTTCCTCTGGGGTCAGGATCCCAAGAGATGGATATTTCCCTCATGTCCATATCTACAGAGGAAAGGAAATATTAAACAACTCCACCACACATTGATATTTCTGCCCACTGCTGTTTAGAGTGTTTCCTGACTGGAGTCCTGCAGGCCCAGGAAACACACTATAACCTGAAGGTACAAAGCCAGCTTGATCTCTATCCAAACAGAATAACACGGAGACGTAGAAAGGGATACAGAAAGAAGGGTAAGAGGAAGACGGGAAAAGAGAGAAAGATTTAAACAAATAAAGCCAGAGATAGCAACACTTTCAAACAGGAAGGTACAGGAGGCGGCGAAAAGAACATCAAACTGTCAGTGTCAGTCTCCATAAACTGCTGGATGTAGACAGACCCAGCGTGAGGCCAGGGCCCCCGGTCCGCAGAGTGTTCCGCTATAGTGAGCCCAGGGGAGTGCTGAGCCAGGTAAAGTACTATCCCAGCCACAGCTCCGTCTTCTGCAACTAGAATCACAAGCCGTCCGACGGAGGAGACAGAGCACTTCCACCACTGTCTCTCAGAGTCATTAACAATCTTAACTCAAGAAGATTTACAACGTCATGATAAATGCGTGCGCGACTAAGTACAGCCAAGACACTTCCAAGCATAACAGTTTATTTTCCCCCCCCTGGCTGGCGGGACTGTGCCTTTGCTGTCTGCAATATTGGACGAAAATCCCACTGCGTAGTCAAATGTGAGACAAAGCCAATTCTTGTGCGGCATTTTCCATTTCATAACAAGTCCTTTTACCCGTATACAGTGTTTGTTTGAATAGTGGAACAAAAACATACATTTTTTACATTTTTCTTCATCCGCAGATGTTTCATTCCTATACATTAGAAATTCAGTTTGTCGTTCGCATAATTTAAAAATATTCTTTAAATATTCAACAGCCAAATATTTTTCCACAAACATCTACATGGCTTGATATGAAGTAAGTGGGAAAATGTGTCGGGGTACTAAAATTCAGGTATACAAGTGTATTTAATTTAACCTGCGCTTAATGCTAATGTCTGAGCTGCACTGCAAGATACAGACCTACTAACGGTAAACCCATAAGGTGCATTACATGCATCATCCACATGCCGTTTTAAGCAATCTGATAATTACATCAAAAGCAGCAAACCTGCAGTAAAGATACAGCGTGCGCATAAAACCTGCAATCCCTCACAAGAACATCACACAGCGCTATCTTGCAAAGAACAGCAGCAGGTAATGTGCAGCAGTTCCAGGACTTAGTGCTGCTCAGATGGCTCCATGCCTTGAGGGCCCGCTAAACGCCGCTCCCTTGGCTAAAGCCCCCGGAGACGAAGACGGAAGGAGAAATCAGTGGCTGAGCTCGTCAAGGCCTGTAGCACATCGCCAACACCGAAGCTAACGCTCACCTGTCCATGAAGATCCCTTTAGCTCTATGTGGGCAGTTTGTGTGTGCGGGTGTAAACATACGTTGTGTGTGTGTGTGTGTGTGTGTGTGTGTGTGTGTGAGGGGATGAGGAGCATGTGTGCACTTATGCGCGTGCCAAGCCAAGTCAAAAGCCATAAGCACAGCTGCCTTCGTTCTGACGCAAGGTTCCATTCCAACTGATCTATCCGGAGAATGAACAAACCACTTTTTGTCTCTTTTTTCCCCCTCCTTTGGTGTCTTTCTCCACCCCTCCTTCACCTTTTTCTCTCTCTTTTTCTCAATTCTCTTTATCTCATAATTTCTTCCAGTCCCGGGCCGTCTGACTACTCCCCCCAGTCTCAAACTGTGGCGGGGACACAACCTGAAGCTCCAGCCCTCCTCTTGAAATGTCATTAATCCCAGCATTCCCATCTTCCACTAAAGTGAGATCATTAGGCCGCTGTGGAGTTTAAGAGACACTTTCTGATGAGAACATCCTGCTGCCGGCTCCACAGTCTGTGCAACAACATTTTACAGTATAAATTACCTGAACGTCTGCAGACAAAGCTAATCTTTCTGCTAAAAATAATAATTACTGCTACAAAACTGTTTTTTTGGGCACTATGACAACTGCTAATCTTCTTATACACTATACAGTTTGGCTGATGTTGAACTAGAAAAGCATACTGACACAAGGATGCCGTTAGTGAAAACTATGGATGCCGCAGAATCCCTCTGGGCATATTATTAACAGTGGTGGTGCTTCACATTTGATTGACCGTAAACTCGGGTAGGGCAATACATCAACAAAATTTGCATGGTCTCCACTGATCAAAGAGGGAGGCGGATGACTGCAGCTTAATAGCTGGAGACCTGTAAGCCCCCCCCCTCTACTGTACAAATTAACTCCCACATTCGCCGGGATGTCGTCACTGTGCACAGATGAGAGTGATTATCTCGGGACGGCTGATTATACATGTATTCAAGGTGCATGCATTTTGCACTATTGGAGAAGGATGTACATGGCTCATATGTTTGTATTTGGCACAGCAGCGTGCTTGCATTGAGAATGTTCATATCATCACCATTGTTTCTATTATATTTCTGAAGCCTGCTCTTGCGTTGTCTATCGCAGCCTATTTAATCAATAACTAGCCTAAGCCATTTCTACTTCTTTTGTTAACATACTCAAATTAAATTCTGCTTTTCAAAAGCCTTTATTAAAAGCATTCATGAGAACTAAATAGTGTTCCGACTTTCGCCCATGCAATCTGATCCAAACCAAATGAACAAATAAAAGCCTTTTACAGAACACTGCGACTCAATTAAGCCTTTTAACCACCAAACCACAGCAAATAAATCACTTTGTTAATCAATGTCTTCAATAATTAAATGCTGGGCAATAGCTTTTCTGTTTTGCTGCTGTCAATACTGCTGAAATGTATTTCTCTCTGCCTGTACAGGAAGTCAATTTTTACAACCCTTCGATTTTCAACTGTGAAAGCAAATAATTTGAATGCAGCAGTGAGAGGGGAATTAAACAGTCTGCTGTGTAACTGCAGACGGTGATGTCTTTACAGGGGCTTTCTCTTCTCTTTTTTTTTCTCCTGCAACGTTAATCAATAGCTGAATTTAGATATCCCCCGCAGTCCTCAACTCCATGCATCACGCTGGAGGATTGCTGGCGCACGATGCTTGAGACTCTGCACCAGGATATGAATGTGATATAACCATAGTGGTGCTATCCGCAGCAGTAATCTAACATGATGAAATACATCCTCAAAAAGCATTTCAAAAAGTTTTCTGCGAGGGTCTGATTGTGTCTTGTGCTCGACTCTCCCTCTGGACAGCACTGTATATCATTATTTTCTCCTAACCTCGGGCTATTTACTGCACTTTACACTGACGAAATAACTTACTTTCAATCGGCAACCCTTGCCCTCTTTGTAAGGTAATTTCCCTCGCTGGGAACGGAGCAACGAGAGGAGGAAGCAAAGGGACAAATTATCCTCCGCGTCTAGACGGGTACACGCGGGTAACAACAAAGACCAACCTCTACAGAGAACACATCTGAAGAAACGACACGCGCACAGTCAAGTCTCTAGGCTGCAACCCAAGGTTTACACAAAAGTCTATGCAGCATATACAGCGCGCTGCACTAAAGCAAATAATCACAACAAACAAGAAATAAATAACAAAGTTGTCATGCGATGGAAGGAAGAGTAGGCGGGGGACATAAATCACACAAGTATCACAATGCAGCACCTCCCTCGACAGGGCTCCCCGGGGAAGGGTCTGGGCAGACTTAGATCCTGGACTCTCTCACAGCTATGTAAATCATACCTGCCCTGCCAGACCTTACACCAGACCCCAACAGCCCCCTCCAGACACGACTCACAGCTCCCCTGTTCAACTGTTAATTCAACCCAGAAATTGCTACAGCCGCAGAGCCCGCGGCTCCGACCTCAGTCTCAGAGGAAGCTCTCTAACCCCAGCCCACAACGCTCCAGACCTCTAACCTCGGCCCCCTGTACGCCGGAGCCCCGAGCCCTGGGCTTGAGTCTCAGTTGTGAGGGCGTATAGCGGTGGTGGGAAGTTGGGCGCATCTCACCTCAGACTCCCACATGAATCATTAGATCCCGCCCATCGGTCTCAGTTTCAGTCCGTTTTCCAAACTCAAAGTAAGGTATGATAAAGCGACCGTGTCATATCGAGTGTGACTCCCAGCGCTGGAAACACACAAGTTTAAATACACGTTAGTTGGGGGAAAGAAAACGCTGAGTATTTTAGGTGGAGAAAGAAGAGTTAAAAGCTCAGAGGCCATATTTGATCCTTCCAGACACTTTATTGGGAGCCCAGCAGGAGGAGAAAAAAAAGCTGTTGATGGAATGCAGCCTTTTGGTTGACCCTCTGGCCGTCTCAGGGAGGAAGGCCGGAGACAGGTAGATATATGGCCAGTTTGTTATTGTGAATTCCAGATCCTGTGATTATCTCCCGACTCTCAACCTTCTGGAGTTTTTTTAATCTGGGGATTCCTGAGACAGTTCACTCACAGTGGCTGACGTCGCTTCTTGCTCACCTTTCTCTGACCCCCCCCCCCTCTCTCGACTGCCCTCACACACACACACAAACGGCAGGATTCCCTGCAGTAAAAAGCAAAGACGGGGGGGGAAACAGCACCTTTCAGATTCCATGGCCAGGGTCAGGTTTCATTTTAATGTCCGTTTGCATGTGCATGGGGGGCTGTGGGAGCAGTTGGCAGGGGAAGAACTGGGGTTAGTGTGGAAGGGGTGTGGGGTCAGTGGGAGTTCCCCATCGCAGCCTTCCACGCTGCACATACAAACCCCCTGATGTCACACACTACTACTTGCAATCTAGATGACGAGAAGCAGCTTTTTACTACCAGTAAAAAGCACTCCCGTCACTGCCGATGGAGAATTTTAAATGCCGTTAGGTGAATAAGATGGTGATAGACAAGACAAACAGGAGAGCCATGATAGGAGAGACTTCCAGACAAAAGGAATCGAGTTTCTGCACCATGCTCCAAACGAGAAGCTGCTGATTGAAACCAGATAAGGTTCAAATGGAACTGTTAGGTCCAGTAATGAGATTCCCCGAGTGTATGTTTGGATTAGGTGATTACAGACCCGGCCTTCCTCCTCACAGTCACTCTCACATGCATACCGACACACGTAAAGACTCATGCATGCATGAGCGCTGGTGCACACAGCGGAGCGTTGAGCGTAAGGCTTTCACAGGGGTAAGAAAGAGTTCATCAAGAAAATGGTGAAATACAACTCGGTCTTCCTTACTTTTATAGGGAGGTGCAGTAGAACAAAAGGAAAATGGGTTATGAAAATAGACACAGCTGGCAGATCCTAAACAATAGGCCAGCTGGTTCTTTTTGAAGGTAATGATCATCTGGGCTTCATGCAGACTTGACAGGATCTGCACAGTTACTAATAAAAGTGCAGTTAAGACTATAAGACGTGTAAAACTCAATAGCCAAACCTGCTTGTCTGACACACACCTGCTCTTTTGAAGGGTGATGTCAGGTTTAGGGCAAAAAATGGACAGAAAAGGGTTGGAATAATGTGTATTTTCATTCATGAAAATAAACCTTTTTAAATTCTCAAATCCTTTTTTAAACCGTTGTCTGTGTTATTACACAGCGTGTCTCTTTGCTATGAATCTTTCATTCCACCTATGTGCCTGTGCACGCAGACGCTCTCCAAAGTATATTGACATACGTTGAAAGTTTGTAGGCTTAGGCATTCAGAGGAAAAATATCGCGTGCATAATTAGGTGATGTTTCCATTTTTTAACTGCTGGGACAACACTGTCAGAGGCTTGCAGCAGCTCACTTCAATGACGGTGTGTGTGTGTCTGTGTGTGTGTGTGTGCATTGTTCTTTTGAAAAGTTTGTCACAGTGACAGCGTCACCGGGGTTTTTGACATCGCCTGTCATGCTGAAGATCTCTGCTGCCTCTGTTGCTGTCACTCCTTATCAGCACTCATTTCTTAAGTTTATGCTTGCAAATATTCAAAAACCCTATTACCATACCCACCGCTGCCAGGGGGGCAGAAATGAAAGGACGCAATAATCTCTCTCTTTCTTTATCTGCGAGCTATCCTTCAGCAAAGTATTCAGAGCTGGGGATTTTCAGTAGGCTTATATGAGTGAGAAGGATATTAATATTATGATTGTCATCTTTTTTTCAAAAAAATGATCCAGCCTGTGTTCTCTATGGCAAACACTGTAAAGTTATTCCTTTAATACTCCTCCAAATGATTCTATTTTACCTTGGGTTAAATGGCAATGTCACAAAAGAGCGCGTATAAAATTATTAAATACGGCACACAATAGTTTGGGGAGTGTGGGGGAGGCTTACATGCACATTTAATTGCATTACAAGACAAACACTTAGCACCATAATGCAGAATCACAGCAGTACAATTTCACAGTACTTTCGCACAAAAACACGCTGCCTGGCATGCATTTTGGCATATCCGTCACAATACCGCTATCTGCAAGGTGCAGGGTAACCTGATTTAAGGGCAACTCATTGGATTTGTGGGAGGGACTGAGAGGGGTGGAAGGGAGAAAAGAAAAACAAAAGGGAAGGATTAATCACGATGCAGCGGCGTGACAGTACCTACAAAGGCGGCCGTGAAACAGTTGCTTGACGAGAGAATGATTGCAGGATCTGCAAGTAACTGGCTGCCACCAGCGATGTTCTTCCTCCAACTCAACTTGTCAGGTGTAATCATTTTGTTAAGCTTAATGTTTTATGCAAATGCACTTGGGGAGAGTTTTGTCAGGGGGCTGGTTGTTGTTTTTTTGTTACTATGTTGTGTGATGCATGTGTGTGGGTATGTACTGTAGCTAAAAGTGCATACGTTGTGTGTATGTGTGAAAGTGAAGGGGGGAGTCAGGGGGGGCGAGAGAGGGGGTTTGGCAGCGTGTGTGGTATTGTTTTTTTAAGCACTCTGAAAATATTTGCATTCCTCTGAACCCTGCCTGTGTTGCCCTGATTATTTCCTGTAAGCATCAGGGTTTTCTCTCATGGAGATCACGCGGCTCAAGTCACATCACACGCTGCCAGAAGAGGAGGGAGCCGGCGCTCAGTAGACCTGCCTCCTCCGCTCTGCGCTCCTTCAATACAGCGGAGAGGATAAAATAATCAATGAGCAGGAGGAGAAGAGAGCAGAGGTCCGATATGTTGCCGTTGTTTCTTGGGTGCAAATAGCAGTTGATTTTCCATAATGTATTGAAACAGAGCTCGATGTGTGTTCCATCAATATATGACGGCATGTGACCTATTTGTAGGTTTCGTACTTTGACTCAATCCAATGTTGACTTTCAAGGTTACCCAAAAACTCCTACAGCCGTCTCATTTGTCCTTTTGAGTCTGCATGTCAATATCAGTCGGTTTTCCAATTCCGTCCCCCCTCATTTATTACGGTTGTTTGTTCCAATTGTATTTATGATGGCAGTGATGATAACAACACTACGTTATCCCTGTTTTTAACAGAAAGCTGGTTATAGATCTTTGGTAATGGCAAGAGGAAAACCCTCTGTATTGGATATGTGCAGCTCTAACATCCAGCCACACACACGAAAAATGTTTCATCCATAAATAGCAAAGGTAATCATCTCTAAAAGCCAGCAGAGGGAGAAGAAATGCATTGGCACGGACCAAACCTAACATGGCCCTCAGGTCCTCTTTATGAACTCGCGCCTTTTGTACTTTTATTGAGCTATATCATTTTTTATGGTTCATCATCATCATCAGAGGATCTCATGTGAGAATCAAAGCCTAATGTCAGTGTTGAGGGAAGAAAGCAGTCAGGCTGCATGCGGTCTTAGCCCCGGGTTTCATTTTCAATCGTCCTTTTTTTATTCCACACGTGCCTTAATTCGCTGCCAGACGCGATAAAACGGATGTAGCCTGTGGAAAGCGGGGGGGACTGTCTTATCTACAAGATGATATTCATTGCTTGCCTATTTTTATCACCTTTAAAACTCCCTCATACTTGCACACAGCCACCTCAATCATATGGAGCATCTCGTCAAAGGCAGAGGAGACAGACTGAAATCCATCCTCAACCTCGGGACATTCAAATGAAATGTGACAAATTGCTAATTTTAATTCCCCAAAGAGTATATGCCCCTAAGCTTTTACTCCGTAAGTTTGGGTTACATCTTATTCATCATTGTCTTGAATTAGAACAGTTTCGGAAGGGAAGTCAAATGTTGATGATTCGTGACTTTGAAAATTATTTCTGTGTCCTAAAAGGGAAAAAGCTGTATGATCTTTAACCTCTGGTTCTGTCGTGCATCTCCCATGGGAATACAACTCATGGTGGAAATATGGAGGATCCTGTTTAAACTGACATGACCCACAAAGAGAGAATAATAGAGTAAAGGGTAGGAGGGAAGAATAATTTTCAAAGCCTCTTTTAGTTTATGTTTAACTTTTCCCTTCTCACAATTTTGGAACAATCTTCTATCAAGTCTCCCCCTAAAATGCTAATCAGACATTTCAAACTAATAAAGGAGCCGAAATGCTAAATCAATTGAGTTTGAATTAAATGAATCTCAATTTACAGTTCTGATAAGGCATCAAACAAGCAGTGATAATATTGAGCAAAAAACACATAGAAATACACGTTGCAACTACAAAACATAAAACTGTATGTTAGTCTAAGGAATAGACTGATACAAAGCCTCAGGCATAACGTTTTTTTTCTTCATTTTAGAACCACACTTGAAATCAGGCAAACTCCAAATCATCACATGCACAGACAAACACAGGCAACACACGCACAAATGCACACCAGCCTTCCATTGCTCCAGTCCTTGCTCTGCCACACTGCTGCATACTGGGGTTAATATTCATTCCTTTTGCTGGGTGCTTCTGATGCCCTTCCACCCGTAAGTAAGCAATGAATAAACTGTAGCGTCCAATATTCCCCGGATGGTGTGTGAAGTGGATTTGAAATATGCTAATGGGAGCGCCGTGTGCGTGCGTGTTGAGTATCGAGCTTCGGCCGGACCACCAAAACACACCAGAGAGGACAAGCAATGCTGCAAATGACAACAAAGGACTTCAATACCACTGCGCGGGCGGCAATAAAATGGCATCGGTGGGTGCAATTACAGAATTACTCGCGCTGTAGTGGCCCTTTCTCATTAGAATATTACCTCTGGCTCCCACCAGCAAGTTGAACCCCATTAAGATGACCTTCACTGCTACAGCACTCATTAAAGAACGCTGAAATGGTCTTTTTCATCTGTGCCCGTAATGAGAGGGCTAGTGTACATATCAATGTAGAATTTTATCAAATAAGGCACAGGCTGCAATTATAAGGACCTTTTTGAAAAGTTCACTTCTATTATACCCTTCTACCACTGGTAATGCCATTGCGACCAAACTCGCTCCCCCTGTAAGTTAATATCAAATATGAAACCAGATATCAACAGCCCCAGAGACTGTGCGTGCTGCGTGTGTGTGTGTACATGTGTCTGCATGTAAGCGCTGCCACAGTGTAAGCAGAAGCGTCCTTCATTGCATTGTGTCCTTAATCTTTTGATATTACAAGCCATTCATCATTTTATCCTGACACCGTCATAAAATAAAACATACAGTAATTAATTTTGTTTGACATGGAGGGGGAGAGATCAGGAAAGAGGAGATGAGGAAAGGACCATGGAAAATGGGTTGGGATTCCTAAATTAAGATTGAATTTAATAATATTTTATGTGTCGATTCTTCTTTAAATTGACTTTATTTTTTAAATTCCACGTCTCAGAGGAAGAGCAATGAAGCCAATGCAGTTTAACATGAATAAAACCCTGATTGCATTCTTCATTCCTAAAATACATCACATTTCTCATTTGTCAATGTGTCTACTTAAGATTGTAATGTTTTCAACCACTGATACGGTGAACGTCGTTGCAACGACATCAACACAAAATTAAATATTTTATGTCACATCACTGCATATTATCTGAGTATTACTCATTCTCTCTGAAGCATTATTTCTGTAATGAACCGGGGCGTATTATCTCTCAATATTAGACTCCTAAATTCGGATTTAAAAGTGTACAGAAAATATCGTCAACACGTAAGACCACAAACACTACGAAGCGCTCGATATGGACCAGAAACTGTGTACTGCTTCTCTTTTTTATTTTTTTAAAGAGATCATTAATCCATTGCGATCCCACTTCTTCCTGTCAGTTGTGGGCTACACATCAGCCGGTTCCACTGCGCTGCGCTCTGAACCCTCTGACGGTGCTGCAGACAGCGGAGATGGATGCTTACACTGTGGAAAGTATGAAATTAAAAGGAAGAGACTGATAAATTGACAGCAGGCACCTCAGGATAGAGAGGCAGGAGATGGAAGCATCAACCTGACTGGAGGGTGGAGCGCTCTGCCGCTGAGGGGAGGCTGATGGATGTACAGCAGGGTAAGCTGTTTGGCTGTAAAGTGTGTGCGGCGTTGTGGGTTTTTTGTTTCATTTGGGAATGCATGTTTATACTGTATCCTGATCTGGGTATTATTTAAAAACCAATAAAACAGACTTGCCTGCACGATTTGCCTTCATACAGTTCCCCCCTTTTGAGTTCATACACATAAACAAATGCATCATTGGATTTTCTACTTATACACGCATATCCAAAAAGGCCTTTTCTACAAAATGTAAAAAAAAAACATGGTTCAAATGTTCCTACCAAACAGGCCAAATAAAAGTCAGAATACATCAAGCGGAAATTTAAAAAACGCCATATTTCCATTTTCTGAAATGCTGCCACAGGCAGATGTTTGCCAGAAAGCATTGCAGTTGCTCCTGGAATCCACTGCTACACACGGAGAAAGACCAAATCGAAAAACACGTCCTAAAAATGTCAAAGCAGAGACAAATGTTTACTTAAATCTTAAGCTGAGAGAAAGAAATGCCTCCTTAAAGAAAAGGATTATTTATCCGACATCAGAGCATTTTGGAGGGCGGATGATATCGGCACAATAAATTGGTTGTGTGAAGTAGCTGATTACTGAACTCATATTTCTGATTACAGTTCTCACCCAAATTAAGTGCATACTAAGCCTGAGCACATGTGTGTTATTATTTAAGAAGCAACAGTCAAGTCATTACTGTAACTAATGTCTTTAGACCTTCTCTGCACTAATGGCGACGATGGTGCGGCCTTTCCAGCCGGCTTCACACTTCCCTTCTTGCCTCCCCCTCCTCTTCCAACAGCGGTGAGCGCCCCCCTCCCTCCCCCCCCACCACCGCTGCCCGCCTGCTCACCCCAGCACAGGTGTTTCCCATTGCCGGTCACAGTCCCTCTCGCCCCGAACACCAACATTGTTTTAACGGAGAGGACTCTGGGCTCCTCGCGCAGACTTCTGACGAGCCGTCGGACCCGTGTTTATCCGCGCCGCATAAAGCGCCACGCATCACGCCGTCCGCTCGCTAGGCCTCTCGGGACAACACGTGGTTCTAACATTAGCTCATCCCTCCTGAGTGGAGTAACAGAGAATCCGTGAGGCCTTACTAACCACAGGGGAGAGCTGGGAAAGAAACTGTTAGTGAGGATCCTCCTGTGTACAGTAGCTGCTTTTGGAGATACTATACACAACAAGAACGGCGTGATTTGGCTATTACCATAC
Source organism: Gasterosteus aculeatus (assembly GCF_964276395.1). Lineage (NCBI taxonomy): Eukaryota > Metazoa > Chordata > Actinopteri > Perciformes > Gasterosteidae > Gasterosteus > Gasterosteus aculeatus. The sequence goes on from NC_135703.1 coordinate 10,485,172, forward strand.
CTGAGTAAATGTGAGCGGCACGCAGTCATCTTGATAATTAAATTTGAGTGCGCCCTGAGGTCGAGCAATTTTTATTTCCTCATCTCGAAGCAGTTTATTTCATTAAAACGTCTACTCGTCCATCAGTAAGAGCCTGTTCCTTTTGAGATAAGCTGGCGGAGTTCATCATAATTGCAAATGTTTGCCCGTAATGTAAAGACCTTGTGGGGTCTAGTATTCTTTGAGATGAAAAAGGTTGTCATGCATACAAATAAGAACAAGTGACAGTAATTCCCGGCAACAGTTTTCGATTAGTGGCAATTCATAAAGAAGTGTCAGAGTTGCTCGGACCTGCAGGGCATTATAATTTAGCCCCGCTGTTTCTTTTGAATCTATTCTTTCACTTACGTGTGTTTTTTTTTTTTGCCAACACTGTCACTGGATTTCTGCCATAACTTTTAATTCCCCCACTCTTTTCATCACCTCTTTTCATCTGACTTCTACTCCTGCAAAACATTTACAGTACGCACTAATGTACACGTACGGGCATCACACACACACACACACACACACACGGTCACGTCTACACCCCCACTCCCACACACATCTCATGGCGTAGCGGCTGAGAAGGGACTAACTGACAGAGAGATTGCTGGGTAATTGAAGCCACCGTGATTGACTTTATGATCACTTTGCAGCTCAAAGTAGTCTTTATGGTTTCAAGAAACGCCAAAGGTTTCCAGCACAAAAGTGGCGGGGAACCGTGGCGGGAACAAGAGGTAGAGAAACCCCACCAGTGCTTTCTCTTCAGAGCCCACCTTCCTCCCTTCTGTCCTCCCGCACTCTTTCACCCCTTGGCACTTTTAATGGCGTGAAATTATGGGCCTGCGAGAGCGACAACAACTGTCTAAGGTTCTAAAACATAATACGTTGACAGAAGTGACACGGCCATTTTCTCCTCCTCCATTAGCGCGGTGATGTGGCCACCTCCTCTTGCTCTTAAAGAACCAACCACTGTGGCAGGCCCAAGTCGTCAGACGTCACTTCCTCTGTCATTATCCGCTGACACGCTGACGCCTGCTGCTTTCACGCTGACACAAAGAAAAAAGCATTAAGGGGTCTGAAAGTATTTCAAGACTGCTCTCTCCTCATTGTTACGTTATTGCACTCTGATAACTTTGAATTGTATTACAGGTCATTTAGCTGACGCTTTTATCCAAAGCGACTTACATTGCATTTTTAACCTTTGGCCTTTTACATTTTTGCCCGGGGAGCAACTAGGGGTTAGGTGTCTTGCCCAGGGACACTTTGACATGGGGCAGCCGGGGCTCAAACCACCAACCTTATGGTTCCTGGTGCACCCTCGCTACCCCTGCACCACAACGACCCAAACTTAATAAGTTTGTGGTTTTTGAACATCATCTTTGGCATTGGGATGTTAAGGTGAGCAGGGTTAGGGTTAGTTTAGTCTTTCACTTTAACATTTTATAGCGTTACTAATTGCGTTATGGGTGAATTTGCCTACAAACTAGATAGATGAACTGATTGAGAAAATTATTATCATGGCATAATTATTTGCAAAATAAAAAAGAGAGACACACTTGCTGAGACGGTAAATAAACAACATCTCTTGTGAAATGGAATAGAGGGACCTTCTCGCTCTGGTGTCGTCGTGTTCCAGCATAATACACGTGCTGCGCTTGCTCTAAATACCTTTTCCGTTACCTGCGGCGTTGTCCTAGTTGAGTGCAGCGGGGCCAAGGCCTTTGTTTGGCTAATGTCCTGTGGTGGCTTCTGATTGGTCTAAATGACCTGTGACACCTCATTAGCTCCGCGAGTTGGCCTCTCTGCATCCTATCACTAATGGTGACTTTGAAAACAAAAGCCATATTAAGCACCTCACACTTAATGGTGTTGGTTTTGATTAAGATCACCAACAGTGAAATGGCATTTGGGTTAACTGGGAACCTTGAAAAGCACCGCTAACACATACCCAATAGAATGCAGCCTTGCACACATTAACATCTTCCCTATCTCGGCTGATATCATCGTACCAGGGATTCGGGTGGTTATCATAGTGAGCATGAAAAGAAAAGACGGAATGGCCCCCAGAAGCCTCCACTGCCTTGTCTGTATGCAGTCTCATTAGGGACATTGATGGATGGGCTATTGCCACCAATGGGCTCGCCCAGAAAAGCTCTGGGTATTATTAGTGTTTGTGTGTTTATAAACTGACACTTAATTACAGGTGCAAAATCACACAAAATACATTAACGAGTCTCGGCCCATCGAGTATCACGCAGTGTTTCAGATTAAGAAGAACTGGAATCACGGAACTGCGACCAAGAATTGGTCAGTGCTTGATAATAATACTCAAAAGACATAAGAAGACACATTAATAATGTTTTTTTTAAGTTATTTAGACTGATTTTCTGCAAGAAATATACATTTTGAGGTTGCCAAAAATAGAAGCCCTTTCAATTGGGAGAAGTAAGCTTTTGTAAGTAAAAAAAAAGCCAACAGCTGTTTATATTTACTCTTTTAATTTCCAGGAAATTAAGATATTTCTCTCTCGTATAGTCAGTTTAACAATGACCTTTCAAAACGGTCTTAAGTACCTAAGTACTTAAATACTGGGATTTCACATTCATCCAGGAATTCAGTAACTGAAAACTATCTAAGAAACCGACAAAAATATATAAAAATATCTCTATCTCTCTATATCTATTTCATACATATTTCGAAATTAATTTTGAACACCTTCATTTGAAGTTGCTGCAAACAGCGGCCCTTTCTTTTACTAGTGAGCTCCATGTCATGGAGAAGTCTCTTCCCTTCTTCTTCATGTGCTGCAGTTGTGTATCAAATTTACAGCTGATAGTTTACTTTCATACCACAGGAGGTCATACAATATGATATTTTCTGTTTCCAAAAATGGCCTCAGCCAAGGGCCCAGACATATAAAACATGCTCCTGGCAGTGATACATTTCACGTGATGACACTACTCTGAGACAATCTTGATATTGCCTTTCCCTGTCATAAACACAACCTGACCACAGTTCTGTTCACCGCATGTGTGTGTGAGCGTGTGTGTGCGTTGCTCTCGATTTGTCTATCCAGCATGTGTGTGAAGGGGGGGGAGGGAGGGAGGGAGAGAGGAAGAAAGGTGGAGGGACACGGAGACAAAAACTCAGCGGCGGACAGAGAGGGAGAGCAGCGAACTGAAGGAGAAGCGTCATCGGCTGAGAGGAGACGAAAGGGCAGGAGACAGGAAGGAGGGAAGGCCGGGGGAGAAAGAGGGAGAGAGAGAGAGAGAGAGAGAGAGAGAGAAAGAAGAAAGGAGGCGAGAGGAAGGGAGGCGGGCGGACGGACGGACAGAAAGGGACGGGACGGACTCGGGGGAACTCTGGCAGGTGCTTCATCATCTGCTGAGGCATCGTAGGGGCCGCCCGTAAACAGTCATTGGGCTCCTCGAGGGAGCGACCTCCTCCATAACTAGCACAGGTATAAATCTGCCTCTTAGCCACTAAATTAGACACATTCTTGAGAGAATCTCACTGCAAGTGCTGCACAAACCTGAGGGGGGAAAACGGAGGAGAGAAAATTAAGCAAATCCACTGAGGGTAGTGAAGGAGGGGCATGAATAAAGGTACAGCCTTCGTGAATTCAACCAGATGGCCACTTCGATCCACATGGAAAAAAAATTGTGAATATTTTCAGGAGCAGAGCGTCGGTGTTGTGAATAGTTTCTTTACACCGAGCAAGAGCGAATTCCCCGTCGCCTCAAGGAGCTGCCGTTGCATCACGTGTAAGAGCCTGCTGTGTCTCAGAGCCCGAAGGCCAAGTCAAAGGCCTGCGCTCCGTCACCTCGTCACACTGTTTATCCTTCAGCGTGACTCCAAAAACAGAGACACAAACAGGAATTTCTTCTTTTTTTCTCTTCCTTCAACAAATTGTTCTAACTTACATGAAGTGGTGACATTGTGCGACACTTGGATATTGTTTTAACACTTGCTCAAAGGAGGAACGGTTGAGGTAAAATACACCAAGGAGAGTGATCTAGTGTTGTGACCACGGAACGTTTCTTGCCGCATGTGTATCTGTACGCGTCTGTGTGTGCAGTCACGAGGGCTCCCTACTACTAACTAAAGCAAAGTTCAGCGAAGGTGAAGACGGAAATAGTTGTTTACTCTGTGTATATTTACACGCCATATCTGCTCCACTGAATGCCGAACAACTTTTCTGAAGTCAGAGGTCAAATTTGTCATCGAAGAGCCCTGCAAACATGGAGCTCAAGAGCGCTGCTACGTGTTGTAACAGGATGCTAATCTCCTAAACACTCCATCTGTATTTGCTAAAACGTTGCCTCACTCACAACTTAAATGGCACTTTACAAAAAGTATCCTGCAGGTCAAAGGACGGGAAGGAAGTAGGTTGATGTGTTGTCATTTCTTTGTTGTAATTAATAACTAAAAATATCATTTTAAAAGAAAAAAGTCTTTTAAGATAAAAGTTTAGTCCCGGCTCGGTGAGGCTGTAAAAAGAAGGTATGAAAGAGTGAGCAATTGCACAAATTAAGACGACCAAACTCAAACAAGAATAACTTATCTCACTGATTTCAATATGTTCAGTACTATCTTGGTGTTATTTTACATGATGTAAATAACGCTTAAAGTCTCTACACAGGAAACAAAGCACTGTATCAATCCATGTTAGCAGTCTTTGTCAGTACTACAATTTATCGCCACTATTTTACTAGTTCCCCTCTAGGAGAGTTTCTGAAAAAACGAAATCCCACAGGTCTCCTTAACCTTCTAATAAAAAGAGTTAACAGAGTAGTGTGAGTGTGAATTCTGAGGATGATGCTATGGAAAAAAAAAGAAAAGGGGGGTAAGGACAAGATTGTCAGTGAGGGACGGGAAGAATGAGGAGGTGGTGAGCATGCTTTACTCATAAATCAAGAAGAAGTTTGAGGCAGACACTGCTGAGTAATAAGAAAATGATCCGATCAATGCAATCACATCACGTTAATGCTGCCCTACACTTCATTATAAAAATATATTAGTGATGTTTGTAATTACCCTGATGTAAAAGTTTTAAACCAACTTCAAAACTAAAAAAAAAATTCAAAATAAAAGAGTTTCATAATATACTTTTTTATGCATCCCACAAACAGTGATGCATACTTAATCAACCAAGCGATAATCAACCTTTGATACAATAAGCCCAGTGCTGACAGATGTAATCCACTGGCCACCTTCTTAATGAATAATTGATGCCCGTCTTAACAGGCTAATGAATGAATGTGGTTTGGGTTTGAGTGATAGCCCTCTGGTTGGAGAGCTGTCCCAGGAGGTACGGGGCCCTGCAGACAGAGGTGCCATCCTCCATAACCTGTATAATTGGTCCTTTGACATGAGTAACTTGACTGTGTGTGACCATCCAGCGCCAGTGGAGACTGACCCTTTTACCCTATTGTTTGTTAGCACTGTATCACACCAATTAGGGCTGCGATAACAGTGATCAGGAAAGGAAAACAAAAAGTACAAAAATGCACAATATTAACTGGGGAAACGGGGGGATCAGCTCAGGCATGGCGAGCATTAGCAAGAGCTATTTTAACCTGACTGAACATAATAAATAACTCAGAGGTGATTATTGAATGGAATGAAATGACTCACTGGTGCAAGAAGCGTTTTGTTTTAATGTGCACGCCGTGTATCTCTACTAAGGGAATAAAAAACCATGGAGACAGTGGATAGGGGTGGGGGGGGAGTGTGGACGAGCCTGGAAGGCCGTGCCCTGTGTGCATTTGCGTTGGGCTTGTCCAAACAATCATACTTACATTTAAGCACTATTATGCACACACCCTATTTCCACAGGTCTGATAACATTCTCACTGCAGTTTCGGTGTGGCACTCTCACTAAACAATACCGTATTGACACGGGCTCTGGCCTCACAATAGCCACAAAACATCAGGGTTCCTGTTTTTGTTGACACTGCTTGAGCCCTCCATTGAAGGCAAAAAAAAAAAAAAAAAACGCTGTGGACACAGCAATGCATAATTGGAGCCCTCTGTCATACAATACAACAAATCAACCCTTTAAATGTTTGAGCGTGATAAGGCATGGAGAGGGCACGAGGGGGGGGGACAAAGGCAGGGGGAAGTCAGGTGAGAGGGGAAGTGTGTAAAGTTGATGGAAATGGGGAGTGGAGGGAGACTATGGAGTGGAGCACCACTAGGGGACAGTAGTAAGTCATGGACCGCAGCAGGAGAAGTGCACGTATGTACGCGTGTGGGTGTTTGTGTATGCACGAGAGTGTGTGTGCGGCAAACAGCGAACAAAAGACTTTCTTTGTTGCACTCTCAGATAATAAAAGAATTTCAGAAATAGCTACTTGACTGCTTTAGAAAAGATCTTGACAATGCGTTGGCCCGTAATGCACAGGAACAGCTTCAGATTTACATAATCATATAACGTAAACCACTACGAGGCCCCACAACCAACAAACAAACTGACTGGGGAGAGGGTGACAGAGGAAGGGAGATTTCCCCTGTGGACTTTATATACTCACTAAAAGTACATTTTACCTCATATGCTCACAACAATGGGACACCGTTTGCAGATTTTGTGTGATCGTGTGCTTATGATTCAACAAGAAATTAGCTCCTCACGGTAACAATTTGAAGCGTTATTTGAATTGTATTTACTAAAATGATTTAGAGCTTTAATTATTGCAGTTGCACAGAAAGGAGGCACAGGATTTACTGCTGATTTCACAGTGACAACATAGCAATCATTTTATAAGAAAGCAAGCTTGTGTGTTAATGAGACACAGAAATACAGGGACCTTTTCTTTGACCACAGATCAAGATGAATGGCCAGAGGATTTCGCGCTGTAACTTGAGGCATTGCTACTTATATATGCTCTCTTTGTGTTGTACGTTAAAAGGGACCATTTGTTTGGTAACGGGTTAAACAGGAGAAGTTAACACCTCGAAGTACCTCTGACGTTGGATATAACCGTCAGGAGGGAGCCAGTGTTTCTCTTTTTTTTTTGCCATGGTAACCTAGGACGTATATTAGATCCTGCTGCCTCCTCCTCCACCTCCTTCTCCTACAGCAATTAAAAGCATAACAATAACAATATTCACCAATGACAGCAGCGTGCAATAGTTATGCCCTTCGTTAGTTTCACAATGTTCCTTATGAATTAGTTAAGTCTGTTAATTGCACATTTATTGCACTCAAGGCCACAGAGAGATGCACTAAATGGCTCCGGAACAGTATGATACTTGTGCACCTATCACGAAAAATAAATCGAGCTTTTATATTTCAGCTTAATTAAGTGTATTTTATTTACCTACTATTTTGTCCTTCAAAGGGATTTATTAGCCCTATATTAATTTAGGTAAATAAAGGGCTAAATTTATGATTCACAATTTTGAATTAAGTATGAAAATAATGTCAGTATTATATATTATTATGTATATATATATTATGCATAATGAGCAGGACTGAGTCATCATAACATCATATATTGATAAATAACAAAAGGATATTTTAGGAAGTTTTCACAGAAAAAAAATAAGCCCTAATTATTCCTATATTTACATTTGAGTGCCTCCAAAACAACATAAGTAACGATCGTATTTATTCAGAGACAAGAAAATAAGGCACATATCAAAATCCTCCACCGGCATAATCTCTTTGTGTTTACACTTTATCATCGCCTATTCTGATCTCCGGCGTGTTTCATTATGGAGTGACGTTTGAGTGACACTGCGCCGGCTGTCACAGCCATGTGCTGAGGTTCCCTCTCATTTCCAGCACCAACAATAATAATGACTATTCTAGTGCTAGCCCCAGTGTTTGTGTTATTGTTGTAGGGTGTCAGACACAGGCCCTGACGTTTGCTATGCTATCAGCAGGAGTGTACAAATACAAACACATTTGCCTGAGTTATTGACCTTTATCTCCCCACTTTCTTGACAGCCTTCTGCAGTTATTGACAATACAAACACATGGGACGACGCATAACCTTTCATTTACAGAGCACTTTCTCTCTCTTTTTGTCTCCCTCCCTCGCTCGTTCTTTCCCTCAGTCTGCGTCTCTCTGCTCCTGCAATTTGTTTAAATAAAATGGGGCAGACAATGGTTCTGCTCATTTCTGCCATCTTTCTTTCATTCCAAATTTCAGAGGATAATATCATTAGACCGATACAATGGCTGCTATTCAGCCTTAGATACACAGATATTTCAAGTATTCAATATAGTTTTGACACGCTGGCATTACGGGAAAGTGTTGTTTCCTTATTTGTTTGGCTTACAATGTTCTGTCATAAATCTTATATTCCTATGGCAATATGTTTTTCCTTCAAAATTACTGAATAAATATACGCATGGTCAGTACAATGAAAAACAATATTATACGAAAGATGAACACATAAAAAACGTTTTGAAAAACTAAAATATACTGTGTGAAAAAAAAATATTTACAGTGTATTTATGTAGAATTTTCATTAATGTTTAAATACACAGAAAAGTATGGGGAGAGTGGTTTTATTTATGCAGAACGTGGGCAACATAATTATTCTGAAATTGGGACTGAATCCATAAACCCATAATAAACAGAATAATTTACTGCATCGCAATACAGCACTGAATAACAATGGTCATAAAAAACACTAGTATTCCACTAATGATTCTCCTCCAGGATTTATTGTGTTTTTCAATGTGTGTCCTCTTGCATTTCGGCGTAAAAAATAGCATGCATAAAATACGGGTGTCCCCACCAGTCGGCCCCTCTGCAGGTACTTCAGAGCCCCAAAATTAAATTTGAAACAATCCAGACCAGTGTTTGGTGACCATGGTTAATCATCAAGAAACAAAGACATCAAACAATATTTGATAATGAGAAAAATGCCTCCAGGATATTAGGGGACGGGGGGAGAGCACAGCGTGAGCCTCGGCTAGCAGAGCTAGGTAGAGAGGCCACACCAGACATGAGCTGCATCCACATGTCTGTGTGCGGTGGTGGTGGTGGGTGTCTGTGCGTCTGTGCGTGTCGGACACACAAAAACCTGAGCATGCACGCAAACATGCGTCAACTTCGGTCTCATGCACACACACACACACACACACGTCCATGCAAGTACTCAGACACACACACACACACCTCTCATAGAGTTAAAAAGCCATTAAAATGTTGCCTTTTTTTAAGTTCATGACGAGATAATTAGAATTCAGTATATGGAGCCACTGGTGGGATTACAGCTTTGTGAAACTGCGCTTCATTTTGAACTTGCATCGAGTCTCAACCCAATTATCTGCAGTTAAAATGGCTTAGTGAGGCTCCAAACTGTGACTGACAAAAAAAAAAATACAGACAAGCCCAAAAAAAGTTTTCTTTATAGATAAAAGTGATTATATCGCCCAGAATTTACGAAAAGGCAAGACTTCTATTCCATCTATCATTCAAACCGAATATAATTGCATTTGGATGATATTAATGTATTAAAAGTATTTGTATATTTTAAAATATATCCAACTCATTCTTTAAAAAAGATACCGTACTTTCATAAAAAAACAAACACAATGGTTTAATTTTCCATCAGGGCAGCGTAATCAGTGCTAAATAAAATAAGAGGTTGGGTTGACAGGGGAGATGGGCGAGTGGGGGTGGGAGGGGGGTAATGAGGAGAACGTGTTTGTTCTTTCCTCTTCCTCTGTCATGCTGTTGGGTTATCCTTGATTGACGCAGCGTTAACGGTCTGGCCAAACCGAGGCAGATCCAGCGACACAGGCTGAACGGCAGCATGTGCAACCACCTCGGACATGCAAATTGCACCCGGGCAACCCGTTGACTATGATTAATGAGGCTGGGCTGCAGCCTTTGTTTCCCCGTGCAGCCGTTTAGAGTGAAATACAATCTCAAAATATTATCAATCCCCTGTTAATCCTGTAAACACGTTCACATTGCAAATGTGTGCATGTGTGTCTGATTGCCCATATGAGTGTGTGTGTGTGTGTGTTTGTGTTTTATTGGGGTGAGCACGATTGCTTTTAATTACATGTCCGGTAATTAAATTCATTAAAGGATAATAAAATAAATGGAAGAAAAACAGCTTTGAAAGCTGGGCTGAAACACATGTGTCTTGTCTCCTGTGATGTAAAATATGGATGTTGGATTTTCAGGGGCAGTCATGCTGTTCAGGGGGGGAAAGCATGAATCTGATACCTTGCTAATACTACAGGCATTTCCTGGTTATGGCTTGCCTCATGCTTAAACTGTGATTTTTAGAGTTCAGATCCCAGACTCCCCGAAGATTGGAGAGCAATTCTGTGGTGCAGAAGAGTGAAGTCACTGACTTCACAAGTGAAAAAAAAAAAAAGAAGAAACATTATGACAGTAATGCTGACGATCTTGTGTAACACAATGCTCTCTATGTATGGTGAGCAATATCCCTGGATAAGTTAAAGAGGGACTAATGTGCCAGACATTGGATGGCTGGCAATTTCCTTAAACTGTGTGATGAGAAAAGGAAATTACACAACCTAAAATATCTTACATTCATCGACGGGAGAGGCTGTTGATGAAAAGCTATTTCTCACGCACACGCGGGTTTTCCCTCTGCTGCAAGCGAAATGTAAATGCTTCCCAAGTATTAAGGTATATACGTGTCATTAGCGGCACAGTGCTTGGCTCTACAATGGTGTGCCGAGAGCAGTGGAGCAGAGATCAGTGCGGCGTCTCTTGGATATCAGAGGGAGACATCCTTTGTAAATTCATCTCCCACTGTGAGCACGCTCCACAGCTGCTTAACGGCACTGTGTGTACAACTGCCCTGTTTACACTCAGCCTCAAAAAAAGCTCTCGTCTTTTAACGTGCATCCTTCCCCGGTATCCTCTCCATCGCCCTGCCATCTCCTTCAGCCCTCATCCCAGCCCACTGCGGCTCTCATGGCCATCAAAGATGCATAAAAATGGATTTGATGCAAGGGCGTGTGTGTGTGTGCTCGCTTGCACACACGCACACACACACAAGTAGACGCATACACACAACAAAGCCTCTGATCCCCTCGCTTTTGGGGCCATTACAGTACACTGCCTTCCAACCCCTTCTCTGATTTTTATCTTTTTATACCATCACATTACACTGATCCTTTTATACCTATTACACACGCGGCTCCCCACCAAACCCCCTGATCCTCTGATACCTAGATGAGTAAACTGCTCCTCCTGCCCCTGACCTCAGCCCTTTGTAGCAATCAAACCAGACTTCCTCAGAGGCCCCGATCTTATCTGGCCATACCAATCCCACTACACAGCTCCCTTTTGTAGGCAGCACAGAGCGCTGAGCCCTTTCAGACCCGGGGACAGTGCTGGTGCACGCACAGCCCGAGACCTCAGCCCATCTCAGGCATCATACTACACTGCCCGACAACAATGAGCTCTATTTTCTGACGCATCACAGGTCAGATAGAGCCTTTCTGCTCACCGATGCATTGTTCGCCCACAATGGAGGAAATCAGCGATGTTGTTGTGAAAAGAATGTCTGACTTTAGCAAAGAATGGTTTGATGTAGTCACGGGCTCACAGAGGAGTGAAGCCAGATTTGTTTGAGATCGTTTCAAGAGGAGTTATTCAACAATCAGCTTGTTTCATTTTTGAAAAACAAACAGCAGAAATATCTGAAATCCAACATAACATGATTATAACATATTATGATTCTATCTGAAAGTAGAAAGTAAAAGACGGGTAGACTGTTTACAGCAGAGACTAATTACACAACAATACCATTCTAAAATGATATTGATCTCAAGGGCGTGTATTTGACAAATTAAGTCTGAAAGTTTTTATTCCTATCTAAGTCGACTAAAATCAACACTCCAGTGCGAGGCATCCATAAGGTTCGGAGGGAAATGAATAATCACACCAAATCGTTAATTGACAATTTAGTAGTTTCCCTCAAAAATCAGTTTGCATTTGTTACTATTAGATAGCTATTTTCATTGTAATATAAGTCGTTTGGAGAGCATATGTATCCTTAATAAATTGAGCATTATTCCTGTATGTTCCAAACTTAGTATGTCATTATCTTTGGCCAAATTTACATATATTTCCATATTTCTGCAAAAGGCATTTAAAGCACTACCATCTAGTACTACTATCACTGGTTAGGTGACAGGTATTGATGATTCGGGAGACCTGCAGCTGGCGATGGACCACAAAAAATATTGCTGTACCTTGGAAATAATTAAGGAAAACCCCAACCAATATTTTTTCAACAAAGTAATATTTCTACCTGCAGGGGTAAAAGAATAAACTATATAAATATTAATGATGATCTGAGCAGTGGAATTTGGTATACTTTGTTTCCTTTAAAGAAAAGTAAAGCAAGTATGGCCTCTCTGTTAAGACTTGCAGTTGAAATAGAAATAACCAGAGCCCAAACTGAAGTTCAATTAGGCTTCATGAAAAACAGGTTAATTACTTGATCATTGAATTTAGTTTATTCCAGATGCATATCAAATCCCCATGTTTTAAGTTGCTATGGACTGTATGCTGAAGTAGCATGATCCAGGATAAAATACCATGTTTTAATTGAGAGGTAGTATCTCTGAGTAGGCTGTAAAGAGGCTCATTTGATGTAAAAAAAAAAACAGTACATTTGTGTTTAATCAACGACTATTGACAGAATTTTTCTAGAGAGAGATAACAGAGAGACACTCCCTCCTTCTCTGTCTCCTTGCACAGTTCCTCACCCACCTTCTTTAAAATTATTTTTGGGCCTGTAGAGTTTTTTATTATTTATATTCTGTCGGACTGTAGGCTGGTTAAGTTTTCCTTTTGCATATAACAGGAATCCAGTGACGCGTCGGAGCTAATAAGCAGCGAGCCTCCGCTGGCGCTCCGCCTTCGCATTGCCGAGTAACCAATCACCTGCTGTTATACTCAGCTTCCCGAATGAATCCACCAATCAAACCACTCCTCACACAAGAGTCCTTCCTTCAAGCTCGCTAGCGGGAAGCTGCAATCGAGAAGTGTACAGCAGGAATGAATGGTAAACAACCCGTTTAGGTGTTATTTATCGCTCTACAAAACTATTTTGAAAGCCAATGCGTACAGTAGTCGTTCAGTACACTTTCGAAAGGGAGACGAAAGCTTTTATTTTCCGCGCGTTTGTTGTGTCGTGTTAGCAATCCACGTAAAGCTAATATTGCTTAGCAAGGCGGGCGACGCTACAGCTGTTTCTGGCTGTCAGTCTCCCCCGCGTTGTTTACATCTGGAAACTCAAGACTGCCACGGACGCGTCCCTTAATCAAACTCCCACCTCGTGTTTGCACAGATAGATGCAGTCACACGCCTACCATTACAATCAAATGAAAATGACGCTGTCCCGAGCTGAATATAAAGAGATCGTGCGATGGACCGATCAACTGAGACCCACGCGCCAATGTATGAAGACGCTGAAAGAAAGATTCCCAAAGTGAGTAGTTACACACTATACACTTCCTTTACACTCTCGGTGTGTGTTTATGTGTGGCTACAGGGTAAAAACACCAAGTATCTATGAACAAATACAAGCACAAAATGCGATCACATTATAATTTACCAATCACTCACATAAATAGTAACTTTTTCAACTCCCAGTAGCATCACCATTTATTCCTCAGTCTCTTTTTCTTTTCTACCTGCTTCTGGGTATTTATAATCCCACTTTTGATCTCCAATTAATTCCACGCAGGTTTCTGTATCGGCCTCCGTTAGCCAATGCTTCGCCATGCAGCGCCTGCTCATCCAGGAATCGAACAGCGAGGTTAATGGTTGTGTTTGCCTTTCTCCTTGACACTGAGGGCCCTCACTTTATTGAACGTAACACGTGTAATCCCCCGAGGCCAACAGGACACCACGGCTGATCCCGCCGAGGTCACTTACAAAGTCGTACGTATTTGGAGCTTCCTACTTCCATTGTGCCCTAATCACCAATCTACAAGAAGGTATTCGGTCCCCGAAGGGGACACGGCGAAGCTCGAGCTCGGCTTTGTTCTCACTGTCTGCGTTTTACAGAATATGTCATGCGCATAGCGTTTGTCCAATATCCTGAATGCATGGGCCCAACACTAGGGGGTCTTTCTCATGTTTATTTTAAGTTTCCGTTCTCCTTTTGGGTTTCCTAATCCAAACTTTCTTTAACCAAAAAGTCTGCATGCCAGTTGTTCAAAAGGTATCACTGGTGGGTGTGTAATTAAAGGAAAACACGGCGCTGTTTTTATTCCAATAATTCTGTAAGATCTCTTTCTCTGTCCCGGAGGTGCTGGCTCTTTTGTTTAGTCTCGCTGGTTATTGTTATCATTTTGTTCACCCTAACCAGTCTCGGGGAGGCCCTTGCTCTTTTAAAAATCCCAGAGTCTCGTCACTGGACCCGACAGACAGGCACGGCAGCAGTGTTTTCACAGCCTGCGAAATTATTCTGGTTGTCCAATCAGCTGAGCCGGGCTCTGGAGGGTTAGTGATTGGACTGGCAGGAAATCAGGCTCTTAAGACATAACATATCGACTAGGCCATCCATCATCTCTTAGCATGCGCTCCGGCACGGCAGTCAGCCCCCCCCCCGATCGCCCCTCCTGTCCCCTTGGACTGTGTGGGAGCCCTGCCACTGCGTAAATATTGGCCAGGCGGAGGTTGGCAGGGTGGTGGGGGTTAGATGTGGACGAGGCGGCTCTCTCTCTCCGACTATAATGCTCACAGAGAAAGAAAAGACAGGTATCTATTATATTTCACCTAATTTCACATGGCGTGGGTGTGTTTCCAAAGGATGCGACCAACGTTGAGTGTAGACTGTGGATATCCGGCCGTCCACCAGTTTCATGAGCTGCTGTAGTCCTTTCACTTGAATGTGCCCCATTTTTGTTGCTGTGGAAGCACCTTTTATTTTGTTAAATGTTCATTTGAGCCTAAGATGATTTATTATATTTGTATGTATTTGTACATATATCCAATCTATCCATCTATCCAATCAGGCTAATGGAATTGTGAGCTAGGAAATTTACGATGATAGAATTTATCCTTAATTGCAAGGGGGAATATAATTTGGTATTATGTTATTGACTTTAAATGAAATCATATTGTGATGATATGGTTCCGGTGTTAACATTTTCATTTAAATTTTCTTACTAAATTAATGTTAGCACTTTGTAATTAAAACGTAATATTGCAAGCAGTTATTGGAGATTTGTCTGAACGTATTTCTGCATTATATCATTGTATTAAACATTTTTTACAAATCAGCTCCATGTCCTGACTTATACCCATACGTTATTGGTATCACAACCTCTTTTCTAACTATTTTAGTTAATTATTGGCCATTCTTTTAATCAAACATTTCCAATTTGCATTACAATTCTTTCTATCAATATGAATAAGCATTGTCCTCAAATCTCTGAATGCTGTATTGTGCTGAAACCCATTTTGTAATCATTGCTGTTGAATGACGACCTAAAGGGAGGAAAATTTAAACTTTGAATAAAATGACTGTTAAAGGCCATTTCAAGGTAATTTCCACGGAAAGTCTGCCCGTCTCTCTGTTGTACTGTGAGTGTGGGTGGTGGGAGGAGAGAGGGAGTGTCCCACAGAAAGAGAGAGAGAGAGAGAGAGATGTGATGTGGAGCCCCTCATCTGTAACGGCCGCGTAACACAGATGTTGGGAGTCATCTGTCAGCCTGGCCTCTCTTGCCGTGCCCGAGCTGCTCTGGGAGGGGAGACGAATTGGACACGGTGCTGTCACTTTTTTACCCCCACTCACAATGGAGGGGCATGCAAATATCCCCCCCCCCCCTCCCTCCCCCATTCCTGCCCTCTCTTCCTTGCCCTTAGCGAGCCACAGTGTCCTGTCTCGGATCTGGACCGCGGCTAGCCAGTAAGGGGGGGGGCTCATCACAAGTTGGTGGGGGGGGGAAATGTGACATCAGTCCCATCAGTCCCCTCTCTTGCCACGTATTAGAATTGGAAATGATGGGCTGCTCTCTGAGGCCCTGCTTGGCTTCCCTCGGGTCCAGAGGGGGACCCCGGTCTTTCCACCCTTTGTCCCCAGAGAGAGTCGGTGTAAGAAGGGCGAGAAGAGGGAGGGAGGGAGAATGAGGGTCCTCTGTGTCCTTCTGTGCTGTATTATGAATGAATTTGGATGTAATGATAACCCCCCCCCCCCCCCCCCCGGTCTTCAAAATGCCATTCAGCTCACTCCTCATATGGCTTTCACAGTCATGAAAGTGGGAGGCTGTGCAGAAAGGGGGGAGATGCCTCTGTTTTTTGGGGGGAAAAGCTTCAAAAGTAAAGTGTGAAGCATCCCTCCCCTTTAAACACACCCTCCCTCTCTTACTCACACACTCTCACACACACACACACACACACACAGATCTCCCCGGTGAGGAGTCCCTGAACGTTTTTCGAATCGGGCCCTAATGTGCCGTTTTCATCAGCACTGAGGCGGGCTGCAATATGGTGCCGGGGCTCGCTCTGGGAATATGAATGTTGATTAAGCATGCGTTCAGCCTTTTGAAATGCTCAAGAAGTGTCAGAATAATGGATGTTGAGCAAATGTCAAGCATTTGTTAATTTCTCTGTTATTTGGGGTTTATCTAGCATGATCTTTGGAGGGAACGCATGGGGCCGGGTTGTTGTGGCATGTGCCATTGATATGGTGATTTCTTGGCTGCAGACACTTTGTTTTTGATGGTAATATCCAGACCCGGGACGAAGCTTGGGGACTTGGTCATTGATTATTTATTGTGGCTGTTGTTTTTACATGCCGGATAAAGCTTAGGATTTGATAACAGGCGCGATGCATTAAACTGTGAAGCTCTTTATACATTTAGTTAGACTTTGTAGCTCATTAGTTAAAAAAAAAAAATCAGATTCTATGATTGTTTTTAGTTGACTTTTCAGATGAATCTGTGTATTTTCAAATATATATATATATTTTTTACTCTTTATGAAACTATTTACAAGCACTGCATTTACAGTGCGTGAAGTTCATTTACAGTGATTTTTTATGTGTCTCTTTTGTTGACTCACACTTATATGCCCCAATTCAGTTTCAGAATATTGTGTCAAATTCCATTTCCCCAAATCAGATAATGAATTAATCTCAAACAGCACAGTTATCAACACCTTCATTGTTATATTCATTCTTAAAAATAACAACATAATAAACTTAACTGAAAATTGAAATTTAGGATTTTAAGTCTCTTTTGAAGATGCGATACTTTTTGTTGTTGTTGTACCCTGGAAGTGGCAATGACATCCCCTGACACCCTGGGGGGGAGGGGGTGCGGGGCGGCCCGGACGGCCTCCGGTGCGCCGGCCTCACACTCCTGGTCCCCCATTTTGAACGAAACACAAACTGGCAGTTGAAGCTTAGGGCCACAACCCTTGCAGGCTGAGACGACGGCAAACTAATTCCACAGCTTTATGTGGTTAGACGAGCGTTGGAACGGGTGAAGGGATGAATGAGGTCCAAGAAGAGAAATGCAGAAAGAAGCGAAGCTGTGCTAAGTTCACAACTTCATGGCAGGCTAAGGAGTCTATGAATAATAGATGCAATCAATTACTTGATTAGGAAGCCCATGAAGGACTACCTTCTCATCATATCTTAGGGACGCTGTCCAAGCACGCTCGGTACAGTAGATTGTAAAGCCTTTCCCACTCATTGGGCTAAAAAAAACCCTGAGCTAAGCAACCATGTTACTCTTTATTTTTTTCATTGGATGGCAAGACCGAATAACATGTTGGTATTATTGACACAGGAATGTAGTTTATTGTGAGGACGATCATTGTAATTTCCACGGTGTTTCTCGCCGTCGTCCCTTAACAACCCCCCCCTCCTCCCCGTAGCTAAACGCCCACAGAGGGAAACCTGCAGCGTAGGAGCAGCGCAGTTCAGCGGGGCAGCCGTGGTCGAGTCTCTGGCCCCGGGTTCTCTTTGCATACTGGGATCAATTGCAAAAGAAGAATGAAACAAATTGCCCAGAATGGTACAAGTTCCCCAGCCACGCTTGGGGGAGAAGGCAATTGGTCAGCGTAATGTGTTTCTTTGCCAGACCAGTGGACGCCGGCCACTTGACAGATAACACGGACCTCATTCTCGATTTCCACGAGAATTCGCAGAAGCGAACGGTGACAATAATTGCACTTTAACAATGGCTACGGAAAATGATCGTTTTAACATGTTTTGTCACCCGGAGAGTCGTGGAGACCTCCGGCTTTCAAGTGGAATCACAATTAAGGTGGTGATTGTGGGGGCCTTTCCCGCTCCTTTCGCCACCATTACACAACAGATCTGACATCTCCGGGTACCTCAGCAGACAGAGATTTTAAAGATTGTAATAACGCGTAGAGAGCTTTGTAGAGGTCACGTTTTTCATCTATTAGGAAAATTGTAGGGAGTAGGATACCTTGGTTCGCTTCTGCTAGAGCCATTTCCATCCACAGTCCCCCCCCCAGGCCTGTAGGTCTGCGGCTCTGGCCTTCTGCAGAGAAAGTTGGGGATGTAGTGGAATTTTCTCCACAAAATCTTTCTTCAGTTATGGTGAAAATACAATATTTAGTATACTGTTTGTTTCTTGTCCATTACATGCACACTAACAACAACAAAAAAGAAAGTATGCATTGCTGCAACTGTAGTAAATACCATGAATGTAATGGGAAAAAAGCTTTAAAGTTGTTTTGGAAGGGGGAGGAAGTAAAACGAATTTGAACTGTAAACACGTGTGCTCATTGTGCAAGTATTTGTATGAAGCTACATGACACACTGAGATTTTTGTTTGTTTCTATCCCTTGTCACAATACATCACATTTATACATTACTGCGTAAAGATTCCCTTTTTGGTACACATTTGTTTTGGTGCTGATGACGGTAGGCTTAGCTGAGAAACAGATGTTAGCATTTTGCCTATCAGCATGCGCAATTAGCAGCATTTGCATATCCAGCGTGTTTAACCCACATTCAGCTGTTTTTCACTTTACAAAATATTGATCCATAGGAAAATACATAATATTTTACTGTCAGTGACCTTGCTTAAACAAAATGATGTGTGAATCCCAGGTATGCTAGGGTAACGTTAGCTAACAAGCTAAGTGATACGGAGTGGAAAACCATAGATCCAGGTGTGGAGACGAAGCGATGCATCCATACACTTTGCCAGAGTGAACCTTTTCATCCGTGTCATTCCCCTTCCTTGTCTGAATGGCTTCATCACCATTAGTAAAAATATGTGCTACGCCTTAATTAGCCAGTTCCATGCCCTGAAGAGTCGCACCATGCAACACTCTCTGCATGCAGATCCACCAAATGCTCGATACTGTCACAGCATATGATACCAATGTCATTAGCCAGGTGGCTTTCATTACCTAAATGACATCTATTGTTTATGATTCATTATTGGCAAATAGGAAGATTTAAAATTTAATTGATCGCTGGAATTTCCCCCCCATCTCCTATTAATTAGGTGGATGGGATTTTGTGCTACTGCCTTCTATTGAATGCTTCAGGCACACTCTGAATGCACGAGGAGATTCGAACACGAGTGTGTCAGATTCATAACCAGTGGATAGCCTAACTTAATAGAGCCTAAAGCACTGGCCAGACAAGCATACCAGCCCAGTGACAAAGTGAAAGTCCCTAATTGTTTTTAATTTAATCTGCTGCTTTACTATTTTGGGTGCCAGTTCATATTAATGCTCTGTCTTATGTTGTGAGGAAGGGTAATTAGGTTTAGAGTGAATGATTCCCTAACCGCTCTTCTGTCTCCCAACCGTCTGTTTCTCCATGTTTTAAATGGTATCCAAGTGGGGGAGAGTTTTAGTTTTTTCTAACCCACATAAAGGTCAATGTAAAGATGTGCTTCAGTGTCAGAGAATCACTGGAATGTTTGTTTGTTTGCGTTTAGACATTTCAACCATGTAACACTGGTTTGAAACCCAACTATCAAACATCTTTTGTAGTTATAATATATACAATAAAGCAGGCAAAACAATTAGGAGATTGATGAACTTCTTTGTTTGCAAAGACGTCTCACAGATAAATTGTTCCTCTTATGTGCAGATACCTTTAGAGTTCTCCCAGACTATCTGATCTGGCATTTATTTCAAATAAATTACATTTTTATAAGATGCATTACCTTGTTATCTTTGTCTTACATGTAAATATCATATATGTTTCATATAGAAATCCCTTCTCACAATGTGCACCAATCTAAATAAAATGCTGCCCAAAAATGGCAGAGAGGGATTGATCTGGTTTTGGAATATTTTGTATTAGTTGATTTATATTTATACCCAGTAAGAAGAGCGAGAGCTTATAATGCTGGTATTATGAGGCAAGCTGGTGGATGCGTTACATCTACTGTGCAGCAGGCAGATCAGATTGTGAGAATCCGTATTTAAGCATGAAGTGAGAACACTGGGTCAGGAGAGAACAGATTGCATTTAATCAATGCAAATTTAATAGAAAAGAGAAAAAAACATTATACAAGATCAGTGCGATTGAAAAACTCTACCGACCTATAAAATGCGCACAACTCTTGGTTTTGTTCCAGGTATTCGCCCTCATCTTATTACATTTCTCTGCAATTTAAAAAAAATCTTGATCTAATCGTCCATATCAGGACTTTTCCTCTCGCCTTTGTCCAGTTTTGATGTCGGCAAAAACGGATTGAGGTAAGAAAGAAAAAGCTAAACTCCCTGAAGTTTTTAGTATTTTTGAAACCGATATGTTTTCCCAGATATTTAGAGCAGTTTATGTCCCTTTAAAGTTAACAGGGTATAGATTTAGCAATTAGGCGGTAATCATGCTTATTACAGAGAGTAATCCATTTAAAACCTAACAGATGTCTGTTCCTATACGGCCATCCCGATGGTCCCATGCCAACAATAAGCCGTAATGTTGTTGAAATGCTCAGGTGCAAGGTTGAAGTGTGGAAGAATTTTCTTTTATTATTTTTTTTCCCCTCCCTTAAGTGTCCACATGTTGACAGTTGACCACTTAATGGGCCACTTAATTGCACTGGCCCCTATGTCCCCAAGCGTCATTGTAAATGAATGCTGAGGTAGCAGTGAGAGTTCCCCCTCTCTTCTGCGTTGCTTCAAACATTTGTCCATTCACTCTTTCACAAGACTCAAGACTAGGCTCGTCTGTTTGATGGGTCGAGGTCCAGAGCGTTGAGAATTAGCTGTCCTCCACCCAAAGCAGTAAAACCCTTCTTAAAAGTGGAATCTGGAGAACCCAACACAACGTCTTTGCTGGGGCAAGCAATTAAAAACTATTCCTGTGGTTGAAATGTTTTTATTAATATACGGTCACTGGCTGAGACTCCAGACTGAAATATTTGTTTACATATCAACGTTTACAGGGATAGATGTTGACAACCTACACTATGTGGACTCGATATTTCAATGCATATTTCAAGCTTGGGCTTCTCGTCAGTGTTTAAACACCCTCCCCACGTGGCTCCCGATGAAAAGTCCATTACATTTCACGATCAAGTGTTTCCCGGGAGCAGACACAAAACCACCGAAGGCCGCCGCAGAGCACTTTGTGAATGCGAGGGTTGACCCTTACTGGATGTGTGGTTTGTTTTCCCAATGACATGCAGGGTAGATTACGATA
The DNA here is from genome assembly GCF_964276395.1 of Gasterosteus aculeatus. Lineage (NCBI taxonomy): Eukaryota > Metazoa > Chordata > Actinopteri > Perciformes > Gasterosteidae > Gasterosteus > Gasterosteus aculeatus. Next base: position 10,506,823 of record NC_135703.1, read on the forward strand.
ATATCCGTCACCGCTTTAAATATCTTCGACCCAAATGATGCAGAGAAAGTTGGAGAGGAGCATCAACGGGTCTGCGAGTACCAGTGTTGGAGCTGCCTGTTTCCCAGGTTTGCCTCTCTGCCGGTTGCTTGTCATTGACTAGTGACAGTCGTACGGAACTCATGGCGACCCGCGGGATTGAGCGACTCCTCGGTGCCCGAGCTTCCTGGAGTGAAAGTTTCCATTTTCAAAGCCCATCAGTTGCAGTGCGAGTGCCCCTGAAGGGTTCGTGTGCTCTGACAGTGAAGCTTGAAAACTTTCTCCCACCTCTGCATCGCCACACCGCTCCCGCAAACAAATGCACAATCCCACAGTGGTCGATCGCAAGAGACATCGTTCATTTTCCTGCAATTTTGCCATATTTAGTTTGGGTTTTAATTGAATGAACGCGGGCGTGGAGGAACACGGTATGTGTGAAAGAACAGAGTAATAAACGGCTTCTGATCTCTCATGCAACACCCAACCTTCCCCATCCTCCCACCCCCACACCACGGTGGAAGGAATCCTTTGTCAGAGGTGTTCATCTGGAACAACTTTGCCACACTTGTTTTCATGTTCTTTTAGATTACAGGGCAGCTGGCCCCGTCTTTGAAGCCCCCCTCCTCTCCCTTTGTCTCTGTGCAATGCACTCTGGTAATTAACTTTGTCCTTCTTTTATTTGTTCCAGTCACTCGCAGTCCACTCTTCTGAGCATCTTCTCCCTGGAGTACCAGGTTAGAAGTTTTCTTCCTTTGTGAGCCCTGACAGGTGCCTAATTGAATGATGAATGTCCCTTTATTTCTTTGTAATTGAACTGCCAGCTCTCTGATTGGTTTGGAGGAAGCCCCCCCCCCCCGCCCCCTCTTACCATACCCCTGTTTATTCCAGCTCCACCCCCCCCCCCACACCACCTCCTCACGTTCACGTTGAGGGCCATGCCTGAGCCTCGGTGGATGTCTGCCAAGCCTTCCCATCCATCTGTCTAATAACATCTAGCCCCTGCTTATTTGGTGGACCTGTAATAAATTATGCTAAACCATTATTATTCTGACAATAATAATTTCCCTGTGTAGTGCGGCTGCGTGTGCTAAATGTTTGCTGACTCGCACTGTCACTGCCGCTTGCCACGGCTGACAGCGGATGATGATAAATGGGCGCTGCCGCCAGTGGCAGAAGGCAGCACAGGCAGAAAATGGAGTCATTTATCATCCTCCTGACAGGTGTCAGTCACACTGCCTGTCTCGGTGGAATTACATTTTCTGCGTGTGGTAGTTTTTAAATAAGTTGTTTTTTAACCAATGCTCTTCCTCTTTTATCCCTTGTCCTCCTCCTTCTCGCGGGAGATTGCAATTGAATTGCATGGAAATGTCAGGGTTGCCTGGAATGGGGTCATTGTTTGATCGAAAAAGGGGAAATGAATACATGGTTGGAGTGAGGGGGGAGAGGGGGCTGGGGTTAAACAAGGTTGTCTTGGCAAGCTTTTTTTTTTCCCCCCAGCAAAGTTATTGAAATTAAATCACTGTGACCTGAGATCTTTTGCACTTGTTTATATACAACAGCGCATGAAAGAGGAGTCAAAGCCGAGCCAGTCTGCGTTTTTATTCTATTTAGGTAAACTGGGAAAATGTAAAGCTAAAGCTTTAGCCTCCAAGCAATGTAAATAATAGAATTGTACGGAAATAAACATTATTAATATCACGTGCATTATTACATTTTTCTTTGAAAGAAACGAACCAAACGAACTTTCTCGAGACACCATGCACCAGAAGTTATCGACGGCCACTACCAGAGGTACTGTATTACTTTGTGTTGTATTCATTTTGCTCTCTCCATCACTATTTTTCTATTTGATTTTTTTTTCTTTTCAATCCGTCTCCCGCTCTTGTGTGCTCTCTTTGTCTGGACCATCCCGTGACTGTGGAAGGCACTGGCCAGAGTCATCGAGTAGGTGGGCCACCATGACAGATATAATCTCCCCCAAACAAATCACCACCCTCAGGATTCATTCCAGACCTCCACTTGCACCTGCTAAGCAAAAGCTCTGTTCTCCGTGTCAAATTGAAAGCAAAAATAAATAAATATATAACCAGCCGTTGGACATTTGCCTTACACAGGCTTATGATGCCGTGATTATCTATAATTCAATGACTGTGGATAAATAAAAAAAGGAAAAAAGGAGAAACAGGCTTTAGGGGGGGGGGGGGACCCTCTTTGCATATTGCAATTAGCCTTTATCTAGCATATTAGGCCATTGTTCTGGAGAAAACAAGGCTGGATAATGCACTTCTAATCCACTTACAACAACAAACCTCCGAGACGATCTGGGTAAGATCAGAGGGGAGCTGCAGTTTCAGCTGGCGGGGGAAGAAAGGCTTTTTGGGGCGGCAGGGGTTAACTAACTATCACCATCATCTGGCTTCAAGGAAATTTGAATCCCTTCAAGCAGTGCTGTTTTAACCGCAACGGGCCTGCCATATGCCACCTAGGGCAAAGTCATCAGGGACATTAGCATGTCTTGGCTAGCCTGGTCTTGTCCCCTCGACCCTTCTGTCTGCCTTTTGTGGGCCTTTTCTTTTCACTGCTGTTGTTGTGCTTTGTTGTAATAAAGGTATCTAAGTGGAGCAAAAGCACACCCCGCTGCTCCCGTGCTGCTGGAATTGGCCAATAAGGTAATGACACAAACTTCTCTCTTCTCTTTTCTTATAGCATTTTTGGAAAAAACTAAATAGTTCCTTGCAATTGATGCCCACTTTGTTTCTATAAATAGAACGATAGAAATTGGATGCAGTTTGGGATTTTCTCCCATGGCTGTTAGTCATTATTAAAATTGGTAAATTGGTCTGCTCCATTATCAATTATTTAATATAATTATCCCTCACCTCCATTAAGCAGATGTTGAAATACTTTTTGTGTTTTATTATGTTATTCTTTAAATTTCACTTCAGACAAAGTCGTCCCAAACTGCGGACAGGTGAGGGCTGGGTCATTGGTTAATTCTTCTATTCAGCCCTTGTTTACCTTCGGTGGTGACTGCAGGATTTGTCCTCTGGTTGATGTCTCTGCAAGTTCTAACCACCAAGATTATAATGACAAATAGAATATGTCTACTTGGCCGCTAGTGTAGTTATACTCTGTTCTTAAGTAAATTATCATTTTAGTTAGAATCTACTGTTCAAACATACTGAATTGTTTTTGACATCTATCTTTATTTAATTTGTTTGTCATTTAAACACATAGTTAGTCTTTGTGTTTTCTCCTATTTTGGTTGTTAGAATAAGCTGCGTACAATTTTAAAATATATGAATGTAGATTTGAGTGTTTGTGTTCACACCACACAACGAGATTTGAGGGTTTTTTAATCTAAAATCAGAGTAGTTCAAATGCATTAGTGGCACCTCAAAGCTAACTGCCATTATTCATTCTCCATTTAATTGACACATGATTTTTTTTTCTCCAAAGGATTAAATTCAGCTCCGAGATAACTGTCTGTGAACCATTTAACTGTCATTTTAATATGCTACTTAACATTTAAACCAAGCACTCATGGTCTCCCAGACCGCTAATTGATGTAGTTTCATCCCTTTATGAGACAATATATCTCCAACAGAGGGAAATGATTAACAATGATGAAAACTATTCATGCCCCCCCCCCCCCTTACAATGTCTCCAATGAATGAGGACTTAAACTCCACATTTGCTATTTTTTTGCAGGCTTTATGTGAAGCTTTGTGTTAAGGTTACCTAAACATACAGGTTTTATAAAAGGGCAGTTAAGTAAATTACACCCATTAGCTTTGGGGGGTAATTAAAAAAAATAATTTATATATATACTGAAGAAAATCCATTGTTTTGGGAAGGATTCAAGGTTCTGTGAATCTTAGTTACATGTTAAACTCGTGAAGTGCCGCAGTCTGACTTGAGAACATAGATGGACTCATGATTAATATGAAAATTAGGGAGATGCAGGTACCTGAACTAATCAGGTGGTTCTTATTCAGGCTGGGCCAGCGTCGGTAATGTTGCCATTTTTCATGTGTCAGCTTGCATCTGATGCTCTTCTCTCATTATCCAAAGGTGTGAATAGAGAGCAGGCCAACAAGCACAGAGAGGAAAAGATTGAGAGTAGAGAAGAAAGGGGAAAATGAGGAGGGTTGGGGAGAGGAAAGGGAGGTACAGTAGCTGCAGGCTACAAATGCTACATTTAAAAACGCCATTACAGGTCTTAATGAAGATTTAAATTCTTACCTTCACCACTTATATATATTATTATTGACATGTTTGGCCTCTTTAGAAGCCGCTTTCTCTCAATATAATGGAGTTGTTAACTAATACCACTGCAGGTGAAAAGACATTGTTTAGACAGAAGCCTCTCCGCTTCCAGCGTTACCAGGAAGCATCAGAGAAAAGATGAAACACTCCATTCCCACTACAGGCTACAGGCAAATTCACTTTTGGTAGCCAATTATGCTAAACCGAGAAAAAAAAAATCATCTTTAGCTGCGAGAACGTTTTGTTTCATAACGAGCCGGCTAGCAATTGCTTGTCTTCAAGCAATGTTTTAATCCATTCCACACTGAAGATGCCGTGAATAAATTAATGCGTCTTATTATTTGCAATCGAAATGCGATGCTTTTGAAAAACACATTTGCTCCCTTGGTTTTTCTTTTTAAAGCGTAGTAAGTTTTAATGGACGATGCCTGTTAATTTAACTAAATAATAAAATAAATGATCTGTAGCAGTTTCTTTTTTTTCATGGTAGTTTCTTGTGTGTGAGAAGCCATGGTGCTTTGAAGAAACTGGCCAGATAGACACCTTTTGGTATCAGTCAATTAGTTCTCCCTTACCTGTCAGGGCATCTCCCCCGCACTCAAAATAAAAACATTGCACACCTCTCAAGGTGTCTTTTGTGTTCAAAGTGCGCTGCAGCCACAGGTTCTACCCTCCCTATTAAGAGTCTGCATTCTCACAGTCCCTCCGGCGTGTCCCGTTGATTCCTGGAGTTTTGCCTCGCTGATCATCCCATGATTAAAGCGCTCCACTGTCTCTCGCCCGGGCACAGTGTGTGCTGCTTTTTCATACCAGATGAGAGACACTAGGCTCGTCCGTCTGACAGAGGCGAAGGCCATTCCGCCGGGTAGCTTGGCGTTGTAATTGGTGGACTCTTGTTCCTGTGGGAAAAGGTTATTGCAGAGCAAACGCTGTCAATGAACAATTTGCACAGGGATTGTCAAAACTTGGGTCAAGGTTTGGAACCGCAATAATATCATTTAGAGCCATTACAATCATTATTATTTACGTGACATCGGGCAAAGGTAGACTGGCCGTGTAATGTCTGTGCCGTATTTTTCTTCGGCTCTTTGAAATATGTTCCCGTTGCCAACTAGATATGTGGGATTTAGTCTGAAGGTTTATAAATGGAGCGATTGTCCAAATGTTTTCGAATGAACAATTCCCCCGTAATGCGGAATCTGTTTTCTTTAATAATGCAAATTCTCTCTATATTTTGTCTCGTCCAATCCATGCAAAGGCGGATCTGTCTCCTGCACTGATGGCTCGTATCATCCTGGAAAGGTTCCTTCAGGGCCCTGAGGGTGAAATGCGTGAGTAACACTCTTCCATTTCCCACTCTTCCCTTTCTATCATTCCCCCCCATCAGTCTTAATTGTAGCACTTTGTCTTTTGAATCTCTTTCTGTTTGAGTTCCAATTCCAGTTCTAGCTGCTGTATTTTCAGCCTGTCCGAGCCTAATGAGAGACAGACCACATTTAGTAGTAGCTGCATCCCAGGGCACATGACTGGCAATTAAGCACTGGGAGGACCACCCACCTCTCAACTGCAGTGTGGATCAATTCTAGCTCACCTCATCAGTGTTATTTATAACACCACTGATTTCTTTCCTCACCCTCCTTCATCCCCCAATGCATCCGTCCACCCCCCCCCCCCCCTACCTCCTCGTCATCCCCTGCTTCCCTCTCCGTGTCCCCGCTCTGGCCCTTCAAAAGAAATTGAGTTGAGGAAAAGTGTGGCAGGAAAAGCAAACCATTTCTTGGAAGTGCTGACGGAGACGCTGCGGGAGAACAGAACTCCAGATGCAAATATTTTTGTTGAACACGTCAATGAGAATGTCCAGATACTGTGTGAATATAAATAGTCCTTCTACACTCGGATTAACACCTTTTAATAAAATATGTATTTTCCGCAATTGAATCACACACACACACAGGAATATGCATACATGATTCCATATATAGGTGTGTGTGTGTCTGTCCAGTAGTCCGTACTTCGAGAATGAAACGCGTTATGTCAAAAAAGACGTGATTCCAATTTAATCAAGACAGAGATTAAAGTGGATGTGTGTTATTTTCAACTTCGCCACAGCACAGCCATTCGTCAAAGTCACAGATGTGATTGCTTTGGACCCACCGTTATCCAGTGCCTGTCAAAATACTAGTCTGAGCGGCTTGTAGAACAGGGCATTCATCCAGCAGAAGCACTCCGTCTCAGATAATAGCACGCTGCATCCCTCCATCTCCATACAGTGAAAACACCCCGTATTATTGCACAGAACAGATCTGTAGCTGATGAAACCGTCCCGGATGATCGTTGTTTAATTCCAAAAGCGAGCTGCGGCCTTGCAGTATCTCAGCATTTGCGGGCGTGCGGGTGATGTCATGGTTGTAGGTCGTCTGCTTGTGGAGGGTGATCTCGCAGAATCTAGATGACTTTTACAGGGCAATCATAGATCCAAATCGGCTAACTGAGCCCACGCGCTGGTAAGAAAGCACAAGATCGATAAATCTCTACTTTTCTTTTTTTTTTCAGGTTACATAATTAGACCTACTATTTGCAAACCATGATGTCATTATGGCCGTGTACCTTCCCAATGCTGCCAGCTGGGAAGTCGGTTGCTTTGGGGGTGACACTTGTTTTGCCAGAGCTCCTCTGCGATCTCACCATGAACTACTTGGCCTACGCAAATTAATTGCTGTCCGCGTGGACCGTGCGGTCAAATCGTCCAATCTCCCTGTGTGTATATTAGACTCCGGTAATGTGTTTCCATTATGAAAAAATGCAAGGATAATTGTCTTTGCTGGCAATTAGCTGTCAGGTTTATCTGTCATGGCCGCCTGCAGTCCCAGACTGCGCTCCAGTGTGCATGTATCTGTGTGTATTTGTGTGTTTTTGTCGGACCAGTGGGAGGGAGGGCTGGCAGGCACATTGCGAAAGATCAATAGACTTCTATATAAGGGACATTACCCCCAACTGGGTGAGTGGCTTGCCTAGTACCATCGTTTTTTTTTATTTTTTTTATTCCCCTTCTCTGTCTCTTTGCATTTAAGAGACACAGGAATGGGGCCTTTGGGACTGTGGAATATATGTACAATCACTAGTGCTGGATCAATACAGAGTTTTAAATTGTTTTCTGTCCTTTCCTTGTTTTGTTTTGCTTCCTTGTTGTTGCCCCCCCCCACACTCCCCTACACCACCACCACCTCCACCCACGCCCCTGCCCTCCCTTCACACTAGCAGCACACACCACTACCACTACCTCAACATGACAACGCCACCAACGAGCTCCCTCCCCCAGCTCCTTGCAGCAAAAGTATCGGAGAGAGCATCAGTCACGCAGAATGAAAGACTATCTGGTGGCGCTTGTAAATAAATCAATGCATTCAAAGCAGTTTTATCACGTATTGAATATGATATCAACCTCCATGATGTTCTTTGTCTCGTGAAACCGGCTGGGCGATAGAGGAGGAAAGGTCACGTGGGCACGTTTCACTTTTTATACCCACTATTTTCAGGTCACTGAAAGCTGCGCTTGATACGTGCAAATCTGAACCCGTTCAGAGCGTCAATGTTTGTCTCTCATAGTTGTTATGGACTGTTGCAAACATTAGACATTAGGCGTTTAAATTCATGAGGGTTAGGCACGTAACAAGAACAGTAAGGTAAAATGTATGTTTTCATTATTGTTGAATTTATCATTTTGATCAAATACTACAATTTTTAAGATTTTTTTTGATTACTTCTTCGTTTTGATAATAACACTTAACTTAAGTGAACTGAACCTGAAATTATATTGTATAAAACTACACTGAACTGAAAAACTGCAAAAAAGTTGGTATTAGAAATTACGTTAACATTTTTAAAAAGGTACATTGACAAGACAGATGTTTGACTTGAACAAATATCATAAACTGATGTTAATCCAAATTATGCGTGAACTGTAGTTATATTGTGAACTGCCGTATAATCCAGCTCTACGTCTGTAGATATCACCTAGTATTGCCTCCCATTGGGGGAGCTCCTTCTCTTCCCTTCCTCCTCTCTCCATCTTTCTCTCTATTCCTCCTTTGACAGGAGTTGATGTGCCTCTAGATTTAGACGTACTTTTTTTGAGGAGGCAATTTTGCTAGCTATTTGACCTTTTCCATTTTCCCAAGGCCCAGCTCCAGATTAGATTTCAGCTTCATGTTTTGTAACTATGTGATTCGACTGCCTTTAAGATTTATCGTCACATTCCTTTTACGGAAGCCTTGTGCGCCAGGTTATAAATGTCCTGTGTTTGATGTTAACACTGTGAGAATGTTAGTGTCTACTATGATCCTTTGGTTGCCTGACAGAATTCATAATAGCTTCAGTGTTTTGCAGATCAGACGTGTTGATAACTGAATATTGTATTATCTTCCATCCAGTAGAGTCTCAACTTTGGTATCCACTACGGCTGTAATGGTTTCTCCTCTCTTGTCTTCAAGTGGTCCTCTCTTCTCCCTCTCCGCTGGGGTGTTGCTGGGGTGTATATGCAGCTTTTTTTTTCTTTCAAAAAGGGAGCGTAAGGGCACTTCATTAGCAAGAAGGAAGGGAGTAAGGAGGCACAAGCAGGATGAGTGTTTCTGCGCGTGTGTGTATGCATGCAAGGGGCGGGTGCAAGGGAGGTAAGTGACACTTCACTTGACAAGTATACTAATTACTCCTTTTCAGCAGAGAAGCTGCAGTCAGCCTCTGCCACAGTCTAATGGCCTGACCTAGGAAGCCTCTCCCCATAGCAGAGCCTCCCCAGATCCACTATTAATACTGCTACACACACCCACACATACGGACGCACACACACACACACACACACCAAACCGTGGAGTCTCATCTCACCGCTATCAGGGAGAATCAGGTGGAAGCAGATCAGTTCTGCCCCAGTAACCTCTGCAGCGACTGAGCTCCTCCTGCACAGAAGATACCACCTCATGTGATCAACTAGCACCTACACACCGCCACTGATATTTAAAAAAAACACTTTTTTCTTCATCTCACTCTCTCTCTCTTTCTCATCTTCTTTTTTTTCAATGCGGGAGGATAAATTTAAAAGGAGTAAATTGGAAAATCAAATGAGGGCTTTAGGCAGCCGCAGAGATTTGCAGAGCTGTCCGCCAGCGTCGCAGAGCCTCATCCATCATGTCCCACAAGTAGTCAATTCCTCTAGTATCTGTAAATGTTTTCAGATATTAGCCAATTTATATGCTCCGAGATTCATCATGGAAAATCAGCTTTAGCGGCGCACATTATCAGGACCTGTCTCCCCCTTGCTCCATGAAGTTTGATGAACGAGTGCCCCTCCACAGCTCAATGGTTTGTGCATGGGGAGTATCGGGGGGGGTCTGAGTATATGTGGAGGAAATGGATAAGCGCCCCCTAACCCGTGCAAAAAGTGTTTTTTTTTTAATTAATAAACAAACTTGCTCATCAGTGTCAGGGGCAATAACGTCCGTCATCCGTTATTGTTTATTACGGTCCTCCCTCAACAAATGTTGCCATCTAATGAGGTTTCGCAACATTTTTTTTTTGAGATAATGACTTTTACACCCTCATGGAGAAAGCAAGAGTCGTTACAAATGACACCAGTACACACTGAGAAATAAAGCCACGGTGATGTTGCCGTTACCTTGCTTCGTATAGTGTATCTTGTTTTTGGAACCTTGCATATGAAAACAGGCTTGTGATTTGTTTACACTGGCTGTTTTCTTTAGTGAATCCCAATGGAGGCGTAGCATTTCACATCTATTATTCTCCTTTTCTCTGTTCAGATGTTGACGGTGTGATATAGTGCTTTAGTCAGAATTTATACCAACATGGGACAATTATAGTAAATTTGGTGAATGTTTACAAGGTGCAGAGTCGTGCTGCAGGGCTTTGTTCCCTGTGTCTGGTGTTCTTCAGATTATGCTTTTTATTTTCCTGCACATGTTTTATGTGCGTGTGTGTGTGTGTGTGTGTGTGTGTCTACGTGCTCCTTGAGTTTGTGTATTTAAAGAGCAGTGTGTGTGTGTGTGTGTGTGTGTGTGTGTGTGTGTGGGGGGGGGGGGCAGCAGAGAGGAGCTCAGGGTGTCACAGAGGAGTGCTGCCGTGCAAGGCGGGGGCATCTTTAATAAATGTATGCTGATGTTGGAGGCTGCAGCCATGCGAGGGATGCAAGAGCCCTGTTGTTATTTACTGCTGTGTTTGTGCACGGCAGCGAATCCGGGGCCTGCAAATGGCATTACAGCCCGTGATGAATGAGCATTAGGGTAAACTCATTTTAAAAGCATCCTGATTTATTAGCGGCCTGGCCTTCCATTTTCATCAGGTCAATGCTTGGCTGAAATTCCACAATGTCAGCGCCAAGGTCACCTCTTTATGGCTATTTTTAACCCCATCGCTCAAAAAGAGCAGCAGGAAGGGATCCTATCACTTATTATGGCCATCTACCAAAAATGTCAAAGCGCTGGAGAGGCAAGGAGGGAGAGGGAGACGGGCCCGGTCCTGGTAGTGTGTGTTTTGTGTGTGTTATGTGAGAGATCAAAATGTGGTAGTGGTCAACCCCCCAATTATGAGCGCTAGTAAGACAAGAGCTTTAATGGCTGCCGTTTGCCTTCGGGGAGGTTTATTACACACCACTGTTTTGCAGAAGCAGCGTCGAATCTATAAAAGGACCATTAGGAAGAGGGGAAAAATCAATCAAAATGCCATTAAAGTGGAATAAGTTGCCAATATTGCTGATGTGGTTGCGGGTCCTTTGATTTTCCTTCAGATTATTAGGCACAGTCGAGTAGTGACTTTGTTAAGGGAAACCAGTGTTGTTGGGGAGTAATATGTCTGCTGGCTTCATAAAGTTTGCCGCCTCATATTTCCCGCTTTATTGATTACCCATTATCATTTGTCATGAGGTGTCCTAACTCAAGGGGAAAATATAACGCTCCTTCTTCTCCGCTTTCCTGCGCGGCACAGGACCCCGGTATGGATCTGCGTGTGAAGGTACCAATCTCCGAGAAAAATGAGCAAAGAAATAAAGCACAGCGCTTTGCCTTGCAGCTCTAAGAGGGAGTGTGAGGTTATGGGAGGGAGGGAGGAAGGGGGGAGTAACGTGGCTGGGAGAGACTCAGACAGAGAGGAGGTAGCAGGGGGGGAAAAGGAGAGGTGGCAGAGAGAGATGGAGACAAAGAAAAAAGAAACCAAAAGAGAGGACGGAGCGCAGAATACGCTCCGTCCTTCTTCATTTCATCATTCAAGGTAGATGAGGGACGGTTTGTCCGCTCTGTGAGCGTCTTCTCAGGGACGAATGTCTGTGAGAGAAATGCGAAGGGGAAGACGGCCGAGACTAAAGATCTTAAGGGTTAACACGTGCAATTTTATTAATTCGATTCATCAAAGAAACACTCTGTGATCCAATCAGTGTTTGTAAGTGTAAAGTGCAATTAATCCTTTTTCATTTGGGCTTTTTCTATCTCTTTACAATTTGTTCTATAAATCTTCACATGCGCCGTCTTGTTTTTAACAGTTATATACTGTGAACAGTTGATTAGATGAGCTTGGAGATCTCTATGTAGTGTTGGTACAGGCACCATTCATGCCTGAAATGTGAATAGAAACATTCCTTGTATTGTCGGCAATGCTGCAAGTCTGTCAGGACCATGTATCACTAAAATGGCGTGCCTCAACCATTTCGTCACACAATGATACAATCCATTTAATCCAAATCTTTTTAAGAAATGATTTAAGGACTTTTTTTGCTGTTGCACTACCGGCGAATCAATCCGGCTGGCTTTCCTCTCTTGATTTATAATGTTAGTAGAGCAGGAATAAGGATGAGAGATGCAGAATAGTCAGCGTTCATAGCATAGATAAACTACATGGGGCTCCTGTGCTCTGGACTGAAACATTTATCTATAGAAAATCTGTACAGACACCAAGCAGCCATCTAATGGAGCGCTGTGGAAATACTGCACAGTGGCATGGTGAATTACAGTGTGTCAAGTCCTTTCTCTGTATCTTACCGGTGTGTTCGCTCTCAATTCAATACTGCAATTACAATATTATTGTTTTACATGTTTGTCGTCACTCGCGTTTGAAGATTGATATATCTATTTTTTTTTTATTGTTTCCATCCCTCTCCGGCCTTTGTCTTGTTCTCAGCCTCTAAAACCGTCCTCAACAGCATGCTGAAGGAGCCGTCATTAATTCCAGACCCCATTTTGGCCAAAAACATCTACCAGGTAAGTGTTGATTACAGAAATAATGTATTTAAACTGAAATATTACAGGAAACCATTTTAATAGTTTTAAGAGTGATTTTTAATCAAAATGATTATGAACATTTTTATTTTTCAATTAATATATTACTAATCCCCCGCCTAGGTACAGTGAGTTTTTAGGGTGTTATTCAACCACCTGGCTGACAGACGGCATCAGCCGCTCATGTTTGCTGATGAAGTCACGTGACAGCCGGCGGTCATGCCCGCCAATCTGCCAGCATCTCCCGTGTTTTCTCCTTTCCCGCCGCTGTGCGGGCTGTATCTCCACCCGCCCGCCCTTTTTGTACGCCATAATATTTCTCCCTCCCTCTTTTCAGTGCACAATAAATGACTGCTGTTATGGACCGCTGGTAGACTGCATCAAACAGTATCCTATCCCATAAAATGTTAAGCCCCGAAATTGACGAGGAGCTATTGAAGGGGATGTGATGTGTCTGGCATCACCTGACATAAAAGTTCTGCTTCACAGAGGAAGTGTTTCATCCTGCCCACAATCACCGGTGTGCCGGCTGGAAGGCGATGGAGTGAGAGTGAGGCAGAGGAGGAGGAGGAGGAGGAGGAAGAGATGATTGGCTGATCTAAATGCATCTCCATGTGCACACAGTGTGATCACACTGTGTTCTATGACACAGGGGAAAATACATCATTCACAAGCCTTTTGGCGCTTAATGTGTTCTTTTATTTGGTATTTAAGTTGACCCAAGTTATGTTTTTTTACTTTAATTTAAGAAATATATATGTTGTATGCGGATTTCTTTTTTTTCTTTTAATCCTTTTTAATTTAATTTAATTTACTCCTGATGATTATTATGCCGTTCAGCACCATGGAGAGTTCTGGGCACACACAGTCCAATTGGAACTATTCATTTTGATCGCACTTGAGTTTTTTATTATTTATGTGTAATTCATTTGCACTCCATTTTCCTTCCTTCCTTTTCTTTATCCCAACTATAAATACTCCTTCTTATCTAACAGAGGCTTGGCCTAGACTACAGTGCAGAATTGGAGTCCAAGCTATTTAAGGGCAAGCAGCTGGGTAGCAAACAAACTGTTTCCTGGGGGAGGAGACTTATTTGAATGAGTGTACATGGGTACGTCTGTATGTTATTGTCTGTCCAAGCCTTCTTGTGTGTGGGGGGCCCGGCTGGTTCTGTTCATAGCCAGTCAACCCTGTCCCACCCTACCCTCCTTCCACATGCCGCCTCTTTTACCTTTCTTTGGCTGTCCTGCCGTCAGTGTCAACTCCGAGTCAGTTACTCCGCCACAGAGAGTTCATTATAACCGCCCCACTATGCGGTTTGAAAGAGCTCCATCCTCGCGTGAGAGGAATGCAGTCGAGTCAATCATGAAATGCATGTATTAATTAAATCCATTGAGAGGGATTAGTGAGGGCAGCATAATGGCCTAAGAGCTTTTCCACTTTCTCTCTTGGAAAGATAGTTTTGAGATATGGCTTTATTAAATGCAGAACACCTTTCTGTAAAATGTGTTCTATTGCAAAATGGCATTTATTCTGAAAGCATTTTCCTTCAATATTTTTGGAGGAAGAGTGGAGAAGCTAGCCTGGTGCTCTATTTATTTAGCCCCAAACATTTGTTTCTTTCTAATTAAGGTAATAAACTTTTTTTTTATTTTTACAACGGAATAAGGTTGTTCAGGAAACATGGATTGGCAAATCGGCAAAAAGAGTCCTAGCTTTCGCTTTGCATATTAACCGAGTAGAAGAGAACAGCACAATCATAACTTTAGCTGAAGTCAAACATACACATGTGCAGTGGAGCTCACATCTGTGCACTAAATCCGCTACCGCTGTAAACCACATTTTACATTGCGGTTTCCATAGTAACCTATTTTTTTTTCCATCTTAATCCCACGCTGAGACAATACGAGCTAACCCTTCAGCCACCTTATAAAATATTGCTATCGCTACGTGTTGGAATCCTTGACTCTTTCCTCAGCGCTATTGGCCAAGAGCATGAGGTGCTCCTCTGTGACAAACTGAAGGAGAGGAACCTTTCTTTCCTGGGTAAGGCGTCACTTTACCATCTTGTCCTACTTCTAAAGTCAATCTGGTCTTGGCAGTGTGTGGACCTTTTGTATGTCTAGCAAACGACAGCCAGGACACGACTGATGCAGTGGATTTCTATCTCGTATTGATTTGCTAACAACCAGAAGCGCTTTTTAAATATCGTTGGATGCTGATGCACCAGCATGCAATGAATATTTATAGAATAAAGCTTCAAATGCATGCTTTAATGTTTGTCATTTTTAATGTCTGAAACAACCACCTGACAGAAAGCGTTAGGAACATGTCTATTTCCATCAACATAAATATTATTATTACCATTCTTTTTTTAACAATTATTTGCTCCGGGGATTTAAAGTTTAGGTTTATTTATTTTTTAATAGTTTCTAATATTTTACCCCCAACTATCCATTTGTTGTCTTCTACTTTGCTAATACCATTATCTTGTTCCAACAATATTTAATCAAGGTAGAGTGTCCAGGTGTGAAATTGTGAGACGGGGTTTTTAACCCCCGGCCCATCACCCTCCCCTAGGTCAGATGAGTGATGGAGGATAAAAGTCATTCCCTCTCTCACTAAGACCATATCATATATTTGAACCTGCAGTGCTGACCTTTCTTTCCGAGCCGTGCAAAAGGACAGTTCTAAAACTGTCAGAGCTCGAGCAGCACAAGGGCCACTCGGGCCGCCTCACCCCATCTGATGAATGGATTGGAAATAAGCCACCCAACAGCGGGGATGCCCCATTAATTTTAATCAAAGGTGATGTAAAAAGGCGATCAGAGCCACCCGACAATGTCAACAGCCCAGTAGGTATGAATAGAGGCTCCCATCCCACCACATACACATTAACACCCACATTACCACGCCCTTGATGCCCCTTTGTACCACAGGCCCCGGGGCAGCCTTTCCGACCTCACTCGGCTCTCTTTCTCCCCCCTTGGCTGATGCTACGCCCTCACAACCGGTGACACCGCCACCCTCTATCTCTCCTCAATTCCCATCCATGCCCCATTAGTTGAGGTTGGCTGGAGACAAAGAGGAAGGCCCTTGGAACTGAATGACCTGGTCAGCCTGAGATTTAATGGAGAAATCAGGTGTTGTGGAGATAATGGCCGAAGCGCACCAGAAGTCAAGGACAATGGCAGCGGCCTATGAAGGCAGGGGTCAGACTTACAGAGGCTATAATGCCAACCTCGTCCCCTTTGCTGTATATTTTACAAAGCTCTGCCAAACTGGAACGCAGCTCTGTAACTGGGCTTTACAGGTTTTTGTGCATCGACAGCGAATACGTGTCCGATGTAGTTAATGGTTTTACTGGGCTGGCTTTGCTAGCAGGTTTTTTCTTCTTTTTATTTTTTTTCTTACCTGGACCTTGGTGAAGGTTGATAGGTTACCTGCCTGTGATTAATGCAACAGGACTTGTCTGAGGAATAGTACAACATTCTGTACTTTATCTCCCGTAGATGAAAACCAACTGAGAGTTATGGGCTACGACAAAACACCAGATATCATCCTGGAGGTTCCCATTGGTTAGTATTCATAAACATTATACAAGGATGTTTCATCTGAAAAACTGCTTTTTTTTACCTTGTTTCAAAGAGGGCTATGCAGCTGTTGGAACTTTTCTTAGATTTTGGGTGGATGAGAAAAAGATAAAGGAAATGTCAAACGTCCCTTCTGGATCTTGCTTGTGTTTGTGTTGTGCTTGTAATTGATTTTGTGAGGGCTGCTCTGTGTTTCCGGCTCTGAAAAGCGGTGGAGGGACACATCGTACACTGGATCGAGAGCAAGGCCTCGTTCGGAGACGACCACAGTCACCGCACCTATCTCAATGAGCAGTTCTGGAGCTACTGGAACAGGTGAGTCTTCTCTCCATTCCCACCACTTTGTATTCTGCTTTCATGTGCTTATCTTTATTAACCACATTATGCTATTTTCCCAGTTGGCGTATTGTTTATAACTTCTCCTTTTTGACCACTATCCGCTTTCCTCAATATCACAAAGGCAGCTCATATCTCAGACAAACAACTTTAACCGCTTCCTCCCTGGCACAGAGCACACTAACCCCACACTTGAACTTCCACGTGCTACATCTGCACACCACACTACTTCCACATCCACTCCTGTCATTGGGGCCTTTTTACGGTCTGGAGGGTCTGCCTTGTGAGCTGGATTGTTTTCAAGAGTACACACATTGTTTTGGAAGGGAAGCTGGTAAATGGGCGATTAATCTGTTGCATCTGTTGTCATGAGAACCTTTTTGGAAAGGAACAGACCCTCGTGGTCTGATCCTCATTTGGGCAACAGAGGTGTGTGAATGTGTCTGGGAGTCATTCAGAAATGTCGAAAGGCTGAACATGTCCAACAGTTCTGTCAGTGAATAAATGAACAATTTCTCTAACCCAAGCAAAAAGATGTGCTATGTGCAGGCGCACACACAGAAGGAAGAGTAAGGGTCATTCACGCATGCTCCTCGCCTCCCCCCGGTGCCGGGTTCCAGTCACCGAGTTGAAAAGTCGCTCACGCTGCCGCCATTTGCCTGAATGCGGCTCCGGCCCCCCTCAGCCGTGACAGCCAGCTGATGTGTTGTGACATGGTCCTGGAGCGCCAGGAGGTTCCAGACCGCAGGCACAGCCAGACTCTCTCCGTCTCTCCTCCGTGGTGCATGTGCAGCACCCGGCCACGGTTTACTCTCGTGTATCCCACAAATGATTCAGAGTGAGTCTCTATTTCAGGCAATAACTAACAGTTTTTGTAGAGGAAACGATAGGGAAATAATGGGTCCAAATTCAGAAAAAGGCGCCTACATCAATCTGACTGCTTTACTGATTTCACTCACAAGGCTGCCAGGCGAGCGATTATTTGATTTCAAGGGGAGATGACATCCGATAGCATTAAGCAGTTAAAATGCAGGAGACGAGGTCAAGGTCGTAATCAATGGTGTGTTTTATTTTCTCAGAGTAACATAGTTTTATTTGGAAATGGCCTCTTTCCAGAAGAAAGCTACTTTTCTTTCCACTATTGTTGACGTCAGGGACTAAAAGCCATTGGGGTGTGGATTTGAAAAGGTCCAACCTAGATGGTTAATAGTTTCTATATTTGTTAGGCCTCATTCTTTACCACTCATAAAGTTGATATGAAAGGCTTTGTTTAGGCCCCAGATTGTTCCCAGACAACGCTTGATGAGGAAGTCAAACTTAAAGATAAGGAAGGCTCATTTAGATCATACATATTTTCCCCGGTAAGTCAATGTTCTTTCTTAGTTTGGATTAAAAAAAATGGCATTAACAGGTCCTCTGTCTTCCTCACTTTGCTCCTCGTGGCAATTGTTGAGAGTAGATGAAAATATCCCAATCCTGACCGGCTGATTGGATGGTTAGCGTTAGCCGGAGCCTTACATATCTGCCTTCGGCTGTCTCTCATTGATATTCACTGGGGCGGCCTTGTCCGAGTGTATTAAGGAGCTGACAAAGTAGATCCCATCATGTCAGCTTGCAGCCCGGTCAGATAAACATTGTTGTGTCAAAAAAGAAAAAATGTCAGTCCCTTCAGACCCTACCTTTTCCAGCACCCTTGTAATTTTTAATTGACATTTAATGCTGACATTTGAAAATGTGCCTCAGTTTTCTCTCATTGTTCGACCTTACGGATTATCGTCTGAGGTACATGTGTGTGTGTGCACATGTGCATGTTTTTGTGTGTTAGCAGTGAATTTGGGGTCAGCTCTTTGTAGTCGCAAAAAAAAATAACCCAATAGAGAAATAGGGAGTATGAGAAAGTGATGGGGTGACATCATCCTCCTTTCACTTCTCATCAGTCGCTCTTAGTTTACGAGACGGGCCCCGCAGGGCCGATGTTTAGAGTGTTTGTCCATTCCTCAAACTCTGATTTCAGCGTTTGACTGGAAACCTTTTCGGTTTTCCTTTCGGACTGCCCTTGGAATCGCACAGCCGTGTTTGTAATGACTTCATTGGTCCTGATTGACATTCCCAGTGATTTGCTTATTTTTCATGAATTCCCTCTTTGCTTTAACCGAGCCGCTTCACTCATTGCTTGTGTTAATTGTTCTTGGTTTGCCCTCAAGCATCGTGGAGTGAGCAGTGCAGATATGTTCTTGTAGACAAAAAGAAAAAACATAACTAATTTCTCCTCCAAAGCCCTCACCAACAGCATTCATCATCCAAACAATAGTCTTGCCAACACACTAACCCCATAATGACCCCCTCTTCAGTGGAGTGAGGGGTAATGACGCTTCACCTACAAGGCTCCCAAGAAAAGAAAAAAAAAAAGATTTAAAAAAAGGGAAAAAATGGAGAGAAAAACGGTCTTCTTGCAGAATCAACCGGCGTGTTCAGGCCCAGTGGCTGGATGAGATAGCGTAGCAGCAGCAGCAGCAGCTATCGGTGTCTTCAAGCCATCAATCTTAGCTGGTGGCGTTCCAGAACCAGTGAGCCCTCTGCTCTGACGGATGTTCACATAATTGAGTTATCCATCTCGCCCAACTATCAGAGTTGCATAAAAATTATTCACCTGCTGGTGAATATTAAACACATAATGAGCCTCTTGTGTGTTTTAGGAGAAGTGGGTAAGGTTAAACACAGCATGTAATGAAAGATGGACCCTTCTGTGGTGCCGCCTTAACTGTCCCTCCTTTATTATAGTGTACTTAAATCAGTTATGGTGGGCCGAGTTCCTATAGTAACTCCCTATGTAGTAACCTAGTAGAAATGCTGCCCTACTGTGTCTGATCAGTGTAGATCATCAAATACATTTAGATAACGACAATTATTTACTAATCATGTCTTTTTTATTTTGACCTCTGAGGTTTAGTTACTTAGTAAAGCTGTCAGATTCTGTCCTTGACAAAAGACGCTAGTGAAGTTTTGATGCTTGATGGATGGATAAATAGATGGATATATAGATCAAGCAGTGGTCCTCGTTGTCATATCAATCAAAACATTACAGCCTTCCAAGTCAAACCACAGCATACATCTGACAAAAAATTCTACATGGGTTTCCTCTTAATTGTATATGCTTGTCGTTTGTATGTTATTTCTTGAGTCCCACAGCCTCTATTCTCTGACATGGTCCACGCATTACTAATCATTCAGATCATTACTGTCCTTAATTGACCTCAATGTCGCAGTTTTGTACCATTTTAAAGTATCAATAGGATAAATCAGAATTAACACAAAATACCTTCTAAGCCACTACACCTCTTTGCGTCAGAGTAACGCAGATTGAAAAGGTAAATGTACAGTTGGAATAAAGTAGTTCAGAGCCCTTTTCTAAATTTCCCTCCCCCATGCCACCAAAACCAACACAATGGACGGCCTGTGTGGAAATGAGCATGGACACTGGGCCCCCCCCCCCTCCCAAAGTAAATCAGCTGTGAGATTCGCAAACTGCAAATGTGTCAGAGTTGAAAATGTTAGCACTTTTAATGGAGGCTTGTAAAGGTTAGATCTGATAAAAAGCTGTCAGCCGTCCACAAAAAAATGATTTATAGCAATATAATGGGACAGTATGCCTCATTTCTCCCTCATATGAAATGGGGGTTAAGACTTTTGGGTTTGCCATAATACATCATCTGGCTTGACCACTCAAAAATGTGTTGATACTTGAATGCGAACACATGCATTTTGTTCCATGTGGCTCTTTTGTTGTAGTCGTTCTGAAAGTCTTGCCCTGATTTAATGATTATTTATGTTCTCCTGTAATTAAAAGCAGAACATTCTCATGCTCCACAAGTGCATATCGATCTCCATTCAAATGTGTTTTGCGTAAAAGGGATTCACTTTATGCACATAATGGAAGCAAAACTACAATTAATGGGGACGTCATAATTCTGAGGAGTCTCACTACAACATCGCTAATCTGCTTGCTGACACATTGGCTAATGAATAGACCAGAATCTGATTTATGTGATGCTTTATATGAGTTGACACAGCTGCAATTAGACATCTTGAGTTCTTTATGAACTTTTTCCAATTATATCTGGAACTGTATGCGGTGGATTTTACATGAAATGTCATCTGTTATATTCCCGGAACCGTCAATGGACTTGGGACATCAAATTAATTTTTGGATTCAAGATGTTAAACATTACCCTCTTTTGTTAATGAACATGTCCATCACTTTTTGTTGAACTTTCCAAAATAGTACCGACAGAAATGCTCAGTTAATGGTTCGATGTGAATCCTCCAGATTCTACCGTTGTGTTTAATAAAAGGTTTTACTGAGTGCCTGGATCCCTAGAGTCTGCTTTTACACACAATACTTTAAAAGTTAAATACTAATAAAGGCCTTTTCTCTAATCTACAAATGCTCGTGAATACACTGCATTTAATAGAATAAAGGGGTCATAATAAAAGCAGCAGCAGCAGCAGGGCCATCATATGTGCAGAGCAGATAGGGGATGTCACCTGAGAGAAGGCGCCCACAGGCCGTGACTGCTGCTGATCCGATGAGGCCGGACATTACAGGGCCATCCCCGAGGACCGGTACTGGCGCGTTTTGGGTGACAACATGACACCTCCAGGACCTGTACCCCGCCACAGCACACCTCAGTGTCCTGTCAGAGGTGTGCACAACAAAGACGGGGGGGAAAAGAGAATGATATCCATTGCAATTGTGGCCTTAAAAGAATGAATAGTATCTACTTGAATCACATCGACCTAATATGTGAATAGGTGCATTACTGCGCCTAGCAGCTCGCTTTGTTTCTTTAGAGGCGGTCCTTCAGGGTTAGTTTGTTTTTTAAGACTGCAGTCTTATTTCTAACTTATTATGCATCTAAAATTCTAATTAAGAGGTTAAAAAAAAACGTTTTTTCCTGGAAAAGCGCACGTGCCTCAGTCATCGCCTTCCCCTTAGTTATGGTTGTGGATACCCCAAGCAGTGCAGGAACGTGGCCTCTTTTATTGTTTCCTTTGTTATCATACAATATTCCATGGCTAGAAAAACCGCTATCCACAACGGTGGTTCCTTTAGGGCTTTGCAAGTGTTTGTTTTAGGGCACATCGGCACAGAAAAGTGCAACGCTGGGCCCCAAAGCACAAGCAACTCTGAATATTAATGGCAAACGACACGTCGGCGCTGACGCTTCAAGGATTTCATGCTTTTAAGGATGCACATTTGGGTGCATTGTTTGAGGCGTCTGCGGTGTAATCCGCACTCTCAGGTCTGGAGCAGCCTCAGGTTTTTAGCTCTGGTTAAGCCTCCGTGCCTCCTATTTATTTTTGTAAGGTTGTATGTGAGCATTATCCAAATTTGTCATTTAGCATTGAGTGCGAGAGCCGCTTTGACACGGCCGCTGTGCGCGCCTAGACGAGGAGCGGGACGGAAAGCGGCACCCCAGCGATGTGTATCCTCCTCCTGTCTTCCTGCTCGCCCGTGACACTGTGAGACGGAGACGGAAAGCCTGCAGTGAAATGAGGTTCAAGCGTGTCTACTCCCTGAATTCCTGTTTCGCCATGGAACTTTTTAAAAGATTAACGTACATTTTTTGTCAGCTTTCACAATGTATGTCATCAAGACTTGGAGAGACACGTTTTTTTCCTCCTTCTGTCATTTTTGCAGTTCCTCTGCCTTCTTCCCCCTCCTTCTTTTTTTTCCCACTGCAGTGACCTTTTGGCTTTGGCTCCGGCAGGAAGTCAACAACATTTGTCAAAAGGATTTGAGTGGCGTTTTCCAAAACTCAATCTACAGAAGAATTTGGGAGAACATTCTCGATTACAGGCGATGTGACACAAAACTCTCAGTAATATTTTCTTGACACGGAGATAGCCGGACAAATCAGTTTTGTACTTCATACACAGTGCTTGGTGGGCATCGCACACAGGGTCATCGCAGCTGCGTTTCTTCACATCCGTAAAGAGTTACAGTGCGAAAATGGGAAGATCATTTTAGGGATTTTGGTTATTATACAAACGTTGCGTTCTGTTTTTTTTCTGAATATTTTGCTGTGCTAAAGGCCCAAAGCAATTTAAGAGGATTTTCTTTACCACTTTCTATCCGTCAACACGGCCGCATTTAAGCTCAGTAGTCTAAAAGCTACAACACAAATATTCAATGCGTTTGAGGGCCTTTTGTCAATGAAGCCTTAAGTATTTCATTTCATGCACCTACACAGCTGCTTGAAAAGCATCTTAACACTGCCCAACTCCTAGGGCTTAATTGTGTCTTAACCTCTCAGTAGAGCGGGATGAAGGATCAGATGTGTCCTCCTGAGGACTGAGGAGAGCATTGGACCATGTGTCCCGGGCCCTGCCACACGGAATGAATAAAAAAGAAATCAGAATTGAACCGAAACAATGTTCTTTTCTTCTTATCAAGCAATATGGTCCTGACATTTTGTTTTAAGGAATGCCATTTGGTATCGACTGAGAGCTTTTATTTTTCCATCCTTCAGATGGATACAGGAGAGGAATGCATATTTTAGTTCTGGATCTGTGATTTCATGACATGGCAAGTGTTCTGCAGCTTTTTGCTGGATTAAGATTCCCTTCTTTTTTTTCTGATATATTTTTTTCTTCAGTTGACTGAAGAAGGCCGGTAACATGTATCGTGTAGGTTGCTCGTGCACATCTTTTGTATACTTACAGATTTACACTGCTTTGTTTCACCAGCTACTTGGGTTCAATTCGGTGCTGCTGCACATTATTGGTTTATTTTAGTCACTTTGTCTTTGCTGTAATTTCAATGGCACCCATCACTGTCTGGTTTATTATTCTGAGCACAAAAAAAGGAAAATAACAAATATAATTTACGCTAACGACAGCCAAGGAAACCGTGCTTCATATTCTCTGCCTTTGTGTTTCGAGAGTAGCGCTGCGTGTAGCAGATAATGTGCTGCTCCTCGTAGTCCATGGAGGCCCATCAGTCACTGTGTGGAGCTGGTCGCTGGTGATAAGTGGTTCCTTATAGATAATCTAGACACCGGGCTTTTTATAGGCGCACTGTCCCTCACATAACCTTGTATTTTGTTTGCGAGGAGGGTGGGGGTGTTGTGGGGGGGGGGTTTACCACCCATGCTTATTGCTTTATTTTCCCAATCATTGTGCCTTCCTGTTTATGCTGTAGATCTTGTGCTAGTCTTTAACTTCCCAACCAGCACTGATTTGAATTTGTGTGTAACCAATGTTAATATAGCAAAAATATGTTCCCGTATGAAAGATGGACACACACACAAACAGTACACGTGCATGCACTTGCTATTGTTGTACTGTAGTTTCCGGCATTCGGTGCTCTGCTGGCTCAGTTTTATTTACACCATATCAAATATTTTGATAATATATGGAAGATGGAAAGCTTCTCATTTTACCTGAAGTCTTCTTGGTGAATTCAGTAAATAACATTAGGATTTCTTTTGGAAGACTAATGGAAAAGAAATAAAAAATAATCCACGAAAGCCAGCATTACCAAAACACCAATCAGCATCAATAACTAACGTCAAAAGCAGCAACGTTAAGTCACCTGACCTCCTCCATCTCCCAAAGTAACATTCAACATTTGGACCTACGTAGGACCGATATCGGTTTGTACCTCACGGGAATCGTTTGGATTGATCTCTCGTAAGCAACTGAATTTAAATACCAGATGACGAGGTGTTTGTGTTTGCGAACGTTAGATTTCAGTGTTATTTCACTTTATTGCATTCTTGCCAGAAACCTTAAAAGAGACACCAGCAGCAGATCTGACTCCTTCCCCGGCCGCCGCCTGGCATTTGTTAAAGAGCTTCGTCGGGATTCTCTCCCCCCCCCCCCCCCACCATCTTTGTTCCCAGGCAGCCCTTTCCCGTCTCTGGTTTGAGTTTCACGTCTCGTGGCGGTCTGATTGCCTGATAGCTTAAACATCTCTGCCTGCATATCCCTTAGTGGGAGTGTGTAATCAAAGACACATGAGGAGCCTGCGTCCCAACTGCTGACCTTCTGATTTCGCTCATCAATTCTGAGGGTTAATGTACACGTCCGTCGGGTCAACACATTTGTCTCCCCCAACCTCTGTTAGCTCTGCAAATGATAAGGAAACCCATGCATTTTGCCACTGAGCGCTAATAAAAAATGTTTTTAAAAGCGCTGATACATTCTATCCACTCTCGTCGTAATAATGCTAATAGTTTTTTTTTCCTCTGTAAATGAGCAACATTAACCAAATCTCTGTGACGAGGGTTTATGGAGTTAACAGGGTAACGATATTATCCGAATTCCAGCCCCGCTGTCGATGCAACGTTTCATCATAGGCGGGAGGTTGAAACGGACGATACCCAATCCTTTTCCTCTTGGACCGATGCGAGATAACAGAGGCCTGCATTTCTGAACAAGTGAAATATAAACTCTGCCCAGAGTTTTTGGGGAGCTTTGAGACGCCCCCCCCTCCCTCTTCCCCCTCCCCACCCTCCACCCTTGGATTGGAGATGTCGGAGAAATCCATTTCTCATTTTGAGTGACTTCTCCATCAGCTGGCACGTTCGCACCGTGAATCCTCACCCCCCCTCCCCCCGCGTTAAACCCGGAATCTGTCTCTCCGATGACGGCTGTGTGTGTTTTTAAATGCCCGCTCTTATTTATTTTTTCTTTGCAATGGCTGTCTGTGTGTCGTGGAGGTTACGAGTGAAAGGGCAGAGATAGAGCCGTCTGGCGAAAGGCCTCCTGATAGAAAGTGCCACT
Source organism: Gasterosteus aculeatus (assembly GCF_964276395.1). Taxonomy (NCBI): domain Eukaryota; kingdom Metazoa; phylum Chordata; class Actinopteri; order Perciformes; family Gasterosteidae; genus Gasterosteus; species Gasterosteus aculeatus. The sequence goes on from NC_135703.1 coordinate 10,532,102, forward strand.
TCAATTTGCGCACAGCTGCAGTTAAGCCTGGGCCGGCTCACTGTCCGGCCCGACACTTCACATTCTCTTCTCCTGCAACCGGAATGGATGTGAAAACTGTTAACTTCAGACACAGTTTTAGACCGACCACTTCTGATCCCTTCCCTTATTCATGGCTTGTCTTATGCTTGTTTTGTCGATTGTACCAATACTGCCTCAGACACCAGTCACATCCTATTCAATTTGCTACATTTCTCAAGCCTTTTTTTTTTCTTAATGTCAATTTTAAATATATATATATATTTATATACACATCAAATGACATGTTGCGTTACTTTGGATATCACATTCACATTGGATAGAGTTTTGGACTGCAGACTACACGTGTCCTAATTTGGTGATGAGGGGGTTTAACAGTTTGAGGGACTCTGGCTGCGGAGCTGCTGACAGTCCTCAGCCCCCCTGAGTCCTCGCTAAGGACGGCGCTTGCGGTTAAAGAAAAAGACTACTGGCACTGCTTAAAGTATTCGTTGTGGTTTGAATTATAAAGGGGATAAATTCTCTGAACGATGATCGCAAAACATTTAGCTTTCAGCTTGCTGGTTGAAACAAAACACGCTTTCACGAAACTTTGAACTACTCTTACTGGGTTTTTTTTTTTCCTCCCCCAGCCGATTTGTTTTTAAATTGTGGTGCGGAGTTCATGGGAAACTCTCTCCCAGGTTACCTGCGCCCCTGAAAGGTAATGGAAAAAAGGATTATGGCCACAAGAATGTTTTTGCAGTTAGTTGAAATATTACTAACCTTGTCAAATGTCATTTTGAATGAAAAAGCAAACATATTTTAATCAGGGTTATAAAGGCAGGGCTTTTTAAACTGTGACCCTCGGGGAAAGGGGTCAGCTAATTGCAACGTTTGATGTCGTGTTTGGTCTCTCTCCATTTTGATGCGACTGCCTCCGCACTGCTCTCACACACACACACACACACTTTATCACACACAGACACACACTTTATCACACACAAAGATAAATGAAAACCCCCTGAAAGTTCTTCAACCTGCAACTAAAATGCTTTGCTGGACGATTTATTATCTCAGAAATAATTGTGATAAACAGTACTGTCATTTTAAGACTATTTTATGAGACTGGTGTAATTATATTGTAATTTCATGATACTATAAGTACAGCCTTTTGACTATGTTTAATTCTTTAAAATATTCAGAAGTTGGAAAAAAATAATTTAACATTCAAAATAAATACAACATGAATAAAATAAAACCACACAATAAAAAATGAATGGACTTTCTGTTTCTTTTGGAAAAAAAAAAAAAAAAAGAAGAAATGTCTCCTCAGTGACCACGTCTTAAATCACAGGGAAAACCCTGCTGTTTATTCTGGACTCATGTTGCCTAAATGTAGCTGCTATTGTTGTGTAAACAAACGAGTAGATCTACATGTGGAAGTTGAGGTCCAGGATTGTAGCATTGTATCACGGTGTGCTATGCCATTGAAATTGAAGGTTATGATACTGTGTACAGTGTGTGAGTTAAAGGCTACAGCCAGGATATTGATAGTATAATACCACGCTAGCGTGAAACTGTGATATTTTCTGAGATGGTTATTGTACTGTGAAAATCTCCCACCTTTTTACAATTTTTACGAGGCCATGTCCATATATTGTAGGGTCAACCGATATAGTTGTCCTTGTGACAGGCCTGCAGAGCGTGCGAAGCATTCCCACTGTCTACAACAAGACAATCCTCCAAACACACACAGGTCCAGGCTTCTCTTGGTTACTGTTTTAACTTAAGCAGGCGGGGGTGGGCAGGGCTACAGGGATATACATTGTAAATTATGTTTGACAAGGTGGGGTTAGTGGTTTTGTTGTGGCTTGTCTTTAGTTATTACTCATACTTCCTCCTGCCACAGATAAGGTCCGCATGTGAACATACCAAGGTGAGGGCCGGCGCGGGGCCCTTATCGCTAAGCATTGATTTAGGGCAAAACCCAGTGACAGAGGTCATTGTGCAGTAAAGCTATCCATCATTCGGGTTTGATTTCTGCTCCGACCCGTCTCCAGGTTGTCTACGCGTGGGCGAGTCACCGGGAGGAGAGGCCACGGGAGGGTTGGGCTGGTGGGAGGTGCGATGTGGACGCTGCGTTTTTAGGCGGTTGTGAACGGGGCTACTCACATTTGAGAATAATGCAGGGATAGCATTTAAAATTTAAAGGTAACCGTCGTAACTCAATTTGATCTTCTAGTTGTTGTCGAGAGTCCAAGTGTTTGGGTTGCTTTTAAAGCTTTGGACGCCTGTGGAAAAATAGGCAGCCTTGACTTTTCTTCAACAGGTGATACATTCATGGTTATTCTGACACTCAGTAACTCTCCATGTGTCTCACAAACAGGTTGTTTGAGACGCTCACGTTTTCCCCAGATTAAAAATGTGTATTACTCAGCCTGTGGAAAATACATTTTCAATCATAACAGTTTTTTCAGATGTCTGAAGATGAGTATTTATTGCCCTTCATGTTGTCTGGCCTTTGTGGACTTGTCGGTTTTGGCTTGAATGTGCCGTCTTCCTGGCTTTGAATTGGTGGTTTGTGCTTTCAAATGCTATGAGGCATATTATCGATTTGTTTTGAAAATGATTTATTGCACTTTCTTCACCAACTTGTGCAAGAGTTTGAAGCTGCCCGTGATTCAGCTGCAGCTATCAGAATGTAGATGGCTGTAAACTGTGAGGAAGGCATCTTTGGTTATGCCGAAATGCAGATGTGGTGGTGCCGCTTACTCTAACCTGTACCAGAGGAAAACTTAAGTAGCTAATTACACTGCAGTCCGTAATCAAATCCATGTCAGGTTGTCTCAGAACCTGGATTTGTGCGGTGGATTTCAGGGGCAGCTTACACACATTTTATGGTTCTCTCCTCAAATTAAAGTTTATTTCCGCAATCCCCCTCTAAAATGTGTCATATCCCATTACGCAAATTTGGACACGGTAAATTAGTGAGCAGCGAGTGCTTACGCTTTGAATATGTTGAGTTTTTTGTGCTCTGTGCAGAGGGTGAGCTCGCTGGGGGGTTGGGGGTGTCTTTAGGTCTAAAAAGTTCTCTTGAATTTTCTCCCTTTGCAAGATGATATATTTTTGCAATTCAAATATTTGCTCTTTTTCTTCTCCATTGCAAAGCTCCCTTTGAAGCGGAAGAGTTCTATCAGGACCAATGACAGCGTGAGCTTGCAGCGTGACAGCGCAAGAGGCAGAGCTGCAGTATTTCTAACTGCATATTTAAATAGCAAGGAAATCCAAAATCTAAAATGTATGTAAATGACGGCATGTTTTGCCTACTGATATTTTTAGGATTTGGAGCTTGCATATTCAGGTAGTGTTTGGTACGTGCATGGCTTTAACAACATTAATCAGAATTACAGTACTTCATGTCTTCAACCACATCCTTGATCTCCCTCTAAACAAACATTCCTGGGGGTGGAAGCCCTGCAATATTGCAGCTTTACTTTTAATGAAAGCTCTGCTTAATGTTTTTTATGGAATGCTTTTAGAGGAAAGACATATTTAAGGCCTCAGGCTTCATATGAACGTGTGTAACCCGGAAACTTACTTGTTATGATTTCTTTCTCCATACTGCACATTATGGAAGACCCAACTACCCAATTTTATTTACATGAATCAGGGCCATATATATTTTTATAGACACAGTATATGCCTTTGTGTTATGTGGGAAAGCCTCTTTTCACTTGGATGGAGATTTTTAGACGTATTCCTTATTACGAACATATGCGGCATGACTCCATCCATGTGATTTGGGAAATGTATGCGTTTCTGCAACGAGCAACATATGAAGACAAAGCCCTCAAAATGGGCCAGAGGCCGGCCTGTCTGCACCCCTGAAGGTATAGAAAATACAGTATACAATAATTAATTGAATTGTCATTTGTATGAGCAGCCCCTTGCTCTCTGCACCCTATAATTCCAACCTCTTTCTCTCCTTTCCCCTCACCACATTTTTCCCCTTCTTTTTTTCTAAACAGCAATTAATCTCATTTTTAGTCCAATTTCCAGCCCGCTGCTGGAGTCGGAGCAAGTCCTCTGTTTTGTTCCTATTTGGCTTGGTTCCTCTGCATAGTCATTAAGGGCCCAATTAATGTCACCCTTTAGCTGAAGAGTGCTCATTTTTATTGGGGAGCTGACAGTCACCGCCATGAGTGCCGCAGTGTAATATGCATTAATTGCCCCGTAACACTGGTAATTACCAGTTCTTCAAGCCTCTCAGTAAACTGTCATGCCCAGACACGACTGCTTTGAAATAGATTACTCATTAGGGGGACCTGCCCTGTTTTCCAATGGGGGCTCACTGGGTTGGCATAAAGATGGAAAAAAAAATCTGGTGCTTGAACAAATAGTTGCCAAAAGCAATTTCCTATTACAACTTCCCGGTAACAGCTTCTCTGTGTCTTTCCCTTTTTCTTTCTTTTCCCTCAGATGGCGTTCTGGCCGCCACTTGAGTTAAGGTCAGAGGTGGAGCTAGATGTCCATCACAGATCTTGCTGAGAGCAGATTTTATAGATACTGCCACTGTTATGGGTACTGCTTCCCCGTTTAGCTCCTCATCATTGCCAATCATCTGTTCTTTTTCACATTTTGTAAGAAAAACAATATGATCGTTTAAAAACGAAACAATATTCTAAGCAGCAAAGAGCTAAATAATACAACACAAGTGCTCCCCTTATTAGTGACTATTTATTTAACGACTCAATACACACGGACAGACTTATTAGTTGTTACCTAAATGCCTTTGACTGCTGAGAATGGATGCAGGCCTTTAACTTAACCGTGTTCATTTTTTAGACTAGCATCGAAAGTGTGAAGTTCTTGTTCAAATGCCTCTGCTAACTTTGCTCAGGTCTTGTGTTTGCAGACTTTGCAGACTTTAGAATCTCTCTTTAAAACATTAGCTCGTGCTTCACGGCTCCGTAAACGGGTCCTGCACACCTGCAGAAAAATGGATCAATGGTGAATGCAATAGATGAATTTAAAGAATCGGTTAGAGGACAAAAGGACGGGATGTAGCGTGGGTGTCAGCGTTGTTCTGCGATAAGATATCATAAAGGAGGGACCAAATCAAACAGTGTTAGCGATCACACGTCCTCTCAACATAAAGGTGTTGGCCTCTTTAGTCACGCTAGAGACAATATTTAGATTTCACAGCTTTGTAAACACTCCCAGTGTGCGCTGCGCTGACTCTTCTATGGTGCCTGTTCCTTCTTTCCTCTTTCAAAAGCACTCATGTCATTACCCATTTAGCATAGCGAGGAGGAGAACAGAATGTGAAGACCAGGGAAAAGCGCACGCACGCACGCACGCCGCCTCACCAAAAGGTGCTGCTTTTGTTTCATCTCCCTTATAGCACCTGCTCCAGGCAATCTGCTCCCACTCGTCTCGAATGAATTTTGTCACGGCCTCTCAGATTCTCAGCCCGCGCTGCGCTAATGAAAGGCGATGGTACAATTTGAACTGACCAGGTAGCAGCCAGCAGTGGCCAGCCGAGAGGCAGAGCGAGGGATCGGGGGGACGCACGCTTCCCTGAGACAAAAGACAAGTCGCCCCCGTCCGCTGATTTACCCATTACCCCTTCTCATTAATACCCCGCGGACCTCGGCGCGCCGGCGTGTCCGTCCGTGTGCACTTGTGCGCGCGTCTATCTGTTTGTGTTGGTCGAGCACTTATCGAATTGTTTATGACAGGCCTAATTGGGCTAATTGAAGACATTAAGATTACCTGTCAGCTCTGTGTATCCAGACTCCCTATCTGTCTGACAACTCCTGACAAGTGAGGGACCCCGTAGCATCCGTCATGATGGAGCATTCCCGGGCCGTAATGGGGACAATAGGGGCCACTCTAATTTGATGTGGACAGCCTTGGCTTCACGGATCAGCCTCCCTCTCTGTGTGTGTGTGTGTGTGTGTGTGTGTGTGTGTGTGTGTGTGTGTGTGTGTGTGTGTGTGTGTGTTAAATATAAGTGAGAGTTTGGGGCTGTGTGGCTAATGGAGTCCCCCCTTTGGCTATGTGACAGAGCGATGAGGCAGTCAGAGGGGGGGGAAAGGGGTCTTCGAGTGTTTAAGCACATGAGAGGAGGGAAGGCGCTCGGGGTGACGGCCTTCGCCGATTGAATGACGAGGGAGGAGCGCTGACATTCGCGCGCGCTCCTTTATCCGACGGACCTGAGGTTTTGGACACGGGGAAAGACAAAAATGTAACCGATCCGCCCATTTTTGCAGATGTGTGCCTTGTGTCATTCACAGTCAAGACATTTAATGGAAAAAACAACATTCATATATTTGTTCTGTATAGCAAAAACACATAGTTATTATATTTCCTCCGTGTGTACGGTGCAGATATTCATTGATCAGGGTTTCCACATCTTAAGCCGAGCTCAGTCCTATCTTCCGAGGCTTACGGAATGTGCCTGTGCATATTTGTATCAACCCCCCCCCACACACTCCTCTCCTGTGTGGGCATTGTGTGGGGCGGCGGCGGCGCTATGACAGATCAACGTTGTCAGCCCAGGAGAGCCCTCTGTTTGTTTGTTCTCCTCCAAAAGGGGTTAAACTGTCAAGTTGACAACTCACAAGACCTTTAGACTCCGGCACTGCCGCCTCTCCCCACCTCGCTTCTCTCCCTGCATGCCCCCCCCTCCCTGTCCACCTTTATCCCCAAACGAGTGAAAATCAATACCAGATTGCCTGAGGATCACTGTTTGGTGTGGGCCTGACCCCTGGATGTCCCCCACTCTGCTTCTTTCATTACATGTAGCCAAGTATTTAACTTCCACCCTCATCCCTCGCCTAATTAGTTTCGATAAGCCCCGAGTCTCTCTCTCTCTTTACCTCCCTCCCTCGCTCGTACACGTGCACCCACGGACATGTTGCTTTCTTGCCCTTTAAAGGGACACTCTGGGCTGGGAGTAATAAAAAGACAAATCCCAACACGCGCACAGAAGCCCCGAGCGATTCATGAACTAGGATCTTTTCTTTTTTCTTTTTTCTTTTTTTTTTTTTGTTTGCACAGCAAATTCTTAAAAACTACAATGAAATTAGATTTGCACCCGAGATCGTCAGTGAAAACACAGGGGATATCCTGGGATGTCCAAAGGCTAATGGTGCTTTGTGGTGGGCCTGTTAGTAAGACTACCCCGCCGTGTGTGTGTGTGTGTGTGTGTGTGTTGGGCCTCCCCGTTAGATTGTCTCTGTTGACTTGTCCAGCCGCATAGAGGATGCTAGTTGGCTCTTTTCTCTCCTCCTCTCACTAGTAAAATAATTGATCAGCACAAACCCCAGAAAGGTGTCGGAGTGGTTTGTCCGCTGTAGGTCTGCGTGCGTCTTAACGTACCACCCACAAGTCCAGGTGCCGCCACTGCGCCGGCTGGCCTCGTCGACCACTGACAAGCCCCAACGACATGTTGCGCCCCCCCCCACCCCCCGCTCTGCTCTACACCTCCCCGAGGGGCTAAAATTACCCTCTGGAATGTAAACAGACTGCAGAATAAGCACACAGCTTTCTGTGGCCCTTCGCCCCGTTTTCCAAACTGGCCCCCCAAGCTCGGACAGTTCCATTTTGGACTCCAAGGCCAAGTTTATGGCACGGACGCCTCTTGGCTTTTCGGTAACGGGACTAATTATTGCGCCTCCGTGTCTGCCGAGGATAATCTTGATGGCGGAAATGTTCTATGCAACAGCTTAAAGAGAAACTTTACTATTTCTCCTCGTGTCCCCTTTTCACTGGAGCAGACAGATGGGCATTCACACCAATTCATTAGGTGTGTGGGGTGGCTGTGAGCGGCGGAGTCTGGGTGAAGAAGTTCACTGGGCCGGGCGCTGACATGTTGATTTACTGGCGGTAACGCGACTGCACTTCCAAAGGTGCTGACTTGGACGAAAGCCAGGCGTCTTTTGCTCCCAGGGAGACATTAGAGGCCTCACTCTAATTTCGGGACAGGGTTCTACTCGTGGATGCAAAAGGCCAGAAGGCCCTACACAACAAACATTCACACCTGCCTTTCCATGCCTCGCTTTTGATTCGGCCCTCAATGGAGTGGCAGCAGAATTGAAGAAAGACGACTTATTCCTGAACCTGACTGAGACATTGAATATAGTATTGAATGGCAATGAAAGTCCCTTTGCAAAATAAGGTACTATCTTGTTTGTTGCTGTTGCCTTGCGTGTGTGTTTGTGTGTGTGTGTGTGTGTGTGTGTGTGTGTTTCACTAGGATAACAAAACGTGGTAGATAAATGGCCAAGTCTTAACCCCACACACGCTATGACCTCACATATAAACATGATATCATCCCTACTTCTACACGAGGCGGGTCTTCTGCTGGACACACCAGGTTTGCAGGCGCCCGGTTGGACTGATGCTGCCCTCGCAGGGGCAGATGGGGTTACAGTACAAACTGTTGTTGATTAGGGCCGTGCCTGTAGTGGGGGGAGGGGGGGTCATTCTAAATTGAAAACACATCAGCCGCCAGGGTTAAGGGCAGGATTAGGACCAGGGCTGCGTGGGGCCCCCGAAGCAGCGGCAGACACAAAATGGCCGTCCCTCAGCATGCTTGTGACTGTGTTTCCCCAGAGACAGGTGGCAATTATCAGCCAGGGCTGCTGGGAGTTCACAATAACAGGTTAAAGGAGCATGTATCCCCTTGACGCCGTGGTCCTTTGCAGTCAGCACAGGCGCCCGGCCCCTCAGCCCGCTCGCCTGCGACCGCGGGGAACTTCCTGTCTCCAAGCAGGACCCGCAGACGTAGTTACTCATCAAAGGCAAGAGGAACTCTCTGGGCAGATCTCCAAATTAGCACTGCAGCCGGTGTTTGGTTTTAGGGACTAATAAGCGTCATCTAAAAACAGTAAAAGCCTCGGAGACATTTTTTTTTTCTGGTCTTATTTTTACTTTCCCCCCCTGTGATAAATAATGACAGTCATCTCAAGCTTTTGTATCGCATACTTTTATAAGGTCCAGATTCGCTGTGGAGGGCTTGCAGGAGACATCGGCCATCGGCGTAATAGGATTTAATGCTATCAAGTGTTAATGAAGACCCACTCACTGTGTCATAACTGAAGAGATCAAGCCATTCCCATGATCTAAAGGGTCATTATAGACGATAGGGAGTCTATATCTGTGGAAAGATCAGCTGAGCTCTGACCGACTGAATGGTATCACTTCCCGGGAATAAAACAGACACAGATAATTCTTGTTACTACATTCCTGTCACACATGCTGAATCTAAACGTGGTTTTAAAAGAGGACAACAGGAGGAAAGTCTTATTCGTGAGTACAAGTTGTTCCATAAGCTCCAACCCAGCTTTAGGAAAAGGATTGTTGAGGAGTCATCAGAGCGCCGTCGTACACGGCGTCCTCCATGCTGTTTGGAGCGACTCCTGAACACTAAACAGACACAAGCGTAGTCAGACCACACCTTGTTTGGTTTCGCTCCACATCCCAGGCAGAGCAGACTGTGTCAACGCGCGTTGGACCGTGACAGCGTAGATCTTAGCGGGGACCAACACAAATTACACACCCGCACACACACACACGACGCACACTTGCCCCTCAAAAATGTGTTGCTAATACGGTCGGCGACGTGCTCGGCTTAGGGGGCCGCGCGAGTTCCAAACACCGATTGAGCCGCTTCTCGTTGTTCCGTTTTGGGAAGCCGGATGGCGTGCAAACGGCCGCTAACCAGGACCAAATGGCGCGAGGAGGCCGACGCGTATCAGGACATTTGCTCATTAAAATAATCACGTGTTAGCGGTGTTATCAATCAGCTGATACAGCTTGACATAACGTGTGAGTGTGTGAGAGAGAGAAGATAAGGATCCAGGTCATGTGAGAAGGTGGCTAAGGTGATAGGAGGTCATGGGGTCAGCGAAAGTGATCATTCTATAAGGGTTCATTAAGACTACACAGTCCCACAATGCTGTGACGTTATCGATACAATTTAAGAATGAATTATTTTTTCGTTCAGACAATACACTATTTGAATTGTTGTGGATTAAGGTGGTATTTTGGTAAATCCTACAATATTAGGATTTGAGACTAGGCATAACATTTAAATATGAAACGTAAAAATGTATTTATTTTGTTGAACTTTTGAAGTTAAAATGTTCACTGTGATACAGAGGTACATTTTTTAAATATTGCATCATAGTCTTACTTAAAATGTCACAAACTCACTGAAGATAAAAAAAAAACCCTGATAAAACAATGAATGAAAAAACGTATACCATTTTGTTTCTATTTCATTTACGCATGTATACATACAGTATATAGTTGCTATGGCTACCTGACAAAGCATTGGACTTGACCCCTCCCCCCCCACGCGCGCGCGCACACACACACACACACACACACACACATAGAGTGATAAAACCACATCCGCACCACGTTCTCTGTCCATGCGCCATCGACAGACAACATAAAAGTGTCGGGCAGAATTACCCCTTGCGGAAGATGTTTTATTTTTTATTGCCCTCTATTCCACCTTAATTACAATGCTTGCGTAGGCTTGGCTCACTCATTTAACACGTGATTGTACGCTACGGCCGTCGTGTATTGGTGTTTTACATACCTGAGTGGAATTTCACTTTTCCCAGCCCACACAAAGGGGGCGGTGGGGAGCGGAAAGAAGGCGTTTCTTTCTTAACTCCACGTTAATAACTCGTCTGTGGGAGGTTTATTCGCCCATTCAACTCCTGTTATTTATGGAGAGGAGGATGTATAGTTTGTTGCAAGTGATTATTTACCTCCCTGTTCGTCGACAGCCCCCGCAGGCAGAGCCTGCCTTTTAAATATCCCATTTGTGTGAAGCTTGCGTTATCAGGGCGTCTTCACCATCGGGCCGACTGGCCTACAAACAGCTACTACGAGGTCGTTAAGACACTCAGCCTGGACGTACAGTGATCAGCTGCTGGCCGTATCACCTGGCATGCAGGCCCTTGGTCAATGCCCCCCCCCCCCCCCCCCCTAAAGAAACCCCACCCGTACAAACGCATCACACGACCATCATCTGACCCTGTAAATAAACTCCAATCGGCAGCTGCCTTCAGCGTGGACTGACCACGAAAGGTCATTTGTCACCAATACACCCGCTATGTACATAGTCCTTCTGTCTCCGACACAGATGCTTTTATCCCGCCGTACCTCTCACCCCGATAACTCTCAATGCTTCCTGCCCCTAGAAGAGGTGGAGCAGGTTTCCGAACCGGCATTTCAGGGAGCAGAGAAAAGACAGACTAAAGCCTATGTTTGGCAGCGCTTTAGTTGGTCTACCTTGTGACCTGATGTGTGGATGCTGAAAACAAAGAGGTCTTTGTGGGGGGAAACCTCAGAGACTCAGGTTCATGCTCAGGTAGAGGCTTATGCTGTCTGAATCATTGCCGAGGCGTTTGTTTAAAATGGGTCCGTGCGGTTTGTGGAATGAAATGACGTGTTTTTAAAGTCCGGGCGTAAATTTATTGTTATTTTATTGATAATTAGTCATGCCGCGTAATGTGTTTTGGCAGAAGTGCTCAACCCCCAGTTTTAGAAAAGACTTTTCTCAATGTGGCAGATCAAATTAGCCTTAATCTGTTTGTTCTGTAGAAATGTTAAACTGAAGGTTTTTTGGGGGGGTTTTAAGCGAAGAGTTGAGCTGTGTGACCTCCAGCAACCTCGGGCTTCTAAAATTAAAAATTAAAAAAATGGGTGCATGAATAAAATCAATATAGCAAGTTTGCACATTACTTGAAGGGTACAGTTTTTTATTTTACTGTATTCTTTCACTAGACTTGCGGTTCTCTTTTTAACTTCTTTTTACTGGTGCTGTGTGCAGAGATTTAATTCCAAATCTGTGAGGCTTGGCTGCCTGACTCGCTGTGTGCGCGCAGGCAGACACTAATAACACTCCTTCTCCGCTCCATGTCCTTTTTTTGTTGTTTTTTGTTCCTGACTGCCTTGCTCTCATTAAGCCGCCGAAGTGCACTGCTTGGCACCTGCTTTAATTGCGACCACCACCCGCTCATTAACACTAACGAAAGCGTGGCTGGCAGCCGCAATCCACGCCCAGGCTCGTCAAATGCCCCCCGTCTCCCCCCGCCCGCCGAAATTAGCTACGTTTCACAAACAGTTTCACCAACTCGTTACATAGTTAGGTGTTTATTGGAAGATGGCTGACTCTGACTTTGAGGTGGTGTGTGAACCACACGGCAGGTCAAGATGAGTCAGCCCACATCATAAACCCCCATTTGCCTACAAATTCAAAGCTGAACTTCTTGTCACTTCCTCAGGCATTATTACACACTACAGATTTGTAAAGGTTAATATAGGGCATCATATAGTATTTTTTTTATTGTTCTGTGGACCGTCTGTAAACTTTTTACCTCTCGTACTGTGACCATTCCCGTCCCCCTCAGTGTTATTCTTTGTATTCGCAGTCTCTGATTTCTTACCTTAAGCTCCCTGTAGTATTCACTCGTATTAATTCTGAATAGGATTCAAAGTCCATTTATTTTCTTTACGGTACGGAAAGGCCTTGGTGACACGGCTCCCCTGTGTTTATAATTTTGCTTGTTTCAATTTGCGCTCTGCCTCCCGTGACAGACCGGGGACGTGATGTATAGTCCACCGCTGCCTTATCTGTTGATGTACAGTTTTAACCTTTCCAGAAGGTTGCCTCCCTCCACTCTGCGCAGACCATCTCTCCATGTTCTCCCCTTTTCCGCCTCACCTCCCCATCCAGACCTCAGGAAACACATACAGCACGCCGACCGAACGAACAGAGGAGCACAACCCCTTTTCCAAAGCCATCTAATGTAAATGTTTAGGTTTTGTTTCCATAACATTTCCATATTAAGAGTTGGCAGCCATGTCCAGCAGTGGGCCATGGAAACGGCGATGGTTTGGGGTGGGGGGGGGCGGGTCGAGCTTTGTGCGGTGCTGAGAGGCTGAGCTATGTGTCTGACACTGAGGTGAACTTTCGGCGTGCATCTGTGGGCTTTCTCCTGGGCTGTTAGCTTTGGCCTGTTCGCTGATAGATACAGCGCCGTAAATCACCCGCCGTAAAATGTAGAATCCGGCGACGGGGTGCAGATGCATGTACTGCTGCAAGGGCCTCTTTCGGGGGGGGGGGGGCGTGCGCGCAGTCACATATTTCTCTTGTGCATGCATCGGTTTCCATACAAGCGCTGTATGTAGAACATGCGCCGCCCCCCGAGGCTCAGGCAGCCGTAAACATGCGTAGTCGTGAGAGACGTCACGTAAACTCACTCGAATGCGCTCGCATTCATAATTTATGCGGTTAGAAAACCTTTGTTGAACTTTGAAGGGTCAAAAATGTAGGTATTTATAATAAGCTCATGAATGAAGCACATCAGGGACAAAAGGTTCACGTAATTATTATTAAAATAACACGGACGGGGTTATTAAGACTGTGCTTTTTTTTTTTTTTACAAAATGATTGATCACAAGTTCTCGGTTTTATGCACTTTACTTTGGAGCTGAACTCCTGGTGCTTTCCGTGGCCCTTTGGCCAGCTTCCTGTCTCGCTCTCCCGAGGCCCCGCGACATTGTGTGTGTCTGGGACCAGAGCATTGTCAGCCGCGTTGCGTCTCCGAGCCGAGGTGCTCTCCGTCCAGAGCTCAACTGTGACATGTCTTTATGCATGCCAGAGAAATGTGTGGGATCTTTATGAGGCAGAGAGGGGCCACTGGTGTCTCTTTGGGGCATAATAAATAGCTTGAGAGATGATTTATGGACTTGTAGTGAAATAAAGTTGCACATTCCCGGTGAAGAACTGCTCTGTTTTAATTGTTTCTACACCTTTTCACAGACCTTCTGGTGTACAGTAGCTACTCGGTCTTTGAGGGGCAATAGCAGCAAAATGATGAGCGGGAGGGAACAAAGCATAGAAAGGCAAAACTTCTCATTTTTAAAGAGTCTTGGCAAGTCATTATTTATAGCTTTTAGGAATTGCGGTACTTGCCAACTGAGGCAAAGTTACTTCGGCTTTCAACGTGACTGTGAATGAAACAGCTGGACTCTGTTGGATTGGCTGACATCAGCCGCCAGACGCAGATTGTTTAAGTCTCAGAATTTTGTGTTGAACTCTGTGTGCTCCGCTGTGTCCCAAAGGCTTCCGACGACAGGATCCGGAGGCCTTGGTGTAGAGCTTTGTTATTTCTTAGATTATTGTTATTTCACTGCCATTGTAACGTGATCAAGTGTGTATCACCCTGTCAGAAAGATCTTAATCCTCCCGGCGGCTTTTCCATTTGATTCAACACAAGTTTCCTGGATGCTGATCAAAGGGGAAAAAACCCAAGTGACCTTATCTCTCACAGATCAATCTTACTTATTTTACTTATTTATTCATGCTTTTTTGTTTTCTTCTAATCTAACATCAGCTGTCTTAAGCATTGTGCAGGTGTGAATTTAATAGAGATGTAAACTCATTCGTAGCTCCTTCAGAACTCTCCGTACTGACAAAATGTGTTGGTTGCGTCTTTTGTTTTGTGCTGCAGGTTTGGCCCGGGCCTTGTGATCTACTGGTACGGTTTCATAGAAGAGCTGGACTGCCAAAGAGACCGAGGGATCCTGCTCAAAGACGGCTTCCCTGCAGACATTGTCCTGTGCCACGCCGCCCAGCAGAACGGACCGCCACACCAGCCACAATAAAGACACAAAGAGTGAGAAAAGCGACACAAAAAAAAAACACTGGAGGTGGAAGGAAGGAGGCGGGAAGGGTAGGCGCAGGGGTGTGTACCTAGATCCGGAAGCAATTTGGCTTTCCTGCAGAGTGAGACGAAAATCTGCCCTGAACTCCGCCTGACCCTCTGCCTCCGTCCGTCTCTCCCTTCCTCTCTTTCACTGCCCCAAAGCTGCCACATGTAAACACACACCACCAAGCCGTGGAGCTGACAGCACAGGGTCAGATTCATACCTGTGTGCAAAAAAAAGAAAAGAAACACCATCTCGGAGGCTTTCTCTGCGGCGGCGGTGGTCAGCTCCTGGCCCCTGGATGGCCTCTCGCAACGGACAGCCCGGGTGAGAGCCAGGACCAAAGCAGGACATTAGGCCCTTCCTTATCACACCCAAAGCCCTGGCCTTTGTCACTCCTTCCTCCTCCACTCCATGAGCAGATAAGAGAGAGAGAGGCGGTCCAGGGCCGGGTGGAAGCCTGTCTCTCACCTGCGTCACTCAGTGCACTCTCTGTCACTTTCCTGGGGGGGGAAACAGGATCGCTTTCTGATTAAACATGGCCTCAGTGTGACCTCTTCGCTTTACTTTTTAAAATCCAGGGTTTTATTTTTTTGTGCACAGTGGGTTGAGACACGGTTTCACAAAAATTGTCGATATTTTCTACCTGCTTCTTGTGTGTATTATATTAACTGTACTTGTCTACATTTTGGTTTAGTAAGCTTTAGTCCGCTATTACACACTGTAATGGTGTTACACAACAGTTGTTTTTCTCCTCAGCTGGTTTGCCTTGTGTTTCAAATCATACTTTTTTCTGTGTTGCAATCAAAAGAACTTGACAATTCATCTGTTGAATGTTTTTAAAAAAAATTCTGCTTCACAAATAAAAATTATTCTTTGATAATCAATTTGTTGTGACTATTATGACTTTTATTCATGGATATTCTTTTTAAGTCAGAACCAGACAGCGTTGCATGTGTCATAGGTGTACGTTTTGTACATTTGTGCGTTTACTCATATGTCATATAATCAGTTTTATAGCCAGTCGGAAGGAAATAATAGTCGTTTGATTGTGTAGTAAAATGTTTGTCTGACTCCTTCAATATCACAAACAAAGGTTAAAAATGATTAAATTGACTTCTTAGAACCAGTTAAGGAGCTGAAGAAAGGAAGCAACACTGCGGCAAACACCTTGCTTCAAACCACCATAAACAAGCAACATAAAATAGAATGGTACAGTCTAAAAGTGCATAGTATTGGTAAATGTAACCCATTATTCTTTGTTGTTTGCAAAAACAGTAATAGGAAGCCCCTCCCCTTGTCCTTTTGGATGAAGTTTTGATGGCATTCATTCGCAATTCCTACTTGGAATGGAGTGAAGCATCACAGTTAGATCTGCCCAGATGTGTTCTAAGATAATTCCTTCTCCACAGAGGATGTGGACACGGGGATTGTCCGACATGTGAAAGTTTACACTTGTGTCATGCCTTCTCCCAGTTACTTGACGAATGGTGGCTGGGATCAAATTCAGACGAGCCGGACGTGACCGTGAGTTCAGCGTGGAGTCTGGGCCGCTCCAAATATGCACCATAGCTATCCATTAAACTTGGAAGGGCAGCATCGGGTCAGTGTAATGCCTGGGCTGGATCAGGGCCAGGAACCAGGATCTTTTTCTGGTCACTAAAGCGTCTCGCAATCTGGTTTAGTGCGCTGACTAATGCGCTTCTTCAGATCCACGGCCGCACACATCTTTGTAGACCGCGTCAAACCTTTCACCCTCTTTTTCAGTCGTCCTGTAGCTCGTGTTTCGTACATCTAATCCTTGGTTTTCGTAGAATTCCCAAAGACAACATCTGAGTTCTGGGAGGTTTTCAACCCGAGGCTGAAGTTAAAGTTGCCAACGAACCGCAAATCATCATCAAACTCTGCTCTTCTACCTTTACCTCAATAAGCTATAGCAGTGACATGGGTTTTAGTACGCTAAAAGCTACCCTCCCACCCCCATGAGTGAAGGATTATTTTGTATCCATCCCACATTTCAAGCACTGATCCTTGTACAGTGCTATACCGTAAAGCATAATATTTATATCTATTATATACACATTCATTTTAGTAGCGATACTACAGTAGAAGTACCTGATTTTCATGTAAAGATGTGGGTCATCCAGCAGTTGCCTGTTGCTCTGCTTTACTACCTCAGTGCCTTTTATGAGCAGATACCAATGGAAGGAACACAGGGCGACCAGAAGTGAACATAAAAGTGAGTGATGCTTTTAGAGGCAGATATGCACTGCCTATAGGGGGTCCCTGTCCGGCCCTCTTCTTTATAGCACACAAAACGATAAGAGGAAAGAAAGGGAAAGGGAGTAGAACCTACCACCACCTCAGAGAAGGCCGGCATAACTGTTAATATGTTTAAATTGACACACAGAACTTTGTAGCTGTCCGCCACCACTCACTTGCAGAGAGACAAATCAAAGCAGACCTCAGGTGAAAGGTATAGTGACACATGAATGAAATGATGTTCGACTTGTCTTACAATAGTGTTATCCGTCTCCATCCTGACACACTCATTATTGAGGAAAACTCCCCCGGACAAAATAAAGAAAGGTGTTGCTATGTTTGTTCAGCACAGTCATGCACCACTCACGCAGTTAGAGAGATATGGTATGTGGGGGTTAAATACCACTAAAGTGTTGCTTGATTTGTTACCCTTAAACCTCTAACCCTCAGCTGGCTCCCATCTAGGCCTTGATCCCTCCATGAGGAGGCCACTGGGTCACTGTGGGGTCGCCGGGCGGCCATGGCTTCCTCTGTCAGGACCGCCCCCCCACGCCCTCCCTCCCCCGGTCCATGTGGTACAAAACAACTGTCCCCATGTGTCCAGTTAAACTAGGGCCTATTGCCTGGCCGTGGAATGCTTAGGCATCAGTTTATGGCTCCTGTTGGACACGAAAACAGAGATATTCTACTCAGGGAGGGAAAATTCTCTATCGAGTTAGAACAGGAAAAAAATTGAAAACAGCAGATTCAGTTCCTCTCAAGTTTCAAGCCTTCCTGCCATTGTTTTCCAAGATGGCTGTCGCACAAAAGAGGAGCCAGGGTCAACTTCAATAAATTAGGTTGTGCACACAATGCGCACTAAATACAGCTTCTTTTTCTTTTTTTTAATTTACTTCAAAGTCGAGGGCCGACATCGGCGTCAGCTGACAGTATTTTCATGATTTGGGTGTAAATATAGAAAAAAAAACTTCCATCTGATGATTTTTTGAAAGCCAGACGTCTTTATTTCGTGTTTTCTTTGCCCTCATGTCCCGACTCTTTTTAGACTCATTGTCCTTGTCCCAACAATGGGGCACTCGAGTGCTCTCCAAATAAGGCAAATTTGGAGAGGTTGTTTCCTGGTGAGAGGAACACAAGTGTTTTGGAGAAATGTGATAGTCAAGAGGCATCCAGTAACAACAAGACTCAATATATAGAATAAAACCTCAGGAAAATATTTGAATTACGATCATGTATTTTGGGTGTGGGAGAAGAAATTGAAGACGTACTGTAAATAATTTCTGTTACAATATTGCCAAGAAGCTACATGCAAAACTATTTAGTTACACTTTTTATTCCGTTTTCCACTATTGGTTACAATTCCTAAATCAGTGACTCCCATGTGTCAGATCAGTTTGATGCAGTTCACAGCGTCCGCTCTGTCTGGACCCGCAGGCTATTGGAAGTCCACTTTCCACTCAGATGTACATCTTGGCCCAATCTCATCCCGATCCTGCTGTTTTATGCCTTTTCAGCCGAGCTGCTACATACACCACCGAGACACGAGTGAGAAAGAAGTACAGAACCAGAGACGGACTGAAGGGTGGGTTCTATCCCTCCAGCAGACCACCAAACGGACTTCCTCCACGCTCCTGTGTTATTTATGTGGAGAGAGCTCTGACCTGTTTCTGCCCCGGGCAGCAGGGTGCATTTAGTAGTGATCCTCTTGGCCTCCCTAAGCCAGCGAGACAGCACAGGGTGGAAAGAAATAAAAGTTATTCTTGAAGAGTCCGAGCAGCCAGTTCAAGAAAAAATCTAAGTTATTTAAGAGGGCTTGAATAACGGCACTGGGGGGGGAAAAAAGCGGTCATTCTGCCCTGAGCTGCAGTGGATACGCAAAAGATTTCTCATTTATTTTTAGGAATCTCGGCCTGCTAACCAGAGGCTGTTATTTAAAAACAAACAATGGATCGTGAGAAAAATGTTCTGCGGGATTTGAAATGGCAGCGCGGTGGATGTTAGATTGACAGGATTGAGGGCAGATGGTGTGTTTGAGGGAAACTGAACAACTCTGACACATTGATCCACTCAGAGGGGTGGGGTTGTTGTTGTTGGAGGGGGAGGGGGGGGTTGCTTAGTGTGAGTCACTGGTAGTGCAGGACAAGCAGAGACACGGCCGAGAGCTTTAAAAAAAAAAACACAAAACGACTAAATTCAGAGCTCTGAACACCCTGCAACAATCGCTCCTGACGGCCAAAAGTGAGCGACTCAAGTCCCTCTCTGCTCCAGGGGAACAGCCCGGCGGTTGAAACGTAGCCGTCTTTGATGGCACACTATGTTAAGAAGGCAGGTGTTGACTGGGCGTCTTGCTAATTGAGGTATTCCATTTAGAGCCCAGCTCCCGTTTGTAAAAACAGTGGCGCTCGTCGTGTAACCCTCGCCTTCAAATAAACCAGGAAGCGTATTTGGAGTTCCTTCCCGTGAGACCCGATACGTGTGTCTGCGGCCTGTTACTGTCCTGAGTTTAGCCAAGATGTCATCAGCCCCATTTTACATTGTCTATTTTCGCTTGTCAGCTTTCATTGGTGTAGCTCAGACATGTATTGTCATGGATGAAACAGGAGGAGATTGGGGAGTTTGTAGGGAAACAAGGTTTGTTGGCGAAATGGAAAGAGCGTACGCCACCACAGGGGGTGACAACCTGCATGGAGGCGGCCCGCTCTGGCACCGTCCGCTGGAAAAGGTCAGCCCCCCCCGAGTGGCATTTAGACTGTGACAGTGGTGACCCAGAAACTGGGTCATCTCCTGATCTCAGCAGGTGGTCCAACGGAGGCCTGGGAACATCCCCGGGTACAGGTGCGGGGACGGGCGGGGGGTGAGAAGAGCAACAGGGTGGAGGAGGAAGAGGCAGCAGAGAGGCAGCAGAGAGGCAGCATGAGGACTGGTGACTTTCTAAGAGATTAGAGACTGCGCGGTAGGAAAATATGACTATGTTAGTTAGTCGGGCGGGGGGGAAAGGTTTGCTGCAAACAAAACAATCCGTGGCTCACCCTCCCCCCCCTTCATTTGTGAGCGTGAATGCCTGGCGAGAGCCGCTGCGGGCTTGTTATCATGAAATGAGAGGTAGGCTACTGTAAACAGGTCGGCGGTGATGACGGAGACGTGCATAGCCATCACGGAATGCATTGACCACAGGTTTTGATTGTCCCCCGAGGGCACGAGCGGAATCCGGGACACAATCAGAGCCTCTGATATCATTGGATCTGGCTGTGCACACCTTGCCCGCTCTGCGTTCATTCAGAGGTTCCCCTTGCATTGGTCAAAACAAACCTCACAAACATTTTAAAACGCCGCCGTAAATTCCTGGCTTGAAAACGAGCAGATGAGACGACGCTACCATTGTGCGGACTCTGTGTAATTTGGAAACTATTTGAAAGAGCAGATGTGATTGGTAATTTTATTCAATTGTTGCCACTGGCAACAAAATATTTTCGTGAAGGGCGGTAATGGAAGCAGCCCTTTAGCCGAAGGGGATGAGAAAAGGGAGAAGGAGAGCAAGAAGAGAGGAGGACTGGAATAAAATACATTTTTGTGATGCTTTACGAGTATTTTGTTGGGCCTTTACTGTGCCGTGCAATTAACTGTTTGGCTCGCACAGTACCAGCGCCGGTGCTTCTCAGCTCGAGAACTGTGGGCCATTCATCACTTTTACAACTCATTTTCACCCCTCAAAGGCTGCATACAACCTCGCTGCTGCTATGTCCTTGAGTTCCTGGTGACAGGTAAATATACATTTCCATCCAAACACATGTCCCACATCGTCTATATTTGACTTATGGGAGGTCAGCCTGCGAGGGATCGATGTTGCAGTTCATTTTTAGAGGCTTGATGATGTCATGTTGCGGTGTGCCGTGGGTTATGCGTCCATGAACCTGTTGGTGCAAGAAAAAACACAACTGTCTCAACACAGACTCAGCGAGGAGCTCATGAGGACATTTTTCAAGCACACTTTGAGGAGAACGTCGAATGAACCGAATCTTGCGCACTCACTACTGTAACTTCAGCGCATCACTCCGCATGACAACTTCCCCCGTCCCACAGGGATCATCGGCAGGTCGCACAAGAGGGAAGAATGAATGGAGCGATGTGATGTTGTCATTCAAATGCAATGGATCACTTGAACTCCATTGCCCTGTTGTAATGACCCTGTGTAAGGACCTGTAATGCGGTTTTCCCATTGGGTTTGAGGGAAACCCTACGCCAAGCCATTCAGGTGCGCAATAAAGTGCTTTTCACTTTCTGAGGACTTCCTGTCTCCGGTGGCGTTCTCCATTAACTCCTCACAGGCAGACAAGAGCCTTTCTATTGGCCTGAACGCGCACTTTATCGCGGCAGTTATTCCCCCCCCCAGGTACGGCGCTACCTGGCCCCCGCAGATAAGATAGGGAGGCGGCTGCCTGTCATTATTGGCAGATGAAGGCTATCTGGATATTGACAACAGTTTACACTCCTGGTTGAGAAACAAAGTTGGACTTGTGAGACAGAGGCACACAGGGCTTTTATTGTGTAGGGGAAGATATGAAAGCCCAGGTTCCCTGTGGTCACACACACCCAAATAGCCTTATGTCACAAGCCTGCAGCCCCCCCTCCCCCCCCCCGTCCCCCCCTCACCCGCTCCTCTTCTGTTGGCTGCTATTTATTCCCACCAGCTGCGACGGGCTAAAAAAGTTCTTGACACCGGCTATTGCTTTTCATCACTGCAGCTTCCGACTGCTAACAGGGACCATGCTAGCTTTTCCTGCCTCTGTGCTAAAGGAAATGTTCACATATATATAATAATATTTCAGACAGACACAAATAGAGGAATTGTTTAAAATGTATATTTTTCTCGCAGCATCGGCCATTGCTGTTTTGATGTTCTAAACATAAAACACCAGAAATGCCCTAAAACTAAAAGGAATAGACTGAAATTAAGGATAAAAAATTGATGTTTCATCACGCTGATTTTTTTTACATTTATTAAAAGTCGATGGTTTACAGTAATTTTTAAAAATCCGAAATTCCGTTCCTAATTTTCATTCGTTAATATCAATAAAACGCCACCATGGTAGTCTCCGAAAATGCGTCTCTGCAATGGTTTAAACGCGACTTTTTGCTTGACGATCCGACATTTTAAAGTGATGACAATCCCCTGAAGTGACTACTTGTTCACAACTTGTCACCCAGAAATATAAATTTGTCAAAATGTTGACGGAGCCGTTTCCACTTTTGGATAAACATATAAATAAATGCCAGAATGTTGCGATGTTGCGGTCTCAAGAGGGTGTCGGTCTTTTACTTGAATAACAAATTAGAATTTTTTCCCAAATCATTTAAATTATTTTGAATTTTATTTCGTATACATTTTTGTCTCGGAAATGACACATTCTTGGTAATAATACATACTACTAGCCCACACATTATTATTATGATTATATCATACTTAATTTTTGAGATCCTTATTTAGAGCAATGATTCGATTATTGTTGTTCGTTTTATGGAACGATGAGTCCGTCGTTGCTTTCTAATCATTATTAGAGCCGCTACGTGATGAAGCGGACCACCCCGGTGTCTCCTTGATAACTCCTCTTGAGGAAACACCACACTCTGCAACATCCTACAGTGACACCAGTCGCCCTCTCCTCGTCGTTTTTTTCTCCGTGCTGACTTCTGTGCCCTCTTCATTGTTTTGAAAAAATAAGAAGGTTTTAACTGCCATTCGAGACGATAATGGTTACCGATTTTATACTCGCAGTCATAATCTTCAAGTGGGCCGTGATTAATGATGCCAATGGTAGCCAGGTCCTCAGGCCCCTGACTGGATGACTTCAGCCTGGCTGGCCTGCTCCGTGGTCTCTCTCTCTCTCTCTCTCTCTCTCTCTCTCTCTCTCTCTCTCTCTCTCTCTCTCTCTCTCTCGTTTAAACACACAGATGGGTTTCGCTGTGCACGTGCACGAGTCGTTGCCGTCGCATGCTCTCCTCACAAATCGCATATTTCTCTTTATCTTTTTATCTTGCATACTTCTTCTCGTGAAGGCGGAGACCGGGCCACGAGTCCCAAAGCATTACATCCACCCTCCAATCCATCTCTATTGATTTCACCATCAACTCGACCGCGTAACGCGCGCGCGTAAGGAGGCTCGTACCTGCGAGTAGATACGAGACGAGTCTTCGGAGGTCACGTGCACTGCAGCGGGTTTCGGGCTCTGGGGATCAAATGGGCGGGAAGCCTTTCTGAATGTGTGTGTTTTTTGGGGGGGGTAGAGAGGATCAATCTTTCTCGACGTTTAAACGAGGAGCTGGTGTCACAACAGGCGGACTCTTCTTCTTCTTCCATTTCTGTAAACACATTTACTTTGGCCTCCAGAAGGGGTCGCCATCTTGTAATAGCAGTGCGCCCCAGGGTGTGTTGGTGGTTGTGGTGTGGGGGGGGGGGGGGTCTCCAGGTCCGTGTCCTCAAAAAATCAACGACCACTTTTAATATCGGAGTTATTTGGTTTCAAACCGCGCCCGTAGATGTGTGCGTGTTGGTAAATAGGCAGGAAGGATTTCATATTTTAGGAGAAGCTCTTCATTCTCCCGCCGTGTCTTTTTGTCTCACTCTCTGTTTCTCCCAGCTCTCCTCTGTTATGTTCAGTTCTTGTGAAATGTCTCACTTTGCTGCCCGCGGCTTCCCGCAGGATACTCGAACTCTAACTTTTTCTTTTTTTTTTAAAGCTCCCCAAACAACCGATGAAATTAGGAATAAAATATTAATTTAGGGAAACAACCCATAAATTAAAGAAACGTATCTTTTTTTCCTCCCGCCGATCACTGTTCGGGATTCCCGCCTCCTAATGGAACAATGCCAGATTTATTTGCGGATCCTATGGCCATAAAGCGTGATTATTTCACTGGAAAAACCAGTGAAATGTTGACAACCTTTGGGGCATTGTAACACAACGCTGGAGAAGGCAACATAATGGGGGGGGGGGGGGGGGGAGACGGCCGGGCCCGAGGCTCGTCTAATTAAATCTTAACTGATTGAAATAAAGGTTTGAGTACCTCAAGGCTTGACTAAACTCTGGCTATTTCCCTTTTTATTGCGCTTTATTTATTCTGCACTCACATGCCCTCTTTTACGCTTCTCCGCAACAGGCCAAGTGCAATTTTAAATCCCTGCTCCTTACAAACCCCTATAGCAACATTGTTTGACTAATTATAATTTTTATGTCATTAAGATTTATTTTTTCGTGGGCGAATGTGTTGGGGAGAGGAGGGGAGGGGGGGGGGGGGGGGGGCTGAAGGGATGATTGCCACTCATTTTTAAGAAGACAAGCCGCTGAAGTGTGAAGTAAATTGCCTCTAATTCAAGTAGTCGCGGCCATGCGCAAAAAAAGTCCTGATATCATCCATCCAAGAGATTTATCCTCAATATTTCCGCTAAAACCACACTTTAATTTGATCAATTCGGTGTGACATAGAGATTAATCATGGGCGTTTACACTATTTCATCATTTGTATTCTTCAAGAGCTCTATATATAACTTTTTTTTATTATTATTATTATTTTTTTTAATACAACAATTGAAATAGTTTCAATCCGATTGCTTATCCTGTGTAATTATATACTGTTCTGATATGTCAAGGCTTCAGTTTTTAAGATACAATCCTAATTCTGTATTTATGAAAAGGCCATTGAATAAATAAGGAAGTGCGCGTTTGTGAAAGGGCAATGGAGAGCCAGCAGTGGGACTATCTGCAGGTCGTTTCTTCCTCCAATGTCTGAGAAAATACCTTCATAAATGATAAATATAGTGGAGCTGTCTCCCGCAGACACGGTCAGCAGCGGCAAATGGGAGTTAAGGCAAAAGAGTTTGCCACATTGATGCAGTTGTTGACAATTAAGGAACACAAACACACGCGGATAGAGGGGGGGAGTTATATAGATAGAGGGTGAGAGAGAGAGAGAGAGAGAGAGGGGTCAAACATGCATTTACTGTCTGCTTTTGGGACCATTTGGTTTATTCCAGTGGAGTATCCTATTTGTGTTACTTGACCAGCAAATAAAGACTTTTTATTTATTCTAAATGTTACGCTGTTTGTTGAAGGCCAGCAGTCTGGTGTTGCAGCCATTTGAACTCCTTTTTTTGCCTTTCACAAATAATAAATGTTTGTGAAATCACACCTCAGCGGACAAAAAGGTGGTTGGCCTTTCGGTCCTGTGTGACTTCCTGTTTGACTCAATCATAAAAATCCCTCACAGCGTGAATGTACATGTCCGTTTGACTTCACCAGCGGGATGCAAAGCTGCACTATATCTCTTTGATAAAGACGGATGTTAATAACATTTCTGTGTGTCATCCCAAGAAAAGAAAAAAATGACACAAGTCCAGAGATGAAAAATAAAGGAAACGTAACACAATCCTGAAAAAGGAAAAAAATGCAGTCATAAAACCTGCGTGAAGACGGAGTTTTGCATTTCACTCGATTATCATTCCAGAGTTTGGAGTGCGCAGATGAACTCTGCCTTTTATTTTCTAAAGAAGAAAAAAAGAGAAAAGAAGGGGAAAAAAGAGAAAAAAAATGCAGCCAGTCCCCTTTTAAAGAAAGCCCTTTCGGTGGTGCTATAATAAACCATTTTCCCCGGGCTTTATTGATCAGTCACTCTGAGCTAATGTAATTATCCTCATCAATAGGGGGACTGCAGGGAGAATCATTATGCGGTTGACATTGATAAATGATCACCCAAATGCGGCCCTTTTCTCCCAGGGACCTCCGCCTCTGACCCGCTCTCACAGGCCTACATAACGTAGCCATAGAAACACCTTATGGCAGGAGGAGAAAAAACTGCTGAAATGTTTTTTTTTAAAGGAGGGCAGCGCGCGCACACGCACACAACGATTGTGCGTCTATATACACAAAACCTAAAAACTGTCCCCCTGAGCAAGTCATTTCGGGAAGAGCCAGCTGCAAAGCGAAGGACACTCAGCCCCTCGTGCACGTCCTTTTTTTTATGACCACCATCCAATTCAGCAGTTTGAAAGAAAAGCAAAGCAGACACAAAACTTCTTTTTTTTCCTCCAAAATCTGCAGCTAATGCATTTGTGTATCTAAAAAAAATACCCGATTTGTGTTGTGTCTTACCATATAACAGAAGGAGTATTAACATTAACACGCGCGCAAAGTGTTTCTCGCGAGCAAACTGTGTGTGGACTTTTAATATTGTTGCACGGGCGTCTTCCCGAGGACCAGGCTGCATTGTGCAGCAGTGCAGAGGGAATATATTCCTTATTTGATTCGTGCAGCAGCAGCAGCAGCAGCAGCAGCCCGGACTGGCTTTGACAGGGAGGAGATGAAGGGGAGGAGTTGTTTAGCTCGGCTGGATCATCCATCATCCCTGTCACACCGAATCGGCAAAAGGAAAGCAGCAGAGGCAATCTACCTTCTGTCTCATCGGGGGAGAGGGGGGGGGGGACTGGAGGAGGAGATGGGGGTGGGGGGAGAAAAGAAAGAAGAAAAAAAAAACTATTAATATTAAAATCCTCTCCATCCACAGTAATCCTCACGTTTTCTCTCTTTTTCATCCGATAATCTCCGCACAAAACGGAGGGCTTCTTCCTTCCGTTTTATCCAAAGAATAATAGAGCGCCAGAAAAACAAAAAAAAGGACGTTTAAGGTTTGAATGGTTGAGAGAAGAAGATGCGTCGTTAACTAGACTGGTGTGAAACCAATAAATACACTTTTTTTTTACCCCAATCTGATTAAGGCCTGAACATCTCGCCGTGTGTGCGCATCCACGTGTGCAGAGAAATTGTTTAACTAACATTAAATATGCAAGTATTATAAACTGGAATTTTAAGAAAACGACTCGCGGGTAACATTCAAACCAGATGCTAAATATAACGTAAAGGAACTGTGTAAGCTGACTGTGACTTGACTAAACAGATATTTCTAAATAAACATAAAATACACTGATTTTACTTTAACGGTTTTAATGGCTTTCTATGGTACTGTAACTATTTAGATCACAAAGTTATTGTGCTTTTCATCAATTGTTTTTAGACAGGAACAATGATATAATTACTCAAACAGGCCTTTATGTTCTGGTTAAACATATATTTATCGTTTTTTAGGATGGGTTGGATTAATTCCACATTTATTTAAAAAAGCTAAATAAACGATCAGATTTTATAACAAATTGTACGAGGAGAAAAAAATCTACTTTCAGAAGGCCACATGAAAATCAGTATATAAGTATAAACGCAATTCAGACGTGTAAGTACACTTAATAGCTCATTTTAAAAATGCATTCTTTATATTAATTATATTATTATTAGTATAATTATTATAGGTTGTGCCATCTGTTTGTACACACACAAGACATGAGATAAGCATTATGGCAGGCCTAAAAAAAAAAAGAAATGAAAAAAAGAAATTTGAGTCCTTGATTCCGAGAGATGAGGTTTAAAGTTCTGTGTGAAGGACAGAACACGTTTGAGCCCAAGTGATGATGTCATTTTTAGGTTTTAGGCTATGACTTGGATGGCCGCGGGCAAACAGGCAAAGAGATGGAGAAGAGAGAAGAGATAGCCCATCAAAGCCCATCTGTGCACCCCGTGACGGCGCTGCCACATTAGGCCGACAGGAGGCGCTGCAAAACGGCAGAAAGGAGCAGAGCACACTGCGAGAGGGTCAAACATTATTCTCACTCACAGAATAATTGCACCAGGGACAAATCGACGCTCTATTGTTTGGACACCAGGGAGAGTGTTAACAGTGAAAACACCTAAACCAAATTCCCTTGTTTTTTAAGTTCAAAATGAAGATCAACCCTATCTTTTTACACGATCAATAATACTATGTTAATAAATATTGTATTGCATGCGTTTTATTAATTTGAATTTCTTAGCATATACCGATTTTTCTTCAAGAAAATTAAGTATTAAATAATGCTCTTTGGGAAAAGTCATTTATTTTAGTTTATCATGCCAGTTTTATCCCCATACACGATGGGGACGGAGGCTCAACTGTTGTTGAGCTTTTTATTTAATTTACCACCCCATCAATGACAGTGTATCCTTTAGTCTAAAACCTTTTGCTTTAATTCAAGTAATAATTCATTTGCAGTTGATTATCATTTGGAGGACATATTTTAGTGCCTAAATAGCCCTGTAAGATATATTTAAACAATAATGTGTTATTCATATTACCAGAGGGAATTTATTAACTAAATATGCAGTCTGGTTAAAACAAGCTACTGCAAATAGATTTCTGAAAAAAAGCTCAACTGTTTTTCTGACTATTTACAAAACTAAAGCTTGAGGCCTTGTTGACAAACAACAACGCATCCAGAACACGTTCTGTGAACAATAACAATAATAATACAATTACTTATATTAGTAATAATAATGGTTAACCAATTAGTATGATCACTATTATGTGAATAAAAACCCTGTTTATAACACAGTTAGTCACAAAGAAATCTAACAAAAATCAAAAATGAAATATTTATTACAGCATTTGTGACTGAACACCTTTTAAACATTACGTCACAGTCCTCATACAAGTATTTAATGTATTTTTGACAAAGCTTAAGGGAGACGGCATCTTATCATCTAGTGAGGAACACGTGCTGAAAAAGGAAGGAATTCATGGACATACAATATCAATGCCACAGCAGATCTGAAACTAGCAAAAACATTCTTTTTCAATTGAGGTAAACACATAGAATATCTAACATGAAACAATTAATAGACTGAACTCTGTACGAAGTTTGTTACAATATTCTCTCAGCTCCACCCCCCCTCCCCCCAAACCCACCCACACCCCAAAAAGCATTGAGTTCATAATTTAAGTTTTTTTTTTTCTCCTTTTTTTTAAGTTTCAGGTTTTTTGGTGCATCAACCATCAAATGCTTCTCCAGTGCCGCCGAATCAACGTCTGTGTCAGTATTGTCCTTATGGCAAGAATGTTGATCCGCAGATGAAGAAGCGCCGTAGGATGTTGCTTTTCCACTATTAAGCTTCCTTCAAGAGGCTCTTACCAATGAGAGTCCAGGGTACAAAAAAAATAAAACAATATTAAAATAAAAATGTATAAAACCAACACAATCCAGTGCTTGGGCTATTCAAATGAAGAACTTTTTCTTTTTTTTTCCTTTAAAACCGACAGGGCAACATTCATTCATGAACCAAAAAAAAGAGGGGCATGACAAATGTTCAAACTGAATCTTCTGGAGAGATCCGGTGTCATTTAGCAGCCTTCTCCAATCATGCCCTGTTCTTATGGGGGACAGGACCTGATTGCCCTCTGTGGTTTGAGATGTTTCATCTTCTTGTTGTTTCTTTTTCCTTTATAGTGCGGTGCTGCGAGACAGTTTCTCCTCCAGGAAGGAGCACACACAGTGTGAGAGAGAAAAGGTTAACCTTTAATTCTAAAACTAGCTCAGGAAACATAAACCATGTGATCAACGAAAAATGCACAAGTTTTAACTTATTTATCTATACTTTTTATACTACAGTAGTTATAACTCTTGGAGTCCTTCTGTTGTTGTTTTTTTTAAATCTTCCAGAGTGATTTTATTTTAGAAGCGTTTGAGCGCGTCACATGAAAGTGTACTGAACATGTTTATGATGGTGTGTGAGTAAGTGTGCGAAAAGTGTGTGTTTTTGAGTGTGTGCATCCGTCCATTCTTTGCACACGTGTACGTCAAAACATCTTCTCTTGATCTTTACCAAAAGCCCAAGACTTTACAAAGTGTTCTTGTCAGCTTGGTCCTCCGTTTTGGATGAAAGTAACAAAATTGACAAGTCTAAAAAAAAAAAAAAAAAAAAAAAAGTATCATCACAGCTGATCTGGAATTCTGTTTCTTTAGTGTCAAATTCTGGTCACAAGGATTTGCTTTTTATTCTTAAAAATAGTCTCCAAATAGGATCTACTGTGGCCTGCTGCTTTAAAAAAAAAGTTTTTCTTGTAGTAGCTGCTGTTGTCATGGTAGCAACGTTTCCTTATACTATTGGGCATGGATGTCCAGGCCTTGTCCTCCAGCACTGGGGTCAATGGGGGTGAGCAAAGGGGGTCTCTGTGCAGACATGGTCATTCCTGGATGCGATGAGGGTCCTCCATGCATCAGCATGGCGTGGTGGGGATGGTGATGAGGGTGGTGGGCGTGGTCGGGCAGGTATGCATGGAGATGTGGTCCGCGTCGGAGCTGGGAAAGGTGAGGGGTCATCTGATGAGGGTTGGCGTAAGTTGGTGCGGCCATGCTCATGCCCATTGGACCGCTCTGAGGTACGTACTCCCCTGGCATGCCTGGCAGACCTGCGAGGGAGACAGAAAGTAAGAGTGTAATTAATTTACACACTCAATACAACCAGGACATGTTCCTTCTCCATTAACGGGGCCTAACTCAATTTAAACCCGTAACCTCAACGGCAAAAGGACTCAGCGGATTTTATGACACTGCGTCTGTGACTGCAGAGTTTTTAGCTTTGACAAATAAAGAGAGACATTATTGCGCTGGGTTATTTCGGGCTATAGTGAGTGGTTTACAATGCCCGATGGTGCTGTGGTCAGGCCTCAGGTTGGAAAATGATCCTCCGTCATCCGCAGACACTGCAGTCCAGGAAGATGTGAGGAAAACCAACCAGCCGTATTGATGCGGAGACGTGCTAATACTGTTCTATATCCCATAAGTGGAACTGTCAATTCCCAAGCCGACTCAAGAGACAAACCAAACAGGCGTTCTCTCATGGGGACGAGCCTCTGTGAACATAGTTGATTTAAAAGGCCTTTAAAAAGTTATTCAACTATTTAGGACTCGGTTAGCTGTATCAACAAGGCAGGGGGAATAAAGACTTTTGCATTTTAAGCAAAGACAAAGGTCTGCTCTTAAATGCATGGAGTATGAGCTTTGCAAGTAGAAAAGGAGCAGCAAAGATAAAAGCGAGATGGAAGAGAAAAGAAAGGAAATGCAGGGGTCTTATAATGACGTCCCCTAAGATGTACTTCGCTTCCTATGTGTGGAGACCTCAGCATGCTGGCATCTCTCATACTGTGACAGGACCCAGGACACAGAGCTGGCTCAGCAGTGCCACTGTTTGTCTTCTTTTTTTTTTCACTGTTTGTTGAAATCAAAAAGAAAAAAAAGTAAGAGGCGGGAGGGGGGGAGGTTTCTCACGGAGCCTGGGACTGTAGTATGGGAACACGGCTGGTCTAAAGGCCTGGACCTTGGGGAGAGGCAAGTGAGAGCAGGGGGTCCTGCTGGAGCCAAGGGGGGGCCCTGGGTCTGCGATTGGGTCTGGGGCCGAACTGCTTTGTAATGTGAACCCCTGGAGGATTAGAAGCTGTAATAGGAGGGAAGAGGTCGCTGCAAGGTCACTAGGCATGCTCATTTTCTGCATTCCTCCACCTTAGTACACTGCAATTAAGAAATTACACTGGAGGGCCCCGGTGAGGGGAACAGGAGGACGAGGACAGAAAGGGGAAAAAAAAGGGACAGCAGAAGCCATGATTAATGAGCAGACTCATTGCTTGAAAGCTGTGCTATTTTCTAATACTCCCTTTTTTTCGTGTCAGTTCATTTGAAATGCACATGTTTGTCAGAGCAGGTCTCTTAAAACCTCACTACCGGGGTCATAAAATAAATAAATCATTGAGGGTGTTGTGGTATGATGGGTGCCCTCACCTCCATATAACCTACAGCAGCTCCTGTTAAAAGGCCCAGCAGATGTTTTTTGACACTGTAAGCTGGTAATCTCCAGTCTTGTAAGCTGTATTCATTCTGTTAAGTAGATCTGAGACCCCCTCCTTTATTAACAAGAGTGGTAAAACCATCTGAAGACAATAACTGAGGACAGACTGGGCCCCCCCCCCCCCCCTACCTCTTTCTCTCTCTCACTCCATCTCTGCATGCATGCCTCCCCGGCTGGCTGTGCACTTCTGTTATGGCACAGCGGTCCTGCTCAATGACTGGCCATAATTAAGTACCAAATATACCATATTGTGTGGCTGTGTAATCAAATCAAGAGAGGATAATATTCCTCTGTATTAGGCTATTAATGTAATTGGTCATGAAGCATAAAGTATGTTACGTAATTAAATAGTCTAAAAATGATATAGCCGTGTATTAAGAATTAGCCAACCTGAGCAAATGTTGTCTCTGTGTGGCTGTTTTAGGGAACATTGCCTCCTGAGTTTTTTTTCTTCTCTGCCGCCATTAGCAAAGACAGGAAGGGATGAGAGAAAACGAGCGAGAGACGGAGAGAAAGACAGAGAGAGAGAGAGAGAGAGATGGAGCAAGGACAAGAGGTGTGAAATGATCTCTGTCGGCAGAATTGCCGCTGTGACCCTTTGGAAAATTCAGTCACCATTTACATATAAAGGGTTCTTTTAATCAAGGTAAGTGTTATTATATTGTGCCTCATTGGGCAAGGGAGTGTAGGTGTTAAAATAAAATCTCTTCTGCACTGCCGCCTTTTGGATGTGATATGTCTTGATTTTTCAAATGTCAGCACTGTGGCACAAGCAGGAGGGGAAATGGCCAGCTTAATCAGACTGCCGCCATTTAACTGAAACGGGATTGGTGTGTGTGTGTGTGTGTGTGTGAGACGGAGAATCGGAATTACAGCGATACAGAGAGACGGCATCTGTATGTGTGAAAGAGATTCCTTTCCCTTTTAGATGCAGTCATGCTTGTGTCCTCAACCTTATAAATTTATCTCAAAGTCTACCTGCTCTTGTCTGTGGGACCCGGGTCAGGCTTGTCCCTGCCCCCCCCTTAAATCGTCTCCCTCCAGTAAAAAATAATCAAAACACACAGACTCATTCCTCCCTTTACACAGCTCAAACCAAACCCCCAGTGAAGGATCGGCCATGTCACCCAGGGCCCGTATATCTCGCCCGGGGACCGTAATGTACTGCGGTGTTCCCGTCTTTGCATATAAGATAATTTGGGCATCAATCCTTCCCCAGACAGATTTATGTCACTCTGAGGACAGTTTCACTTCTCCTTCTTTATCGCTTCACTGGAGCCTGCTTAATTTCTCCCCGTCAGCCCCTTCCCCAGGAGATGTTATTTTTTCCCTGAATGTCCAACATTTGCATTGGCTGTCCAGGATGGGGAGAGCGATGGTGCTGTTGTGATGAATAAATTTGTGCGTGCCGTGCCAGGTTGTTTCTTCCCCCTCCTTCTTCTTGTTGTTGCTCCTGTTGTCTGGCGCCACAAGTCGACGGGTCCTCTCGGTCCCAGGACGGTTCCCCTCTTTTTCCCAAGTCCTAAATTCATCCTTAGGCTACCGCCATGCAACCCACTCCCCCCCCCCCCTTCCCCTTAAAAGCATCTGAGTAAAACAGCCAAGCATCCTGGTTCATAGTTATTGGTGCTAGGGATTAGAGGCTCGAAGCTCTCTGCAAAATGATGGCCAGGATAAGAAGGGCCAGCGCTGGTGATGTGAAAGAAAAACATAAAATCCACAGCCCGACAGTGTAAAAAAAAAAAAAAAAAGAAGGAAAAGATCCCAGTACTTACTTCCCCCTTTTTTTCTTTGCGTTTTGCTTTACAAGATGGAGGTTACATGTAGTGCCACTGCCCATCCATGCCCATATTCATCCCCATTCCACTCATAGGCCCTAGAAAGAGAAGATACACGCCAGAAAAGGGTCAGAAGAAGTCTGAATCAGAGTTTAGAGGAGAACTACTGATAGGGTGGATGAGTGCTGAAGGGTGGATGGAGGAGTTATCAGGGAGGTGTTTGCTCATCCCACAACCCCGGGTGTTATGATCATTTGAAAGGTGTTTTCCCAGAAGTGTTTAATCAGAGAGAAAAAAACAAGCAAGACAGACAGTCGACAGTCTGGGGAACAGTGAGAAGTGTTATTGTGGTTGTGTAGCAGTTGTTAGTATCAGGTTTATTATCAGTTGACTTAATCTCATGCTTTAGACAAGATGATCAGAGTTGATCAGCTGTGCAGTAAGTGAGGGTGAAACGGGTGTCTGGTAAAAAGACACGAGGGAATACGGATGCAGGGAGACGGGTGGACCGACTTACCGGCTGGTCGGATCCCCATGTGTTGCTGACCGTCCAGAACGAAGCTGCCCATTGGCTGGCCCTCTGGACTGTATGCTGCTCCTTGGCTCACTGAAGGATCAAGAAGAAAACCTGATTGTAGTCAAAACGTGGACATGAAAAAGGGAGGGGAGGGGGGGGAGAAGAAGAAGAAGAAGAAGAGAAAACACACCAGACAATCAGCAATTGTCCCAGCCCAGGCCCAAACATACTGAAAGACATTGTGCTCATGTTTGTGAACCGCATTGACTGACGCGTGGCATGCAAACACGCATACAGTAGGTCCCAATGCATGCAAGCACCCTCATTCAATCACACACACACACACACACACACACAAAACACCCACACCCACACACGTCATTCAAAACCACATTCCCATTGTTCTCTAAGAAGAAGGCATGCGGTTTGACAGGATGAGAGGAATGTCTGTCATGGGGCAGATCACCCAGTCAAGTCAATAGTCATCTACTCCTCAACGAAACATAGAACTCTAATTGAACATTATTGAATATTCGGAATGATTCACCTCATTATCTGTTAAAATACTGAAGAATCAGTAGCAATCAATTTTCTCAGTTTTATCTTATTGTGCCTAATATTAGCTCAGGTGAACTGATAAAATGCCTAAAATGATGTATTCTAGGACCATAGCGGTATAATCTTGGATAATCAGTAATTCGTGAAGATTATGGGGAGCTGTTAGTCATGCTGTTTTTGTAGAGTGTTGATTAGCTTACATCGCTTGCGTGCTAACAAATATTCCACTCAAGAGGGCTATAATTGCAGAAGGAGTCACCCACATCTGTAAGTGCATCTCATTTTAATCACGGCTCATGTTCATTTTGAACAATCTCCACCCCGGTGTGTGGGGACCGTTTTTAAGTCGGGGAGCTGGGTAATCAACAATAACAGCTTTTCCCTCCCCGAGACAAATTACTTGGGTTCTTTCTGGTAATGCCAAAGTCAATGAAGCTTAGGCTGGCTGAATCATTCCACGGGATCACATGGTGGCGTGTTTACTACTCAGTCGGTGCTTTTTGTAATCTGACTACAATTGATGTGGGAAGTAGATGTGTAATCAATTAGCAATAGGAGGCTTTTCGTAATCTATTTTAAGAAAGGAGAATCTCTTCATGCGTCGGCGTTAAGTCAAAACATCACATCTGATTTAATCAAGGCAGAGTATTTAACTCTTCCTCCTAAGGGCAGTTTTCACGACTGGAAATACATTAACTGATAGTGTTATGCTAAAAAAAAAAGCTACGCAGCTTTCTAGCGGGCTTGATATTTGAAACGACTTGATATTAAAATTCAGAACAGTGATTCTTGAGGGAATAAAATAAAAACGCGGCAGAAAAAAAGTAAGGGGGAATCCCTCTTAACCCTTGAAAAAAAAAAAAAAAAAAAGCCAAAAAACAAAACAGCCTTAAAGAGGAGATAACTCATAAATTGCTGCTAGCATTTCTGGCACTGCTCTTGTGTCCAATTAGTAACTCACAGGGAGGGTGCTAATATACCTCTCGCTGCACTTAGACTGGGAAATCTCCAATTAGATTCAATCAGCAAACGGCGTGCACCCACAGCTTTACCCATTTCATACAGAAAATGGAAAAGGGGGGAGATGACAGTGAGGGAGTAGTAGGAGAGATTCTTTTTGGGGTGGGGGTGGAGGATGCCCCTTTCAAAAAAAAAAAGCTGGGCTCCAGGCATGAAATGCTTGCCAGCAAAGGATTTAGAAAGGGTGTCTACATGCGGGGGGGGGGGGGGGGGAGAAAGAGAGAGAAGCAGCACTCAGCTGCTGTACGTCAACTGGGTTGTTCCTTTTTTTTTTTTACCTGCTCGATTTGACTGGTCAATCATGGGCTGTACTATTCTTCTCCTGGCGTTAATGAACCTGGCAGAGAGAAGAGAAGAAGAAGAAGAAAAAACAGAGGAGAAAAACAAACGTTAAATCAGCCCGCATTCACACACAGAGAGATTCATCACAAGCCTCCACAAAGACAAAACAGTTTTGCATGACTTAATGGCAACATTAGCCACAGAGTCCTTGAAGGAGGCGCTCACAACAAAACAGCAACAAACAAAAGGGCAATTGTGTGCCGACTTGGGAACCCAGCGAGGGATACTTTTAACGTTCCTTATGATCTATTCCCCCTTCTTTTAATAAAGCTTTTGATTACGTTTGGTTGCTATGGGCGCCAGGGACACATTCCTCAAGTATTAAGTGCAGCCTGGGCACAGAAGAACCCTCATTGTGGCACATCCCTCTCTCCTGCTGTCTCCTCCCGCAGCCACTTCCACATAGCGACAGTATGGTGTTCTGTCTGCGGTCCATTCTCCGAAACAACGTTGTCTCCAGATTGTTACCACCCATTGGAATTTCAAAGTAAGCTCCAAGTTAGCAAAGTGCAGGATACAAATGGTTCCTTTCATTACTCCCCACCATTCCACCCCCACCTACCCCCTTTGCCTCTGTGGGACCCCCACTCTGGCTTCATTGTAGGGGGTTCTGCTCCCTTCCAGCTGTCTAGAAATGAGGACCAGGCATAGGCCACTCCGTGCTTTCACAAGGTATTGTTATGTCAGCGAGCCCATCAATTAGGCTGTCTGAAGTTTTATCACCACCACAGCAGCGAATAAGTGCAGCTCCACAAAGCCTCCCCAGCCGGCCGTGCTCCTGTGGCTTTTCCAGTGAAGACCCCGGAGGTCATCCAGAGGTGAATGCCAGCCAGGGGCAACCTTTTTAACTTGGAATGGAGATGCCTTAGGCTGTGTCAAAACACAAGCTGGCAAGTCGGGCCGAGCAAGTTCTTCACCTTCCTGTCTTTATTCTTCTCCTACCCTCTTTTTTCTCTCTCACTGTCTCTGTCTCATTCACTTTCACGTGATAGAAACGCAGCATGGACTGAGCACTACAGGTACCACCATGTGGTTGATATTAAAGAGGGGTTTCAAACCACATTGGAGCTGTCCAGTATGGAGTCCTTTGCTGGTTCCAAAGAAGCACAGGAGAGGAAAAAAAACAAGGCCCCCACAGGCCACCGCCCCTCGCTAACGTACGGGCGCTCGGCACCATCAGTACGGTAAAGAACTGGTCATTAGAAGGAAGAGAGATCTGGAACCAATTTGGGCTCCTAATCCCCCATGAAGCCCTGATACCTGCCCTTACCTTCTCCAATGAACTTAAACGTCTGTAATCTGCCCGGCTCAAAGTGACATGGTTAAAAGGTACAAAATGCACGGTTGGGAGAAGAGAGACGCGGTGCTCATTTGCCAGGGGGCATCCAGAGTGCAGTACGCAGGGGTGCCGCGGGCCCCAGAGAGAAAAAGATGAAACGCATCCATATGAGAATGAGAGGGATCAAAAGTGGAGGTAGGGAGGTGCGCTGCGCCAATAAAAGTTGAATTTGGAAATTATATGATTGTAATGCATGACTTGCGATTTCAAGGAGGAATGAGGATTAAGGTTTATTAAGTGTGAACGTATGTTTCCAAAGACAAAAAAGAGGGTAAAATATTCTTAGAGCGCTGGCCTGTCAGAAATACCTGCAGTGTTTAAGAGATAAAGACACTTCCAGCTTCAAAACCAGCTGAGCAAGTAAACACAAAGACTCCTGGTATCACACGCCCTTCTTTAAGTTCACAGTACAAGGCATGCCAAAGAGTATGTCCTGCCCCCCCCCCCCATAGAAGCAGCAAGGCTCTCAAAATCACAACCATGTGCATTCTTACCTATTCTGGGACATAACCATAAACACATAATAGCAGGAATGTTCTTCCCAGGTGCTAAATTTGCCAATACAGTTTCTAGTGACTGCAGAGGAAATACTCTACTGGAGAGTATGCTGTAATAAAAGCAGTTTTTTTTTTACATCCAGGGAAATAGGTTTAGCTATCATTGGAATAGTATTAATTAACCGTTGATACGGCTCGCCGCTCTGAACACAAACATACGGATATTCAAGTATTTTCCCTCCAAGCTGTTTCTGAGACAAACCTGCTTCTCGTCAACATTCCCCGTTGGCCGACCACCGCCATATCTCACACTCACGCTCACACTCACACACATGCTCTGTTTGGTACGCTAAACAAGTTGCCATAGTAAAGCGAGGGGCGATGCGGCGCATTGGAGGGAGTGGGGGGTGACCGAGGGCTCCTCTCGTGGCCTTAGAGCACCTTTTATCAGTCGGAGTAAAGCCAATTGAGATTATCAGAGCCAGGCCTGATAACACTGTTTTCCCTCAACCCCTGAGCTGCTAATGGTGTGTGCTTAAAACAACACAACCAAGAATCCTCCAGAGATGAAGGCCAGTCAAACTGGGATAGCCGCACCGAAGGACCAATCTGCAGGCCCTGAGAGAGACACGGAGGTTGACCACAGGGACTCAGAATTCCCAACCACTCGTTAAAACATACGTGCGCGCGCTGTAAATCTACACATCAACACCATGGACATGACCACAACCACTGCCAGTGTGTCTGTAGACTAACCAGAAACCAGGAGGCTCACAGGGGACACTGGCTACAAACCTCCAACCAAAAGCCCATGTTTTATTATCTACATCTGGTGGTCTAGCTTATTATGGCCTGCCTCTGCTCAATGTTAGTGCACAGAAACACCAACACACACCTACACACACAGCCTCTCAGCATGGGAACTCCATGCTGTCTTCAAACAAATAATTAAAGGCAAGGTTAGGGGTTCGTGTGGAGGTCAATCCTTGTGTGTGAATGTGTACAGGAGAAAGGGGGCTGATGGGGGCAGCGGCACACTGCTGTTTAACGTAAGCAACTGGTCGCTTCAAGCCAATAAGCCTGTGACACATTTTCAAGTTGCATATCAAGAACTGCTCTTGCGGTGCTAAGAATGCGTTGGAGCGTTCATGTCCCCGTTAGCGCATTCCTCACAATCTGCTTCCAATTGGCCGACAGTAGCCCGTCCCGCTGACCTAACCTGAAAAGCGACGAGAGACGCCGTGTGTGCAAACACACGCGTGTACATCCGGATGCAGTATGTCGACGGGAAGAAGGAGAACTTCTAAAGTTTACTAGCGCCCTGTGTGGTGATTTACAGGTTGCAGAGAAAAAGGACAGGTAAACATGAATGATGGAGCCAAGGCAGCAGGAGTCCACTCAGGGTCTCTGCTAGGCTGGATCAACATGGCACCCCTAGTCACTAATATCTGCCTCACACACAGGAGGGAAACACTTTTCAGAGAGTGACTGCTTAGGTGCTAAATACTGTGTGTGTGTGAATGTGTAAGCCTGGTCACAGAAAGGAGAAGAGACTTAATAAAGAAGTTGCCTAATTCTGAAACATACCATAGGCTACTACTTCCACTCTATGACCCTTTAATGCACCATCGTTGTAAAGTAAAGTATTGGAGGTGCAGGTAGTTTTGGAGATGAAATCACAGAAAACCGGTCTGTCAGACTTGTGTTTAGTCTTGCTTCCTCATCTCAATCCGTCAGAAAGGCCTTGTTTCCGGTTAGCTGACTTGCAGCCACACCTGGTAACTCGCTCCTGTTGTCAGCATTCCTTCCCCGAGAAATCGGCATGCAAACCCCCCTACCCTAGAGCACAGCCTGGAGAGAAAGAGAGCGATAGAGAGCCTTGCTGCTTGGCTGGCCAATTGCTGTGGAGATCGAAGGGAACCCAGCCAATCAGGAGTAGGGTCACTCGTTTGACGAGTTTGTGATGAAAGAAAGAAACCGAGCCAGAGCCAGAGTGAGACAGCAGAGAGGAGCTGAACATGTATTCTCCGAAAGAAAAGACCGCCGGACTGCTCGCAATGTTGGCCGGTTCGAACGTGTGAAAGAAGGAGGCAGAAAGAATTGTGACGCTGAAATGGTTGACAGTTTATCACTTCACGGCTGACCTGCAACTGCCAATTTTGAGAGCTCCTATGCAAAGAACACGGGGGCGAGTTTATGTTTGTCAGTCAAATTCTTTAGGCCCGCGGTCAGTCTTTGCAGGAGGACTGGACGCAACACAATCTGAACAAGAACGTGCTGAACTCGATAGCTGATCACTGCTTGCAACACACGACTGTCCTCTGGTTCCTATTAGAGCTCATTGCTTCCATACATCTGCTTTAGACAGAAATAAAGATTCCAAACCCCCAGCCACTGAGTCACAACCTACTCGAATCAAAGGTTTGATCCCTCCCTCTCAAAAGAAAAACGAAAAAAAAAAACACTACCAGGAAGTCCATGCAAGTTAACCCCATGACGGGGGTGTGTTTAGTATAAGCAAACACTCATTATTGTCCAGTCAGACAGTTGGGCAGTCGGTGGCTACTGAACCTCCAGCACTGATCTACTGTACTGTCAACAACCCCGATTGAATCAGCTCAGATCTTGACAGCACACTGAACCCACAGTATGGATTTATCATAAAATCTCACAAAGGGGGTTTTCAAATGGCTTTCCTCCTCCAGGATGGAGAACATGGACAAAGAGATGGGGTCGGAAAAGGGAAGCTTCCTCGAGCTCATCCTATCTGAGACAGTTTCCCTTTTTCTATCCTTTTTTTCCTCCTTTAAGTACAAACAGGAGTCAAGAGACATAAGCCGGGCAAACATTACCTCACCCGGTGTTTGATTTAGTGCAGATGTGAAGCGGAGCGAGGCGGGATCTTTTTTTTTCAGGAACGTCAGAGAGGGCCCACGTTTAGGGCAGCCACTGTGTTTACATAGTTCTACCTCTGTCTCTCTCCCGCTTTCTCTCGTCCACTGTGCCTCCATACCCCCCCTCCACACTCCTTTGTCGGCCTCTCAAAGGGGGACTGTTTCACCTCTATTCCGTGGACTTTCTCTGACCTGTTTTTCTTACCCTTTTTATTACTCCACTCATTGCCCTTTTGTGGCAAGTCCCCGGCCCCCTCCTCCGCCCCGATATGAGTAACATTTGCAGTGCTCCGTCAGTCTAGCTGCACAAGTCATTTCTCTCTGAAACCCGGGGAGTGCGAGTCATTAAGGCTTCGAGTGGAAAATCAGACAAAGAATTATATATTTGTGTTGCAAACTGACACGATTTAACGAGCAGCTAATTAAAATAAATCAATAGCACTGCGGCATGCTCGCTCCCTGTCTGTCTCTCTGCTCTCGCTCCGATATTCTGCCAGCACGAAAG
The DNA here is from genome assembly GCF_964276395.1 of Gasterosteus aculeatus. Lineage (NCBI taxonomy): Eukaryota > Metazoa > Chordata > Actinopteri > Perciformes > Gasterosteidae > Gasterosteus > Gasterosteus aculeatus. Next base: position 10,573,309 of record NC_135703.1, read on the forward strand.
AGGTGGAATACTGCAGTGTGGTAACGGTTTTACCCTTAAAACCAGGTTTCAACTACATCCTGTGCACCATGTGGGATGCATAGGTGCAAGGCAACAGAAAGAAACTAGGATTATACAGTAACAGTCCCAAAAGTAACGCTGTACAGTGCAACAGCAGGACCAACAACAAAGGAAACAAACATAGACATCTCTCCCTCTGTTTGACCTCCCATCCAACACCTTCTCCACTCTTTCCCCCCTGTCCGGTGAGGGCATGTCACCCCTGGGCCCTGCAGTCCAGCAGCATGACCCCTGCATGGCGGGCTGTGCGGCCCCAGCTGCTGACTGTCCGTCAAACACCTCCAGAGCAGCGTTGGGCCAGGAAGACCACGCTTGTTGCCCCTTTGATCCGGCAAGCAGCAGCTGCTGCTCCACACAGCAGCACTTTGTTCCTCTGTCTCTTCACCCCACTCTGTCCTACGGCACAAAACACTGAATCCAGTGCAAAAGTGGAGGGAGAGAAAGGGGAAGAGGGGGAAGAAAAATGTCGGAGTTATGGAAAGAGGGGGGGATGGGTTTAAAAGAGAACGTTTTTTTTTTTCCTTCCCGAAAACAACATCAACAAGCTCTGACAACGGCAGCGGGGGTTTTTCTTGGCCCCGACACAGCTTTCAGAGCTCCTCTTCTTGACGCTTCGCCCTCCCTTCTCTTTTAAGAGACACGATAGTTATTGTTCAAATCAGCCGGGGCGAATGGAACGGGCCGAGGCCAAGCCCGCCCCAGGCGTCAACACACCTGTGTGAAAGACACCTTATTGTCTTAACGCAACGCGGCAAACCTGCCACAGCTCGAGCAGCTTTTCGGGAGAGGAAGGGTCTTTCATTCTCTCCCAAGACGGTCCCCTAATATTTCCCGTCGTTAACCTCCTTTTCCCCTCTGAGGCTGGCGCTCTTGCCCCGGAGTGTGTTCACAATCACTGTTGTTTTTGAATATCACCACCACACGGAGGGAAAGGGTTGCTCCACATGTAATTTGTCAGCGACGCCGCTCTCTTCTCTTGCCATTGGGCTGCTACCTCCTTCACGACAAACACCTTATTATCGCGCACAGGTGCACAGAAAGCTATTCTGTGGTGTGTTTTGTGTTGTTTGAAGAGCATCCGAAAACATTCAGCGTATGTCAACAGTGGCCCTGCCAAAGGTTCCAGCGCACGCGGCACGTGACAGAGGTCGTCAACACTGGAAGGTAACGCTCACGCTTCATAAGCCAGGCTCTCAACCTTTCGTTTGGGTGAGGGCTTCCTGCTTTCATGCATGTACCAGCGGGAAATGGAACATAGACGTGCTGGCACACACAGAGAAGATCAGAACGCTCAGAAACGCTCAGAAACGCACAGATGATGCTCAGACATCCACAGAGGAGATTGGGGGAAGAGAAAGAACGATTCCAGCACTGTGGTTATCCCGGCCTACCCAACAGCCCTCTTGAGATGAGAGGGTATGCTTACAAGATCGCCCCACTTTCTCAGTTGTGTAGAGTCCCAACCCTGTAGAGTGGCGGATTCTCTTCATCCCCACAACGCCAGGCCTTTCGGGCTCCTTTGTTTGTCTCTGCGCAGGTATAATCTCCGCTACCACTGCAATCATACAAATGTGAGACTTTTTCAGCCTCCCTGTTTCCCCCTTGCAATCTTTCCATCTCTATTTCCTTCACCCACTCCTGCCTTGCCTTGTCTCTTGCTCCATCGTTGTCTGCTCCCTTTCATTCTCAACCCTTTTCCCCCCTCGGTGCCTGGTAATCGAGTGAGAGATTCTGCGACTCTGTGACTGATATCAAACAGGGCGGCTCTGTGGATTACCAGGGGAAGCTGATAATGGCATGATAGAGGCGTGATATTTCAAACAAAATTGAGTGTCAATTGCTTGCATCGTCTAGGCGACACAAGTGCCTGCTCCGCAGCAGCCAGGCAGGAAATAAGGCCAATCTATTTCCTTTGCTTCATATCAAACGTCTCTACTTCTCTCTCCTTTATAAGACTATAATGGGTTTGGCTCAAAGAGGAAGAAGAAGGGGCCTTCCAAGAGGGGCTCCAGCAGTTACGTCCTTACGCAACACACGTACATGTCTGGGCACACGTATGTAGACGCACACACACACACAGACACTCGCGCTCCTTAATCTCGAATGCATTAGCAGAAGTCAGAGAGCAGAGCCAATGGGAGTTTACACACGCTGGATGCCCCCATTTTACCACCCCACCCGAAACTCTCCTCACAGTGCTGTACTGTTAACCATGCATTTAGGGCAGTAAAAATGCACAACAGTTTGAGCGATTAAAAAGTGACACATAAACCCGCCCATACAAGTGCACCGGCACTTGGAGCCCAACTATTGGGGCTAAAGGATTGAGAGTGTGTGTCTCCCTGTGTTTGTGTGGGTGGGTTTAGAGAGGAATTCGCTTCAACTAGGAAGTTATCATCTTCTTGACGTTGTGTTCTGTTGCGGGCGAGTGACTGTTTCCATGATGTGTCTGAGTCGGTGCGTTTGCACATATTTGTGACGAGACTCATTGGTCAAATGTTGTCAGCTTGCCACTGACTTCCCTACTGAATAATTAATTTCAGTTTCAATTGCACGTAATTGCTTTGACACACATACGCATCAACACAGGCACACAAACACACATCTGCAGGCACAGTCAGAAGCAGACTTTAGGGATAAAAAGCCCAACAGCAGGCAAGTGGTATAAATAGCTGCTGTTTTTGGAGAGGGCTGCTGGCAGAAGCAGCACTGACACTATGGAGTGGACCGCAGGGACTCGAACGTGCCTGGTGGCCTGAAGAGAGCCCTCGGCCTCTCACATCAGCTCTACCACTGAAAGCGTACAGCTTTGACTGGCCTCTTTTATATGTGACAGCCTGAAACAAATACAGCAGTCTTCAATTCAGCCCGCAATGCAGAATAGGGACTTTGACAGGCAGACATTATCAACCCCCACTAGGGAAAAGATATTTCTGCTGACCCCCCTCGTTGCCGCACATGCTCACCGAAACTCCAGATTGAAACATCATTGTCGATAATGGGAAGGATAAATATTCATAAGGCTGGGAAGAGAAAACCCCTAGATTAGGGTAATGTACTCGTCATTGTTCCCCCTTTCCTTTATCCAGCTCTTCCTCTGTATCTCTGCATCTTGTTATGGATGTAATATGCATGCTAATAGTGGCTAATTCCTCTAGCTCTAACTTTGTGTGCGTTTGTGCGTGCATATGGAGAGAATGTGTCGGCGAGATGCACCGTTTATTGCTCACCTCTCCAAAATTACCGGGTTAGATGTCTCCAAGATTTTGGGCCACGGTGCAATTAGGATTGGATTGTTTTTGTGGAGAAGCCCTTTGACTCCCTCCCTCTTCTCAATTCCCTCCCCTTTTTTTTTTTGCTTGGCACAGACTCCACTGATATCTCATCCATAACAGGCCTTAACTGGGGTAGAGCATGGCTTAAACAAACAAAGGGCTATATTGATTTAAAGGGTCTTCCATGATGGGCTTATTGGCCTGCACCTCAAAGCCAGGCGGGCAGCAGGCCATGAATCACGGCTTCAGAAAACACACAACAGGTAAGAATAACACATCGGAGAATTGTTACGGATGTCATTACAACTCTCTCTCCCTTTCATATTCAAAAACACTCCCTCTCATCATGTCTCAAAAGAGGGGGAGGGAGTAAGTGGGGTTTATTTTTACCGTGACCCCACAAAAATAGAGCAAAGATAAATTCTTATTTACATGCCGTTTCTGTATATCCAAGTACAGGAATGGAGGGAATGGAAAATGTGTAGGAGGGAGGTAAAGAGAAGCAGAGAGAATGAGTGACGGAACGAGCGTGCCTGGACAGAGACAAAATACCTTGTAGAGGTTCACGGAGTTTAAAGAGCTCAGGCAAAGAAGGAGATCCTGTCCTCTCCGGCTCCAACACACACACACACACACACACACACTGGTCCCCACCCTACCTCAAGGCCATTCTGTTACACCTGGTCACCTTTATCCTTCTTAGTCCCCGACACCATCACCTCTCTCTCCTAAACACATACACCACGTAGAGTAACCCGGACCACATCGCCACATAGATAAACATAGCAGCACCTTTTGGCTAACACACAGCTCCCGGCTATCTCCCTCGGCAGATAAAACTAATTATTCCAAATCTACTCTGTCAGGTTGTCTGATCCTCTGGGGCTTCATTTTAAATCTCTCTCTCTCTCTCTCTGCCTCGGTCTCAGTCTCTGTCATAAGCTACATAAAGAACACAAATCCGCGCCATATGACCTCCAGAGTAAAGACCTCAACACTGGTACACGCCATAGTGGCTCTAAAGCGCATGGCTTGCTTTGTGAAAACGCACATTACCAACAGGCTGACCTGAAGTTGGGTTTTTTATGTTTTTTTTATAAATTTGCCACCCTCCCACTATCAATTCCATCCCATGGTATAACCCCCTTTGAAATATCAATAGAAAAGGCATTGCATCACCTAGCATACAACCCAAAGGACTCATGCACCTATTCAGACGTCCGGTCCCCCTGTTGGCTCTTGCCGTTGGCACCAATGTCGGGCTTTAGAGCTAAATAACAGGCCAATATCCCAGGGTTTCCAGCTGCACGCTGAAAGCCCACGGAGCAACCCTTCGCCCCAATGAGCTCTTAGGGCAAATGGAAGCTCATAAACAGAGACTTGACTGCATAGACTTTGCATTTTATCTTTCAACAGTTTCCCCTTTTATGGGCCAATGACCCCCTATAACAGGGAGAGAGAGGAAGGAAAGGGGCGAGCAAGATGGGAGGACGGGAGCTAGAGAGGATGACACTAAGGAGGTTAAGAAAGAAGACGATGGCGTACAGAGCAGAATAATGAAAGCGAGGTACAGGTTGGCAGAATGAGAGGAGAGGAGAACTGGGGTCACAAATCTCGCTGCTATTCTAGTACGTGACATCTTCGCTCGTTTGCGGCTGCTCATTAACAAACAATACTGCTGTGAAATTGGTTTAATGACAAAGTAATAAAATTGCTATTCTGCTCACAGATGGCCTCAGGCACAGGGAGATTCTGGCAGGCTTACTGTGGCTGCCCGTGTGCATTAAGCTGCTTGTTCATGAAAACAGCATCCTACACTTTCTTTCTCACTCATCTCCAACCTCTTTTTTTCTTCCAGTTCAAGTTCTTTCTCTTCCTGCAAATGAAATAAATTAACCTACTTTCCTTCCTTGTACTCTCCTTGAATTTTCTCTGTCCCACCCTCTCGCTCTTTTTGCTCTCCTTCTGAGGTCCTCTCTTCTGTTTCTAGAGTAGTATCTTCCTCTCTCTTTCGATCTCTCTCCAGCCCTCACCCCTAGTACAGAAATTACCATCTTAAAAAAAATAAAAAATAAAGTCTCGCCCACGCGAACGTAGCTCGATTTTATTTCAAACGCAGAGCCCCTTGTTATTAAACGACCCACCAATAAAACCAAGCCGTTGAGGAATAAAAGAGCCAAAAGCAGCAGAGAAGTACAAAGACCTCCCTCCTCCCGTCTCTCTCGCTAATGCTTTCCCCGTAATGCCTCTTTCAGCTCCCTTTTCTATCTTGCCTCGCCTGGCTTCGTTCTGCTTGCATGCCGTCTTTGCTGGGAGAATTCCACAGCCTTGGAGAGTCTTGAGCATGTAATGGGAAAACAAGTAAAAAAGCATTCATTTTTGAGCATGATCGCCCACCGCTGCCAATTCTTTTAAAAGCACCACCTGTTTTTCATAACTCTAGACTCACGGCGAGGTGGGTACCGGGCTGCTCCATCGTCACGGTGGGTGTCCATGCCATGCTATGACCCAATGTGCCCCCAGTGCCTGATAAAGTGCGAGTGGGCCCTGTTAATCACATCGAGCGTTGCAACAGTGGCATGTGCTCATGTACTCACACACAACACATATACTGTGAGCGCTCCCATAAACATAGTGGCGCACATTAGCATCAGCTGTTCAAGGCTACCACGGCTTACCCTCTAAGTACGGCATGTGTCCAGATTGCACCGCGGACAGATATTTGGAACCCTAACGACTGCGGAACCAAATGAAAAACCAAATGAGACCTACTTCAACAGTGAACTGTTGTATTTTACTCTGCCAATAATGAAAATATGGCTTTACAAATGGGTTCCTCCTTCCAAAACAGATAAAACGGGATTATTATTACAGCATCAAGAAAGCGGGCCAGATCAAATGAACTTAGCGGGTAGGGGGTGTCGGTAAGGGGGCTGGCACTTGGGATCTGACAACAGAGTCAATTCTGCTAATTAACTGCCAATTAGCGGTCCCTAAATGAGAGGGATCATGATGCCTGTGTTGGCAGCGCACCGACAGTCTCGCTCGCTCTCTCTCTCTCTCTCTCTCTCTCTCTCGCAGTCATAGCCATATATACACTCATGCCTCTGCACAAAGACACACTGGAGTGATGCACACACAAACACAGTCACAACCTCTCCACACTCCAGCTGTATATTTAGAAAGCCAGGGGCATAAGATGGCCACTGCCGGGAGTCCCTGGTTGCGGCCAAAAAAAGGCCTGACATTTGCATCTGGGTCAAAGTTAGAGAGATAACCAGCAACTTCAGTCAACTGGCCCAACAGTGTGGCAGAGACCAAGAGACAGACGTGTAAGACATAGGCAGGGATATCGAGAAGGGGACCTCAAAAGACTCTGAGATTCAGACGACTTAAATACTTATGAAGAATGTGGGGGAAAAAGAGGCGTCTGAGTCAGTCTCATAGCTTTATGTTACATTTGGAAAATATTAGTTATTATTTTGCATTTCATTAGGCGCTTGCCCGCCAAACCAGAGGATCATAAAAAATTATAAAAGCCAATGTTTCTTAATGTCAAGTGGATTGGGGAATAGAGGATGGAAAATGCTGCAGCAAGAGGAGGAATACATTTGGCTTTAGTTTTTGCTCCTTCTTATTCTCAGATTCTACAAACAAATGTAAATTAAACGTTTATAACAGTTTGCCAATGAACCTGCGGTACAGCTTCTTTTTATCTCCATTATCCACAGCAATCTTGGAAGTACATCAGGATTCCATGTTGATAGGCATACAAGTGCAGTTACTTTAGAATCCTTCAGAACTCCCTGTCAAGCTTTTATCTTATTTATTTAACCTAAACACCCGTCTGAATCTGCCATTCACTGGACACAGAGATACGTCCTTATTTTTCCATTCAGTTGTCTCGGTGCAACGGAATTAGATGTGCAGTGAGTAGAATGAATATGTTTGTCTTTCTGGTGAGCCTTCGTGGATATAAGGAAAAAAACAATCAGTGCACCCTGCCCTGAGTGTGGAAAGACTGAGTCTATTTCATCTGCTCCGTGGGCACAGGCTGCTTGGCGCCGTCGTCTGCCGGATATCCTTCTCTTATCATGTGACCTGTGCTCCGACAGGGGGCAAAGGTTGGCTGCGATCCGCCCCTGTGTCTTAATAACTCACTCATTGTATTCCTTTCTGCCGCTAATTAGAGCCTCTCCTCTGTGTGTGCGCGTGTGTGTGTGTGTGTTGTGTATGTGTCTCTACGTGTGTATTCCCTCCTGGGCTGTAGAGAGAAGGTAGAGAAGTAAAAATAGAGTGTGGCTTAGTGCCCTCTTTATTGTTATTAGTGCTCCATTGGCACAGCAGTCAGTCATCAGAGGTGCCAAGAACTGACATATGCCCTCTCCGACTTGCTCTGCCTCTATCCTCTATCCTCTGACTTTCCTCTGGAAACTAGCTGCCTGTGAGACGAGGGAATAATGAGGGGACGATTTCCTTCCCCTATTTATGCTGTTTCTCTTAGTCATCTGTCATCGGCCTCATCTCTCAGACCAATGTAATAACCCTGCGAGCATGTACTGTATGCTTGAATGTGTGTGTGTGTGTGTGTGCATTGCTGCAGTGGTAAATAATGACAGGATTGTTGGTGTGTGCGTTTATGGCAGTGAGTGAGGGCACATCATGTTGGGCCCGACGCTGAGACATGAAAGGATTCGGTCAGGCCCCATTTAGCCCAGACTGATAGCAGGACACCAGGGCCTGCTGAGGCAGGCAAACATACTCCTAGATATTGTAAACTGTGAGCGCTTCTGCAGCGCATAGACACCCAATTCTGCCGTTTCACCTACTTGGCTATCCCAGAATGCCATGTGTGACACGTCCCTCACCTTTTCCTACAATCTTAAACAAATGCAATTACATATCGGGGAGGGGGGGGGGGCTTGTGTTAGCATGACGCCAGTTGTCTCAAATGTGGCCTGAGCAAACACCCTATATGCCTAATGGTCAACTAATGGTGTCCTGACACACTGTTTGCAAATAAGATCTCTGAATATACTCAGACAGCACTGTGTCCCATTAGCAACAATGTGCATCATACGTGCACGTGCACTCACCCACATAGACTACACTTCTCGTCTGCTCAACCCCAGGGCACTGAGGTGTTGGACTTTCACCTTTTGCTTTGTTATTAACATCAGACAACTAATGGGGTGAAGGGCTGCAAACAGGTGAGGCCGCCGGCTAATGGCATCGACGAGATGGAGAATAAGTTTCAAACCAGCTGCAGGTGGTTTACTATGGGTTTTGTTTTCTGTGTGTGCAGGTGAGATGCAGGTAAACGCGTATATGGAGGTGCCAGTTGGATGTTGTGGTTCGGGGAGCTTTGATGGGGCAAGTGGGGAGAGAGCGGGATGCACTCCCTATTGACTGATACACAGAGCACCCTTGTAGCCTCGCTGGGCTACGATTGTGCGTGCGGACAAAGCCCTGATTCAGCACATCCTTTCCCCGGGGGAGAGCTCTGGAAACCGAAGACGACGGCCATCCCCTCCCTTTCCTTTCCCCCCACTCATCCTCTGCTTCCCTCTCTCTCTTTCTCTCTGTCTCCCTCTCCCTCCGTCTCTATCTCTCTCTCTCTCTTTGGTCAGTAATGTGGCAGCGGCCATGCATCAAAGGGAACTAAAGAACAATGCAAGGGGGCCAACCAGGAATTCGAAGAGCTTTTTTTAAAAAAACAACAAAAAAAAACAGGAATTTCATACGGTAGAGGATGTCATAGCCTGGGTGGACCATCTCAGCCGCCAACCAAAGAGGAAAAAAACAGGGCACAACTCAAACAAAGCATCATTTAACTGTAACTCCCTGTCCTGCTTGGTTGTGCACGTTGAGAGGAAAGAAAGGATCCTCTTCCTCTCATCTTTCCCGTCACCATAAAAAAGACATTGATGTGGCAGCATCCGCCAGGCGGAGTTGTCAACAACCAGAATGAACCACAGATAGACCAGCAGAGTCTGAGCCTCTTTAATGACTTTATTTGTGAAAATTGAATCCCGGTGTGTTTTTGTTAACACGGCTGGTGTGACATTAACACGCAGCTCCGTGACCACCTATGTGTATGCGCGTATGGAAACAGGGTTCATGGGGATGTTTCCCAGCACGAGATTCTTTCAGACCTCTTTATAAATGGATCTGAGGCATTTCCGTGCCAGGCTTGGATTTCATGGCCTCTGAGAAGGCAGGGACTCCAATATCTATCTCTGTCGATGTCTCTGTCCTCTCTCTCTCGCTCTCCCTCTCTCTCCTCGCAGGTCTGCAGACTATTTCTGCATTAATCACCATGACACAGGCAAGGCAACTCAATTTTCTGCTCCTGTAGGTAAGGTGCGTGGCGTCCCGAAACGGTGGCACGAGGCATGAAACAGGCAAGCGGGGGCTAATCTTTGGTTACTGGTGTAATTGAAATGCTATCCACACTGTAGGGTGCATTAAAGTCTGATAACAGCGGTTCCTGTGGCCAATTTAAGTAGCTTGACTTCCCTTGGCTAGAAGGGAATAAAGAAAAGGGTGAGAGAGAGAGAGAGAGAGAGAGAGAGAGAGAGAGAGAGAGAGAGAGAGAGAGAGAGAGTATGTCAGGATAGAGGGGGGAGGGCGAGGGAGGGGGCTGATAGATAAGGCCGACAAACCAGGCTAATTCTCTAGGCATGTTTCTCATTGTGATCCTGGAAAAATGAGAAAAAATGTATCACAGAACCAAAAAATCAATTGACCCTCGGGTGGCTTGTCGGGCTGCGAGTCTGATAAACCTAAAAGCTTCGTTAATGTCGGTCTGCCTGTACCCAACAGATAGAGCACTTTGTAAATGAACCTGCTTTGATAAATATATTAAGGAAAGCTGTGAATAAAAGGCACAGACTTGTCATTTGTAAATAGAACCCCCGCTACATGGAATTAGAATGATAAAATGGGGTTCCATATAATTAAGTTTGTGTAAGACCTGAAATCCGTGCAAATACCTTCCTGGAAATTTGAAAGGAAGCTGTCAGTTCAATTAATCTGAACATCACCCTGAGAATGTACTGAACAAAATTAAGCTTCAGATAAAACCTGGGCTAGTATTTTGATAAGTAATTCCTGTATCATTTCTTTGCTTCTGTGATCATTTTATTTAATCCACCACCCCCAGTTATGTGCTAAGCCATCTACAAAGGCCCTGCTGGCCAGGCCACCAAAACCTTAATCCACCATATAGCTTGTGTAAAATAGGGAGGGGGTGGGAGGCAGTTTTGCCTTTTTGTGGGGGCACCAGTGGCAGTTCTAGGTATGTTTTTTTTTGGATGAAGGGGTGGGATGGGTGTGGGGGCCGTAGGGGTAGCTTATGATCCCTGCCTTTCTCCTTAAATACATCCTACTGAATTAATGCGCATCAAACCACAGAGACCACAGACTTAACCGCGGTAAAAACACTTCGCCGATAACGCCGGAACATCCCGGTAGCTTACAGTAACTTACAGTAAAGTAAAATAACGTTACGAAAAGGTAGCCTGTGTGTATACCGACGCGTTCACCTCCGTGTGCGTCTGTATGCGATGGGGGGGGGGGGGGGGGGGGGTGCTGCACATAAACTGGTTTTCACAGTTGGAAGGGAGATCCAGATGCTGGGGGTGGAGATAGCACGAGCAAAAAAAACTTGACTCACCAGTTGTTTACTTGTAAGATGGTGAGGCCTGTGTCTTGGGCTAACTGCTTCTTCTGCTCTTCGGAAGGATATGGGTGCTGCAGGAGCGGAGAGAGAAACACACACAAATGAGCCTCTTTGACGTGCAGATTAACATGAATATTCAGCATTCATAAAGAGAAGGGCTGGATGGGAACAGACTGTTGCCTTTTACTGTGTGTATTCATTATGTTCCCCAGTTTGTCGTGTTGTGCAACTCAAGGCTGCACCTTTCCATGACCTCTACCCAACCCCTCCCAACCCCTACACGTATGGATGTACGTATACATCTCCACACGCACACATAGACATAGGGAGCAGAGTTGGTCTTAAACCTGTCGGACAAGTTTGTCAAAACAGTCAACTGTGATAACACCCTTTCGTATCCCCACCCAACCCACACAAAAACAACAACGAGTGTACAAACTGAACATATACACTATATGCAAATATGCAAAGGTGCACATGCTGACAAACGAGACTTTAAACCCGGCCTGTAGTGCAGATTCTCTGTTGCCTGAGAATCCTTCCATAATACCAAGAAACAGAATGAGTGGGTGCAGATTTGCAGTGAATACATTTATCTCTCCTTGAATGTCGGACATGTATCCCGGCGGTGGCTCTTTCAACAGAGAGCTGCGGAATACAGACGGATGCTGGAAGAAACCGAATGCTGTGAAATCTCCTTCACAGCCTCGCCAAGATTTTTACCTGAAAATGTAATTCCGGGACAAGGGCTGCAAAGATACTATTTGTGTCAGGTCCAATCTAGAGAACGTGGCCTGATATAAATGGCAGACCTTGGGCTGCCTTGCTCCCCCTGGGCTTGCTATGAAGCATGACAAAACAACAGTGATCGCTGGTGACAGATGTCTTTAAGGGCCAGATTAGGAGTCGGGGCGCACGCAAACGAAACAAATGAGACACTATGTGTTTCATTCAGCCACCGTAGACATGGTGCACGCATGCACAAAGAGTCACACGTTCACGAGCACACTGGAAACATGAAACGCACAGAAAAAAAATATTCATGGAGATGAAACCTGCAAATTATAACACACAAAAGCTCCTTTTCAAAAGTGACACTTAAATCTTCCTCTTTTTGGGGTGTTTGAAGCTCCGTTAACTGACTTCATCCTCTGCAAGAAAAATATCTTTGGTATCCGGCTCCACTCACTCAGAAAGCAAATTTGAAGCTGGTAATGTTTGCCTGCCTCATGTTAATTTAATTTAATTTTAACTTGAAACGATACCAGTTGCTCAAGAACAGTTTTCTCATTTACTGCAGGAATAATTGATGTAAGTGAGGTTTCATTTCATTCAGCAGAGAGGACGATTTCTCCATTCAGGCTGTGCTGCTTGTCGAAACACAGTCTGTTTTAATTAAAGGAGAGATGAAAAAATGGTTTGAGGAATGTGCTCAATTAATAACAAACAAAGCTGAGATTGGTCAAATAATGAGTCCCCGCTGCATAGGGGGATTACTCTGATTTGTACTTGTGTACGTAGTCCTTTTTAATATGATAAAATTATTAACAAAGGAGAGATGATAATGCTTAGGAATACATTTTTTGATTGCCAGGTGCTGACATATCCTTGGCTAAGGAAGACAGAGCAATGTCTGTTTTGGTAACTGTGTGTGTGTGTGTGTGTGTAAATGAAGTAAGTAGAATGCAACAGACATACCTACATCCTTGTGTTTGTGCGAGTGTGTGTGTGTGTTCTTCTCTTTCCTTCCCCTTCACACTCCTTGGTTACCCAGAGGTTTTCAAATTAGCCGTGACACCGGTCGCGATCAAAATATGCTCGCGAATATGACCGGACACACACTCCCTCACACTTTTTTTTTTATGTACACGCACTCAACACAAACATGCACACAAATTGAGACGCAGCTAAAGATGATGTGGTGTGGGGAGAGGAGCGGCCTAGATTGGAAATGGGAGTGGGTCATTTACATTGTATTAAGGCTTCCTCAGCTTCTTAAGCCCGGGACCTGGTCATCAATCGTCTACTGTCAGCCAGAACGCGCTTTAGCCCGGTGATAAATACGCCGGCCAGCGGCGTGGCCCGTCCAGCGTGCACCCCGTAATGAATGGTTTGAACAAACAAGAAAGATGTCTCATCAAGGAGAGTGGGGACGTTAAAGCCCCCCCTTCCCCTCGCACACAAAACCCCTCAGTAAGGACATTTACTTCGACCACATAGACACGAGACCAAAAAACCCCCCAAAAAAACAATCCTATTTCTTTCACGTCATATCTCAGCAAGCCCTCGCTCGTTCCCCTCTCCCTCCCTGTGTCGGACTGGATCGCTCCCCTGCAACCCAAGACTCGCACATAAGCAAACATGCATGCAACCTTTCCTCAACTCGCCTTTTTTCTGACAACCCACCCCCCCCTTTTTCTTTGACAAATCCTTTTATGGCTGTGACTGCGGGCCACCCACACTTAGGGCAGCTTTTCCTGAAAGCGTGGACCTCTGAAATATCATATAGGGAAAATGATGTGGCCGCAATGACGACACAAACACACGAACGTGAGAAGGAGGCCGACACGGTGGGCCCAGTGGTCACAGGGCTGCAGCAGCCGTGAAATTGGAGAATGGCTATTTAGACCTCCGAGTAACCTCTTAGGGTTAACTGCCTCAGTAAAAAAATATAGATTAGTAAATCACTGAATGAGTACAAAAAAAATCCTCTATGAGAAGAGTAAACGTGAGATGAAAGGGTGAATAAATATTAAACAGTCAGAGAACTAAATCTGTTTAAGTGTTTTTTCCTGGAGATCTGTCCTTTCCTACCCTCAGGAGACAGTATGACATGGTTATTTAATGGATGAAATACAAACATGGAGCGAGATCAAAGATGGTATTGATAATCTCCCCCACTTGCTGTGGATCCGCTCAATATGTTCAGTTACAAACACCAAGGCCAATATCCTTAAAAGAGGAGTGACCGCAAAACGTAAAACAGCCGGTCTATAAATAATTAGAGCCAGAAATGAGCAGCTTCAACTGGCAGTGCCAGATCGAAAAAATTATCTCTGTTGATTAAGCTAATGTCTGTTAATGGCGCACAGTCTAGATTCACACATTTCCTCCAATTCCTACAACCTGACGTGAAAAAGCAGTGCCAGAAATCAACACAAATACATAAACATGGGCGCAAAATGCAGGTGTAGCACATTCTGCCAGTCATTGCGAATTGAGCTGTGTTTGTGTGCCTGTGTGTGTCTGTGTGAAATGTCTAAATTACAGCGTGGGATGTGTTTTGTGCTCTCTGGTAGTGCCGGATATAATGGCCCCTGCGGTTGCTGAACATTACGAGCTGAGGTGGCTCCATCATCTGCTGTGTACGGTCCTTAAACTCCCTCTCAGCCCCAGCTTGGCATTTCGCCGTACACAACAACCACATATACTGCTGGGCCACGCCTCCTTCGCACCGCACCTTTCACCCACCACGACGCTACTCATTCTACGTCCTCCTTGCCATATATCAGATTCAGACTCTCTTGACACCTATTTATTGCCATCGTCAACCCCCCACCCCCCCCTCCCCCACAGCCCGGTCATTATCCCGACCACTTTTCCCACTCTTCCCCTTCCACTCTGCTCAGCGTACCTGCAGCCCGTTGCCTGAGCCGCTGGTGGACCCCATTGATGAATGACATCATCAGCGCGTGACATGAGTTATGGAGCCGGGTCGCAAGGTTGCATCGGTTTGCAAACCTATTCCATGCTAATGACTCTCAGGAAATCACAGGCCACTGGCTGTTTACCATGGTGCCGTGGCAACACGGGATTTAGCCCCAACGACTTTGTCAATGGGATGATAGGGTCATTAGACCATCTACAGGTATATTTTTCATTCTATAAAAATTGGTGCTTATTTATTTTATTAAATATAAGTCTATAATAGTAATATTTTATGTGTTTTATATTTTATATTTATATATTTTATGTCTCCATTCTTATTTGTTTTTAATCAAAGCGACTGGTGGATGATAATAATATTCACTGTCAAAAATAAACGCAATCAAATAAAGGAATGACATTTTAATATGGATTCTGCATTGAGCTGGGGTGAGATTGGCACATTTTAAATATCACGTTGCCACTGTTAATAATGCTACAATTGGCTTCTTTGACAAATGACAATGAGATTGAATGCATATCGGCATTACCAGGAGATCAAACAGATATGACAAATAAATCCAGTTGGGAGTTTTTGAATCCAACAATGTTTATGTGCACGGAGTAATATCTGGCTTATTAGCTGCAGTTTTTTGACAGATTTGTGATGTAAATTGAATTCAACAGTTAATTACTTCTGTCTGTAAATGTCAAAGTGATTGACGAGTGACAATTAAAAAAAGAGGAGCTCTGCATTTCTATGACAACTATATTTCAAACGCATCAATATAAGTTACTTAAGGACTTTTGTAATTTCAAACATCAATTTGATTTATTTCATCATTTATGAACCAAAATCTCGTTTAGTGTAACACTTGCTGAGATCAAACTATGGAAATTGTGTAAATTGACCAAACTGGTTAAAGGGTGCGTAAACTGCACTACACAAGTTTTTCGGTTTCCACCACCATCTTCATCTCCATCTTCATGCTCAACTAGGCTCTATTCCCTCCCCTCTCTCTCTAATTCCCTCTCTTTGTGTGTTCTTAGGCGGGTGGAGGTGGGAGGGAGCAGAGCTTTCTTTTTCTTTTTTAGTGTTTGTTTTATTTTACTGGGAACTACGCTGCTTCCTGACAACAGCCTGAAAACAGGCAAGAATGCCATATGACTCAATGACTCAACCCTGCTGCTCTCCCTTTCTCTCTCCCTCTGTTGATTGCACACTCTTGCAGACACAGCCAACTTATAAACTGAACTCACATGATGCCGACCTACAAAACTGCACAGACTGCATGCCAACCTTTTGATGACAGCAAATGAAAATACTTCCATATCTTCATCTCGCACCATCTGCATTCAGAACATACCAGTACACTTCCGCCTCTCTCGCTCCAGACTGCAGCCTGCCCTCTGACAGTAAAACACTGACGTTTGCCCACGGCATCTATTATAAAGCAAAAAGGGACCCCGTTCTGTCTCCGACTGGCCGACTGGTTGGTTGGCAGGGCATCAGTACTACTACCGCTGTTGCTGCCATGGCCCGCCACAACAATCGCTGGCTGGACTCCTGAAGCCAGCTCCTGGACCACGGCCAGCAGCCTATTTGCTCAACACCATTAATTTATGTTTACTGGAGATGGTGCAAGGTTGTAGAGAGAAGCTCTCCAGCATAACCGCCCTGCCCGCCTGCCAAGCTACAGTAACGGTGAAGCGGGTGGAGGGGCGTCAGAGGGAGTGAGGGAGGAACGCAGCGGTGAGGGCGAGAAAGGAGCCCCGCAGGATATGCGAGGTATAGGCATTCGATTGTACCGAGCTCCATCAGGCTAAATAGCAATCACTCCCACACAATCCCAATGCACCTCCAGACTTAGTCAATCGACCAACAGACAGGGGAAAAGTTTTTTACATGCTTTCATGGAAAAGGATAATACAGTATCACTTTTATCCAATAAATAAAATAAAGCTTTTGTTATTCATGAGCAAATCTGCCCAAGCAACGATCAGCTGAGTTCAACCCATAGAACTATGAGAGTTTGCCAACAGTTATATACATAAACTGTGAGTGTGCTCTGTTGTGGTCCTTGTCTCATTCGTGGCCCGCAGCCACAGAGATGCGCCTATTTAATCGTCGGATCAAGTTCATGGCTTCTTTTTCCACCACACGGCTGCCCCTCCGCCTTCGAGAGGAGGAATGCGATCCCTCCATACATCCAGCGGGGGCCTGGTCTCATCTCGGTCTCTCCCTCTCGCTCATTTCCGTCGATCTCTCCTCCTACCGCCGCACTCGGCGGAGCCCAGCAGCGATCCCTTTCTCGCTAAGCGCTAACCCGTCTGGCCTTGTCTCGTACCCTCCTCACTCCACCACGTTCTCCTCTCCTCTCAACTCGTCCCCCTCTTTCAAAGTTTCCGCTCAAGCTTTAAGCCAGGTCCTAGAGGGCAGGAATTTGGCCTGGTTTTTCAGACCAGTCTGCTGGCTTTGTTGTGGTAACTGCCTGCTCTGGGGCACCCGGCTCTGTTCTATTCTTCAGCTAGCCTGATGTCAACACACAGCCGTGATCACTACTTCTCTTCAAAACATTGTGTTGTAATGACTAAAATTGTCCTCCTACAAAAGGTTTTTTGTTCCGAATACATTTTTATTTAAATTCTCAATTCTCTGTGAGATTTCTAAACTTTCTTCTTTCTCAAAGCTCTTTTATCTTCAACGATGTTGTTTGTTGGGAGCGTGAGGTAATTGGTCTCTTGTCTTTGCGAGGGACTTTTAGGGCCAATAAGCGGATCATTAGTGGCCTGGTGGGCCTGTCAAAGCACCAAGACCCACCCAGTTTGCCTGCATTGGACAACCTCGTGTCCACACCACTTGTCACTGTTGCCAGTCATAAAGTCACTGGGAGCACATGCTATGGCCAAAGCGAGCAAACTAAGCCACTGAATAAACATTGGCACTGGTTTAATGACGTATGCACACATTGTAAAAAAGCAATGATTTTCTGGACAGACTAACAGAGAGTTGGCCTAAGAAAACCTCTATCATGGGGGAATAACACAGATGCCACCAGATAATTTCGCAAACAAAGAAATTATTGTACCTTTTATCCTGTCCAATGGGGCTGAGAAATAATTCCTGTTTCTGAGACTCCAATACAACCATAACTACCTCCTGACAAATGTGGCTTTGTTTTCCCATTGGCTTCCTATGCACATGGATGTTCTGCATCAAACTGGCCTAGATTACTTACCCTTATTAAGCCATTCTGAAGCTTACAGGCCACTGCAAGAAGGTAAAGCCCCCACAACATAGACCCTGTTGATGAAGTCTATTGGGAAAAGGACTTAATATTAACATACAGGGTCTCTTTAAGTTTATCCTCTTTCTCTATTGTGTTCTATAGACTTTGTTTAACTTCTTAAGTCAAAGTAAAGTGGTGCTGATCTTCAATTGAAATAGAAACAGAGTAATTTGTGGAGAGATGAAATGACCGAGGGAGAGAAAAGGGGGTGTGTTCGCTCTTCAAACAGGGGCTTCTGAGAGTTTCCACTTGACGGTTTTCCCTTTCTTTGTGCATTAACTTAATGAGCATAAGTATTCAAATACACAACCAGGACCTCTTTTAGCTCTCCCCCTCTATCTTTCTAGTCCACCACTCCTTCTCTTTAAGACTCCACATTCTCCAGAGAAAGGCCACTACATTCTAATGGCGAGCCTGAGGACACAGCAACAAGGGCACAACCACTTACAGAGAAAAACAAGAAAGCCCCCGGGGGGCCAGCTATGGAATGTCAGGCCAATTTGGAAGATATCATAGGACATTTGTAATGTCAATTTTTGTTTTCAGGTCAAAAATCAAAGGCAAACATGGTGGGTAACATTTGTCCATTACAGTGGAGGCAGGAACACCCCCCCCCCTCCCCCTACTGAAAAACAGCTGCAGGGGACACTTCCTGTTTGCTAATGGTGCAAAATGTGTTCAAGTCAACCATGTCAAATTTTCTCTCCCTCTGAATGGACAGTCAGCGCCGTCTCCCTCTCCCTCTATCCACTGGGAGCGAGAGAGGCTCATAGTCCAGTGAGAGACGGACACCTCAGATCACGTCCCTGTCAGTGAGACGGAGGAGCATAGCTGAGGGTTACCGTAGGTGCCTTCATCTGAGAGAACAAGTCCTTCCGTGGAACAAAGCCAGCCGAGCCCTGATCCGTCATCACCTCGTCCTTACCTGTTTTGTCTGTTCTCTTTTACTGAATGCCGTTTTTGCTGTTTGGATGTGCGCGTCTTCTGAGCCCTCCTTTCATCTCGCGGAGCATAAGTCAAGGAGATATCACCGGCCATTGCTCAACACCTGGGGGCGGCTGGCTGCACTGTGCTGTGTGGACTGACAAATGCCCTGGGGATCTTTCACTTTCTTAATGTTCCTCAAAGCAGAGTTGACATGTGATGTGGAGTTAAAATGCCTGTGTGAAGTGCCTCGAAAAAAAAATCAAAAAGAGAAGAGAAGAGACGAGAAATAAAGGAGTGTTGAGGCAGGGTTGTAGCTTTTAGGCTTGGTTAATAGCAGCCGATCTTTAAGTGCATTCTTCCATCCTCTCCCTCTCGCTCTCCTTGTAGTGCTCTTAGGCTCAATCCTGGCCGGGGGCTGAGGTGACCTTTGACCTGGCGGGCCTGCCTAGCTACAGCCCTCTCGTTTGTTAGGGGCTTTATCCACTGACAAAGCAGGCAGGAAGTTGGCAGCCACCCAGCAGCCCCATGGGAGGATGACCATCAGCTAGCTCAGCTTACCGCTTATTACAGGATGGTGGGGAGCATGTGTGTTTGTCTCTGTGTGCACGGGCGTGTGTGCCCGTGTGCTTGCATGTGTACTTGCATTCACTGTATTCACGCATGCTCCTTCATAAACATTATTGCAACTGGATGCATGTTCATCTGTGGCTGCATGCTTGTGTTTGCAGAAAAGACTCAATCAGAGTTGAGTCTGACCTTTTTTTCTGTATCTTTTTTTTCGGGCCGGCATTTTTACTATGCTAGCTAATGACACGCAAAGACGAAGCCTGGAAGCTATGGACGTCCCCGTCTCCAAGCTAACCCGATCAGCTACGCATGTTAGCAACAATCAGGCAACCTTGCAGCCGCTGGACTCAGGGGACCCCAGCACACTTCACTCTCTCTCCTTCGCCGCTCTCTCTCTCCTCCTCCTCCTCCTCCTCCTCCTCTCGGCCTCCTGTTCATCAGAGCGCTCACAACGGCTCACTAAAACATTATATCATAAGACACTCCAGTTTCACTCTCGCCACTCCATAAAAGTCAGGTAATTCATACTTCATTTATATACCATCCCATTAATAAAGCTGATGAACTTTTACTCCTTAAATCTAATGGGCCATTTTGCCGTGACTGGGGGCCGCTTTCTCTCTCTCTTTCTGCATCTCCTCCTCTTCCTTCCACTCTCCCGGAGAACGCTGCTCCACAGTCACTCGGCCGCTGCTGCTCGCGTATAGTGTTTTATTGGAGAAGAAAAAAAAGAGTTTTTGGAGATGTTTTAGGCTTTTGGCTGACCTCTGCCACGGGCAAGCAGTGACACGTGTGGGGACTCCTCTTTCTCTCTCCCTACCTGGGTCTCTATCTGGGTGCAACACAGGGTCAGTGACCTCCGGGCCTAGAGCAGGGCGTGATGGCTCCCCAGCTCGGAGGCTGTTGACAAGCGTCTGTGTTCTTTTCAGCAACTCGTTCAACCCCCCCCTCCTACCCCGTCCCTTCTCAGGAATGTAACACAACCGCTCACTGAGGTAACCCAAGCCCCTCCCCTTTCCAATCCTTCATTTACAGAAAGGAAAAGAGACAGAGAAGAGAGAAAGAGAGTGAAAGCAAGGCCGACTGCGGGTGCGAGACAGCTGTCCCCCATCTCCCCATCTAACTCTTGCTCCGTCTCTATTTCTCTGCCTTGCTTTAGAGTTGCTTCCAGCCAACTGCCTGTGGAATAATTAATGATGCAATTGAGTCAAGGAGGGAACTCTGACCAACAGGGGCCGTTCCTGAATGCCCGGGTAGCCGTTTTATGGAAGACGGGGAAAATAGAAAATGAGAAAGACACAACGAGATAGATAGGCAGAGGAAGGGAAAGTCATAAAACAGTCAGACAGTGCAAAAAGGAGATTGTTAATAGCCTGTTCCCCAAGCCTTAACCCTTTCTCTCTTTCTGTTTTCGTCCCCTCTAGTCTAATCCTCCATCCCCATCCCCCCTCGCTTCTCCTCCATCTTGATGGCAGGATTGGGGGGCCTGACCTGTCTGGTGATTGATGGTAATGTCTCAGGAAGTCATTTTCCCCGACAGCACCCCGCCGCCTTTCACCAGGCCTGGTGCAGAGGTGAGCCCATCACACGGACGCTTTTAACTCTTTGCTCACTGGCTGGCCTGGTCTCTCTCTAGTCCACCTTTGTCACGCAGCTTCATCCCAACGCGCTGCACTCTATATGACACACAATAACCGCCCCCCTGAGCCCCCCTACTTCTGACAACACGGCAAAGCGTGAGATAGTGGGTGACGCGAGATTTTAAAAGTTTGCAAAAGCAGCGAAAGCAAAGGTATGTTGGCAAAAAAACACAGGCCATCTTGAAGTGGATCTGCCAAGTGGCCCCTAATTCAGGTTGCTGGGGATGGATCCCCACGACTCCATTACTGTCAGCGCTTACCACCTCCATTATGGCAATTAGGTCATGGTTCCAACACTGGGAATGCTTCGCTATGCTCTGCAATTGCAAACATCTGCTGTGTCTCCGCACAATGTGTCAGAGCAGAGTTGTCTTTTCTTAAACGCACATCTTTTTGCAGTCCTATTCTCCATTCTCTCCCCCTCTTTTTTTCTCCAATACTGCAACACTGCTCTCCGTATATATTTTCTTAATTCCACTCAAACTGTGCCTTAAAAAGATCCCTCTCTGTTTGATTCCAAATAACCTAAAATGATCCATGAAGAGGCTTGCGGTTCTCGTTTCCAATAGGCTTCATTAGTTTTTAATATCTAGCCAAGGAATGGAGGGGGAAAATGGCATAGAGATAATCAATGGAAAGGAGCTAGAAGCCTATTAATCTTCCCCAAAGGATTGTGGGTTAATGCACACTCACATAGGCAAACATGGCTGTGTGGTGAACACATCTATCTGCCTGGATGGGCTACTTAATGAAACAGCCAGCGTTTGGCTGCCGGGATGGATGTCGTTCCTCCAGTGAAAAATGAGTTTTCTCTCCCGCTACGCCGAGCCACACGATAGGGCCCCGTTCAATTCACTGGAGACCTGACTGTGTCCCCCTGTGAGAGCAGTTAAACAATGAGGGTGCCGGGCAGGACAGGCAACGCATGGCCACTAGAGCAAGTCTTCATGGAGATCATATCAGGGGATCCTAATGTGAACAAGGGGCTGACTGATCCGGGAATGAGAGAAGACAGAGAAAGACTAGTAGGGTGGTAGTACAGTACGCAGATAACGAACAAGGGAGGGCAGAGATGAAGGCTGAGCCACCCGGGGTAGACAAGCAGGCTCAATGTCTTTGAGTGACAGTGTTTTTGAGGCGAAAACCAGAATGTGTGCATGTGTGTGTGTGCGTGTGTGTCTGAATGCGTGTACAGCCACTCTTGTCTATCCGCCAGGACATGGTCACGTCCCTCGTGCATCTTATGTGTGTGTATTCCGACAGAGTTGGAGGTGACCCCTGGTCAGGGAGTCCTGTAACAGGAGCTCACCTCCGGTTCCGCGAGCTCTCCTCTCAGTGTGCTAAACAGCCACCCGGAGACGGGATTAGCCATTGTGACCCGGCCCCGGAGGTAACGGAGATACAGCTCCGGGGACAGACATGAAACACACACTGTCACGTGTTGCGGGGACGGCGCCATGTGGGAGGAGACAGAGGGAGGATAGAGGTTAAAAATATGAGCTGTAAAATGGGGACCTGGTGGGGATTGGAGGAGCAAACAGGAAACCTATAAGAGGATAAATGCAAGCAGGAGCGTAATGTGGAGCAAGGTGAAGGTGTCGACGGTGTTTGCTGTTGCTGTCGAGTGAAAACCAGGAATCAGAGCGTAAGAGGATTGGGCTAACCTAACTCCGTGCCTTGGGGGTGGCGAGGGGGGGTTGCTGAGATTTGTGCCTGCAAAGAAATTGATGCCTGTCAGCCGGTCTATGACTCAACTCTGACAGCATGCGTGCATGTGTGTTTCTGTGTGCACATACAAGTGTACGTGCTGTGACAAATGAGCTGTGCTTAATATGCGGCTGATTATGCGAGCTGCTGGTGCCCTAAACCCCTTTGAACTTGTAATTGCCCCTGGTTTCAGTAATGAACATTAAGGAGGATTCACAAACGTGTGGCTAATTACACATTTGGCCCCCATTTTCATTTTTTTTTTCATCTTCATGCTGGATGAGAAAGAGCGAAAGGAGGAGCAGGAGCAGCAGTGGGAGGATGAGAACCAAGGAGGAGGTTTGGGGTTGGAGGCACACACTGCTGTTGTCGCCCTCTGTATCTAAATAATTGTACAAGCTGGTTTATGGGCTTTAGAGAGGTGCTTTGTGTGTCAGTTGCTGCAGGCCCGGGGATATAGGGGACTAGCTTCCCCCATGATCAATATTCAGAGAGATTCACATCTGGAGCCAAGGCCTGCTCTGCTCAGATTTGGATTCACATATATATTTAGTTTTTTTTCTTCTTTTTATTTGATTTTCTTTCTCTGGTTCTGTTGTTCCTGTATCTTATCAGCATGTGGTGCAGCTATTTTTTGATACAGGGGTTGCTATCCATCACACATGTGTATAGCCTTACATGATCTCAGGAGTTTGAAGTGAATGAGGTCGGCTCTACGTGGAGAACAGACAGCAACAACACACGGCTCAATATATATGCTAGGCAGAACTGCTTGAGTAATGGACCATTCTGGGTAAATTGCTGCGGTGCAGAGAGGGTCCACTGAGGCTAGTGAGGGGGGGGGGGGGGGGGGGGGACAGGGAATCAGGGAAAGGAGCAACAAATTGACCCGCTCAGCCTGACTCTTTGATGTGGACTGGGCTCTCTTAAAAATCAGTCCATATGTTCAGAGAGGGAAAGAGAGAGGATATCAATGGGGAGGAAAATGAAAAGGTGAGGAAGTAGGGGGAAGAGGTGAGAACAAGAGACATGGCTCCCAGTTACAAGGACCCCACTGTGCAGGAATCCCGCTTCTGCCCCTGGACTGAGCGCCGGGCAAAACAAAAGCATGCATTTGAGAGGCGTTAGAGGGGAGAGGAGAGAAATCACACAAAATGGTAGGAGTGGGATTTGGTGCAACCCATGACGAACCAAAATGAGATACACCAGGTCTGTTTTTGATTTCTCCTCAATGCCTCCATTTCCGTTCCTTTTTGGTTTTCTTTAGCCCGGTTTGCCGTCGCCCCACTTTTGCTGCTCCTTTTCCCTTTTGCATTATTCTTCACTTGGTGTGAGATGAATATCAAAGAAGGGCCGGGGTGGCTTGGAGGCCTGCAGCAGAATCTCATTGGCCTGGATGGATCCCCGGCTTGCAGCAGCCACCGTTGCAGCGGCAATTGCCACAACCCCGCAATCAACCGTGGGAGGGGGGGGGGGGGGGGGTCAGGTTAGCCTCCAGGGCGGTACCCCTGGAAGGCTAAGGGGTAATTTAAGAAAACTAGCTGTAAGATGTGAAACCAAAATCCTCTTATATGTTTTGTTATGAGCAAGATAAGCCCAAAGGTGTAAAAAAAAAAAGGGAAAACGGCACAGAATCAGCTACCATCTTAATAGCCTTGCTTTTCCGGTGTGGTTTTCCAAACACCATCACAGAGTACCCTTGCGGGGTTCCGTATTACACATGACGTCATTCAGCCTCTCTTCCCATTGAGTGAGCTCAGCCAGATCCTGGTCAACGGATCATTCTTATGACTTCAGCTACAGCGGATTGAGCGGCTGTGCTGACGGCAGGCAAACGTTGACAGG
Organism: Gasterosteus aculeatus; assembly: GCF_964276395.1. Lineage (NCBI taxonomy): Eukaryota > Metazoa > Chordata > Actinopteri > Perciformes > Gasterosteidae > Gasterosteus > Gasterosteus aculeatus. Next base: position 10,597,949 of record NC_135703.1, read on the forward strand.
CCGAGGCTCGTTCTCAGGGGAGCATTGGGCCTAGAGGAGCTTTGTATGTGTGTGTTTTTGGGAGGGAGGGAGGGAGGGGGGGCTCTCAATGTTTAGAGCTCTGAGTTTATAAATCTGAGGTCAGGGCATGTGCAGTCACCTCTGCAGGGGTCAGTCAGTCGTGCTGCGCTCATGGTCTTCAGTAAGGACACCATTGTTGAACGTACTTTAAGTCTCCTTCTCGGTTTGCCCTTGTTGCTGTAATACTGTAGGATATGTTACAGTTTACTCTTCGGCGTATACTGTGGAGATGAATCTTCTCCATGCAGTGGGAAGGAACAGCACTTTACTGAAAGCACTCATTTCTGCTACATCATTAAACAATGTGCATTAAGGTGCAAAGAGCAGGAATGCTAATTAACAGGGCGGGAGGGAAGAGGCAGGAAACTTGAGATAGACGGAGGAGACGGGTTAGAGCTGTGCAAGTATCCCTGAATTTTCACCTGCACGATGCCAATCTTGTGGATAAACAAGCCTCTGGGAATGAAACATGTTGGATTTTTTCACAAGCACACTTTAGTATGCAAGGTTAATGTGCCATGCTTTATACGTCAGTGGATTCCATGTGGGGTAAGTTACCTCTGAAGTGGAACTATGACGGATCTGGATTAGTGTAAAGGTCTGATTTCGGAGCACAGAACGAATTAGGGCTACGAATAACACCAAACATCTGGAACGGCTACCTACTACGCCGAAGCACACTGTAAACAGGCCTTAGTCAGCCACAGAGCTGTGACACCCTAAGACTGGCAAATTACCACATGACCAAAGTCGATGCCGCCCGTCATATAATTATACAGCCCGTGAAAATTCGCTGTATCGCCCCCTTCTTTACTTTCCTTCTGTTTTTTTTGCTCTCTCTCTCTCTCCAGAAAATAGCAAGGGTAAGGGCGACTTGTTCATGCGTTCTGACAAGAAAAGTGAAATTCCTGAGAATCTTCTCACTCTATTGTCGGGAGTGCCTGAGCGTTTTTTCCCCTGTGCGCACTGTCCGTGCTGTGGGAGCCCCTCTGCGACGGCCCGGCTGGGGAGGAACAGATGGCAGGCTGAGGGTGGATTGTGTCTCTGTTTTCCAGGGTCGCTGAGCAGCAACATTAGAACACGGCGGCTAGACAATAGCTAGGCACGACAACACCCCCCCCCCCCCTCCCAAACCCCGTCGCCTCCCTCACCAAAGATCTCCTTCAGAGTCATTATCGATGACTTTCGACGTGTCCCGAGCTAAACGTGCCCAAACTACCCTTTCATATCGTCACTAACGCCTGTTTTGTAAACACGCGCACAAAGCAATCGGGGTTGTCACCAAAGTAACGTGATGACTCTTTTTCCTGCGTCTCCCACTGATAATCACACACTTGGGCAGCGGCAGTGAACCAAACTGTCGCCTGGGTTGCTACGGGTGACTGGAGAGCTGACTTTTGGGCTCCGAGGCAAACGAGCACATGACAGATTAGTGTGTGGGCCTCCTCCAGGCTCCCACCTCTGTGACCCTGAGGAGCCCCCTCTTTGCCCCCCTCCTCAGCCGCGCTCCTATACCCCTAACGCTCAGCAAACTCTCCCTCCCTCCTCAGGCTTTGTCTCCACCCTCTCAACAAGCTAAGAAGGTGAAAAACAAACACCACTGAAACCTAGTCGGCCCTTTATAATATTTATCACTTTCATTTTTCAAAGGAATGTACGTGGGCCATGTACAAGCTCTTTTTTCTTTTTTCAAGACAAATATTCGGCCTTTGACTACCGAAAAGAGGGCACCGGTAACTAAACTGCAGTCGGCAGTTCGGTGTAAAAAAGGACTCGGGTATTCCAAACGGTTTGCAGATGTGTGTCTCCACCAGTTAAATGCTAGTTGTACTGGAACAACACACAGGGATTAGAAGCACGAGAGGAGCTCAAACAAAACTGGGGATCCTACTGAGCGGACTGTTTAGTCTACTCCGACAACATGCCCTCTCTTTTTCAGGGATGGACTTGTGCACTTGTTTATCGTACGGGACAAACATCCGTTGCCAGGGTTTGGCCTTGCCCGCGCTCGTGTCTTGGGAATGACCCTAGCTGGCTCTTTTATGTGCATCTATAAAGGGCGGCCGAGAGAGAGCGGCTAGGAGGGCTCGACCCGACGATGACACCCTGTCGTCATGGAGACTAATGCTATGTTGGGTCCGTGATTGGAGGGTGGAGCGGGGGGGGGGGGGGGACAGCCACTGTCGCTAGTGTCTAATGATGTTTGCAGCACAATGCACTCATCTCCTCACAAAGTGTGATGTGTCCTCGCTGTGGCGGACGCCTGTATAAACATGGCATCCTTTGAGCTGCTGTGAGTCTTCATCCAGGTGTATATATACATTCCCTTATTGTAACTGTAATAATACATAAAAGATCAACGGATATATTTCTAAATACCATCTAATCATAAACATTTCTCATCTGAATATAGTTTTACTGCTCACAGTCCAAGGATTTCCCAAATGACCAAAGGATATATCACTTCCTCTCAAGGAGCCCAAGGGACCAATACACCTGGCTTAGCAGCTTAACAGAATTTCCCCAAACACCCGGGCCAAAGGGTTGCCTGGGACAAAACCTGAGACGCTTGATGCATGAGAGGGCTACCTTCTTTTCTCATCTGACTGACCACTCACCCCCCTCTCTCTCCTTTGTAGCTAACACATACACAAGTGTGAAAGCCCTCAATTGGCCTGGTTTGCTCCCAAGATGCCCTATTTATTTTCATAGGTGTTTGAGGGTTTACACTAGTCGAAAAGACAAGGCCAGAGACCCAGAGTGGTATCTTTGTATCTGAGTGCTTCCTGTTTTCATTGCATGGCCGACCCTTGTCTTTACAGGGGGTGAGCAAGGGCCAGCAGGGGGCTAGCAGGGGGTGAGAGGGAAGGAAGGCCAGGGCCGCCAAGGGGCTAATTGTGGATTTCAGAGTTTGCTTTGCCCCCCGAAAAGGGCATCACCTTGTGCAAGGATACGGAAAAACATCCCTGCCTTTCTTTTGCTCGCCACACACTTCTCTTATTCTACCTTTCATTCCCTTTCTCTACCTACACTCTCCTGATCTTTGGGGTCCATAATTCTGAAGCGTATCAGAATTGTTACCCCTAACAGCGAAGTTTACTAAGCTAACAACAGCTGATCCGTCCTGCAATTACATGTGGGATGTTTTAAGGTTACGGGCCCACGCGCTCCTTAGTGCATGTGCACGCGGGATCAGCATTCTCCTGAAAGTAATTGCGGAATCTTTACATTATTTTGTGAGCTCTCAAAAGCACTAAACACTGTCGTTTCCCCTCAGCTGGAATGTTGGCTCGGTGGGGTTGATGGTTGCTTTCTATGAGTGACTGTTATGAAGAAGACCATCTTGTGATTTCTCCCAAGAGAGTGTGAGGTCAGAGTGAAGCAAGGGAGGGCGGGGGGGGAGAGGGGGAGAGGGCAATTTTGTTATACTGAATCCAAAAGCCAACAGTTGTTACTATTGGCCTGTGTTGTTTTTTTGTGTGTGGAGGGGGGGGTCTGTCCTTTTGAGCTTTTCAGAAGATGTGACAATAGCTGGATGTTGAGAACATATGTAGAGGGACCCCTGTGGCTCATAGAAGAGGAGCTCCATGCTGGCCCCACAGTTTGAGGAAAATACAAGGCCGCTCCTTTCACTCCTCACCCCTCAGTTAATGAATGCATGAATGGCAGAATGCCGCTATAGGCCATTCAGGGGCCAAAGTCCCCAAGAATTCACCCTTGCACAAACGCATCCAGCAATGGCTAATACATTTGCTTAACAAATTAAAAGAAAGGAGAATGGCTAATGTGTGTGTGTGTGTGTGTGTGTTTGAGTGAGTGGGAGAGAGAGTTTATGGGTGGGAGAATTGGATGGTGAGAGGGGGATAATTCAATTAGTCCTCAGAAGAGAAATGAAGGTAGGTTAAAAGGGAGGGATTATTATTTGTACAAGACTGGCCTAGGCTTTACACAAAAGAAACAAATAAAGATTGGAGAGAACATCTACAAGCAGGGGATGTGATAAAGGAGAGAGGGGCAGAGAAAAAGAGGGCCCTGAAAGCTCTGCCTGAATTAACCAGCTCTTTGACAAATGCCCCCCCACCCTTTTTTTCCCCCTCTCCCCTCTTTAAATTCAATATTAAAACAATTCTAAAGAATTGGCAACTACCAAAAGCTACATACGCGTCATTCAGTCTCTCTCTCGGCATCTTTTGCAGTCGCGGCCGCTGAAACTGTGTGAAGCGAGGTGACGAATCAAGAGAAAAGCTTTTGTCTTAACTCAAATAACGTGTGTCCTTGTACACAAGTAAAATACTAAACTTTTAAAATCCATGCATGGCAACATGGGCATATTATACATACCTGAACACAAAAAACTAGCCTTTATTCTTTGACCCCGTCATCCACAAATATAGCATTCTACTCGTCAAGAAGTTGACCCCCCCCCCGCCTCTCCCGCCCTCTGCCTTTGAGTGAAGCCCGGTCTGCGTGGTTTGGGGAGAGGTCTCTGGTCAGGGAGCATTGGAGCTGTGAACAGCTGTGAAGTCATTTTGATAATGATGAGAATAATAAGCATGCAGACTGGCGTGGTGGAGCCGCTAAGGCCTGCGAGGCTCAGGGCTTTGCTGTTGCAGCTTCACTGCTCCTGAATAGATAAAAGTGATTAAAGCACTCCTGATTATCCCTGACCAATATGTAATGGATTTACAGCCCTTTCAATTAGGCCGTATTTGCTGGCCACACATTACTTGGGATTTTGGTTAGGTAATCAGGGTACTGGGGCTTTGAAAGGGGGGGGGGGGGGGGGGGACTGGTGGGGCGGGCGGGGGGGGGGGGGGGGGTAGAGGGAGACAGGGGCCACCTGACCCGCTTAAATATGTGGATGATCCATAGGGCTGAAGCACTAAACTAAGTCCACTACTTTCTCACTTTCTTCTCTTACCCCCCCCCCCCCCCTCCCTCCCTCTCTTGGACGAGGAGCCACGTGCTCCGGGAGCAGCTCATGTGCCGCTGCGTGGCCGCCTCCTCCTGAAATCTGACCTTTGTTGCAAAATCAATACAACCCGATGTTCTGATAATGTCCTGACATTAGCGAGGGGAGGGGGAATTGTGGTGCGTCCCCTTGTGCATGACACACACCGACAGACACATAGGGGAAAACCGCCAGGCAAAGAGTGTTCGTTTTACCACGTAGGTTTGAAGTAATCCAAGCAGCAAAACAATGTCCTCTCATCTTGAATAGAAATATTTCAACGTTAACCATCTCAACCTCAAGAATAAACTCTCACAAAATCAGTTGTCAAATTTGAGATTAAGTAGTCACTCGGTGCAATAATATAGATGTATTCTTAAGGGTATTTGTAATCGATCTCTACACCTACACAAGAGTTAAATGATGACACAAATATATGTACTCGATCAGATGCTTGGATATCTCGCCGCAGGTAAGACACCTTCGCACTCACAACCGTGCTCCACTAATTATCGTTCTTTCTCTTAATCTGTGCCAAAACAGATTGTTCATTAGGCCAAACAAACAGTGCATCTCATATTGGAGTAAATATCCCGGATTGTTGTGCCGAGCAGAGTAAACGGTCGAAACTGATTAAATTGACCTGCTGGTCACTGTGTCCCTCTGACAGGTGAGCATCACGGCGCAGCTGTCACTCACCCCTTTGCGACAGGTGTGTGTGTTTGGCGTCTGTTTTTCTCTCTGGGTTTGTTTTCATACACGTTTATCTCCTGAGGGTAAAACCGGTGCTTACCGTGAGATGCTGGAACAGCCACGCCCTCATGATGTTAGTGGCCACCTTGGGGAAAATGCCACGCTTTTTCTGCCTCTTTTTGTCCTTGTCGGGATCATCGTCGTCCCCCGTGCCGGGCGATGCAACGCTGTTGTCTAACCCGTCTCCTGGACGGAAAGAAAAACCCAGGGGTTAAATGACGTCCTAGACAACAACGGCGACTCCGAATAGAATACAGTGCGCTCTAAAGATTCTCTGAGCTGAAACAGACACACACAAGAAGTCCAAGCTGAGTTTAAGGCTTGTGAAAAATGGATAAATGGACAAATACCAGAGATACAAAGGAATTCAAAAGCATGGCAGTGAGGCCCGGAGAATCCCTGCAGCAAAGCCATGTTGTGTAGTGAAGATATGGAGGTAGGGGGGTTTAAGTGGCCTTAGAGGAAGGTCTGTACAGCGAGTGAGGGTTTTACGCAGAGGCCTAGCAGAATTGTTCTACACTCCAGAGCACGAGAGAGGGGAATAGGGGATAATAACTGTAATATTATGGTTGGATGCCGAACACGAGGTTACTCATTCCAGTTCCATGGGAGGAAAAAAGAAAAGAAGAAAGAAAATAGGACAAGGAGCCTTCGAGTACAGTAGAGGCTTGGACTCATGTCATTAATTCAATTAAATTTGCATGCTTGACATAATGTAGAGCATTTTGCCTTCCTCCTTTGAAGAGAACCAAAGGGGACAGGGAGGAGTTGTATGGGCACATACAGTACATTCGTAAATCCCGTTGCATGCACGGACACACACACACTCACACATACAAACAAAAACTCAGAGCACGCGATAATCATCCAGTTGAGACGCATGAGTATTAAAGTAGGGATGTGATTTGGGGTGGTTCATTGTTGCACTTCGATGCACATAATGGACTCGTCTTCCTCCCCCCACCCCACGCCACCGCAAGCCCCGACTCCCTCAGTCCTCCGCGCCCACTCCCTTCCCTTGCAGCCACCCCTCCCCATTCCGCCACAAGATTAGCATGACAGGCCAGCGGCGGCTTCGTCTGCATTAATGTCCGTCAGCGTTTGATTTCAAGAGGAAAACATGCACACAACCCAGGCACGATTTCAAGTTTCCATCTTCTGTCCCTGTGCCTTTTTCTTGTTCCTCTTCCCCCGGCATTAATTGTGCATTAGCAAAAGTGATTTACTTTTAACAGTCATAGTTATTTTTTCTTGCCCCCGGGCACAAATGCCTTGAAAGCCTTCCTTGAGGGCATCTAAATTATGTATCTGAAAAACTCCTCCACTAAGGCAGAGAAGGACCCTGACATTCTCAAAATTCAAACTCGCATGTCTTCCTGTTTTTGGGGAGGCATCAATCACCAGCACCTATACAAGCCTTAATCTCACATAAATATTTGAACTAATAACATTAAAAAGGGGGAAAGAAAAAGGATCCGACGGTGTAATCAAATGCAAAATAAATGAAGACTACAAGGACAGCAGGGGCCCTCAATTCTAACTACTTTCCTTACTTTCCTTACTCCCCCTCCTCGTTTTTCCCTCTCTTTTTTCTTCCCTCTTTCTTTTCTTTCAGTGCACGGTGTTTTCCTTCCACATCATTAGCGCGGAGCCACACGAAAGAGGAAAACAGAGAAGTGCCGACTTTGCGTTCCCTGTGTGAAGTTAAAGAAGCAACGGCCCCTCAGAAGGACATATGGGAATGGGGACGCAGACTGGGGGGTGTCGTAATTGTAGAACGGGCATTCATTAGCGGCAAATGCCGTAAATCCCGGGCTAAGTACGAATCCTTGTTCAGGAAAGCCTAAAACAATAAACGTTGCTCGGCCCATAGCCCTACCCTGACTGTGAGGGGCTTCCTGAGAAACGCGAGCCAGACGGAAGTCAAGTCTGACTCCCCCAGTTTGCTTCCAAACTTCAACAACAACAATTAGTGGGCTGTGAATTTTTAACCACCCCCTTGTTTCTGTGCTTTTGAGCTTCACTGAATAATGTTGATACACAGTTTAGTTGTTTGTTTGTGTGCCGCTAGGTTTTGTGTTGATTTTTTTTCGAGCCGGTCTGCAAATCCCTCTCCCGCTGTGAGCAGTCGGGCTCATCCAGTGGAACCACACAGTGGCCAAAAGGCTGGCAGATTAATTTTATTGACGTTTCCATTTTCACTGCAATGCGATAGCCTCCCCCCTGGCCAGGGCCGGTGCGACCCGTGCGTATTTACAGACTGACCTGTCACTTCATTACCCAGCATGCTCGCTGCCTCCTGCCCTAGCCCGCAAGGGTGAAACCAGACTCCAAGGCTTTCAGCTTCCCTCTGTCTTTCTCCCACATGCACATGGCTACTGTCATGAGCGCACTGACCAGTGCAAGCACAGATTTCGTGTTCAGTATTTATACCGGCTTTGAAGTTATACGCGCAGAAACGTGTGATTTTTAAATAGACCACATAGGAAAATCAAGTGTGGACAGCAGGTGAAAAGAAAGAAACAAAGGGAGAAAGAAGAGGAACAAGAAGAAGCAAGGAGGAGGTGTGGGGGGGGGGGAGAAGAAGTAGAAAAAGAATAAAGAAGACCCAACTTGCACAACCTCATTACATCTAAAGGAGAGCTGGTGCTTTGCATCCACCCCCACTCTTTTCTTATGAGCAAGAGAAGGAACGCCGCAGGGCAAATTGTCCCAAACGCTAATGGCTTCTGACTGTTCCCTGGCAACTCTGCCATTCTAACCTGTGTGGATGTGCACTCTGAGAAAGAAAAAAAAATAGGGGAAGCAAAAAAAAAAAAAAAAAAGTGCAGGGCCGAGCAGGGGGAAGCGTCCCATCATCTGGCCATGTGACACAGATGGGGGTTGGCTATTAGGAGGCAGCCGAAAGGCCTAAGGGAGGCGAGGTGCTGGAGTTTAGCCCCAGGCACTTTTGGAAAAGCAGCGCCCTTGGAGATGGAAAAAAAGACAGCCCCCCCCCTCCCTTCTTCCCCGCCCACCCCCCTCCAGCCCAGTCTCTGTCTGTCTTCCCTTTCCTCCTCTCTCTTTCTCCCTCACCCACTCTATCAATATCTTGGGCTAAAGTGCTTGCAGTGAAAGTTTGCGCCTATTTTCATGTGCACAGAAACCGAGAAGGTGTAATCAGACGAGGAAGCTGGAAGACAATGACCAGGCGCAATGAGGGCGAGAGAAGCGAAAGAAAACACCCGCAAACAAACACAAAGTCCAAGAGCACGTTTTGCTAACACACATTTCCCTCTCCAAACACCAGTGGGTGGTTATTAAAAATGCATCCAGATATCTCTCCCTGAGAGTAAATTGGTCTCAGGGCTGAGCTCATTAAGGGGTTGGGAAAGGACTGTAAACACGCCGAAACTCTGCGTATCTAATGTAAAGGTTTGCTTCAGGATTTCATGCACAAAGACCTGGTTTAGAGTCCTACAGTGTCTGCTGAGAGACAGGGGGATTTCACGGGGGTCCTAATGACTCCAGAGATCATGCTTCATATCAAGGTAACCTGCCCTTAAGGGAGCCACTGAGGACTAGTGAGCACCGCAATCATTGTGGAAAAGTCCCAAATATCAGTGTTGTCTGTACGCCCTCCCTTTGCTGCACAACCATTCCAATATTCCACGCATGAATGAATAATGACTTTTCAATAGCTGAAATACATTCAAACATGGTTAGTTTTAAATATGACTCCAGACTTATTGGTCCCTGTACTGTTAATAGGCTGATGCTGAAAAGCCTTCAGACGAGATTTAGATGTTGGGTTGAGTTATTCCAAAGGCTGCGCAGTGATTTTGCACTGAGAGGCCCCGGCGTTTGTTTCAGGGTAATGAAGCAAAGGGTGCAGAGGCAGTGGCTTATGGAAGCTGTGGTTAAAGTGACTAATTACAACAGACCCCCCACAACCCCTGTCAGCCCAGACTAGTCAGGCATGTTCACCCAAGCTCACTCAAACGAGGAGAAGAGAGAAACTCCTGAGTCAGAAGGAAAGAGAAGTAGAACAGCAGCTAAGAGGCTTGTTGTAGCAGGAGCTCCTTTGGCCCACCTTAGCACACCATGGTGACCCTCCAGGCCTCCCTCCAACACCCTCCTATTAAACCACCTTTAGCCCTGCAGGCTCGGCCGCGGAGAATGAAGAGAAAAGAAGACGGGGATTTAGAGCCTCCGTTTTCCCTCTCTTTTTTTTTCTCCGCAACTTTTCAGCCAGCATAAGCGGCGTTTAGCACATTCAGTCCCCCAAATGGCAGCGAATGAGGGTAGCAGTGGGGGCTCCTCTTTTGTCCGTCTGGTTACCCCCTTTTATTTACTATGGATTTACGAAGGGGTCTTTGCCGGCTCTGGGACCACATGCTCTCGACGCGCACACACACACACACACACACACACACACACACACACACACACACACACACACACACACAATCTCGCTCACATACACACATACACACATACACAAACACGGAGAGGCTCTATTCACACCGGTGGAATGGCCGGCCCTCTGTTGCTCTGCGCCCGACTGGGGATTACAGCTCTTCTGCATATAGCCGCATGCTAGCAATATGCTTTGCACTTCTTAATATACAACACAGACAAAGGCTAACGAGTAGAATGTAATCCCTTCAAAAGATTTAAAAAAAAAACACACACACTCCAGTGTCCGATTTCTAACAGCAAGCAGCCCATCGTGCGCGTTTGTGTGTCCTTGTGTGACCGCGCGTCATATGGTTTACTGCGCTCATTCAGATCCATACAGTAGATGAGGGCTCGAGACGGAACTGTTTTAGCGCGGCAGCACCGCTGCAGCCAGTGTTTTACGCTGATTATTTCCTGATCTGTGCTTAAACAAGCAGCAGCCCCCTTGCACTGGACCATAAAACAACAGCTTAGTAAACAGCAAGCATGCTGACAAATTGGTAGCGCTCAGGCCGGAGTCATTAACAGCCCTAAAACCTGTCAGAGCAATTACAACAAACTCTCTCCTTCAGCGAGTCTCCGTGCCAAACTCAGATGTCACAACCCCCCCCCCTCTCTTACCACCAGAACACCGGCTAAAGGTGAAGGAGAGAGGACTGCCACATTTTCATCTGTCCTCCAACACCCGGCAGCAACGAGGACAAACCTCCGCCTCACACACAGCTGTATCTGCATCCCGGGTGTCACGACTGAGTGGTTCCTTTTGCATGAGAAGTAATGCGTAGTTGTCTCCCTCCCAAAAACACATCATTAAGTGTTCCCTTAAATGAAGTGGAATAAGAGCTTCTAATTAGATGTTTTTTTTTTCTATGTGTGGGGAAGCGAGGCAGTCAGGCAGCAAGAAAGGCAGCGAGGGAAGGAAAGGAGGGAGGTGGTGGGGGGGTAGTTGCTCAACAACTCCTGTACCTCCCTTCTCCGCCCCCTTCTCTAAGCCCCCTAACCCTGCCATCATGCAGATATCTCTCTGTCATCCCTGGAATGCCGGAGATAACCATCACCTCTCCACCGATACAAGGCCTCTCGCCGCTCACAGGCACGGCGTCGACCCCGTTGCGCACATCCCTTCCATCGAGGGGCAAGGTGGAAGTGGACGGGGCAGAGAGAAAGAGGGGGGGGGGGGGGAGGGGATTGGAGGGTTGGAGCCAAAACTTGTTTTTAACGGCCCGTTAGGCTATTTTACCTTTTAATCCAAAATGAGGGCTGGAGCAAAGCCACCCCCTACCCCCCCGTCACCCCCCTTTCGGCTTCTCCCATGGAGTCAAAGAAGAGTGGTTTGTCCAGAAGGGAGATGGAGGAAGGGGGGGGGGGGGGGGCAGGCTGCCTGGTTATTGCTTTTTCTCCAGTCCCTGGCTGCCTAGAACTTACTTGATCTTTTCATACGATTATCGTCTGCCAAACCCTTTTTAAATGCATCGTGGTTTACAAAGACATTTTTATAATCCAATGCTTCATACCGAACTGAATTATTGGTGCAATTTTTCCCTCCTACCAACAACAACATTTGTCTTAATACAAACAAGATTGGGATTTAAGGCTTGCACAATAAACATGCCTCGAAATGTTTTCCCTGTACATATTCAAATATGCGACGATGAAGACACAGAAAGTCCTACTTTCACACAGATGTGGAGGTTGTACGTCAGCTGAGACAAGAGTTGGACATCTAAAGGGGGCTTTATTTGAGGAAGAAAAAGACCCAAAGAAAAGAGAGGGAGTAAAGATGTATAAAAGGAAGGAGGCAGGCTGTTGCAGATGTCAGGACCCAATTTGCATGAATGGCAAAGGGCTAAATTGCAGGGGATGGGGTAGCTACTCTCCACCCCCTCACCCCACTCTTTTTGGGGGAACTAAAGGGGAGCCGTGATGCCCATGACTGCTCCTCACTCAGCAGACAGGGATCAGTGGCTAATGAAGGGCTTTGGGTCTCCACCCGACATTTCACACTCTGCCTCCCTGACAACTCCACCCCGGTTCCCCCTGCTCTACACTACCGCAGCTCTACCCTTAAATTCCAAATCCAATGGGGATAATTAGTCTCACAGGTAATCGCGGTTCATCCCTTGTTTCTTAATAAATAAGGAAATGTACAACCCTGACCAAACAGTCCCAACCGTGTGTCGATTCACACGGACGTGGTCCTTATTTCATCCAAACTTAATATGCTACAATGGAGCTATTTCGTATCTTAATGGTAAAATGCAAATATTGATGCTACTCCCTCTATAATTTATGATAGTTACAAAAAACAGGGCTTTGTGCCTTCAGAGTAGAATACTTTAATCCTTAGGTTTGATGCCGCATCAAATATTCAAGAATAGGTATTTCCCAAAAGCAAGCGGGGCTATTTTGAATTGAAACACGCATGATCATTAGTAAAACAAGCTGCTTCCACAGTTTTTGCTTTGTTAAAAGACATAGTTGCTCTACTTTGGAATGATAATGTAGTGAAAGCAGGGAATAAAGAGACAAGACCGAGCAAGAGAAAACAAAGTGCTGGAGTGCATGCAAACGCATCGCATGGATCCGTCTGCTAGTGAAGAAATGGCTCTGCAATCCCCGCTAGGAACTATTGCATATCAAAGTCTCCTACCTAAACCACCAGAAAGAGCGGCTGTGTGCTGGTTGCCAGTTTAAACAGAGTGTGGTTTTGTGATTCAGAGCAGCTTACGCTGTTTGAGGCAAAGTATGACAACAGCATCGGCAGTGATTCTCTACCCTCAATTAGAACTCAAAGCCAAACAAACCAACTCCCGGATTCTTTACCGAGAGAGAAGGACGACTTCCATTCACTGCAGACCATCTTTGCCACACCTGATGGACAGTGGCATCGAAGTACGAGTTTAGAGGAGATGGGGGTTTCAACACCGAGCTGGGGGGCTTGTAGAGCAAAGGGATTAAAAGGTTTATAAATCAACAAGTCAACCATCAGATTGTAGCCTCTGCTCAGCAGTCCTCTCATCAGCCACATGCCATGAAGTTCTTTTTTTTCCTTCTCCTCCCTCTCTTTTTTTTTTCACACAAATGTCCTGGAGGCAGGGAACAAAGCGAGCAGAACTGATTACTGTGCTGCTGCCCCGCTCCGCCAGTCTAAACTCTGTTTGGCTTCCTAATGAGCTCACTAAAAACCCAATTCATCACCCATAACCCCTTCTCAACCTGCCTTGAAATCCCCCATTATGAGGGATTCAAGGACAGTCCGTTTAGAGGCTTCGGTGTGAGGTCAAGGGATGCGAGGGGTGGATGCCACGGTCACAGCAACAGCTTGGGCGAGGTTATTGTGACACAAGAGATACTCCCCATGTGGCTTGACTGTCCCCCAATATCTAAAAACATACGCCATTCATTTACAGCCAAGCGATTGTCCCCTTACGTTGAGTTTACGCAACAACAAGCGTTGTATGTTGTTTTTCTACCCATTACGCCGACCTCTCCCTTCCCTCATGCCCCCTCTTTGTGTAACGCCAGCGGTGTTGCACACTGAGCGGAGGAATGTCCGGCTCGACGGCTGCAGCAGCGGGAATGTCCCGTTCCAGTCAGCATTCGCACCAGAGATTTCAAGTTTAATACCCCTTCGTCCCATCCCCGCAAAGACAGGAATTTGGTGGGAAGGGAATGTAGCAGGATGGGGTGGTGGGGAGTGGATGAGGGGGAATTCACCGCAATGCAATACAGTCGGTCTATTAAGGAAGGGAAATAAAGTAGTAAATGGAACGGGAAAAGAAAAAGAGGGGGGAAAATGTTGATGAGGGGGGTGGAAGGTAAGAAGGGGAAGAAGGTGGAGGAGGAGGAGGAGGAGGGCAGAGGGTTGGGGGTAAACTCCCACAGTTCCTCATTACATGGAGCTAAAATGATCCTCCCGACACCTGAGCTGTAACCAAGAGATTACAGAATTGATGAAACCCGGGTTTAAAATGCAGCTGTTTTATTCTGCTTTAGTAATTAATTCTTTTTCCAATAGTGTATTGATTAAGCGTAGCCCCTGATAAAGTTCAAACTGAGAGAGATCCCCGCGGGGCTTTGGCTTGCCCTACTCGGGAGAGTCAATGAAAACTTCCTCCCTCCACCTGCATCTCTCTCTCTCTCTGTCCGTCAGCGCAGTTTACCTTCATGAATTAGTCAGATGTACGAGGAGTGAGAACCTTAGCTGATACTCGCTTTGTCTTCCCTCTTGCTGATGCAAATCGGTGACTTTAATACTTTAAACAAATGAAGATGCAATTATTGGTAAATCCATGTCACCCAGGTCCCCAAAATGGTAATCTTAGACTTTTTTTCGGGGGGGGGGGGGGGGGGGCATATTTGATATCCACATGTGCTCTTGGTTACAGCTCTTCACCTATAGCAGCTGCTTCCTTTGCTTCCTTCTCCCTCCCCCCTCGCTCTCATTTTCACCCTAACGGGGAATACACAGCCAGAGCATCTCTTTTCACAAAACTACTCTTTCATTCTTTTTATCGCCGCCTCCTTTTTTCCATACAGCTATGAGTAAGAGACTGATCAACACAGGGAAGAGCGCGTCTCTCTCCGGGGATCCAACTAGCAGAGAAATCAGATCCAGCTTACGAGAGAATCAGACGCTCGTGTCTTGTCAAGACCCCTCACCTGCCAGCTCCTTTACAAGTCAATAGCCAGGGCCCAGTGTCCTCCACCGGGCTGTGGACATAAGGTAATATATTGACACATCCTAACTGGCTGGGACGCTACATGTATCCCCAATATTCACTGGACATGGACTCATATGACATTCCTCTGATCCATTGTGACATGTAATTGGTGACCCCACGAGGACAGAAAACCCAGTTAAAAGCCTTTTTCAATATTAACAACAAATGAAAGCGAGAATGAATTATAAAGGGGGGGGGGGGGGGGGGGGGGAAATATAATTAGAAGGCGGAAGTAGTGCTTAATACATTTACTTGAGACAATTTCCTTTCGTTAATGGGGCCGCAGCATTCACAGACAGAGTTTTGACGAGGCCGGTATTGACGGTCCTCCTGGCTGCTAAAGGTAAATCCAGCAGGTCATTTCATTAAGGCCCAATTCCATGGCACTAATTTTGATTTTAGGGTCTTGACAGCTGTTGGCAGTGGAAATTGCTATGGCAAGAAAAGTGAGAGGAGCCTATTACTGCTGTGAAAAAAAGACAAATTGCAAAGCCTTGGTTCAAATTACTGCCGCACTGCCTTGCTGACCGTCCAAAGAAGTGTATTTTGTCACGTTCCTCGACCCTCACCCCTCATATAGCTGCATGACTAGAGTGCCGGTGCTGCATTGAACTGCATTACAATCAGAAGGTTCTCTTTTAAAATCTTAGTCACATTTGAGGGAAAACATTTTAGAAACTGATGAAACGTTCATCACCTGTGCAACATGACTGATGGTTCAATGGTTTCAAAAAGTTATGTTTGCATCATGATATCGTATTTTTGGGGGGTTCTGTAATTATTGTGATGTTTTGTTTGTTTTTCATTTTCTCAATGAGACATGACAATCCTCGCTCATCCAACATGACTCGTAATACAAGCTCCTAATTAACTCGCCTTGCACTGATATGCTGCATTAAAGTTCCAGAAGGAAAGAAAAAAGCTGTTCCTCTGATGCTATTAATTAGCAGTGCTCTATAGCTCTCAGCTTTTTGAAGCCCTCCATCTCCTTTTGTTTCACCCTTTTTTCTTTTCTTTTTTTTTTTTTTGGTGCGGCCTTAGTTATTGACTTTTCAATTTTCCCCTCACATCCACCCCCCTGCACTAGCTTTAGCACCGGCGCTTCTGCAGTGGTGCCCGGCCCGACAATACCCTCAAGCCCACTCTCCGAGACGCTGGCTGGGGAACCCGGAGAGCCGGGGCCAGCCTACAGCTCCCACTAGCCCACCACTCACTCCCCATGAGACCAAAATCAAAGAGAGAGGCCCTTAAAATATAACCATGGGTATAATGAGGGTGCTCCAAAGAACAATAAGCATATACACCAAAGGAGAAAGAGGAGTAGGAGTACAAAAGAAAGAGAGAGAAAACTATAGGAATGCTGGCCTGAGAGTGCACAACAGAGGGTGGATGAGTAAAAGAAAAACAGAATGATACTGTGTTTTGGGAGAAAGGGCAAAGGGCCACAGCCAGTGGTGATGGTAGCCGGGGCCACGCATCTATCCGACCACGTATCTGAACCCAAAACAACAAGGGGGTCTGCATGCTGCATGCCTCTAGAGCCGAAGGGAGCCGAAGGGAGCACGACTAATTTCTGCACAACAATAGGCCTGGATGGGCGCCCACACAATAGCAGGTGCTTTGAATAACAGCAGGGCCCTTGCAGCGGGGTTCTTGTGCTCTCTCACTCCGAGGGCTTGGGCTCTGGCTTGTGTAACCTTTCATTTTCAACCGGGCTTCCTTTTGACTCATAAAGGATGAAAATGATCTCATGGGAGGAGGGGGGGGTTGGGGTGAGACGGCTGGGCAAAAAAGTCTGTGTTTTCTGTATATGTTATCGGCCGGTCTGCCCCATTTACTTTTCCTTTTTCTTTTCTTTCTCACTCTTTACATTTACAGAATCTCTGTCTCTCTCTCTCTAACTTTGCTGTTATTTTCTTCACCTAATTTCTTTCCCATCGAACTGTTGGGTCTGTTGTGTTTTTATTTTCGGTAGCGGTTGTGTTGTCCTGCTGCCGGGCTGTCCTGTAGGCCATGATGCAATGGTAAAGGCAGTTTTCCCCCCACCTTAAGAGCATTCTTTCCGGGGTCACAAGGTCGGGCTTCACAGATGTCTCCTGCAGACAGTTGTCTAAGGACTGCATCCCTGGGAGTAAGCATTTGTACAAAATAATGCAGCTTTCCCCCCCCTCGCTTTGGAAAATGTTAAATGTTTTTTCTTTTTGTTGTCTTGCTTTCTTCCCCCCAACCTCTGTTTCATTGCTTTATTGAATTGAATGAAGCAAAGGAATGAGTGCAATTTTTCCAAGGTGGAGTTTTTTTTGTGTTTAGATAATGAAAGCAAGCACTGGTTATCACAAGATAGTGGTGTTTTGTGGCTGCTTTCATTCTTTTAAACACTCCCCGTCTCCCTAAGTTTCCTGCAATTGTTCTAATGGGGCCTTAGTCATCCTTGCCTGATGGGAGGGAAAGATGCTTTAAAGGGTCTTTTTCTTCTCTCAGTATGTGTTGCCAGGAGAAAAAAAATAAAAACATGTAGTAACTGTCCTGAAATCCACAATGAAAGACAAATACGAGGAGCCCTTAAGTAAGCCGGGCAAAGGCCAAACAAAGAGCGACCCTAAATGAACAGAAAGACAATATTTGAACTAGAACATCTCTGCGCAGCCGCGATCTCAACGAAAAATGTACAGAAGAGAAATCCTGAGCCAAATGGCTTTCATTAAAAACAAATCAGCTTCTGCTTTTTTAGGGGGCGGAGCGTGACGTGGTAAAAGAGAGGAGATTGCAGCATTTTACACGCAAGTTCTGCCCCAGAACATGAAAAAGTGTGTAATTGGAACAGCATTTAAAATATCCAGGCACTGAGCTATCCCTGAATATCTCACTCCTTTTCATCTCGCTTTCTCTTGTTCCTTTTGCTCTTCCTTCGTTTGATATGGTGTTTGCTTGCTCCCCCCCCCCCCAAACATCCTCTCTGTATTCTGCAAATTGATAACCCTCTAAATGAATTATGGTAAATGCATAATGAAGGTTTTCTCAGCTCCAGCCCTGCAGCCAGCCAGGATGGAGCATCTCGTTTGGCATGTTTGATTCGTTTTGTTGCGCATTTAGCCCCAGTGTTCCTTCAGAGTGTTCACCGCTTGGGGCATGTAAATAAGAAATTATCCTTGCTGACTAACATGGCTAATACCTCCTCTGGGGTAATCAAAAATTATTAGATGCTCGCTTCCAGTAAACATTAGGGCTCATGGCACCAACTACTGTCAAATCACTCACCTCCGCCCGCTCCCCAATAGCCATAAAATGGGTGAACAAAAGTCATCAGGTGTGGAAAAAGCACTGTGGCTCTGTGGAAACCGCGAGGCCGCAGGACTGCCATTATGCCTAAAAAAGCAGCCGGTGGCTTTAAGAGTCATTAAAGCATGTACTAGAGTGGGAATCAGACTAGAAAATGAGCTTATCTTGCATAATGCCCTCAAAAGCTTTGCATAAACGTGAAAGATGTGCGCGTGAAAATCTGCGTTGCAGGGAGGAAGAGCTCGGATTGTAACACACTTCCTTTATCATCCTCCCACTCTCTTGGACGGTGGCAGCATGGTGAAAGCACTACCTGTAGGGTATAGCCGCATGTGCTCGGTTCCAAACAGGCTCCAGTGTGCACACCCGGGCTTCCAAACGAGAGAAAGCCACACAACAAGCCAACAAGCTACAGCTGGCCTGGCTGAGCCACTCGACTCAACCGCTCGCTGTCTTTGGGGAGGGAAACTTCGCTGTGCTGTGGGGTTTGGATATTAGGGAGAGGAGAATTGGGGAGGGTGGGGGTGGCGCAGGGAGATTAAAGAGCCAAGGGAGGCAGAAGAAAGGCAAGAAAGTAAAAGAGCACAAGGCCCATTGGTCAAACACAAAGGGGGAAGAGAGGGAAAGGACATTTGAAGTCAGGGTTAAACTCCAAATAAGCGCACCTTAAAACGGGCCCGTGTAAGCCGGCAGTCAGGGTTTTGGGACTTTCCCTGCAGGTGTGCCTTTGACGGATTTGGCCTCCATAACCTCTCCCTGATCTAGAATGGGGCCCGGGGGTTGGACACAGAAGAAACCGGTGGCATCTCGCTGCCTCTGCCTCCCATTCTATGTCTCCTACATTCACACACGCATGCTTACACTCTCTGTAAACACACGGCAAACACTGCCAGACAAGGGGGAAAACAAATCTGGTAAGGACTAGAGCAATTGGATTATCACCTCTTAAGGGCGACTTCTTGGCTGACCCCTTCAGGCTAGCCTGCTGGAACAAGACAGAACATTTCCTGGGAAAACACCATCCCTTTTACAGGACCGAAGCACCTTGGTCCTCATGAAAAGGCCGCGGTAGCAGCATTAATGGACGTGGAAATGCCCTTTGGGGGACGCACTCAAATCCCTTTTAGCCATATTACATTTGACCCCTGTGCACACCTCGTGATCCCCACGTGCGCCGGAGTAATCGGCAAAGGAACATGGGTGTGTAAACCCCCTGTATAATGAACTGATACAACAGCACGGCACTTAATCTGTGTTTTACGCCTCAGCCTTTGGGCAAAAGAGAGGCAACGTGACTCCTGCTTTTACTGTATTTCATTCAATCAGGATTACTCTCCATGCAATACATTGCTTTTAATGCTTTTTAACTATGCTCAACCCGATCTCAGATAAGCTGGTCTTCATATACCTTTCTGAGAGAAAGAGAGAAGGAAAAAAAGGCAAGAGAAAAAAAAAACAGACAGACATTCTCCACAGCTGCTGTCAGAATAATCTGGGTAATTCTTTCCCTATGTTCTCCAAACATTAGTTTGCACATTAGGCTGGCCCAGTTTTTGCGCCTTTTTCTGCTGCGTAGGAACCAGGAACCCAGAACCCAGGGGGCTGCTGATGATTACGGACCACGGGGACCGGGGGGGGGGGGGGGGGCGAACCAGAGCCGAGGGAGGGGAGCGAGCGGGAAGGAAGGAGCCGCTGAGAGGAGAACGCTTGAGCTCCAGTGCGGATGGAGCGGTGGTGGAGATGTGGTGGCTTGAAAGACCATCGTTCCTGGAAATGGAGCTGACTCCAGCGGCGGCCCGCATCCTTTTTTCGTGTGTTTGCCTCTCGTGATCTACGCAACGCGGGGTCAGGAGTAACACACAGAGGCATGAAAAAAAAACAAAAAACGGAAGAGAGGGGAGTGTAAAGGAGAAAGGAAGGAGGGAGCTGAGGGAGCTGATCATTCTCTTTAATCACATTTTGGATGAGGGCCAGGTAGTCTGCGGTACAGAGAGCGAGACAGAAAGGGATGAGTGTAGAGCGGCGTGTGAGGGGAAACAGCAAGAAAGGGAAAGGGGAGAGGGGGGGGGGGGGGGGGGGGGGGTAGAAAGGTAGGAGAGAGACGGTGGAATAAATGGAAAGAGAAGGAGGGAGAGAGGATGAGAGAGCGGCTCACGGAGAGAGGAAGAGAGGGGATGAGTCTGAGAGCAGAACCCCTTGAAACGGCTTGAAGTGCAGCAGTGCTTAAGCAAGAGTGCACATATGCCCACTAATTCTACGTCTACGCGTGTGTGTACGCAGGGGAGAGTGACAGCCGTTCCCGTAAATGCCCGTGAATGCTGAATCCAGCAAGAATCTGGTGTTAGGGCAGAGGCGGGGAGCGATCCATTTTAAAACTATGTGCATTAACTATACTTTTCCCCATAGATTAAGCACTCCACATGAATAATTTAGCCTCTCTTATGCTAATGGGATCATGAAAGTATCCCCTCCGTACCGTGTTTTCTCCCCCTCCGCAGCAAACTCTTCTCAGCTTTCAGCAGCGGCCCTGCCCCTTCCCAACAAAACCATCAGACAGACGCGCCGCACTGTTTCCACAACAGGCACCTGGCTAACGCGGGGGCCGGCGTGTAGCGGCACGGCTAAGGCAGTTGGCGAAGCGCTGCAGCGTTGTTGTCTTCGCTCAGAAGCTACAGCTTTTTAGATTGTTCTCCGTCAAAGTGTAGCTTACTTGCCGCCACTGACGGCTAGGTGAGTAGTAGTTGTACTGTCAATGTTCACGTGATCGATGGTGCCGTTGAGCTGGGTGACGACGACCAAGGCAGACACCCTCTGTGTTTTCTTTTCGGGAGGGGAAGTGGACACTTCCTGTGTGTTTATGTGTTTCTCTGGGTTTTCTTTTTTTTTTTTTGTTGTTGTTTTTGTTCAGCCTCTGCAATCACACACTTAAAAATACCCAAGCGCACATTTACAACACATGCACTCCCTTGTTGCTCCAGCATTGTGTTGCGTTGAGGTGGGGGCACTGTGTAAAAATTATCAGTGCTCCGACAGCTGGGAGTGAGGGCCATGAAACAGCAGGGCTTGGGTCTGCTTTATTGTTTATCTGTTGTTTATGGGCCAGTGTTCAGCGTTAATTACGACACTAAATTAAACTCTAACAGGCACTTAGAGGGAACCAGCTAACACACACACACACACACACACATGTACACACACACACAGACTATATATATGTCCTATACACCTCCGCAGCTCGACCATAGGCTACCAAAACACATCACGTCTCGCATTCATCACAGACTCTGCTGATCTTTCAGTTGTGGGTCCAATTTCCCCTCTTTTTTGGGGTCTTCATGAGCGTTAGAAAGTAGAAAAGGGAAGCGAGCGGTCAGGAAAATGCCAGACTCAAAAGGCCTCCTCCATGCCGGGACTCTGCGCAGAGACGAGGAGTCGTGTCCCCACCAGGAATGACCCCCCCCCCCCCCCCACCCCCCGGGTGAGTTCAACCACAAAGACCTTGCTGAGTGGGGCCCCTGGCCAGGGCCAAGGGGGCTCACCACACTCCCCACGCGTAGACACACACACACACACACACAAATGTACCACAATACCATCAGGCGCAGCGTGCTCCCTTGGAGCCGAACACTCAAGCTCTCCCTCTCTTCCTCCCTTCCTCTCCATCTCGGCCTCTCTCCGTCTCTCGGGGGAGTCTGTCTACCCACCGAGCGCGGGGATTGTTAAATTGCTGAGAAAATGTACAAAATGCTTTCTCCTCTCTTCGGTGGAGCCTTCTGCATGTACAGTGGAGTTGTGCAGAAAGCCCCTTTGCTCACCACTCAAGATGTCAACGTGGATTTTGGTCTTCATGCATAGCTAATAATTGCCAGTGTGGACCAGACACACACACACACACACACACACACACACACACACACACTGAGACACACGCATAGGCTCATACAGCAAGTGGGGAACAACATTTCCCACCATTCTGTATCGTTGTCGGGGATTTACAGTTAATTTGACTGTTTCGTAAGGGGGAAACATGCAGAATATTTTATCAGCTGCTCAATCACACGCGATGTGTTTTAACATATTGTATTATATGTTATGGACACCTGCTTGGAAACTACGGCTACATTAAGGCGCGAACATTCATCAAACTTAACTCCCTCCAACTGATGTCTGTCATGTTTCCAGAGAAGCTTGGGGGATTTCACAATGATGTGCAAGCAAAGACAAATGGAGATATTTTGTGTTACCTTCTTAACCGCCTCCCATAAACTGTGGATATTTCTTTATCTACCTAGAACGGAGGGAGTCACTTTGGTAAGTTAGAGTGCAGAATTTGCCCTGAGGGTGATGATTCATATTTTGTTTTTTGGAGGAAAATTCTAAGGAAAAAAGGGAAAAAAGTGTGTTAAGAGGCTGGGGAGAGATAGCAGATCTGAGTATTAAAACCCTCTTCATGTTTGTCAGAACCTTAACTGGTAGACTTTACCCACAGCGATGAGCACGAGCACCTTGGTTTACGGCTTGACAATAAATCGTTCCACACGAGGGGCGGGATATTTGCGAACTTGTTGAAGTTGTTTTTGGCATATGTTCAGAGCAACGCTCAGTGCTGAGATAGAAGACGGAGATTTGTAGAAGTTATCTGTGTTCACAGCAACAATCCAGAGTCCTAAACGCAGAGATCACACTGCACTGAGAAAAGGTAAGCGAGTGATGCTGAAATAACCTAAAACTTTCTAATCTTTTAAACTTTCTCCTTTCAAAACAAAACACGCTTGACCATTTTTTGAATAAATGGACACGGGGATGCTCGTATTTTTTTCCACGCCACAGGCACATATGCAACCCACTTTTCAAAACAAAAGATGGCGGAAGAAAGTTGGTGGTTTTTCTTGGCAGCTGAAACAAAAAAAGCACCGTGGGTCTCCTGCACTCTTTACCCCCTCTTGCAATATCTTACCGGCTCCCATCTTATTCGCTCTTCCTCAACTGATCCACATCGTCACCCCTTTTAACAGGGGCCAAGCTGTTAAAGACCCCATTACAGAAGTGAAGCCCACATTTCACATTTTCTCTGTGGACGTGAGAGCGTGGACCACAGATTTTATGTGGACGTGCATTGAGATAGGAGGCGAGTTCATGCGTGGAGTGGAGTGGCGTCGCGGAGAGGAGGGGAGAAGGTGGAGAGGTTGTGTAGGGAAGGTTGTGTCGGAATGGAAGGGCCAGACTCGGGAGTCAGCGAGAGCTTCAAGCGTTAACGTAATTGCAAGAATGTGAAAAATGAGGCGGCGGGGCTCCCGAGCGGAGCGAAAGGTCAGAGCACGCCTCACACAAAACAACTGGTTGGAGGACGGCCTCATTAGACCATTAAATCAGCTGCCCTCTCTCTCTCTCTCTCTCTCTCTTTCTGGCACTTCTTTCACCTTTTTTACTATTTCACCTTCTCTACTCTTTCCCGCATTCTTTTAAGCGTCCATTCTTAACGGCTTTCTCGGCTTCTACCATGGAAGATCAAGCATTTAGCCCTCTTGAGTGTAGGTCAGGCTGAGGCTCTGATCCGGTCCAGGCCCAGCTTGGCCCCGCGTGCGGTGTCGTACCGTAACTGTCTTTGGCCTGTATTGATCTGCTGTTACTGGATACGGTGGGGAGAGGAGTCGATAAGTGCTCTGTGGATTACAGGTCACTTGTACTTATGTGTGTAAGATAATCAATAGGCAGTGCATTTCTCCCCCCCCCCACCCACCCACACCCCCACTCTGTTGTTCTTGCAGTCTTCAAGCTCATTGCAAAGATAAGTGCAAAAAACCCTCCTCTCTTAATTCTGTTTTCTGACCTTCAATCAGTGTTTTTAAGTTACATATTAGTTGATCCGTAACCCCGATTGGCTGCAACTATTCATCTAGCTTTGTCAACCAACACCGATCATCATTACCCCGATAAACGTGTCACATTATTGTATTATTCAAACAGGCATATCCTGTTGCTTAGCTATCATCAACTAGCCTGTGATCCAACTGGTCCTGACACAGCCAACCACAGAGGTCCACTGCAGGCCTCAGCCTGCTGACGGTCTAACTGCTGCGTCTATCCGGAGAGGAGACCGTGGCTTAAACGGCCCCACCACAGACACACGTATCCCATCGATGCGTTGATCGACGAGACCATAGAAAGCGGCTTCACCGTGTGCGCGAGCTGTTGTGAGCGAGCGTCGGGGTGTTTGTGTGTGTAAAGGGTGTGATGAAATTTCATGCAAAAACCGTGGACACTGCCACAGGGCACACGCGGATAAAGAGAGAGACCTACAATAACACACACACACACACACAATGTTCCGCCTTTGAAAGGAGATCTTGATGCATTCAAAACAGGGAGAAGGCAAAAAAAAAAAGGGAAGGCCAGAGCTCATCATCTGTTTGCGTAGTTCAGGCAGCGATTGCATTTCTTAAACAATTTTAACCTCAAAATGTATCGGGAAAAAAAAGCTCGTCCTCACCTCAAAATTCAACTAACAGCATATGCTATTGATCATTTACATGTCAAATTTGATATAGAGTGTGACTGAAACACAAGGCATTTAGCTGTGACTTGCACAAGCTATCTGTAATCATTTCAAATACGTTTGTTTTGAAATGCATTATTGCTGTTTGGCAGGTCGTGTGCTAGATAACAGAAGGCTCACTGAGACATAATTAGGGGCCGTTGTGCGAGCAAAGTTAATATGATTTAAATGCAAGCAAGAACTGGCAGAAATATAGTATTAATCACCAGCTTTTGTTGAGCGCTCCAAATAGCAGCATTTTGAAAAGCCCTTTGCTAGGTTGGTGTATTACAGCGGCTGTTGCTTGCGCGAGTGTAACGGTGGATAAGCGTGTTCATTTTTAGGTGTGACTACGTGTTTACATGGACGCCAGTCAAAAAGCCGGATGAACCAAATGAGCATAAAGAGGGCCCGGGACAGACGTGTATAGAGAAATGTGCCATCTATTCACTGTAGATCTCACACTACACAGGGTCAAAGTGAAGTGTTGGCCACTCTCGCCACGCATGACGATTGATGTGTGGTTTGTTTCTGTGTGGGTGTGTCTGTGCATGTCCTTTTCAGCGCCGGCTCACCTTGTTCGCTGCTGTTGTCGCCGCTCTGTGAAGCGTGTCCCCCGCTGGAGGGCCCCGGTGTGCCGGCCGAGTGTGTGGAGGTGGCGTCATCGTGGTCTCTCCAGGAAGCTGGGTTCTGAGGTTTGGAAGAGAGAAAGCGAGCGTGGGATCCATCCGTCCATCCGTGCGTCCGTCCACATTCCCGGTCCAAACCGCAAACCAGGAGCAGAGAGAGCAGGAAAGGGGGGGAGGGGGGGTGGCAGAGGGGGAGGAGGTAGAGAGCGAGATACGCAGGAAGAGAGAGAGAGAGAGGGAGAGACCTTGTGAGTATGCTGGAAAAGTGAGTGACATCTGCAAGAGTCTACAGGCCCTGTAAAGGTCCTTGGCCTGCTTACATTCTCCCGGCAAGGCAAAGAGCCCCATTGCCTGTTTCCCTGCTAGTAGACAATCAACCATGCTACTAAAATCACTGAAGCAGCTGGCAATAAGTCATAACACTGTTATCAAAGTGTTTCATTAATGCATGAGGGCAAAAACGAAGCTCAGTTAATGTGGCGTTTGATTTTTTCGAACGTTGCAAGTGGAGCACTCGTGAGTGATTGTCCAAACACACACATGGCAGAGCCCAGTGGAGTTCGTTTATACCATAACCAATTGAGACTTCCGTGTCAAGTGAGAAATATAGAGGTAAAGTAAGTCCAAACACACCACAGGCGCCATTAATCATTACCACTGTCACAAATGAAAATAAGATATGACAGTGATTCTCTTGGCTAATCTGCCAAAAATGTGCCCACGCCCACAGCGAGAGACGGGCACGCCCACAGAGGCCGGCAGAAATACACTTACGAACACATGCTAATGACATAATAGAGCAAGAAGTGTAAACACACATGCACACACACTCACTCTTATATATACACACACAGGCGGGAAAAAGAGTGTTAAATCTCTGCTGGCTGACTACAAAGAAAAGTCCATAAACAAATTTGTGGAGTTTAAGGCATCCTTCTTTTTTCCTCCCTTCCATCCGCAGCTCAGTTTCTCCCCTTGTCCTTCTCTTTCCTGGTCGTTCCCGATGCCCTCTCGGTGCACACAGGGAAACCGGATTTTCTACTGTACAGGAAAGGCTTTATCAGTGCCACATGAAGGCAGGCTTGGAGGTGGAATTTCCTCTGCCATTCAGGCAGCAGAGGGACGGCCTGATCACGTCATTTACTACACCCGAGCGCACACGGGCTCAATTCAAACACGCACTCCAAACAGTCCCTCGTACAGAGTTGACGCAGCTAACATAACCCTAGCTAGTCTTTCCCAATTGAAGCCGTCACACGAGCGCGATGACAAAATGTTGGCGAGCGTGAGCCCAACGTTGTCCCGGGGCCCCCGAGAGGAGCGCCCCTTGAGCAGGGCCCAAGGCAAACAAACACAGGCCTGCACCAAGGCTTGCCACAAACCTCAACCCACTTCTCGGTTCCCGCTGTCTTTTTTTCTCTTTTCTTTTTCTTTTTTTTCTCTCCCTTAAACACACATAAACACATACAACTACAAAAGCAGAGGGAAAATGTACACGCCAAAGAATATTCCAAGAAAAAAAAGAGAGAGAGAGAGCTTTTTTTTTTTTTTTTTTTTTACCATTTTGTCTAACTTCAGTTCCGGATGAATTTCTTTTCCCTCGGCTCCCGCCAGAGAGGAGCCCGCCCGCCCGCCTGCCTTGGTGCCCCAGTCAGAGTGAGCTGTACTGGCGGAGGACAGACAGAACAGCGCCTGGAGACTAGCGGAAGGTTTGCTTGGAAACGGAGGGTGTATAAGACGAGCGGCTCGCCGGGATCCCCTGGGTGCGCCGTCCTCATGTGCTGCTGCTTGCTCTGCGGCGGGCGGCGAGGCTTCTGCTACGCCTCTGAGCGAGGCCCTTTTATCTGCTAAGTTTTTTCAGGGGAAGGAGGGCTGTTTTCTCAAACAGCTCCGAGCCCAAAACGGCAGACAGAAACACACAAGGCCCTTCAGACCGTCCGCTCCACTCGAGGCGCTCTCAGCGTCAGCTGTTCACCGGATGGCAATCAGATAAAGGGCTTGGAGAATTGCAAAGAAGAGGGTTGCAAAAGAAAGGGTGGACAATAGGCCGTGCGTGGATTTTAGACCTCCGGAGTGAGCAAAGGAAAAAGGGTCCCCGCTCTTGAGAGGGGATGGATGATTGCCGCGTGTTCCCCCTCTCTGGGCTGCTGATCAACACATGGCGTACTTCGCGGAGACGACGGCTGTCGCCTGTTATTCCGCGCAACACGGCATATGCTGAGTAACATCACTAATGTGGGAAAAAAACCATCAACCCTCCGTCTTTATTGGGTCTAGGAAGGAAGTAAAATGCATTTAGGTAGAGCTGTGCTCGCTGTCTCTCCCCCAACGGCTGTTGTTGTTCCAAGACAAGAGGGTTCTACTTCCCTGCGATGAGACCCACTGCCAGCGAGATACGAGACAGACCTGGAAAAACTATCCTCGCCGCTCTCACACACTCTTGCTCTCTTGTTCTCTCTCTCTCTTAAACACTTGCCAGCTATGGCCACAGCACGGTTTTAATGCAACAGCTGAATCGATAGGACTTAATTTAGCTATCATTGCAGAGTAATATGTCATTTTTAATGGTGCTGGCACTAAATTAAATTCAAAGACACCTCGGCTAATGGTGTAAAAGGGAATGATATTTTGCTTTGATTTGCTACCCTGTGGGTTTAATGGGCCTGTATTCGGGGATGGAGATAATGCTTTGTTAGTTTCTTTCTTATTGGGCAAAAAGCAGACCTCAGCACTTTGTGTGACCTAATAATAATAACACAGTGCATATACTACGCCTGGTGCATATGCAGTAGATATCTTTAATGAAGCACCCCCTCCCCTGTTAAACCGGCAATTCACCTCTCATTTATGACCCCATCTGCAAAACAAGACAACAAATATCCCAACAAAAGCGTTAACTTTCTGCGCTCAACAAGGCGGCGAGAGCAACAGCCTCACCTCCCCATGAATAATTTAGTGGGCCTCTCTGAGCTAAGGAGGGTGCATCAACAAACGCAGCGGCGCGCAACACAAACACACACAACCATTTTGTCACAACCCTCGTGGGTCTGAAGAAGTTCAAACAAGTCGTAAAAAAAAGAAATCATGTCACCCGAAAACAGTCTCCTTCAACCTTCTTTCTGAAAAGAAAATAGAGGAAGAAGCGAGAAGAAAAAGAAGGCCTCTAGCCCGTGTAACTATTCCCTGAAGCTGGGCATAATTAGGAGTCAAACATGGTTCACTCCCTGCACTTCACTAATTGTGTTAAAGAGCAGCGTCACCACGAAGAGGAGGACGCCGGCGAGCAAACGCACATTACATGTGGAGGCGGCAACGCGCGCACACACAAAAACACAATAAGACTAGATAGAGTGTGAGACACAAAAGGAGTGTGGTCTCCAGGGGCAGCCTTTTCTATTTGCTGGGGTTAGCAACTGGCAGCTGATAATACAAGTTGTAATTAATATAAAAGCAGGAGACAATATGGGGAGGAGGGCTTGTACTGGAGCCGGGCCACAGGAGAGCCTCCTCTGCTCCCGTCCCCTGTTTCTCATTTACAAACACCTGCCTGGTGCAATCTCACTTCCCTCCCTGCACTCTGCCTACATCCCTAGGAATTTCAAATAAAATTGATTTAGTGGAATCATTGAATTTCCCTCAAATTCCCCTGGAACCCGCAGGAGAGGAAAGAAATCTGTCTGAGACAGAGCGTGAGTGTGTGTGTGTGTGTGTGTGTGTGTGTGTGTGTGTGTGTGTGTGTTGCAATGCCACTTGCAAAGGGCAGCTACAGGAATCCGGTACTGAATATATACAGAATCGCTGACACACCAGAAACTAACAGGGCCGTAAATCACAAAGCCAGCTGACATTTCAAGACACGTATTGCTACACGGCATAAACACAGAAAAACACACGTCTCTGCTGGGTTGAGCACGTAATTATACACGGCCTCTTTAGAAAAGTGTAGGTGCACATCTATTGAACAACGGAGTATTTACAACAACCCTCAATTATCAAGAATATAAAGTCCGCAATTTAGCAGCTAATAAGTCACTGTAACTTGTTTTAACAGACACCTGGGATTAAGGGATTATGCTTCAAAACTCTCTTTGAGGCCGAAACAACCTATTTCACTGAAGTGAACGGCATCAAAATAGCATTGTTTTAAATATCCTGTGTCATTATGAATTATTCTACTTTTAGTTATTTCTTGGAATAAATAACTATAGAACTCAGTGGCCACTTTACTGCAGTCATCTGTAGAATCTACTGCAAACTGTTCCGCCATAACATCCAATACTACAATGCCAATAATTCTAGTTTGTTCTGTTGACCTGGCTGTTAATCATTATCTTTGTGTAAAAACGATTTCCACAAATTCTCGGTGTGAATAATTTGTATGTTGCATTTCAATACAAGACAACCTACAGGCATTTGCATCCAAAAAGTGTCCTATGAGGGTTTATGGTTCGGGGGTTTTCGGTCAAATAGGTCAGTTTTTTTACTGCGTCATTTACAGCGAGCGTGCAGTTGAAGGAAGGGGGAGTGTGGGAGATGCAACAAGTGAGCCGAGCCTCTCCCTCCAGCCGCGGTAGCGGTGATTAGATATGCCTGCCAACGGGGCTCTGCCTCTGAACACTAATCAAATAGGAAATGTAAGGCCAGACATCCCACCATCACAAAACAATTGTGTGGAACAGACGGAGCGGTCCAAGTCAACGCTGCACTGTTTTCACGAGGGAAGGGGGGAGATCCAAACGCGGTCGCTCCCCGAGGAGAACAAAGCTAGTTGAATTAGAGCACCTCCGAAACAGAGAAATGCCACGGTTCAGCAGGTCCGCTCGGCCCGAGGGCTCTCTGTCCACGGGCGGAGGAAGGCGGTGTAGGCGCAGCACCGTGCATAGTGACACTACAGGAATAGGACATTACTGCGCACCCATCTCCGCTCGTACACTAAAGCACCGCACGGGCACGGGATGTTATTTCTTGACCAAACCTGTGACATCACCACGTCTGACCAGTGGTGTACACGGCACCAGAAAGTCAAATGTAAACAGAGAAAGCTTCTCCTTTTTTTTTTTTTTTCTTTTTTTCTTTCCAGCCGTGCAGGGAGAAGATAAGCTACACTAAAACCTCTATGGGAACTATCGCTCCCCGAGGAAAGCTCTCCAAAACAAAGCGCAGAGACCCTCAAAGCCTACAGTTTCCCGAGAACAAAATGTGAATCATAACACCGTTTGAAAAGTGTTATGCATATGCATGGAGGAAATGAAAAGCCTCGGCTAATATGTAAGCTTGACTTTACACGGGGCACAAGAAGACACAAAGGCTAATTCATTAGAACAGATAATATTCAGACACTGTTAATTCTATTTGCCTCCCTAATTGGATGTAGCACAGAAGAGACAGAATTGTTATTCATTAATTAAAAGACAAGAGAGCGAGCCATTGACAAGCTGTATCAGCCGTTCACAAATGTACACTGCTCTGTGTTATTTCTGTCTTCCCCAATCGCCAATCATATATCTTTTCCTTCTTTTGTTTGATTGGGATGGGTTGATCTGAGGAGGGGCGATGAGTTAGGGAGCCTTGGGTGGGCTACATGGTTGAGATAGTCACCCCGAGCGAATAAGCGAAATCAACAGCGTCAGCAAGGCCTCATCCCGCTCTCACTCTACCATAATCCAATCATCTCTAAGACAATACTGCATCCGAGTGTGAATAAATCTGTGCTTATTATGCTCGGCTGTCAGGTATGAAGAGGAGAGAGGAGGGATACAGAAAGAGGTCCAAACACACACACACACACACACACACACACACACAAACAAGCTCAACGTGCCGCCTCCTTCACAGTAAAGAGCCTCATCTTCTCCAGAAAAACCAACTTTCACCAAATGAGACGTAGCCCTGGGCTATATATTAAAAATGCATATCAAAGCAAAGAAAAATGGACGTGCGAGATTCTAACTAAATAAATTAGCATATCTAACTATCAAACCGCCTTTTTCTCCTCAACGAGAAGCGAGGACAGAAATTAATAATAAAAAAACAGCCGTATACAAATGAATAGATGAATCAAGAAAAGAAGGACAGCCATTGCTTTCCATCCCGCGGCCCAGTTTTTCAAATAAATACATTTTTCTGGACTGTTTTCCATTATTCATAGTTAATTCTAGCATGAAAAAGTTGGAGCCCTTTATATGGAAATGACTGTTGCTATTCACTAAAAGGCGTTGGGATCATGACTGCACTGTTCACATTTTTTTACCTAAACAAATATTTATTTTAGCCCGTATGACTGCATGTATAAGCTCTCACAAGTAAAAAAAAATAAGGCACTGTATTTTTGCTCATAAAAAAATAACTATATTAGCTGGAGAGTCTGTATGTTTCTATAACATGATTAAAATCACTCACAGCTCAGACGGAGCTCTGAAAGCAAACAAGAAAAAAACTCTTCTGCTTTTGTCAACTTCAGCCCAGCAGTATAATAAAAGGTTCACTGGTGCCACAGAAGTTAAATAAATCCCTCAAAAGTTAAATACCTAATGAGGTTGTCAGTCCAAATGGCTCCAAGATAAATGGCTTGTCATGCAACCTTCTTTGTTTATTGCTGCTCCTGATTTGCTTTATTGGCATATATAATTTTCTAATTATCAAAATATTTCTCACCAGTGGACTGATGCTAATGCTGGTGTCTGAGCACTGGAGGCACTATTGGAAATTGGCTTGAGTGTCAACCATCTGCCATGAAACTAAACAGGCTAGTTTATCTAATCTCCACAATATAAACAACAGCATGCCTCATTTCTACACTTGTGTTCGACGACCACAATATTGCCGTTCTGACCGTTTCTCAAACCAACGTCGGCATCTTCAGTCTAATTACGTTTTAACTCATCGAGTGCGGTGCGGGGCCGCTGCGTGGCCATGCGCACGCGACGGGCTTCCAGAGTGAATCCACCGCTATTAGGACTGCGGCCAGACGCAGCAGATGCAGCGCAGTGACTTTGCATAACACTTAAATCTGCTTTAATTCCTAATAGGCTTGGCCTTGTGCTGCTCAGATATGAACTAGTCACTTACTCGCAATAGCGCGTTCGTTTTTTGTTTTTTTTTCCACACCCAAAGCTTTAGCACAGGCATGCAAGACGCCATAATTCAAAAATATTAACTCCATAGCACAGCGTCAACTCAATATGGAGGGGGGGGGTCATTACACCGAAAATACACGATTTAAACCAGGGAATCGATCTTCAAATTTAAAGCTGCTGTACTTCAGGTGCATTTAATTGAATTCAGCATTATGGTGCCTCAAGCCATAAAGGGGGGGAGGGAGGGGGGAGAGAAAGCCGCTGCAGAGCAAACCGCACGGCAATCAATACGAAACAATTAAACACATTAACATCAACAGCAATGGAAGGCCTCCAGACGAACCATCAGATGCCTTGTGAACTTGACATTGATGGTAAGCCTTTAGCTCTGAGATCTATTTCAATAGGCTACCACTTTCTCCACCTCTGCAGCAAAATCCACAGCTTTACGCACGGGCCATATCCAGCTCCCACAGCCCCCAAATATAAAGCCCTTTTCTTTTTAAATATTGCCCTAAAGCCACAGCTTACCGCTGATACCCTGCTTTAACATTAAACCTGCGTAACAGATAATTGCTTCACGATTTCTTTCTTTTTTCTTTTTTTTTTTACCCAACGCATTTTTAATGCACGGTAGCCCATTTGCACACACGCGCACCCCCCTGAATGCACACGCACGCACACACACACGCACACACACACACAGACTATACCTCGTGCACGGACGCATTATGCACACATGACTGCCTCTAATCAAAAGACTAAAACAATACGTCAGTCTATTGTATCACATCTAGCTTTTGACCTTAGCACATCGATCGGCGGGTTCGCCTTGCATAACAGAGCACTGGGTCACACACTGAGCACAGGCTAAGCAGCCCAAAAGATGCCATAATGAAACACATCCAACCAATATGAGTATTTACAAAGCAGGCGATTATTCATAAGCGTTGTGTGCGTGTGTTTCGCAGACACGGACCCCAAAAACAGCAC
Source organism: Gasterosteus aculeatus (assembly GCF_964276395.1). Taxonomy (NCBI): domain Eukaryota; kingdom Metazoa; phylum Chordata; class Actinopteri; order Perciformes; family Gasterosteidae; genus Gasterosteus; species Gasterosteus aculeatus. The sequence goes on from NC_135703.1 coordinate 10,631,389, forward strand.
AGCGCACATTGTTGTGTTACTTACGTGATCTGCAAGGTTAGTCGACGATCCCGAGAGCTCTTCGTGATCTGATTTTGAGCTGCCATCCCGTTCGTCAATTACTAGGTCTATTGGCATTTTTCCTTTCAAACAACTGATGTACCGGTGGCAAAAATTGTCGCAGAGCTCGTGAACCTGGAGAAAAAGGAAGAAAAAAAACGGAAGAAAAAGCACCTTTTTCAGAGAGGTGGGGAAACGCTGCGGCCAGTCCAAGAATAACTCCAATTAAAGGGCGATATCGGCGTCGAGGAAACAATAGTGGCATTGTTGCTGTGCTTATTATTCTCCTGGGACTCAAGCAACAAGTTGAACGGCGAAGAAATAAACAGCCTGCTGTAAGCTGGTGGGATAATGAGTAGTTGAAACTAAATCTGCGGATCAATAACAATGTGCAACGTGACCAAAGAGACCGCTATACTTTATCAATGATCACACAGCAGTTGGCTGAATAAGATAAAACGTTTAATGAACGTGACAAACATGAAACTCTGTCTGAAATATATGTCTTTTTTTATATCTGCAAATAAGTAGAACACACTTGAGTGCTATATTTTGAAGAACTTTGAATAATATCAGCTGCAGCTACACGTTTTCTACCCACAGATCAGAGAAGACAAATGTAAAACAATATAATATTTACCTTTTCTAATTCCAAGAGGTGAAATCGTAATACTTGTATGGCTTGTATCATCTGGGGGAAAAGGGGACAAAATAAGCAGTTCATATCACATCGTTTTCAGGATTCATATTATATGTTAATCTGTCCATCATAACACTAAAGAGTGCCGGCAACAGCAAAAAATATATATATTTATTTTTTAACTCGAAAGGGAAGCTGTGTTTCTGGTCACCGCACACTGGGCAGCTGGGTCAGTTAGATGGGAACAGTGAGCACTGACAGCGGCAAATAAACTTCGCCTCCAAACTGATCTGACGTCTGCGCGGAAGTTTAAATCATATGTTCACTGTTTGCTGCTGCGGACACGCCAGAGGAACCCAAAACAAGGCAGAGTACAACCGCATTGACGCGACAATTATTGAGAGGCACGAGAGGTCAAAGTGTTCGCTTACCAAATTGTCCAACTCTGGATTTGATGAAAATAAAGGTTTTTCTGCTCGGACCTAAAATAATACAGCAAATGTCAAAGTTAGTTTTAGCATGAAATGTTCGGAACGTGCGTCTATTTCCGACTTAAGATGCTATCTGGTGGTACAAAAAAATTCTCATTAATGACTTTTCTGCAGCGAAGATACAATATAACAATATAAACTTGTATTGCACATTTAAAATAAAAAGAATAAATTAGAAGCAGGCATAAAATGATGCATGCGCAATTGACGCAGCCACGACATCCCAAATATATTTATTGGTAATACTTGTGAAATTGACCTGTTTGGCAAAGACTGCAATGTCCTCATTGAAGGAGTCTGAGGAGCAGACATCGCCGCCTGCTACGCCGGGCTCCCTCGGAGTACACGTCGCCAACTCGCACTTCTCAAAAACCAGTGCGAGCAGTGGGAATAAAGGGTGACTGCAAGAGGGGAAACACAGCCTGAGAAAGGAGCCGCACACCGGCTGCACAATGCCCGCTGCAAAAAATAGCCCCCACCGACATATACGGCATCTGTCGGCTACGTGAGTCCAAAATGTCTCTTTGCACGTGCACACTGAACACAGTTGGATGAGATTATTTTTTACTTTTGTCCCGCTGAATAGTTTTTATACACATTCGTCTCAAAACAAGTGGCCGTGTTTTTTTTGTTTTTTTTTAATGGGACTGTCAACAACTAAAACAATAAACCTTGGATTCAACGTTTCCTTTTTAGAGGCTGTGTGGACGGGGACGCACGAGTAAACACGCATCTGGGATATTTTACGCTTCATTCTGGGGGAATTCTGGGGATTTTAGACGCAATGTGTTGCTGAGCGACGTGTTGAGACCGACATTTCTTGCAGTGTAAAGTAGAAACGGCGGAGAAGTCCACAAAAGTGGACAAAAAAACATGACAGACACGCTCTAAATCAGTCGGTGGGAGTTTAGAGAAATTATACAGTGCGCACAAACACTTTAAATGAAATAATCATGTTGCAGAATCACACTACAGACGCACTAAGCACCGAGGGCGTTATTACATATGAGGCTTTAAAAGTGAAGCGGAAGTGAACAGAAATATCTAATTACTTTCATGTTAACATCGCGAGAGAAACAAAATACATTTTAAAAACTAACGCATAATTAGAAAGTAAAATGTCATTTTTTTAAAGCACACGTTTAGCTTCATTAAACTGCTTTCAGTTGCTTAATTTGTGTGATCTAGATTCTTGTCAGTGTATAAAAACACGAAGGTAAACTATTCCGTGAGTACAAGAGATGAAGAGGATTTACTCTGCGCTACACCCCAGATTATAATCATACACTGGGGATTATAGCACTTTCTGAGTAGGTGTGTTTGCTGAGCAACGTCTGGAAACATTTGTTTTTTAACTTTTGCCTTCATCGGTAACAACGTCTAATTACGTTTCTTTTATTATTTAAGAATAATGCGAGGAAAGTATAATAATAAAGACACGCGGGGCGTCGTAACACACTGTGCGCGCGCGTGTGTGTGTGTGTGTGTGTGTCTCTAATTTACTGCAGACAATATCTGAAAACAATTTGAAAAGTTGTCTGCAGGCAGCAAAGAAAACGTTTAAATGTGTCAAATCTATTTTTAAGGATCAACAAATAATAGTCGGCAGTAATGTAAAGCAACTTGCAACAATTCATTCCAGCGTTTTACTTGACTTGTGCTTGTACACAGAGCTTCCATATCATTTATAATATTATTATTATAGGAGCTCGAGGCGTACTCTTACTCACGGCGGGCTTCTTGATGCCCCCCTAACAATGCGTGTGCGATTACACATGGGACAAAACTCACCCGACCAACAAAGGGGCTCCGACATTGCGGTAGAATTTAGGTGGTGGGAGAGAAACTCCATCAAAACTCACTAATAGAAAAAAGCTTAGAAAAACTTGACTGAGGCAGTGGGGTGTAGGAGGAGGGGGAAAAAATGTATATATATATATTGCACGCATGTTTGTTTCATGCAAACCTTACCCATAAATTTGATCTTTATCCCTCTTTAAAACGTCGTTGACAGCGGAGCCCATGCTGGCGGGCATGACGTTGGGGTGCGGAGCGTGGGCTCCGTAGTGCTGGCTGGCGTGCAGCGGCGGTCCGTGGTTCAGGTGGTGGACCTGGGGAAGCGGCCGGGGAGCGTGCGGGTCCCCGTACATCGACGCCGAGACTCCGTCCATCCCACCGTAGTGGGCCAGCTCATCGTACTGGGGAATAGATCAACAACAACAAACAACGACGACGACAACAAGAAGAAAGGAAGAAAAAAAAAAGTCCGGTTACTTTCGCATTTAAAAACGAAAAGCGTGCAAAGGAGATTTGCAAGAGAATGAAGCAAAGAAAGAAAGAAATTTAAAATAAATAAATAAATGCACAGCGCGTGCCGCCTCGGCGTGGATACACGCAAAAGGAGACCTAACGAGCTCGTGCGAATGCGCTGCAAGCCAGCGCAGGATAAAAAGCAAAGTGTCGTATATTGTACATATACACGCATATACACACGTCTGATAAACAGTTTGCCATTACCAAAAACATTAGAACTCAAAGGCGCTCCGCGTAAGGGAGCTCGGTGGCCGAAAAAGAGCGAATTAGTTGGGAGTTCTCCTGTGAACGCGATCCACGACTGTCGTGGGGGCTCGTCGGGGTGAAAGCAGAGGCTGTCACTTTGCCTGGAGAGCAAGGGGCGCTGCAACAACAGAAACGTCAAATATAGCAGCTTTGATGTGAATGCTGCCGCCCGAGAACAAGTTATCGATACGAGCGCCTCCCCTGCAGTGGATTTGAACAGGTACGTGTAAGGAGATTTAAAAAAAAAAAAAAACCTACCCTTTGCGCCATTGGGCTGCGCTCCAATAAACTCCTGAATCTGTCGTATATTTAATATCCCAGTCCCCGTTCAGAAAGTGATTTAGAGATCAAGATTCCGTTTTCCGACCAACTTTGCGACTTCTCCTATTCGCCAGTGTGGTTCAGTGGAGATCGTAGCATCGGGGAGTTTTGCAATTTCTCTTGTTTTCCCTCTTTCCACGGGAGGGGAGAGAAAAAAAGAAGCAAAAATGCGCCAAAGTGAAGGTTACAATCGGCCCATCAACAACCTGCATGTAACTAAACTGTCGTGTCTCATGGCTTTTTGCCACTCCGGCTGTCAATCAAAGCCAGAGGTTGTCAAGGTAATGAATGAATGACGGTCGGCGATGATGTTCAGGAGAAGGACGAATCTTTTTTAGTCCGTTTTCATCCCGCGAGTCCGCGTCTCCTTTAATGCCTCCAGATCGCTATCTTGTTTTATTATCACTGTAAAAAAAAAAAAAAAAAAGAAGAAGAAGAAGCAAAAAGAAGAGGAAGAAGAAGAAGGGAGGAAAAAGCAGTCGAAACGAAGAGACCGCGATTCAGATCTCTCCTTCCTTTCCCCCCGTAGGTATTTGGTCTATCTGGCGAGCCTGAGATGAGTGAGTGTCAGCGAGTGTTGGCAGGTTGGCTGCTAGCTTGCTTATAGAAACGGAGTCAGCGCGCAGCGCCGAGCGGTGGGCGAATGAAATGACGGATCCCGGAAGTAGCGGCGGCCATAGCCAGTCCTGCAGCAGCTCCACAAAAGAGAGAGGAGAGACCAAAGCGAGAGATATGCAGAGTGTATGCGGAGCACGGGGACGGCTTCAACTCCACACCGGGGCTATATATATATATATATATTAAAAAAAAAAAAAAAGCCAAACACACACAGCTCCCAACCCGATTCCTCTTTTCTTTTCCACCGTGAAGATTCCTAAAGGACAGGGAGAAAAAAGCAAACAGGGTGAAGGCTGAGTGAAGGAGGGTTTAGCAGCGCGGAGCTCTCTGAGTGACCACGCGAATCGTGATTTAGGGTACAATAAGTAAGAGTTTGAGGTAGATTTACGAGGGATGCAATGCACAACCTTTAAGCACAATAAAATGTGACATTAACAAATGGTAAACCTTTCAACTTTTGCGTCCCCGCGCGTCCTCCGTGACACGGCGGGATATTATAACGCTTACGAATGCTGAGGCGCTTACTTTATTTGTTTGTAGCTTGTGTACCTTTACAACTCTGAAATACCTCACAATCCAACAACACACTATCATTTGGCAAATGAATTGACACCCCTCTAATCCTAGAATGAACTTTTCCAACCGGGGGGGGGGGGGGGGGGGGGGCTTTGTGGAGAAAGTAATTTTGTATGTTTCTTTCGTCCAATCCCCTCTCTCAATAGAAAGCTGTGCCTTACCTCAGAGTAGTCAATTATCAAAGCTCCCTGAGATCATCAATCATGTGAGGAGATTGAAGTTTAGAGGAGGAGCAACGCTCCGGCCATCGATGGCAGTGAAGCCTTTTTTTGGGGGGGGGGGGGGGGGGGGTCGAGCACTTTTACGCACAGAAAAACAGAAGCAGGCCATCTATTCCCTTTAGAATGTGGCTCCATCAACGCTAATATGGCACCGCGGCTGTATTGATAGGCTCTCACATAAAGGCTCCTTTCATGGCTCCGTGACATTTTTGATGGTGAAATTAATTATTCACAGGTTAGGATTAAGGTAGACACACGCTCAGGGAGATGGGCTGTGGCCACCGGTGGAGGGTCAATAAACTCTCCCCACAAACAAAATACCAAACAGAGTTGCTTGAGGTCGTTTGCAGAAATCTGGGGAGTTTTTTTTATTTTTTATTTTTATAAAGGAAATCGATTCAATAAATGAAACCGTGACAACAGTTATGTTTGTTGGCATAATGTGGGTGGAGGAGAGGGAGTGGGGAGGGTGGTGGTGGTGGTGGTGGAGGGGGGGGAAGTGTAGGACTGCAGGGTTTGACAAACGGCTGTGTGGACATTTCAACGTGCAACACCCCGGGAAGGAGCTGCAGAGCGGTGCGCAGAGAGCCAAGGCATTCACCGTCTCCAAGTCTCTCCCACACTCTGTAAACACAACCAGCCCGGCCGGCAGACCGCGCTATTGGAGACTGATATTTTCATGAGCTAAATACTATCATTCACATTGATTTGTGCATTAACGCTTGACTTTTTTTTCTTCTTCTTATTCTTCTACTTCTTCCAACTTCCTTCTTTGGACAACCACGGTAAGTAGCACACACCTTACTGTATTTGCCGCTTTGTTGCACACGCGCGTCTTTACGCGGGGCAGTAAGGGGGGGTGGGAGGGGGCGGCGGGGGCGGCGGGGGGGGGGGGTTACGGTTGGACTATAAAAAAATAAAAAAAAAAGAACATGGAAGATATTGTCACTTGTATGTTTAATCTGCCGCTCGATGGAAGTATCCTTTAATCCCCAAACTGCCGTGGAGTTGGATGTATACGTGCTTCCAGGTCTTTACCGCATTTACTGTGGAAATATGTGATTTGCCCCCGAGGAGAGTGATGTAAACACCCGAAGAGCGTGTGAAAATAGCAGAGGCTAATTATGCGTGTCCAATGTACGGCTCCGCAGAAACGCGTCCTTCCCTGTAAAACTTTCAGCGAGGACTCCTAACGACGTGGAAATTCTAAGCTCCGTCTTTTTTTTTTGGTGAACTATTTATTGGAGCAATTAATGGAAGCCACAAACACACGGCGTCGTCACGAACGGCGTTTAGGTGGCGAAATGTCTTCATTTAGCTAAATAACAGCCTCGATGCAACATTACGCAGGTCGGTGTTTAATTTTCTAATTTTATTTTAATCATCATTCACTCAATAGGTAATTAAAATTAATTTTCCTCGTAAACAAGACCTGTGCCAATTTAAAACCTCCGGTTTATAACCTGACCGCATTTACAAACCAGATTATTCCAGGAGGACACCCATCACGGACAATTACGCCTTTTCACGGAAATTGGGATTTCTCAAGGCTTTCACGTTGTGTCCGTTTTTTCACACAACTCTGGCACGTAAATAAAAATAAAAAACAAAACATTTCTTTTTAAATCAGTAGATGGCATTAACAGGCAGTACAATTTCATCGGGTGGTGTCAAATTGAGGTCAGTTTAGGGTTAAAGCTCTCGGTGTCCGTGTGGGACATGGCCAGCTGCGTTTGGATCATTAGGAGGTGGGGGGGTTGGTGAGGGGGGGGGGGGGATCCATTTCAAGGAAAACACTACTGGGACAATCACCAGGCTAAAGATCCACTGCATGTCACATCCTGAAGGTGCACCAGGTCCGCTAGCATGCGACCGAGCATCGGCACTGAACTTCCACTCCTCTGTTTACTCTTTGCAGGATTTACAATCCCTCTCCCCCCTCTGCTGCCCCGCAGGGCTCGTTGTTCACACACACACACACACACACACACACACACGCACACACACACGCGCGCGCACATGCACACAAGACTGTTGCTAAATATGGAGAGAAAAGCATTGTTGATTTAATTCCCTCAAAAAGATCACTGATATGAAACCGGCTTCAAATCCTCTTAGTGACCTTAAACACTCCTGGAGAAACAATTGGCGCTCAACCGTATAGGAACAAATAAAATCGCCCTAATCTTGTTTGTAACTTTGTTCTTCTTTGGCCCTCTTCACTATGTGAGATTATGTAAACGAGCAGAGCTAATGTATAGAGGCGCTGAGATAAGACTGGATCATAGACTGACTCCTGAAGAGGCTCAGGGAGGCAAGACCCTTGCAGCCTGTGTATTTCTTCTCTCTGCAGGAGTTCGGTGATGAGAAGAAATGCGGCTGCAAATGCATGTAACGTGCATCTGCAAACACGTTCTGCCCCAAATGCAACGGCTGCGCTCGTTTAATCATTTCACGGATTTGATTCAATTCTTTAATCGACAGGTTTTACGATGGTTTAATCTTCGATCACCTCAGTCATCTGATTCTGAACTTCTTTTGACCCCCCCGGAGTGAATTGCGACTATAGGCTTTCAGAAAGTAGAGTGAGCAACTCAAATACTTGTAAAAGTTTCGCGACTAACTGTAAATTCTTCAGCTCCAAAGCCTCATTTTCCCCTCCACCGATTCTCAGAGTGTGGTGTCAAAGGGTTAGTGAGGGGGCGTGGGGGGGGGGCACCAAATGTAACTGTGGCTTTTCCTCCACACTGGAAGGAGATTATGCGGCCTTCTAGCGACATCTGGCGGCGGCGGAACCAGGGCTGTCGAAAGCTTTGCAAGAAATGTGTAAAGGCCCACAAAATGAAGCAAAAAAAGAATTATTTACTACATCCAAACGCAGTTTTCGAAAATATATCAAATGGCTTTTATTAAAAACGAAGGGGATTGCATTAACGTCGAACGCCATCGAACGTATGAAAATAGAGATTTCGTTTTACTGTCCGAATCGAGCCTTTGTTTCTCGCTGCCTGACTCTCAACAGATTTGCTGGCAATTCATTGAGGATAGGTTCTGCGTAAGCGTTTACACCGTCACACAAAGTAGAAAATGCATTTTCCTAGTTTTTTATTATTATTATTAAAAAAATGCAAGTAGCCTTAATGTAAATCCTAATTCGTTAGATACAGGATTAATACGCAGCTTTATATCTATGGTGCAAATAAAACACTGTAAAACTATTTAAATATTGATAAAATCAAGCTTTACACGTGTTAACGCTTGTTAACGAATAAAAGCGTGTTAACGAATAAAAGTTAAACAATTACTCAAGCGAAGCCGGGGGGAAAAATAGATTGGGAAGTAAAAAAAGATGACCATAACACTACATTACTGCTGAAAAATAGCGTCCTTCCCGTTCTTTTTAAAAAAATGTTGAAAGAATTATTTCAGATGCAAAACTATAATGCGATGCATTACTCCCTTCATTCAAATCGTAGTGCATTTTGTCCCACGTTGAAATAACATGCGCGCGGCCGGAGGAGCAGCTCGGCCGGGACACGCAGTCCGAGCGGGTCACCGCCGGGATTAGAGCCCGTCGTTAACGCCTGTGCGGATACACCAAATGCTGATTTAATGAGCTTGCACTGGGTGTTTGTCCTGGAATACCTGGTGTGCATGTTAGTTACGCCACAGACGATAATCCCTGTGTGCCCCCCCCTCTCCTAACACGTGGCTTCAGGGACGGCCTCATACCTACAGCAACAAAGACGCCCGTGGAGATTTGCGTATTATTTTCTTTCCTTTTTAAAAATGTTTTATTCTTTTTTATTTCGGTTTGATTGAACAGCTCGAAGCCTATAAGGCCCGTATCCAGCCACATTACCAGCTGTAATTGAGAGAAGTTTAAGTGGAAAGCGAGGAGTTAATAGCGGTGACCCTCTTGCTGTGCCTCTGTCGCTCATCATTTATCAGGCTTAAGGGGCTTAAACAGGCAGCACAGACCCACCTTTTATTACATATCAAACCCTCTCTCCCTTATCTACATTATAGGAAATGCATGCATCGTTGCCCGTTATGCGGATTTGGAAATAGAAACATGTCCAATAAAGTCTCCTTCCTCCGCTGATCAGAGGAAATATGGCTTTAGGCGCAGCAGAGACAACCCCGGCGCGTTAAGCCTTTATTAAATTGTCTTAATTCCCCTCTGCGCTTATGATATGTATAGAAATTCCACTCTTGCGTTGGTTGTCCGGTGCAGGAAGCGGGGGGAGGGGGGTGTTTTCATGGTTCCAACGTGATTAGAAGGTGGATGGAAGTGTGAGTGCGCGCGGACGCAAGAGCGCCGGCGAACTGTTAAACGAAATAACGCACGCGGCGTCGTGTCCCGCGAGTACCGGAGCATTCAGCGAGGCTGTAAAGGAAGTGGATGCACCAAGACACCTGGCAAAAACTACATAAGTAGACCGCTGCTTTATTCATAATATGAAGGGGTGTGAAAAACATCCTGTCTTCTGTGACCTCCGCCTCTCTCCTTTATTTACAGCCTCACACAACTGCAATTGTCTTTTACAAGGAGGCCGTTAAAACAGTTGCCTAGTCTTAACTTATTTGTGCAATTTAAAAAACATGCGGTTCCAGATAATGCTTTCGATGCTGAAATAAAATATTTGAGCACAGGAGAAATATGTGGTGTTTTCCCTCTGAAACGCTGCCACAGTGTTTCACTTTCAACTTCAGGGCCGAGCTTAAGATGTCTGCTGCTTTCCTCCAAGGAGAACTCAGTCACTCAGCCCGAACCAGCTGCATTTCCACTGAGTGACGGATTTTGATATTCTAGTCACACAACAGAGTAAACAGTCTCCTATTCAATAAACATCATTGACAAGGTCCCACAACCAGCTATTTGGAATACAGAAGTCTGCCGTCATTGGGTGGCCGTAATTTTCTATTTGTAATGATCAAATAAAAGAGCATCACGCTTATTTAGTTGTTTAAAAAAGTTGTAATGTGTACATGTTGTGACAAATTATACTTGTGTATGTACATTTTTCTCTGAAAAAAACGATCGTACATGTTGTAACCTTCACATTAAAACATTTTTAAAACGTCCTTCGATTTGCTCCTCTTTTTTCAAAATGTGTGCAGCTCATGAGTAAAAGATTTCACTGAATCTTCCCTCTTTTTCTCTCTCTCTTTTTCTCTCTCTTTAACACACACACACACACACACACACTGCAGAGACTATGAACTAATCAAATGACTGAACACGAGAGACGAAAACCATTTATTTTAGTTGTAATAAACTTGAGCTGTTCTCCACTCGCATTTATGGAGTAACCCCTTCATGTCTGACCTCCATTCACAGCATGGGACGGTCCCAGCAGAATCCCTCCCACCCCCCGACTGCTGAACGTTTAAAAAAACACCCACGACTTGCTTAACACAACATAGTCTTACTCACGACTCTGCTTGTTTGAAAGGCTTACACGAAACAATGCGGGTAAACAAATGCAGATGGTTTGTCAGTTTGTGTTTTTGTCCCCCTGGTTCTTCTTGTTTTCCTTTCATTTTCCTCTCCCGATACCCAGAGCCCAGCTCTCCCTCCCTGCCCCCCCCCCCCCCCCCCCTCCACTCTGGTTCTGCAGGAGTTCACATGATCAAGCAAGGTACCCAGGTAATTACCTGGCATTGTCAAATAAAGCGACCACTGATTCAAATGAGGAGTGAAATATCAAAGAGCGGCAGTTGCCTTTGCAGCCACTACTTATCCACGCAGGAGACAGAGAGGAGATCTGAGAGCTGCACAGAGGCAACAACAACAACAACACTGAGCCTTCCCCTGCTAGATAAACATCACCAATGGAAGCAACATGCCCGGGATCACTAGTAACAGCGGATTTATTTGTATTACATATCCTGCTTATCGTTATTAGCTCGTGGTTTGCTTTATAGTGGCCGCGGTGCAAGTTTAACAGGAGGGATTTAGCTGTATTCTCCAGACCGTGCTAGTGTGCAGGCTGCTAGTCTCTCTCTCTCTCTCTCTCAGAGGATGGAAATGTGATGGTGCTCCGAAGCCGTCAAAAGAAGGGCAGTGTTTCTAAACTTCTATGGCTGCATTCACTCTGTGTTCTTTGGATCACATGCAAAAGGGAGAAAGAATCTAACAGGGCCTCAGTGTGCGGCACCGCGTCTGAAGTCCTCGGCCTAATCAGCCGGGATAAGCGCGGCAATCATCCATCGTTTGCAGGGTCGGGCCTTGATTTTTCCTGCAGACTGAGAGTCGCGTGGGCTGAAATAAACTTTTGAAATAAGCGCACGGCCCCCGTTTGCTCTGGTGGCTCCCGCGACTTAATCTAATACACTACGTAATTCCTCCTGCCGAGGCCGTGATTCGGGGGCGGGGTTGACAACAAGACCTTTGACACTTTGACACAGTAAGTGGAAGGTGATCCCAACGAGCGATGTCATCGCTCTGGCAGCAGCAACTCCTGAGAAACCTCATTCCTGCTCCCTTCCCGTTCGAAGTAGACAAGCGGCGTCCTGGGATTTCAGCGGAGTACAGAGAGCACCTGTAATTTGACTTGCCACGTCTAAACGGAAGTTGAATAGGTTACATTGTGCAACAACAAATAAAATGCTCATAATGCTTTAGTGACTGTTTTTCATGGTTGGAGGCAAAATAGGGTCTGTGACAATATTTGAGTGTTTAATGCTATAAACACACAGACTTCCCTCCCTCTGGCATGTGGGAGGCTCCCAGGGACACTTGGAATGTAAATATTCATTGGGTGATGTGATGGGCTATTAATTATTAAGCACAGAAAGGAAGTGCAATATTTCAGCATTTAACACATGAATCTTGTTTTTTATTTGCTGCAACCTTTGGCTGAACGTTTTGAGACATATTTCACAAAAGGCTGCTCGATGAAAAGCTTGAGAATGAACTCTACAAAGAGCAATAATTCTCAAATAGAACACGAGCAACAAGGGGGGGGGGGGACATACATAATTAACATCTGACCTCAAAGGCAAAATAAGTTCAAAGGATCACAGCAGAGCAACAAATATTATTTGTCTTTTAAAGTTGTCCCTTTGAAAATAGTGCTTTGACCGCCTGTACCTTTTTTTTTTTTTTTAACATTTCCTTTGATTTGTCATACTTTAAGTGGGAGTTTGAGCACTTCCTGCGTAACTTTCCAGGTGAACCACATCAGCAATCATTCCTGCAGCTGCGCCTCATGACAGAGGGGCCACCAGCGATAGGTGGTCGGAGGTCCATGCTTCACATACCACGCATCTGACAACCGAGGAGTGAAGTGGTCCGATATGACCGTAAAGTTAGAAGGGGGGTAAGTGTAATTTTATATGGACACTGACAGTTTGGTGCTGGAGAGGACTCGTGTTTAAAGGCGCCGCGTTTGCCACAAAGGAAAACACACGCACGGTCGTTTTCTTCTGGCTCTGGAAGCGGCGTGCGTCTCTGAGAGCCGCTGATACCAACCGGAACGGACTTTTCAATTAGAAGAGGAAGAGTAAATGACCTGGATAGGATCAGGTCTTTGAGGGTTCACATCCTGTTGTGCCTGTGACATCATCTGCGTTGACATAAGTCAAAATGTAAAAAGGACCCTGCCACTCCGTCACGTCCCGGCAATTCAATACAAGTCATTTGTGCTCTGAAAAAACTCATCTGAGTGGAATTGAATTAACAATTTCCCTAGCTGATTTGGTCTTTTAAAACCCTCATTACACAGAAGCATTGTATATATTATCGAATCCCTTAGAGGAATACGGAACGAGGAGTCTACGTTCATCCTATCATCATCCAGTTGTAATATTATAATCAATTAGCATGGATGAGCTAATTGTCCAATCTCTCACTTGCTAATTAACCCCAGAAATATAAATGGGACAAACTAATGCACCACTTTTTTTTTTTTTTAAAGGGGATGCACAAATTGAGCTCATGCTTTAGTTAACATGGTTGGTTTCTTCGGCGAGTCTTCAATATGTATGAGCTACATCAAAGCGTTGGGATAGAAATGAGGCCTGCACAAAAGCAGAGCACATTTTAGATCCACGGAATGCAAATGTGTTGCTTTTTTTGTCAAACTTTTGTGTTTGCATTAAACATTGGTTTACACAGTCTACGGGCGTTTTTCTGTGCCACTTGTGTACAGACTACAAAACACAGTGTCCTTTGGGATATTTTATTTTAAAAGGCATAATCTCCATAACGACACTGGATTTTGATGCATCTGGTTGTGTGTGTTTTTTTCCCTCCCTTACCACCGCAGCCTAAATGTGTCTGAAGTTACATAATTCTACGGAGGGATGGGTGCGTTCTATATAAGTGTGGATCATTATCGCTCAGTCACATGAATGTCATACTCCACGTCACGAGCGTGTCGCACCGCAGCTTTACGATTTGGCCAAACAAAAGCGTGTCGACGCAGGGTCTCTCCGTGACTCCAGACAAACAATCGCGTACACACAACGAGGCGCTCCAGGAAAATCATTAAGATGTTTCGCCTGCAGATGGGCAAGTTTCTGTGGAGTTGCCCTCGTCTGACTTAGAGGATGATCCATAACAACAGGCCTCCTGTAAAGAGCAGCCGGTCGTTGGATGTCTCTTAATTCAAATGAAAGCAGATACATTTCACCTGCTTGGACAATAAAGAGCTTTTTCTTAATCGCAAAGTGTTACAAAATAAATTTCACGCTCACAGGAGCACCTTTTTTTTATTTTTTATTGCATGAGCACAAGATAATAACAAAAAAATGTCACTTCCCCAAATTTCAGCCAACTTTTTGTTTTTCTCTCTGCGGCCCTTTGTTCTGTGTTGTTGTCACATTTGAAATGTAATACTACTTATCACCTGACTCCATCTGTAGGAAAGATATCCGGCATTCTCCTTTAATATTCACTGGTTGTTAATTATTAAAGGTATGTATTTGAATTATAAATATACTAGTTATACAGAAGTAGGCAAAGCAGGCATATAGCCCGGGGCTAAATTCCTCCATTACCCATTATTTTCCAGTCGGCCGTCTCCATATGCCTGCCTCCTATTCCTATGTCATCTCAAAAAAACACGGCAGCATTCCTTTGTACTTATCTACCCCCCCCCACACACACACACACACACACACACTTTGGCCACCCGAAAAAAAAATCTCCCCCTCCATACATATGTGTGCGGCTTCCTTGAAGTAGGATGTCACACTTGTCTTAAATATAATGAATCACTATCTTCAAGGCATCCCTGGATCCCAAACACTCCCCACAGAAACCTGCCCGAGTCCTCCCCCGTTTCCAGCCTTCCTGCATGTCACAAATCATCCGCTGTGGAGGGCTCCCCACTAAATCATTAACAGTGTCAGAAACCACTGGGCCAAGAATGGGAAGAGCCCAGAGATGTATCAGAGGCGTACGTACACATGATGGGAATATAGAAGGGTAAACAAAGAGAAGCAGCCTTACACACCCGCTCTTATCTCTTCCTCGCCGCTACACTTTGGCTCACCCTCCTGTGTTTTTTTTTCTCATTCCTCTCCTCTTCCATGGGATTTCTTACCAACAATAAAGACTGTGAGAAAAAGTAAAGAAATTGTCGAAGAAGTTTCGCAACTCACGAGAAATTCTCAACCTGTTTTGTCTGAACTCTGAAAAGCTCTGCTGTAAATATACAGTAAATAACTGCTGTTCAATATATAAGATTATGTCTTTGCGCAATTTTGATAACGCGTATTTATGAGTCTACCGTTGAGGGGATAATCAAAAAGATGACTTCTTCTCCTCACTGGCGTTGTCTTAAACTGTGGTGGCTTTGTTGTCACAGGATGATAATTCTCCTGTCATACAGCATTACAGTTTGTTCCATACATGCGGCACGCCTTAAAATGCAAGCGCCTTATACGATGCCACTTATCAGGCAATTTCCCTTTAATGCTGTAGCCCCGCTTTTATCTTAGACATACACTCCTTCCTATGCCACTATCATCCATCAAAAGGATTACTAATTTTCCTTCAATTTCCGTTGCTCTCCGAAGAATCTAAAGGATGATTGATAATGGACGAAGGAAAAGCACAGTGGTACTGTTTTTAACCTTGCTCAAGTCGTTAATCCGCTTTATACCCATGAAGGTAGTAAAGGAGACAATGAATTAGTCATTAAAGTGCAGGTCAGTTTATTAGAATTCCTGATTGAACTGTAAAACGACTTCTCCCGGGCAGACGGAGGAATCTGCAAAAGCAGGGGGAAGAAAAAGGAAAAGGAGCTGAAGGAAGCAGACATAAGAATCACCGCAGCAGCGCATTTTCTCCTGAAGAAAACGACAGTGTTTATCGGTGGCCATCCCTCACCTGACAACAAAAACAACAAAAAAACCTGCCTAATTAGCGCGGCCGGTGAAGAATCACGTGCCAAGGATCAGTTGAAAATGATCAAAGTGGAGAACTGATGCTGGTGTGACAGGAAGAGAGCGCACACACACACACACACACACACGTATGTACACGTAAACACACAAAACCCGGAGTGACCATCCATTTGGTTGAACTTGCTCCACGTCTCTGATGTGAGCGCTGGCTCATGTTTGTCACCATTTATTCAGTCATGCGGTCGTTGGCTCCGATCCACAGGATGTTTGCTGCTCCCTAAAACAAGTAAGGATCTAATGGCTTTCAGTGCTGTTAGAAAGTTCTGCTCCCACAAGAACCCAACCGCTTGGGTTCCACGTCAGAGAGTGCAGCGATGAATCGCATGGAGCAACTTTGTCTTTTTGTTTCTTTTTAAATCCACGTATATTAGCGGTGCACAGGCGCACCGCTCCCGTTAGTATTCTGAAATGAACACTTCACAAGTGTCACGTTTAAGAGTTGTAGCTGGTAAGCAGCGTCTCCCAGTCCCAATAGCCTGGATAAACACACACCCCAGTCATGAGAAACCAGTGTGACAGCTGAGATATGCCATTATTAGCAAACATTCTCAGGCATGTAAACATGTTACTCCATTAAATGGTGATTTTTGCGGCCTGTGTAAACTCTGTTTCCATGGCAGCAAACAGAAGATTGTTTATTTATGTAAACAAGGGTGTTTGTGAACGGGATACGAAAATGGACACGAACAGCCGCTGCTAAGTGTGAGCCAAACGAGGATGCTGCTGGTGTGGAATATTCTGTTTATCGCCATGCGTCACAAGCAGAGTGCAAGAAGGCTTTTAAATTCTCCATACGAAAAAAAAAAAAAAGAGCAGTGTTTACTTCATGCGCGGCCCGAGCAGAGAGCCGCTCGATTGTTTTGAAACCAATCACGGCCCGAGGGGCTTTCAATTGCTGATTGCACGATGTCATGCTAACCAGGAAGGCCACTTATCACTGTGGCGGACTTCAGAGAAGCTGGCAGGGCAGCGGGGCTCTCCTCTTAATGTTTTGTCTATGCCACCAGACGTGAACCGAGTGGATTTAAGGAATGCCGTTGACACAGCAACACTGTGTTCTTTGTCCACGCAGCCTCGACTTACACCGGGGGGCCGGTTCCTTGTTCGCATGTCACGTCGTTCCCAGTCCGTCTCGCTCCGGAACTAAATGGAACTTTCATTTCCTGGTTTGCGAATGAGTCTCTCCCACTGCTTTTGTTTGATATTTATTTATTCCGTCCATGTGACAGGAACAATGCGCATTCATCAACATCTCAGCTTTCACGTCGCTGTAAACGCGTCGGACCCTCCTTCTCTCTCTCTCCCCCCGTCCTCTGCCTTTCCTCGCAGTGCTGTAGCCTCGGCCTAATTCCAATCGGCAAATCAGCAGCGACACTCTAATGAGTGAAATTGCTTACGAGGGGAATCTGTTTCCGATGGCGGGCGCGAATGATTAATGCGCACTGACAACGTGTCTTTCCTCGAGGTGCTTTGCTGGGCTATGGCAGCTGTGGGACGCCACCTCCTCAAAGATGGCCCGCTCTTCCTCTGGGAGGCTGACGTCCCACAGGGGTAGAGTGGAGATGCTGCTAAGGAGTCCAACACAACTCGACACTGAACGGGATCTTAGGGGTTACATTCGTATCCTTACTTTACAATGTGAAGGAGTATCGGTTGAGTTGATCACAAGGCGAAACGAATGTACCTGCAGCGTGATTATGAAGGTTTCATAAAGCTGGGGCAATATCACATGCAAACATTCCAAACTACTGACAAAATAACAGTTTTAAGCAGGTTATGGTATTTTATATATATTATATGATAAGACATAATATAATGAATAATATACATGTGTATAAAATATCCAACAAACTATATTTGAAATAATATATGAAAATCATTTTTACATTTTTTTTAAAATGTGACCAATTTCGTTAAAAAAATGTTTTCCTATGGACGATATAGGTGATTAATGGCATACTTCAACAGCAGTTTTGCAAAACAAAAAAAAAACGCTCTTCTTTGATCAGAAGCTGCCAGCTTGTGTATATGATTTTTTCATTTCAAAGATATTACCATCTGCAACTTAAATTGATTAACTTGTTGTTTCTGCATCACATTTGGCTGAATTAAGCAGTTATGGTGCCCTTTTGTTCACAAACACTAAAAGGCTTATGGGAAGCTGACTGTGACAGCTGCAAGACAGATTCTTCATGTGTGATGTTGGTCTTGCCCGGTGGCTGCAGGTCAGCTTCAGCTGTTCTACTGTTTCCATTTCATCATGGGTGCACATTTCATCAGGCTCCTGTTAATGTTGAGAGATTTGTCACAACTACAGGGCGTTTATGAATGTCCTATTAATGCTACATGAAATCAGCTGCTGTTTGGAAAAAACCTTTTAATAATTAAGAGGTTAACACAAACCATCAAACTCCACAACTGTACCGTAAAATCATCTTCTGCAAAAGTAGGGTCTTGAAATTGTGTGAATCTATTCATGTTGTAACTGGTGTGCCCTGGCTGTATAATAAGGAACTATTTATCTCCATACTTCACACCTCAAAAGAATTTCTTATCTCCAATAACCATTCCTTGAATTACACTACACGGACTCTGAAACCCGTCTCCTTGGTTTGTACGGCTCTAATGTCACATGCACCATTATCAAAGACTTTCAACCTAACGACCCAACTAACACGAACGTTCCTTTCCTCATTCCGAGCGCGCAGATGAGCTGAGACCCCACTGAGCCAATGAGCTTCGACAAAACTGGCTTGATTGCCGGGGCTTTAGCGCCAATGATCCTAGAATAACAAGGAGCATATTGTACCATCAGCACAGCGCTGCACAGCCGGTGTCTCTCCCAAGTTAACGGGCTCTTAGATGCCCGCGCTCAATGATAGAGGTAATGACGTTCTCATAAGCAACCATATGGACAGAGAGGTTTGATTGCCTCACAACGGCTCCCCACACAGCGGAGGCTCACAGGTAGCTTTGCTAACAGGGCGACAGGGGAGCTTACAGAGCTAACAGTGTCTTCCTGAAGGGGGGCGGGGGGCAGATTGTGGTGTTTTACGCTGAAGCTGTAACCGCTATGGGGGAGCAGCTTCCGTGAGCTCAGCTGTGGGGCGGCCCGGCTATATGTCAACAAGGAGGGCCTCGGATAAGAACACACACAGAGGGAGGGGGGGGGGGGGGGGGTTCATTCTCGTTACCACAACAAGACCACTGACGCTGCACGGTGGCGCATCCCTGTCAATATTTTGAGTGGCGCTGCAGTACCTTGCACAACTCTATTTTGAGTCATTTGGCGCTCCTTCCCGAAGCATGGAAAGTAGGGTTATTGTAATTTCCGCTGGAAAGTCACTTTCGGCAGCCTGTCCCTGCCAGATGCCGCTCCAGCAGCGTATGGATGAAAAATGTGATTATCACAACATGATTGACACGAAAACGAAAGAGCAGTGACTGCGTTTTTTCACAAGTTTTCCACGAGTTTTAATCACAACATACGACATCTCTCACGGGGGAGACCTGTGACGGGGGCGAGAGGGAAACAGCACATTTGGCTCTATTTGTGGTGTTTGCATAATATTTAGTTTGCATGGCTTCATGCGCGCGTGCATAGATGACAGCTTGCACGTGGATACATACTGTTGCTTCTACGAATCCACATCCATTTGTATTTTGTCGAGTCTCTGGTACATAATAGAAAATGCATGGACACACTTTATTAGGTACATCAAACAAAAAGTTTATTGCTTCAATAATGCTCTGATAAAGCCTTCGTGAAGGTTTCAGTGTTTAGTTTTGGTCATAACTGTTGGAGAGGTGTTGATTACACTGCCGGGTCCTTTTGGAGGCTGCAATTGCTGCGTTCTGTGTTTAATTGTGTTGCGTTAAACTGACAGTTTGGCTTATTTTGTCCATGAGCGCTGAAAACCTTTCTGCGTAATGCAGTGTCATTCCTCAGCACAAACTACGTACTCCAAATTAACTACATACTTAACTCAACAACCGTTACTTTTACCTGTGTGCGTCTGACAAACTGAGGCTGCATGTACCTGGGCTGCTAATCGCGATAGTACAAAAGCAAGGTAGCTTCATCTTTGCTTTACACATCTGCCTGTCTGCTACCACCACTCATAAGTCCCTGTCGCCAGCCGCCTTGGGAGTTCAGATAATGTTCCTTGGCTGGCAGAAGACAGGCTGATAGCTGTCATGGACAGAAACAGAATAAATTACAGGGTTTCATTGGGGCGCCTCAAAGGCGCATTAGGGACCTCAGGAGCCCAATCCCCAAACACAGGATGAAGAATCATTTTGTCACAAAGGCGAAGGGTCGCCCATCACTGTCTAATGCATGCCTTGATTAATCGCAGGGATGGATCAACATTATGTCCTATTCAGGGTGACGCTTAATTGCCTCCACCATCCAACTCATCCATTGCCGTAATGGTGGTGCGTCTTCTTCCCTGGACACATAGTTAGTCTGCTAGACTGTAGCGTAGTGGGACAGGACCCCCCTTAAACACCGTCACCAGCTGAGAGCTTACCCTCTCCAGACACCTTTACCTCCCCCTTAACCGTGAATATGTGGATAAATGGAGCTGGCTTCATCGCCCGTAGCCCTGTGTTTATATTCACGGCAGAATGTCTGTGAGTGTTAATGTATGTAGATTTCATTTCTGATGAGTGATTATTTGACTGCTCATTTTGCCTGAGATTTATGGCACTCTCTCTATCTCCTGACTCCAGTGCCACTCTTATCTTTAATAAAAGAGATGAGGACATTAATCAGGTTTTGTTGGCGACCCTTACTGAGACATTAAATGTATTGTATGGGGTAAGCAAACACGCTTCACATCCTTCTCTCTCACAGTCAAGTGAGGGAAGGAGGGTGAGGGACAGAAAGAGGCGAGCGCAGAGAGAAAAAAAAAGCCTCATTATATTTATCATAATTTCACATCTGCTGTTTTTGAAGCAATGTACCATGAGCCCATAAAGTGTATTACAACTGTGCATAAATTCAACTGATTTGTGGCTGGAGTAGCTAATTCCTTGAGTACATTTTAGAAAAACAAGCACTGAGCCCTGAAATTGCAATCCCATGAAGGCTTTAAATTATTGAGTACAGAATCAAGAACTTGGTGACGCACGTGTTACGGGGAAAAGCAGAGCTCCCCGAGATAGAGACAATAAAACCTGAGATGAGTGAGCGATACACTCAAACAAAATAAAGGAAGAGAAGATGGGCAGGCTGCGTGATGAGGGGGGAGTGACTATTGTACCCCTGCATCTCATTTCATTCCTCTTAACCACGAGGATGCATTTGGGACGACACATTTAGTCCCCACCACCACCCCCATAATAACCGCGTCGCTACTTCATATCGGGGGGAGTTAGTGGATGGATGCCATGCATTCCACGCAAAGCCTCCTCATGCAGAGGCAGTTAAAATGATATGAATCTAATCATTAGCAAAGAGAAGGATCTGTACTGTTGAAATGCTCCTTGACATACCGGGAAAAAAAAGAAAGAAAAAAAAGCACAAGCAAACATTCACATCTACAATGTAAATCTTATGCCCTCAGACAGTCGGTCATGCACAGCCTCATCCACTTATTCATTTCCCAGAATCACTATCAGCCAAACACATTCAAACCTATGGGGAAGTTTATACTCTCCTCTTCAACAGACTTGTATGTCTTGGTAATGGTTTCTTTGCGAATCGATAATAACTTCTGGAACCCCCCTCCCCCCGCCGCCCCCATTTGATAAAAACCCGTATTTTGTTATCATGCAAACTCGAGGTGTCACAGTGGCTCAGGTCGTATAAATATTTCATGTCATTCTCTCCAGCCACTCTCGATACTATCGCCTCCTGTATCCTCTTTTGCCTCCATCAACTCAACCGCTTTCTCACTCCTCTATTTAGAGTCATTTGGGATCCGCATGAACAAGATTTTCATATCAGGTAAATGAATATCTTTATCACAGAGGCGAGAGCCTGGATGCTCCGGGAGAATAATCGCACGGAGCAAACAGTCTTGGGGAAACAGAGAGGCACTCGGTAATAACAACCTCTCTCAGCCTCCCACACGGCTCTCTGTGCACATCTAAATAGGCTGCTTACTGCGGCCCATTCTAAGGGATCAATGGCCAGGCTGTGGCTTAGCACTGACCTTTGACCTTTGATGAGCCAGTAGGGTAAAAATGAAAAGGACGTGGTGATGTACCGACACTTTTGAATTGCAAATGGGACATACAGTAGATGTAAATGTTTTTGTTACAATGGAGACATGTGGCCACATTTGTAGCCATGCTAGCTAGCTTCCTAGCTAGCTGTCAACCACTTTGTTATAGATTTATAGAATATATTATAGAATATAACAGTAATTATTGGATGGATTGATATAATATATCTTTCGCTGATGATAAAACCAAGTGCCTTTGGTGATCCTTTTACTTTAGTGCCACTATAACATTGACATTCATGGTTTTTAATGCTATTTTCAACCAATAATACACAGATTGTCATTGATAGGGGGCGACCATGGCTCATGGAGCAGAGAGGATGCGCCAGGGGACGCAGGCTTGGCCGTTGGAGGTCCTGTTTTGTGCCATCATGAGCTCAAATTGGTTCTGGTTCTGAACACCTTTTCCATCGGACTCTGCCGAACAATGCTGGAGAGTGTAATAAGCCCTTTATCTGTAAGCATGTGTATGCATGTTTGATTATTATTATTATTAATACTAGAATATCTTATCAGCATTGTGCATACAGTTAGTTATAATTCTTAACAAGTATGCTGAATCAATTTGTTTACATCTTATTTTACATCTTACTAGACATTTAATTTACCCGAGTCAGAAAATTCTGTGCAACTAATTTCTCTTTAATGTGGAGCGAAGAACAAAAAAGTTACCATCTCGCTTTACTACAATGCCCAATAATAGCGGATTTAACGGCTATAAAACATGTTCATTAGAATCTTATAGATAAGAAATATTGAAAGTATACCTAAAAGTGTCACTTTTATGGCGAATGAACAGGATAATATAATCTTAAAAGCGTGTGATTATATTCAAGTCTTGTCCTCCAGCATTATCGTGAAGAAGAAAAAGTTTAATATGATGCTTTCAGTCAGTTTAATTGAATTCTAATTGCCACTTTGGA
Organism: Gasterosteus aculeatus; assembly: GCF_964276395.1. Lineage (NCBI taxonomy): Eukaryota > Metazoa > Chordata > Actinopteri > Perciformes > Gasterosteidae > Gasterosteus > Gasterosteus aculeatus. Next base: position 10,654,432 of record NC_135703.1, read on the forward strand.
CAGAAGGTTTAGATCCAATCAATAAAATATTAAACTTTTGTGGCTTTGACGTGGAACGGTCTCCCTGTCTCTCGTGGTGCAATGCTTCCTCTTACTGGAGGGTATAAAAGGCCTGTTTGAGAGCTGAGGCAGCTGAGCCAACACCTTGCTGGTTTCCATAGTCTTTCGGCAGAATGCAGTGGATAAATAACAAGCTGAGATTCCATTAATTACACTGGTGTGGAAGAGCAGTCGGTCACCTTCAAAAGAAAGCCTTTAATGTGCCAGAGCTATAAATATTTTGAAATGTCACACCTTGGGAAGACAGCATCAGGCCAGAGCCGGGGCCATAAATCACAGCCTGAGAAGAACCGGGAAAGAAAAGATGGCTCTTTGGTATTTTAGAAATAATTACTGATACAAAACGGGTAATGAAAGAAGCTATAAATTACGTTATAACAGACCATTAGTGGAGGATTAGTTTATAAAACTCGTTGCCGCTCCTTAAAATTACCCTCTCAGAATATTGCGTATTTTACTCCTGCCGTAACTCATGGAAATAAAAAACATGTATGCATAATATAACACTCTGTTGATTAATGCTAAATTAATTGATTTTATTCTGCTGCTTTTAAATGTGTCGCCTGATATGACATCATCATAAAAGTTCTTTCTCCCTAATAAAATGCCAATGTAACAATGTCCACAGTCACCTTTTAAGGTAACTACTAAAATCGCGGATGAATCAGTGCGCCTTTCATTTTCATCCGAGTTAGAGCGGTGGAAGCGCAGGTGTGACCCGGACAGAGACTCGTGTGTGTCATCGTCCACCACCAGCACCTCTACCATCACATACAGTGATAAATCTGAGGAAGCCTTGCACGGATGGAAGGAATTTATCCTCAATCCGTATTGAGAGAGAGAACGAGAGAGAAAAATGACATGGTTCCATCCTCCTATAGGCTCGTAAAAATCTAAATTAAATATCAAATGGAACCACTGATGGATGGCGTCCCCCACCGGCGCCTGTGCCTCCGCTCCCTGACACGACAGGTGCTGCTCACATGACTGGAGAGCCAGACAACTTTGTTAGCGGGATTGTTTCCCGGTTCAGTGTAAAGCTCGGATGGACAAAATGAGGGAGTGAGGTAAGTAAGTGAACACAGCGAGGTGCCATTATTCCAGGCTGGATCCTCCCTTTGCTTTTCAAAGGATGCTTAAATATTGTGCGCGCGTGACTGAATGACAATGTCCCTTGAGACGACTTGGATGTGCAATTTGTCACATGTCTGAATTACAGAATGTATGATGCTCTGTATCCATATTTTTAAACTTTTAAATCCTCCCATCATCGGCAAAAGAACACTTGCTGTAAAAGATTGCTGTCAGGCGGGAAGACCTCACTGCGCGATAGCGTAATACTAATGCCCGGCCGGCCACAATAGCTGGCGCAATATCGGGCCGGCTAAAACTGCATATTATGAATCATCAATTGTCGCCCTGCTTTGTATTATCCTCAGAGAAAATCCCAATCTGGGTTTGAGCCCACGGCTGACGGACACCCCATTATTCACTCGCGCCTCTTCAGCTCTGAGACAGGAGAGGGGATAGGCAGTAAAACGACGGCCTCAAGATTAATCCTCCGCTCTTCCTGCTGCTTCCCGATTCAGAATGAAATAGAACATTCCCTTCCCTTAATCAAAAAGTTTTTATCATGTCCCCCCCCCTCTCCAACTCAGGATGTGGGGATAATGCCCGATCCGATGCTCGTCCTGTGAATTGACATCGGGGAGGGGGATGAGAGGGATCTTCTCCCGCTGCCTTTTGTACTCTAACAAGTGAGCACAATTTGGAGGAGCCGGTGGTCGTCGATCAATGTGGGCTCCCTCGTATGTCTCATAATCTCTCATGTGATGCACCACACAAGACTTAATAGTAGGGTGTTTACCTGCAGGACTGTTTGGCCTCCACAATTAAGACGATATCGTGGTGAAAGTAAAGCAGAGCAGAAGTTCACAGTGCTGCACAATGAGAAAGTTGAGAGAAGAATAAAGCTGTTTTACCTCCAGCGCTAATGTGCCCGTTGACAATTCTACAAACCAAAAAGCCGCTTTCCACTCTTCTCTTACCTCTTGCTCACAAGGATGTGTGTAGCATGGTGGGAGATTTGATTCGCTTCATGGGTGAGGTGTGTGAGTCCTGCCTCACGCGGCCAGCCCCCGATGCCATGGCGCCTCGCATCACTTAACAGAGGGGTGGCAATTTGTTTTTGCACAGGCGTTAATGAACTGTGTGCTTTGTGGGCTTAATGAGAGCGTGCTTCTATTGAGCAAACCAATCCTGGCAGGATAATAAGAGTTGAAAATTCAGAAACTTCTCCCCTTCCGCGCGGTTTCGGGAGGTCTTTTGACAAAAAGGCCCGTTGGCGGCCTCTGCTGCAGTTCGTCTCTGACCCGCCAAATCAGCTGCACGAGGAAACAAGACCGCCAGAGTGTTTGTCATCCATCAGGAACATGCCGCTCGGCGCCTCGGCTCCTGGCTTCCAGCCAAGTGGAGAGCGACTCATTGTGCAGCAGCCAAAAGACAAAGGCGGCTCCCCCTCTGCTCCGTGAGAGCCCCGCGTGGAGGTGTGGGTGGTTATGCAGATCACTAATTGTACAGGCCACCGGGGTAAAGAGAGAACGGAATGGCAGCCTCTCTGTAAGACATGCTGAGGGAGGGGAGGGACGGACCGGGGTGAGTCTCCCTCCTCCTCCCTCTCTCTCTCTCTCTCTCTCTCTCTCTCTCTCTTTCACCTTCTTTTTCACTCTCTCTCCCCTAAATTGGCAGCTGGCAGGCAAATGAATGCGGTGTGAAGTGAGCCCACTGAAGTGCAGGGTCCTGCTGTTCAGGCAACAAAGGAGCTCCATGCGAGACATCTGCTGTTCAGTTATCAGAATACATTTAGTCACGTGCCTCCCTTCCCTCTCCCGTTCTCCATTCCTGCTCCGCCAGGGCCGCGCAACATCCATTCTGCCGACTGAGGGCTGAGCCTTTCTTTCTCCTATACCTCTCTTCAACGGCATTCTCCTTCAGATCACTCCTCCGCTGTCACAACCCCCCCTCCCTCCCTCCTTGCCCCCCCCCCCCCCCCCTCCCCAAAATCTCTTTCTCATTCTCTCATTTGCCACCGTAATCCCCCTCTCCACCTCTCCTTTTGCTGCCTTTATTTAAACAGTTTAGGTTTGGCAGATAACCCCGGAGTGCTTCCTATCTGGTCTAAAACGCGTTAACCCTGTGTGAGTGATCACAAGACGGCCCCAGGAAACGGCAGGCTGAATCTTAATGAGCCACGCTCGCACAAGCAAAAGTAAATTGAGCTTACCACCATGATAAATTAACCTAATGAATGCAATTGTTTTGCGGCACGCTAGCTTGGGCTGGAGCCAGATGGTCAATACGCTTCTGTGTCCTTTTTTCTTTTCTTCGGGTCTCTTTTCCTCGGAAGCTCAAGAGGCCATAAAGAAAAGAAGCATATTCCTATTGTGAATTGTTTGTTTGTCTTCTTTCCTGTTAAACTCCATCATATCTTTATTTCCTCAATTCAATTGCAGCGAACTGGTTCTCAAAGGATAACCCCCCCCCCCCCCCCCCCTCAGCAAGCATCCATCCGGCACGTCGGACCAGGGCCTCGCAGCTGAGTACTGCAAGCAACTGTGGTGACACGATAGGGGTCTAAAAAGAGACGTCGGTGTCCATTTCTGCCAGCTTCCTGTCCCATCTCACCATATCCGCGTTTGCTTTAACACCTAATCCCCGTAAAGTGTGTCATTTGGTTTGCACGCTCTTCACTCTCCACCTCGTCCTCCATCCTCTCCCAGTGGTGCAGGCCAGCATGAAGGTTGAACATCCAGGAAGGGACGGACCCCCCTCCTGTACTGCGTGCAAACTAGATGACTTCCTCTAGGCAGGTGGCCCATATCCAGATGTTCTCTCAATTTCCTCCGCGTGTGCACCTCTACTTATGTGTGTGCCGGCGCGTATTGCTTGACACACCCCGAGCTGGTGACCTCTCTGCTCTCGCCACAACATCACCACTGGAGCAGTTTACACCATAATGACTTGTATCGCCTGAGGCCCCGTCACATCTGTGCTTCCTTTCCTCCGATCTCAGTCCCTCCGTCTTCCCCTCGTTCGGTCTCTTTGTCTCTCCTCATCCCTTCGCACGCGACCTATTCATATTTCTCTCGTTTCCATGCTTTATTCACTCTGCTTAGTCCGACAAGCGAGTGCTTTCCTGCTTTGGTTTCCGCGGCACTGCTACCGGAGATGGAAAAAAGATTGCATGGCTCACTTTGCAAGGACTTAATGCGTGTCTGACATTGACATCTATCAGGCACAATAAACAAACACATCATTCAATGCCGGCAAGCGCGAGGCGGTAGCTGCAGACCCTCACCGAAAGGGCCGAGTCTGTCCAACACAACGCGCAGGGAAGGCTCTGGCAGCATTGAGTGAGTCTAATGTCACATGGAGTGACGTGTGCTTCTCTAACAACAACTCAGCTCATTACCCACCCGTGAGGACGGGGGAGGGGGGTGGGGGGCAGGAAAAGATGGTGCGTCCAAAATGGGGCCGTGTGCTGACCGAGCGTTCTGTCCCGTTCCCGCCCCCCTGGCTGTATGTGGAGGGCTCTGACCTCTCACTCAGACGGTGCTCCTTCCGATCAATCACACGTGACATTTGTGACACCGCCCGCGTTCCAGAAATGCGTCTCCACAGTGTTGACGCATCAGTCACACTGTCTTGTAGACAGGACACACACGCACACACGCGCACTTACGTTTTCCGCGCCCCCCCGCGTGGGTTGACTCGGATTCTCGCACTTTCGCAGAAGGTAAACTGTGGCCCTTGAAATGTGGCGAGGGGCCGACGGCAGTTTCACCTCCACAGCTCACGTGCTCCGTGAAATCGGAAACAGATAATTGACTTCATCACCATCAACGAGGAGCGGCTTTTTTCTCACCAGAGATGCACTGTGTTTTTCAAAATACACCACATCAAGCTCTGAGGTACAGTGCAGCTCCCATCTGGATTAGCGCGCACACACACACACACACACACACACACACACGCCCCTCACCACACACAGTGTCTTGTTTTCAGGTTCATTAAGCCCCTGTGTTACCCAGAGTGGCTGACAGGATGAGGAACAGTGCAGAAATCTCCCCCTGCAGGTATCCATTCCCATTATCATTGGGAAAAAGGCTCTCTCGTCAGTGCCCTTGTTACGGCTCGAGGGGGGACCACTAATTAGAGAGACAAGAACCGCTTGAGAAAAAGTCCATTACACCCATGTGGACCCAAAAGCTTAAAATACCTGGAATATCAGCAAACTCCCAGCGTACCCTCCCATCGCTCCCTCTCTGCCGACGGCATCTTTTTAAATACAGGAAAAATACGGTGAAAGAGTTGTGCAGAAAAACAGAAAAGGAGGACAGAGGCTGTCAGCTGTTTGAAGGGCTTCATGAAAACGATCGTCCAATTAGAGGTGATGATCAAATCAGGCATAAACCCCACTCTTGAGTTCTGTCTCTCTCTTGTCTCTCACTCTCCATTTCTCTCTTCCTTTCTCCTCGCTTTGTGTCTCACTCGTGTGAACAAGTGTGTGTGTGTGTGTGTGTGTGTGTGTGTGTGTGTGTGTGTGTGTGTGTGTGTGTGTGTGTGTGTGTGTGTGTGTGTGTGTGTGTGTGTGTGTGTGTGTGTGTGTGTGTGTGTGTGTGTGTGGTGAAGTCGCAGCTCAGATGAACTCATGAAAGGAAATTTGGTTCGTTTTCTCATCACTGATAATTATACTACGTGGAGCCACGTGGAGTTCATCATCATAATCATACAGTTTAGGTAACTTGTAAATATATATCAAACTGATTACTTACACCGAGACAGCCATAGAAAAATATCAGAATAACAATTAAACTATTTTGAACCTAGTTTTATTAACACAGGACGCTCACTACAGTGAGAGGATTCTTCTACTTCTACAGCTCTGCATGTTGTATTGAATTATTGTGTATTTACATTTCATTTACAGCTTTAGAAACCAAATACAAGATTAAGTCTATTTAAACTACAATGTTGAAGCGGGAATATTTACCACCGATGAAGCATTTGTACAACTTGGTTGCTGACTCACTATTTACTATACTTACTATTCCTGTGGTACGCAGCCGCGCGAAAGCACTACATATGATTCTGTTTGCGGTGTGTAAAGTTATCAAATGGCACTTAACTCCATTCTTTTGATTGCTGATTTTCATTATGATCCAAAATGATCCATTCGTTTTGGATGCGAGCTCTAAGTAGGCAGCTGAATTCAGCCTGCAGTTGGCAGTATTTATGCAAGTTGATTTAACTGCCGGATAGGGTCCTCTTGTGAAACATGAGTCAGTTCCAGCATTTAACCTCGCCATACTAATTCATGCACCGTGGCATAGGGTACTTTATCATCTGCTCTTTGGGGAGAGACAGTCATCTCATTAGGCGGGATTTAATTAAATGCAAGGATAGACTTCTTAATTCCATAGATGGCTGAAACAAAAATCGCAGTGTAAATCCTGCGCTCCTCTGTGGCTCTATAAATTGCAGCAGCCAGTGGAGGAAACGTGAGGGAGGGAGGATGCCAGCGGAGATTTCTGTAAAGGGAGAAAGGACATTGACAGTTGATATGTGCTGCGGTGTAACTGACTCCATAAAGTCCATAAATGCCCATGCATGTATTTCTAATGGCGCTCTCGAGTTCTACTCAAAAACATCTGATATAAAGATTGCTATACATTATTACGCATCGTGTGTTATGTTTATTAATACACACAATATAATAGATGCTGTAAGACTCGATTATTCCTCCAGGCCCCAAAAAAAAATCCCAAATCTTGATGTATCTGTACTGACACTGATGGGCCTGTTCTCTTAAATACTCTCTACACTAATCTCGCACTAAGTCCAACCACTTTCCTAGCCAGAAGCCAACAAAGATATGTTAAAAGAGAAGAAATATTTAGGGCACACTGTCGACAGATCTTGGCAAATAAATGTGTTCACATCCAGCTGGTGCCTACAGTCGAGAGCCACCAGAGGAGGTTCCCACCAGCCAATCATCAACAGCACGATTCAGAACATTAACACCATAATTAACATAAAATTACTTACATACCGATGTGGTAATTTAATTTGTTTGACCGGTACAGTGCAACCGCGAGGAATAGATTCATACACGCACCACGAGGGAGCTCTGCTTACTCTTCCACGTGGCTAATTCTTTCACACAATATCATGGGGGAGACGCAATAGAAAATCTCGATTTCATTTTACATAAAAACGCTTCCCTGACAAAGATACATTAAGACAATGGTGCATGTGCACACATCCATGTGCACATAAAAATGTGCAAATGTATTCATACGTAAGCACATGCTAATACAAAGCTAACATGTGGCGTGTTGTCGTATGCTAATAAGACAATGTACACATTAAGCTACTTCAGTACATCCCGGAGAATTACCATTGTTTCCAATTCTTGTTTCCTCTTTGTTTGGATTTCGTACTTTACAAATCCATCATTATTGAATAGTTTCATTTAACAACAGGAACAGAATGAGTGAAAGAAATGATGGGTTCATAACAGGAATAAGGGCTCCAGATATGAAGTCTACATCGGTTTGCTATACAGGCAGGCAGTCGGTAGGGGATTGTATTCACGAAGACCTCAGACTTATATCTAAATATATTTCATTTGAAATAAATGCTGGATAATTTGTGACTTCAAAAGGTACAACTGTTTGTGTCAATCAAAAAAGGCAGTTTAAACAGGTGGCCCATATTGAGTAAGATGTCAGGTACTATGACGTCTCACAATAATTGATTTGAGTTGTTTTATCAAGAATTTGGAATTCCTTGATACTAAAGTGGATATTTTAAGAAGAGGAGGTGAAATGCGAAAATTGTCTACTTTTCTACTTTCTACTTCTGGTCAAGTTAAGTTCAAATGACATAGTGAAACATAAAATGCATAGTTAAGGTTTAATTACATGCCAGTGTCGGCCAAACTGGTGCCTTGATTACAACTTTCCAGATTGTTTCGACAGAAATAACATTTAAAACTGTAGAAAATAAGAGCAAAGTAATAATACCGCACATTTATTCCATGATTATGTGTACTTTTGAAAATCATCAACTCCTGTATTCATTCATTTTTCGTCAAATCTGTTTAACAATTGCTTATTTTGCGGCCGGGCACTCAACGTCTTATCAGATACATCTCTCCCTATTTGTCTAATATCGTCGACAGCATGGCGGCCTCTCGTCATGAGATGGAAAAGCACGAGAGAACATAACACGAAGGGCTGCAGCCTGTTTTCTGAATGGATACTTTGAACTTAAGGGAGAATTACAGCAGCTCTTATTCACCATCAGCCATGGCTGACCTGACAGGCGAGCTGTCACCTCCTTGTCTGCCCGGCCGCTACAGCTTCAACGTAAGACCCCTTCAATAAGACAGGACAAAAAAAAAACAGCACCACCACCAGAGAAAAGAACTTAATGTCCTATTCACCCCTCCGCCCCGCACCATTTGGAAAATTGCTCAATCTTTTCTTTTTTTCCAGTCTCTGTGCCATATTATTATACATTGTTTCTGAGGGAAAGCATTTTCTATTATTGCCATTAAAAATATGAAACTTTAGAGGGAGAAAAAAGAACAGGAGCGCGTAGGATGTAGAATAAAATTTGGAGGAGAGAGGTGAAGCTAAAACGAGATTGAAAGGCTGTAATTATTTGAAATAGTCTGCTAATGTGTATTATCATGTCATTAAATGTAAATGAGATGGAGCTAAAAGACCCAACGCAGAGGACTTGTGGCTTGCTGTAGGAAAAAGAAACAGGGGGGGGGAAAGAAAATCTACGTTAAAAAAGAAATTGTCCAGGCAACGTTTATTTGCGAGAACGTAAACATTTAACACGCTCCCTGAAATGTGACAAGGAACTAGAACATTGTCACATGACGGCGTGAGACATTCACAAACAGCTAACGCAACGCACCAAACCTCGGAGGTTTCCACTGACGCGCGGATAAAGAGAGGGCGGGTAGTGGGAGCGATTTAGTGGGAAGATCCTGATGCTGTCTGAAATCCTGAAGACAATTGTCTTGACTGTGAGTGGGTGCGCGTCTGCCCGCGTGTGTGTGTGTGTGTGTGTGTGCGTGTATGTGCGCGTATGTGTGTGTACATATGTGTTTACTCTTGTATTTGATCCCTGACGTGAGCGAGCATCATTCCACTTCAGCTGCTTAATAAGGCTGTCTGGGCCAGCGGCTCCTCGTGGCCCCCGGCCCTGTTATCAGAAACATTAAGCTGAATATTAATGGCCTGGCCCGAGACGCATGCCATTAAGCTCGCCTGGCCATTTCTCTCTGTCCTACCCTTGTACCACTGTACAGGAATTAATGAATCGTGGTTAAGGCGGGGGAACACAAAAGAACGAGGGAGATGGAGAAAGTGAGTGAGAAATGAGGGGGCTCGGTCGGCGGCTATTTCTCAAAAAGAGGGAACAAGATAAATAGGAGCAGAAGCGCAGCGCGTCACGTGTGGACAAAGGAGAAAGAGGAGGAAGAAAAGAGTTAGGTGGCCACGTAGCTAAAAATAAACCGCTGGTCATATTTCCTTTTCTCCCGCTGCATTAATAACACACCAGCGACGGCCCCTTTGCGTCTTGCTCAGAGAAGGAAACAACGAAAAGATGATTTGCTGATCATTTGTTCGTCACTATAGAGGTTTACATGTGAAATGGAACAAGGAGACGGGAAAGCACTTATTACTCCCTAAGTGCCGTGCTGCTGCAGCCCGAGCAAAGTGAGCTGTTAACGGATGTAATTTGTATAGAACAGCCAGAGGAGAGCTTTTGATATGCAGAAGAGCTGACCTCTGGACTGCCACTTTAATTGGGTTTTTAATTTTCCAGGCCATGTGACAGTATCAAACATGATCCCTGAGCTTTGCCCCATTGATTGGAGCCGCCGTGACAAGAGAAGCCCGACGTCCTCTCCGCTCCGCTTTTCAACAGAAAGGGAGGACAGCAGAAAGAAAAAGCCAAAAGGAGCGAGGAGGAGAGGGAAGCAAAGCACGCGGGGGCCCGAGGAGATTGGAGGGGCTTTGGATTCGGACTCGGCCTTAATAGCGAGGCGTCTGGCATTGTATGGGGCCGAGGTTTGAGGCTGTGCTGGTTGATGGGATACCACCCTCGGAGACAGCGAGGAAAAGTGTGGGCTGCTGAAAGAAAGGCTGTCACTTCTGACGGGCGACGGCAGCAGACAGCAAACCAGCCGCAAACCGAGGTATGCAGAACGCCGACGAGAGAACGGGCCGGCTCGTGGCGACGCGAACGTGGCCCCGTTTAACAAATTCACCTATACGATCGCTGCTAATACAAAATAAATAAAAATCCAAGCGACGTGTGTGTATCCTCGAGCAGAGAGAGACGTGTGCTTTAGTAACTGGTGACGCAATTGTGCCGAGCAGGATTGGCTTTCAATTTGGGGCGGCATTATCCCGCCCCAATATGGCCTCGTCAACACGCGGACCGCCACAATTATCACCTGCGCCGGCCCTTCTGCCCCGCCGTCTCCGCACAGGCAAGAGTCGGTGGCCCTGTGGTTTTTGGACAGGGCTTCCTCGCTGGAGCCCGTTTTGTTCAATCTGTAAGACCACACAAAGAGTTTTCAGCCCTCTAATCTCCTAACCAAACAAGACAGCAATTACACAGGCAGATAACTAGGGGACATTTTCATCCGCAGTGACAGTACTGGCACAGACGTGTTGTAGACAGAGAGAAGAGAGAGGGAGAGACAGGGAGAGACGGGAGGGATGGAAGGAGACTGTTGGATAAAAAAGAGAGGCTCACCTGCCAGTCAGAGTGCAGGGGGACGACGGTGACACACACTGCAGTCATTACAAATGGACAGGGTTATCTCAGTGTCCACTGCAGGAGCTTGAGCAGGTCTCAAACATGCCAGCAGCACCTGACAGTTATTGACTACCTGACACACGTAACCGGGTTATTAATGAATTCATGTGCGGCCCACGTGAAACTTTGAGAGCTCACCTGAATTGGATTTTTTTTGCAAACCGAGACCCGGGCATCCGACTCTTTGTCCACGTCGACGGGAATGTAAAACCTCAACTGTGAAAGTTGGGAGGAAATGACTCTTGTCCTTGGAACGCTTGAGAATGTGAATGAAATGGGTGGACGGGATCATCATTCAGAATTAAGTCAGTTCCTTGGCATGCATTAGACAAATGTAGCTATTTTTCACAAGTAGTGGAATACATTACGGTTGGGATTGAGAGTAATGTACCTTTCTTGGCACCACTGAGATTCTTCAACCTTTACTCATTAGGAAGTGGGAACTTTTCCACCTTTTCTTTAAAGTTCATGTTCTCATAGAAGCTAAATTACTCTGTCCAAAGATACTCGTAAAAAACCCGGCGATGACAAAACCCTTTTAAGGTGTCATGAAATGCAGAGCCGTTAAATATTTGTGAGTGCGAGGCGTAGCCGGCAACCCGCACTGTGCAGGCAAATGTGCACGCACAAGCATTCGCGCACACGCTCCCATAAAGTCACACACACACACACGCGCACACAAGTACATACACAGAAATCTCATTAGAGCTTTTGTTAATTGCCACAGACAAATGCTAATGGTTCAGGCTACAAAGCAGCTGTGTGTATGAAAAATGAGAATCCACAAAGTAATTATTACATCCAATATTAATTTAATTATACCGTTTTGTGCGATACAGTAATTTAGTTGGGTTTTTCCAATCACACACACTCTGGAAATAAATTAGTGCGTTACAGAGGCACAGGGGAGGTGAGGATTCCTCCAAAGAATCACTATCGGGGAAATAGCATCGTTCTCTTTCACTGGGGATTTTCACATTTAAATTAAAACCGCCGCTGTTGCTCTCTCATCAAATGTGAGACAAGAAGAAAAGTCGGAGTCGGACGCCTATGGTTGTTTTTTGTGTTTTTATTTATTTTACCTTCCTAGTGGCCGTGCTCCGCGTTGGGCCGATGAGAGAACCAGTGAGACGGTGTGTCTGTCAGTGCATCGGTTGCGTTTGAATAAAAATGTAATTATGAACCATCTCTCCTGGGCCGGGTTTCTCCTCCTTCGCCTCTCTCTCTTGTGAGCTCAGAAATGTAATTGCAGTTGTTTTCTATATAATCAGTAGCCAGAGAGTTGGTGCTATTACAGATACCCGACAAGGGAGCTTTTGTTTTAATCTTTTGATTCCAGAGTCAGGTTCTTTTTTATATCTGCTGTGGTGTACACAAAAGCAAGTTTGATTGGCAGGGAGTTTGCATCTTTTTTCTCCAATCTCTCTCTCTCTCTCTCTCTGTCTCTTTGTCTGTGTCATGTAAATTTGTATTGTCTTTTACCTCAAATTGCCTGAGAAGTTTGTCAGATGAATAGATCCACAACGGCCCCCTTCCTTCTATGGAATTGTGCGCTATACAACACGCACAACGGCCAGTTACAATTCAAACACAACTCGGCCCCAGCTAGCACAAGGCTGTATCTCTGCATGTGCAAATTGGATGGATACATGTTAATGGTCTTGGCCATTGTACCTCTTTTTGCTCGTCCGTGTCTCACTCTCTTTCTGCTTTTTTTTTTTTTTTTTTATATATTCACACTTTTTAATAAAGCAGAACATCTCGCCTCTGGACGTCACATCGGACGGACAGCTGTGCCGGTGGTCGAGGTGAAAATCAACCCCAGGACATGTCAAAGAGTGAGATTTCCAGTCCTAAAATTAGATGAGAAACCTGGGTGTCTGCGAAGGGAGATGGAGAGCGAGGAGGGAAGGAGCACAGAGGGGGGAAATAAAGTGTTAGAGAAGCACGTCCACCCCTGGCTAGTTACTGTAAATCAGGTCCCCGAATGACTAAGGGTTACACCTCAGGAAGTAGCTTCCTGGAGTCAAAAGTGCAATGGTGTTTATATAATAACACAGTTTCCCCCCAGTAACAGAGCGATGGGGCCTCTGCAGAGCCTTCAGTGCTCAGACGGCGGTATTTAAACAAGGGGACGGCAATGAGACGGTGTAAATTAACAATCACCTGGCTATTACAAACTTGCATCGATGCGCGCAAACACACACACACACACACACACACACACATACACACATAAAATAAGTCTCGCTTGTTGGCTCCATTAGGTCAATCAGAAATCAGGGGCATCCGACAACCGTGCAAAAAACGAAACAAAACAGGGATCCACTCATAAAATGCATTATCTACAGTAGTGTGGCTCTTGTGTCCGAGCAGCATGTTGCAGCAGGAATCTGTCAGAGCCAAATCGTAACATTTAACCAAAAGAGGCATAGTAATTAAAGAGTGTGTTATTTTACCTGAACAAGTTAATATTGTAATACCGTGGCCACTTTCTAATTTGGGATATACTTACATGTGTTAAGATATATTTGTGATATTTGCTATTCTGTCTTGTTGGCTTATCCGTGAATAGTAAAGCAGACAGACGGTCAGGCCACCTGTGCGGTTAAGATGATTTTCACATAATGTACTGCAAATGTTATTGTGATAAAAGGAAATCCACACACGGGGATTTTACCTCCGTTTCATCCCCGAGCCGCATGTTTCCTTACGGGACAGGATGTGTTGTGAGGGATCAAACTTAGTTCCCGTTACAGGTGGTTAAGATATAGCTTGCCATGCAAACAATGGTAAGCTATATCAATGGTAGCATTCCTCAGGGGAAGCAGCAGCCCTCGAGTATTTAGAGTGACAATAGGTCTGGCATGCTGCCCGTGTCAGTGTTAAATGGGGCAGCGGGAAAATATGGAGCCGAGAGTTGAAGATGAAGCTGGCAAACTACGTTATGGATTTTTTAAATTCTTTTTGCAAAAGGTAAAAAAAGAAAGAAAGAAAATCCAGACACCTACTGAAACCAATGATGTCAATTTCTCATGAACTTATCTTTACTCCCTAATGCTCCTTCAAGGACCGACATTGTATCATCATTCACCGTCCTAAGTAGAAGTAAATTGATGGATTATCATTTGAGTTTATTCAATGGCTCAAACCTTATGGAAGGAGAAAAGAACAGTCCTTGCCATTTAGGATAATGGTTAAAAATGTGTATGGGTGTTTAATGTCCCTGCAGTGTTTTCTCTGCCAGGGCCTCGCGGGGAGAGGAAGATGGCTGTTCTGGGTCACTGGGGTGGGGACGGCGAGAGCAGAGTCGATTAGCCAAACTCTTTTTTTTTTAACCACATCAGGCACAACCGGCAGGCAGGTCGGTCGGTCGGGTTTGGGAACACTCAGGCTTTCTGTTGTCTATTATTCCGCTCGATGATTGAGATAATGAGAAAGGCTTCTTTCTCCAAACACACGCACTCGCTTCTCCTTTAAATGTCTTGTTGTTCCACTCTGTCGTCTCCCGATGCCATTTGCATTTTCCTCTCTTTTTTGGGTGGGTCGTGCGGACGTGAAGGTCATTTATGAATGTGATGCTTTGAGTTTTCTGCATCGGTCCGTATGAATCTGTCTTTATCTGGTTTCCTATGCATCCTAATGAGAACCATGTCCTTACATTAAAATCCTACGGCCTATTTCATTAATACAGCTTCTTTAAATGAAGACATGTGGACTGGTGGACTCCTATTTCCTCTCACACTTAGGAAGGAAGCGATCAAACATGCCAACACAGATGCACAGTGAAACCTAACTGTAATTAAAATGTATTCCTGTTTAAGCCTTTGACCGGTTTTACTCCAAGTCCATCCATCTCCAAGTAATTTGGCCTCAGATGTCTCCGTGTGGATCCGTGGGGCTCATTGGGGGCTGTCCTGTCCTGTGCTGTCCAGAGAACACAAACCTCTTTACCGTAACAGCCAACATGGTAAAGCCGAGTTAACCACATTACAACAGAGCTAATCGGTTAAATACATTTAGACAAACTCTGACACAGATCTTGTGTCCAGACTACATATGCTCAAGGATTTAAATACAAGGTACTTTAAGGTTAAGTGGTGCAGGGCTCGCCCCTCCCCATCTAGTACCCCCCACAATGCTGTATTCTCCATTTGCTTTTGGATTAAGCCAAATAAGGAGATTTAAAGAGATAAAAGTAAAGGGCACTTAAATCTGCTAACACACTTATGGTATTGTGCAGTCTGGTACATTTCAAAACTTTTCTCCAAGCTCACTCAAAGCCGCAGAAGACATGTAACCACAGTGTGGTTTTAGTGTTTATTAACTTGTTTATCACAGTTACCAAGAGTAAATGCAAGCGGATTTATCATTGCAGATGAAGGAAGCGGGTGAAAAAAGCAATGTTTTTTTCAGGATCCAAAAGGGGCAACACCATTTGGAGCTTTTGCTCAGAGTTAGATTCCCTTAAATTGTAATTATATAGACAACTGACTGCATACGTTTTACCCATTCTGCCCAATTAAGAGCGTTTACTTCATTCACCTACTGCATTTGGAGCGAAAGGGGAGTTCTCCACGCCGGTAGGAGGGAAGCCAAACGCGTGTGAAAATACAGAGCCGGTCGAAATTCAACAAAGTTTCCCTCCAACAATCACTGATGATACAGATTGAGTGGGGTCGGGTCGGGTTGAAAGTTCAGCAGAGGACAGGTGTTACAGTGGGAGTAAACCCAGGCCTACTAGATACAGATATCATCATGGTTGGAGGGGACCTTCACGTGACCCCCCGGTCCGCCATTGGGGACTACACAGATAGATGTCCTTATCTTTCCCTGCAGCTCCCCCGCAGCTAACTGACAGAACTGGGAACTGTCAATCACCACTGACATGTGATGTCTTACCCAGCCAGGAGATGGGACAGCACCAGACGAATCACTTCTAAATGACAAATCACTGTCGCGGTGGTGGTTTATCAACGTTTTGTCTCGGTGCTGAGATACGTCTATCACTGATTGAGGATAAATATGTGTTTGGTCGGGGGGGGATATTTGTGAGTTTTGTGCGATAGCGGAGTTTTGAATTCCTCCACAAAAGGGAACTTTAAAGCAGGAGTCTGCTGACACAAAACACTGAAGGTACGGAGCTACTGTATGATGTGCTAAAAAGTTCAAATAGACAATTTCTCCAAAACAGGTGGCACAAATGAGAAGGAAGATTCACTTCAGCTAAGTGGTGATAATTGAGTGCTGATCTCTGGTCCTCCCTTTCCCTCGGTAACTGACAGCCTCGGCGACCTCCTATTTCTTTCCCTTTCACGTCCCAGCCGCTTCCCTATAAGGCGAGCTGTAATGATACACATTGTAAAGTCTGTGTAAGCACTACCTTCAGACACTAAAAGTGACCCTCAAGAGCGTAATGGGGCGATATTCCCCCTGGCATTGTGAAAAGGTGAAAGAAAAAACAATTTATAACTCTTTGTACCTCAACTTAAGAACTCCCATCACTGGTTTATTTGCGGTGAATGAGGAAGCTTGTAATTTCCTGTTTTTCCTCAAGGAAAATAGGTGTATTTAAGAGGGTGAATTGTAGGTTCAGCTTGAGGTGCAGGGTTTTTATTTTCACAACTCTTGGGTACATGCTTTAGTGTTTGTTTAGAACTTGTAATTAAAGCTGATGAAAACATATAATGTCAGTATAGACACCTACATGTGACCTACAGAGGTCAACGTAGCTGTATTGTTGTTTGTCATGTGAAGGCTTTACACTCTTATTGTTAAGTAAGCACATTCCTCCATGTCAGACCTTTACTGTTGAACACAAACTATCACAACTCACCACACAGTGGCTTGTTAGTCTTTCAAACGCTGTCCTGCTACTACAAATACTCGGATTATAAATGCATATTAATTTACTTTTATTTCTGGAATATTTACTAAAATATGGAAGCCGGTTGTTTCGGCATTAATAATTATTCATTTTGTTTCAATAAAAGTATATATCTGAGACATATTTAAGAAAATGTACACATTCAATTGCAGCCGATGGACTGTGAGCTACATGGTGGGTAGCAAACTTTAGAAGGATTGGAAGACAGATTTACATATTAAAAAATGGAAACACCTGCTTTTCTGGACATGCTTGCAGAATACTGTGGAATTGCACAATATATTTTGCAGGTAATCTGTGAAAAATATTCAGAACGCTCCAACACCGAAGCCTTGGCTCGGGTGCTTCTGCTTGCCGTATTCTCCCTACAGCGGCATTAGTCAACCCCAATAATCTTTTATTAACTTGTAAAACTGGAAGTCATAACAGTGTTTTACACGTGGCCATTTTTATACTCAAAGGCTCCCACGTCTCCGGAGAAGTCTTAATTCTTGATAATGCCATCAAATTTCCCTCCTGTGCTCATTACGATTACAGTGCGAGTGAGAAAGCCAGGAGCTGTTGGTATTAGCCGGGCTGGGAAATTACAGCTGCTTTGTTCAAAAAGTTGCTTGGACTGGTAATCGGCCCAAGTATAAGACTATGGACCACGAGTAAAGTAAGAAGCCTCTGGAAGCCTCGTCCACATGTTTCTCTGGGAGACGGCGTAAAAAGAGACGAGAATCTGAGCGAGTTGGAAAGACTTTAGCTCCTCGTCATGAGCCGAGCCTCCCGCGTATTTATGTGAAAGATATTTATTCAATTTCTGAACTCTGGGGACGGCGGATGATAATCCGTTAAACGTCTGCACACACCTTCCCCGCTACTGGCACCTTATTAAAATATGTAGATTAATTTGCGACTGGTTCTGCATTCGATTAGAGCGGGTGGACGGGTGATCCGGATTCAGCTCGCATTTGTAATCTACTAAATTTAACAGCGAAGAGAGGCCTTGTCAATTAAATGGGATGAAATGATGGGGAAGAGTGAGATTCATCTTCATCGCTCCTTGTTTCACGCTCGAGTGGCCACAGAGTTATCATTTACAGGGCCGCGGATAATTGGCAGCAGTTTTTGGAGAGCACCTCCAATTCAGGATGAATTTGTATTCTTCAACCCGATAACGACTCGCTGCGCTTTGGCAAGGCGCAGCCGGGCTTTTGTCAATTACAGCGAGCGTCACGGGGAAAAATATCATGTCACTCCAGATGAGAGAAAAGCATTAAGAGCGGAGTGAGGTAAAATAAGATTTGATGGAGTTTAATGCTATTTATGTTATTCTGTTTGAAGGTGATTGATTCACCCATTTTTTTTGCCAGTCAGAGATTCTTTTTTTTTTGGGGGGGCTAATTTGACTTGCGACAGGAACGCTTCTTTGACAACCCGGCAAGACCAGTTAACACGGTGTAAATGCTATTTTCCTCCTTAGCACAACATCATTAGTGGGAGTTAATACTGAATGTGAAAAGGAAGAGACGAGAGGCCATGTCAGGTTTTCTTCTTCTTTGACCTCATGTTCCATGCCTTATTTGTGAGCCTGATTTTGAATTGAGAGAGATCTGTTAAACACATCGCAGCTCTAATTTTACGCATAATCTTTCTGCAGCCGCCGTCCCTTAACAACAATGTAAGGCCCGCTCTTCCGTCCATAGTCCGCATTAGCAGCTGGTCTTTCGATGCCAACCTTTGACTGAGCTAAATGAGACAACGGAACAATGATCTGACAATGAGGTTCCGGCACGGATGCCCCTTTGTCATCAAATATAATAACACGATTTGGGTTAATTAAATCTGAGCTAATGGGCAGTGATTGAGCCCCACTTCTCAAATCAAATTAGCTGTGTCTTCAGACAATGGCGGTGCCCTCCGCCTTGCGATACGCAGAGGTTGCGTGGGTCTCTAGAACGGGTTTGGATTGATCTGACCCGGAGGAAATGATCTCCTGCTCAGGCCGCAAATCAATACGGCAAACGGTACATCGCAACAGCGACCAGCACGAGACCGACGGCATTCCTCATGATTCACATTCTCTGTAAGTCTAAATTATTTCCCACTGTGTTGCTAACTTCATCTGGGTCACGCCTAACCATCTAACTCAAAGTTTTTTCTTTTTTTAAAGTTTTAAAGTCAACCTGTTGGGCTCTGTGACAGATACAGCCACGGGGTTCTCCTTCTCTTTGACCAGACCTCAGTAAAGACCTCAGGGCTCAGGAAAGACAGAGGTGAAACACGCACGCACACACACACACACAGACAGACGGACAGAATTGTCTTGACAGTGTCTAGTTTCACCTCCTCTCAGCACTTTTTTAACCCTCAGGCTGAATTTTGCAATCCCACTTTTCGCTCACTTTGACGGTCAGAAAAAGTTTCAGTTGAAAAAACTCCTACTCGCAACATTTTGTTGGTATGAGGGGGGGAAAAGACAAAATTGCACGTCCAAGCATTGAGGTGGAATAAGTAGGTGGTCCTCTCTCCAGCGTTGGGATGAGGTTTGGTATGTAGGTAGATTGGTCTGGACAGCAAAGGTAGTCTGGTGCTGAGTGAGCAAGCAGACAGCTAGACGGGATTAGAGGCCCGTCCTGACATTTGGCACAACACCCAACTGGGGGCAGAGTTAATTTAACAGTGAAGGGTCAGGAGTCATGGGCTTGACCCAACCACTGCTGGCATGCTGAGAGGGCTGTAAGACATGTCGAAGGACCACCATTCAGTCGGGGGGGGATAAAATACAGTACAGTATAATACAACCTATCAAATGCACAAATATCAGAAAAGAATTCCCCACAGTTGAAAACATGCACAGATGCAGTTAAGTAAAGTCAATCCCTTTTGTCTGTGAAGCTGGGTGTGTCTTGTGCAGAGGTTGAGTATTTGTGCATGTGTTTGCACATGCGGATCTGTGTATAAGTGTGTTTCACAGTTGGGTGTGTGATGAGTTCAGCGCGGGAGCGGCGGGGCCTCCTCGGTCCTTCAGTCAGCCACTTCCTCCTGCCTGACTGCTTTGCTCAGCCAGGCTGAAAGCTGCTCTGTTGTCAGGTTGGAGTGTGCTAATTAGGCTCCAGTTTAATTTTCCAGGATGCTCTACTGCCCTTTAAATGGCCATTTCAAATTCAAAGTGATGGTAATTGTAGCATGGCATGCTGATCTTGTAATCACCCTGGGATTTTATTTTTTGCTGGGTTTTTTACTATTTTCAATACCACGTTGGCGTTGTATTTTTTGCAGAGGTCTCGGCATGCACAGGCTCTGCTCCGTTGCCGGCGGCACACCTCACCAGGCTCTTTAGTGTGTGTCCAAAATACCAGGGACAGGCAGTGGCTCAATTTAACATCTTCTGATGAAAAGGAAAGGAGTCGTGATTAAAACCAAAAAGGTCACATGACGGGCAGCAAGCTTCAGAAAAGCACATATATCCCAATGACAGTTCTCCTGGGCTTTGTGTCGAGTGGCGCTGGAAATCTAACTACCGGAAGTCACTGGTGTACAAAATCCACTAGTCTGCAGGAGAAAAAAAAAATCAATGTTCAACTTAGTGTGTACAAACTAAGAGCAAAGGCATAAAATGGATAAATTACACTACTTGGAGAGTGCATTCAGGGTGATTAACCTCATGTTAAATTTTGTAATTTGGCTTACATCCCAGTCTTGATCGCCAATATTTAACAGGTTGATGAGGAGAGCAGCTGGAGTTATGAGACCACTGGAAAAGAACTTATTCCGATATTCTCCTAGAAGAGTAATTGGGGTTAATGAGTGTTACTGAATTAGAGGAAATCATTACATTTGGACAACAACCATGAACAATTTCCGAAGCAGACAGGACACACGAATAAAATTCAAGGCGATTCTGCATAATGTTACAACACACATTAGCCCCATTGTAAATGCTTCATGATGCTTAATGAGACGGTTTGCTTTTGAAATCACCTCGAACCTTTCAACGAGAGGCCCAACTTTCCGTATCTGTTTGGATCCAACAGATTTTATGTTCATAAGAACAAAATAATCAAAATCATTTTTTGCAAAATGAAACATGTAAGAACATATTCAATTTTGAATCTTAATTGATTCCAACGAGTGAAGTTCCTTTTCTTAAAAGTGGAAATACCCCTGCTTTTTTGAGGCTATTTACTCTTGTCCAAGGCTGGCTTTGCTTTGTCAGGTGAGGTTTTATTTCTTCTTGAAAGGGATTCCTTGAAGTGACTCGGGTGTCAGGTTTGTGACGCTTCCTCTTTTCAATTGTCTTTGCACTCGGAGGAGATGTGAGGACGGGCGGCTCCTCAGCCGTCACAATATTGATACTGTACGATGGCTGTCGAGGCACGAGCCCCTGCTTCTAATCTGCCCTGACAGACCATGCAGGACGTGAATGATAGCAGGTGTGACATAACAAATAAGAGAGAAATCAAATGAAGTGAATAAAGGGAAGAAAACAGAATTGAAATTGGAAAAAGTTTCGGGGGGAGTTTTTAGAGAAATGATAGGTAGGTGCAGAAGGGATGGAGGTCTATTGTTGATTCGGTCTTACACTTGTTGTTGTATTTTCATTTCTCTTTTCTCTGATCCAACATCTATTATCCTTTTCTCCTTCTATTTTGAGCTGGAGGAGGTGGCTGATGGGATGGTAGCCCGGGCCATTCATTGTGCCGGTGTCGGCAGTGGATTTATTTCCTCTTTAGTGGGCAAAGGGAGACAGCGGACAGGATGCTTAAGACGGTAGAACAAAGGCATCCAATAGACTTCTTCAAAGACACCTTGAAGACTCTGATTCATCAGTCAGACAAGGAGCCTGCGGGCAGGTGTCTGGCCACAATGGGTCACTCACACATACACACACCACCACTCACACACAATCACACACAAGCACACGGACAAAAAGACATAGGAAGAGAACACACATGCCAGCTATATCATCTCCTGGCTTTCATGAGCTCCTGTAAGATAGATGGGTGCTGGGTGGCACCTTTGTCCCAAAATGTGATAGTGCCATCAGCAAGAGGCTGTTTGTCAAGTGATGGATCTCAGTTAAATCAGAGCCAATAGCTTCACTTTGAGATGATGAAAAAAAGGTGATACAACACCTAAAATAGTAGCTGAACAATGTTTTCTTCTGCAAATGTAACAATAGCTGTGTTATACATGTAATATTAAAGGATAATAATAATAATACACATTTTTTGGTTGTTTTGTCCAATCCAACATGTGAAGCAATAGAGCGACAACAAGTGTTCAAATGACCCCGTTATTCAGTCAACAGAAAACTAACTTCTTTAATATTCTATAGATGATTTGTACTGTTGTTTGGACAAATTTGAAGTCACATTGGGATCTAAGAAACAATTTATAACAGAAATATTTGTAAAACTCGTTAATTAAGGAGGAGAAATTGCCATTTTCCAACTTACAGCAGACATTAAATCTACTTAAAATAGTAATTTAAATCTAAAAAAAAAAGCTTCACATTAGAGAAGCCACAATCAGAGAAAGGGGAGCATAAATATTTCGATATATCTTTTAAATAAATGGTGGGTTTTATCATGAACTTTGACTGTACCTTTGGTCAGCCATAGAACCATAGAAACTAACCAGATTTCCCTTTGTTGTCATGTTTGTTGTTTGGAATTGTGAAAGCTTAAAATGCGTTTGTTTGTACCTTGGAGCAGGTGGGTAAATACTGAAGCGATCAGGCGCTGTCAGAGTTTGACAGGACAATAAGAGGTTTGCTCGGTCATGTTGTGTGCATGCAGGGTTATCGGAGGGTGATGTAGAAGCGGGTGTGAGTGGCATTGTGAAAATGAGGAGCAAATGTTTGATCGGACACCATTTCAATTTAAAATCCAAGCATGCAGCTCTATTTTAAAAGGAGGTGTAGTTCACCTGTATCTATCTTATGGCTGTAGAATTAAACAAACCTTTTTTGTATTCATAGTTTTCACAAGCAATCAGAAAACCGGAAAATGGGAACGTTTACTGTTGAGGCATATGTTCGTATGATTTCTTTTTTAAATATGTTTTTATTCCGTTACAGTTGGACTAATCATCCACCTTTCGAGCTGAAATGAAGACACACTACAATCTACGCAGCTCCAGTAAAATTAAAGCCAAATCTTTTCCTGAGAAAATGATGTTGTTTTTCTCTTACTTTTTTGTCTCGTTGCCAATGTACGCCCTCTTGTCCCACAGGAAAGACTCTTGAAATTGTTCATTTACCAAGAGGCCGAAGTTGAAGGCCAGGACATTCTTTTTTTTCTGTCAGATTTGTAAAGATTATTCCCATCATGATCCTATTAGCCACAGGGAGAATGTGACTACTTAAGGTAGATTTATGGAAAAATAGTTATCCCCAAAAAAACATTGGACAGAGGATGAATCCGACCCCCCCTCCTCCTCCCCAGCAGAAATTCCCCCTGAAAATTCAATTCAAGAGGCTAATTTGTGTTCTCAAGGCCAACAAGTCTCAAAGTCATAATCCCAGACCACAAGTACCACTTCATGTTCCCAGCAGGCTACTTCCTGGAACTTTGAGATTGCTGAGGCAGAGCTGATTTGGCAGCGGATTAATCTGCCTCAGCACCTGCAGTCTGTGTAACCAGTCGCTGCCCGGCCCCGAAGACACTGGAGACATCAACAACAAAAAGCCATCACATTCCCTTTAAATTTATTAATGAAATTCAACATATTTGAGTATTGTGTAAATATTGGCCAACAATATCTATTTGTCAACATACACTTTTGGGGGGTGAACTACTGCACATGTCACAGTCTAATCCACACGTCACTGTTCATTGATGATTTGTTAACAAACGGACTCATTCTTGGGGCACTCATCCTAATGAGTGAGGCTTACCTCCCCCCCCTTGTCCTTGCAGAGTTTATTCTCCTCAGGTCAGAACCGCAACTCAAGGCCCCCATGGCTGGCGCCATATGTGAGCCGAGCAGGGGGGGCGGTACAGTGGAAGCCTGCTGGTCATGCCACTGAGCTCAGGTAGGTTGCCCGAGCCGGATCCCCCCTACCCGGGCACCCAGGGGAGAGGAGGTGTTAAAACCTGAAGGGCCTTTGCCTGGTCCCCCTGAGCATGCAACCATCTGCTCCCCGCCCACGCCCAGCTGGCCACCTTTGATCCCACCAAATTTGAGCTAAAACGAGGATGATGACTGAGGGCTTCCAGTTTGCTCGGGAGTAGTGAGGGTGGGGGGAGAAAAGGGGGGGGAGGAAGAGCCGAGGTTCACGGACATGAGGTCGAGAGAAGTTTCGTGGAAGAGAGTGGATGTTCTCTAAAATGAGATTCACAGCCATGTCACCACTGACAGTTTGTTGTGAACGTGCATCCGGGTGTGTGGGAGACCGCATGGAATCTGTCCTTGGCTCGTCTGTGAGCATAAGTATTAATGTGTTTAACATGACATTGCACGTGATACAATGAGGAAATTACAGGTAGATCGTCCATTGATATATGAAAATATATGGAATCGAACCATTAATCTTCCGTAATGGCTACAGCGACCATGGCGATGTAATTCTATCGCATATCTCTAATTATAACATGTCTCTCATGTGACCGAGGTTCAATTAAAATTGACATAAAAATGGTCAGAATTACTCTCTTACACAAAAACGTATGGATCGAAGCCAAATGGCTAATATTCCCCGTGATTAAAAGAGGATTTTGAACTGAATGACCGATTCTGTGATGAATCAGTGAGGAGCACACAATCAGCATTTTGCTCCTGCAACCCAAGACCTAATTGATTCCACGGGAAATATCATGTGAATAATTAACCGCATTGATTAAACAGTGAGATAATATTTAATTAAGGTGGCTCATTAGAATTTCTTGTGCCCCACTATTAATGGCTCATTAACGCAATTAATTAATTAAGCACCCTCTAACTACCAGAAAGGAATTCAATACATAATGAGCACATGTTTTTGAAGAAGTTAATGAGGTAATCCCCGCTCTCACAAAGTATTGTCTAATGGAAACTACAGTGCAAATTGCTCAAGTTATTGTCAAGGATGTAGCCGGAATATTTGGAGCTCTTGATATGGAAAGGGGATCCGTGTGTGTCATGTACAGTGCGAGATTAGATATGTCTAGAAAGCAGTTTTTCCACTCATGTTCAGCTGCTCCTAAACCTTCAAGGAAGCGTGGTGTGACCTCCTTGTATTTCCATTAGAGATGTGTTTACGTTTGACAAAGGCGCTAATCCACCGAAACAAAACGGGATCCAACAACCTTGGAAAGCTCTGTTACAAGTTACAAATGAAAATCCCAAATTTGCCTTCTCGGTAGCAAAAAAAAAAAGCAAACAGGGTCTGCGGCATTGCACATATCTATTTCGCAATCCCTGACTCCTGATATATATTCTACAGAGGGAAGAAGTCCAGGTGGAGAAGTGACAGCTGAAGCAGCCCTGTGTGTGATCAGAGGTGAGCTCCCCCGGTGCGATGCCTCACCCCCGTAGCGTGAGCGATCCTCAGACGTGATCTGCCGGGCTAACCGGCTTGCATAAATAAAATTGGTTATCTCCCCATCCCTTTGCCTCCCTGTCCGCACATCGGCTGAATTTAATCACGCAGGGGGGCCGATGGGATGGAGCCGTTTTTTCTGCCGGAATAATCAGAGGGCTTCCATGTGTCCTGGTCATATGTATTAATCCTGCCTTCCTATGGCTGGCCTTATCAGCTCCCAAAGCCCAGCTCTCATGGGATCTGAGCTGCTGTCTCAGCGCCCTCTAATCTGCCTTGAGAAATTGTTAACAGGATGTAAATGCGTCCAGGGATGATATATGGCTTCTTGTATAACATATGTTATTGTTACATGTTTTGCATGCAGGGTCTGAGATTATGCACACAGAGAATGGAAGAGATGGTATTGATTGATGGAATAACAAATGTCGAATATCGTTTTAGATGCAAATGGTCACACAGGGTTATGGGACAAATCTGTTTTTTTTTTTTGCTGCTTGTGGATATGGATAAAATAGTGCAGGGATTGGTGGATTTATCTCAGGCAGCTATTTTAGTTGAATGGGATGTACATGGTGCGGGGGAGAGAGGATGGATTCCACCACGGAGATTGTTTTACTGTACAAACGGTGTATCAGTGTGGTCTGATGGGAATTAGGATTTCACGAGCTGACCGGGTTTAAAAACCTCCGGAGGAACGATGCGAGTCATGTTTCGTTTTTTAAGACATCTGAAGGTGTCATTTGCAATTAGTGTTTGAGACACTGAGCGAGCACAGGACGTGTGCTTTGTTTTCATGTCACCAATTCAGCAACGTATTCGCCGCTTCTTTACTGTTTTGGAGCTTTCGTGTCAAGAATCCTCCTCTGCCATTTCCAGTCAGAACCTGGTTTGAGTTCTAGTCAACCTCAACTAACATTCTGACGTATTCCTATTTTGATCTACAGTGTTTCATCTTTATTTTGTCAGCCCAAATTGGTGCATCACTGATATGCATCGGCAATGTTCGCACAGAGCTGTCAAGAATTGCATTTTTTAAAACATCAATAAAGTGTGCGGTATATGCTGTCAACTGTATGCGGCATAGCATATCTTATACATACATCATACATCCGGGTTTCCAAACAAAGCTCAAATAAGAATCACTGTGCCTCCGCTGTGAAACAGAAAAAGGATCCATTACTCTACTTCCTCCAATCATGAATGTCGTCAGTTTTGTTGTCCTTTACTTTTCTTTGTTTTGCGCTGTTCAGAACGGAGGGGGGTCTTTGTAGTCACTTCCTGTCAAGGTTGGTTAGGACTCAGCATCAGTTGCGATGGACAGGGAGCTGTGTGATTTTTTTTTTTTGTGCTACAGTAATTAGGCCGATCCCCCCTCCACACACCCCCCCCTCCGATTTTTCTTTCTCTGTCCTGCAAATGCAATACGTAGCTTCTCAAAGTACTGTCTCCCATGATTAAAGACAGCTCATTATCATCGGCTAGTGTGTCTGATTCAAGCCCCCACAGAGCAACGCGTGCAACCCAGAGAGGATCTGCCTTTTTCAGATCTCAAGACCCACCCACTCAAGAATAAGAGGCTAAAATATCGTCTTTTCTGAATATTAACCGTGAATCACATTTTAATTATTGCCAGTGACGGGTATTCTTTCTAGTGGAAGACTACAACAAATGTATTTGTCAAATAATATTTGCTGTTAATTAATGTCGCCGCTAACGATTTTGTTATTTATCTTACTAATGCGACGACCATTTGGATTCAGGTCAATCCTTTAGTTTTGGTAAAAAGAAGCCTACCGATGTGAAATTTACGATGTGAGGCAGGAAATCAACAAATCGGCTGAAACAGTTTATAGATTATCAATACAGTTGCTGATTACCTTTAAGTTAACTGACAGTAAACGTACACTTAAATACTGTCGTTTTGTCATCATAAGAACTTAAAAACATAACATGTTTAACATTCCCAGCATACAAGCCCATCTGGAGACCCTGACAGCATCCCAGGACATCAAACCTGAGGGACATGACGTAGGAGATTGGCAGGACGGAGGACTCTTAAAAAGATGGCCCACCCAAAGGGCCTCCACGGAGACAAACTATAATTATCAAAAATCCAATGTTGGGCCTGTCTGCATGGTGGCAACCTTTAATGGAAATGTTACAAATGAGGCCCTCAAACAATGAATAATTTTTTGACCACTCGGTGTCTCTCAGCATGACGGTGCCAAAACGTGGACATCTTCCAAGCTGGGGACTGATTAGTCCAAGGATGAGACTCGGCTGGAGGATGGACATCGCGGCGCTTCCCTGGAGAATAAATTTGCACCTGGTCCACCCGGAGCAACGGCCCCCGCGCCTTCGCGCCGCACCCCCGCCTTAATTAAAAAACACGGCTAATTTGCACACACTACTTTGCTTCTGAATTGGAATCCACTTCACCACTGGAGTCTGTTAATTTGCACAGGAAACTACCGACCGAGCGGGGGTGGGACTGTGATGTGGCTTGACGGCGGGCTGGACAAAGAGCGGACACAGTGGAAACATCCAAGCTGCGGGGGGGCACGGGGGGCCGTGCTCGCTTCCCCTCCTATCTCGGTTCCACGCGGGGTTCAGGGAGGGAAAGACTAACTTTGATTCAACATACCAGAGGAATAATCCTAACCGCTTGGTAGTGCGGGATAATCTCCATAAAGTGAAATCACACAAGGGCGGACGGTGGAATGGTAATCCCGAAACGTCTTTCCTGACAGGTGACCGGATTGATGATTCCACAAGAAAATGCGTACTGCGGGAAAAGGCGGATGAATTATGACAGTTTTCATATTAAGCAGACTTATCTGCGGCAAAGAGCATTAAAAGTGCCAAGTACATCGACCGATACTATCACAAATTGACCTGCCAATCAACTCGCCTTGGCTTTAGAGGTGCAGATAAGGTATTTAAGGTCACTGACAGCAGCTTCCACCGTCTGTTGGCCTTCTTCTTTACTATTATCACAACCATGTTACGAGGAAGCGCTTTGGTCGCTCTTGCGACATGAAAAAGATCGCGGATAATTCACCCAGGGCTCAAAAAAGGGGAGGCTATTTCACAGCTAAGATGTTACAACCCTGACTGAAACAACCCTTTAATACTCCCCCACGTCTGCGAAGGCTTGGTAGCGATGGGGTCGCGGATGGGGGGGGGGACTTCCCGAGGCTTATGAGGTAATCTCATTGATATTTATTCGTCTAATGACGACTAAGAATGTAAACTGATGGCTACATTCATTCCAAGATGACCCCAATGAGTCTTTCATATTAAAGTAATGAATTGTACATAAAAGGAGCTCCAAATATTCAAGTCAGACATAGAATAAGCTCTAATGCAGAGCAATCCCAGCAAGGTATTAAAGTTGGCAAATGGTAGATAATACCACAAGATTCAAACATGTATGTCCAACAATGATCCCGTAAGGACAGAATTAAAGCTCCTGGCAAATTGGATGTAACTAAGACTTAAATAAAGACTCTGATGTTCCAGGCTGAAATTTATACTGCCGTCGCCCATGTTCCTTATTTGAAAACTCTCACACGGAATTTGGATACGGACTGAAAACAAATTCCCTCTTCAAATAGCCTAATGTGCGTGTGCGATAATTACATATTTTCACACCAAAACTGCGGCCCGAGCTGCTTGTGAGAGAGAGGGGAGGAAGAGGGAGGCGAGACAGAGAGCTGGAGACAGAAAGTTGAGCACGGGGCGAGTGTTACTTTTTGGGGGGAGATCACTCCTCACGTTGAGCTTGAGCTGTCGTACCTGTCGCTGCGGCGCTGACAGACGCTTTGTTTGGACGGGGGGGTCAAGCAAAGAGCAGGGGAAGTAAAAGAATGCTAAGGACACTCAAAGTTAGTGATAGCGAGAGGGGTTTGGGCAGCAGAGGTGACATCGTGATTTATTGACTCCTCCGGGGGTCATCTTGACCAGAGTTTGAGGTCCACGGGTAATGGGAATTGGTGTGCCTTTATCCTCACGTTACACAAACTGTGCAGCATGGGGCTTGATGAAACTCACATTTTTGTTATCCGTTAAGATTTTGTCTGAATTGGCTTATATATATATATATATATATATATATATATATATATATATATATATATATATATATATATATATACTTTATGACTTATATATATATATACTGTATATTAATCACAGAAAGGGATTCAAAGCAGTTTAAAAAATGTCCATCTTTGTCTTAAGTAATTAATTAAGCATTAAGTAATACATTTAACTGTTGATTTCCTTGTTTTTTTACATTCGAGATAACTACAATTTGAAATGCAGCCAAATACACCAAAGTTTAGGTGTTAACCAGAAAGCGAGCTACTAATGAGTCTGTGTCTATATTTTTGTAGGTCCATCAGTCGCCATTTCACACAGTGTCGTTACACAGCTTTTATCATCAGATGACACGATTCCATCGGAAATCATTGCGCTAAGCAACTATGTATGAGTGCATCACATGACCTAACCTTCTTACATAAAGTTACTCTTTTTACACAACACACTTCAGTCTTAGCTATTGCCTAAAATGTTTAAACCGGCTTTATGGCAAATGAGTAAACAGTGGACTGAATTGATAACGTCGCCTTCAGAAAGGTTACAAAGCAGCATTCTCCCTCCGCTCCGCTCCGCTTCAGCTGTTGTTTTTGTCTTGTTTACTCAACATTCACCGGCGTCCGTGTTGTCATCACCTCTGAAATGACTAAGCTCCGAGTATAAAGCTCTAATGAGAAAACACACAAAAGGCGCTCATTTGGCATCGCGGCATCACACACGGATACAGTATGAACCTAAATCCCCCCAGCTAACCAAACATGTAGCTTTCCATGTGGCCCGTTGTTGTCGGCCGTTTGGCCCGCGTGGCCATGGGGCAGCTGTTGACACCGTTACCATTGCATTTCCTGTTAAGCCTACCAGCTGCCTCTTTCTATTCTCCACGGCCCCCCTGGAAGGGTGGGTGACACAAGTGTTACCAGCCGTCTCGACGACAGACAGCTCCTTTCTGCCTCTGGCTGTTACTGTATCGCCAGGCTTTCCCCCCTACAAAGAAAACCAGAGAGCGTGGAGACCACAATGGCCTCGCGACGCACCTCACCAAGCCCTCTCTTATTAACACACACCCTGCGTGCAGAAGCTTCAACCTACAACTAGAGAGGGGCGTGCAGAGAGGTCGACTTTGTGCCCAATGTGCACAATGACAACATGGCTGCAGATGTGCGCACGTCCGCATTAAGGCTGACCGCAATTGAGATGCAGCTGAATACACAGAGGTTTGGGTAACGTAAGATGTTAACCAAAAAGGAGGCTGTTAATGAGCAGGAGGATCACATGGCGTGATTGAGTTACAAAAAACAACATTCACAACCAGTTTCCCAAAAATGGGTTGGAAGAAAATAGATTTATTGTTTGAAACAGGGCTAAAAATACCCTCGTTTATAATATTGTAGTCGTAGACGGCTGGTATCACACGAGGGATGTACACATGGTTGTGCATATGTATTAGGGTCACTGGAACCTCAAATACTGAGCGTGAGAAAGAGTGAAGACTATTCAAGTAAATAGTCTATATGCAGAAGGGCATCGGTGAGCCTATAGGCTCTCAAAGTCAGCCATAACGATGATAGGGGAGGGTTTCTTTTTCATAGCACGCAATCAATAATAACATCTGACCATTTTGATGGGACGGGGGGCTTTTGGGAGCAGACTTTGAAAAAGTTGTCGCCGTTATTGTCGCCGGCAGTTTTCTCCTGTGGATGCAGGTGGAGGAGGGAGGAGGGGGACGGAGGGTGGTGGGGAGGGGGTTGCTGAGAAGGTGCCACATGATTAAAGCTGCGGTCGCAGATAGCAGGAT
This sequence comes from Gasterosteus aculeatus, assembly GCF_964276395.1. Classification (NCBI taxonomy): domain Eukaryota; kingdom Metazoa; phylum Chordata; class Actinopteri; order Perciformes; family Gasterosteidae; genus Gasterosteus; species Gasterosteus aculeatus. The sequence continues at coordinate 10,685,704 of NC_135703.1, forward strand.
CGGTGGGCTATGGGAGGAGATAAGAGGCGAGTAAGCACGTTTAAAGTGTGCTGTGATCAGCCGTTGCGCGAGGGAAAGCAATGACAGGTGTACTGCAGATAGGCTTGCTGCGAGGAAAACAAGAATGGGTGACTCCTCCAAAGCCCCGCCGCTAAAATTAGAATATTTTAGAAGACATGAACAATGGACTGTTAGATCACAGGATTAAGGATTCAAAAAAGTATTTTTGTTCCAACTGATAATGACCCTCTCGGCCTGCGCATATTATTAATTCAGTCAGTGGGGAAAACGTGGCTTTAACAAAATGAAGGAGCGATCCTGTCTTGCTCAGGAATGACGAAAGTGAGACCGGGAAAACATCGGGGGAGGACAAGGCCAGCCCTGAGGAAGAGGAGGCGCAGACGAGGGTGTTTATTTCCCACTTTGCAGGCCTGCCGCGTCAGCACATCGTGCCCCCGAGACAATGTCTCAAACATGAAGCGAGAGCGACGTCTGAACCGTCTACAGCATTCGATAAATACCACAAACATCTCCGCGAAACAAATTGTTCATAAGCTACCTGTTTAATTTTTCAGATCTCCTTGAACCATATTTTTCCTTATTAGTTTGGAGACGTTGGCTTGGCTTGAGTGGATGGATGATGCTGTCGGGGGGCCCGGGCATTATGGCGGCTCTGTGTGAGTGATTTCTACCAAGGAAAGCCTATTAGGCCTGACAGGGGGATGATGATATTAGGCCATCATCATTCAGGAGACAACGCCCCCACCAACCCCACTACACCCTCATCCATCAGACAACCCAAAACACCCAGCCACGCTCCCTCCTTCCCTTGCTCCGCCCTGACTCCCTCACCCACTTACTCTCCCTTTTTACTCCTTCCCTTGGCCTGCCTCCTGTTTCCTTCCTTTCCGAGGGACTTGCTCTCGCAATGCTCTCCTCCCTTTCGGTCTCATCCCATCGTTCCTTATTTTATTTGTTTTCTATCATTTTGTCATCGCATTCCCTTTCTTCCCTCTCCTCCGTCTCCCCCCCTCACTCTCTCTGATGGCAAACACAAAGACAAATTCTGCCCTTTTCTTAGCCCATGAAACATTTAACATTTCATTCCAGCGCTTGGCAGACGCAAATAAGGAATGACCTAATAAATCTTACTTATTGTCTACTCCTGAGTGCAATCCTGGGCTACACATGAGATCCTCGTCCCCTGGCCTGCATCCATTGTCTTCTCGGCCTTCCCTGTCCTTCCTCAGGACTCATGGTCCCACAATAGTCAGCGAGTGTCAAAGGGGATTTCTAATAGTGCACATGTGAGGCCGCCGGAGTTCTGCTGTGATGTTACTTGGATGCAACTGCAGTTGAAGTATGTGTGTGCTATTAAAAAAGTGTAAACACAGTTCAACCAACGGACTATAATTAAAACACAGGAGCACAACATGCAGATCAATCAAGTACATGCATAACTTTACAGTGGTCTTATAAACAGTTGAAATCCAACTGCCTTCAAATCCAACTCTTACCTCCCGTCTTAACTGCTACAGAGATGTAATATCCTTAGAAATCCCTCCTAACTCAGTTGCGTGGCATACATACGTGTTTCTTTGCTGCATAGAGAGCAACACTGGCCATTTTCTGTTCCCACAGGATTAGAAACCCAACAACAAACAGACCGAACTATTTAGTAATCTATTAGACCCGCAAGTCTGACTCTCTGCGCCCTCGGCCTTTTGTTGGAGTATGAACCCGAGTCGTCCCTGCTGACCTTAGCTTTGGACCAGGGTGCCTGTAGCTGTGACCCCATGGACCCCGAGGCCTGCAGGGGTCGAAGGAGTTCTATTGATGAGTAAAGCTTGGCTGGACCTTTGCTCTAAGCTTGTTTCGAATGGTGATCGGTGCAGCCAGCGGCCGCCTGTTGCCCTTGACAATGGAGGGTTTATGGGCCATCAGTCAAACAGTGTCAACAAGCCATTGCTCTCAGTGTCCATTGTCGACCTTTTCTGTTTTAATTTTGTTTAAAGCCTTGATCAAACATGCCATTGTCTCATGTTTGAATGATCACTGCTAAGTTCAGAAAAAAAGAAGGGTATCTATACCTTCTGGGTAGTATAGCGTACAGATACATGGACACATTTAGAAGAAGAAGAAAAAAAACACTGAATTCATCCTCCCCAAGATACAACAAGAGGAACTGAGCTCTCTATGTTCATTTCATTGAAAGGCTCATTATGCATAACTCACGCATACATTTTAAGAGCTGATGATTCTGAAACATTCAGCTGTACCGGTCCCTCTGGAGGATGTTGGCAATGAAGGGTCCACCACTCTTCTCCCAGGAGGACGTTGCACATCTTCAAACAGCATTCATGGTTGTCTGCTTTCCATCGTGTCCTCTTTGAATACTGTCGAAGCGTCTATTGTGACATGACAGGGTTTGCTATGCAGATGCAGGTCAGGTGCTTTTTGAGAAGCCCCGCCCACAGATTATTTCTTTGTGTCAGTCATCCTCGGAAAATAGCTGCTAGGTAAAGATACAACTCCAGGCATCAGTCAATGGGGTTCCTGATGTCTTCATGTATTCTAAATGTCCCTCAGGCCATCACAAGGGGACACCAAACTTCAAAACCTATATCAACATTGAAGACACAAAAAAATCATTTGAATTGTGAAATTGTTATTACATTTCAGTTGTCGAGTTGTAGTGAGAAACAAATACATTCTACATTTGCCTTATCTACAATATTTGAACACACAAACCAATTAAATATTTTTCATATAAATAAAACATAACAAAATTGAAGCAGGTTGGATATTTCTGTTTATCCGGGATGTATTGTTTACTTTATGCTGATCTACCTAGTTGAAGACAAGTGGTATTGTAATAACCGTGATGTGATTGTAACCATGGTTTTGCATTGCCACATGCACTGTAGTCTTCTCCCAGATTCCCACCATCTTTGGTCCCATCCTCAAAATAGATTGGGGATTACCTCAAATGTGAATATGGCAATGTGATCAAAATGAGAAAGGCAGACTACGTAGCCAGGCAGTGGCTTTAAAGGTTTTATGCAAAACATGATATCTCTCCCTGCCTTTCCATTAACTGGCCGTATTGAATTACTTAATATGGTATAGACATTTTGCCATGAAGCAATTAAGGGATTACTCTAATATAAATCACACTGGCTGTTTCTGTTTTCGGCACACCCATTCTGGTCAGGGCTCCAGCTGAGAATGTCGACTACTTGTGAGACATGCAGGAGGGGAGGCAAAAAAAAAAAGAATATTCTGAGGATTTTTAGTTAGTCGTCTATTAGCACATTCATGTTGTATCATTTCCAGACAGAGTGACAACAGAATTTGGCCACTGCAAACAACTTAATTTGATCAGCTTTATGTAAAACAGTCATTTGGGAGATGGGGGGGGGGGGGGCGGGGGTTGTGAGAAGATTAATTGTTCATGTTTACAGTGGAATTTGGACTGTGTGTTCAGCCCGATAATCCAGCCAGGGACCAAACACAGGAGAAATAACAAATTAATAACAGCGGTAGCCTTCGCTTATCACTGAGCGCTGCTTGTTTAGCGTGTGAGGAATCCAGACGTCTGCCGGTCCTAAACATAAACGGGTACAATGTAACGTGTTTATTTAAGAGCAGCCATGGTTACTACAGCACTTTTCAAAAGTCAGCAATTTTGTTATTTATCTCCCTGTTTGCTTCAATGGCGTCATTGGTTCGCTAAGAATGCTGCTGAGGGGGTTTCTGTGGCAGACAGAATCCTTCCTCGGCCTTGAGTCCCACAGAAGGCCGGTGCGTTCGCATGTTCTCTGCCGTCGCACGGCGAGGAAGTCCGGCTGTCGTGTGGTAGTCGGCTCTGCCTTTAGTCGGAGGACGTAATTGTCCAATGTTGTGTGGGAAGCAAACGCAGCTCGCCGAGCATTAAACCAACAAACAATTACCATCAGCAACTCCTGCCGTGACCCCTTCACCCCACGTTCCATCAATACAGGGAAAGAAAAGTAGTGTTAATTGAGCTTCTTCAACTACTTTGTTTCTGAGTGCAGTGTTTTGGGGTTTTGTGTTCTGCATTTCTTCTCTTTTTTGGTGGTCTGCTCTTGCAGATCTTTTCAGATATTGAAACAAAGAGTGAAAAGGATTTTTTCTTTTTTGCATGCACGCACACACATACACACACCAAACGTATTTAAATGATTGTACCTTGACCCTTTATTGAATATCTGCGTGAGTGTTGGTGTGCTCGTGTCACAGGCAGAAGATGGTGTCAGCCCTTAACCGACCCCCACCTCTTTCACTTCTCCTAATGCCCCTTTTACCTCCCCATTTTCTCCAGCCTATTCAGACCCTGTCACTCACTGCTATGAATTCCATTTATCCTAAAGGGTGGTATCCATTCACCTGAAAGAATGGAAAAATACACACGAATAGTCAGCGGCCATTTGTGGAACATGTAACTTTAAACGTGATGTTTATCTTGGCTTATTTTTTTTTTCTTTTTCCAAGCGCTGAAAATCCAAAACCAACACCCTATGAATGTATTGTCAGCCTTCTCACTATTTCCTTCCCAAACAGTGAAACTAAAATGCGAGCATAAGGTCACATTTTAAGCACGAGCAGAGAGAAATGAGGAGTCAGCAGAGATGGCTGGAAGAGAAATGCGCGTCTGGGTGTGAATGTGCTGAATGAATGAATGCAGGTCGTGATTTATCGGCACCGGAGAGCAGCTCCCCGCCTTTCCTGCTGAGTCTTGATGGCTGCAGCCTTTATGTAAAACAAACCCAGCCTTTTCATTCTGCTGCTCCCATCGCACCACTTTGCAGCGGTCTAGGAAGCAAGGATCCGCGCTTCCCAGAGCAGCCCGACAGCCACAAACTGACCGCGCGTTGCTGTTTTATTGAGGCGTGAGCTGGAAATCTGCTCCACGTGAGAGACAGTTATTGCAAAGTGAAGAGCAGCTCGGGTTGTGGAGAAGGCAGGAAGTCGTGATTAAAAACGAAGGGGTGGTTCGCCGTTAGCTGACTACGCGAATATTTAGCAGGTATCCATCACTGATTGTGATTCTGGCAACACATAATACTTTCCCTGCAGCTTAACATTTGTAAAGTTGAGTTTTTGTGAGGTGTAATTGGTGGCTGCTGAAATCTTAATGGTTACCTCACAGCACCCCGCAGCCGCTGTTATATATCGTTTTAAATATACATTCTGTGCCGATCAATCTTTCCCTTCAGAAACTTGAGCAAGTCTGCTCACTCGAGCTGATGGGGCAGTGTGTGCAGAAGCCAGCGCCTTGCAACCCACCACTTAAACCTAAAGGGCTTCAGAGTTTGCACTGAAAATGACCCCTTTCAGTTTAATTACTGAGAATCTCATTGACCCGACATGTCCTTTTTTTGTCCAGCCAGGCGGGGGGGGGTGGCATCTGTGACCTGTTTGACAGGCGCTGGTGTGTGGAGGTGTCTGTGGTCCCTCCGCTGGCCAGCGGTGTTCCAGGGATTGACAAGTGACCGGGATAAAAGCACTCCGTCAACAAGCTGTTTAATATCCATTATTACCAAGTGGACAATGTGACCCGAGACAGGTAAACACATCTCCATTGATCCATTGATGGCAAGATAGAAATATTTTCTCTCGCCGCTCACCTCTATAAAGTGCCCTCTTTTCACAAAAGCAGGGAGCAAACAATACAGGGGGGAAAAGCAAAGAGGTATATAGGAGGGCTGACATTCTTCTCCATTGGTAAATAATGGCGTCGGCTAGCTGTCCTATCTATAACCTCTGAAACTGCTGTCTGCGAAGATAAAATGTTGGGCCTGTTTCTCCTAAGCCCCTCAGAAAAAAAGACGGCTGATGTGGTTTTATTTGTCTTTAATGTCACACTCAGTCTGCGCTCTCTAAAAAACAGTCTGGAGTAAACACTAATGACAAGAATGCTCTTGGACACTTCAAATTGGACGTAAAGCGCGGCGCTGAGGAGCCATTGCGCCCCGGTGGATCGCTAATCTGTTGAACCTCTGAAGTGGATAACACCTTGATGAAAAAAACCTCAGGAGCTCTTCACAATACAGATTGATGATGCGTGGGGAGACCTTGTGCCTGCTCACACACGGTCAAAAGGAAACCAAATTCTTTCTCTTCTCATTGTTTTTTCAATCCGTCTTGTAATTGAATTTGAAATGTTGCATCCGAGCCCTTTCTCCGTTGGAAAACATGAAATTGGATGCTTTCCTATTGTAATTATGCATTTCTATGCACTGTTGACACTCTTTCCTCCTCTGCCATTTTGTCACTGTGTGCTATTATGATTTCTCTCTTGTAAGCTGCGAATTAGATGCCTGCTTTTAAGTTCAAATGGAGGCGTATCCTTTTTCCGCAGACTCTTCATGCGAGCCCCTCCGTCAAAGAGAGAGATGGGGGGGATGGACACTTGGTATGCTGTTATTTTGTGAACCACTCCGCTTAGTGTGAAAGCAGAGGGCATCTCATCTCAGCAGGAAGTGGAGAGCTCTTCCCCTGTAATGATGAATAAATAGTACACATCCATTCAGCCCTGCAAGCCTCTGTGATGAAGGCCTCTCAAGCTAACCATTATAGTCTCGCTGATGTCAGGGAGTCAGTTGCGTTGAATGTTATATTTTGGTCTCGTTTTTGCAGTTTGATTACCCCCCCCCCCCCCCCATACACACCCACTATCTCATCTACTATCCCACGTCTGGCTTTCTGTCTCCACCGGACCTCTCTCTCTCTCTCTCTCTCCCGCTCTTTCTCTCTCTGGCTCCTCTACCATGTTTAATTTCAACCAGGCCCGCTGCTGATTTTCAGTCCTGTTCGGGTGGCATAAACAAGCACAGTGGGTAATTCACACTATATTAAAAACAGTTGGCGCACCAAAGAACTCTAATCAGCGGAGGCCTGCGTGAGCAAATTATCACTGCTAAATTAAAAACCTGAGCACGGGGCTAGATGGTCGTAATATTGCGGATCTCTAGAGCAACAATCACAACCTGGGTGCTTAGTTTTATTTATTTTATACCAGGCAGGCTATCAGGCGTCATCAGAATATCTTTATTACAGCGGACATATCACAGGTAATGCAGATTGCTATCTGTTGAGCCGCATGCATGAGCGCAAATATGGAGCAGTGTGATGGCTTTTGATTTTTGCAGAGCACTCATTTCATTTGTAAGATGCACAACAGCAACTCATGAATATTATGTGTTCAGATCACAATGGTCCGAGTCACTTCCGTGGTTGTTTTTCACCCAATTCACTGCGGCGACGTGCAACATTAAAACTCCATTACCAGGGGTCTCGTTTTAGCGCGTAATAGTGTTAATATTTCAAAAACACTCCTTTGTTCCCTCAGCTGTTGATTGTCATTCATCCAACGCGAAATAGCATCTTCATATTCCTTGCAAGCCCGACGTTGATGCGTATCACAACCTCTCGTCTGCCCCCCCCCCACACCTTTCACCGCACAGCTTAATGTGATGGCGGCAGGATTATTTCTTGTTTAAACTTATGGTATCACAAACGTGCAGAAACAGGACATTTGCATAAGCATCAAGAAACTCACGGGTTCGCGGGGTTTCGACGGCATCCAGTGTTCTGTGTTACACGGAAACTGCAAAAAAACACACAGTATTTGGGCTTCTACTAAATCTTTGTGTTTGTCTAATTCATATGAGGCAGCAGGGATTGTAAGCGTGTTTAGTTCTGGTCACAGTGGGCAAGGGTGGGGGGTTTTTAATGGGAAGACATTTTAATGCACCACAAGAACATGTTAGCGTTATACCTCTTTCAGCCGCGGCCCTCCTGAATTCAAGCCGATTATGGATAACAACCACATTACAGCGCGATACATCAAAGACCAAGCTTACTGCTCAGTGGGGAGCCACTCCGGCACGTTTCAAAAGTCTACCCATTCAAGAGCTCTGACTAGAAGCATGTTTTGCATTAAATGTGTCGCGCAGGCAAGTGCTGTCTGATCCGTCTGATTCTAGACCTCGGTGCGGCTGCCTTGTGCCGGTTTCATTAAAGCAAAAACAAAAAGATGAGGGAAAGTGCAAACACACCCGTTCCCTGTATTTAGGCAATGCACATACAAATGTTCATTAAATGTAGAACCAGTGTTCTTCGCTGCCATTCTATCTCTCACGCTTGGAGAAGGAGATTTTTTATTTTATTTTTGTATTTACTTCCAGTTCCAGAGAGACAAATCAACCTGCTGTGTATTCAAACCCCATTTCTTTGAACTTGATCCATTGGGCATCTTCCTTTTCCATAATCACACGTGCACAAGCATCTGGACATTTGCACATACATTCTGGTACAAGTTTAATTGAATCAGGTTCTTCTACACTAATTGCAAGGTTGTTGTGTTAATAAGCCGCCGTTTTTCGCACGCAGGTGTGAGGACGGTGGGCTCGGGTGTGTTTATATATTTGCATAGCTTCACACCTGTTAATGAATGGCGCTTGTTTTTCCAATGAATCTCCATGCTCCTCTAATAAGACTCAGGTTCCTCCCACGGTTACCCTAATGACTGTTATCACACCACCTTCACAGAGACCAGCTCAGGAGTTATAATAACCTGCGAAGTGTAGCACAGCTGTGTGCGCGTGTGTGTGTGTGTGTGTGTGTGTGTGTGTGTGTGTGTGTGTGTGTGTGTGTGTGTGTGTGTGTCGCACAGGTGATACATGATTCATGCAAGCGGTGAGGAACAACGTAGGAGGTTGTTGCATTGTTTCTTAACACAGCCATATATTCATGTTGCATATTTTTTCTCCTATACACACTATAGTACATATTCTTTCCTTGGACCTTGGATGTGCTTTATACAAATCCAGCAGTGAAGCCTGACACTGACACACTTTAACAGGTGAGGGCCTGCCAAACCTTTGCCTCAACCCATCAACGGTCCAGAGAGCCGAAAACATGCCAAGACTGCCTCCGATAACAAGTGGACGATGTGGAGAGGCTCCTCTGGGCTGTAACAGAAGTCTCTGAATAGTTTGAGAATTTTCATTTTTCTCTCAGAAAGCCCTTCAGCCTCTCGCCCGTGACTCAGGAACTGTAGGTGTTCTCCTCAAGAAAGCTTCTCTCCATTACGGCGAGCTAAATTAGCAGCATTTAAGTATCTATTAAAACACCAACGCTTTGCTGCTCCTGGCTGACCTCGCCTTGCCCTTATTCCTGCTGCTCATTAAAATGGCATAATTGCAGGTAAGCATCGTGCAGTATCAACACGTTTAATTACTAAAGTCAGAGAGGTTCATGGTGCCACATTGGCCCGAATAAACCCGGGTAGCAGTGGAATAAATAAGAGTTGTTATTATTAGTAGCCAGGTTGGTTTCATTACTGAGGGCAAGGCCTCAGTTGATGTGTCCATATTAACTAAAGCTAAATGTTTTTGGGAAATTCTTTACCAACGAAATGCCAATTAAGTGATGATGGTTATTCTCACAACACTAATAACATTCTTTATTTTATATTTGCTTTTTTGTTTAGCAAGTACTTATATATACGTATAAAGGATGCATTGTGATCCAAAAATAACATATCGGTTTGTGCACTGATCAATGTGGAAAAAGTGTAATTAATGTAAAAGTCTCTGTTGGCTTGGAATTTGTTTCATCTACAATTCAAAGAATTGCTTCTTACTTAACATATCATGTCATTGTACTTGCATTAAGGCGTAATTGTCTTCCCAATCATCTCTGAGTCAAACAGAAGTAAATAGGCTACATGACAACAGCACTGCAGCACTTTGAAAGCTTTAAATAGAGATTGATAAAAGTTATACATTATTTATAAGGCAATAACCCATTTAAACTACTGCATTGAACCCAGATGGTTACTTCCAATCTATTGCCATTCAAACCAATGTATCTCAAACTAATTATCTGATCTTTTATCATTTTTAAGAAAGGTTTCACAGAAGTACTTGTCCTGGTCAACAGTGCGCAGAATAATATGAAGCATTCTGTTTATTTGGGTTTGCTATGCGTTGCCATTGTTCCACCGGTTTGTCTTTAACTATTTTTACCTTCTCTCCTCCCAGCATGTGCACACTTTTCTGTGCTTTAGTTAGGAATCTAGGGCACATTCAAGCATTGTACACTATTCTTTTCTTATTCCCTCTCCTAATAAAAAAACTGTTTGCTAAATTGTTCTTGCATAACTTTCATTTTGACTTCGCTCACACGCAGGCCTCCATTATGCCCTTCAAGTACCGAGTGAGGAGCTGTGTTTACCCTCTGCTCATGGGAAGCTTTAACCACCGTGCTAATCAGCTCTCCACTTCCTCTTTTGTCATCTGTCGTCCCCTAATATGCACTAACTGGATATATATTGTATGGGAATGCCCCCCCCCCCCTTATTCAGCCTGCCTCTGAACCTTCAAATTTCTGCTCGCCCCTGATCCGTCCATTTTATACATTTTAGGTCCTTTAAACCCCCTCAAAGCTTCTTAGTAACAGTTGGCCGATCAAAGCCACCACAGCCTTTCCATCCTCTCCTGAACTGAGGCACAAGTTTAAGATTGTCTGAAAGGGGACTGAAAGGGGCAAACTAAAACGCCATTGTGTGCCACTGACCGAGTAAACCAAAGTGTAACGTCCTTCAGTTACAGAACTTCAAAATGCTTATTTCATTCATTGTTCGAAAAGGGTTTGGTTTTGAAAGTGTTGGACTGTGTTATGAATTATAATCAGTCAGAGAGCAGATATTTAGTATTAAGTAAGTATTAAGTATTACACCGAAACATACAGAACAAATAAGTTGAGTCACCAGTGTATATTGCCTAATATATGAATATGTTGAACCTGACTGCCTACTTACTGCAGGTTGCCTCTGCCTGTGTGTAGCTGTATGTGCATCAGTGTGTGTGTGTGTGTGTGTGTGTGTGTGTGTGTGTGTGTGTGTGTGTGTGTGTGTGTGTGTGTGTGTGTGTGTGTGTGTGTGTGTGCCATCAGTGTGAACATGTGCACAGAGAACATGTGCAGAGAGCGAGAAAGCTTGTGTGAATGTGTGTGTACGCTGTGTTTATGTGCTATCCTGTGTGTGTGTGTGTGTGTGTGTGTGTGTGTGCGTCTGGTATTATGTGGCGGTCTAGGTGAGAGGAGGGGCAAGCTATCAAAGATCACAAAAAAAGTGCATGACAGCTGACAATTTCAGGCTTTTGATTAGGATTCGTTGATATGACCGGTCCCCGGGTCTCTCCCTAACTCACTCCAGGGATTCTGGGCTGCTCGGCTGCGCCGCAGACGGAGCAGCCCGTCAGTTGACAGAATCAGGCGGCTCGTCCTCCTCATCGGCCGCCTTTCCTCCCCGCTGAAACCCCGGTAATTAGAGTCTGGGCAACATGCAGAAAAAAAAAACAGCTACAGAGAGCACAGTGTCATGGACATCGCCAATTATGCACCTATTTTGCTCACGGATGCAACCAGCTCCTGTTGTAATGACACACACACATACACACACACACACACACACACACACACACGTCTATTGGGCATGCATTGTCAAGTGCACAGACACACACTCACATACAAACAATGCACATGAGGATACAATGAGATCATTAGGTTTAATACTGACATATGCTTGTTATTTACCAGTGTCATGTCAGCAGCAACGCCAGTAGACATAATGTTGCTTATTACTGCTATCGTGACCACTAATCCCCATAAAGGAGCCTCCCTGAACACCTTGTGGGTACTTCAGACTAATTTCTCCATTCACACACTAAAGTTTTCTTGTATCAAAATACCTGCCTGTTACAAAAAAGAAGCTAAGAAGTAATGGTGCATGTTAAAGCATGGAATTGTTTTAGACAGAAACTTCTTGAAAGTGTCATATGCATTTTGATTGATGACAGTAATAATGTCTAATGACAAGCTTCCTTTAGATGTTTCCATCAAATCATCCTTGAATAATACAGTATAATGTTATCTTCAAGTGAAAAACAGCACAGGTAAGAAAAGAAGTAGCCTGAAGAGGCTTGTGTCGCACACAAAAAAAACACCTTCTCTCCCTAGAAAAGAAGGAGGAAAAGTTAATTGCAGCATTTGCTCATTGGGGAGACAGAGGGCCACTCAAAACGTCCCCGTCATTTGTGAATTAGAGACACGCATTTAGCCACAGGAAATGTAAAGTGGGATTGCTCACCATGAAGATGAGATTAAGTGCACTAATGGAAAGCAGTTAAGTGTTTGTTATTGTTGCGCCATTATTTCTTTTCTCTTCCTTATTTATGGTTTTGTATTTGAAGATGTTAATTTTTTGGAATGTTTTAATGGCAATTCTTTAATTTATCCAGCCGATAACGAATGGGGCTGCTGGAGTGTTCTGTTAAGTGCTCTTCATTGTCTCGTCAGCCACCCTGTCCTTGCAGTGCTTTGGCTTTATGTGATTTTACCACGGACAATAAATTCAAAATGGGAGAGGTGCACATTACATCACATCCAACGTGACATCTGTATTTGAATTTACACAGGAATACACAGAATATGATGACGTCTATGCGAGATAAATATCTATAACTATATTATTACATTCTGCGTAAAGTTGCCTATGTTATACATTCAAGAAGTCAGACCCTTTTTTAGAACATGGTACTTCCACATTGCAGCACCATCATTACAGTAATCATTCAACGGCCTTTGTGCAAGTTTGGCCTTATAGGAATTTTAGTCACTATTTGTAATTATTTGTGCGGCTCCCTCCAGTAAGACTTGACACATATTGTGTGCTGTGGAAATTAGTATTTTAGTATTTTATTTCACATGGTTAATTGTATTTCCACCCCAGCATAGATCTCTCAGAGGAGCAAATCAATGGGTGTATTGTGGCTACTATTGTTGGTTCTGGCAAAGCAGACGGACACAGTAAAATGCTTGAAATTGTATTTGTCATGTTTCAAACAAGTCCGCAGCATGTTAAAAAAAAAAGCTGGTGTCAGAAGAGAGAAAATCCTGTGAACATACTGTGAGGCGCCTTTGACACAGATCTTCAACGTAACATGCTGCCACTTCCAGAATAAAACAACCCTGGCAAAGCCAGCAGACTTACACAGAAACCCTTTCTAATGAGAAATTTGTGTAATTGATGTCACGCTATGGCAAGATTGGGATCATTTCTCAGTTGCTTCTCTTTGTTTGCTGCCATTTCTGAAATACGCCCTCTGAACTTTAACAGTCATTTATTCTTTCATTTCCTTCTCTAAACAAAAGCGCGGCCCTCTTTATGCTCATCGCCGTGCCAATATGAGGGAAACGCCATCTTGTCACGCAATGTAACAAAACCATTAAACGTGCAGCATTAAAGGGAGACGAAATGCAATTAGCCAAGAAATTACTCGGATCTTGGTGACATTTGGGGGGAAATTGTAACACAATATAGGAGGCAGGCGCTTGATTGACAGCCTAATCCAAGTTTGATGGGCGCGGGTCCACGTTCACTGAGCAGAGCGGGTCGCCGGCAGATAACGAGTACAGCTGCACAACTCTGATAGCTGTGTCCGCCACGATTCGTCACCGGGCAAATTCCTCTGGTTTAAACGATGATGAAAGTATCGACCATTAATGACAGGATCATCTCCCTGCCTGAAATAAACGCTCTAATCCCTTTTGCCAGGTCCATGAATTCCTAATATGAGTTATATAAACTGGAGCAATAAATCAGTGTTAGCTCAGTTGTGTTTGGAAAATTGTACCAAGGCTCTTTGCCCCCTGTTTAAAATGCAAGATGGGCAACTAAGGACATCTTCGCTTAAGCTGTAACATCCAATGAGTTATTGCTGGGGATAGATTAACTTTCTCGGAGCAATAAGAATTGCAAATGGGGAGAGTATTATGTGGAATTCCCCCTTTGCTATTGTGAACCGGGACGTGTGTTTGACTGCAGTCGGCGGACGGTGATGAATATCACAACCTTTCATCGGCTGGGTCTCGGATTGGTAGAACATGAGTGATGGGAACATCGTACTCATTGTATTATAATGACATTAATCACAGTCTTAGGTAAGTGAGCGAATGAGGGAGAGGGAGAAGAAGAGACAGAGGTTAACGGCAAAAATCTGAGAGTGGTTTGTGTGAGTGGGTCGTATTAGAAAGATACAAACGAGTTAAAGCAGATCATTCAGTTAGTTTATTTCGAGTGGAACTTTTTATGTCACACTTGTAGCGTATATTTCCTAGAGACACAAGCTATAGTTTTACGAAAGTAGTGTGCTGGAAGTCATTTAAATACATATGTTTGCAGACGCAGTAGGTAGACAAAAGAATGGATCGCAAACAGTCCTTAAAAACATAAGGCAACATCACGGGAGGGCGAACACACTTCTATTTCAGAATAAAAGCCCCCATAAGCAAGATGATTGTAGCCATGTGTTTTTCTCTCTAGAGGAGAGGTGACACAATGCTGCCTAAATGCAGGGACCGGGCTGAGTGGAAAGCAAAAGTGAGTGGCTGATGAATATTTCATAAATGTTAGCAGCACTTACTGGACACAAGGCCTGATTGATGGCAGAGTGGCTGTAAAGACTTGGACGCTGAAGGGCCTCCACCTCCTTTCACACCAGTGCTTACTTCAAGCACCGTCGTTAATCGCAGAATAAAGATGTATTTAGCTGAAGAGCTCTTCATTAACGGCCTGCTTTAAACAAAAGTAGCTGCATAGGATTTGTGTCATTGGATGAAATACAAAGGGCCGTAGTGAATGATAGGAGAAGAACAACAACAGGCGCAGTGAGAACATGAAAGTAATGTATTGATTTTAGTTTTATGCCACACCATTACTGACATATTTAACACTTATATAAATAAATAAATTCCACTGGCAAAGTGTACACTCCAGATCGTACAATAACAAAATAAATCAAGAACAGTCCACTTAAAAACGAACTTAAATAAATAAAAACGTTCATTCCAATTGTTTTGTTTTGCAAATCTCTATTGTTGATACCTGCGAGCTGTTCTCTGCTCAGTTATGTGTTGTTGTTGATGTTGTTGTTGCAGTACCACTACAAAGTGTGATTGGAGTATAATAAAACCAAAGCTATGCCGGTGCATCTGTGTAATATACAATACTATAATAACAATACTTATAATATGGAATGCATTGCATGCAGATTGCTATCTGTGTATGTAAATAATTAAAAGGTAAAATATCTGACTACGTGTCCCTGTGTGCTCTTATTTGTATGAGCGTACCTGTGCACATGAACAAGCAACAGACAAAATGGGGACTTACTCATAAAAGTATTGCTTGTCGAAAAGCGTGCACACAGGACTACATACCCAGTAAACTCTGGACAAGTCTAGAAAACACTCATTATTTCAAATGGGGAGGGAAAAGAACAGACAAAACTAGAGAATACAAGCACAACTAATGGAGAAATCACAGTAGGCTGCTGTGTGTTAATAGCCTTGTTGGCATGGTTATAATGCAACTATTACTACTAAAAATGTTGTGTATTGACTATTTATTCTGTATTGAAGTCCTTTTCACATTGGGGCCATAACGCATGAACACAAAAATCTAAACTACTCATCTCTGCAGCAAGTTTCTTAACATTTACAGCAATTTTTTAGTAAACGGTGTGAATAGATTTGTGCAGGCGGAGGACCCGCGTCCGGGAACCTGTTGACCCAACGTCTGGCCGTCTGTCTGAGGTAAATCGTTGCTTTTGGCTACACAAACTGGTTGATATATATGAAGTTAGTTTTTTGGCAAAATGCGCAGTTTCCTTGGGTAAACGGTTCAAGTGTATCTTCTAAGGCTTTAATTGTGAGATGTTAGAATGGAAGTTGATTTGGTGGTAAGGCGTAAAAAAAAGTGGGATAAAACTTTGCAGCGATCTGTGTTGTTGAATTTTTCCGTTCCATACAATGTGATTGGTTAAAGCACTTTCAAAAAGGTACATTCTGTGCAAATTGATGCGCTAAACCATAAAAAAAAGTCCCCCGGTGTGTAAGAGCCATTATTGTGAACACACTGCAACACTCAACTATTCTTCCCTTAACAAAGGGAGTGCATCGTATATACCGTCTATTATTCAGTTGCTCATTTACTGGTTAACATCCTTGGCTTTGTGATCACTGAATAATGGTATAATGGGTATTTCAGTCTTTCCCTACAGCTCCTCGGGATCAGCACGCAGCTTGTGCTTCCTGCCCCGTGCCTCAAGAACCCCCCTGACGAACGACCCTGCATCCACAGATGTGGAGAGACACCCAAATCCACACTTGTCCGGCCCTCTTTAACGAGAGTGTTTTTTCTGTTACAGACGAGTCCATTTACGGACAACCATCCATCACACATCTGCCCGCTCTCTGCGGGCATGTAATGAATCGAGTAAAAGTGATTTGTGGTGGTAATCCTTTTGAGAAATTGAATGAAGTGTAAGCATTGCATGTATTTTTTACCCATCTCCCAGAATTTCTCTGTGGATGAATAGTGCCCCAAAGGCATTGGTATTATATAGATGGCAGCGAACATTATGTTGACTAAGGTTTTGGTGGCTATTACCATGTATTTCTAATAAAACTAAAGCCTTACGAATGACTCTCCATTTCATTTTTCATTAGCTTTAATGCCCTTTACCTTGAGTCCTCTGCCAATTCTTCAGCTTCGCTACGAGCCTGCTAATAACTTAAACTTCATTCTGAACATTACGGAAACAGAGAATTTGAGCAGTTATAAAAGAGGTATTAGTGCAGAGGGGGTGGATGGATATTGCTCCTCGCCATAAAAACTGTCACAGGGGATGTCATCAACAATATATGACAGCGGTTTTTATTATACCGGAGACTATTTAATTACCGTTCTTTCCAAATTTCTGGTTCTAACATTTAAGGGGGAAAAGGCCAGAGATGGTCTATATTTTTGTTCTTGTTAACAAGCCTCACGAAAAAGATAATAACCGCCGTGTTCCTCGGTCTCTCGATACTTACCAGACATCCTCGGCTCCTCTGCGGCTCTGAATCATGAGCCCATTCATCCCCATTAAATATATAAACCTTTATTGTGTTTTAAATATTTAGTTTGATATTTGAAATGGCTGCACAATCAACAGCACGTAATACAGGACTAGTTTTCTTAGTGTATCGACTCTAAAATAAACTAGAATGCCCACGTTGATCATAAGGAAGCGACATAATGTGTAGAGTCCAGCTAACTGCGTTTAAAATACAATTTCATGGGTTTACTGTTTTTAATCTTACTTTTTTCCAGTCACGTCCATTTGATATTGACAGTAGCTGGGAACACACAGCTTCTTTGTGTACAATAGGAAAGATAAACTAATCAAAGACTCAACTTAAAGCGGGCCTGCTGCTCACGAGAGTCGAGGGTCATGAATGCGTCCCTCAGTGGGCCGGCCCGAGACATGCCCAGCCATGCCGTGTCCCAAAAGGCCTCGCCGTCAGCTGCGCGCCTCAACCGCTGTCACCGGGTCTACTGTACGTCCGTGTGTGTCTGCCGGTGTGTGCGTCCTGCTCGCAGAACAAGACCCAATTTGATTTGCTCCACTGGCCTGTGAAGCTCGGCTGTGAGGCAGCACCTCTCTTTATTCCCCTAATGGCTTCCCTTCCCCACTGCTCCTTACCCTTCCCCAGACGCCGGTTATGTGCACTCTTGGTAAATATACATATACACGAGAGCGGGAGAGGAAAAGGCTGCGATGCACGGATCGAAATGCAGAAGGAAGAGAGAAAAAGGGGAAAGGGAGTGGAATAAAAGTCAGACAAAGGCTGCGGTAAAAAAAAAAAAAAAAAAAAGATTGATGTCCGCTCTCGAGTCGAGGCAGTCATTTTCTCAAAGGTTGACCTTGGGGCTGGGGTCTCTTTAATCTGGGTGATGTTAACGGTATTGAGATGGTCTGAGCCAATGCTGGAGTGGTTGGGTCCTGCCTGTCAAAATGAAAGAAGAAGCGCCAGAAGCCGCGCGTTTCCCCGGGCCGGGGCACGAGCCGGGGTTAGTCGTGGTGTCGTTATTGTTTCACCGAGGAGGAGTTCAGGGGCCGCAGAGGTCAAGCTTTCCGCTGCTGTTGCAGCCCACTCCACACCACTGCAGTACATACATACGGTGTTGTACCAGTGCTGTGCATGTAGCCCGCTTCCCCTCCCTCTCCCTCCCCCCCATAAGCGATCTAAATTGTAGCTCTTGTGAGCTGAACCATATAAGTGAGTGAGATGGAGAGACATGTAAATTGCATTGCACCGGACATGGGGATTGGCCCACTCCATAGCCAACTAACAGCGTGGCTTCGCTCAAATAGGTTCCTCAAAGCGTCCAAGTGTGACTTTGGCTTTAAATGGGTCATACCGTGCAGGTACAATTCAAATCACATTTGAAATGAGTTTGCTGCAAGTAAACTTTGGAAATGATTTTCTTTGTCAAGGCGAATGTGCCGAGTTCAGCGGGGGTGTAGGGGTCGTTGTGGGTTCGGTCTCGGAGAATTGCAAGGGCCGCGTGGGAGGGGGCGCTAATTTAAGAGGCTTAATAATGACCCCCTACTATTCTATGCAGGAGCTGCCTTCATTCGCCCATCACATCACATGCATGGCATGACATGGAAACGGGAGATGCATGTCATTTTTGACATAGCTTGGCACTTACTGGCTGCAGGGGAAACTTCTACATGAATCCCTCGCTGCAGCACCTGACTGTTTCTTGGGGGGAAGAAAGGAACGAGTCGAGAATCACAGATTTCTTTTTCATCTTCATCTTCTCACCCTAGATTGAAAGGAGCAACATAGTCTTACTCTCTTAGCACTGAATATTTCAAAGCACTCGCGATGTAAAAGTTGTTCACTGCTAACGTGGAAAAAATGGGCACATCTGATTCGTGAGAAGAAAAAACAAAACATTAATTGTATTGTCTTGTACAAAACAGCTGCTTTGAAATTCAGGATAAATGATACACGTTTCTCCCAGAAAGACGGGGAGATTTATTTTTAATTGACAGGCTCTTGTCTATAGCACTCGCAGCTGTAAGTGAAAAGGACTATAAATAGACAAAATAGGCTTGCCGGCCACATGGGTGTGCGAATGGACATTTTAAATCTGCCAAGCTGTTCAGACTCAATAGATTAATTGATCTTATCTATATTCCACAAATCGGCATGAGAGCAGTTTGAGGGAAAAATGAAAGGTGAGTCGGGAGGGCACCGTGTTTGAGGTAAATATCCAGGGATTTCCAGAACTCGGAAATCCAATTGGATGACCTTTTTTTCTAGCTAACAAGTAGGCATCGTTGCTATTAAAAGGCTGCTTTAAGCTTCCAGGGAGGAGAATCTATTTCACCAGTCTGATGGAGTAAGGCATGTCAGACGCCATGAATGAACTGCACAACGAGATATAATGTCATTGACAGGCAGTAAAATGGTGAGGTGCATGACATAAACATGAGCTTCGGGCATTAATCTGATACTTTGTATAGCACCAAACTCGATGCTTAATATACTGGTATATTTTTAACAATGGTTCTCCCGTAATCCTGAAATATATTCTTCACAATGTCTTAAATTAAAGGCACGTTTCTATGCACTTGTATTTATATATATATAAGGTCATTTCTGCTCGGCAAATCTGATACTGCATTCCATAACATGAGTTAGCAGCTCAATCTTCAATCTGGTTGGTTCCTTTTTCTTTAGTGAAGACCAGGAACCCTGTGGCGCATTGCAAAAAAAAGGGCCCCCTTTGCATTGCCCCTTGATGCAACAGTTAGCATAATGCAAGTGGCACGGTGTGTCCGCTGTTAAACGATTCGCATGAGAATCCCTCCCTCCTTCCTCCCGCCATTTATCTTGGTTCTATAGTCTTCCTGTCTTTGACCCATGTAGAATCCAGCTTCCCATTTGGTCCTCCATGCGTCCAGTCATTTACATTTCAGCACATTCAAACCCTTGCAAATAGGACCTGAAAGCGTGTCATCACTCTGACTGTCGGGAGAGGCAGGGCCAATAATTCCCATTTAAATTTTCATGTTTTTGGGGGCGTTTCAGTTGAGCGGGGGGGGGGTTCTCAGAGGTGACCGTTTTGAATGATTGTGTGCTCTGAGTGTACACGTGAATCATAGTCGTCCGAAAACATCTTATAGTCTGAATAAAACCCAAAGGAATATTCTGCACACTTTTGTGTAGGATACTTTTAAAATCATTTCCTTCATCATAGATGCATAACTGCTGAATTGTAATCAAATCCCAGGTGGAACTTTTCATTTCTGAATTTTATTATTGAAAAAGGAGTCAAAAGTCTCTCCGAATATCCAGTTTGCTGACATCATTGGAGCCCTGAATGTCTCCTGCAGTGGAATGTAAGAGCGGTCTGACGTGCTTGGCTCATCTGGTCATCCGCTTTATAATCTTTCACAACGGCAGTTCTGACCACTAAAACAACATTATTAAACGTTTGTGTGGATCCGGGGAAATACCGTGTGTCAAGTGTATTTCATAGCGACCATAAAGAATGTTTTCAATGACGCAGCTGGTGATTTTAGAAACAGAACATATAATATAACGCGGCATGCAGTGTAAAAGAGCCCATACACAGTAGGTCACAAAACCAAAGTCATTAAGACCTTGTTGTCCTGTCTTTTTATTCCCCTAATTCAAGGTTGACTCTGTAGTTCTTTCAAAGAGCTGCCAGAACTTCACAACGAAGAGGCCCTTAAAACCACTAACGCCAACAAACGCAGACACACACCAAGCTCCTTCCCCCTTTGATGTTATTTTGAAATTAGCTCTCTAATCAAATGTGCCAACCTTTTCTCCAACCTTCCAGAGGTTGTTGTTGGGGAATATTTTTTGTGGATTACACCGGCAAGCCACCCCTGAACCATTCTAACTCTGTAATCCAAAAGGGGAAGCACGGCTTGTTTTGTTTTTTTATCAGGAAGCTCAATAGATAAACAATAATAATACGTTTCAGCTAATGAAAAAGACCACGATGTATGGAGAGCTTATACCGAGTGCCTCAGCCTCTTCGCTGTTTGTTCCGAGCTGTTTGTTTTTCACTGCCTGCTATTGTTACTGTTTTAAATCCTGGAGAAATAAACTTATTTCAATGCTCCACGGATTAAAGAAACTGTGATTTTCCACTTCAAACACATGCAGCGTGTTGGGTGATAAAACCACTGCAGCTCAGAACCGCAGCTCCATTGTCCTTTTCCCTCCTGAGCCAAATGCTGTTTATTTAAATTGTGTACCATTACTTTTTTTGGTTTCCTTGTGTCTAAGTGTCTTTTTTTATTTGGAGCTACTGTTTACCTACTTAGTCAAAAGCTGGTTTGAATAATAAATAAATACACCGGCTCGACTCCAACAAAATGGGCGGGTTGGTGTGCAAGTATTTGTGCTTTTGTAAACTAGCAAACGCAGAGCAATGATAATACACAGCAAAATAACTTTAATTGCAAGGCAAAAAAACACCGGCAAGCTTGCGTTGCATTGCATCTCTTATCTCGACACTGCCTGTCTTCACCTACCCATAATTCCAATTAGCGCTCTCCCTTTCTTTGTGGTTGCAGGAAGTCTGGTCGGGTGGCCATGGTAAACGCCAACTTTGCTCCGTGGGGGAAATCAAATCCAAGGCCAGAGTTAAAGATGGAAAAGAGGAAGCGTGTGGGCGACGGGCTGAGGGGAAGGAGAAAGGAAAAGAAAAGGAAGTGAGCGGGGGGATGGATGTGGAGACACACGGAATGTAAGCGGGGGGGGGAAGGTTCGCACGAGTGCGATGTTTTTGGCGAACTTTGGTCAGGCGGATGAAAGCTGACAGAGGAGCTGATTGCCAGAGGTGTGATGCTGGAACAGCGTGAATCAGAGGAGGCTTCCGATTAACGCACACGGGGGCAGCTGTGTGGAGACACACTCACACAACCAGATGAAGGAGGCGGCCGTTTCAGGACAGAAACTACAGCCACTGTTGTAAATCACTGGCATAAAGTTGAGTTAGTCACTCAATATGTGCCTGACACGCCCAGAGAAGTCCCATAAATAAAATGACAATATCACAACTCAATTTAGGCAGCAGAGTTTTCACTGAAAGTGAAAGTGTCGGGGTATCCTCTATGTGCAGGACTATTAAAAGGTATTTGATGAATCATTTGTGTTTTTCAAAAGAACCCAATGATAACTCTACAAAATATATATGAGAAATAAAACAGACCTCTGCCTGACGCTAAACTCAAAATCATCCAAAATATACAGGTGGAATGGACCTGCTATTTTGGGACTAATAATAATCAGGCTGATGACAGTATTGTGACCCATGTTTGAAAATGGCATTTTTCTTTGATCATCTCTCTGAGAGCAACGCAATTTGCTATTTATTGTCACAAAAAAAATAATAACCCCGCAACATTCTGACAGTCAAGCCCGTCCCTCCATTCCCATCGACACCGCCGCCACCCTCCAGGGCCGGGGGCATTTTAATTGGCCCACTTCCGAACTGTAATTTTTTTTAATTGCTTGGAGACACTCTGCTCTCTTTAAAAAAAATCAATGCAGATGTAATAATATCTGTAATTGTCTGCCACGCTCCAGGGACACCACAAAAGCCTTGGATCAATGGAGGAAAGCAGGGAAGCTGGTAGGGGTTAATTTTTCCCTTTCTGTAGGTAATGACAGGGAGGCGACGCTTGGCTCCTGGCATGGAAGCACAACTTGTGCTGTTCCTATTGTCTCTACAGCGCCTAATTGGGCCAAATGCA
This sequence comes from Gasterosteus aculeatus, assembly GCF_964276395.1. Classification (NCBI taxonomy): domain Eukaryota; kingdom Metazoa; phylum Chordata; class Actinopteri; order Perciformes; family Gasterosteidae; genus Gasterosteus; species Gasterosteus aculeatus. The sequence continues at coordinate 10,708,434 of NC_135703.1, forward strand.
GTTAGTTCCCCCTGGCAGAGGCTGTCAAGGTGGTGATTAATGAAGCCTCCAGTCACGTAACCTGATAAAGAGAAAAGAAAGGGATGGCAGAGGGGAAAGAAATATCAACCTGCTTTGTGTTCTTCATCCTTTTTCCTTTCTTGTGCTTTTTCACTGCCTCTGTCAATCCTCCAGAACTTCTCTCACTAAGTAAACAGGTGGAAGTGGTTTAAGTTTGCGAAGGTCTATTTTTCTCCAAGGAAGGGAAAGGGGACAGACCCATTACTTCAGTGAGGGAAAAATGAAACAAGAAAAAGAAGAAGTCTCCTTTTGTTGAGGCGTAATATCACACAATTCCCCGGTTTAGAGCTGTCGGGAGCGTCTGACCGAGGCGCTTTTGGATTCTGCGGCCGGTATCTTTCCTGCGCGCCGTCTCCGGAGACGTGTGTCCGGAATCCCGGGATCAAGAGGTCACAGGTATTAGCCGCTCCAGGATCGTCGTGGCCTTTGACTAATTACCTCGTTAAGCCGCTCTCCAATACTTTCCGTGGTCTCTGCGGCTCGGGCCTTGTTGTCTCTGCGTAGAGGGGACAGAGTGGACGCAGTGACCTGGGTGAGCCGACCGCAGCTTGTTGCTGCCCGCTGGGTGGGTCGTGGGAGGGAAAATCAATCCTGTGTAAATATATTAGATGCAATTACATCCTGCTGGACTTTGCCTAACACGTTTATGGAAGCATTAGGCAAAGTCTTCCTTTATCAACCCCCCACCCCGGGGCCATTAGGACAATGGCGCGTAATTTTCACATGTAGCTGTTGGGAAGGTATTGGAAAAAGAGCAGAGGGGGAAGAATTAGATGTCTACGTTTTGATTACATTTAGAATGCAGCGGGTTTATTGGTTTTATTTGCTTAATGTCACGTTGTGTTTTGTGTTATCCTAATAAGAGAGCGTAATTCCACATGGCGACCAGGCTTATGAAGAAATCTTAAATGAACAGTCGCTTTTGTGGCAAAACCTACATCAAAATACGCAATAAATCAGTTTCACACATCATATTTCTTGTTTACAGATATGTACATGATGCTGTGTAAACCGTATTATTGCTTTTAATCACTGATTAATTGATGAATAAAATAAAACTTGAATAACCATCATTCATATAAATGAATTATAAAGATCTCAAAGAGAAGACAGATTGCCTCATTTTGAACGTTTCATTCCAGTACTTTGTTGCGTGATTAGCAGCAGCTGAAATGCTGTCGCTCTATTTCAGTGATATGATTAATGTCTGTATTTGCGCATGTTCGTTTTTTTGGTCTGGAATTAGGAAGGCACCTTAATTTCCAAGTGAAAAAAATGCCCAATTACCATAAAGCGTATGAATGATAATTGTGAAACAATGTAAAGTCAATAGCCTTCTGATTAATCCCTCTGAACACAACCAAATGGCTGGCACAGGAACTCCATCAGCGACAAGCAATTTCACTTGTTCCTAATTACCAAGATGCCCGTGATTTCTAAACGTCCCTAACCAGCCAAGGCTCATACGTTCATTTTTTTTTTTTTACCCTCTCTCCCGTTCTCCTTTTGGAAGGTACCCCCCCCGCCCCCCTCCCCTCCTCCAACCTTTCACTTTCTTTCAGCGGGGGATTGGGGAGGAGTTCTGGTCAGAAGAGTTTAAATACAGCATCACATAGTTTTACCTCAGGGCTTCCTTGCTGTCACCCAACAGCACCCTCAAGACCACTATTCTCCCTCTTATCCCAGACCTGAATTCTTCATTTGGTCACACTGCTTGCTCCTGAATAGTCACCTCCGAGGAGATTAACCCTTTCATTAAAGATGCCTGACCAGGGTCAATCTACTGCCTGGCTCTGCAGTCCCTGCGCCTCGCTTTGATCTATCAGCTATGGAGAAATTATTAGCAAAACCTAAGCCGTGCCATGTGATTTGTTTTTGTAAATTTGTAGAAATAATTCATAATCCTATTATGTGACCGAGGGGGGAAACCTGCCAAAGTATATGAGGCCTTTGTTATCATGGGGAAGGCAAAAGGAAGAAAAGTTGAACGCACTGGAGCTATGGGAAAGCAGAGGGGTTGAGGATCTGTCTTAATCTTCTGGACCTTTGATAAATAGGTGCTTGTGTAACCAGCTAAAATATTGACCCATTTACAACAATATATAATTGTGATGTTACAAAGAAAAAACGCTCCCTGCAGCATCCGTTATCGGGAAGGTAATGTATTGTGCATAACCAGGGAAAGAGGAGGAATCACAATTTTTACACCTCCCATCTCCCTTTCAGGGGCCAATACTTTGCAGAACAAAAGTCAATGTCTCAGCCCAAATCTTGTCTGACAATGCGTAGCAGCCCGTGCTATTTTGGGCTCTTTGTGGTGCCAATCTCCTATCTCTCCCGTGACATTTTTTTCAAAGAAAGAGTAGATTTCCTAGAGACTCTGCCCTTTGCAACTTCCACAGTGTATTCTTGCACATAAAGTGAGGACCCTCCTCCTCACCCTAATACCGTAGCTCTCAGCGGTGACCTGAGAAAGGGGAAAATTAAGACAGCGTATCAGGCTAAGAGTCCTCTCTTTAGTTCTGAAAAGAGGTTATAGAGATGCTTAATTCCCAGTAACACACTTGGAATAAAGATTTGCAAAACATGGGAACGTTGTATCCATGAACTATGCTTGAAACTAAATCTGGAAACCTAAATAAAACTGTATTTTGCTAATTGGCTTAAATAAAACATCTTACATCCCCATTTCCAACTTGTAATGTGTTCACATATATAATGTTCTCTAAAACGATTCACAAACTCAGCTCTTTAATCATCCTGTGTTCCGTCAAGCGACACTATAAAGCTTATACAAAAACTTTTCATGCTTTTACTGTCCCCATATTATATGGACCGTCTCACTGGCAAGCCACCAGCATCCCATTAATTTACTGCAGAGTGTGAATGCACAGGTCTTTTCTGGGCCTGCTTTTATTCAGGGTGAAAAGCTGAGTCGTTCTAAACAACGCAGGTCTAATTGGCTGTGTTTTGCAGTTAATTTCCATAAAGAGCCTCGGAGACTGTCACCTCAGTTTGGGAGGACGGGGTGCCGGAGCCGGAGCCACGTACCTCAGCCAGCCGTTAATCAGGAAACACACTTTTGCCTGCTTCGCAAAGGGCAGAGGTCACGGAGGAGGGGCCGACACCATATCTGCAACAGAACACGATAATTGCGCAAGTGTAAATTGCGTTGGCAAAAAAGGCCATGTCTTGGAAAATTCAGCAGAAACGCATGGTTGGGCTCACTCCAAAGGGTATAATGAAGGACCGAGTGTCTCAGGAGAAAAGTGGGACGTGCAAAACTTATTCAGCGTGGTTTGGGTATAAAGCGGACCAATTTAAAGTAAGTAAATTAAACAACAGCCATCATATGTTCAAAATATTGTCATAACTTATCCGACGATAGCATATCCAAACACTTGAATAATCGCAGCTGATCTCCTGCTTTATTTAGTCGTCCTTTCCTAACTTTAGAGGTGTGGGTGCCTCAGCGGGAAGTGTTCGCTTCGACTATTCTATTCGTACGTACTTACACCTTCGTTTGGGACCGAACTCTCTCTCCTAATGTGGCATCCTTGATCCCACAGCTGTGATTTTCCGGGCTGCAACTTCCGGCGTCAAGTGGCTCTGGGGGCCGTGAATTGAAGGTGGTCTCAACAGAGTCAGGCCCCCCTCATTTTACAGCTGCCTTCCTGTGGTCAACAGGCCTCTAGATCACAACCTCGTCACGTATGGAGATATATACATTTATGGAGATTTATACTTATATATATTGTGATGTATAATGACGGCCCTAGAGATGTAATCTATATTACCCTCTTATTAGAATGCATGAAGGCAGCTAAATGCTGCATTGAACACAACCGAGTCCTTGAGGTGCAATCCAAAAGTCTGTAGCGACACTTACAACGCGCATTAAAACCGCTTTCCCCAAAAAGTGGCACAGACTTACTAAACTGGCTTTATTTATTCAGTTTAAAGCCCCCGTATAGGGTCCATGGAACACACAAACCCCCAGTGGTGTACTTAAGTGGCTCACAAACAGATTCAGGGGATGGTGCTGCCAAGTGCGGCTTTATGGGAACAATTTAACATAATGGTCAAATAAATACCGTTGTAAAAAAACACCTGTAAACAGCCGTGGCAGGTTGAGGCCATTGCTATATTTTCTGTTTGACAGTTGAACAGATTTCATTCCTTTTTGCTAAAGCAAAAGCGTCGCCTTCTGGTTGTACATGCTGGATCCAAGACGCAGTGCAAGTATAGCTCAGTGAACCTGGCAAGGGGAAGGACACAACGAGCAATGCAATCATCAGGGGAAATAATGAGAAACTCTACTCTTACTTGCTCATTATACTCTCTAATCATTCGCGCACTCATTACTATCTCAAGGAATGTCTATTAACACTTGATGATTTCTCGGCAAAGTCTTGATTTTAAGGAAGAACATTAACATTAACAGCACGTCTTTATAAAAGACAACAGGAGACATTTTTACGTCATGCTGCTGCTGATGCATTGAACATTCAAAAGTTTATGTCAAATGTCCTGGCATCAAGCTTTCCTCAAAAAGACTTTGCAAGCTGAATGGTATGTTAGATTAGTAATCCTAACCCTAAAAATTGTTCATTATGATATTTCTTTCAAAAGAGGAACGCGTTATGTTTTTTAAAAACTCTTCATTTTGTTGTCCGAACAGCGATGTTTGAGATAGAATCGACACTCGGAGACCAGGTCGGTTCTGCTGGGCTCTGATTGCACCGTTCCTGTCATTTATTTTGGCACTCGGCTGAGTGGGTCAGCGTGGTGACCGGCTATCTGCAAGCTGTCAAAGCGGTCCAGAATGATCACCTAAATACTATAATCAATATCACAAAATCAAATGACAATATTGTGTGTCATGGAAAGAGGACCTTAGCTTTACTTATAAGCTTTGTGACTGGAAATGTGGGACAGGATTTTTCACCTAACATCGAAAAAGACATTCAAAGATGTTAAAATTGTATGTTCGTTCTGCAACATTTCCCAAATGAAACAATGTATTTGTAATTGGATAGTTAAGATAATTGGCCAATCGATTGATTATTATGTTATTATTGTTGTACAATTTATAAAGCATTACATGTTCATTTACCATTGATATAGTAATAACCCCCCACCCCAACAATCCACCTGTGGATTTCAGGTAAGCGCTTTTGTTCAAACCTGTTCTGTAACTATGACATAATACATCTTACATAAAACAAGTCAGCATTACGATGATTCCACGTAAACGTCTCCATCTCCGCCACTCCTTCTGCCCATCATACTTCACCCACAGTGCGGCAGAGGGGTGACCCCTGCCTCACCCCTGTGGCGCCGGGTGAGAACCGGTTGTCCCGGTCAGACCTGTCCCGCTGAATGCCTTATGACAGTTTGTTTGTGAAACTCCCGCTCGGTTTGTTCCCTCTCCCCTCCCCTGTCCTCGCTCACAGTGTCCCCATTGTGACTCGGACGGGCCCTGCTTTGCTTGGCCCGCCTCATTGGAGCCGGTGTCGGTCCAAAATAACACTCGCGCACACCTCTGCTCAGCATCCGGGGACTATATGACCACTGTTTAACTCCGACCTGCTAATTCACCAGTTTACAAACACTGTATATTCATTTTCACCGTATATAACATTTATGTACATATTTATTTATTTATATATTTTGGTATTGTGAGTAGCCCATAAAGCACCACAGGCATAACTAATTGACACTTAGAGGTTGCATCAAGCAGACTAGACATCATTAGGCTTTAGTTGTTTTTTCACTGCAACCTGTTCCTATCGTTTATTTTTCCTACATTGATTTGAGGGGGGAAAAGACATCAGATAACAACACAATACAATCAAATCCAGCCCTCCTGTTCAAATCCAGTCATCTACCTGATCCCCCCCCTCCCTTCTTCCCTCTCTCCGCCCCACATCTCCTGCTCCTAACATCAGTGGGGAGCGTGGCTAATTTACGAGCATGGGCAATGCCAACATACTCTCTGAGGAGGGCCCGTTTTAACACCTCCAAATGCTGTAATGCCTCCCAGCTGACCTTAATTATAAAAGCATGTGCCTCCAGTGCCCCCCCCCCCCCCCCCCCGCCCCCCAAACCCCCGTTCCCCCCTCCTCCCTCCTCTATATACAAACCACAAGGCCGGGGGTGTGGGCCGGTGTTCCTACCTGTAGAGAACAACACATCAGCAGCAGCAGCAGCAGCAGCCATCGCGGCAGCTCAATGTTAATAGTTGGATCCTGAGAGGAAATCAATAAAGCTATAAAGGGTGATATCACAGTGCGTCTGGGCCCCCGCGCACACATTTCCCCTCCACCCCTCCACTCTCCCTCACGACCTCCCTCAGTGGGACCTGTTTACGAGGGGGGTCTGGTGGCTGGCGGGAGCAGCTGAAAGGTCAGTAGTGCGAGGTTTTGATCCAGGGATGAGACGCCCCACCCCCCCCCACCCCCCCCCTCCTGGGGAGCGTGGGGTAAACGGTGGAGTGGGACCCCTGACTCATCTGGAGGAGAAGTGGATCTTTTAGGGGTCTTAGAGCTGCTGCGTGTTGTCAAGGCAGCGAAGCGTTAGTGTCCGTACAGGCCCATCCATGCCAGCTGGTTACGATCGGAGGAGAATCCCAGGAGGTAGGACGCGGCCTCGCTAAACTGCTGATGAACCGGGGGGAGGTATTAAAAGGCCGACTCTCCCTAGTCTTCTGTCTGTATTGCAGATTTTTGCCCATAATATTGATATACGCACAGCACGGGGCTCCAGCATCATTGGGCTGATAAACTGCTCATACAATAGATAATCTTTTATGTACCTCCCGTGCACAGCACAAATATTATGACTATTAGTACATTAATTAACTCACTGGCCTGGGGGTCCTCTGCCCAGCCAAGGTTAAGAGCTTCTTTAATTAAAGATCAATACGCTTTTGCAGTATATTTCTACAGCACCAAAGGAGACATGGAGCTCTTTACTGTCTACATGTCAGAATGATATAGAACTTTCAAAGATATAGATGGACGGAGATTCAAAGTGCAAAATGAGAACATTTGCAAGTATGGAAAGATGAGTCGAAATACTGTGTGCGATGTATTACCACCTCCTTTAATTTATTGATTGAGTTATATTTTTTAGCAATAATGCACTGTCCGCAGAGCCCAACCTGAAAAACATAACGGCAGCTAATTTCCGTCCGATCTTCCAGTCTGGGTTCTTAACATCACCTGCTAACACACCTCTGTATCATCTGGGCAAAGGAGGTGAGCACCGACGGTGACGTGGGTGAGACCAAGACCCAGACCACTCTCTCAACTGCCATCCAGATGTGCACACCGTAGGATCTAGTCCTTGTTTGCAGAAGTGAAGATAGCAACGCCCAAAGAGTACACTTTCACGCCCACAGGTCCAACGTTCCCCAAGGATCAGCGTAATCCGCCCCGGGTTGTGTTTGTCAGGTCGGGGTATCCTCCGACCCCCCTGCCCGTTCAATGGTGCAGCCCGCGAAAGGTGGCTGCAGCAGAAACCCCCATAACCCCCACAGCCACACCAAGCCCCACCCTGCCTCCACCCATAAGAAGCTCCAAAACATGAACTTCTTTATTTTGTGTATACATTTGCTGATATTATTGCTTTTTTATCCCTTTTTTCTTTTTTTTTAAATTAGTTAACTTGTATATAGAGCCAAAGCTTAGTGCTCAAACAACTCCAGTGGAGATGTTACGAACAAGGACGCCTCTGTCATCAATGATCCTTCTTGGCCTCTCTGGGCCTGTTGTCCAGTTTCTCTCTCAAACCCTGCTTCCTCTGCCTCCCACCACTTTGCCACACCAGAGACTAAGACAGGTTATACAGTTAAACACCAGCAAATCCAGCACTGCCCTATGGGAAATTTGCTTCTAATCCCTAACTTATAGGCACCGGATCAAAGCCAAAAAGCCTAAGCAACAAATCTGATCCTCCCCCTAACAATCTCGGCCCTCTTGGGAGGGCAGGGAGAAGCTCCACAGACAAGGCTGAGATGGATAAATACCTAAATGATGAGGCAGTCTGGGGACAGGGGAGTAGTGTCTGGCTATGGCCGTTCACCTCCAATTTGGCATCCGCTCAATGAAAGGCAATTGGGCGGCAGCCCCCACACAGCAGCCAGTCCTTATTATTATATGTTGAAGTGTGGCTTGGGCAATGATTAATGACAGTGTCAGGGCGAAAACAAAGCACTGCGCAAGTTATCTCCAATCCACCTGCTCCCGTGGCCCGATTGGAAGAGAATGGAAAAGAGTGCAGGCAGCACATGGCTTGATAATAGAAAAGAGAAGAGAATGGGAAAAAGGAGAATGAGGAGGGAACAAGGAAAGGCTAGAAGGTGGGATGGAGGGCACAGCGAGGGGGGGGGGGGACTCACTGGCCACAGCAAGGTGACAGTAACTTCAAGAGACACACGCGTACTGTACATACAGGAATGTACAAAGACCAAAGCCAAACTCTTTGCTACACATTTCATCTTAGATCAAAAATAATTCCTAAAAACCCCACAGGGATTTTTCTTTGCCTCTATAAACCAACCGAATGCCAACTCGCAGGTAGTTTCCATGTGAGGTGTGAACATGCAGCTTGTGGCTCGGCCCGGTGATTGATTTGACAGACAGAGTGGACTTTCATGGGCGTCTGTGTTTGTTACATCCAGGCCCACTGTCCCCTGCTGTATTGGTGTTGACATTTATGAGACATGTTGGGGGGGGGGGGGGGGGGGGGGCTGCTAGAACTCACTAATGAGAGAGCCCAGGCTGAAAGCGGGTGGCACAGCCTGACACTGCCATCCAGGGGCCACTCCGGGGAATGCGGCTGTGGAACGTCGGGCCAATTACCACGTTTACACTTCTGGGGTTCTTTGGCCGTGTGCTAAGGTGCACTGCTTGCACATTATCAGAGGAACTGCACCTAAGAAACGCAGTATAAAGAAACCATTAACTTCTGATGTATTCTGTACAAAGGGCAAGTTATTCCATCGGGCATGGGCCTCTCAGGTTTGCGTACCTGCTTACGTGTGGGATCGGCCTTAATTGCGATGTTATGTTTGTGTGTATTACAAAATTCCAAATTTAAGAGACTATCTTGTCTCATAATATTGATATATTGCTCATCTTTCACGTGTTATCTCCATCAGACGACAATGCCTGATCCTCAGTGGCAGTCTACACTTGAAATACCTCAACAAATTCTAAAATGACCAGCTTCAACTTGAAACTAAAACCAACAATAAGGAATGGATGAAAAACAGGGATTTCTGGCCTTTTTTTTCTTTTTTTCCACAATCCTCAAACGCTGCAGAAAAAAATAAAATACAGTCTCATTTTGACCCATGCAAGGACCCAGAGACTGAGAACCAGGAAATGAAAAGTGCAACACCCCTCCCCACCCTGGCTTTGCTAATAAATGTCTCTGCACTTTCCAAAGAACGCCTTGCTGGAGGAACAAAATACACCGGGGCCATTCGGGCCTGAAGGGATGTACCAAGAAAAATGAAGTGCAAAGGAAGTGTGATGGAGAAAATTTCACCAAAAGAGCTTTTATGCAGGACCTTCAAACTCTCACTCCTTTTTACCAATCGATCCTACATCAATATTCCTTCTCCGAGTTCAACTTGTGACAAAACAAGTCAGAAGTAGGGATGCACCTACCCGACTATTTTGGATTCAATACCTGGGCTTTGGATATTGGCCTGTATTCAAATAATACGCTGTACGCCTCCATGTGTGGAAGAGACTACGGGAATGATTTCAGTAGAAAGGAAACGTCAGGCTTGACTTTGACGTTGCTCTTGCCACTTCATAAACAGATTCATGCAGTGAATTATTTGTTTATTGGTACCAGATATACATATTGTCACCGATACCTCTATGTCAGAAGCAGGCCAATATCCGTTATTAGTATATCTCTAATTTAAAATAGAGATATGGGCAAGAGGTAAGGAAGTAACGGAGCACAGAGGAGGCTGTCTTTAAGGTCAGGGGTCATCCGCCATTACCAAGAACGTAAACACAGCAGTAGTAATCAAATACATGCGTGTCAGATTTAGGTATCCAGAGAGGGTTCCCAAACATAACGTAACTATGTCTTGTTCATGCAGCGCTTAGATGTCACTGTGTCCCTCCGCTTTACTCAGCATTTACAATAATGTCGACTTTTCTGCCCTTTTCACCATCAGGATGAGACCGAAAAGGCGTTGACCGGCGACACGCGCCAGAGCAGGCAGCCCTCACATAAAGGCAAGACATTTCTGAGCATCAAAACTACTGTTATTTCTCTGTAAACAACTTGTCAATCATTTCCATTAAAAAGATTTTGTCATTTTTTCTCGAACACTTGTTTTGAGACTTCTCCGTCTGTATGCTTTATTTGACAGTTCCAATCACGTAACCCTGCATCTCTTTCAGCCGGAGATGCGCCTTCCCTGTGTAGTTTTCCCATAGCAGGGTAATCTGTAGAGGGAAAAAGTAGTGTTTTTTTAATGAGAAGCCATGGTCTCCTCTTCTTCACAACAGCTCTTGTCTGTCTGCAGCAGCACAGCGTGCGGCGCCGAAACCTGGTCGGCCTATGTGGGATTGCCGGGGCCTCTTTGAAGTACCGAGCCGCGGCTGTTTCCTTTGTGTGTAACGACGCAAAAAAAATCAAACCTAAAACCAAAACACCCCTAAGAATACCTGAAAGGGGTAAAATATAAAGTGCCATATGTATATGATGCTTTACACGTCTCTTTTTTTTTGTGTTTCATCCCCTCCCCTCCGCCGTGATTATGCATGTCTTCTGTGAAGAGCTGCACTGCGTCGGGAGAGCCCCCTTGAATGGAAACTGTGAGGTACAGAGAGAGCACATTAAAATCCTCTAAAGCTTTCAAACGAACAACCTAGGGACAAAACATGAATTCCTTGTAGTGGTGCAGCTCAGACAAGCTCACATTTAGCACCGGCTGCCATCGCAGACAGTGGGTCCAGTGGGATGTGTAGCTATGTGTTTATCAGAAGATGAACTCCCCCCCCCACCCCCCTCCTCCGTTCTCTCCTCCCTCCTCCCCCCTTTTCCTTCCTTTCCTCTTAGACTGCAGTTGAAGGTGAAGCACCCGAGTTCAGAGAGCGAGAGGATCAGCCGGCGCGTGACTGACACAGAGCAGTGCACTCTGGGAGCTCAGGGTTTTGTCCCTGTGTAGACGCCGCGGCAGACTTACATTTGTGGGAATGTTTAATGCTTTAATGTAAGGTTCACATGAGCGTGGCCTACATAGTTTCTGTGTCTGGGAACTCAACTACAACAGAATTTGACATTGATAACTTATGATCGTATTTCTCATATTATTTTCACAAGGGTAAATTAAATAATTCACAATAAAAAAAAGTTGAGATTAAATGAAAAATGTATTTTTAAGCTATAAAATATTACCAGTCATATTAGGCATCTATTTAACAACATGAGCAAAATCAATTTACCCATATTTCTATTTCAAAATTCCCTCCTGTGAAACAAAGTACTGTGTGTGACTGCGTAAGCAACCACCAACCAATTTTTTTGTACCAATGATGTCGTCACATCGATCAACTTTTTAGCAACCTGATTTAAAGGCCAATGATTTGTTTTGAATCCCTCTGTTAACTGCACACCATTAAAATAGTGTGTTTCACTGGGGAATATTCCCAGGAGGGAAAGACACTATCTCCTGCTTCACTGGGACCTTTATGTCTCTTTTGAGAGTTCTCTTCCTTCCACTGTGTACGAGAATGTCACAGCATCAGTATCGGGGTGCTTTAACAGGCTTTTACCCATTTGATCAGTATTTACTCCCACATATCAGGAAAGTAAGAAGGGTAAGTAATAACACAGCATAAAATAGCAGGTGCAACAAGTATGTACTACACATAAAACCTCATTTTAAATTCATAGCTCACACACAGTTAGTCTAATGCAACCAGGGTTATTGCTTCTCTCAATTTCTTATTTAATCACCCAATAAGTAAAGCATATCATCTCATATCATCTCTACGTCAACAATAAAAATGTTCTAATCACAGAACAATATTGTATCTGAATATTCTTTAAAGACTCACCAACAGTGCAATGAAGTGCAGAGAAAATGGTGCTCCCTAGTGGCCAGTTTGCATCACAGTCAGAGAGCGATTGTGTTATATAATTATTTAAAGTAGAATATAAAATGGTGGTGGGAAACAAATATCTCTGGTACATCAAAGTTCAGAAACTACACATGTAGCTTGAGTTTTTGATTTTAAAGAACCAGCTAAGATTAGTGAGGTCTTAATGAACCAATGAATGATGGTGCAGAGTACCAGAAGTCCATCCGTTGTCCATCTCTGTGGGCGGCACAGATCTACCATCCAACATCTAAAGTTTAGATGTTGGATGGTAGATCTGTGCCGCATGTAATGTATGCATGTAATGCATGTAAGATGTTTACACTACCACTAAACATCTTACATGCAAATGACAATAAAAGTGAACCGGCATGGAGGTCCAGATTACAGTGGCTGCTAGATCGTAGATCTCTCCCAGGAACAAACACATAAAGAACACAGAGAGGATGAAAAGTAAATCAAATTAAAATAGATTCAGCTTTTTGGGGTTAATTATGGCATTTCATAACGAAAGGGGAGTTTTCACCCCTAAAACCAAATGATTGGTTCAGAGAAATACCCCCGTATCTGACCAGTATAAGAGTAGGTCAAATGCAGCGGTAAAATTCCTCCAAAGGGATCAAAACAATACTTAAATAAGGATAAAATAAAAGGCTAAACGTAAACAATATGCGACACAAAAGTTTATGCATAAAACGGCTCAAACAACAACATTACAATCACTTTGCCAGCCTCACTTTAAGGGCGTAAAATATAAAGCAAAAACAATAATTTTCCCAGTACTACATCACAGATCTACTGTGATTATATATGTATATAAATATATATATATATATATATATATATATATATATATATATATATATATATATATATATATATACATACAAGTTCGACCGCCTGTCTGGATGAACCTGGAGCAGCATTGTGAAGTTCTCACCTCCAGCGTGAGCAAAGAACACAAAAAAAACCTGAAGATAAAAACAAAGATCCGTTGAATCGGGATTAATTACTAAACATCAAAGAGGGCTGGCGGCATCTTAAACTATTTTCTTCACCTCCTCCAAATAGTTCACCTGGTTTCATTTTTTCTACATCTTGAACAGTGACTGGTGTTGCTCGTGTTGCTCCTCGCCCAACGCCAGGGAGATCGTGTTCCAAATCATTTCAGACTCACTCATCAAGAAGCAAAAAAAGTACAGTGGGAACAAACAGATCACCACGGAAGCCGTTACCAGGAACTCGTCTGGCACAACGCTGATGGCAGATGTGGACGCGATGGACAAGCGTTTGGCCGAGATGCCACAAACTGACAGGTGATGGTGTGTGTGTGTGTGCGCGCGCGTGTATGTGTGTGTATCTGGGATACGCGAGGCCGTGTTGGTTGCCGAAGTGGTGTGTTAAATGACAGTGACACTCATCCCTTCATGGTGACAGAATGAACGCATCACTGTGATCAAAGCACGGAGACACGCCTTGAGGAGACAGGATACGTGCTGGGTGGGGGTTTGGTATCCTTAAAACAAGTCAGATAAAGTTATTTCTCACCATCTATAAACATGTGTGTGTCTCAGATAAGGTCATCTCGTTCAAACATGCCATCCGTCTTGTATGTATTTGTTTATTGGGACTGTATTTTGACAGCCCTGCATATAAACACAGTTCCACTAGAAAAATACTCAAATGAAGTATCATTTTTCATGAAAAATGTTATAATTTATAGACTATGCTTTCACACTAGCAATAATATACTGTTTATCAAACAACAAAAATGCAGTTAAAATAATAAGAACATACATAAAGAAACCGCATCAAATAAAGAACAGTCTGTAAAGTGATTTAAATAAGATGACTGCTTGTGCAGTATGTCACAATAATTGTGTATTTTTCTTACAATAACTCAAAACACGTGAGAATGTTGGATGCTACAGTAAGTTAGCTCATACGCAAATAAGACATGTTCAAAAGGACGCACTCATGTACACAGGTGTAGTGAAATGAACTTATTTAAACACATATCAATGAATGTGTTGTGTTTTTCCAAAAAAAAAAAAAAAAAACAGCTTACTTGATCTAAAAGGTAATATAAGGCCATAAACGCAGCTTAATGGACACCACTCGTGCTTTTAGCGTCCTCGTTCCTTGAACAGCTCATCATCAGCCACAAGGGGGCGCTGACCACACCTCCGTCACAGAACTGTCATCTGTGTGTCACTTTGCAAGAAAGATTAGAGCTTTTTGTGCTTGAGTCCCGTTTCACACTCGTCTCCAATACGAGGTGGCATGAATATATTGTATGTCCAATAAGGCACTTCAATTCCATACCAATTTAAAGATAATCTAATAAGTCAAAGTTATAGTTATACCACAGTTTTACGATATATGGCAGCATTCCGGTCTTGCTGTGACCTCTCTGGTCTCCGGCATGACCTCGTCTCTTTTGAGAGCTTGATTAAAACAGCACGGAGGTGCGTAAACATCATATTTGTGCACGATTACCACCATTTGCTGC